>NC_138348.1:86393581-87725664 GCF_046562875.1 Panthera onca | reverse complement strand
TTCGCAATAGAGTTTTTTCCCCAACACCACCAGTTTTTATAAGCATTTCCCCCAGATCCCACAGCCTTCTTGACTCCCCAAAGTTGTAGTGCCATACGAAGCTTCTGTTTCCAGGCCACAGATGGTATTATTCTCATTTCTCTCTCCTTATTTATTCCATAAAGATTTGGGAGAGAGAGTAAATGTAGGTGAAACTTATGGGCTTTAGCATCAAACACACCTGGTTCCCTTTGTGGCTCCATCACTTGCCAGCCATGAAATCTTGTGAAAATCCTTTAATAACACACAGCCCCTTCTTTACCTGTAAAGAAATGATAGCACAGATTACCCCAGAAGATCACTGTACAGACACTGGGGATGGGGATGGGGGTGGGCAGGTCCTGTGTTCATCACATCACTCAGGGATTCAGGCTAAGGCAGGTCCCATATTGAAGGCAGCTGAGCTGAAAGGAAAAGAGAGTTCTGAGGGGTCTCTCATTAGCCCTGTAAATGGGTAACAGGCCCATTTATGTCTGTTTGGAACCAGTCACATGGTGCTACCCACCACAAAAGACCTGGGAAGTGCTATTCCCACGAGTGCCAGGAAGGCAGAGAGCCAGAAATATTTGGCAATTAGTACCATGTGTAAAGTACCTTGCACTATGACCGGCATGTTCCGAATGCTCCAACCATGCGAGCTGTATTTTAGTTTGGATCTGTTATATATAAAATGATGTTTATGTATCACTTTAGTATATCCCAAAGTGTTAATGGCTAGTAATTAATTCATGTATGATGTTCTCCCTTTCAGAAGTACCTACAGTTTAAAAAAATGTTTTTTAATGTTTATATATTTTTGAGACACAGACAGAAGTGAGCAGGGGAGGGGCAGAGAGAGAGGGAGACACAGAATCCAAAGCAGGCTCCAGGCTCTGAGCTGTCAGCACAGAGCCCGACACAGGGCTTGAACTCATGAACTGTGACATCATGACTTGAGCTAAAGTCGGACGCTTAACTGCCTAAGCCACCCAGGTGCCCCAGAAGTACTTACAGTTTAATAGAAGACTCTTAGAGACATGATATTACAATTCAAGAAATGAATCTTGCCAGGAACTCACGGTAGAAGGAGTCAGGTTTCCTGGGTAGCATGTGAGTAAAGCAGCCAGGGGTGACATTTGCCGTGTGGCACGGGGCACCTGAGTTCTTTGCTTCAGGCCTGGGAATTACTTACCATTTGGTCATTTGTTCATTTTATTCATTTACTTTTTCATCAAATGTTTTTTGCCTGCTTTGAGGTGCCAGGCACCAGGGACATGTTATTGAAGAAAGCATGGATGCTACCTTCACGAGCTTGCATTTGGTAGGAAACACTGAGCTACAACAATAAAAATGAGTAAATATACAGCAAGTAGATGGTGAGATGTTTCATCTATGAATGAAGTAAGGGGTATCTGACGTTCCAGTGCTATGGACAGTGGAGGTGTTGCCATTTTATTTGGGGTGGACAGAAAAGGAATCCGGGGAGCAGACTCTGTGCAGATGTAGGAGAAGAGCATTCCAGACAAGGATGCTGGGACCAGCAAGCACCATGGCTCTGAGAGGAGAACCTTCTAGGCCCAAGGAGAGAGCAGAATGGTGGAAAGAACAGGAATAGGAAACTGGGGCACCAGGGCTTTAGTCTTGGCTCTGCTGCTGGTTTGCAATGGTTCCAGGAGCAATATGCTTGTGAAGATGGGCTGGGAGCTAGACTGCCCCGGTTTGGTCCCCGCTTTGCCTCTTACTAATGAGATGAGCTGGGCAAGTACCTTAACCTCCCTAAGCATCCGTTGCCCCATCTGCCAATATGGGGGAAGCCTCACACTTCATGCCCTTTCTGGGACAATTAAATGGGTTAATTCACATGGAGCATTGAAATCAGGGCCTCACTCCCTGTGAGCCCTCTTTGAAGTTAGCTGTTTCTATTAGGGCAAGTTGCTTCCCTTCCGTGGGGGTTCAGTAGCATTATCTGGAGAGATGGTCTCTCTAGGCTCTCAACTATAAGATTCTTTGGAAATCTGATGCTAATTTACATGTTATTCTTTGGACTATTTTGCATGTCATTTGTTCCATTCTCACAGATTGCTTGTTGTTTTGTTTTGTTTTGTTTTGTTTTTTACAGTCCTGCCCCCATCACAGTCCTCTTACTGGATGTAACTTCTTTCCAGTGTTGCTGAGTCTGGGGTCCTTCATTTGTTGTTGCTAGACTTCCACTTCTCTCTGCCTCACTGGTGGGCTGTATTCCTTCCCGGAACTTTACATACTTCAGTACACTTAGTTGATTAAAAACATTCTTTCCATAAACTTCAAATATACTGGCAACAATTTTTGTAGCAGAAACTTTGAAAAATGACATTTCAGGCTGTTTTCTGTTTGGAGACTAAGCATCTGGGAAAAATGCCATTTTAACTAAGGGTACATCAAGTCACAGACACTCATGGATGGCCCTCCCTGCAACATCGTCCCAGATACCAACAAAGCACTGCACAGCCAGCCTAACTGCCTGTACCCAGCCATAATGCCTGTACAGCAGTGCATTTGAAAATCTCTCTTATTCTCTAGAACTCATGGCACACTGCATGCTCCTTCAGTGCTGGTGACCAATTAGTGCTCATTTGAGAAGAACAGGGGGTTTTAGAGTAAATACTAAAACCAGAGATCCAACATCGCTTTCTGTGAATGCAGCAGCCTGTGTGAGAACCCCTGTTTTATAGGCCCTCCAGATCACAGAGTGAATGCATGAACTGGGTACCAGTGATGCTGGGCTTGCCTTCCCCAGCCAGGAGGTCAGTCCTCAAAGTGCTCAGAGTAAATCATGCTGGTGAAAAGTGGAGAGCATGTAGTATGATCAGAAAGCCCAGATAGAGTGCCAGCACCACCATTTTTGGGTCATGTGGCCTGGGTCTCCTATTTCTCATTTGTAAAACATGAACACATACCTTTGTTTTGATAAATAAATGACAATATGTGCTTTTATACTTTGGTGACTTATTATCTTGCATAAATAATGTATATATTTGTCTTGATAAATAAATATATGGCTGTTCTTCAATTTTAGATCTTAACAAGTCCATGTCCTAATGAGTTTGTTTTACTTCTTGGTCAGGGAGGAAAGAGAGAGAACAATGGTGGCTAGTAGTGACTTCAGGTCAAGCTAAAACACAGCAGAAGGTGGACATTGGTCCTGTGTCTCCCCTGGCCCTCCTTCCCCCTTGGTAGTTCTTTATCTTCTTTATCTCCAAATGAGCACAGATTTATGCACCTGTAATAAATACATGTATTAGTGACACCATTGGTCTTTGCATTGCTCCCTTTTCAGAGCATTTTGACCACAAAGCCTATAAAGGGACATTTGGACAGGATCTGCAAGCCCCACCTGACTGGTGTCTGTGTCTTCATCCAGCTCCACTTCCTAACACTACTCACTTACACAAGAGCCCCACTCACCCACTAGGCTATTTTCTGCCTCACTGCCTTTGCCCTGGCTGCCCCTCTGCCCGTCCAAATCTTTACCAACATGAGTCCTATTCAGCTCTGATACTGTCTAGAATCACCAGGAATCCTTCACCGATCCATCAGGCTGGTGAAGTCCTCCCCGCATGTGCATCTGTGTGCACCTCCAGACCTCCACTTCCCTCCTCAACCTGTGACTTTCTGATTATGTGTCCTTCCCTATACCCTTCCCCAACCTGCGGACAATGAATTTGTTCAGGACATGAGCTTTGTCTTTCTTATTCCTGAATCCTATGCCCACTTGGCACTCCTGAATCTTAAGTTATGTTGTTAGAACACATGGAACATCGAGGAAGCCTTTGGGGCAAAAAGAGTAAGTGATTTCCTTCAAGCTCTCCCAGCAAAATAGCATGGCAGCTGGAACTAGAACCCATGAATTCTGGTTTCTCACCTAGAGTTTTTCCATTGAATCAGGCTGGCTAGAGCTTGGCTTTACCTCTCAGGGTCGGGTAGCAATGTTTGGCTGGGACAGCCTAGCATCCCACATAGGGATTACTCGCAGTCGGCAAGGGTGCTATGTGTCCCCCAACCAGTACATTCACAGCCCCGCCTAAACCGGAACCGCTTCCTTCTTGATGGTTAAGGCAACAGCGCCACCTCCTGGCCTCACTGCCACTTGTCGTAACTGGACTTGAGAGGTCTTGGGCGTCCTCTTGTGGGCTTTGAGAGAATGCAGCGCAAAAGCAACTTGGTTATCCCCAGGTCACGCTGGGGATACTTCCACCTTTGATGTTTGAATTATTCTGTGAGCTTGTGCATTGTAACCAAGCCTAGAGAGGAAGGCTTATAACAACTTAGGATGCAGACAACCAGAGGCATATAAGTTGCCATTCATAGGTAACACGACAGGCTCCCTTGTGGCATAATGTCTAGAGAGCTCCTCTAAGTGGCACATACAGCAGTGAAAATGGTGGTAGGTGGCATGGAAAGAATTGTGGAGAATGATGGGAAGGAATGGGTAGTGAAAAGAAGTGGAAGGAAGGCAAGTGGATGCTACTCTGACCCACACACCCTCCTCCAAGACTGAAATCACTAACAAGGCCATTTAAGAAAATCTGGCCAGAGTGCAAAAAACTTTTTCTGAGAACGAGTTCCGTAGCATTTCCAGTTACCCCTGTTTGAACTGTTCAGGAACATACTCAGCCCCTGAGTCTTCTCTCTGTTCTGTCGTGTTATTGACAATCATTGACGGCCCTGGCTGGGGCTCAGCTTCAGCTCCTGTGTCAGCCATGTAAGAATCTCAGTGTCTTGGGAACGTGAGCCCAACTTGAAATACACTTCCTTGAAAGGCTTATTTTGTTTTGGGATAAGTCTCATGCCAATCTGTCCTGCCAAGAAATTATTGCTGTTCAACTGTTGGTTTTCATTGCTGTCAAACATAATCTTACAAGAAGAGCAAGGGGGCAGCCACCCTCGAGGGCCACCTGGGAGAGGAGATCTGGATGGGATTTTCTTAGAACCCTCCGGGGAATTAGAAAAAAAAAAGGAAAAGGAAAACCTAGAATGGCTGTGGTCTGATGAATACTGACACTCATGGTCAGCTGAACCACCCACCAGTGGCAATGAGTGGTTCCAGTCCATTTTCAATGACCTAGAACCAGCACTACTCAGGTGCCTGAAGGAGAAAGCCAGATGAAGACCTGGAACTCAGCTGCAGCTTAGCTTTGGGCAAATGCTTAGATTTCTTCTTCATTCCAAAAGAAGATGTCCTGCAGTGTCCTGCCTAACACACAAAGGTTGGGAAGAATAAAGCAACAATGTAAAGCATTCAATATTTGTCCAGATCTGGGCTACTGGGCTACTGGGCTACTGCAGAAGGGACACTGGACAAAATCAGTGTTGATGCTTCCTTTGCAGTAATGTCTCTAAAAACACTCGGAAGCATGAAGAGGTAAAATTTTATGCGACTGGTCTTATTCTCTTGACTGTTTTGATTCTATAAAAATTATTCAAGTGCAAAACCAGTAGAAAATTGGTAACTCAGAATTCGTTCAGAAGAGTTGTCACATCAGGCCACATTCTAGGAAGAGTTAACAATTAGAAGTCAAAGATTTTAACTTTTCAAGTGCTTATGCCATTTATGTTTCCCTCCCTGGGACTCAGTTTCTTACTCTGTACAGTTGAGAGTTGACCTCCTTTGAAGTACCTTTATAGTTCTGATGCTTTTTGGTTCTTTGAAAGGAAGCCTTATGTTATCCCACAGCAGACCGCATGTCACATCATTGTCCAGAATGGTCCCCACTTCTCAGGGAAATGTTTGCTCATTCATTTTTACCATCCATTTGGTCAACAAGTATTGAATACCTACAATATTCCTGATACCACTGTAGGTACTGAGAACAAGCTGTGAATAAAGTCAGGTCTTGGCCCTCATGGAACTTTCATTCTTATGGGGACCATACAATAAAAAAAAATACATAGTGTAATGTACTATACTATACTATACTATACTATACTAATATGATGTCAGTCAGTAATTAGGTGCTGTGATGAAGAATAAGGCAAGACAAGGCATATGGGATGAGGAGTGCTATCTTTTAGACATGGTGGCCAGGAAAGTCCTCTCTGAGAAAGTGGCCTTTGGGCAGAGACAATGGAGTGAGAGAGGTGGCCACCTGGAGGTCCAGAGAAAGATATGCCAGGCAGAAGGAAGAGCAAGTGCAAAGGCCTGATGCTGGCATGCCCAATGTGTTGGAGGAAGGTAAAGAAATGGGGAAATTAGGACATGAGGCTATATTGCTGGCTTCTATGTTAGGTTTTGTTGCTAAGTGTGATGGGAAGCCATTGGAGAGGTCATACATTCTTAAGAGTCAATGCTGTGAGCCCTCTGCTAGGCATGGGAAATTCTGAGAGATAAAACACAGCCTCTGTGCTGAAGGGCCTTCCAACAAACATGCTCTAACCCTCGTGCATGATGGTAAGGAACTGGGAAGCTGGTGTGTGCCAAGGGTCGCGTGAAAGGAATAGACACTGGTTCTGAAGGAGCTCCAGAGACTGGAGGCTGCAGCACTCAGATGCCTCACTCAGCAGGAGGAATCAATCAAGGGTGCACCTGGAAGAAAGGGTGGATTAAGAAGAGGAAGACTCTTTAGTCCAGGAAGGAATGAGTGACAGGAGGAGGAAGGAGCATGCAGGGCTGGTTTGGAAAATGGCTTGGTTGTAACAAAAGTCACAGAGCAGAGCCATAGGAAGTAAGTGGGTGAACAGGCTACCAATGAGAAAAGGACCCCCCCTTTCTAAGGCTGGGTAGGAAGGTGTTTCTCTTCATCCCTAAAGATAGTTCACGATCAAAGTAGTTATGACTCTGATGGCCTTTATTACTCTATGAGAGGGGAAATGGTTTCCCGTTGGGGCCTCATCCCCTCCAAGTGCTGAAAGGGATGGTTACCTCATAGGCCACCAAGCCCCACCTGCCCTGTGGTCAGCAATCCTGCCCTCGCAGGCCCAGGGAAGTAAGGATGGCAGCTTAGCCCTGCCTTGAGTACCCTTTCACCTAGCGAATTGCTGCTCTCTGCATTCTGACCAAGCCTTTCAGGTACTCCAGGGCCTCTCCACCAGGGATCACCCTCCTGCAAACCAACAGGACTTATAACAAAAATGAGCCTCTCTGTACCTCAGCTTATGTTTTCCTGGGTTTACTCCTGGATGAGAAGCTTTGCAAGACCCTAATTTTCTAGTGCATAGATTGGCATCTTGGACCTCAAATTGTGTGTCCACTGAGAACCGTGGGTGAGAAATACTCACGGGGCCAGATTCTGACCATTCCTGCCAGCAGCAAACTGGTGCCTGCCTGCTGCCACTGTCTATGAGATAATGTCTCTCCATTTTGGGATTGTGACATAGCTACATCAGACCTCCACGGCCAGTACTCACATTCCAGGCCTGAGACCAGTGTGACAGCAGAGAAACCTGAGCCTTGAGGGGACATTCTCAGGCTCGAAAATCACAAACCCGACAGGGAAAGGCATTTGATCAGAAAATGACACCATTCAGGTTATTTTAATGCACTGGATTTGTGCTGCCCTTTAAGTGGAGCCCCTTCTGTCACAGGACTTTGGTGCCAAGTGACCCTGGCAGATGACTTTCACTTGTTTTTAACTGTAGAGCAAGGTCACGTCTGGTCTGGGTGTGCTATGAGGGGTCCAGACTGTGGACAAGAGGGCAAGCCCTGGTTCAGGTCTGTGTCTTCCATATACAAAATGTGCAGTCAGACAGTGGCATGGGCCTGGTTCTGAGGCTTTGTGGAAGCCAGCCCAGGTGAGAGCAAAGGGGAACTCTCTCCCCTCCCCAGCCCCTGCTCCTCCCTCCACAGAAAACCCTTGCTCAGTCACTGTGGTATTAAATGCCATCCAGGCAATTCTCTGATCATCCTGAATTTGCAACAAAGAGGTAAGGGCAATTGCCAACCACTGGAAGGGTACACTATCAGTCCATCAAACAATCAATTCATGAATCAAGATCTGTTTATGTACCTGCTATTGACTGAGCATTTTGCCATGTGCAACAGAGAATACAAGCCTGCACGCAACATAGTCTGCACTCTCAAAGGAGTATATAATGAAAATATGAAAAAACAATACTTGTTCTCAGAAAGCCAAAAATGGTCAAATATTGAATCATCTGGTGCTGATGATAACTACAGTTGGAAGGGAAAGAAGAGAGACTATCCCAGAAACGGCCTAGAGGTAGTAGTGAGCATGCTCCCATTGTAGTGAACATTCTGCAACCCTTTGATCTCTTAAGACTGAAGGTAGAAGATCCTTTCCCCAGAGGAGTGGGAGAGTCTGCCTTCAGGCTGTCAGTAGTATTGCATGAGAGTGGTTGGTTTATAACTTTTAAAAACATAAAGCAGTGGAGGGCAGCGTGGTTTAATGGTGGAAGGACTAAACAGAGTCCAGGAGACATTGGTTCTAGACCTCTCTGTTTAAGAGAGGCTCTGGATGAGATTTGCACTTAAACGTTGTCAGCTTTAGGTTTTCTCCTGTATAATAAGGATAATATTGGTGTAGGGCAGCAGAAACATCACTGAGCTAAAAGGTGGAAGACCCAAGTTCTAGTCTTGGTTTTGCCAATGATGACAAACAATTAAGATGCTTTGTGTGCTAGAAGTTCTTCTAAGCATCTAAATGCATTAATTCATTTAGTCCCTTCCCCCATCCAGTTTCTGTGATGAAAGTACCATTATTATTCCAATTTAATAGATGAGGAAACTGAGGCATGAAGATTTTAAATAATTTACCTACAGACACAGAGCTAATCAGTGGCAGAGCTAGGATTCTCACCTGGATGTCTACTAGCAAAGCCATTTTCTTAATCCTGGTTCTTTTGCCTCCTGAAAATATGGGCAGAATCTTGGGCAAGAGACAAACTCTGTGTATTTCAGCTTCCTTTTCAGTAAAATGGGGATGCCAATAACTTCCCAAAGTATCTTAAAAAGGGATTTTCAAGATCTAAATAAGATATTGTATATGAAATACTTTGTGATTTAGAAAGTCCTATATATGTGTCAAGTATTACATCCCTCAAAGGAATAATGAGAAGATAAAATGAGATGGTTCACAGAAAATAATCTGGAAAATGAAAAACGAAATGGTGTACTTTGATGATCCTAAGAAAGGTTGATTGGAGATGAATAGGTCTTTGGATTCCTTGAAAATTTGGGGATGTAGTTTTTCCTTAAATCTGTACAGTATTCTTAAACAATTTAATTTTGGCAGGCTTAAAGATGGAAAATGTAGGATTGGAACTTTGCATCCTAGGGCCCAGAGAAAGGCAAGACATTCCTCTCAGAAAGAGTATGTCAAAGCTTCCTTCCTTCCTTCCCTCCTTCCATCCTTCCCTCCTTCCTTCTTTCCTTCCTTCCTTCCTTCCTTCTTCCTTCCTTCCTTCCTTCCTTCCTTCCTTCCTTCCTTCCTTCTTCCTTCCTTCCTTCTTTCCTTCCTTCCTTCCCTCCTTCCTTCCTTCCTTCCTTCCCTCCTTCCTTCCTTCCCTCCTTCCTTCTTTCCTTCCTTCCTTCCTTCCTCCCTCCCTCCCTCCCTCCCTCCTTCCTTCCTTCTTCCTTCCTTCCTTCCTTCCTTCCTTCCTCCCTCCCTCCCTCCTTCCTTCTTCCTTCCTTCCTTCTTCCTTCCTTCCTTCCTTCCTTCCTTCCTTCCTTCCTTCCTTTCTTCCTTCCTCAAATTGAGACCCAAATGAAGTGAAAGAAAATCTCTATTGAGATAAAAGTCAAGATGAAATATAATCATTCATTCATTTTCATGACAAACCATTTAGAAAGCATCATCACTGTTCCAGAAACTGGTCTCAAACTGGAAGACAGCCTTTGCTGTCTAATGGATGTTGCAGAGCTGAACAGGGTCTTACCTATTATCCAGTCCAACCTTTCTGTATGGAGGAAAGAAACATCAGTCCAGGAAAGTAAAGAGATTTGTCCAAGATCACTGTGACCATGACTAGAAGCCAGCTCTTTCAATGCCCAAATATGTTCCTTCCCATTTTGTTGCTTCTCTTTGCCTGAGTTTGGGGTGATTGGGAATTTGTTCAAGGTCCATATCATGCCCTTGTGACAATTCCAAAGAATGAAGTGGTCATTTTTTAAAGCTAATCTTTGGAATGTTTCTTTCTCTGCCTTTACATGCCTGAAGAGTTGAACAGGCACCATCTATATGGGCCTCATGGATACTATTAATCACCTGTTTTCCTGTGTGAAGGAGTACTGCCCTTTAAGATTGAAATCTGCTCCCATTTATGGTGCTGTGTGTTCCTGTGAGCTGAAACAATCAATTACAACAATGCATCCCAGGAGGCTGACTTTCTGCTCCCCTCCTTCTCTGCCTTCTCTTTTCCCACACTGAGGGCAGAGACTTCCCCCACAGACAGGAAGATACTTCAAATCCTTTAGTGTTATTGCTCCCTCCCACTTTTGCTCAGCATTTTGAACAACGCATAATGTAATAAGAAAGGGGGGAAGCCCTTTCACCACAAGCTAGGTTGGGGATTGGAGAGTATGTCTGTTAGGGGGGAAAAAAGCAAAACACTTTTTTGAGCCCAGAATTAATCTGATTCCTCCTGTGGTGATAAAGAGGCTCCTTCGCCCCAGCAACCGAGAAGTTCCAGCTGGCTATGTGCTTATGAGATGGGTCATGTGTTTAAGAGCTGTCAGTGTGGGGTCTGCTTCTTGGGACATTTCCACCTCAGATCAGACAGTCTTAAAGAGTGTTAGAGTCAGGTGGTGGCTGGTTACCATGGCAACAGGCCCACAGGAGTCCCCAAGGTTCAGATGAAGCCTGCTGCCACTACAAAATTCACACAAGATACCCTCTCTGGTATCAAACTGAGAAGTTGGTATACTTTGATGGCAGAGGGGAGGTCGGGGCCAGACACAGGCCAAGGGCCCCACCTTTGCTTACATGGAACTTGGGTTAGTCAAGTGGGTTTTGCTCTATTTTGTGTGTAGGAAGATGGAAAGAAAATTGCCAGATGGCAATAAGGATCCCAAGACTACCAGAAGGAAAGAAAACTGTTACCCATTGACACAAGAAGGCTGCCAAGTTCATTTATGGATCAAGCAACTGTGTACAGGCAAAGTCTGTCACAAGCTTATGTGGAGAGGACAGAGGAACTTGACAAGCTTTCTGAGAATCTATGAGATGACAGCATAAGGAGAAAATAGGGAGGTGCCATGGTGTAATGCTTAATGCTGGAGAGACTGTAATAAACATGACAATCAGCTTCAAGGGGTTTACAGCTCAGTTAGGAAGACAGGCAGCCATCTGATAAGGCACAGGTTAGAATGGACATTTTAGGTGCTTCTCAATGAAGCTAGCTGGGTATGTTTCAAGCAAGTTGTGCTGAGTCCAGCCAACTTAAGATAAACTTTTAATTACATTTTATTTTTTGAAAAGGAGCTTATTAAATATTGCTTATCAGTGTGGGTAGGTAAAAGGCATATAGTACTATGAACAACAGAAGCAATTAGCAATAGTGTTTTGCCTTTCACCTATCCTCCTTCCCATCTGAGCACTTAGTTACTAGTTTTCAGAGTTTCTCCAGGAGGGAAAGCTCATAGAGGTAATTTGAGGGAGAGGAGAGCTTTAGCAATATACTCAGAGGCAGTTTTTATATTTTTTAGTGCCTGAACAGTTTTTACACCAGATTTTCCATGGAGGGCTCAGAAAGTCCCTAAATTCTCTGAGTCTCAGAATCTGGACTTAAAATCAGGGTAAGAGATTTACATGACTAAACTGTTTAGTTGTGTATCTTAGCTCGAGCTGCCATAAGAAAATACCACACACTGGGTGACTTGAACAATAGCAATTTATTTCTCACGGTTCTGGAGGCTGGAAGTCCAAGATCAAGGTGCCCACAGGTGGGTTTCCTTCTAAAGCCTCTGCTCTTGGTTTGCAGGTGTCCCATCTTCTCACTATGTGCTCACATGACCTGTTCTTCATGTGCATGAGGAAAGAGAAAACTGTGTTGTTTTTTCTTCTTCATGTAAGGGCACTAATCCCATCATGGGGCACCACCCTCATTACCTGATCTAAATCTAATTACTTCCCAAAGGCTCCACCTCCTAATACCATCACATTGGGGACTAGGGCTTCAACATACGAATTTTGGGAAGACACAAACATTTAGTCCATAACATTGTACGAACAGCTTGGGACATGGAAAGAATTTATCAAAATGTTTAATTTCAGGATTGGTGGTTATTCTGATTTCACAGGAGGGGACAGTAGGGCAATCTTCCTCCTAGAATATCGACTGTGAGTCAAGTATAAGAAATATCATGTTTAAGATTTCCATGGAACCTTAAGTTGCTGTCCATGTTAATTTATCAAAAAGACAACTGGACTAGTGGGGCAGCCAAGTCAAACCCATGAAGATTGGTAAGCTGACATAGGAAAAAAAATTAAACATGAGGAAAAGCATCTTTGGAGCTGCACACACAATAAAGAGAAATGACAGAAATATGAAGTTTTTTGAAAAGGTTTCTTGTTTTTTCTTGTTATTTACTTTAGTGTTTAAGAAAAGGGTTTCAGAAATAATATAGAGAAGTAGGCTTAGGCAAACTATTGGTCCAATGCTGCCTGCTATGAACAAAACTAGAAGAAAAAAAATTTCTATTACATGGGAAAAATCCACAGAAACTCTAATCTTATAACTCAGGTCATTCCACCCCAACAGTGGGCATTCTTCCATATCCAAAACCTTGCTGAAACACAAGCTCTTGCCTCAGTCCTCTCCAGATTGCTAAAAGGAGGTGCATAGCCCTGCTCTTCAAGCATTAATGCCTCAGATGTTACTTCTGTATCCACACATGCACACTTATCACCCCTCTTACTTGTCCAGACAAGCTCCTTCCTGGTAAATGTCACATGCCACCCACGAGCCCCCATCTGTGCAAGGTAAACCCCTGTACATGGGGATGACTTCTGCTTCAAACATTAGAACAACACCTTTCTCTATCTCATCCAAACAGATCACCAAAATTTTTTTGGGGGTCTTCATCCATATGCAGGATGTACAAAGCTGTCTGGAACTGATCTGGTATTAATTATGCAGTGCACAACACTGGAATAAGTGGTTAATCCCAAGAAGGTTTACACTGGAGAGTGACCAACCTGCCCCTGGGTGGATACAGAACCAATCTTGGCTCCAGAGACTATTCCACATCATGTGTTGTGCAAATGTTAACTGGCACCAGAATGGACTTCATTCCATAGCAGATGGGATCCTTTTTATGCAGACCTAGTCTAAGATAATATATGACCCAAGCGCTAGATTGTCTAGAGTTTCCTTCTTTTCATGAAATACATCGTTTTAATTCTCAGACTGAACTTCTTCCTCCTGTGCTCCTTTACCTGCTGTTGCCCTCTTTCAAATCATGGCCTGGAGGCCCTTTCTGGGGCCCCCAAAACAGCAGGTGATTTTATCCCCTCAGGGCCAACATGTTGTCCTGCCATTAATCCAGGTGTCTTAGATTCGTTAGTTTTCATTCCTATGGCAGCTGCCTAGTTTTGATCTGTTGTGTTTGGGCAAATAGTTGCAGCAGGAAATGTGGTGGGGAAGATAGCAAACACCTGTAAGAACGAGGAGGAATTTATGCTATCCTTTCTTTTCTTCAAGGTTATTACTTTGTCTTTGAAGAGTTTTCCTTGTAGGATCTTAGACATGGCTTAGATATGCTGTTAGAAAAGGTCTGAAGTAAAGAATTTTAAATCTGGGACCAAAGGATTTCCAAGATTATCTTAGAGCAGTCAGGTAGCAAACCAATCGTTCTCCTCATGGTAATTGCTTTCTTACAAATTTGTGTCTGGGGCAGGAAAGAGTTGAGAATATTTCCTGTGATTGTTTGTTTTGCTTTCTGATCCAGTAGGTGAAGGTGGGGACTAGAAAGTAGACAGGGTATGTTTTGTACTTTTGTGACTGGAGGATTTTAAAAATATCTTCAAATCAGGACTAATTTTCTTTAAAAAGCTTACAGTTTTAGCACCTTATGGTCCACATAGACTGCAAACAGTACTGTTATAAAACTGTGTGGATTTTGGCATGGGAAATATAAAAACCAACTTCTTTCATTTTATATTTGCTATTGAATAAAGATATAAGGTCAGAAAAATGAAAATGTGCTTCCCCCTTGTCCCTCTCTCACATCTCTGTGCCCAGTAAACTCTTTAATTTATTAACATATTTTACCTTCTAAAAGTATTACAAGCATAATCTTCTTTAGTTAAATAAGCCTCAGTCTTTATTATTTTGTATCTATTATGCACTACCTATGGGGAGGCTGAAGCATAGGGATATAATGGGAATAAAATGGATATATGTTTCTTGCCCTTGAAGAATTCATCTCTTACTGAGGACCCCATAAAATGCACATTGACCTTGATCACATTGAGAAGTGTAAGTAACTCAGAAGGAGAGAGAATTTTGATTGGCACAATCAGATAAAGCTCCTTGGAGAAGGTGAAACTTGAATTGGCCTTGACAGAGGGTGCCCACCTGTGCACAGCTGGATGAAAGAACAGGGGCCAAAGGACAGAAGCTGGAGAGAACAGGATGCAGGCCCCTAGATTTCTGGGAAGCCATCTCATCCAACCTTCTGCGAAACCATCTCCATAATACATTCTCTCTCCCAGCAGAAGTCCTATTGCCAACCAAGCCCACGTGACTCTCCCAGAGCCATATGAAGCCTTAATGAAAGGTACCCTCAGTATTCTTGAATCATTTGTGTTTACAGATGATAGGAGGCAAACTTTTGCCACAAGTACAGGAAGCTGGAAAGGAACTGGCTTGCCATTAGTTTGAATTTGGACTCCATGTTAGTATTGGTAAAGAATGTAAACTCCAGAAGGACTTTTTAAGTTTTTTTTTTTTTTCTTAATAAGGTCAATCCTCCCTAAAGGCAAGATATGAAATGCAGACATTTTGCTAAATCTTTGCTAATCTTTCTGATGCTACTGGGGCAGGATGATTCTCCAACAATGGTGCACAGGCAAAAGGGCCAATCACCTGAGCTTGAAGATGCCTAAATCCAAGGCAACCCAGAACAGAGAAGTCACAGCTTCTGCAGACATACTAGAGCCTTTCTTTGCAATCACAGACTTGTGGGTTAATCTTGGTTGGCCTTTGCCCTCATTGATGAATGCAAGTGTCTGAAAGTACAATTATAGCTATAGCTCTCCATTGCTCATAATAATAGGCTGCAACAGTCATACGGAACATAAGGGGAAGGGGGGAAAAAAAGCCAAAGTAGGAATTTAGATATCTGACACAGACTTACCTTCTTAATCATTACAACACCCTAATGCTACAATTAGCTTGCAGTTCCTAAACAAATTCTGGTAACAAGGAGGTCTATTTTGAGTTAAAACGAGTAGATAATTGTCACTTAAAGAAATGTTAGTTCTAAGTTTGGATCCTGATACTGATATTATTTTTTTCCTTCCCAAACTTCCACATCCCAGAAACAGTGTGCTAGTGACTTCTACAGAAGCACTTGTAGGTAAGGTTTGAAGAGTCAAGATGTGGAGAGAAAACAGATTTTGTCATGTGGAACAGACATCAGACAGGAGTTCTCTGGATACAGCTGCATGCTTCTTTTCATTTCCAAGAAAGCAGAGTTCAAGTGCATTCTCAGACCAGAGACAGGTGAGAGATGTAAGGAGGCGGCAAGAAGGCTCGGCAAGTCTGAGAATAGCACAGTGTATCTGCCAAGGTGGCTGTCAGTGCCCGCATTTCCTCCGCCAAATCAGCATTGCCCCGGCTTCCAACCCTGTTGCTGTTAGGTCACTACAGGAAAACAGCTATGATGATTTTCACTTGCTCGACACATTTTTGTTTTTTTCTTTCTTTTTTAAACAGGCCAGTGATGTCTTTGTGTAATAAATACTGGACAAGTCTTAGGCTATGGAAGTAGTATTTGGGGTAGTCTCCCCTCACTGGCTCTCTTCTGAGAAACACTGCTGTGTGTAGCATTTCTCATCCTTTACACCACAGAATGGCGGGGGTTTGTTAGCAGAAATTCCCCCTGCAATGGTTTCATTCTCTTGTCCACAAAGGCAGTGAAAGCAACTACTGCCCTGTTATTTCTGGCACTCTCAGTGGAAAGGAAATGGAGATGCCAAGTGATGGAAGAGCTTGCCCAGTTAGGCCTTTAACTACAAAAGCATCATGGTTTCCTTTGCTCCCCAATTAACCACTCCTGCCCCTGGTTGGTTCCCATTCCCATTTGCATCCAGCAGGGTTGGCTAACCTTCCTTTCCTCCTCCTGGGAAAACACATATTGCCCCAGTGCAAAGAAGACCGAGATAAACAGCAGGTTCTTAGAGGGCTGGGGAACTGAGGCTTGCTAGAGGACAGTGTGGCTCCATGGTATGTGAATCAAGGCATCTCCCAACTGTCCCTCAGACAGCAGGACAGCAGGATAATAATACCACTGATGTTTCTATGGCATAGCTCTTGTGTTTTATAAAGCTTGTTCTTACAATTCACTTCTCAAAATGGTTGTATTTGTCCCTTTTTCTGAGAGAGAAATTTAAGTCTCAGTGAAGCTAAGTTACCTGACCACATCTTCACAGCTGATTAAGTGACAGAGCTAGGTTTCAGTCAGGCTGTTGTCACTTCAGCTCATTATACTCTATAGATCCTGAAGCCACCTTATATGTAAGAAAGAGTAGGAACAGACTCGAAGAAATTAAGGAGGGTCAGAAGGTGACGGAGACAGGGGTCAAATCCAAGGGGCAGGACTAAGAAAGGCTGTTTACCTTTTATACCACCATGTGTCCCGTAAACAGGAACTGTTAATTTTGATGAGAAATACTCCTCTGGAAGATTCCTCAACAATTCCCCACTGTGTAGAGGGAGAACAGCACCAGGTTCCTGAGCATGTCACACTAGACAGGCCCTCTCCCAGCACCCCCTCTCTCCACCCCCCTCCCCGCAGCCTGCGCTCCCACTCTGCTGTGCCACTTGTAGCTCTCCATGGCTTTAATTTTAAATTTCTTGATTGTAGTAAAACACACATAATGTAAAATTTACCATCTTACCCACTTTCAGTGTACAGCTCAGTAGCGTCACATCGATTGATACTGTTGTAAAACAGATCTCCAGGACTTTTTCATTTTGTAACACTAAAACTCCGTACCCATTACACACTCCCCATCCTCCTCTCTAGTCCCTGACAACCACATTTCTACTGTTTCTGTGAGGCTGACCACTCTAGGTACCTTGGATACACAGGATCATATGGTATTTGTCTTCCTGTGATGACTGCCTTTGCACACATTGTTCCCTCCATCTGGACACCTTCCCCATGTTTTCACTGGCTAATTCTCATGAATCTTTCAGGAGTCAATTCAGATATTATTATCTCAGGCTTTCCTTGGTCCTCCACTCTCAATTAAGTGCCCTTCCTAAATATTTAGTAGTGGATTAATCACACTCGATGAAGAGTTGCCCATGTTCTAATCCCTTGATACTCAGCATGTGGTAGAAGATCCACATTCTCAATGGCATACATTGGGGAGCTTGTTAAAAATGCAGCATATTCTTTAACAAGATCCCAGCTGAATCACACGGACATTGAAGTTTGATAAGCACTGTTCTAACTCATTAGACAGGAGGTCTGCAAATGACTCATGGGCCACATCTGGTCAGCTACCTGTTTTTGTAAATAAAGTTTTGTTGGAACATAGCCACAGTCATTTCTGTATGTATTGTCTATGGCTGCTTCTGTGTTACAATGGAAGAGCTCAGTAGTTGCAAAAGAGACCACCATATGGCCACAAAGCCTATATTCATTCTCTGCTCCTTTACCGAAAAGTTTGCACACTTCTTTACTAGATTGTAAGCTCCTTAAAAGTGAGAACCTGGTCTTATTTTGCTTTGTAAGAAGAAACATAGACTAGTGTAATGGTTATGGATGTAGGGTTGAGGGTAGACTGGCAAAATCTGTATCTAGGCTCTGCCATTTCCTTGCAAGTGACTGGGCAACTCACAATCTCTCTGTGCCTTGTGTTCCTCATCTATAAAATGGGGACATATGACAGAACCTACTTTACAAGGTTGAATAAGTTAATGTAGATGAAGTGCTCCAAGTGGTGCCTTCAGCAAATATTCTCTCTTACCTGGACCATATATTTTTAGGGCCATGGGGGTTTGTTGATGTTGTAACAGATGATAGAATACTATTAACACACATTCTCTGTTTCTTCCTTGCTAACATCTAATGGTTTTTTTAGGTATTAACTTTCCTGGGGGGTGATCTCCTCTCTGGTGGGGTAAATACTATTGCAAGCCAACCAGGTAATGCCATTTTCAGTGACAGTGGATTGGCTCAGGGTGAACAGTTCTGACCAGTGAGTCATGAGCATTCTTGAAGGACTTCTAGGAAAAGGTTTCTTCATTCTTTAAAAGAAAACATGGGGGCACCTGGGTGGCTCAGACAATTGAGCATCCAACCTTGGCTCAGCTCATGATCTCACAGTTTGTGAGTTTGAGCCCTGGTCAAGCTCTGTGCTGACAGCTCAGAGCCTGGAGCCTGCTTGGGATCGTGTCTCCTTCTCTCTCTGCCCCTCCTCGACTTGTGCTCTCTCAAAAATAAGTAAATGTTAAAAAAAGAAACGAAACGAAAAGAAAAGAAAAGAAAAGAAAAGATGGAAGAGGTGCCCCTGTTCTTTCACATTTTATGTATGAATGTGATGCCCCAAACTGCAGCAACCCTGAAGGTAGGCAGTCTGAGAACAGAAAAAACATGTTTATGATGGCAGAAAAGAAAGATGCGAATATTCTGGGCCCATTATGGGGTCAGAGTTGCTGAATCCATCAATCTTACCTACTGTGGTACTTACCTACTCAGGTACTGATCTTATGGAAGAAAATAAATTTTCCTATTAGTTTCCTTTCAGTCCAAAGCATCCTGACTCATATAGCCACGGACCATGTTTATACATATTTTACTCAACCCAGAACCTAACAACTGCTGTTGGGTATTAGGAGCAACTGGAAATGAACGTGCTGGGTAGGGCAAAAGAAAATTCAGGAATGTTCTGGGTTAGTGCAGACCCAATTTTTCATTGCCTTTTATCATTCAGCCAACAGCATCTTTTCCTGATACCTGTGGCTCTCTCCCAAATGCTGATCTCCCTTGCAGTCTGTCCCTTCTACCCAAACTTGACAGGTTATTTCAAGATCAGATGGGCTTTGATTATTTATTTCCTTGGTGATATCCATTATTTCCCTTCTGGGCAGGAGGATCTGAAGACAACTCATATTTTGGGACATAGAAAACAGGGATGGGATCTCTTACGTAAAATGAAATACAATGGCAGTGTCAAAAGATTCCTTAGATGTTACAGCCACAAGGATTTTATGGTGTGTCAGCTTATGGACTGGCTTTGTATGACATCTGAGCCAGAACTAGTAGCACAGATTCAAAGCAGTATAGGTGGCTAAGTACCTGTGAGGGTAAAGTATGAAGAGAGAAGGGTAGCAGAAATGAGCTGGCCACCTGTACCTATCCCAAAGAGCATCCGGCCCCATAGTTGAAAAAGGTGAAGGATCCACTTCAATATGGGAGACTGGAACCCCTGTAATCCTGCAAATACGTAATTACTAAAGCTAGAAATGCCGAATTCTTTCTGCCTGTGAGTGTCCAGGGTGAAAGAAGTTTCGGAGCCATAAAGTCGCTGTAACAATCAAATTTTAAGGCTAGAAGGTGCCATGAGACATGATCTCATTCATCTCCCTGTCCTTAGGCAATAATAGCCTAACTAAAGCCTTCTGATTACAGCAGAACACATTTTATAGGTAAAAGCCTCCCAAGGGGTATTTAAAAAAAAAAAAAAAAAGTAAAAGATTACACAACTTTCTCCCATAAACCACTTTAATTTTGTGTACATCATCTACTTCAGAGTCTAAGGGAACCTGACACTTGTTCTAGATCCATCTCCTTGCTGTCTTACCCCAAGATCCCCTTCTAAATGGGAGGATCCATAATTCAGTGACAGCAGGGCACTAATAGGCAAGTGCAAAGCTAAAGGGATGAGGGGGGGCAAAGGTCTTAAACCCTGTCAGCTACTCACATGAATTTAATGTATAGTACTTCCCTTGTGACTTTCTGTCTGCCTCTTTCCTACCAACAGTTTCTCCTAATTGTTCCATTCTTCTAAGACACTAGTGTCTGATATAGTACCTTTGCCTCCATCTTCAAGTGTTCCTAAAGACTAATTATAATCTTAAGAACAGTACTTCCTGTTTAAAGCATTTTGTGGTAATCAATCCATTACAGGTTTGCTAATATTATCGGTTCAAGTTAAAAGTCCCCTGCCTGTGAAAAAGTCCCCTACCTGTGAAAAGAGAAGCCCTGTACTTCCCCTGGGTTCCCTCCTCTTTGGGCACATTCCCAGGCACAGAGCAGGAACAAGCCTTTCCCTTCCCTTTGGAAGCACTGGGCTGACTAAGCAACTTGCCATATGATTCTGCTGAAGGAAGACAGAGAGAAGTTCACAAAGACCAAAACTCAACTGTTCTTGGAGAGGGGTTAGGAGGAAAGCTAATAAATAAAATCTGATGCAACTCCTTTCAGGAAAGGGTGTGGAGGGTGGGGTGGATCTACCCAGTAGCTTTAGCAGTCCACTTTGAAGTCTTCTGAACAGGAAAAGTGTAGCCACCCATGGAAGCAGCCTTCAACGATATCCTCCCTAGGACTGATGTGTTGGGAAATAGCCCATCAGCAAAAAGTCCCTTGAGAAATGTTTTCCCTCCTTCTTCTGGAATTGTTGAGAAACTAGATAGAACTCAGAGGATCTGGCTTTCAAGGGTGGACCTGAATGAATTTTCAGTTTCTTAGTGGGAACAGAGAGCTCTAGAAGATTGTCTACTCCTCCAAGAAATCTGGTTACCAGTTTTCTCTTGGTCTATCTCAACTTGTGTTAATGGATTAGGAACATGTATATACAGGGCCAGGCTCCTGTCAAACAACCTTAGGAAGGAGGGCAAAGAGGAGGCAAAAGGGGCTCATTCTTCTACCTCACGGATTCCTTTTCCACTAGTAACAATCCAAACATTACAAAAAAAGGTATGGGAATGGATACGCATGCGATTGGTACATATTTCTCCCATCACCTGCTACAAATGGAGTAGAGCTAGGGAAGAACTGTGCCCCTTCTGAGTTACAGCCCAGTTTCAGAGAGCACAGGTTTCCTGACTGGTCATGGGGTGGGAGAACAACTCTCCTTTCCTAGCCTTCAAAGAATGAGCAAATAACCTATGGCTAAGGGGAGACACCCATTCTCCTGGGGTTGCCTGGGGTATCTGAGGCAGAGGTGGTTATGGTAGACTCCTCAACAGAGGCACTGAGATCCAAGAATTCCAGGATGATGTCCCAAAGGCAGTAAATCAAATGCCTGAAACAAATGGACAAAACAACTTAGAGGAGGGTCTGGCTCGGTCAACAGACACCAGATCCCTGTTTATGACATTTATTCTCCCTTCCCCTCCTTGCCCATTACTGATATCCTTAGTGAACTCTAAATTTCAATAGCTTGATGAAGCCTCCGCCATGAAATAAAAGTTTGCGAATAAAGGTTATGACCGCAAGAGAGGTAGAAATAGAACTTGAGACTAGATTTTAGGAAACTCCACATTTATTTATATAGCTGCATTAGCAGATCAGTACTACTCTGAAAAACTGTGAAGTAGGGAAAATCTTTGTGATATCAACTTACTAAGAATTTTCAGAGCTTCTGACTATGGCTGTTTCTCATAATTAATCATCATAGATCTATGGGTGACCTTACAGACAATGAAGCAAAAGCCAGGGCCCTTAAGTAGTGACAGTTAATCGATGCAGTCTGCTTTGGGACAGGGTTTGAGAAAGGACTGGAAGTCCTAAATACTTTTCAGAAGCACTATATCCCAAGGCACCAGCCAGGGAAATACCTACCTCTTCTGGATTATTCCAGGAGTATTCACCCAATATTTCTGGTCCCTTTATCAGAGCCAAACCTTATTATCTTGTCTACTTCATATTAAGCAAAGACAATTCCTGATTGTAATACTATTCAGCTTTGCTGTGCAGCCTTGAATGTAGAGCTGGAAATTATATGACCTGTCAGTGACATATGAAGCTGTCAGTGTAGGTTTTTCTTAGTATGTGTGGATCTGGACATCACACCCTGCAGTCAGGGCCCAGGGCAAACAAAGACTGCAGTTCTATTCTTCTCAATGTGGGTTGCACACTTAGAAATCGTGGACACCTCTGAGACCAGAGATGGCTTCAGCTGTGGTGATGCTGAGTATACATACGTCTTCAGCCTACCTGTTGATGACGGGTTGCTGTAGTGACTCCAAGACTAGACTCCAGCTCAGCTGGCATTTGTTCACCCCCAGGATTTCTACTACAATATCTGAAGAGGAAAAAGCAGATGTGGTTTCAGTGCTACCGTGGAAGCCTTAGATTCTAAGGAGATTATCTCATGATATCTGCCATCTTTATTCAAGGAGGTATTTCTGGCAAACTTCTGAACTACATAGTCAAACTAAAACAGGGAAAAGCTAAGAGAAATGTTTCTCAAGTGTTTAAATAAGAATGGGCCTCAAGAAATAATTCTGTAACCAGTCATTAAAGTGCAGGATTTTTTTTTTCTTTTAAGAGAGAGAGAGAGATAGAGCATATGCATGAGTAGGGGAGGGGCAGAGAGAGAGAGAGAGAGAGAGAGAGAGAGAGAGAGAATCTTAAGCAGGCTCCACTCTCAGCATGGAGCCCGATGTGGGGCTTGATCCCACGACCCTGGGATCATAACCTGTGCCGAAATCAACAGGCAGACACTCAAACTACTGAGCCACCCAGGCACCCCTAAAGTTCAGGTACTTCTGATGTAAGAGTTTAGGGTGGAGAGCAGAGGTTAATAAGAGTATATAAAATTGTTTTAAGAGTTAAGAGTTTACTACTGTACCCTGGTTACCATAGCACAGCGACAGGCAACAAATTGCCTTTCCTGCCTTCTAAAAGTCTATAGAAAGTAAAGGAAAAAAAGTCCTCTCCAGAGTTTGTTTTTATCTACTGCTAATAACCAGGTACTTTATTCAATGACCCCAATTTATCAAGGCCAAGCTTCTATGGCACATATCATTTTCTTCCCTGGTCCAAAAACCATGAATTGGCAGACAACCTGAGATCTTCATCTGGTGGGAATAGTTCTGAGACCTGCCTCTGTGGTGTAGGAAGAGCTGTTATTATCTCAAGTATCTGCAGGATTCTCACCCACTATTTACGGTGTGGTCTCAGTGATTCCTTCTATTCCCTCAGCATCACTTGAATGAGGGATAAAAGAATTGCGGCCCCGATCATTTTCCTGTTGGCCTGAGAAATGGTGGGTCAACAGTCTAATCACATTTAAGCCCTTTTAAAAATGGGAAGGGGTGTGGGGTAATGGTGGCAAAGCCAGATGAGAAAGGACTAATCATCAGTATAACTTATTTCATCATCCAATTACCTGGCAGGATTCCCATCAGGCTCTGCAAAGCCTGTTTTTCAGCAGCCACTTTCTGCTCCTGGGTCCTTACAGGCCGTGGATACTTAGGCAAAACCCCACCAGGCCAGATGGACTCCTGAAGAAGTCGGAGGTACTGCACCCAGCGTTGTGGACATGTTAGATTAGCCACTTGTACCTCCAGCCACCTGTGGTGGAAGAGAGAATGGTCAGATAAATCTGAAGGAAGGACTGCAGAAAGGTGTGAATCATGTGAGCAATCAGCACAGAGCAAAGTGAAGGCAGTGGCAACTCTCACAAATGAAACCCAGCCAATTTAATAACTCGGCACCACAGACTTTGAAGATGAGTAACAGTAATAATACTGTTATTTACTGTGTGTCCGATAGGAACTGCATGTTGTATTAGAGGTTGCACAGAACAGAGCACTAGGAGGGCCCCAGTATCTGGCAGGGCTGGAGCTTTCCAACTGTCTTCTAGTGGGAAGTTCTGTCATTTCTCAGCAAGGTGCACATGCTGCCTTTCCAGCTAAGGGTTTGGTGATTTTAGATAAATCCCTCTCCTTTGCCACCCTGTCCACATCCAGGGTGTGGCACATCCAGGCTCTTCATGGACCCATGAGCTGTTCTAAGAGTGTCCTACATCCATCTTTTGCTTGTAACAGTCTGCTCACTGACAAGGCCCTCTTCTTTCCAGTACAAGTCTGCCATCCTAGCAAGACCTGCTTAGCCCCACCTCCTCCACAAAATTCTGCTTGACCATTCCAGCTAGAAGTGTTCTCTTTCCTCTTAGACTTCCTTCAGCACTTAGTTCTACAGTATAGATTTGGAACTAATAATTTACTCTAGAATATAAATTATTTTCTCATGTGCTTACAGCTTTACTTTTCCAACTAAAGTATAAGCACCACAAGATTTCTATATGTCTTATACTTTTAAAAAGTTTCCCGTTGTGCCCTGGTGCTCAAGAAAGTCCTGCTGATTGACTAGCGATAGTTCTTATTACAATGAAAATTTCCCCCTTTATCTCACATTCAAAAATGAGGCAATAACTCTGAGGGGACAAACTTACTAAATCTGCAGTTCCTGCAGTCATTTCACCCTTATTCTTTATTTGTTCCTGCATTTCTTCAGAGCAATATGGTTACTAGCTGAGGGTCAAGCCTGCCAAGTCTCCTCAGTATGGAGCAGGGCTGAGCCTGACAAGGCTATGATTATAACGGATGGACCATCAACCACTTCTACTCTATTTGGTCCTGCACCACATGGCAGCTCATGCCATTGCTCCTATACCCGACTTACTTGTCGCCCATCCAAGAGCAGAGGGGGCTGCCAAGGCAAACTTTATTTAACCTCCACTCTGCCAGACAGTCTGCATTCCACTCAAGCTAGGCATTCCAGCCTTGGGGGCTGCAATCCCCCAAGCCGAGGGCTCACAAATGATTCTAAGAATAGGAAGTCTGAAAGGTAATGGCAGGGCAGGAATGGCAGACACCGATGGAGATCAAGAGCGGCACAAAGCTGCTCTTGCCCAAAATAGCCATCACGATCGTATTTGATATTATTAGGGCTGCATCTCCTTTTTATAGGGCTTTTCATTCAGCGAGCCTAAGACGCCTGATGAAAGGGATCCAGTAGCAAGAATTTCTGTTCCTGTTTATAGAAAAGGGTCAGCAAAGGGAGGTGTATGCAATGGCCTGATCAGATTATCTGCAGGGAATCAAGTGACCCAACTCTCGTTCTTCACCTCAGGCCACAAATACTTGTGTGACTTCTGCTAAGGTGAATGATGTGCACTAGGGTCTCATCTGAGCAACTGGTTTCATTGGAGTGAAAACCAAAATCTTGAAGTCCTCCAAAAAAGCCAGGAGAATCTTAAACCAGAAACCTTTGCCTGGAATTAGTTCTAGCTCAGCTTCTCATTCCCATTTGCACATAAGCCAGTGTACCCTTATTCTTGTTCTCTGGGGCCAGTGATGCCTGTGACTCCACTCTTCAAAGGTATCTATCTCAGCATCTGCTCAACCCTTCTTAGAGCAGAATACTGAACAGTAAATCTGGGGACCTCGGTCATCTTCTGGGCACGTCTTACAATATAGGAGTCTGATTGTTTTGAATTAACCTTAATTCACCTGATAGGAACAGGCCCCTGCACCACTGCATTATGGCAAGGATGTCCTTTTTGTTCTCTTCCATTGTGACTTCGTGACTCAAGCATACCAGCTGGGTGCAAAACAAATTTTGGCACATGGCAAAATATGAGTGTATAAATGTATGCAAATCTATAGAACTACAACTTATCGAACCCTAAATGGGAATGTTGGGAAGGAGAAACAAAGTAGGGAAAAGTAAAAATAAGGCCCTTGATGATGAGGATGAGTCAGTGAGTCAACTCAAGTTGTGGGAGCTAAGTGGAACTGACAAAGAGAACTAAGGTCTCCAAGTAAATGTCAACTGCTGATAAAGAAACTGTCAACCGCTATAAACCCTGAGGCACAGAAGTGATCAACAAGTTATTCCCAGGAATGTAAGGAATATGAGAAAGTATAGGACTTGTACAAATTGGTGGAAACGAAACAAACTGCATGTCTAAAAAGAGGAATGTAATGTACAAAGTGGCTTCTACCTGCAAGGTGCTGTGGTTTCTCTTACCCTCAGGCTTCTTCATACCCTGAAGGTAAAAGACACCAACCACACACACTTGTACCACGCAGATTTAAACATTCACCCTTTTCAAGATTCTCCTCTTGCCCAGGTTCCTCCTACCTCTCTTCCTCTAAGAAAACAGGCTTTCTCCTGGACATCTAGGGTTAGCCATGTTTCATTTTCTAGCCCCAGACAGCCCATGGAAAAGAGGCAGGGCAGCAAAACCTTTCATGCTCACAGAACTCCTGAGATATGGTATCTTATTGTGAATGATGAGCATCCCAAGGTAGAAGGAAAAAAAATCATAAAGCCAAAACCAAGAAAATGACCAGTGCCGACTACTACCACCACCCAAATTGCCCTGCGCCTCAGACAGAACAGAAAAAATCTGTGAGCTTTAGAACAATTTCTAAGGCATGCTTTATTATTACACAAAATGCCTTTCTTAAGTTGTAAATGACCAGATTCAGGGATTCTGTATTATTTACCTTGCCTAACACCTAGCACAGAACCAACAACTGATGACAACAAAGAAGGCAGGGGTTTCTTCATCCAATGATCTCTTCTCCCCTTTCCATCCCCCTTTTCCCTTTCTCTTATTCTATCATCCTTCTCCAGAGTAGAGCTCCACACATACCACCACAGTGCTTTATCTAGTCTTACTGATTCCCTTCATATTGGTCTGTTCACTCTGAAACCGGGCTAGAGAAGGTGAAGAGATTAAGCACTGGAAAATTAAAAGAGAGACTAATGCCTTAGCTTATTAGTTCCCTTCATCTCTCTATTCCACATGCTGTCTTTCTATTCCTAACTTACAAGTGGGAAAGTTAAAAAGAAATCTGTATCCTGGTAGTTCTCTTGAAGCAAAAGGAATGGAATGCATGTGTCTGAAGTCCAAGGTACCACAGGAGCTTTTCCAGTATCAGTTTCTGGAATCTGCTGGTACCACTTACTATTATGCTAACAGAAATCTGAAGTTTCAAGGTGGACACAAACACATATCTCTCAGTCTATTTATTATAAATTATTTATAAGAATTCATTTACTAAATACAAATGTTATTGTTTATGTAATTCAAGATGCATGAGGTAAATATGCTAAAATAAATATGGTAGCGAACATCCACAAATAGCATTGGTTTTATTTTCTACTACTATTCCAGTTCTGTTATTTGGTTTAGAGATATCTCCTCCTACCATCCTACCTTTTCCCCAATAAGAAGAAGAAGAAAAAAAGCCAAACCAGGTCTGCTCTATGAGGCCATCTCTGAATGATTCAGAGCACATGGTAGCCTTACTAGTGGGCCCAGAAATAGCCAATAAAGTGAGAAAGAAGCAACAACAGATTGACACTGAGATATTCATGAGCTTCTCTGATGCCAGACACGGAAGGAGGGAGGATGTGGAGATTAGGGCTTTTCATTACACTGGGAGTGCAAGTCTATCCGTGTTCACAAGAACCTGGTCTGAAATAGCTACAGATAGAGGAATGGAGCAGTGGCTAAAAAGGAGACAGTTTAATACTAGGGCTTAAGACAGCACCTCAAGGTTAGCACAAGGTCATTTCCCATCAAAACAACAGAATCAACTCTCACAAGTAAGGGGAGAAAGCTTAAGGGACAATGTCTAATCTAATTAGCCAAATTCCCTTCTCTTCTCTGCTAAGAGCTTCTATGGCTGAGTGAGGAGGGGCCGTGGGTAAGTGAGCCTAATGGGGAGGAGAGGGGGAGAAGGAGAATGAAATCATAACATAGAAAATATTCTTGGGGTGCCTGGTGGCTCAGTTGGTTAAGTGTCCGACTTCAGCTCCAATCACGATCTCATGGTTTGTGAGTGCAAGCCCCGATTTGGGCTCTGCGCTGACAGCTCAGAGCCTGCTTTGGATTCTCTGTCTCCCTCTCTCTCTCTGCCTCTCCCTGGCTTGTGTTCTCTCTCTCTGCCTCTCAAAAATAAACAAACATTAAAAAAAGAGAAAATATTCTTAACAGCAGTAACAATATTCTAACAAAAAATGCTTGGTATAGCCTAAATGAAAGATACAGCAGAATCATTCCTCTCATCCTTTTTTCAACTGGGCTACCTCTGTAGACAATCCAAGGGTGATTATACTCCAACTCCTTAATGTACCAAATACACTTCAAAGTAAAAGAGTAAAAGAAGATCAGGTTAAAGCTTCTGCCGTTGTAAAAGATCTATAGTAGATTAGAAGTGTCAGCTCATTTCAATTACCTTCAGAGCCAGGTTTTCCAACTCTGGCACTACTGACATTTTAGGCTAAATCCTTGTTGTGAAGGGCTGTCCTGTGCATTATCAAACACTTAGAAGCATTTCTGCCCTCCCAGATACCTCTTGTGTGACAATCACAAACATTTCCAGACATTGCCACATCTCCTCTGAGGGACAAAATCTTCCCCAGTTGGGAATCACTGACTTAGACCTAGGGTCTTGGCTGCCATGTGTCAGGCTACTTCCAAAGTCATTTCAACTCTGGTGGCTGTGGCACGGTATTTCTCAAATTCTGAATAGCATTAGAGGTGGCCATGTACTCAACTCTGGTTTGTGACAACATTTAAAAACATCTAAGTAGAAACAGCTTAGAATACATAGAAGTGTATTTCCTGCTTTAGGACTCTTTTGTTTCATACATGGACCTACTGATGTGTGTGCATGCATGTGTTGTGTTCACAGTGGGTCCTGTTGTAAAATACATTTTTTACTGTGGGTTGAAGTTTAAAAATAGTTAGAAAAACATTGATATAGTATAAGGAATGAGGAGTTCCAAGAAATGGGGGAAAAAGCCCAAGCTACATTTTTAGCCTCCTGGAAACACTCCCCACCCTCCACCCATCCCCCAAGTACCCTGTAAAATGTTTACAATGGCATAAACCATGAACATTGTGTTCTGTACCCACAGTCCTATGAGTATTTGCTCATTAACTCAGTAGCCCCAACGTACAGAGTGCAGAGAAAGGAGATCTTGAGGGTGATGGTGTGGATCCAGGGCATTTCCCATTAAACAAGTTATTTTTGCCAGTATCACACCTGATAAAAGTAACACTTCTCTTCCCTCTGATTCCTTTCCCAGGCCTCTGCCTTCCTGCCATTGCCCCTTCTTTTGTTTACAGACAGTTCCTCCGTGTCAGCTCTCACTAGCCTTCTTGGTCCTAGAACTGGCCAGACCCAGGTTACTCAGTTGTGTCTGAGAAAGTTCAGCATTGTTGCTCTCTGACTGTGTATCTAGGTCACCATCTTTTCCTGCTCTGTGTTGGAAGAAGAATGGGGAGGAAATGAACTTTGAGGGCCAGAAACTCCTGTTTCTTTTTTCCAGTGACTATTGTGAAATCTAAAATGGCCATGGAGTCTACACAATTTCTTCTTTGATTTTTGCTTTCATGTTTTAAATAATGGATCCACATCTTTAAAACACGTGTTTCAAGGGAAGACTACATATGGCCTAAACACCACGATTTGAGAATCCTGAGTTCCACACTTCTGTATCTAGCCACAGTTTTTGTTTTTGATTAGAAATGAACAAGTTACAGTTATAAGACTATTATGCATTACAAACTGAAGCATTTTGAATCAAGGAAGGAAATTAAAGAAATCATCTGTTTAACCTTGGAGGTGATCTATTCCAATAATCTAACCAATTCACACATGAAAACAGAGAACGAAAAAGGACTACTGCATAGCAAAAGGTTTATAATAAGAACATACAACTTCATAGCTGGAAGGAAACAGGCAATCCCTACCTCACCTCCTCCCAGAGTAGAAATCTCCTGTGTAACATCATGGCAGAGCCCAAGGGTTCTGGTCCGTGAATCCAGAAAGCTGGGCTTTCATCTTAGCTCTGCCACCAATTAGGAATGTGACTTTGGGGAAGTTGCTTAATTCCTGAAAAGGATAACTGCAATTTATTAGAGATGCTTCTTAAATATTGGCAACCAAAAACTGCCTCGTTGTAACTTCTGGTCATTGTTCTTGCTTCTACCCTCTGGACTTAAAAACAGGAATTTTAAAGTTACCAGGTCATATCTCTTTCAAAATGTTTCAAAGACTTACATGTGAGACTTGAAACCATAAAACCCTAGAAAAAAACACAGGCAGTCACTTCTCTGACATTGGTCATGGAAACATTTTTCTAGATATGTCTCCTCAGGCAAGGGAAATAAAAGCAAAATTAAACTATCAGTAATACACCAAAATAAAAAAGGCCTTTGCACACAGTGAAGGAAACCATCAACAAAATGACAAACAACACTGAATAAGAGAAGATATTTGCAAGTGATATATCCAATAAGGGGTTAATATCCAAAGTACATAAAGAACTTACACAGCTCTACACCAAAAAAACCTAAGTAATCCAATTAAAAATGGGCAGAGTTCCTGAACAAACACTTTGTATTTTTAAACTCAACTGCTATTTCTCCCCTAAGTCTCTGTTACAAGTTATATATCCATGATTCTGATAACCTCAAAGTTGAGCACACAGAATACACTCAACAAAGGTCTAAAGAATGGAGGAGAGAAATGAATGATTCCTCATCCTGGTTCCAACCTCTGGGTGTGTGCCGCTTTCTATTCTCTCTTAAAATGGAGTACCCAGAACAAAACACAACCTCCAGATGTGCCCTGACCAGCAAAGAATGAAAGAATGCAGAGGATTAGTGCCTTCCTTGATCCATATACTATACTTCTATTAATACAAAGACTGTGTTGGCTTTTTGGGCACACACATCAAAGCACTGACTCATACTGAGTTTTGTAGTCAACTAGGACCCTAGTTCCACATATGTACTTTAACAAAAAATCACATGCTTCTCTGTTAAGCCTAGTCTTGCCCTTCTGTACTTGTGCAATTTTTGAATCTAAAATCTAAATTCTAATTTATAACATTTATTTCTATTAAATACACCTTGTTGGTTTTGACCTATTATTCTAACCTTTTGAAACTGGATTTTTGTCATCCAGAGTATTAATTATACCTCTAAGATTACAATTACTTGCAAATTTACTGATGAAAAAATTGAGCAGGATAAGAACAAGAAAAATGCTCTATCACTAAAAATTTCCCTCCAGGAGGCCGTCAGTTTGTTAGATAGATATCTTGGGCTAGAGAAACTCAACTAGCCGTGAATCACTTGAAAGTACTATAGTTCAGGCCACATATGCCCATTTTTTCCACATGGATATTATAAGAATATGGCCAAAGCTTGTGGAAATCCACCTACAATTTACTAACCAATGCATTTTAATGGTTTAATAATCCTGCTACAGAAAGACAGAAACTATGCTAATAAGGCAGGGCATGTTCCCACTGAACGCATACCGGTTTCTGGGGCTCGCCATTTCTCCCTCCAAGCATGTTCACAAAACATCTATTTAATAATCTGCTTCAGAAATTTCTAGAGGTAAATATCAGGGTTAATGACCTGTATCCATTTTTTAAAAGGCAACATATTTGTCCACCTCCAACCCACCACATCCTATATGCCAATTTTCTTAATGAACTTAGGTCTTCAATGATAAATACAAATGTTCAGTTCCACAGAATATAATTCATCTGGGTCAGGTATGGGAGCTTCAAAATAGGTTAAGTGCTCTTTTATCTGCATTTCTATTTTAGTCTTCTAGTTTAATCATGTCTGTCCAATTCTTGTCAAACCATTTTCCTTGACAAGAAAAAAATAACAAACAAACAGAAATTAAACAGCTTAGCATACAGCAGGCCAATTTACTGTTGAACAGATGAATAAATGCTTTCTCAAGGTAGCCAGTGAATACTACAGCATCTGTTTCAAACAATTTAACTTACTTTCTTTGCTTTTCTTGTTTTTCCTGTTGTTGTTTTTTAAAGCCTTTACCCCTAACATTTATCCACAAATTCAACTCCGAGTTTAAGCTTACTGGACACATTCTTATTAGTTCTATTGCTACTATTTTGCATTACTCAGTGTGTGTCCTCCCTTCTGCCCCCTTTTTAAATATATGCGTACTTCTAGAATCTGATCTCAGTTAACGAAGCTGGTTTCATCTGATTTTGATTCTTTTCTTTCCTCACTGGAATTCTGTGTTTAGTTTGTTTATTCCATTTATTCCACACAAATTGGTTGAGCTTCTTGTAGGTGCCAAAAGAATAGACTGTAAGGTTCTGCGGAAAGGGATCTTACTGAATTCATTTTGATATCTTCCTCAGCATTTACTATAATAGTGCCAGTCATACAACAAGCCATCAAATACTGAATCAATTTTATTCCACGATTCTCATGGTAACTTTGAGTGTTAAATTTTTGAGTTAACTCATTATTATGGCATATAAAACAGTAATATTCCTTATCTCATTCTCTGTCTGTTCTCATATCCAGTGTTAGCTTTATCTAAACAATTTTTTTTTTTACCTTCTTGCTCTTCACTGAATTGACAGGTCTCCTGCCATGTACATTCTATTATCCTTGAGTTATGCTCTATTTGATAGTCAGGAGTCCACCATGTGAGTATCATGTGCCAAAGAACAGAAAATTTGAAAATCTTCCCTTTGTACCAGCTATACATTCCACATTTCCCTTTGTCTTCCAAAGACAAAAGAACTTATAGACAGAAGAAAAGACGAAAATATAATCTGGGCTCTTGGGTCTCTAAGTATTCTATTAAAAATCTCAAAATGACTAGGGATATAGTCCATGTTTCCTCATATATCATCACTTATTTTTACACAAAAGGAGATAAAAATCTATTGATTTAATGAGCAGCCGCAGACTTTTTAAAGCACAAGTCAGATGTGCTGTATGGAAAGATGTCATACTGTCCTATCAGTCATGCTTCTCAATCTACACACTGGAAAACAGAGTTATTCTTTCTCCTCTTCCCTGTTCTGAATCCACATAGACCCTGCAACACCAAGGATTTAAACAATTAGTAAATCTAGGTGATCCTACCTCCTCCATCTCACGAATTCTTCAACCTTTCCCATCTCTATCACAATTCCTCATCACCTTTCATTGCTGTCAGTACAACCCTTTCCTAATTTGTCTCCCTGGTGCTAACTTTGCCTCCTTCAACTGATCCTCTGCAGCGCTATTTAGGTGATTTTTCTAAGTTACAAAGTCAATCATGTCATCACCTGTTTACATTTTGTAAGAAGCTTCCCCACAAATGGGGGACAAACTTGACGTTCTCTGAATGGCTCACAAGGCTCTGTATGAGTTGGCACCCATCAGACTCTTCAATGTAATCTGGCCACTCTCGTTGCACGTCATATATTCCTAATCATACCTGACTTCTTCGAGTACCATAAATACACCAGGCTGTTTACTGCTCTGCCATCAATACTCTGTTCTCCAGTGTCTGCTCTCCATTTCCCTACTCGTTTCAATCCTGCCTCAGAAGCCATCCTCCTGTGAGCCTGCTCTGGGCCTCTCATTGTTCATTACTTTATCACTTCTCTTAATCACCTACAGGGTCCTTGTTAAAGTCCTAACTTTGTACTCTAATTCCTAATTTATAATATTGCACCTCCAACTGGATATTAAATTTTGTAGGGTAGGAATTTGGGGTCTTTTTTGTATTTTGATCACTTAATGAAGTGTCTAGCACAGAGGGTAATCAATAAATGTTAGTTACTAAGAGAATTAATGCTCTCTATGGGACAATGGTCTAAAAGCATGGCACACTGCTCAAAATAAGCTTTGGAAAAGGCAAATATCCCAAAACTTAAAGCAGGAAAAGAATAGTAAGAGTAGAAAAGAACAGTAAGCTCCTCATTATTCATGCTTATGGAAGAAGACAGTAAGAGATTAAAAAAATTGTGGACAATCTAGAAATCCTTTGTATTTGGCATTTTATATGTATTTACATAAATATTAGGCAGATTTATTTTCCTAATAATCTTTTATTTAGGTTAACATTAAAATTAAACTGTGTTCCAACACACCAGGTATAGGGTAAATGTTGTAAGTATCCCAGGTAGTAAGTCAGCTGAGCTAGAATTAAGAGTTCATCATGAGGGGCGCCTGGGTGGCTTAGTCAATTAAGTGTCTGATTCTTGATTTTGGCTCAGGTCATGATTTCATGGTTGCAAGATAAGCCCCATGTCAAGATCTGTGCTGGGCATGGAGCCTGCTTAAGATTCTCTCCCTCCTTCTCTTTCTTTCTCTCTCTCTCCCCCTGTGCCTCCCCCGCTTGTGCGCTCTCTCTCAAAAACAAAAACAAACAAAAAAAACATGAATAATCCATGCAATTCACCTCTGGTTATGTATTCCCCTGGAAGGCAAGAGAGGTAGAAGGAAGGGACTGGGTCAGCCATGCTTCGTATGTGGCACACTCTATAAAGCCTAGAGAAGAGAGACACCTGCCAGCAGTCTATGTTTTGTCACTTTTCCTGGCAAATAGGCCCAGAGGATGGAAGAAACTGAAAGTCAAACAAAAGCAAAGGGGTTAAGAGGACTGTGAGTCACACTTGTATTTTGGGAACTGCCCCTGATGGATGGAGCAGCATCAAACTGATTCCAGCCCATTATTTGAAACTAGTAAGAAGAAGAAAATAGCAGAACGTCTGGGTAAAAAGTGACCAAAAGCAAGGGTCAGGTTACCTTTCTAACAAATACAGAATGAGAGGAAGACACTTGAGGGTTTCTGTGTTCATGGGATAAATGAGACTAATTGCAAAGGGAGAGCTCTAGAAATTTGTTCTAGATTTGAGGATTGTGACACCCTTAGGATTCCAGTTTGAAAGTTGGTTACACAAATCTAGTAAACCTCTGAAGACCTTCCCATCAACTTTTCTCAGCCGCATATAATGTTGCTAATGCACCATAATCCAGCCCTGAAAAGTCACAGCTGATAGATTCTAAGGCTAGGCAAAATCAAAGTCATGCTTCTTGGACAATTGCCTGTGCTCTTTGTTTGATCCATGTAAAAGCAGCAGCAGAACATCTGCCTCACAACCAGCAGCCTCCTTAGCGTCTCTAGAACAGTCCATGTCTTTTCTCCAAGCCCAAGAGATTCCCGTCACCACAGTTTTCAAGGCAATACTGAGTATAAACTAGCTCATACTCTTCTATGGAAAAGACACATTCAGTGGCCATAGCTACAAAGGCTTCACACAAGCAGTGTGCTATAATGACTGGAAATAACACTAGAAAGCCACAGTTTTGAACCTGCCTTGACCACTTGAATGACCAGAGTTCTGGCTTCCTTCTTAATAAAATGGGCTAATTCTTGCCTTACCTTCTTCACAAAGTTAATGATGGTAAAGTCCTGAGTGAGCTTTGCATTTCATGCCTTAGTTTTCCCTTTTGCAAACTGACTCTCCTCCTGGCAGGCTTAGGGATATAAATATTAGAACAGTGAACCACTTTTGTCCTGTGTGTTTAAGAAGATTGGAGAGAAACCACAGGGGCTTATGGGTAATTTGAAGATTATATTTTGGAATCCTTCCTAAAGCAAGACCTCAATAATACTAAACAATGCAACTTTCACTGCAAGGGCTGGACTGCAGGATCCAAAATCTCTCTTTCCTTCTTTCCTCACTCCCATGTGAACAGCAAGCTTGGGTCATTCTCAGTCACCAGGCAGCTGAGCCTTTCTTTCTCAGCACGTAAGGCAGGAAGGCAGGGAAAGGGAAGACTGATTAAAATGGGCACCCATTCAGAAGAATACTGAGTCTATGGAGGGGAAAGGACAGGGAGACGGAGAGGAATGCTTAGAACTGGAGCCCTGGAAAGAAAGGCAAGGGCACAAAGGAGGGCAGAAGGCAGGAATTTCACTGTTGTCTTGACAGCTAAACCCCTGTTGTTCCTGGTTGAGTTTACCTCACAGAAGGATGCCCAGGTTCTGCTCTGAGCAAACCCCACCACTATCGGAGAGGAAGAAGGAGGGAGAACTGAAGGATGGAAAAGTGGTAAGTGTGTGCTCTACATGATGCGACTGGCTCCCAACTTCTACTAGATCTCAGGTTAAAGTATGCTTAGCCATGATCTGGAAGAGAATTAGGGATTGGGTTTAAATAAGTAGACATAGTAGGGTTCCAAATTATACTGTGAAAATGGGTGGAGGAAGCTGGAAAAGGCTAAAAAGAACAAGGGGTAGAAGAGTAACCCAAAGATAGTTGTTTTCAGTTTCTTGTCTATAGGCTGAATTTTAAAACCTTTCCAAATAGAAGGTTATCCATTCTGATCCTAAGGATATGGAATAGAGCTGTGGTGACTCCAGATGTCCACATAGTAGGGATTTTGGGGGCACCACTTGTGGTTAGAAAACAAGGGGGAGAGAGGAGGAGGTGGTCAAGGGGCTTACCTTGAAGCTGCATTTCCATACCAAGCATACCATGTTATAGAGATTATATATTTACTGAGGAAGGGCTAAATTCCCCCAAAGAAAATCTCCGGTGCCATAATTACAGCACTAGACTAAGGTGTATTTCCCACCGGGTCACCCCTACTACCTCCCTACTCTAGTACCATACAGGTCTATTCCTCCACAGGGCACTTGGTGAAGTCTCTGTCTAAAGACAGAGGTAAAGATCAAACCTGAAGTGTTAACATATGGCTGTGTTCCAACACCAAGTCAACAGGAAAGAGACAAATGATCTCCATCCATGGCTGAAAGCAAAACGAAATACCCTTGATCATTTAAGAGGTTTATAAGATTCCCAATATCAGTGCAATCTAGCATTGACAATGTCTACCTTAGTGACATATATATCTAGGATTCTGGTATCTTAAAAGGCCTTGAGTATAGGACCAACTAGCTTATAGAGAGTAGCAACAGATTTTTTCAACTTCAGATGTCCAGCTGGTTTAATCACTGTAGGCTGTCTGGTTTACTCTGGGTTTCTGAGTTAAAACTGTTCTTGATGAATCAGCTCCAGCACTGAATCCTTGAGGGGTGGCATGCACTCAAACGGGCAACTTCTGGCAGTACATACTGCTCAGAGAAGCAAGTGTACACTGAAGACCGATCAGAGAGAGGGGAGAGGGTGAAAGATAAAAGAAATGGGCTCATCTAAAAGTCAGTGGCCCAGAGTAGAGGGCAGGTAAGTAGCTTCTGAATCATGGAGCAAGGCAGGGAATGGTTTCTGTTCCTATCACCACCAAGACAAGGACCTGTAGTTGCAAAATAAACCCTCCCTCAAAGAAGGCAAATGGGCACAATTTAACTTGCAGTGCCACCTGGTGCCTAGAGGGAGAATTCCTGCTCTAATTCCCTCAGCTTCTTGCTGGGCTTTCCAAGATGTTTTTGTCAAAATGATCTTTCTGTCTTCTGTGCACATGAAGATTCTCTCACCCAAACACTTCCTCTGTATCTGTCTCTGTCTCTCTCAGAGAGGAACTGAATGAAGATATTCAAAATACATTTAAAGTTTACTTTTTATTTAAAGTAGAAATAATGCCCCTCTTCTCCTTAAAATGTTCAGTGTCTGTACTATTCTTTATGCTAAACCTAACTGACACCCATCTCACATACAGCTTTAAACACTTACTTTCCTTTATAAAGCCTTTAGCTCCAAGAATCCTAATTTGTTTTGTACTATGTTTACAGTCTATATCCAGTGTCATTTGGCCTCACATTATTCAATATTTCTAATTGTTTCATATGGGTTATTTCTTCTCTTAGGCTGAAAGGACCTTAAAGTAGAAACAGTCACACATCAGATCTGAAGGGCTAGCACAGAGGTATCAAATCTTAGACTTTTCAAAAATTATTTGTAAAGAGGTCACCATAACAAGAACATAAAGTTAGTTTCCTAGAAAGCAAGTGAAGAGAGTTAGGAGCATCTACATTACAGGGCAGTCCCCTGGTTCTGAAGAAACTCTGAGGTTCTGCTCTGGATATGACTGGGGGAGACTTTAAGTATGTAAGGTAGCATGGAGTGCATAGATAGATCATATGAAGAAAGAGGCCCTGCAGATCACAAAGCAAGCACAGTAGAAAGACCTCTCCAGAAAGATGTTGAAATGTAAACATATTCTCTACCTCAGATATGTTACTGCCCCAGCAAGTCAAAATCCCCAAGGAAATGGAACATAGACCTTATAAAGATGGGTGAGAAGTCATGGGTGATGCTGCCCTGTGCCAGGCTCACATCAAGAGGCTTTCATTATCATCTCTTATTCTCCAACTAACTTCATGAGTTAGGAACTCTTATTTCCATTTGGAGAGTAACTGAGGCAGAGGGAGGTTATGTGACTTGTCTAAGTCACACAGACAGTAAGACACAAAGTAGTAGGATTTGAATTCAGATCTGTCTGACTTCAAAGCACATATTCTTACTTCCCTGTGTGGAAGGAAAGGGGCTGAGAAGGTACAACAGCAGGAGACGCTTCCAGAGAGGTCAAGCCTGTATGGGTCTTACAGTGGGAGGCCCAGGACAGAGAGGGCACTATGTTCTTTCGGAAAGGAGAGTGCCACTAGGATAGGAGAAGGCCTGAAAGGCCCAAAGGAAAACCCTCTTTTCAGGCTCAACCATGGCTATGGGAATTCAAGTTGCTCACTTAGAGCTGTGGGGGAGGGATATAACAGAGGTTCAGTTCACGTTTGTGTTTCTTGTCCCCTAGCACTACTGAGGAATCCCTGCAATTCTCACTAGTGGTAAGAAGATGTTCATTTGACATAAATTTGTTAAGTGCTTTCCACATATATAGCTAGGTGCTTATGACAGAATGATGAATAAGACAGAGTCCCCACTCTCAGGATACAGACAGTCTGAAACTGTCCTTCAAAACTGTCTTGGGTTCGTATTTGTTTTTTTAATTTTTTTTAAATGTTGATTTATTTTTGAGAGAGAGAGAGAGAGAGAGAGAGAGAGAGAGAGACAATGAACAGGAGTGGGGGAGGGGCAGAGAGAGAGGGAGACACAGAATCTGGAGCAGGCTCCAGGATCTGAGCTATCAGCACAGAGCCTGATGTGGGGCTTGAACTCACAAACCGTGAGATCGTGACCTGAGCTGAAGTTGGACGCTTAACCAACTGAGCCACCCAGGTGCCCTGGGTTCCAATTTGTAGTTATAGATGGACAAGAGATACAAGTAATGTGCCTTGAAAGAAGGTTTTGAGGTTGAAATACCTCATGATACTGTTTTATTCATAACTGATGCAATGATCAATTCTGCCTCTGTGTTTCAGTGTATGAGAATTTATATACAGAAGTGCAAAAACCCACAGGCATAGGCACATAGCCAGTCAGGTACCACCTATCTGTTACAACTTTAAAGGGGTATTCAAGTAGAAACTGTCGGTATATAATAGAAAAGGCATGAAGTCTTTATCCTAAGATGGGTGTAGGGTAAGTGGCACCTAAGAAATCTGACAGGGAGGCCACTCATAATAGGAGAGACTGCTGTGGCCCATCCTGGCACAATCTATAGAAGTTGAGACCTTTGTCAAGGTCTAGTGGAAGAAGCGTAAGACAAACGATGTTCCTTTTCCCCAAGGAAGCACAATACAACCTAATCCAAAGCCATCAGTGCAAAAAATTATTTTCAGCAACTCTAAAAACTGCCTGAGTCAATAATGAGAGGGCCAGAAAATAATCTGATAGGAAAATTTGAAGACTTAGTCTGAGATAATTTTATATCTGGGGCTCTTACAAAAGTATGCTATTTTCTACAGAAATTGTGTGTAGAAAGAGATCAAGTGTAAGAAACCACAAGGCACCAAAGCTGAATCAAAAGAGAAGTTTATGGAGCAAAGGAGAAAGCTGTAATTTGCGTTTCTTGAGAAACTCTGAATCTTAACTCTGAAAATCTTTTTCTGACTGGGAATAGGATGTAGAACAGGGACCCTAAGGGAAACTATGCAATCTCTGATCCAGGAGTGTTTTAAAAATAAAATCAGAAATATGCAGATGGAAATGAATTTATATACTACCATCATGTGCATGTGTCCCTCAGTCTAGTCAGATGGAAAGCAAGAGAGATTAGATGGAAATAAGGCATAGGAACTTGCAAGGTCAATTCTAGTGGTCACGCCTTGGTGAGGAAGCTTGCAGAGTTGGGAGGCAGTATGGAGCAGCAGCAATTTCATAGGCTTTGAGGCCAGGATGACTGAAGTGGAATCCTGGGTGTGATACTTACTAGCTCTATAATTCTGGAAGGTTATTTAACCCAAATATCATTTTCCTCACTTGTAAAATGTGTAAATATATGTCTATTTCACAGAACTGCACTGCACATTAGTACCTGAAGTACATGGCTGCTTACCTGGTATAGTTAGTATTTAACAAATGTTAGCTCCTTTCCTGTTGTACTTACTTGTACCCTTTGGTGGCAGGCCTGATGTTCCCCCCTTAAGACATAACCAATGTCAGAAAGACCCTTTATCCATCTGCTACCTAGACATGCCCACCGAGAAAGAGGCCCTTGAATAGATTCCTCTTAGAGAGCACCTAAGACTCTGGAGTGACCTAAGAGAATTAGTGGAGGCAAAAGAGTACACGGTCAGCCATTCATAATTCTCTTTCTGGAAAATGCACATTCTTGCCTGGCAGCACAGCCTCTCCAATGCTCCCCTACTCTCTCCCCATACACCTTCTGATTTTCCCTGGAGATAATCTATAGATATTGCTTTTCTAAGAAAATGAGTCCATGGCCTGGCATAAAGTCCAGTGCCTGCCATTTAATTTTTTCATCCATTTAATTTTCAAGTGCACTGCTTGTTGGACTCCTTAAACCTGACACATTCTTTCTTTTCTTCTTCATCTCCATATAATTCCTGACTTGACATACTTAACTAGTCTCTTTGCCCACAGATCACAGAACCTTCTTCCCTTTTCCCTACTCTTTTTACCACACTATTCCATTCCCACGTGCCCCTCAACATACACACACAAACACATTCACTCACTCACTCTTTAAGAAATCCTGATGTAGATGCCAAGAATGTGTCTGCTGCCCTTTTGACACAGAGTCTGATGCCATCTTCGGGGCCATGGGGAGGGCAGAGCCACGAGACGTGGCATTCGTGTACTCTACTGCTAGCCTGCCTCATATTTTTATCAGATCACTGCTCTGGGCATCCAAGCAGGGAACCAGTCCAGCTTCTTCTCATTCCTTTGCTCTACATCAGGACTCCATAATAATCTCACCCCTTACCTTGGCTGGGTCTTCCTGCCCCAAACCTTCTACCATCAATGGAGCACAGTACATCTCTCCTCTTTCCCTCCAGCCTAGTCATATCTGAGTACTTGTCCAATTTCTTAACCCTGATTCTGATGCATGCAGGGATACTGTTAAGTTTCTTCTGTTTTCGGACATGAGCAGTCTGCACAAGCTGGATTCACTTCTTGGCTTAGACTGCTACCCCCACTCCTCTTCCCCTCCCTTTGTCTCTAATTCCAAACAAGGAGTGCTCCTTCTTACATAATTGGATGTTCCCAGCACGGAAGCTGACATACGAGGTCAGGCGCGCATGCGTGCAAGACTTCCCTTTGACTTAACAATGCCTTTTTTGGGCATCTAACTTCTCTTTAGCTCCCTTCCCCCACTCTCTCCACACCATCAACAACATCAACAATCAAGGGAGATTTATGAAGCCTGGCTCAGACCAGAACTCTTCCAACCCTGGCTTAGAAGGAGGGGTCATGAGGTTGAATTTACTCTCCTTTTTTTTTTTTTTTGCAGGCTAGAGAGAGACTGAGGGAGTGACTGTTCATGATTTGGCAGGAGTCCTTGGCATCCAAGGCAGTTACGTATATAGATCTTTTAAGGGAGCAAGGGGAGTAAACAAAGTTGAAAGCAGAAGCTAACTTATTTTCTTAGAGATGATAATGCTGGCGGCTGGAAAATTATGACATTTTAAGGTAATGAATGTAAATCTAGATGGCAGTTCTGTCCCTGATGCCTGAACTGCAGTGTGTTCACGATGACTAGAGAAGTGGCAATAGCTATCAGTGCCATCAATACCAACTACCTTTAAAGTGCAGAACTAAAGACAGCCCAAGTATGCTGCAAAAGGATACAGCTCAGATACTTATGGTTTCAGAGACTGAACAGCCATGGTGCTTCCTGGGGACAGTCTCAGAGAGGCCAACACTGAAGCAGGCAGGGACCACACTGTACCTCTTGTAATAGTAACAAAGGTATGTGGAGTGGTGGGGAGGTGGGGGAGGTGCTGTAGCTTTGGGGGGGTATCAAATTCCAACTTATTTGCTTACCAAAGCAAATAAAGCCCAAGAATGTAGCACTGTATAAACCGCATCTTAAAAATAAAAAGAAGCGTAAGCCGTTCAGGGGACATGTAACATGGGATGACCTTAGGATTAGGATGCTGCAGGGCCCTTTGTGTTACATGAGAATGTGCATATAGGGAAATGTGGTTTGGATTTTACAAAATGACTGAAAATTTCCTCTTGGGGAACGTAGACTACTCTGAGGCAAAATAATTTTGTTGGTTTTTAATCCCTTCAAATCCCAGAACAAAACTGATCAGAAAAGATAAAGTCATTAAGCTGAAAATTAGACAAACATGGGTTCAGATTCTGCCTGTGGTATACTTATTAGCTCTGTGATCTGGATTAAGTAACCACACTTCTTTGTAAGCCTTAGCTTCCTCATCTTTGAAACGGGGATCATAGCTGTTCTACAGGGCTTTGAGGGGATTAAATGATATAATGCGCTTGTGTGTTCAGTATAGTGTCTGCACAAAGTAAACTCTCAACAAAGGTTTGCTGGGCACTAAATACGCTGAAGGTAACAATGTTATCTACATTGTGTTATCTACATTGTTATCTACAAAGTATCTACACTTTGAGTCCTGAAGTAAGCCCTGTCTATTCCCTGTCTACCATGCACAGGGGAACTTGCTGGTGTAAGACCACAGATACTTTGAACTTCTGGAAGGGGAATTGTAATTCTTTCCCCAGATATCCATGGTTGCCTCTTGACTCCCATCTTTTATTTTATGTATGTATGTATGTATGTATGTATGTATGTATGTATTTATTTATTTAAACATTTATTCATTCTTGAGAGACAGAGCATGAATGGGGGAGGGGCAGAGAGTGAGAGAGAGTGGGGAGACACAGAATCCAAAGCAGGCTCCAGGCTCTGAGCTGTCAGCACAGAGCCTGATGCAGGGTTCGAACCCATGACCATGAGATCATGACCTGAGCCGAAGTCGGACGCTTAACTGACAGCCCCCCAGGTACTCCTTGACTCCCTTTAAAACGCTTCAAGAACACTGTGAACCCAGCACCAGCTATTTGAGAAGGGGGCCATGTGCATCATTTAAAAGATGGGAATGATTTCTAGGGAAGGATGAAAGGCCTTGAACAGGGAAGGATGAAACTCTTAATTCTAGTCTGTGGAGACTTAGGGTGTGAAGGGTGTCAACTGGCTATGTTCCCATTTCCACTGTAGCTAACACAAAACAAAATGGACCTAACAATAACATTTGATAGAAGTGGGAACTTTTTGATAGGAAGGGATATGAGACAAGTGAATAAGGACAAAATATCATCGCCTGGAAAAATCTTTGATGAACAAAGATAACAGACCACAGTTACAAAGAGTTTTCCAGAAGTAACTAGCCACAAAATTCTGTTCTTGCACAAGATTCATCTTGGCTTCATTCAAATTCACTAAAGACATCCAGAATTTCCCTCCTTTAACAAACAGAGATGCCACTCCATTAAAACAGAAAAAGTTAAAGGAATGTCAAGGGAAATTTAGTTGTAAGCCCTCTCCCTGATTTTGTTTATGGTGTGAGCTCCATGTGGGTTTTGCTCATACTCATTCACCAGATAGCTATCTATCCAGCTAACTAGAGGTGTAGTTCTAGTAGAAGTGTCAAGGGCTGGGGACGAAAAGGTGAGCAAGCCTGATTCAAAGTTCTTCTCATGAAGGCATTACTTGAGTCTAGCAGCTCTCCCCACCCATGTAACCAGGAGCACCTGGAAAATACTACTGAATTCTGTACTTAACCTACACTTGTCTGTGCTGGAAAGATACCTGGGTGGTCTGCTTCATGATGTCAGACATGGGAATACTCTAGTTGTTACTTTAACAAAGGAACCCATTGGCACAAAGTCACCTAGAAACCCCTTACAAAGCCTTTATTGTTTAGGAGCTCTATTCTGCAAAACTCAGAGACACAGGCACAGTGGGGATAGCAGTTGCTACAGGAGATGGGTATAGGGTAGAGCAACCTGAAGACGTAAAAGTAGAACAAATCTGGGGTCACCAGCTGGAGGAATTAGAAAGAGAAAGAATTTTTTTTTATCCTTTCCTTTTTCTGAAGTGCAAATAATTAAGACCTAACATCTACTGGATACCTTCTACGCACCTGAGATTGACACTATTGTTATTCCTATTTTCCAGATAAGGAAACCAAAGCTCAGAGAAATTAATCATAGCAGGGTAGTAATATATTGTGTGGATAAGAACTTGGGCTTTGGAATTTCTGGATTTGATTTCTGGCTCCACCATGCATTAGCTTTGTGATCGTGGATAAGGCCCTCTGTTCTAACCCCCATTAAACTGTACAAAATATGAAAAGTAGAGACTATCTGTTTTGTTCACTACTGATCAGCCTGGTGAATTAAGGAGTAAGACCAAAACAATTTCCCAGCTAGATAGACAGGTAAGAGTATTTCAAGGTGAAGTGGATGAATGCTACAAACAGCTTGGACAACTGTCTACCAGTCAAACCCAGAAACTGCTCAGATCAGAGGGCACAATATATTTACTTCTGCACATCCCATCCACTCCACTTTACTCTTCTCTCTTCCCTATCCTGAGAGAATTTATAATCATTGCCCACTGAGGTAAATGCAATCTGGCTTAGAATTCTCAAGTTTGAAATTCCCTTGTATTTAATCTCCCTGGTTTAGATCTCTAAGAACCCTGACTATGTAAAATACTACTTTTTCAGTGATCAGCCTGTAATCGCCAAATATATTTCTCTCTCCTTATCTGGTACTGGCTCAAGCCCTTTAATATTCTGAGTTATTTACACTTCAGGTAAACTTCTTCCTACCTTTTTCATATATGAATCCTTATCTTTGAATACTTTCTTGTGTTTTGAAACCAATTTGTCATGTAAATGCTTTCAAGGACGAGGGTAATCAATTATCACATACTAGCTAGTTTTAGGATCTTCCAATTTTTTGAAAGATCAGCATTTTGGAAGATTTTGGAAGATCAGCAAGGGAAAGCTTAACAGAGGAAGAAGAGAAACAAAGGCTCAATTAACAACATCCACAAGTGACTGAAAACAACACAGACAGACTCTGCTTTCAAGTATGAAGGTGATGAGAAAGGAAATGTTTATCTTTGATCTGGCATTTAGTGAGCATCTTCTGTGTCCTGGGTCCTGTGTAAGTTGCTGGGGATATAAAGTCAGGTGTACTCCCTAAAGAACTGGTAGTCTAGAACATGGTTTCTTAACCTCTGTACTACTGTTATTTTGGGTAGGATGATTCAGTGTTGTTTGGGGCATTGGGAGTGGGGAGAGTGCTGTCCTGTGTAGTGTAATAGCATCCCTGGCCTCTACCCACTAGATTAAATAGTCTCCTATCTCCCTTCCCAGTTGTGACAACTCAAAATGTCTCCTGATATTGCCAACTACCCCTGGGAGAAAACTGGCCCTCACTTGAGGACCACTAGTTTAGGGAAAGAACATTATTTCTCTAATACGCTGTGTGATCAGTATTATGATCACAACTCTAAGGGTAGACAAGAGGGTTCCTCAGTTCTGGGGGAAGGTGGGAGAGGATACCACAAAAAGTTCCACAGAATACATCTTTTCACAGATCTTTTAAGAGATATAAGTGGTGTTGGGATCACAATCCACATTTTAAGTCCAAGTATACTTCTATTCCTTACCATCCTGTGGAAGTACTTGCTCAGTTGTTGACTATTTACACACCTTTTGGAGAAAACAATCTTTATTTTCAGAGCACTGATCTGTTTTCGCCTTGTCTTTCTCATTATTTATCATCACAGTGAATACATACTGCCAGTGAAATGTTCACTGTAACAAGGTGAACAGTGTAGGGCTTGGGGTTTAACTGGGTGGAGAATGGATCCCCCAGTAGTAAGAGCTGAAGTATTTTAAGATCACAGGCAATGTCTGTAACTCGGTGGATTATGCCAGAAGTCCTATAGAAGCAGACCCATTCACTCTTTAGACAATGAGGTGATTAATACAAGCCTTTTGGTACACTTCAGGCAGTCTTCATCCCTGTACCCCTGCAACAGAGTCTCTGTCTTCCGTTATGGCCACAGGTTTCCTGGACTCGACACTTTCCCTCTCCAGTGCAGAATTCAGAATTCACACCCAAGCCCTGTCCAACTTGAGACTCTAATACGATAGAGAACTCTGCAGTCTTACCTCTGAATTAGGGTCCCAAAGACAAGACGAAGAACTTTTTGCATGTTTTCTGTACACAGCCATCTCCACTGTTCCATTAGCAGCAAGAGGAGCAGATCCAGGGCTGTGTCAGCTAGCTCTGTCTCTGTTCCTGGGGAATGAAAGGCATCAAAAGTAACTGAGAAGAGACCCATTCAGGTGGAACATATTTCAATGAACTGGATCTTCACCTTTATATCAATCATCTTGTATTTCTGTAATTCTTCTTTACTCAAATCAAGAGATGTTTACTTTATATCTAAGAAGTTCAGTGATAGGCTCTGTATTTCTTTATAATTCTTTTGTTTATGTTCCTCAGTCACTCAGTAAATATTGTTTGCCTTTCTAAAAGATTTTGCATATAAATATTTTTCCCACCTAGCTTCTGTTTCTTCTGTATTCTCTCCAGGGAGCTGAATACATTCTGTTCCAAGTAATTGCTCCCAACTAGTGACTAACTGGAATTGGCAAGGCCCAGTCTCTTCCATCCTTATATTCCACTGGCCTCCACAAAGCATCATGGAAATGTTGTGGGCAGCAGATCTGGGGAAAGATTTAGGATTCATTCTCCTGTAAACAAGTTGCTTTGAAAGCGTCTCCATTACACAGAGCTGTTGGGTTGGGATCCAGGAGGCTTCAGTTTGGTTCTGAGATAACATGCAGTTCTAGAAAGAGCACTATACCTTTGGTAAAATAGGCCATGACAATTATTGATTTCTTTCCTATTTCAAAGACTGGAAAGAGGACCACAAATGAGTTCACATCCGTGCTAAGCTGAAGTCTCTTGAACAGATGTATTTCATGGATGGAAGCATCTGTTCTCTAACCCTGTTCAGGGGTCCCATGTCATCTGTGATTTGCCTCCCAAGAGACATCCCTAGGAATATATGAATGAATGAATGAATGAATGAATCTCAGCAATCTGATGCTATTGCTGTGATTAATATTACAATTAATCATCAACAATAATTTTGTTGGTCTAGGACAAATAGGTATTGTCTGGGCCAGTTTGCCCAAGCTCTTCTCCCTAAAGGGTTCTTTAGAACATTAATGACTTCAGATTTAGATGAATCTGTTAGAACTGAATTCTACTTTTTTCTTAATCCCACCCAATATATATATTTTTTCTGCACTGCATTTCAAGGGGAAATTAGAACTTGTATGTTTACTTTCCAGTCATTTGCTCAAAGACAGGATATTTAGGTCCTTGGGAAACAGCATCATTCTGAGCATCTGTCACCCTTCTCAATTCTATTTTCTCAGATTTAGTGTTTACCTAGAGCTGCCACCATGTGGTGACAGTTAGTCATAGCAGAAAATATAAGAAAAAGGAAAACAAGGCACCAAGTCCTCTGGAACAAAATGGTGAATTTCCTCTCATGTGAGAATTTTGAGTTTCTTAAGGCTAAAAGAAAAGCTCAGGCATAAACTATATCTTTAGAGTTATGATGTTGAAAATTTACAGCCTTGATTTTGGTTGTTTATACTGTTTTACCCATTTCATCTTTCTTACAGTTCTGATGCTTTTGCCATTATAACACTTTATTTACTTACCCAGTGAGACATGTGTGAAGAGGTGGGGTTGTAAATTTCATTTTTTCTTCCTCACGGTTAAGCAGAGGTCCCATAGAGTGAGGTCAAGTGACTATTCATGGGCATCCAAGAAACAATGTTGAAATAGGCTTTTTTGGTTTTTTTTTCCTTCTGAACTAAAGATTTTGTGATCTCTTCTTGAAGAGACTTTGTGGGAAACTTTGTCTTGGTGGAACTGAAAACCTTTTTTATAAATTGTAGCTCAGCAAACATACTAATATCCTGGGCTCCCATTTTTGCCCATGTAGAAAACATCTGCACTTTTTCTAGGAAGCAAACCTGCCCTATCCTCACCTCTTCTTTCCTGCTCTATGGTGGGGCACTGGGTGGTATCACTTGCCATGGCAGTAAATAAAACAGAAGGAAAAGCTCCAGGGAGAGGAAGAATTCCATTTCACACAGGTTGCACTTCAGCTGCCCTGTGCTATATCTAAGTGAAGATTTCTAGTAGGCAAGTGGAAAGACAACATCCAACATTTAGGCATCATCAGCACATGTGTTAGATTTGAAATCAATAGTACAAATGAGATCACTCAGGGGGACCATGCAGAGTAAGAATAGAGAGCCAAAAATAAAGCTCTGGAAGGCTAGTAAGAGAACCAACAAATGGGACTAAGAGACTAACTACATGAGAGGCAGAAAGAAAACCAGGAGAGGGGGACCACAGACATGAAGGAAGGAAGTTTTGCAGATAAAGGGAGTAGTCCAAAGATGCCAAAGCATGCCATAAATAACATACATAAGATAATGATATGATAAGCATGGATCTCATCTTGCTGGATCAGAGCTCCCTGTTTTTGTGCCCTGTTCCCCTGTTTGACTCAGCTCTGGGGACTGTGTCGGATTCTTCTTTGTATGCCAGGCTCGGCAGAGCACCTCAAGCACTGGTTTTTAACACATGGTTTGCTTAGCTAAACAGAAGAGAAATTAAATGGACAAATCCCAACTGTCACAAGTCCCAAGTATATTATACCATGGCTCCCTTCTCTGTAGGAGCAGGGACCCTGTCGCTTACCCGGATCACTGGTGCTGAGGTCTTGGGCTGGCACGGCTGGATCTGACAAGTAACCATCCACACAACCTTTGGGGATTTGTTCACGGTCTTTTTCTGGGACTTCTGCTGGCTGCATTTCTAGTAACTTTGTCTGTTTTTCAATAAAGGACTCCATCCCAGACATGGATAGGATCTCTGACTCCTGAGGAAAGAGCCAGTGGCACATCACATAAAGTATGAGGAATATACGAGAGCAACTGTGGCACTTGAGTTTCCCTGTTCCTTCTCTGCAAAAGTATCATGAGTACAGAACCCAAATGACTCTGTGACTACCTCAGGAAAGTCTTTAGCTTCTACCAAAACTGCAAGTCAAACAATGCCTTTGTATTTGCACTTGCTGCAAACACATTTGGGTCATCTATTCTTTTCCAGGAACTGGCTTTCCTTCTCATTCTGCCACCTTTTATTCCAAACCCATGGTGCTTGAGAAGTCAAACTGCTGACCCAGAGCCAGTAGGAATTACAAACTACCCAGAGAAAATACTTTTAGAATAAAAGTTAGAGGGGTGCCCGGGTGGCTCAGTTGGTTAAGCGTCCGACTTCAGCTCAGGTCATGATCTCGCGGTTCATGAGTTCAAGCCCTGCATCAGGCTCTGTGCTCAGAGCCTGGAGCCTGCTTCAGATTCTGTGTCTCCCTCTCTCTTTGCCCCTTCCCCAGCTCACACTCTGTCTCTCTCTGTCTCAAAAAGAAATAAACATTAAAAAAAAAAACTTAAAAAAAAAAAGAATAAAAGTTAGAGACACAGATGCTGGTTAGGTCCTTCAGCAAGGCACCTACATCCCTCCTAACTTTAGAGAATGTCTCAATTGTCTATAACTGCAGGGTCAACCTCCCAGTGATTAATTCCAGGAGTCATCTGGTTATCTTACCACACTGCCTTCCTGGAAACAATAGAGAATCTTCTCAGGTGCTTCAGTTATATTCAGTGCTGGAGCAATCTTACTGGATGAGAACCTCAGCCTGGACCTGGTATTGACACAACGAGCAGAAACAGAATGTAATGCATGATTTTGATTCCTATATGAAGGACTGACAAGTATTAATACCTTAAAACAAGAACACTCATACTTATTCTAGGGATCTTACTGTGGTCAGAGTTGCCAGGAGAGACCTGGCCCTGAAATTCCCCAAGTGACAGACAGTCAGGCAATTCTCAATACATAGTGCAACCACTGCACTAAGCTATGTGCACAACGCATTTGTGAAAGGGCTTTTGCTAATGTAAAACAGGGACCAGTCTATCATGGCTGTATTCCCATAAGCTAGAAGAATGGCTAGCATATACTATATTCTCATTAAAAATTTGTCAAAGATTAAAGAGACGTGTGGAATAAACCAAGGCTTTAGTTGTTACTGTTGGTACCCTATTTGCACATCCATTTATTCTCCTTGTATTCCAAATAAAACCAGGAGAGGGACCACAAGTGCTAACCTCAATGTTTCAAGGATCTTATAAGCACAGATATCATGGTCACCTTTCAAAATATGGGCTCGGTAAAAAAAAAAAAAAAAAAAAAAAAAAAGGCTAAAAATTATGAGTGTTATTGCTGGTACATGCCCACATGTACACAAAGACAGTCAGACGTACAGACATAAACATACAAACTCTATCCTTCCCTCTCCCCACTCCAACACACACATAAACACACCTTATCTCTCTCTCTCTCTCAGTCTTTCTCTCTGTCTCTTCATAATGGCCCAGATACAGATATGAAATTTGCACTAAAGGTTAAGAGTGGTGCCATTCCCTTCCACATGTTGGCTTTGAAAGGGTATATTTGGGACCCTAGTGCAGGAAACAATAGCTGGCCCCTTCCTGTTTATTGCTAGTATATGCATCTTTGGAGCTAAGAGTTGCAGAAACGATGGCAAACAGAGATCAGTTATCAGCCTTAATTCTTCATAGAAAAGAAACATCTCAATTTTACAGGAAAATAGAAAAGGACACTATCTCTATTCTAGAGTTTTCCTTCTAATTAAAAATTCCTGATCAGTTTAAGTCCTGGGATCCTATGGCGAGACAAACATTCATCAGGGATGCCTATGCTGGATCTTAGGCTCCTTTAGGTTGGTGGAGCCTGGTTTTGTATAATAACTGGTATGTGTTACCCATCTCCTCTCTCCTAGGGATTGAAAGTGGAGATGGGATTTGGCTGAAGACTGGCAATCAACTTGAGAACTGGAAAGGGTCCCTGGATAACTGAAGGGTTTCTCACTTGCTAGTCTTCTTGCCTTCTGTCTGGGGCTTGCTTTCTGTCTCGGCCTCACTCAGCTCTTCTGTGGGACTCTGGGGTTCAGAGCGAGGAAATGCTGTCTTCAAGGTGTCCACGATAGCACTCACCACCATCTGCAGGGGTCAGAGGTGCAGGGTCAGACAGGAACCACCAAATGAGCAGTTGTCTCACGCTGCTTTATGCAATTAGGATGCGCAGATAGCTAGGCTAGCTAGTGGAGTCTTACTCATCAGCACAGTCAGGTATCAGGCAGATTTACTGTCAACTATTCTCCCTTTTCTCTATGGCCATAAAAATCTTCTTCCTCACAGAGTTAAGACAAACAATACCATGGGAAAATAAGTCAAAACAAACAATGAGATAAATAAAAACCTTGAGAGTTCTACAGGCTGGTGAAATACTTTTCATTTCTCAATTTCTTTCCTTGTATATAAAGGAATAATTTTTAGTTTGTAAATCAATAATACTTTCACCAAGATGTAAATAAATGGAAGTAACATAGGCAGGGATATATGGAAAAAAGAAAGAGTAAAGATTATCAAATAAGAAATGCAGTCTGGTAGCATACATATTAACATGCTCAGAGTAATTCACAGAGTAAAGAACTGGTTTTTCCAGTTAATTCAAACAATTTCTCTTCTTTACAGAAAGAATAACAAAAATCACTCATGTCAAAATTAAGGAATCTTGAGTTGATATCAACTTTTCTACTCATAAACACCAAATATTTGGTCATAAAGACCAAATAAAGCAATCCTCACTGAAGAGTAAGAGTTGTCTGTATTTCTCAGAATGGGAAAATGGCATATAGATATTTGCTAAAAAGGAAAATGCACAAACAAATGAAACCCTACAATACTCAAGAAATGAAAAGAAATCTTTACTTTTCCTTTGGTGCTCCTTGCTAATTAACACTGCTGGCTAAGAGTAGTGTCATGCCTTCCTGAATTCATACCTGTGTTCATCCTCTATAAGGAGCACAGCTAGCACAGCTGAGACAAGGCTGGAGTGGCTAAGACTACAGTAAAGCATAGGGCATAACAAACCAAGGAAAGAACACAGAGGACAGTATGAATAGATAATGGCACCTTGCTCTCAAGGCTCACAAAATTGTAGATCTCTGGGGAGGGTCTTTATCTGCTTTGTCATTGTTGTGTCACCAGCAGCTAATACTATTCATGGCTTTGAGGAGGCAAGCAGTAACTGGATGGTGAGTCAGTGAGTGAACACATCTGTGTGGATGGACACATCTGCATGGAACTTTGGGGATTCTACCTCATTCATCCCTTTCCAGTTTGCAGGTTTTTCCTCACAGCAGTGAATTTCTCCTAATTTCTACCACATGAAATTCCACTTTAACATTTTATCCTCTTAAGTCTAGAGTGATGCCCCACCTTCTGCTAATGAGTCAGTGTTTTCTAACCTTTTAAAACATATCCCATCTTTTGATAAACATAAGTCTCAGACTTGTGCCCTGGGGACTCTAAAATCAGCTGGTAATCACTATTTATAGGATATAATGTACTACAGAAATATCCTTCTTCTACCATCTCCAAAGGCTCTGAGATCCCCTCTTGAAAGTACAATTCTCTCCACTCTCTGTTCCCTAGCAGAGAATCACCACACCAGTCTAAGTCCAGCTGAGTGTGTGGTCTTGGGGCTCTTTTACTTGAGTGACCAATACCAAGAATGATCTCCTCCAGAAAAGACTTTTCTGACCTCACCTATTTATGGAGGTACAGATCTATCCTTACCTCCTTCCACTAGAATAACAATGTCATAATATCCCCCAGGAGATATGTGTACATGTATAGTGTCAGGGTGAGTGTATCCTCATAGTTGCTTACTGTAATTCAGGAAGGTGATGATCCAAGCAATATTTGCAAGAGGTCTTGAAAATTCTAGTCCACGTTCTACTGACTCCTTTCTGCTGTCTCTCCCCATCCCCAATCTCCTTTATTTTTTAGTCCCTGCCTATGCTCTGATGGGACACTAAAGCTGAGCACAGTGGCCCTGCAGGTACCTTGTCTATTCTGGACACCATGAATGGTTTCTTGACAAAGGCAATACGAGCATCTGTGTTCAGAGCAAGGAACTCCTGTATCTCCTCACTGTTAGCGATCTCTGGAATGGCACAGAGTTGCTGCAAAAGACACAAGAAAGACTTCAAAGAGAAATTCCTGTCCCCAGGTCTCTCCAGCTTGGCTTGGGTATCTGGTAATCAGAATGAGAGCACAACCAAAACAGAAGGATACTGACCTTTAGAAAGGATTCCAGGAGGCTCTTACGGGCTTCTACTCTGTCACTATCCATGTTTCCAAATGGAAGATCTGGAAAGAGCTTTTTAGGACCCTTTACGTCTTAAAAAAAACAAAAAACAAAAACACAAACTCATTCACTTAACACTTACTGAGGTATTCCATATAAAACATATCATATATGTAAGGAAAACAGAACTACTGAATACATTCCTAGGATTTTTTTAATTTCAGGAGTTCCAAATATATCTTAAGGAAATAATACTTACAATCTACTCTCGTACTAAGGTATATGAGGCCATACACTACAATGGTTATAGATGAAGGCTCTGAACTCCAGTTGCCCAAGTTAAATTTTTTTCAAGTTTATTTATTTTAGTTTTTTAAATGTTTATTTAGAGAGGAGAGAGAGACAGAGTGCAAGCAGGGGAGGGGCAGAGAGAGGAGACACAGAATCTGAAGCAGGCTCCAGGCTCTGAGCTGTCAGCACAGAGCCCAACGCAGGTCTTGAACTCAAACTGCGAGATCATGACCTGAGCTGAAGTCGGATGCTTAACCGACTGAGCCACCCAGACGTCCCTTTCTTCTGCAAGTTTAAAGTTTTGCTCCAGTCCCTACTGTGAGAATGACCTAAGGCAAGTTGTTTAATCTTCCTTTGACTTTTTTTTTCTGTATAATGATAATATCTGTTCCATAAGCTGTTAGAATTAAATGAGCTAATATATGTAAAGTACTCAGAAGAGAAACTGGAATATATTTTCAAGTTTAACTCAGTAGTAGCTATTGTTATTAAGAAAGAAAATACATAACTGAAATCCATAACTTATGCCTAAACTTTATTTGGGTGATCATCAGTAATTTTTTTTTTTTTAAACAAAGTAGCTGCTTACCAGCTTTTATTTAGATTTAAATTTTATTATCTTTTTGTACTGTTCCTACGCCTTATGGGTGTCAAACAACACAGACACAAAAGCCTGATTTTTGAAGGATGGCAAACATTTCTGGATACTATTTTAATATTTAAGAGCAATCCATCGATGCCTCTGGAAAAGTTAATTTAATGCCTCATGCTACCTCACAGACACAGGAGCAAATGTGAAAGCTTCTTAAGCTTAAACTAGATAGGCCCCAGAACAGAGCATTCAGTGGCAAAGAAATTCCTCAGAAACAATGTGATCAGTGCCATCCTGCACTAAAAAGCATCTGAAAACAAATGGGGGAAGCACAGGCTCCTTGATGCTGTGTTCTCCTCCACCATCCCTCCTCACAAACTAGTAGGCCTCTAGCCTCTCAGATCAGGTGGCTAGATATGTAAAGCAAGCAGGCAGTCCAGCCTGGGGAAACTGACTTTTGATGAACTTCCGTAGATCTGATTTCTCCTCCAGACGTGTCTGCAGATTGAGGAACTCGCGGTAGCGGCGATTCACAGTGTGGTAGGCCAGCTGCTGCAGGCCACTGCTGTTCTCACCGTCCAGAGCTGTCTCATACTGTTGAATGAACAAATTTGTTTAGTGCAGCAGCTCATTGGCCACAGAGTAAGAGCAGAGTAGGGGTAGAGGGAGAAAGATGTTCCTATTGTTTCTGAACCTATTAGAGCTGATTGCTGCCCTGAGTTGTAATGAGTAACTCAAATTCCCAGGGCAGCTGAATTAAGGAATGAGATGCATTTCCTAACACATGTGCCCCAGAAAAAGAAGAGTTTTGCTGTACTCCATTCTCTTCTTCCATCTCAAAACTCCCTCCTGCAAACACTTTGACTTATAAAATTGGCTAATTAATTTTCAAATCTCAGAGTATAAAACAGAAGATAAAACAGCAATAAAAGTGACACTGCCTCTTTCACTCCTAAATAATGGGTTTGGACGTTATAAGAGGATAACCATTTGCTATTATACTCAACCAGTGATTATTTATGTTAGTTGGGAGAAGAACAAATAATCCAGAACAGCTGATGAATAAAATCATTTGTTTGCCTGGAATGCATTAAAGAACCATGTGTTTTTATTTTGCTTTGGGCAGATTAATTATTATTCTTGGAGCTCAAGTGAAATTTGTTTTCCTAAGTACATATCATCTGTATGATTGGAAGTCACATGAAGACTGGAGATGTCGTAAGGGGTCAAGGTTTGCTGTCTTAATATGCGTGGAGGGCCAGTATGTGGGAAAAGACAACTTGTACTGGATGTTCCCCCAGAGTGAACACCCTGAACAGCATGGAAGCTGTGACTTAGTACAGGGTAGACTTTTTGACAGAGTAGTTAAGATATAATGAAATTATGTGGAAGAACTATGTATGCACTTGTCATTAGGAGTAGGTTACCATTATTATTTGGAGGAGGTATTATAGTGTGAGGCAAGTGATGGAAGAAACGATCTCTTTGTTGGTGGGACTTAAAGCTATTTTAAAATCCTCTAGAGCCAGAGAGAACTATTCATTATGAACTGACATGAGCAAAGTAGTAGTCCCTCACACTAGCACTGAGAAGGCCTAGCTATGAGACAGATGGAATTCAGGGTGGGGCTCTCAAACTTGGAACACCTGCGAATTAGGATGTTTTTTGTGGATTTTTCTCCATGAGGGACACTAGTCAATACTCATACATTCCCAAACCTGGCTGCACGTCAAAAATCACTTGGGCTGCTTTTTAAATATTCAGATTCTGATAGATTTGGAATGAGAATTTCCAAAAATACCCTCTTCAGGTAATCTGGAAGCAGTCTATCCTACAGCCAGTTAAAGGGAGACTCTGCTATAACTGAACCCATCTGATACATGAACCCCTTCATATCATCTTTGCCAAGTAGTTCCTACTTCTGTGCTTAAACATCTCTAGGAATGAGGAACTTGCTACCTTCTGAGATGTATATAGGTAAATAAACTTCCTTCCTAAACAAAGTACAAAAAATACTAGTAATTAAAAAAGGAAAGAAAGAAATGAACAGTAGAAAGAGAATTTCTGGACAAAACTCTATACATTGGGAACCACTGAAAAATATGACCCTCAGTATCCTAAGAATCCTGAGATTCTAGGATTGTCTGCATGGGTACAAAACAGAGGCCAACTCTGCTTTACAAATGATCTTCAGACCATTCACATATAGATTCTTGTTCAATTAAACATAATAAGTGAAGAGTACCCTCTCTCCCTTAGATTCCTAGCTTCGCTGACTCTGCTTTCCAAACCCATTCCCAGCCCAGTGGGGGTGACGAAATTCTAATCCTGTTACCTTCACCGTGTAGAGTGTGTATGGGTGGAATCCAGTGCCACTGTGCTCTCGAGCAGTAATGGTACCAGTGATACGAAGGTTCTGGATAACAACTGGGCCGTCTGGACTGCTCAGGGGCTCAAAGCTGAAGGTGGCTGAGCTGACAGGACCGGTTGGAGAGGAGGACAGCAGAACCTGTGGGAGACTAGGATCTAAGGAGCTCACGCCATTGGTGAGATCCTTCTCTAAGCATGAGGGTCGTGGGGGGCAGGTCCTCTCCGGATCTGTCAGCAAAGCTGTAAGAGAGGTGACATCTCCTTGCTCTACTTCCTTGTCTGCTGTGTCAATGTGGATCTCTGGGCAGGAAGTCAGCATGGAGACCAGCAGGCCTGCCTCTGTTTCTGTTCCTGGACCCTCCTCGGCCTCTGCTCCTTCGATTCCTTCAGATGCCTCAACATTCTTAGACTCCAGAGACTGGGGACCCTCTAGGGCACACAGGGCATCCTGGATCCTGTCAGAGAGGAAGTTGCCTGGGGTCATGAGCATGATGGTTTCTTTACTCAGTTCAGACAATGGAGACTCCAGCTCTTCACATAAGAACAAAGGGCCTCGAATATCTGGCTGTAGGAAATGAGATGAGTTGTTTCCTACTTTTCTTTCTTCTGGCATTCCACCCAATTCTCCCTCTATTGCTTCATGGCCTTCTTCAACTTCTGGCGAGTGGTGGGAAGGCCCCTCTGGCTCACTACAGTTTAGTAGCACTGGTGCTGCTGCTGGAGACGGGGCTCTCACTTCTGGCAGACTCTGTACCTCAACAATCAGAGGCAGAGATGTGGGCACTGAGGGCTTTTCCAGAGCACTGGCTGGGGAGGTTGGTTTAACCACTCCTGTAGGATTATTTCTGGCCTTGGAAAAGATGCCCACAAGTACAAGGTGGATCCAGTCGGGATCTGAAAGCTTGCTGATTAGTGGTAAGATTACATTGCAAGTAATGAGTTCCACCACAACATGGCGCCCGGTCCGGGTCTCCAAGTGGGGCTTTGGCACGAGTCCTTGCAGTAACAAATTTACAATGCCACGTGTATAGGTGACCTCAGTGCTGGGGCTCTGTACAGCAGGATGTGGGGCAGTAGCTCGGCAGTAAGCCTCCCAGAGCTGGGAGGGCTCGACTGTACCACTCTGCTTCTCAGCTGTGGCCTCCTTTGCCTGAATATAGCTCTGCAGGTGACAACCGCACAGAGTCAGAACCCTCTGAACAAGAGCATGACTGTCCACCATGCCCATCCTCCTCCGGAGCTCCTGGACCAAGCCTCTCATGGCGGCCTCCATTTCTTCCTCAAAGGCTGGCTCCTGGCTCACTGAGCGATACCAGGAAGACACAAAGTCCCGAATAATCATCTGGATGGTGCGGTTGATCTCCTGTTCCAATTGCCTCTCTGCCTCAGGGTTGGGAGGACAGGTGGCCACTGGGATGAAGCGTTCCAGATGCAGTCGACCTGAAGCCCCCACAATGGCGTTTGAGCCCAGCCATCCTCCCAGCACCGCTAGCAATGCAGACAGAAGGCAGAGAAGCCACACATTGACCAGAAAGTGGATGACCATGAGCCAGCCGAGCACGATCCCCACAGTCATCAGCTTCCGGCTACTCAGCAGGTTACTGAGGCTCCAGCTGGACTCAGCTGGAGTCTCTTGCAACGAGGACACTGTCTCTGCCTTCATGGTTGAAAGGGGCAGGTGGCTACCCAGACCCAGACAACCGCTCTCTTATCTCACCTGAGTTAGGGAATGGGGCATTAATTGTGTACGGAGACGAGGTTATGTGGAGTGCTATTCAGGACCCGGCGGGGCTCTGGGCCCTCCACGTCCTAGAGGCAATGCAAAGCGACAGAGGCGGCTCTGCTTCTCCCCCTTGCTCCAGCCCCTTCCAGCGGAGAAGCTGCTCTCAAAGACTCGGCTGCCTTCATAATGCGGGGTCGGGGAACCTCCGCGCAGCCTGGGGAGGGCGGGGCAGGGCCTTCAGCGGCCCTCACCTGACACTTACAGACGCCGTGCACCGGGTCACATACCGCTGGAGGGCGCGCCCAGACCGAGCCCCGATGTTCGAGGTACTCAACGGTGTCTTCGCCGCCGCCCTCGGAGAGACCCTCCGCCGGTTTGGGGTCCCGGACGACTGCGCTCCGCAGCGCGACTTCTGTCACGGCTGCCGGCCGGCGGCCGCCGGCGACAGCTTCCGGGTCGACGTCGGCGGAACAGGGCATGCTGGGAGAGCGTTAGCGCACCCCTAGGCGCGGCGCTGCGCAGCGCCCCCTGGTGGTGAGGAACGGCCGTGACAGCACCTGCGGACACCGGTTTCCCAAACTGCTTGCAGAGCCAGTGTTCAAGGGTGTGACCAAAGACTCGTGGAACGCAGAGCGGCCTTGCAGGCAGAACCGCCCCCCCCCCCCCCCCCCGCCGAAGGACTGAGACTTCTAGGTTTAATTATTAAATAAAGTTCGCTGACATCTCTTCCTGCTTAGGCAAAGTCTCAGTAACCCAGTTTGTTTCAATCCCATATGGAAATGTTTTCGTTGGCATGATACATTTCAACATTTACCCTGCTTTCCCCCAGAGCCCCCCCTCGAATCCCCAATACACAGCTCACCTACCTTGTTCTGAGCAATTGCAGAACACAAGGCATAAAACATTATTAAGGGATGGATTTATTCCTTAAATTTCATATACTGTGTTACAAAATCCTATTTGTGATTTGGGAGTTATTTGCTGGTGGCATTACCCAAGCTATTAGACACTTTGAGCATCTGCTATAGTTAATCACTGTGAATGGGTACTGTGGAGGAATAGAAGCAGTCCTTGTCCTCAAGAACCTTGTGGCTAATGGGGGAGACGACAAGTTCTTGGATCATGATGGATAACAACACAAGTCAGTATAGTGTATAGTAAAATGCAAAATCTTATCGGTGTTCAGGGGAAGGACAGATCACTGTGGGTTGCAGTGGTGTAAGGGAAAGCTCACAGAGAAAGTAGCCTTTATGTTGAATCTTCAAGCGGGTGAGTTTGTTTCTACCCACTCCATGTCTTCTTCCCCTTTCTTCCCCAAATATATGAGAAAAGAAGGCAGAAGTAGAGATGAAGTTAGAGACAATCATCAAATATATTTGTTTTGAAATGTGCTCTATGTTTGGTTGTTTTGTTTTAGTAAATTTGCCTCCAGTTATCTACACAGACCAAATTACCTACAAGATTGAATACCTAACAGTAGTACTGACCATGTGTAAGAATGTTTGTGACAGTGTCATTAGAAGCTAGCTTTCTTCACCGTCTTGGTCCCTAGGAGCTCTGCCTGCAATGTGGCTATCCTTTTTATTTTTACACAGGATGTATATCATTTGTATAGTGCTATTTATGATTGTTCATCTTCAGGTTTCTCAATGGTGTTAGCAGCCTTCATCATTATAGCATTAGTTCCCAGATGCTTAGAGGAATCATCAGGCAAACTCCAACCAAAATTTGTGCCAACAAGAAGAAAATGTATTGTAGCTTCTCTCATTTCTATTGTTCGGACAAAGATTTCTTTTGAAAACAAAAGGAACCATCGTAGTTAATGTCTATCAATTCTAATGCAAATATTTGATTTAATATCAGAATGTCCACAAAGCAGACTGAGCACATCCCTGAGATCCTAGAATGTGGTTCAGTATTTCCATGGCACAGACTACTTCTCTGCTGCCCTTCTTCCCACAGAAAAGGAAGATAAGAAGCGGGTGCTGCTGCCTTTATCCACCCAGACCACTTCATTGTCCTTAAAAGATCACAATGATGCTCTGGAGAAATATCCTTGCCACTTAGCCAAGAACTAAAAGAAGTGGATGAGGAAGAAACTAATGTGATCTTGAAGAGTTTTAAATGACAGTTCAGAGAGAAAGTTTACTCTGCAGCATAATCTGGAGTGTTCAGGGTAGTAAGAAACTGACCTTGTAAGTGGGCGCTGTGCCACCTGACCAGATGGTCTGGAGCATGGAGGTAGCCAAGAGTGCCTTCCTGATTCTGAAATGGATTTGATGAAACAGGACTCTCAGATGAACGTGCCAGTCCACTTGTCATTTTGACTGGAATGAGTTTCTGCCTAGAGATCTGGGGCCAGCCTTAGTCTCCAAACAGATTAATCACAGGGAGGAGGTGAGAGGCAGAACTGATGTTTGGTGGTAGTGATGCTGTGTATATGTGGTGGGAGGAGGCTGGCTGTTTGGCCACATCACTCACCATCTCAGTAGGGTCTTCCTTTCCTTCTTACTATTTCTTAAAACATTGTAGGCAAAGTGCTAGATTGTTGGAGATAACAAGACAAATAAGACATAGTGATTCACCTCAAGGGATTCTTAGTCTAATTATAGAAGAAAGACACATAAATAAATGCAACAAAATATTATCGTGTGTGGTATGATAGTTGCAGTAGAGGTATGTACAATAAAATGGGAACACGAAGGAAGGGTGGTCAACTGGGGAATTGGGTGGTGCCAATAAAGTCTTCATAGAAAGTTGGAAAAATGTTGGAAAAAGAAAAAGAAGTAAATAAATTATTTTAGGTGAGTGTAGGATAGAGAGAGCAAGCGGAAGAGAGAGGGAAAGTCTGTTAGGCAGAGACAGCAGAGAGAAATAGGCATTGACAATGAGAACAAGGGGGGCTGCACCAAGGGGGCATGCTGAAAGCAGCTCATGCCACATCTCAATTTTCTCTGAAAAATGGAAGTCAAGGTAACTTACTAAAGAGAGAAGTAGTGATGGGGCAAGTGATTTGGTTTGGAATTATTGCTGTGAGAAACAGAAGGAGGTATTGAAGTTCATGTAAAGAATAAAGAGAGACTGAGGACCTAACTCGGGTTAGGACCTTGAGGTCTTGAAAAGAGAGTTGTTAAAACTTAAAATCATCATGTCTATGTGTCTAAGGAAGGAAATGAAGCCAGGAGAGAGATCATCAATTATGAGATAGGGTTAGTTGTATTGAAAGAGACTGAGTGAGCCAGAAGAACCAAAGCTTGTGGTTAGAGATTGGTTTGTTGGAGCCTGTGTTAGTTTCCATTGCTACTCTATCAAGTTTCCATAAACTTAGTGGTTACAGCAATGTAAGTTTTTTTCTCTGAAAGTTCTGAAAGTCAAAAATCTAAACTCAGCTGGCAGGGCTGTGTTCCTTATGGAGGCTCTAGGGGAGAATCTGTTTTCTTGCCCTTTCCAGATTCTAGAGGTTGCCTGCCTTCTGTTGCTCATGACCTCACATTACATTGAGTTCTGCCTCTGTTGTCACTTCTCCCCTCACTCTAACCCTTCTAAGTGTGTCTTATAAGGATCTTTTTGATTGTATTGAGCCCTCCCAGATAGTCTAACGTTATCTTCTGATCTCAAGATTCTTAACTTAATCACATCTGCAAATCTCTTTTGCTATAAAAGGTAACACAGTCACAGATTCTAGGGATTAGGATGTGGACATCTTTGGGGGGGGTCATTATTTAATTTACAGAGCCAAAATATCCAGAGGTGAAAATATTTGTGATGATAAAGTCTGGGTGTATCCAATTAATGAGATTCTGAAGTAGGATAAAGAAGAAATTTTCTTCTGAGGAAGAAATTTTGAAACTGTTTTTGAGAAGGATGATCTACATGGCATTGGAAGGTACTGATGTTAGGGTAGCGAGGACTGGGGGTTTGGTACAAAAATGAGGAGGATGACCCTCTGGTCATCCCATTATGGGTGATGTAATGAGAAGAGTGGTGTATGGTAATATCAAAATAGGAGGAGGGAGTTTTTCATAAAGTGGAAAACAAGTTATCTGGAAGAAGTTACAAAGAGCTGTCTCAGATGTAGCATTGGAGAATAAATAGCCACCAGAGGGCAGAAGGGAGAATGGCATCTTAACGGGAAATTCTATCTCCTTTACTCCTTCATTCTTCCTTTCATGTATCCATTCATTAGCATTAAGCTAGGTATTGGGAATTCAAAGATGGACTTTGTGTGGCTGCTCTTCTTAAATAATTCACAATCTTTTACAAGATACAGGCATTGACACAATGTTAAGAGTGCTATCAAAGAAATATGTCAAAATACCGGAACACAGAGAATTAGGGAAAGTTTCATAGAAGAAGTGACATTTGTGTTAGCCTTGAAAGATGGGTTAAATTTCTCATGAAGACAAGAAGAACAAGTCATTCCAGGAGTAAGGAAAACATGAGGAACACCGAGTAAGCTCCTGTATTTGCTAGAACTGTTATAATAAAATATCACAAATTGGGTGGGTTAAATAATAGAAATTCATTTTCTCACAGTTCTGGAGGCTGAAAGTCCAAGGTTAAGATGTTGGCGGGGTTGGTTTCTCCTGAAGCCTCTCTCATTGGCTTGCAGATGTCTACCTTCTTACTGTGTCTACACATGGTCTTTCCTTTGTGTGTGTGTGCCTCCCTGGTACCTCTCTCTCTCCTTTTTAAAGACACCACTCAGGGGAGCCTGGGTGCCTCAGTTGGTTAAGTGTCTGACTTCAGACCAGGTCATGATCTCACTGTTCATGGGTTTGAGCCCCATGTCTGGCTCTGTGCTGACAGCTTGAAGTCTGGAGCCTGCTTCAGATTCATGTCTCCCTCTCTCTCTGCCCCTCCCTTACTCATGCTCTGTCTCTGTCTCTCAAAAATAAATAAAAATAAATACACCACTCATTTGAATTAGGGCTCACCTATATAATTTCATTTTATTTTACTCACTGTTTTAAAGTTCTCTTTGTCAGGAGAACTTAGTCCGTTCTTAGCTAGTCTAAGTCTGTTAGTTTAAGTTAGTTAGTCTTAGTTAGACTAAGTTCTTAGTCTAAGTCTGGATCTCCAGAGAAACAGAACAAGTATATATGTGTACACACACACACACACACACACACACACACACACGTAGATTCGTTACGAGGACCTGGCTCCTGCCAGTGAGGCTGAGAAGTCCCATGATCTGCCATTGGCAACCTGGATATCCAGGTATTATTCAGTACAAGTCTAAAGGCTTGAGAACCAGGGGAGTTGATGATGTAAATCCCAGTCTAAAGGCTGGAGAAGATGAGATGATATGTCCTAACTCTATCTGTGAGGCAGTAAAAATGGTGAATGTCTTCTTCCTCCACCTCTGGTACTATTCAGACCCTCAATGGATTGGTTGATGACCACTCTTATTTGAAAAGGCAATCTACTATGTCCACTGATTGATATGTTAATCTTTTCCAGAAACACCCTCACAGACACATGCAGAAATAATGTTTAATGTGGCATCCCATGGTCAGTCGAAGTGACATGTAAAACTAACTACCACAAGGCTTTATTTCTAAATACAGTCACATTATGAGGTGTATTGGGGGCTAAGACTTCAACATATGAATTCTGGAGACACACAATTCAGCTCATAAGAGCTCTTTTTTGTCTGTGGCTTATCTGGATGGTCACAATTTGATGATCAGGATACTGAAAAGAAGGATGATAGTTTTAATAGTTGTCAGGATTTGCTTTCATGGCATACAAAAATGAAAATAACATTGAACTACAATTCAAAGAGACCCAGACTTAAATATGTCATCTGACTGCACATAATATTAAGTGCTTTTCCACTGCAGAACAACTAGATCCCAAATGCAAATACTTTTTGGTGAATTGATGGATCCATAAGAGGAAACAAATAGGTAATAAGTTCAAGCTGTGCTATCCTGTCCCTCTCCCAAAACAAAAGAACAGAAAATGAACTCTGAAATGAAGCCAGAACTAGGAGTAGTGGGCGGGGTGGCCGTAAGGACAGATGTCCTCAGCAGGACTGTAATCCAGGTTCTGAGCCTTGTATCAGCAGAAGGAGGTAAAACTCAGCCCCTGACTCCTGCCTTACCCACAATCCTTGAGGGGAACTTGAAGAGATTCCAGGCCAGTGGTGCTCCCTAGCTTCTGGAGGACAAAGATGAAAATCCTTTCTGGAAGAAAATATACTCATTTTAAACCCCCCAAATTAATCACATTTAATATAGGCTGAATATGAATTCTAAATCCAAAGTCATCAGGTATATGAGAAGGCAAGCCACCTTGAGTGACAATCAGAAGAAATAATAAACAGATCAAATTTAGACGAACAGGGCTGTAGAAATGGAAATTAACTGATACTTATCTGTGTATGAACTCCAAAGGAATGAAACATAAATATGACCTAGCAATTACAAATAATACAATATGACCATATAGATTTTTTAAAAATACCCAAATGGAATTTTTATAAGTGAAAAAATCTATTGCAGAAGTTCAGAAGTTCCCAAAATATGTCACTTTGGCATATGGATTATTTTGAGCTAAAGGAAAAAAAAAAGCTTCAAATAAAGTTTAATTTTTCCCCTGTATAAAGGAAACTTACACTTATGAATGAAATTTCCATTAATAAATGTGTATGTACCAGGAAGAGAGCTACTTCCAGAGTTAACTTTTTCCCATCTGAGGGACTCTTAACTGCATAAGAAGGCAACTTTAATTTACCATGTATTTCCTCTTCTCTCCTTCCCCTTTTTTGCCCCCCGCCACCTGCAGAAGCCTGAAACCACTCCCCGTTTTCCTTAGCTCAGGATGGTATATAAAGTCTCAATCATCTGGCTGCCTCCTTGAGTCTCATGTTTTTTGAAATTCTGATGCACATAAGAATAATTAAAATGTTTTTTTCCCTGTTAATCTGTTTTATGTCAATGTAATTCTTAAATTAGTCACAGAACCCAGGAGGGTAGAGGAAAAGTTTTTCCTCCATCACACTACTGAAATAAACATCTTAATATATGTCTTTAATTGTTGATTATACATAGCCAAAGAGAAAATTAATGACCTGGAATATATGGTTAAATATATTACTTAGACTATATCACAGAGAGCAAGGAGATATGATAATGTATAGAAAATAGAATGGAGAAGATGAATCAAAGAGATATTGGCACAGAATTTTCTAAAACTGGAATGAAAACATAAATCCACACATAGATTCAGGAAGCATCAATAATATAAAGTAGATCAACAAGGTCAAAAGTTGATTGTAAGAAAGTCAAAAGTTGATTGTAATAAGAAAGAAGAAAAAATCAAGTGAAATAAATTGAGAACAAAAAAGAGAAACACAATAACAATATTGAGTCAGAAAAAGGAGACATAATTACAGATATAGGGGAGAACTAGGCTAGACAATTTTTATGACAGCCAACTTAAACTCTAAGATAAAATGGAAAAAAATTTTAGAAAAATGTAGATTACAAAATAATTTCAGGAGGAAATAAAATGTCTGGATAAATCTACTCTATCAAGAAACTTAATACTATTTTTAAAGTTTACCACAAAGAAAACACTGGAGAGTTTTACCAGCCAATTCTACCAAACCAATTCCAAATGTAATATAGTCATTCCAAATATATATAATATATAAACGTCCTAAGAGGCTAAAAGTAAAGTAAAATAAAATAAAATAAAATAAAATAAAATAAAATAAAATAAAATAAAAACATCCCTCAAAACGAACTATGGTAAGAGGGCAACTGTATCATTTTGAATGGGAAACAGAGAAGCATTTTCCCCATGTCACTAATTTTTTATATTTAAATATTTTTAACAACTTGATTGAGGTTTAGTTCACATAAAATGAATTGCACATACTGAAAGTGTGCAAGTTGATTAAGTTTTGACATATGGAACCACTACCACAGTAATAACTAACATATCTGTCATATTCAAAACTTTCCCTCTGTGCACGCAACATTGTCCTGCCCCTTCCCCCAGGCAACCACTGATTTGTTTTCTTTCACTTTAGATTAGTTTATATTTTCCAGAATTGTGTATAAATGAAATCATACACCATAGACTTTTTTGTGTCTGGCTTCTCTTACTCAACATAATTGTCTTTTTTTTCAAATTTATTTTTAATTTTAAAAAGTTTTTATTTATTTATTTATTTTGAGAGAGAGAGAGAGAGAGAGAGAGCAGGGGTGGGGCAGAGAGAGAGAGAGAGGGAGACAGAATCCCAAGCAGCTTCCAGGCTGTCAGCACAGAGGCCGATGAGGGGCTCAAACTCATGAACGGTAAGATTGTGACCTCAGCCGAAATCAAGAGTCCGATGCTTAAATGACTGAACCACCCAGGCAACCCGGCATAATTGTTTTGAGGCTCATTCATATTGTTGCATGGATCAATTAACAATTGATCCATTCTTTTTATAGGTGAGTAGTATTCCATTGTATGGATATGTCATAATGTGCTTATTCATTCATTTGTTGATGGACATTGGATTTTTTAATGTTTACGACTATATGAAATAAAACTCTTGTGAACCTTTGTGTGCAATTCTCTATATGGAGATATTCCTTTTTTTTCCTGTCTTGGGAAAATACCTATAAGGGCCTGCCAAAGGCTCTAAACAGCATCCCTTTCTGCCACTGATCCTTGAAACACCACTGACCTGATGGAGCATATGGCCCAACTGCCAGGGCACCTTCATGTCAGCCTGGACGTGTTACAGAGTATTTTCTTGTTCTGGACCCCACTCAAAACAGCTTTTTGGGTCACTTAGTATATGAGCCAGAATAACATGCCCAAATGAGGAATATGTTTCCTCTAAAATCCAGAGGGTCATTAGGCATTGTGTGTAGGAGATACAGGAGCACCTCAATATGTATGACAATGCTGGACTTCTAGAAATTTCACTGAACTGGAAAACATCTGAATTTTTGTTGTATTTATTTCCCACCCTATGACATGCAAATTTCTTACCAATAAGTCTAGAATAGTTGCCAATTTGAGCTTACTAGCATGTCAGTGTCATCAATGTAATGGTACAGCGTGAGATCTTGTGGAAGGGAAAGGCAATCAAGTTTCTGTGGATTGAATTATGACATAAGGCTGGAGCACTGATATACTCCTAAATTAAGACAGTGAAAGTATATTCTAGCTCAAGGCAAATTGATTCTGGTGGTCTTTATTAATAGGTATCAAGAAAAGAACGGATTTTCCAGATCAATAGCTACATACTAGGTATCAGGGATGTGTCAATTTGTTCAAGCACTGAAATCACATCTGGAACAGCAGGTGTAATTGGAATCATTACCTGATTAAGTTTATGATAATCCACTGTCAGTCTCCAGGATCCATCTGTTTTCCACACAGGCAAACTAGGGAGTTGAATCGGAGTATGATAGAATTACTGCCCCTGTGTCCTTCAAGTCCTTGATGCTGGCACCAATTTCTGAAATCCATCCGGGAGTATGCTATTGCTTTTGGGTTACTCTTTTCCCAGGTAGAAGCAGTTTTAGTGGCTTTCACTTGGCCTTTCCCACCATAGTAGCCTGTGGGGGATAAGTTTAGCAATCTCTTGGGCTTACACCAATGGGTTAACGAGGCATAAAGAAATACAAAGTCATAAAATGTTCACACCTGAGTTTGGGTAAACCAGATTGGCACTCCAAGAATAGGGGGGTGCAAAGACACCCTGAGAATAGGGAGGCATAAAGGTGCCAGGAATATGGAGGTGCAAAGGCACCCTCAAAATATAGAGGGGGTGCAGAGCCCCCAAAATGGAGAGGCAAAGGCCTGGAACTGAAACAGCACAAAGGTGGCCAATACATAGGAATAACAAGATTAGATATTCAGGGTGAAAGCACCCCAAATTTAGTACTATAGCAGAAGGCTGCTTTCATAGGAGAAGAGGGCCAGGTTAGGTAAATTGGTGAATTGGGCTATGGACATCTGCGCTGCAGGCAAAACAGCCTGGAGCGGAGATGGCTAACAAAAGAAAAGGTGTCTTATTAACCCTGAGGTTATTTCCCCTGTCTGTCTCATCCCTTAGGTTAGCAAAGATAAACAGGGATGGTGCCTCCTGTCTGCTGTTAACAACCATCTACCCATCTGCCCAGCACCAGGATTTTGTTTTACACTGACCCAAACCCCAAACACTGTATATCTCCAAAACCCCCTTTTTCCCCTCACATCCCCAAGTTAATGTTTACAGTTTCTTTGTCTCTTTGGGCACGCCCATCACGTTTGTAAGCCTTCTGATCTGAATAAATACGGGGCAAGGATCCTTATTCGGGGCTCTTGTCTTTTCCCTGGACATAAGCCATCTCTCATTTTAATCCTGCATCCACTCTTTTCCTGGCAAAAAGAGAACTTTAGACTTACAGTCTATGACAGTAGCCCTTCCTCTACAGGTTAGGGAAGATTTTGTGGGGATTCTGCCAGTTTCTCATTAAGTCTATTCCAATTATCCATTCTGAACTGTGAAAATAACCACAGGATGTGTTTGGTGACCCATTGTACCCCCTGCGGAATGGACTTGAATTAAAACCATATTGATAATCTGACCTGCATAAGCCCCTTAAGCTCCTGCTCTTACTAGTGGGCCACAGTGACATTTTGGGTCTTCTAAAGTTAGTGACAGTTCAGAGCCAATGTTTCAATAACCCCTCAAAAGTACAATTATTTTCCTTTTCTGTAATGTACAATCTCCCTGGTAAAACTTGATCAAGTCTTAACATTGATTGAAGGGGCAATACTTTTTGTTTTCATGATTCAAATTAGACTTCTGTTCTCTTGACCTAAAACACTTTTGCTTGATTTAGTAGATTGCCCATCTATTTCTCTTCCAGGGACAATGATCAAATAACCAATAGCATAGGTGTCTGTGTCGGATTATTCTGATTACTGTCTTGATCATGCTGTCCATTTGTAACCACACCCACCTTGTATTTGATGATTAAGTGCCTCCACTGGACCCCCAGCTACCTTTGGATCCAATTATATCCATTCTTTTAAGTATCCTAGTTTGGAGCAGCAGATCCCATTGGAATTTCTAGCCTAAGGAGAAAAGTGACCACAGTTAAGAATGTTAGGGCTCACCTCACAGTTTATTTCACAGAGTTGTGGTGAAAGGCAAGTCACTTGGACACAGAAGTAAAGCAGTTCTTACCTGATAAAATCCCCGTAACATTCAAATCTTCCTAAGCTTTGGGATATGTTACCCTATGCTATACCAAGGCAGTTCTGGCATGTCAATTTCAGTTAGTGTTGGCCAATTTTTGGTCCATGTTTCAGCTAACAAACCAGACAAACTATTAGATCTCTTTCTAACCCCTGGAGCTATAACATTGAAATGAGAATCTCTGCTTAGTGGACCATGCCAATGAACTTGATCTGATCCAATTTTATGTTCCTTCTACCATTTTCTCACACCACTAATATCTATTACCACACATATTCCCCAGATTTATCCCTGTATGAATTGGAAAAATCACACAGTGTTTTAGAGTGTATGCATTTCCTAATGGGTCACATTTTGTATCTCATCCTTGAGGATCTGCTGGGACTTGAATCTTGCTATGGGTCTAGAAGCAATTAGAGGTCATGTGAGGGTAGATCCTGAGAAGAATAAGTAGTGTCTTGCAAGTCAACTACCTCAGGAAAGGCTATTACAGTTCTCCCAGGCAAAGTGGGGTCATCTCTTCGGACAGGGATAGCAAAGCAGTCTGCTGGCAAAGAAGATTCGGGGTTCAATAACTCCAGCTTCATCAGGATCTGCCCACATCTTCTCATTCTAGTTTTCAGGATCCTATTCCTTCCTAGACAATGTCCTTAGTTTAGCAAAATATACCTTATGAAGTTGAGAATTCAATTTGTTTTGTAATTCAGCTACTTGGGGGATGAGACTCCGAGTTTGTTTTTCAGAAGTCTCAGTTCTGCTGCTATAGGACATAAGACTTTCTTTGTAGCATGGCATAGACACTTTCTGTTGATTTATGCTGAGCTTGAGCTAGGAACTTGAAGCCTTGAGCTCAACTGCTTATTTTCCTACTTTCTCCAGTGCACTTAGGAGCAACCAGTCTATCTCATTATACTTATCAGTCTAAATAAACTAGGTATCAAACAGATGGTCACCCAGAGCCTTGTCTTTTGTAAGTATTTGGTGAGGAGTATCCAGTAAGGATATTTTATATATCTTTATGGTCGCATCATGCCATAGACTATCACTGTCTTTACCACTGGAAATAAAGTCATTATTACCTTTAAATTTAGTAAGATTAGAGAACCAACTCCAGAAACCCACAAACCAATTCAGAAACTTATCCTTAATATTCTGTTTATCTATCTATATCTTATATATAGATGGAATTTGAATAATAATATACATTTTTATAAATAATGTATATTTTTGAATGTATTAAGTAAATAATAAATATATATTTATATTCATAAATTATCTATATAAATATCAGGAGATTTGTTTTAAGGAATTGCCTCATGCAATCATAGGGGCTGGCCTGTCTAAAATCTGTAGGGTAGGCTCAGGCAGGAATTAATACTGCAGTCTTGAGGCAGAATTTGTTATCTGGAAAATCTGTTTTTACTCTGAAGGCTTTTCAACTGAGTGGATGAGGCCCCTGCCCCCACTGCCTTATCAAGGACAATCTCCTTTACTTAAAGTCAATTGATTGTAGATGTTCACCACACTTACAAAATACCTTCACAGTAACACCTAGATTAGTGTTTGATTAAATAACTGGGTACTGTAGCCTAGCCAAGTTGATGCATAAAACTAACATTGACATCATCAAATACATTTTCTATATTTACTAAGAGAATCATATAGTCTGTTAATATTAGTTTCATTAACTAATGTTCTCATGCTAATCCAAACATGAATTTTTGGAACATACCCCATTTGGTCATTATGTATTATTTTTAAAAAACATATGATTAGAGGGGCACCTGGATGGCTCAGCCGGTTAAGCGTTGGACTTCAGCTCCGTTCATGATCTCGCATTTTGTGGGTTTGAGTACCATGTTGGGCTCTATGCTGACAGCTTGGAGCCTGGAGCCTGCTTTGGATTCTGTGTCTCCCTGTCTCTCTGCCCCTCCCGGCCCATACTCTCCCTCTCTGTCTCTCTCTGTCTCTCAAAATAAATAAAATATTAAAAAACATTTTAAAAAACTATTATTAGATTTGATTGAATAAAATTTTGTTGAGCGTTTTTGCATCAATATTTATGAGAGATATACATACACACACACATATATGTGTGTATATGTATGTAGAGAGAAAGAGAAGGAAAGAAAGATGTTCTTTTTTTTTCCCCTATAATGTCTTAGGTTTGGGTATCAGAGAAATGGTGACCTTATAGAATGAATTGGAAAGAAGTTCCTCATTTTCCACGTTCTGCCATTATTCTTTTTAATGCCCTGCCACAAATTTGGCTAACAAGATCCCTTTCAAGCTGTGTTCCAGGTTTCTTCTGATCAGTGTTAGAATAATATGTAGTTTTTATGCATTTACTTCTAACAATGTGTTGTGTTTAAAGTGGGTTTCTTGTAGGTAGCTTTTAGTTAGTTATTGATTTTTTTTTAACCATGTGGGTGTTTAGACCACCTCTATTTAATATGACTATTTATATGGTTGAATTTTAATCTATCATCTTGCTGTTTGTTTTTCATTTGGGCCATCCTATTCTTTGTTTTCTTTTAGCTGTTTTTTTCCTTTCTTTTGGATTAATGGAACATTTTAATGATACCATGTTTTCTTCTTTGTTGCCTCATCTGCAATGATCTTTTTGTGTTTCATTTAAGGTTTATGGTACACATCTGTAATGTAGTACAGTCTAGCTTCAGGTAATATTATACCACTTTATAATGTATAGAATTGTTGAATAACTATATTGTACACCCGAAACTAATATAACATTGTATATTAATTATACTGAAATTAAAATAAAAAAATATTTGGGGCACCTGGGTGGCTCAGTTGGTTAAGCGTCTGACTTTGGCTCAGGTCATGGTCTCACAGTCTGTGAGTTTGAGGCTCTTGTGGGGCTCTGTGCTGACAGCTCAGAGCCTGGAGCCTGCTTTGGATTCTGTGTCTTCCTCTCTCTCTGCCCCTCCCCTGCTCATGCTCTGTCTCTCTCTGTCTCTCAATAATAAATAAATATGTTTAAAAAAATAAAATAAAATAAAAAATATTTAAAATTATACCACTTTATATATAGTTTAAGAATATTACAAAAACATACTTTTATTTTTCTATTTCTGATCATTGTGATATTGTCATACATTTAATTTCAGCATATTTTGTAAACCCTGACATACATTTCAGTATTTTTGCTTTTGCTTTAAAGAGTGAACTGTCTTTTTATCTATATATATAATTTATTGTCGAATTGGTTTCCAAACAACACCCAGTGCTCATCCCAACAGGTGCCCTCCTCAATGCCCATCACCCGCTTTCCCCTCTCCTCATCCCCCATCAACCCTCAGTTTGTTCTCAGTATTTAAGAGTCTCATGGTTTGCCTCCTTCCCTCTCTGTAACTTTTTCTTTTTTCCCCTTCCCCTCCCCCTGGTCTTCTGTTGAGTTTCTCAGGATCCACATATGAGTGAAAACATGATATCTGTCTTTCTCTGTATGACTTATTTCACTTAGTATAACACTCTCCAGTTCCATCCACGTTGCTACAAAAGGCCAGATTTCATTCTTTCTCATTGCCAAATAGTATTCCATTGTATATATAAACCACAACTTCTTTATCCATTTGTCAGTTGATGGACATTTAAGCTCTTTCCATAATTTGGCTATTGTTGAAAGCGCTGCTATAAACATTGGGGTACAAGTGCCCCTATGCATCAGCACTCCTGTATCCCTTGGGTAAATTCCTAGCAGTGCTATTGCTGGGTCCTAGGGTAGATCTATTTTTAATTTTTTGAGGAACTTCCACACTGTTTTCCAGAGCGGCTGTACCAGTTTGCGTTCCCACCAACAGTGCAAGAGGGTTCCTATTTCTCCACATCCTCTCCAGCATCTATAGTCTGATTTGTTCATTTTAGCCAAAGAGTAAACTGTCTTTTAAAGAGATGTAAGTAATAAAAATGTATTTTGTATTTACGCATGTAGTTACCAGACCTGATGCTCTTCTTTCTTTGTGTGCATTCATATTTCTTTCTGGTATCATTTTTATTCTGCCCAAAGGAGTTCCTTAACGTGTGTGTGTGTGTGTGTGTGTGTGTGTGTGTCTGTGTGTTTGTGTGTGTGTGTGTGTGGCAACATTCTGCAGGTAATAAAAGTTTTAAAAGTTTTTTATGCTTGAAAAAGTCTTTATTTCACTTTTGCAGGATATATTTTCTGGGTATTGAATTCAAGGTTGTTTGACAGTTTTTTTCCTTTTCCAATACTTTAAAAATATTGCTTCACTTTCTTTTGACTTTCATTGTTTCTGATGAGAAATTGCTCTCATCCTCATCTTGTTGCTCCGTATGAAATATGCCTTTTATCTCTTGCTGCTTTGAAATTTTTTCTTAAGTTCTGGTTTTAAGTAATTTAATTATGATGTGTCTTTTTGGAGTTTCTTTGATGTTTCTTGTGCTTGGGTTGATTGAGGTGCCTAGACTTGTGTATTTACTAAATTTTTATCAGTTTTGGAAAAATTTTGGCTATTTTTTTCAAATTTTCAATATTTCTGCTCTTTTTCCTTTCTTCAGGCTAAAAAATACATGTTAGGCATCTTGAAATCACCAGACAGTTCATTGATGCTCTGCTTATTTTGAAAATCTTTTTCCTTTCCATGTTTTTTGTTATATAGTTTCTCCAAATTCACTAATATTTTCTTTTGCAATGTCGAATATATTGTTAATCCTACCCATTGTATTTTCTACTTCAGACATTGTAGTTATCATCTCTTGAAGTTCCATTTTGGAATTTAAAAAAAAAAACTTTTCACCATCTCTGACATGTTAAATATTTTTCTAGTTTCTGGAACATATAGAATATAGTTATGATAATGTCCTCATCTACTAATCTTATTGTCTATATAATTTATGGGTTGGTTTTTATTGAGATTCATTTTTCTTCATTATATTTAGTATATTTTCCTACTTCTTTGCATGCCTGGTAATTTCAATTTAAAATTTTTTTTTTATTAAACTATAGCTGACACAATACAATGTTACATTAGCTTCAGGTATGTGTACAACATGAAATGCTCACCATAGTAAGTGCAGTTACCACCTGTCATCATACACAATTATTATAATATTATTGACTATATGCCCTATGCTGTACTTTTTATCCTCTTATTTTATTTTACTTTTTAATTTTTAAAAATTTACATCCAAGTTAGTTAGCATATAGTGCAATAATGATTTCAGGAGTAGAATCCAGTGATTCATCTCCTATATATAACACCCAGTGCTCATCCCAACAAGTGTCCTCCTTAATGCTCCTCACCCTTTAGCCCATCTCCCCACTCACAACCTCTCCAACAACCCTCAGTTTGTTCTCTGTATTTAAGAGTCTCTTATGTTTTGGGGTGCCTGGGTTACTCAGTCAGTTAAGCATCTGATTTTGGCTCAGGACGTTATCTCATGGTCTGTGAGTTTGAGCCCCATGTCGGGCTCTGTGCAGACAGTTCACAGCCTAGAGCCTGCTTCAGATTCTGTGTGTCTGTCTCACTCTGCCTCTCCCCTGCTCTTGCTCTGTCTCTCATTCCCTCAAAAATAAACATTAAAAAAAAGAGTCTTTTATGTTTTGTCCTCCTCCCTGTTTTTATATTATTTTATGTTCACCTGTTTTGTATCTTAAATTCCACATATGAGTGAAGTCATATATTTGTCTTTCTCTGGCTAATTTCACTTAACATAATACACTCTAGTTGCAAATGGCAACATTTCATTCTTTTTGATTGCCTAGTAATATTCCATATATGCATATATGTGTGTGTGTGTGTGTGTGTGTGTGTGTGTGTGTATATATATGTACACATATATATGTACATATATATGTATATGTATATATACCGCATCTTCTTTATCCATTCATCAGTTGGTGGACATTTGGGCCCTTTCCATACTTTGGCTATTGTTGATAGTGCAGCTATAAACATTGTGGTGCAAGTGCTCCTGCAAAACAGCACACCTGTATCATTTGGATAAATACCTAGTAGTGCAATTGCTGGGTTGTAGGGTGCTTCTATTTTTAATTTTTTGAGAAACCTCCATATTGTTTTCCAGAGTGCCTGCGCCATTTTGCATTCCCACCAACAGTGCAAAAGGGTTCCTCTTTCTCTGCATCCTCACCAACAACTGTTATTGCCTAAGTTGTTAATTTTAGCCATTCTCACAAGTGTGAGGTGGTGTTTCATTGTGGTTTTGATTTGTATTTCTCGGATGATGTGTGATGTTGAACATATTTTCCATATGTCTGTTAGCTGTCTGGATATCTTCTTCAGAAAAGTGTCTATTCATGTCTTTTGCCCATTTTTTTCACTGGATTATTTGTTTTTTGGATGTTGAGTTTGATAAGTTCTTTATAGATTTTGGATACTAACCCTTGATCCATTAAGTCATTTGCAAATATCTTCTCCTATTCCATTGGTTGCCTTTTAGTTTTGCTGATTGTTTCCTTTGCTGTACAGAAGCTTTTTATCTTGATGAGGTCTCAATAGTTCATTTTTGCTGTTGTTTTCCTTGTTGAGTAAGAACTTGCTGCAGCCAAGGTCAAAGAGGTTTTTGCTTGCTTTCTTCTCTAGGATTTTGATGGCTTCCTGTCTTACGTTTAGGTCTTTCACCCACTTTGAGTTTATTTTTGTGTATAGTATAAGAGTGGTCCAGGTTAATTCTGTATGCCACTGTCCAGTTTTCCCCAACATGATTTGCTGAAGTCACCATTTGACTGCTTTTTTTTTCCCATTGGGTATTCTTTCCTGCTTTGTCAAAGATTAGGCGGCCATATGTTTGTGGGTTCATTTCTGGGTTCTCTATTTTGTTCCATTGATCTATGTCTCTGTGTTTGTGCCAGTACCATACTGTCTTGATGATTACAGCTTTGTAATACATCGTGAAGTCTGGAATTGTGATGCCTCCAGTTGTTTTTTTTTTTTTTTTTTTTTTCCAGAATTGCTTTGGCTATTCAGGGTCTTTTCTGGTCCCATACAATTTTAGGATTGTTTGTTTCAGCTCTGTGAAGAATTCTGGTGTTATTTTGATAGGGATTGCATTGAATATGTAGATTGACTTGGTTAGTATTGACATTTTAACACTATTTGTTCTTCCAATTCATGAACATGGAATATTTTCCCATTTTTTTGTGTCTTCTTCAATTTCTTTCATAAGCTTTCCATAGTTTTCAGTGTATAGATTTTTTACCTCTTTGATTAGGTTTATTCCTAGATATTTTATGGGCTTTGGTGCAATTGTAAATGGGATTAGTTCCTTGATTTCTCTATCTCTGCATTATTTGTCTATAGAAATACAACCAAATTCTGTGCTTTGATTTTATATCCTGCAACTTTGCTGAATTCATGGACCAGTTCTAGCAGTTTTTTGGTGGAATCTTTTGAGTTGTCCACATAGAGTATCACATTCTCTGTGAAGAGGGAAAGTTTGATTTTTCCTTGCTGATCTGGATGCCTTTTATTTCTTTGTGTTGTTTGATTGCTGAGGCTAGGACTTCCAACGCTATGTTAAATAACAGTGGTGAGAGTGGGCATCCTTGTTGTTTTCCTGATCTTAAGGGGAAAGCTTTCAGCGTTTCCCCATTGAGGATGATATTAGCAGTGGGTCTTTCATGTATGGCTTTTATGATCTTATGTTATGATCCATATATCCCTACTTTCTTGAGGTTTTTTTTTTTTATCAAGAAAGGATGTTGTATGTTGTCAAGTGCTTTCTCCTCATCTATTGAGAGGATCATGTGTTTCTTATTCTTTCTTTTATTAATGTGATGTATCACATTGATTTATTTGCAGATATTGAACCAACTTTGCACCCCAGGTATATATCTCACTTGATAGTGGTGAATAATTCTTTTAATGTATGTTAGATGTGGTTGGCTAGTATCTCGTTGAGAAGTTTTGCATTCATGTTCATCAAGGAAATTGGTCTGTAGTTCTTTTTAGGGGGATCTTTTTCTGGTTTTGAAATTAAGGTAATGTTGGCCTCGTAGAATGAGATTGGAAATTTTCCTTCCATTTCTATTTTTTGGAACAGCTTCAAAAGTGTTAACGCTTCTTTAAATGTTTGACAGAATTCTCCTGGAAAGCCATCCCTCCATAGACTTCTTGTTTTTTGGGAGATCTTTTGTTATTAATTTAATTTCTTTACTGGTTATGGGTCTGTTCAAATTCTCTATTTCTTCCTGTTTCAGTTTTGGTAGTTTATATGTTTCTAGGAATTTGTCCATTTCTTCCAGATTGCCCAATTTATTGGCATATAATTGTTCGTAATATTATCTTATTATTTGTATTTCTTCAGTGTTGGTTGTGATCTCTCCTCTTTCATTCTTGATTTTATTTATTTGGTTCCTTTCCTTTTTCTTTTTGATAAATCTGGCTAGGAGTTTATCAATTTTGTTAATTCTTTCAAAGAACCAGCTCCTGGTTTCATTCATCCGTTCTACTGGTTTTGTTTGTTTGTTTGTTTTTTTATTTCAATAGCATTGATTTCTACTCTAATATTTATCATTTCCTGTCTTCTGCTGGTTTGGGGCTTTATCTACTGTTCCTTTTCTAGCTTTTTAAGGTGTAAGGTTAGGTTGTGTATCTGAGACCTTTCCTCTTTCTTTAGGAAGGCCCAGATTGTTATATATGTCCCTCTTATGACCACCTTTGCTATATCCCAAAGGCTTTGGGCTGTTGTGTTATTTTCATTGGCTTCCATATACTTTTTAATTTATCCTTTAATTTCTTGGTTAACCCATTCATTCTTTAGTAGGATATTCTTTAATCTCTAAGTATTCGTGGTCTTTCCAAATTTTTTATTGTGGTTGACTTTGAGTTTCAACAGTGTTGTGGTCTGATCTTGATCTTTTTGTACTTGTTGGTATGAACTTGATCTTTTTGTACTTGTTGAGGGCTGATTTGTGTCCCAGTGTGTGATCCATTCTGGAGAATGTTTCATGTGCACTCGAGAAGAATATGTATTCTGCTGCTTTAGGATGAAATGTTCTGAATATATCTATTAAGTCCTTCCAGTCTACTGTGTCATTCAAAGCCATTGTTTCCTTGTTCATTTTCTCTTTAGATGATCTGTCGATTGCTGTAGGTGGGGTGTTAAAGTCCCTTACTATTATGGTATTATTATCAATGAATTTCTTTATGTTTATGATTGATTTATATATTTGGGTACTTCATATTGGGGGCATAAATGTTTATAATTGTTAGGTCTTCTTGGTGGATAAACCTCTTAATTATGAAATAATGCCCTTATTCATCTCGTTACAGTCTTTTTTTAAAATTTAGTTTTTCTGTTATAAATATGGCTACTCCAGCTTACTTTTGGTGACCATTAGCATGATAGATGGTTCTCCATCCCCTTACTTTCAATCTGAAGCCATCTTTAGTTATAAAATGGGTCTTATTTTCTTATCCATTATGGATGGATCTTGTTTTCTTATCTATTATGATGCCCTCTGTCTTGATTGGAGCGTTTAACCCATTAACATTTAGAGTGAGTACTGAAGGATATGAATTTATTGGCATTGTGTTGCCTGTAGAGTTGGAGTTTCTGATCTTTGGTCCTTTCTAGTATTTGTGGCTTTTGGTCTTTTTTTTGTTTTGTTTCATCTTTTCTCCCCTCAGAGAGTACCCCTTACATTTTTTTGCAGGGCTGTTTTAGTGGTCATGAACTCCTTTAGTTTTGTTTGTCTGGGAAACATCTCTCCTTCTACTTTGAATGACAGTGCTTCTGGATAAAGAATTTTTGGCTGCATATTTTTCTGATTCAGCACATTGAATATATCCTGCCACTCCTTTCTTGCCTGAGAAGTTTCTGTGGATAGTTCTGCTGTGAACCTGATCTGTATTCACATATAGATTAAGGATTTTTTTCCCTTGCTTCTTTCATAATTCTTTTCTTGTTTGTGTATTTTGTGAATTTGAGTATTATATGCTTTTTGATGGTTGTTTTTTGTTCAGCCTAATGGGAATTCTCTGTGCTTCTTGGATTTTGATGTCTGTGTCTTTCCCCAGGTTAAGAAAGTTTTCCTGCTGGGGAAAAAAGTTTGCTGTTCTGCTTCATCCATCCTTGCCAACAAGGCATCTATTAGATATTACATCTTGTTTATAGCATTTTTAATATTGTCCTGACTAGATTTTACTTCCTTTTATCTCCGCAAAAAGGGATTCTATGTTTTTTTCAGCCCAGCTAGTATTCTTATTATCATGATTCTAAATTCTAGTTCAGAAATCTTGCTTATATCTGTGTCAGTTAAGCCCCTTGTTGTCGTCTCTTCCTATTCTTTCTTTTGGGGTGAATTCCTTCATTTTTTCCTTTTGAAGGAAGGAAAATAGTTAATAAAATTAAATTAAAAATAAAAATTAAAAAATTAAAAAATTAAAAAATAACACAAAATATCATAGGAAGCTAGATCCTAGGTGTGTTTTGGTCTGGTAGCTGAGAGAAGCTTGATAGAATAGAGAAAAAGGAAAGAAAAGAAAAAAAGAAAAAAAAAGAAAGAAAAGGTTTAAAAATTAAAAAAAATGTATACAATAAAATAGAATAAAATGAAATGAAGAAAATGAAATAGAATTAAAAAGTTTACAAAAAATAAATAATAGGGGCGCCTGGGTGGCGCAGTCGGTTAAGCGTCCGACTTCGGCCAGGTCACGATCTCGCGGTCCGTGAGTTAGAGCCCCGCGTCAGGCTCTGGGCTGATGGCTCGGAGCCTGGAGCCTGTTTCCGCTTCTGTGTCTCCCTCTCTCTCTGCCCCTCCCCCGTTCATGCTCTGTCTCTCTCTGTCCCAAAAATAAATAAAAAACGTTGGAAAAAAAAATTTAAAAAATAAATAATAGTAAAAACAATTTAAAATTTTGTAAAAAAGAAACATAAAAATAATTTTTTCTCTTTTTGTGTCCAAGAAAAAGAAAGGAGAAAGAAAAGAAAACCAACTTAAAGTAAAGCAAAAAAAAAAAAAAAAAAACCAAAAACAAAAAACCAAAAAAACACACAAATAGATGAACCACCAAACAGAATGAAACCTGAATGAAGTTACATCCAATTTCCCCTAGAACTCAAACCATGAAGCACTTTATAGTCCATACACTAAGCCAATGGAGAGACTTGTGCTGGTCCTCTAAGGCATGTGCTTGGAGGGCACAGTTGGGCAGGGTTGGTGTAATGGTTCCATTCTCCACTAGTTGGCGCTGCTTAGCTTACTGGGGTGGATGGATGTGGCCGTGTGTGCGCACGCGCACGCGCGCGCGCACACACACACGCACGCAGGGGAGAAGAGAAAATGGTGTCACCCAGCTTCCTAGTCTCTGGCATAGGAACTCTGTGCTCTCACCAACCAGCAATCAAGCACCCCTCCTTTGTCTCAGGCTTCTGTTCACTCCCTACTTCTACACTGTCTGTGTCCACGCCTGCCAGGTGGCATCTCCCCCCAAAATTTTATCTCAGATGGGGCTATGTTTCCAAACCCTTCACTTCTGAGAACACCACGGTCACTCCTTTTTTTTTTCCCAGACTTCAGCTTCAGAGGGTGGTTAATCCTTTGCAGTTTATGTCAGAAAATGACATGGATATACATAAGGCTCTTTGCTTATTTTAATTTTCCACATTTTTCTTTTGATCCCTACTCTTACTTCTTACCCCCACTATAGGTAACCATTGTAACAAGCTAATTTGTATATTTTTGTTGGAATCTGGCATATATGTATTGTTAGATTTTAAAGTACATTTGCATTTATATAAATTGTATTAAGGTATAAATTGCTTTTTTTGTACTTAGCACTGTCATTAAGATGCATCCATATTCCCACTTATCTAGTCTACTGCTGCTCTCTGTTTGCTACATAGTAAACCTTATATACATCTACCACATTTATGTATTTATTCTCCCAGAGATTAACACTTAGATTTACTTCTACATCCTGTCACCAAATAATGCTATGATGAATATCTTTGTACATTTTCCCTTGTATACTTGAGTTTTCCCTTTATGGCATCTAGGTTTTCATGCATTTCTTCCCCCTCCCCCACTCCCCTACTCCCCAGCAAAACTCTTCCCTTATAACCCAAAGCCCCATTCTGTTAATGCAGCTGGTTCAAAATTCAGGTTATCTGTATGATGCTTATTTCTCTCCTCTTATCTTCTTGTAGTTTACTTATGAAAAAATAAAGGGCAAAGTAACTTCATCCCAATACTTCACACTCAATATAAAATAATGAATTAATGTGACTGATTATCTCCAGGATTTCATTCTCTCTTTCCTCCTTCAGTAGTAGAGTTTTACAATGGGGGCATGACCAGTTAGCTACACACCATGTTTCTAAACTCCCCTGAAGCTAGGTGCAGACATGTGACAAAATTTGGGTCAATGAAATATATGTAAAAGTAATGTGTGTGCCTTCTGTGATACCTCCTTAAAGACGGCATACTCACTACTCACTGTGGACTTATAGCTAGTAAGGAATTCATAACAACTTGGACACAGAAAAAGAAGCTATAGTCATGTATTAAGGATAAGAGCTCTACTCTGCCAGCCTATGACTTTGGGTTGTTTCTTAGAGTCTAATTTATTTGGAATATTAGCTCAGAACAAAATAAATTTCTATTTTGGTATTTATTTGGAATATTATCTCAGAAAAAAATAAATTTCTATTTTGGTATCTTTTTCTATAACAGCTTAGCCTACATCTTTACTAATCCAAATAAGAAAAATACAATTAGAATGAAAACTCCTACTTGGAAAGCAAAGAGTGAGAAACAGCAAAGGTCATCAAATCTTGCTGGGCATGAATTATGAGCCTCCCTGCCCTGGCAGTAGAGCAGATTCCTTGCTTAGCACAGCTGCCTGCCCTTGCTTCTGCCCTCTGGAAGTAAGTCCATTGTGCATTTTTCTTTGCCTTTGCCCACTAGGTTTTTTCCCTTTTCCATGGCTCTCTATACATCTATCTAGAATAAGTATTAGAAAATATGGCTTTTTTGGAACTGCACATCTTCACAGCCCAATTCCTGTTAGTGCAAGTTTGGGGCCCAAGTGTGGCTTTAAGAATTGAATGACTTTATACTTCTAAAGGCAAGAGTTTTGTCTTTTGCATTAATATAATGCCCCACAAACTAAATAGCTTTTAATCTTTGAGTTTCTAGTCAATTTCATGTAAAAGTAAACACATCTAATGATCTCTTCAGATTGTAGTTTTTACATCTGTCAAATCTCTTTTAGGTATTAACTTTTGTGCTCAGCTCATAACTCAGTCAATTTAGTCGTAGCTGTATTGAGGCCATTTGCCATGACAGTCTGGTGTGAGAAGCACCAGTCTTAATCTGATTTTTGCCACTAGATTATCTCTCATTCTTTAGTTGATGAGAACAGGTAATGGAAGATTCTTGAGAAAGTCTCCGAGTATCAATATCCTGCCTGCTGTCTGGGGGTAGAGAATCAGTTAACTTTTCTAAAACAGCCAAACTCAAAATCCTAGTCTCAGTCAATTAGATTATACTTGGTCCTTATGGTTATGAGGTGGAAGTTTCATATATTTCTGCTCACAACTGACTGCCCTGAACTTGGTCAATTGCTCACACCTAGCTGCAAGGTAGCAATAATCCCACCTGAAATTCACAGTGTTCTATTACTAAAAAGAAAGAATATGTGTGTGTGTGTGTGTGTGTGTGTGTGTGTGTGTGTATATACATATGTATATATATAGTATGCTTAGCAGTCCCTGCCACATATGCATATTAGAATAAGAAACAAAACTGTTATTTTTTTCAGATACAATGACTTGTATGTATAGAAATTTTAAATAATTCATTGACAAATTATGTATATATATAATTAGAGATAATGAGAGGGTTTATCTAAGTGACTGCTTAAAAAACAATTATAGAAATTATTTACATTTCTATAGTTTATCAACACAACATTAGAAAGTAATATTAAGAATAAAATTTACAATATCAAAGTTTAAAAAAAAAGATGTTTAGGTATAAATGTAACCAAACATATATAATAATTTGTGGAGAAGATGATAAAACTTGATTGAAAGACATTAATGTTCAATGTTCATAAAAAGAAATTCTCAACACTATAAAGATATAAATTCTTCTCAAACTGATTCATAATGTAGTCTCAATACAAATCCCAACAATGTTTTGAGTGGAATATGACAGACTGATTTTATAATTTATATGGAAATTACAAGGGTTAAGAATAGCTCAAATACTAAAGGAGAAGAAGAAGGTGAAAGGACTTGCCCTAATAGATACCAAGTTTTACTATAAAATTGTGGTGATTAATACTCTGTGGTATTGGTGCCAGAATAGTACAAATTGTTCAGTGACACAAGACAATGTCTTGAAACAGATTGGTGAATATATAGTACACAAGAGTCCTGCAGATCTGGAAGAAAGGAGGGGCTATTCCGTAATGGTTCTGCGACAATTGATTCTCCATACTTAAAAAAAATGACATTAATCTCGACTGCACCAAGAGCACAAAAATTAATTCTAGATAGATTGAGGACTTAAATATGAAAGTTGATCTTTAAAACTGTTAGAAGAAAATGTGAAGAGAATATATTTTAGACCTCAGGGTAAAGAAATATCTCTTAAAAAAGGAACAGTTACTAAGATAGAAATAAATTTTATTACAGTAGAACTTAGAATTTCTGTTCATCATAAGTCACAGTGAATAAAATAGAAAGAGAACCTCTATACTAGAAAAAGTTATTTGCAACACATATGATTGAAAACATATCTGTATCTATAAATACAAAAAAAACTACAACCCAAAGAAAAAGCTCAAATAATGCAATAAATAAACTGGCAAAATACACAGAAGAAAAATACGAGAAAGCATTTAAAATTATTTCAAAAGTCGTTAATAAATCAAGGAAATATAAATCAAGACTGTGATAAGTACATTCATTAAACAGGCGAAAATCAAGAAATCTGACAATACTCAGTGTTAGAGAAAAGTGAGTTAATAGAAACTCTTACATATTCCAGTAGATACATAAATCTAAGTACTTTGGAAAATTTTTGGCATTTAAACATTTATGTAGTTTATTTCCCATGAATTCCACACCTTGGTATATATCCTACAAAACCTCTTCACCTGTACAGTAGGAGACATACAAGATTATTCATAGGGGTATTTTCCATAATATAAAAAATAGCTGGAAGCATCATAAGTACTCATTTACATAACTACACCTACATATAACAACTGGGATAAATCTCAGTGATAAAATGAGTCTTTAGAACAGTGCTTCTTAAACTTTAATATGTGGGCATCTTATTAAAATGAAGATTCTCATTTAGTGGATCTGTGCTAGCACCCCAGATTCTTCATTTCTAATAAACTTTTGGGTGATGCTGCTGCATCTATAGGTTGCTGCTGCAACCTATATATATAGGTTATATATATATATAAACACCTTCTTTATGAGCTCAAAACCAAGATACGTCTAATAGCTTGTTATGTGGGTAAACAGTATATATATATGGCATAAATTAACAAAAAAGACAATTATAAAATTCAGGGTAGTGGTTACTATTTGTGGGAAAAGGACTCGGAGGAGAATATTAGATACAAGGTATTGGTAGTGTTATAGTTCTTAAGTTGTATGGTGGATCATGGATTTGTTATATTGACTGGATCTATAATTTTGACCTCAATCTTTTGACAATCATTCACAATCAGTGAAAAGATAGGATTAGATTAGTCGGTATTTCAAGCCCTCACTATGCACCAGAATCACTTAGAGATATTTAAGAAGCACGTAAACCTACTACCAATCACGAGCTATTCTGAATTAATCGGTTTGGGTGGAAATTCAGGTGTTGATGTTTGCTGACAGAGTACCATGCAGGGCTAATGTGTAAGTAGGTTTGTGAACCACTGTAATATTGCACCTCTAATGTTCCTCTTAATGCTAATAGTCTGTGATTGGAACTTACACATTTTTTTTACCCAGGTTTTTGAGAAGAGTTTTCTGCTTCTGCTTAAATATTATGTTCTTCAGTAATTAAAATAGGGACCTTTAAACTGTCATCTTCCTGACCAATAAGGGCTGTGTCATCTGGCTTACTGTTGTTTCCCTATTATCTGGTCCAATGCTCAGCAGAATTGTCCCTTAATGCATGGATGAAGGTATCAATGGATGATGGTTCACTGAGCATTGACCAAAAGTTTCCTCCAAGCCAACTCTCATCTCTTTTAAGGTCTCCCACAGCAATTTACATTTACTGCATTGAGTCTCTACTACTTCGTACAATTGATTGCTTGCAGGTCTGTTTCTTCCACTGCATTGTGAGTTCCTCAAAGGCCAGAGTCAGGGTTGTATTATTTTTAGACCCTCAGGGATTAGTCCAGTGCCTCAATAACTGCTTAGTGAAGTATTAGAGAAATAATTTTTGAAAAAAATTTACAAGGCAGTAGGAGCCTTTTTCTTAGGACCCTAGTTCTGGTCATAATTTGATTGTTCAGGAGTCAGGACTTCAGAAGGATTAGTTTGGAGAGATTTGTTATTCAAGCTCTGAAGAAAGTAGACAATATTTTAGAGTGGTATTGTGTTCACAGAAAAATTGAGCAGAAAGTATAGAGTGTTCCCATATGCTCTCTGGCCTCACATATGCACAATCATCCTCATTGTTGGTATCCTGCACCTGAGTGGTTCAGTTCACTTGTTGTAACTGACACATTATTATCATCCAAAGTCCATAGTTTGCATTAGCACTCAGTCTTTGTGTTGTGCTTTTTATGGGTTTGATGAATGTATAATGACATGTATCCACTATCATAATTTCATATAGATTAGTTACCTTTCCCTAAAAAGCCTCTGTGCTGCAACCATTTATGCCTCCTGGAGACCACAGATCTTTTTATTGTTTCCATAGTTTTACCTTTTCCTGAATGTCATATACGGATATTCATCAGATTACAGTGGGGTTTTGCCCAATAAAATCTTTATAAATTGAAAATATTTTAAGGTGAAATTGTATTTGATACACTAACCTACTGAACATCATAGTTTGGCCTACTCTACCTTAAACATGCTCAGAACACTTACATTTGTCTATAGTTGGGCAAAATCATCTCACACAAAGTCTGTTTCATAATAAAGAGTTAAGTGTCTCATATAATTTATTGAATTCTATACTGAAAGTGAAAAACAGAATGGTTTATGGGTATGGAATAGCTTTATGTGTATGGGTTGTTTCCTGTCATGATTGTGTGCAACTCACTGCAGCTCACTGCTCCTTCCCAGCATCCCAAGATAGGAATGTACCACATATTACTAACCTAGAAAAAGATCCAAATTAAAAATTTGGTGTATGGTTTCTACTTAATGCATATCATTTTCACATGTTCATAAAGTCAAAAATTCATAAGTCAAACTATCATAAGTCAGGGACTGCCTGTAATTGCAAACATATAACATACATTCTTTCATGTAGTAATATACAGTTAAGGTTCTTCTATGTCTTTTCATGACTTGATATGTCATTTCTTTTTAATATTGGACAATATTCTATTTCTAAGTGTACTGCAATTTACCCATCGCCTAGTGAAGGACATCTTGGCTGCTTCCAAGCTTTGGCAATTATTAATAAATCTGCTATAAACATGTGTGTGCAAGTTTTTGTGTGAACATAAGCTTTCTGCTCTGCTGGGTAGACACAAAGGATTGTGATTGCTGGATCATGTGGTAAGAGTATGCTTATTTTGCCAAACTTTCTTCCAAAGTGGCTTTACCATTTTGTATTTTCACCAGCAATGAATGAGAGTTCCTTTTGCTCCACATCCGCCCCAGCATTTGGTGTTATCAGTGTTCTGGAGTTTGGCCATTCTAATAGCTGTTTATCTCATGATTGTTTTAATTTGCATTTCCCTAATGATAGGTGTTGTGGGGAATCTTTCCATATGTGTTATTTGTTACCTGTATATTTTCTTTGGTGAGGTTTCTGTCCAGATGTTTTGCCCATGTTTTCATTGGGTTGTTCATTTTCTTATTGTTGAGTTTTATGAGTTTTGTATATTTTGAATAGTAGCCCTTTATCAGATATATCTTTTAAAATATCTTCTTCCAGTTTTTGGCTTGTCTTCTCAATCTTATGATATAGATTTTAAAAAATGTATATCTGGCATCAATCGGAAATCTGATTATTTGCCTTTTTGCCAAAAGTGGAGAAACAAAAAAAGGTCTAATTAATTGAGGATTTAGTTTAGCATTATCCTGGTTGATCAAGGTTTTATTATCTTTGGCTTTGGCAGACAGTGACATGCCCCTTATTTCCCTATCCCTTAAGTGTGGGTAAGAAAAAGTCTGTGATACTCTCACACTCACCCCACCTTTATGACTGATCCCACTTTATCTCCCCTTACCTGGTCCAACTACCAATGGCCAAGGTCCTGGGAGAATAGGAGTGACAATGAGGCCCCTTCTTTTCTCCCCCACAATACTCTAGACTTTCATGGTGGTTGATAGCCACTGGAAAGTAATTAAATGGATGGAAATAGGGAGGTGGACTTGACTCAGCTAAGAGATGAGTTGCACTGTATATTCCTCCTTAGCAGTCTATGAACTAATCACTCAGTGGATAAAATATTTCTCTGGAGCTTAAAGAGAGAGAGAGAGAGAGAGAGAGACAGAGAGAGAGAGAGAGAGAGAGAGAGAGGGAGAGAGAGAGAGAGAGAGAGAGAGAGAAAGAGAGATTTGTGAATGTGGCTGGTGTTACACTTGGGGCTCTCTGGTAGATGAAAGAAGACATGCAGAAATAAATTCTTTGTGAAAGACAGGAGACTTTGATGACTGACAGGCAAGAGTCTGTGGATATTAGCTCTGTTTTTGTCTGTAAACAGAGAAAAGAGCTGTGGGAAATTTCCTTAACAAGCAGCCTGGCCTTATAAGAGGGGAGCCTTCAGATCTAAGTTTTGTCTTCCAAATTTCTCTGGAAACAAAAGAGATGACAAGGTCTTTTTGAGAGCAGAGGGGAAGGACCTTGGGAGGACAGTTTCTGAGTGTCAGGGAAGGATAACTGAGTGTAGTTCTGGTGGGGTTCCTGTCCATTCCTACCCCTGCTCCACCAGTCCCACAGTAAACCTTGCCTAACTCTTTACTCTAATGTCCAAGGCCATATGTAACTTGTTCCAGTTCATCTTTCCACCTAACTATATCTCCTTATAGTTTCCTGCGTGAATTCTATGCTTCAGAGATTTTCCTCCCCATTCTCTCTCTAACATGCAAGATGCCTCCATTTGTGGCTCCTTCCATCTGTGTTGGCCTTTAACCCTCCTCCCTGGTCCCCCTCTTTTTTCCCCTCATTTTACCCAAAGGGAAATAAAGAACACAAACATACTAGAAAAAGGACTGGTTCTTTCTCTTTTGTAGAATATGGAAAACAGCTGTAAACATGTATAGGTACACTGAGGCTGCAAGAGTAGCTGGAATTTATTGTCTTCTACTTTTAGGCACGACCTCACTGAAACCGTTGCTAGGAATATTCAATTCTCAAAAAGTGTCCTCTGGAAATTTCAGTAACATGCAGTTTTGAGAGAGGACATGTAGTGTGCTGGTTAAGAGCACAGGCTCTGGTGAAATTACCTAGATCTGATTTCAGTACCACAGTTTGAAAACTCTCTGCCTTTGGCCAGGCCACTGAATCTGAGTTTTTTCACACAGAGATAGTGAAAGCATTTACTTTCTAGGACTATAATAAAGGCTAAGCAGTATATGTAAAATACTTCAGAATCTGGTACACAGCTATAGAATGCATAAATGTTTGCTATTTTTTTAATGAGAAGCTAAAAATTTGGTCTTTCACTAGACCACATTCTTTAGGCTCCTGTCAATCTTTACATTTGCATGCTCACCCTGGTTAGGGTGGTGTGTCAGGGACGGGGGCAGAGGTGAAGAAGTGTAGATCTTTCCAAACACTGAGGTTTGGTGTTCAGTCCCAGGACAGATACCAAACATGGGAGTCTAGCATTGGGTATTGACAGGTTTCCCATGAGTCTACTCCTCATGCTATCATCCAGACAAAGCCATTTTCCTGCTGTATGCTGCGGCTCAGGTTTGCCTTCTGTAGCAGTCTGCAGTAGGGACTTGTCAGGAGTGAAATGAAAAATTTTATCATTACTTCTAATTTTTCTCAATGTCTCAGTCATTGACGGTTTCACATTCAGGGCCATTTGGGTGTCATCAATGCTTCAGGTTTAAAGAGGAAAGATGATGAATCGTGAATGTTTATGAGAAAACGGCAGCAATTATGATGATGGTAATGAAGAGGGAAGTGAAGAGATTGGCCCACTGGGATGTTTCTCCTGAGCCTAGGACGATGGAGGAAAGTGCTCCAGTGGACTTGGGCATTACCATCGCACCACGATGGATGGAGCGTCTTACCCAACAGCCCTTCCAGATTCATTACTTTTTAGAAATATGCCTTGTGGAACCAGGTTTGCAAGTTTTACATACAGTGAACAGCTATTTCTTATGTTAAGTTATTTCAGCTGTAGAATAGAGAATTGTTGAAATAAATGGCTGGAGAATTCAAATTGTATTCATTCTTGACATTGGAACTGACAAATAGCTTCATTCCCCCACTGAAATGGAAAGTTTATTACTCTGAGACACAGGCGGGCAAGAGAGAGGGGGCATCCACATTTTATTTTATTGTAATTCTTCTAAGATGCTGTGATAGAGTAAAATAAAACGCTTTTCTGAAACCCTACGGGGATCCATCCCTTGCCCCATTCTCTACATTTGACTGGAAATAAAACCAATTAAAACAGACTAATTTATAACCAGGATAAAACCCAATCTGACACCTGGTTATTACCTCGTGAGCATGGAGTTGTCAGGTGGAATGGAACTGGTAGGTGGTGGAGGTGGCATGAGAACTCAGCGTCTTGATGGGTTGAGCTGGAGCACATGCCAGTCTGAACTGGCCCACCAGGTGCTGGTCATTTCCAAGGAGAAATGATCAAAGCTGGGGATGGGCGTATGGGGTCGGAAGGATAGTTTTGCCAGAACCCTGGTAACTGTTCATATGATATTGAAAGACTTTTTGACATTTCTTCACTATTGGATGCCTTTCACCTCCTTGCCATCAGGAATCACTGCAAGGATAGATGCAATGAGTGTAGTGTTCAATGAAGCCATGAACACGGCGAGGCATATGGAAGCTGCAGGCTTGCCAGGGGTTGCTGGGCTAGACTCACCTGGGCACTCCTATTGCGAAGCAGTCTGATCCTTCTGATGGTGTCATCAGAGGAAATGGGACACAGCTGCTCATTCTCTTGACACCATCGCTTCCTGTCTTAAAGTCCTTGATCACTGCATCTCCTTACCTTTTCTTCTCAAACTTGTCAGAGGCCTGTACATCTAACAGATTTCATGAATTATAACTTACCCCGTTCTGCACTAGGGAGCAGCCACCCCACTAAACTCTGTTGACTTAATGCTGATCATTAATTTACAAAAGCCTGATGAAAGGGCCTCCCAAACCCTGGCATTGTCCATATGGAAGTCACAGATTTCTTCTTCATGTCTCTTTAGCATCATGTGCCCTTCATTCTCCCACTCCCTGGCAGGAATCCCCAAATCAGAGAGTGGTAATCAGTGCAACCATATGTGTGACACTTGTAGGTATTTCTGGCCACTTTGAAGTTTGAGCTATGAGAGGTGGGGAGTGGGCCAGACCCTGGGAGCCAAATATATGCTGGAGTTGGAATTGGCCTTGACCATTCAAGCATAACACAGCCCAGGACTTCTGGGGCCCTTACTTCCACAAGGCTTGAGAGGAGTTTTCTGCAGTTGTGGGCTCCAAAAAACCACCTGATCAGAGGATTCTGGGCATGTCAAATTTACTTAAAGAATACTTTTTCTTAGATGACCTCACCTCAGTCTCCCAACAGAACTGGTGCTTGTTTCTTATAGAAGCTGCAGAAACTTAATGGTAGTATGTAATATCTGATAGCCTTATAGATAAAATTAAAGAAATAGCTGTATCTGTCCCCAGACTGAATCCTCTCCTGTCATGCTCATCCTGATCCTCCTCAGTGTAGTTCCTTTATTTATATTTGCCTTACTTGAAAGCTCAAGCTTTTTCCATACTATCTCTTATTAGAAGGGAATCAGGAGCCAAATCCTGTGGTTAGAGAAAGAACAGGTAAGAAACAGAGAACTCTCTAAGTTTGAGACAAGATAGATTTTTTTTTGGCAATCATTCATCTGTGCTAAGTAGTCCTGGGGTGTAAGCCAGAGCACCAAAGCATAATTTTAGGGGGCTGCAGAAGCTGCTGTCATGAGGGCCATCATAGGTGTATGCATCAGAATGGAGCATCTTAGGTGTATGCATCAGAATGGAGCATCTTAGGTATATACATCAGAATGGAGCATCTTAGGTGTATGCATCAGAATGGGTCTTGAAGGCTAGGGATTGAGTGTGCAAGGTAGAAGCAATTATGCCTCTGCCCAAGAGTGATCTGAATGTTAATTTTCTTTAAGGACTTCAATGTTCTATGGGCTAGATGCTAAAATGTTGATAGTATGGTGATGATTCATGAGTTGAATTTCATTATACAGTTACTGTTGCTAATGATAGCAGTCCGTTTGGAGCTCTTACTATGTGCCCATCATTATACTAAGCACTTAAATATTTCATTTTATTCGGTCTTCATCTGGCTTAAGTTTTCTATACCTTAATATTCAGTGAATGGAACAGAATGATCCCACTCTTTTGGTTATCCTTGCTCTAGACCCGGTGTTGACATGATAGTCAAGGCTGTTGACAGCTATTTTCAAGTTAAACATTGATGAAGATTCAGAAGAGAGAAAAGAGATTTGAACTTTATTAGTTTGTCAGTAATATGGAAGACACAATCCAGCTTCTCTGCTAATACAGGAGAGAGTTGTGAATTAGTATCCCTTCTCTGTTAGATCCTGCTCATCTAGACTTGCATGACAGCCTTTACTGATTATTGGCATTCTTCTCATTGCCAGTGAGCTGTGACATAGTAGGGCAGCTTCCATGGGAAATGAGGTGTGCACATTTCTGGGACATGGTGGAGAGACTAGACAGGACAAGATAAGATGAAGCATGGATTCCTCAGCCTGAACCAGAAGGCCAAATTTTACCCCAAGTGAGTGTGTCACTTTAATTTGGTGTTTCTGTTCTGTCTCTGGGACATGTCCTGTCTACTCTTGTTATCTATGTCTTGTGCATTGTTCCTGTATCCCTGGATGGTCTTGGTTTCTCATACCTAATTTCTGATTTCTACTCCTAGCCTTACAAATTCTTCCAAATCTTACCTTCCTCTCTCTTACCTTCTTTCCTTTTTTTCTTCTCCCTCTTTGATTCTTGTCTATACCATTAAAACTTTGGTCATCACGTTGTTCGGTATAGAGGTTAAATGTGAAATAATGTGGGCTTTGTAGCAAGATTGTTTACATTTCAATCCCAGATCTTCCACTGTCCATCTGCATGACTATGGGAAATCTCCTAAACTTCTCAGTGCCTCATTTTCCTCACCTATAAATAGGATCAACATTAAAATACTTATCTAACAGGATTAAGTTAACAATGACTAAGTTATAAAGAAAGCACGTATAATTTTTCTTAGCACACAGTAAGGTCTCAATAAAATCAACTGTTATTACTATGCTATCAGTATCTTTTTTATGTTTATGCTACAACGTAAAAAGGCTCTTTTAGGTTGCTGTGAGAAAAAGAATTGTGCAGATACAAAGATTGGCATTGGGAATGCATCAGGATAGGGAGGCACTTAGGGGACTGGCTACTTTCTCCATCTTGGTCTCATGGACTCCATGGTGTCTTAATCAAAGCAACTGCTTATTTCTAAGCAGTAGTTGATCTACTGATCAATGAAATCTCTTCATACCTTTCAGTGCAAACTTTAGAGAAAGATAGTCTGATAAGTTTTCCTAATTGCTATCACTGTTTCTGAGTGGAACTCTTCAATGCAGGCCACCTCAGGATCACCTGAGATCAGGTGACACATATTATAGAGACTCACACATCTCAAAGACCTAAGGGAGAATGTGCAGCCTGTTGAACTGCTGTCATGAGTGCATTCTGTTAAACCTGGAGGCACTAACTGAAATAAGTTTCCTCAGAAAATCCCACTAAAATGTTTCCAGTTTTCAGAGGAATGAGGTAGTTTCTGTTTGCCATGTGGGAATTATCTCTCAACTTTCTCTGACTAAATGCAATCATGTTTCTCAGTCATAACAATTTGCACCCGGGGTGTTACACATGCCAGGTAACTTTGTTAAACCACAAAACAAGCCAACAACCCATAGCAGAAGATGAATGGGACTTTGGAAAGAATATCTGCTTTTTTTTTTAATGTTTATTTATTTATTTGAGAGAGCAAGAAAATGTGTGTGAGCAGAGGAGAGCAGAGAGAGAGAGAGAGAGAGAGAGAATCCCAAGCATGCTCTACACAGTCATCATGCAGCCCAATGCAGGGCTCAATCCCACGAACCTGTGAGATCATGAACTGACCTGAAACAAGAATCGGCTGCTTAACCGACAGAGCCACCCAGGCACCCCAAAATTATCTGCTTTTGAGCTTTTAAAAAGTGCATTTTGTTTTTATCTACATGGAAAGCAAGATGTTAAAAAAGTTAATTATGGCAACAAATGTCTGTAGTTTCAAATCCAAAGTTCTTCCTGGACATAGAAACAGTCTCATTCAGATCCTTGTGCATTTGATGATAGTAATTATCCGAACTTGGCTCTGGGACTCTAAAAGGAAAATTCTATTCAATTTCAACATCGATATTGTCAAGAAATTTTCTTGAATGCCAAGATTCTAAGGCTAGAATCTTGGAACCAGAGTCCTTATGGTATTAGCACAAGGCAAGGCTGCTTATTCCACAGTGCTCAGGACAACCAAGAATGGAAGAGCTCACAGCTTCTTGTTCTACTTAACTATTAACAGTGGGTTAATTGAGAGGTTTTTTTTTTTAATTTTTGTTAACGTTTATTTATTTTTGAGACAGAGAGAGGCAGAGCATGAACAGGGGAGGGGCAGAGAGAGAGGGAGACACAGAATCTGAAACAGGCTCCAGTCTCCGAGCTCTCAGCACAGAGCCCGACTCGGGGCTAGAACTCACAGACCGTGACATCATGACCTGAGCTGAAGTCGGTCGCTTAACTGACAGAGCCACCTAGGTGCCCCAATTGCGAGGGTTTATAAATAAAGGTTCTGAGGTTCTCTCACCTTCCTGAGGTTTATATTTGTTTCATAATACGTTCGTGTTCCACTTAAATTTGTTTTAAAAGTCATACAAGCTTGAACTTATGACTAGAAAAGGGACATAACTTTTCAAAAGAAGCCAAACCATAAACCTTGCCAAGGTATCTGTAATTGTAATGTTTAAAAGCAAACTTAAGCAATGTATAGAAATTTCCCATATCTATAGGAACTGTGGGGTGTGGGGTACAGGGTGTGGGTTATAGGGCAGAACAAGAGGCTGGCTTCCCCTTTGTCCAAAGAAATACGCATAAGAAGGGATTGCTATGGTATTATATTATGATGTATTTATCTTTTATCCATCTGAAGTTTTGTCTGTGTTGGTGGACTGAAGGGTGACCCACTGCTCGTGATCCATCATGCTGCTGGAAGTGTTATGAGGGTGAAGAGAAGAAAAGAGGAATTAGGATAGGATTGTGAGTTTGTGTTTGGAGAACATAGAAACACCCAAGGAAAGCAGTGAAATCAAATTGCTGCGGGTGGTAGTATTAACTGAGGGAGCACTTTATATACTTCAGACCATTCCACGGCACAGTAGATTTATATGACACATTGAAGCCCAAGGGATCTCTGGGTGAAAAAATTATGGAAAAGAATAAAAGATAAAAACTGATTAAAACAGAATTTTCAGTGGATACAAGATGTTTTCTGTAATGAGTAGCACATTCAATTCTATAAAAGGTTAAGGTCCTTTGTTGGTTCAAGTGATTGATATTATTGATATCTGTAAGTAATCAGAATTTTATAATACAAAGACTAATGGCAAACTTTGAGATAATAAGAAAGAATTATAGCCCATGATTAAGAGTCTATGTTCCCTTCCCTGCTTAGTTGGAACTGGAGACTTATCAAGTGTTTTAACTAGGGAAATGAATTTCTGCTATCTGCTTGCTACATATACCTTGGTATTCTTGAGGCAAGGTGAGATTTCCCAGGGGAGTGAATACATCTTTATTCAATTTATTGGGATGTTGGGAGAAGAGAGAAATGTTTGAAGACAATACTCACTGTGGCTTATCCTCTTGCTCTCTCCCTTTTACACCCAAAGAGCCATCCTCATTGTCTGTCAGGATTCCATCCCAGCCTTCCATAAATGAGGTCTCAGAGCACTTAGGCAAGGATCCTTAACAAAAGCCTTTTAAAATTGTACACTCTTGTCAGGACAATTAAAGGCTCTATATAAGAAAGAAGGCAGAGACAAAACTGATGAAAATGCTGAAAATGAAAAATTGTGCATCTCTCCGCAGAGGGAGTTTCATAGAGGTATATACATTTAGTTGAGCTGAACAAATTATTCAACTCAAATCTGCAGGGGAAACCAGGGGTAGATTAAGCAATGATTGATAAATTAAGTGGGTAATTATTTCTATTTTTTTTTAAATTGCTTTAATTGCATTTCCCTTTAAATATGTATGGTAGAAGCCTTATCCTGAGTTCAGACAAGTCATTTGATGTTTGGCAAACTAGTATACAATCTACCAGATGTGGTTTGGGGTGAGACACTCCAAGGATGGCCAGGGGGGTGCTCATCCTTAGGGAAAGAGAGCCTGGCTTATAAACTTCGACCAATAGCAAAAGGGAGCCTCTGGGTCTGAAAGGACAGTGGTTCTGGGTAAAACGTAGAGCCTGCCATTTGGATTTATAGGAAGCACTGAGCACGCCCTCCCTTCCCCCAATTCCCACGCTGCATCCTTGGAAGAGAAGTGAGTATGCAGAAGAGCAAAAAGCTATCTCACAAAAAGCTTCTTTATGGCTTGGAAGCACAAGCGGCAGGACTTTGGTATCGCTCTGAGCAAGCCCACTCCAAATTGGCAATGGAGGCTCTCTCGCCACAGAGCCTCAGCCAGTTTGCAGTATTGTTGTCTTTGTTGTTAATGGTTTCATTGAGATGTAATTGACATATAATAAGCTGTACATTTCAATTTGGGAAAATTATATACATTATATATGATGTGTGTATTATATATGATGTGTGTGTATACCCATTAAAGTGTCACTACCATAAAGATAATAAACATATCCATCACCCTAAAACGTTCCTTATGCTCCATTTTAATCCCTCCCTCATGAATTTCGCAAATGCCCTATCTTCAGGGAACTACTAACCTGCTTCCTGTAATTATAGATGAGATGGCATTTTCTAGAAATTTCTAGAAATAGAAAAAAAAATATTTGCCCTTCTTTTCTGGACTTTGGATTCAGCATAACTATTCTGATTTCATCCTCATTGTTGAACATATTATATATCAAAAGTATTTTATTTTTTATTTCTGAATAATATTTCACTTTACGGAAAACCATAATTTGTTTATCCATTCACCTGATGTTGGGCATATGAGTTGTTTGTTGATTTGGGTTATTACAAATGAAGCTGATACAAACATTTGCCTACAAATCTTGGGATGAACACGTTTTCATATCTTTTGGATATACAGCTAGGAATGGAATGTCAGTTATCTGATAGGTGTATGTCTAAGTTTTTTAGAAATTGCCAAATTGTTTTCTAAAGTGCCTGTGCTTTTTTAATATGCACACCAGCACTGTATGAGTGTTCCTTTGTTTTGTATCTTTACTAACACTTGGTATGATCAGTCATTTTTAATTTTAGACATTCTAATACATGTGTAGTGAGGTATTTCATGATTTAAATTTGCATTTCCCTCATGACTAACCCTGTGAACATCCTTTCCTGTGCTTATTTGTTATCCAGCTAATATCTTTAGTGAAGTATCTTTTAAGTATTTTGTTCATTTTTAATTGAGTTGTTTATTTTTACTTTGTTATTGAGTTTTGAGAGTTTTGATGTATTCTCTGGATACATATTCTTTATCATAAATGTGACTTGCAAACATTTTTCTCCCAGTCTTTCATTCTTTTAAAATAATCTTTTGGAGAACAGAAGTCTTAGTTTTGATGTAGCCCAATTTATCTTCTGTTATTGTTTTTGTTTTGGGTATAGATCATGTTTTTGGTAATGTATCTAAGAAATTTTTGTCCAAACCAAGGTCACAAAGATTTTCTTCTAGAAGTTTTATAATTTTATTTTTATTTATTTATTTATTTATTGTTAAATGTTTGTTTATTTATTTATTTCAAGCGCAAGAGAGCATGAGTGGGGGAGCAGCAGAGAGAGAGAGAGAGAGAGAGAGAGAGAGAGAGAATCCCAAGCAGGCTCTGCACTGTCAGTGCAGACCCCAAGGTAGGGCTCAAAATCACAAACTGTGAGATTATGACCCAAGCCAAAGTCAGATGTTCAACCAACTGAACCACCCAGACACCCCTATAATTTTAGTTTTATATTTAGGTACATAATCCATTGTTAGTTAATTTTTATGTGGTATGGGATATGGATTAAAGTTTATTTTAACCTCCTCCTCCCCATATGGCTATCCAATAGTCTCAGCAAATATGTTGAAAAGACAATTGTTTTTCTACTAATTTGCCTTTGCACCTTTGTAGAATGAACATTTAACTTGTCAGAGTCTACTTTGACATATACATATATGTCAAACAATATAACAATATGACATTATTATATGTATAATTTTTTTTTAAGTTTCTTTATTTCTGAGAGAGAGAGAGGGCATGAGCGGGAGAGGAGCAGAGAGAGGGAGACACAGAATCCAAAGCAGGCTCCAGGTTCTGAGCTGTCAGCCAGAGCCTGATGCGGGGCTCAAACTCACAAATTGCAAGGTCGTGACCTGAGCTGAAGTCGGACGCTTAACTGACTGAGCCACCCAGGTGCCCCTGTTAAACTTATGAATCTTATAAGAGTATATTTCCATTTCTCTTCTCTTGGCCTTTGGGCTATTTTTTTAAAAAAAATATTTATTTATTTATTTATTTATTTATTTATTTATTTATTTATTTATTTTGAGGGAGAAAGAGTGAGGCAGCAGGGGAGGAGCAGAGAAACAGGGAGAGAATCCCAAGCAAACTTCATGCTGTCAATGCGGAGCCCAATGTGGGGCTCGAACCCATGAACCATGAGATCATGACTGAGCTGAAATCTAAAGTCAGATATTTAATCAACTGAGCCACCCAGGTGCCCCTGGGTTATTTTTTATGTAATTTTTACTTTCATATATGTTATAAAATCCACAATATATTGTTATTATTTTGCTTCAAATAATAAATTATCTCTTAAAGATATTTAAATAATGGAAAAATTATCTTCACATGTATCTATATACTTCACATTTCTGATACTTTTTGTATGAATTGAGACTATTATCTGGAATTTTATTTTATTTATTTATTTCTTTTTTTTACTTTTTTGCTTGAAACAAGTTCTTCAAGTTTTCTTATGGAACAAGTCTCCTGATAATTAATTCTTTCAGCTTTTTAAAATGTCTGAAGTAGTTTTTTTTTCACATTCCTCTTTGAAATATACTTTTATTGGGTAAAATAATGTTTCTTTCCTCTTTCAGTACTTTAAAGTACTTCTGGCTTGCAATGTTTTTAATGAATAATCTGCTGCCATTTCTATGACATTTGTTCTGTATACAAGATGTATAATTTCTATGACTGCTAGATTTTCTATTTATCATTGGTTTTAGGGAATTTGGCATGGTGTAACTTTTTTTTCACATTTCTTGTGCTTGGATTTGTTGAGATTCTTTAAAAAAATTTTTTTTAAAAATTTATTCATTATTGAGAGACAGAGGGAGACAGAGCATGAGCATGGGACGGACAGAGAGAGGGGGAGACACAGAATCTGAAGCAGGCTCCAGGCTCTAAGCTGTCAGCACAGAGACCAACATGGGGCTCGAATTCATGAGCTGTGAGATCATGACCTGAGCCTAAGTTGGACGCTTAACCGACTGAGCCACCCAGGTGCCCGCCCCCCTTTTTTAATCAATAGACACTCGGGCAACTTCCATAATTTAGCTATTGAAAATTGCTACAATAAACATAAGGGTGCATGAATCCCTTTGAATGAATGTTTTGTATTCTTTGGGTAAATACCAATAGTGCAATTGCTGGATCATAGATAGGGTAGTTCTATTTTTATTTTTTAAAGTTTTTATTTAAATTCCAGTTAGTTAACATACAGTGTGATATTAATTTCAGGTGTACAATATAGTGATTCAACATTTCCATACAACATGTGGTTCTCACCACAAGTGCACTCTTTAATCCCTATGACCTATGTAACTCACCCCAACCTCCACTCTGGTAACCATCAATTTGTTCTTTACTGTTAAGAACCAAAGAATACAAAAATACTAATTCAAAGGGATACATGCACCCCAATATTTATAGCAACATTATCTGCAATAGCAAAATTATGGAAACAGCCCAAGTATCCATCAACTGATGAATGGATAAAGAAGATGTGGTATATATACACAGTGGAATATTATTCAGGCACAAAAAGAACAAAATCTTGTCATTTGGCATGACATGGATGAAAAATTTAGAAAAATTTTAGCCACTATTAAAAAATGTTTTTTCTGTCACTTCTATCCCTTATGGCCCTTAGTAACTCCTAGTATACAAATTGGACCACTTGAAAATTCCCTAAAGCCCAATGATGTCCTTTTTTCCCCAGCCTTTAATTTCTCTGTTTGGAATAGTTTTATTGAAGTATACTCAAGTTCGCTAGTGTTTTATGCAATGTGTAATTTGCCATCAGTTCCATCCTGGGACGTTTCAATCTCAAACACTATGTTTTTTAAATCTATATTTGTTGTTTTAAATCTATATTGTTGTTAATTTTTAGTTGTTTTTGGTGGAAGGTATATCTAGTCTCTGGTTATTTCTTCTTGGCCTAATGTCCATGTTTTAAGTGTTCTGTGACATTAATAGAAGTGCAGGGCAGGAGACTATTCTTCCTGAAATGTGTCAAGTCTCAGGATTACAGAGTATGGTGTTCCCTCTGCAGAGAACATTATTTCACTTATTGTTCACATAGTTAACTCCTATTAGTCCTTTAAGTCTCAGTCTACACGTGACTTATTCAAAAGCCTATCTTATGAGCATCTTTTCTATCTTCTTCCTCTAAGTGATTCCATGGTATTTTGTACTTTTCTTTTAGCTACACTTATTCACGATTATATTTCCTTTCCTTGTCTTTCTTCAATGCAGGGAAATCAACTCTTTGAGGATAAAGACGTAGCTGTCTTATTCCCTGTTGGACCAAAGTAGGTATTTAACAAATGTTCGTTTGAGCAATAAATGGGAGAAGATGAAAGCAGTTGTGTGTAGCAGAGGCAAAGATACTTGGTTGGTAATGGGTACTCAGAATAAACATTAACTGTGGCTGGTGTGAACCACATGGTAACTGACTGAGATTACTGATTAGGATTATCTATAAGTATAGCTGAGATGTGTCCTAAAAAATTCCAGAAATACTTTGGGCTTGGGAAAAGAGGAAACTCTATAGAGGAGAACAGTCCTTCGTGGCTAAACTGGCAGAGTAGGAGGTAGAGTCAGTAATATCTAGGTGATTATTATTGTGATTTAATCTGTCTTTATGGTTGTGCTTAGGGATATACTATATATATCATGATATAATATCACATATCATAATATTATGTGATATAGGATACATATATATTTTTATTTATTGCTTGTTTTATTCTCCTTCCTGTCCCCCTCCCTCCTAGGATGTAAACTTTATGAAGTCCGGTACTTGGTTTGTCATGTTCTCTGCCCAATTCCTGATTCTAGAGGAATATTTGTCATATAGTAGATACTCAGTAAATATTGGTTAAACGCATAAATGTCTTTATACTACTTTATTTTATTTCTGGTTAAGTAGTATGCTAAACTATTATTTTTTTATCTTTTGTTTATTTTTTTTAAACAAAATTAAGTGGAAATCACACTACATCCTCTCTTCATCTTATCATGTCTATAGGGAGGCTAGCTACTGAGATTAAAACGGCTTAACTAAGGCTCCAATGTCCACCTGGTGGCAGCTTAATTTAATCACACTCAGATTACCTCAGAGGAAATTAACAGATTTCCAAGAGCTGAGCTTGACAACTCAAACATGTCGAAGCCCTAGGGTGCCTACGTGCCCACACTGCACCTCACTCTGGAGACAAGAGCAGCATCATATTAAGCAGTGGGCAGACATCATTAAGGTTATGATTAAACTGCCTTGCAGGGCAAAAAATGTCCTGCTGAGAGAAGGCCAAAGTCCTGCCAAAAACATCACTGCTTTGCTACTTATTACAAATTTCTAGCGATTTTTCTTCTCAAATCAAAAATAGCAGTAGGAAGTATTCTGCCTCAACATGAAGGTTGGCAGGATAAAGACTGGGATGTACAGGGTTGGGTGTTATAGAAACAGTGAATGAACACTCAGGAAGTGGAGTTATGGGGGACAGTCAGGGTCAAGTACAGAGTAGTGTGCTCAGCAGGGAGAGTTGGGAGCTGACCCTGGGAGGATCAGAGATATGGCCAAGAAAGAAACCTCATGATCAGTACTTTGGGAAGTAGTTTGGGAAAGCATGTGTAGCACTGGTGATGAGGGCAAAGTGAATAGTTTCCAGCATGGTCTTAGAGCAAGAGGATGGCATCTTTCCTCAGAGTTGCTTTTAATGAAAAGCTTAGCATGTGCCAGCTCTTGTTGCCTGGATGGGGTTCCACCTTTCACTCCATAGCTAACTTGGCTCATGATAACAGAGTGAGTTCCAGATGGGAAAGACTTGACTCTATCTAGATACTGGATTTGATGAATCTATTAGGGTAAGGCAAAAAATGAAACACCATTGCCATTTTTTTTTTAATCCATTGTTGCTGACAGAGTTCAGTGCATAAAACAAAAATCACTCAGGGTATCTTCATCAGAAAGGGACTTAATATGGAAAATTATGTGCTTCAAAATAAATTAGAATTGCTGCAGCAATAGAGCCAAGGGTTGAAATAATTCAGCTCAAGGACACAATACTAGAGCTGCAATTCAGGGATCAGAAAGCTACTGTCTTTGCCACAAATGCCTCTTGACACAGCTGCCATTTTTGGCTGCCACTATTGCATCTTGATTCTCATACATTCAAGCCTTCACCTGCCAGCATGAACAGCAACCAAAAGATGACCTCTGCTCACTTCTATCTTCTAAGTATCATTAAACTGGGCCCAGTTGGTAGAACATAAATTGTATGCATAATCTGAGAAAATGTGGAAGGTGGGACTTTGTTTTTGCTCATACTGTTCATGATTTTCCAGCAAGGCCAGGCCCAGGGTGAAGTAAGAGAGCCTATGACATAAAATTCACAGAGGCACTCACTTCCAGGGTCAGGCAGATACAGGTGTCCACCTCATAGGAATATTGTGATAATTAAATAAGATAAATATTTACAGAACTTAGTGTAGTTCTTAATACATAGTGAGTGCTTACTAATTACTAGATCAGTAATAATTAGCTGTAGAGAGAAAAGAAAATTGACATAAATTTCTCTACTTCTATTAATTCTCTTCTAAGAATTCTTTTTCAATTAATCTCTAGCTTTATGTTATATAGGTTTTTGAGGGGGGATGGCCAAAGGGCCAGTATGGCCACTTGTTAGCAAGTCCTACTGTTTTTGTGTAGCATCCCTCTAGAATGTGTGGGCCTCTAATACCTTTATCCTAAACTTGGAGCCTTTATCAATAAGGAAAGACATTTTAACATCTTGTCACCCCTGCCTAATTCTTTCACACATAATGGCATTCTCTTAAAAGTCTACTTTAAAACATCACCAGTTTTTACTTAATGATTATATGAAATGGAGATACTTACAGAATGATAACCCCAAGCTATGACCATTGATAACTTACATAAATACAGAAAATATTTTTAAGTGGAGAAATAGTGGGAAGAGCATTAGGACACTGGGCCTTGAAGAAGACAGAAAAGAGGAAAGAAGAGGGAGAACAGATGTAAAATTAGAAGTCGGGTCAATGGTTACCAGGGTCTAGACACAATATATGACTTTAGAAAAATCACTTCATCTTTTAGATTTTATTTCTGTACCCATTAAATGATGATATATATTATAGCCACGTGATTTTCAAACTCTTGTAAGAGTGAAAACATTTTTATTCCTTCCCTACCTCGAAAATGAAAGCCTATCTCATACTACATACAAAAATTGATTCTAGGTAAATTTTAGATATAAATGCAAAAGAAAAAGTAGTAAGCTTTGAGAGGATAACATAAGAGAATATCTTTATCCATAGGTAGGCAAAAATTTCTATAAAAGGGCACAAAATAGTTTACTTTAGAAGGAAATTTTGGTAAGTTGGAATACAGTAAAACTAGGAACTTCTGATCACCAAAAGACACCATCAAGAGAGTGAAAACATGCTGGATTCTAAGACATCAGAATTAGGATTCATCTCACTAATCCCGTGGAAGCTGGTGCATCCAGGGAAAAGAGGATTTGAAGACATCAGAAAAGCTTATTCTGCAGATCAGGAAGTAGCCTCTCTTTCCTGACGAGAGACACATTGGTCCACATATACTGGCCCAGCCTTCATAACCTATTGTTTCTTTTTTTGAATACTATCAATGGCCAGTAAGCCTACCTGTTTTTACCAGAGGATGTGAGGCTGGCCAGAAGGAGCCAAGGAATGACTCAGGTAAGCTCTTGACACCTTTCCCTGCTTACCTGATGGGATAAAATTTACTGATGCCGAAGAATGTAGAAAGTAGCCAAACCACTAGCTTGTCAAAGAGAATCCTGGATTTGCCCACCCATCTACTGAAACTGTGGCTTCAAGATTAAAACCCTATTGCCATTCAGAGTTTGGTGCCCCAGTCAGCTGCACTCCAGATTAAAATCACCTCTGTAGGACCAAGCCAAGCAGGCATGTTGGGCCTAGCAGTGAAGACGATGGTGCAAAGGAGTTTGGGGGAGGTGGGAAGAGAGAGTCACTAAAACTAAGCCATAAGAGTTCTAGAGATCACACTGAAAAGAATCACAAAGAAAAGACCTGAACTTCTGCATATTTAGTCATATAAGAATGTACTATTCCAGCAGGAAGGGATGTACCAAACCCTGATAAGGAGGTGACTTTTCTCTCACCTGTAAAAGAAACCTATTTCATATACTATTGTAGAGCAGACCTACCCTGGCAATGCTAAGCCCTATAAGTCTCACAGAAACCAGCAATGTCTCAGTGACTGCTAAATAGACATACACAGTTGGAAATGGAAATTAAAACTAGCAAAAATGTAACCTCAAGATTTGGTTGAGTTGATAGAGTTGATAGAATGGAATATATATGAAATATACAGTAACCAACAGAGAACTCCATCTGTAATCTATGTCTCTGTCTCTACAAAACTCCTAGAAATCAATAAGAAGGATCCAGATATCCAATAGAAAAATGAGCAGAAGTCTTTACCAGGTAAAGGAAAAGAAATTTCAGTATCATTAGTCATCAGAGAAATTCAAATTAAAATCATAAGATACCAGCATATAACTATCAGCCTTGCTAAAATTAAAAAAGACTGATAATACTAATGGTTGGTTGTAGAGTAATAGGAATTCTCCTATACTGCTGGAAGGGTGTAAATTCATACAACCATTTTTTTCCCTCCAGAAAACATTTATTTAATTTAATTTAATTTAATTTAATTTATTTTTCCAGCTTTATTGAAAATATATTTGACACATAACACTGTGTAAATTTAAAATATACAATGAGACGATATGATTCATATATATTGTGAAATGATTATCACAACAGGTTTAGTTAACACTCCATCACCTCATATAGTCACTATGTGTGTGTGGTGAGAATAGTTATGATTTAAACTTTCAGCAACTTTCAAGTATATAATAATACAGTATTGTTATAGTCACCATGCTGTACATTAAACCCAGATCTTACTTATTTTATAACTCAAAGTTTGTGCACTTGACAAACATCTTCCCATTTCCCCCATCCTTCAGTCCCTAGCAACCACCATTCTACCCTCTGTTTCTATCAGTTCAGGTTTTTAAAATTTCACATATGAGATCATGCAATACTAATGTTTTTGTGTCTGACTTATCTCACTTAGCATAATGCCCTCAAGGTTCATCCATGTCATAAAAGGCAGGATTTCCTTCTTTTTATGGTTGAATAATGTCCTAGTGTATGTGTGTATGATTATATGCATATATATTATATATAATTTTCTTTATCCATCTATTCATCAACGAACGTATGGCTGTTCCCATGTCATTGCTATTATGAATATGATAACATGGGGGTGCAGATATCTCTTTGAGATAGTGATTTTATTTTCTTTTGATATATACACAGAAGTGGCATTTCTGGATCTACTTTTACTTGTTTGAGAAACTCTCATACTGTTTTCCATAGTGGCTGCACCAAATGACATTCCCTCCAACAATACAGAAATGTTCTCTTTTCTCCACACCCTCACCAGCATGTATTATATATATTTCTGATAATAGTCATTCTAATAGGTGAGGTGATATCTTACTGTGGTTTTGCATTTCCCCAATGATTAGTGATGCTGAGTATCTTTTCATGTACTTGTTGGCCATTTGTGCATTTTCTTTGGGGGAAAAAAATGTCTATTTATGTCCTCTGCCCATTTTAAAATCAGGTTTTTTTTTTTTCTTGTTTGTTTGTTTGCTATTGAGTCGCATGAGTTTCTTACATATTTTGGATAGTAACCCTTGTCAGATGTATAGTTTGCAAATATTTTTTCTCCCATTCTGTAGTTTCCCTTTTTATTTTGTTGATTGTTTCATTTGCTGTGCAGAAACTTTTTAGTTTGATATAGTCCCACTTGTTTATTTTTCCTCTTGTTTCTTGTGCTTTTGGTATCATATCCAAAAAAATGTGAACACCCATGTCAAGGAGTTTTCCCTATGTTTTATTCTGAGTTATAAGGTTTAAGTCTTACATTTAAGTCTTTAATCCATTTCAGGTTACTTTTTTTGAGAAGTGTAAAATAGTGGTCCAATTTCATTCTTTTGCATATGAATATCAGTTTTCTTGGCACCATTTCTGAAAAGGACTGTCCTTTCCCCATTGAACACTCTTGATTCCATTGTCGAATATTAGTTGACTGTATATGTGTGGGTTTATTTCTGGGCTCTTGATTCTTTTCCATTGGCCTATGTGTATGTTTTTATGCTGGTACCACACTGTTTTATTATAGCTGTGTAATACAGTTTGAAATAAAGAAGTGTGATACTCCTAGCTTTGTTCTTTTTCTCAAGATTATTTTGGCTATTTAGATACTTTTGTGGTTCTATATAAATTTTAGGATTTTTTTCTGTGAAAAACACCATTGGAATTTTGATAAGTATCACGCTGAATCTATAGATGGCTTTGGGTAGCTCATACAATCACTCTGAAAAATTATTAGTGATTATTTACTCAAGTTAAATATATGTAAATTTTATAACCACAAATTTATGATGTACTATAATACATCTAGAGAATGATCAAAATTGCCCTTATAATAATAAAGTAAACCAGACAAAGGCAAAATGTCCACTAAGTGAAATAGATAAATTTGGTATATTCACATAGTAAAATTCTACATATCTATAGAAATGAATAAACTATTACATATACCAAAACATAGAAATCTTACAAATACAATGTTATTAAAGGAATCCAGTCTCAGAATCTTCCATTATGTATTATTTCATTCATATAAAGTTAAGTAGGCACTATGAATTTATGGTGTCAGGATAGCAAGTCAAAATAGTATTTATTTATATTTGGGGAGTAGGTAGGGGCAAGTGATTAAGAGTGGGATGAAGGGCTTCTGAAATGCTGCTAATGTTTTACTTTTTGTTCTAGGGATGGTTACATGAATGTGTTCTTTTGATGACATTTCACCAAGCTTGAGATTATGATCTTCTTTGTATGTTTGTTTCATTTCAGTAAAAAAAAAAATGTAAAACAACAACAACAAAGAAAAGGTACGAAAAGGACCCCAATAGAAAAGAAAAAAAAAGTTTGTTACCATTTTCTATTTTAAAATTTAACAATACCCACAAAGTTCAATTAGAATAATAAGGCTATTTTAATTACTATAAATCAGCATTTATGCATAATATTTCCATTTTTGTCTCAGTGACCTATTCTCTCTTCTTTTTTTAAATTAATTAATTAATTTTTAAAATTTACATCCAAGTTAGTTAGCATGTAGTGCAAGAATGATTTCAGGAGTAGATTCCTTAATGGCCCTTATCCATTTAGCCCATCCTGCCTCACACAATCCCTCCTATAACCCTCTGTTTGTTCTCCATTTTTAAGAGTCTCTTATGTTTTGTCCTCCTCCCTGTTTTTATATTATTTTTGCTTCCCTTCCCTTATGTTCATCTGTTTTGTATCTTAAAGTCCTCATGTAAGTGAAGTCATATGATACTTGTCTTTCTCTAATCTCGCTTAGCATAATACCCTCTAGTCCATCCACATAGTTGCGAATGGCAAGATTTCATTCTTTTTGATTGCTGAGTAATACTCCATTGTGTGTGTGTGTGTGTGTGTGTGTGTGTGTGTGTGTGTGTGTATACATACTACATATTCTTTATCCTTTTATCCTTCGATGGACATTTAGGTTCTATCCATACTTTGGCTATTGTTGATAGTGCTGCTATAAACATTGGGGTGCATGTGGCCCTTTGAAACAGCATGCTTGTATCCCTTGAATAAAATACCTAGTAGTGCAAATGCTGGGTTGTAGGGTAGTTCTATTTTTAATTTTTTGAGGAATCTCCATACTGTTTTCCAGAGTGGCTGCACCAGTTTTCATTCCCACCAGCAGTGCAAAAGAGATCCTCTTTTTCTGCATCCTCGCCAACATCTGTTGTTGCCTGAGTTGTTAATGTTAGCCATTATGACAGGGGTGAGGTGGTATCACATTGTGGTTTTGATTTGTATTTCCATGATGATGAGTGATATTGAGCATTTTTTCATGTGTCAGTTGGCCATCTGGATGTCTTTGGAGAAGTGTCTATTCATGTCTTTCTTCACTGGATTATTTGTTTTTTGGGTGTTGAGTTTGATAAGTTCTTTGTAGATTTTGGATACTAACCTCTTATCTGATATGTCATTGCAAATATCTTCTCCCATTCCATTGGTTGGCTTTGAGTTTGCTGATTGTTTCCTTTGCTGTGCAGAAGCTGTTTATTTTGATGAGGTCCCAATAGTTCATTTTTGTTTTTGTTTTCCTTGTCTCTGGAGACCTGTTGAGTAAAGTTGTGCGACCAAGGTCAAGACGTTTTGCCTGCTTTTTCCTCGAGGATTTTGATGGCTTCCTGTCTTACATTGAAGTCTTTCATCCACTTTGAGTTTATTTTTGTGTATGGTATAAGAAAGTGGTCCAGGTTAATTTTTCTGCATGTCGCTGTCCAGTTTTCCCAGGATCACTTGGTGAAGAGACTGTCTTTATTCCATTGGATATTCTTTCCTGCTTTGTCAAAGATAGTTGGCCATAGGTTTGTGGGTCCATTTTTGGGTTCTCTATTCTGCTCCATTGATCTAAGTGTCTGTTTTTGTGCCAGTACCATAATGTCTTGATGGTTACAGTTTTGTAATACAGCTTGAAGTCCAGAATTGTGATGCTCGTGGTTTGGTTTTCTTTTTCAGGATTGCTTTGGCTATTTGGGGTCTTTTCTGGTTCCATACAAAAGGATTGTTTGTTCTACCTCTGTGAAGAATGCTGGTGTTATTTTGATAGGGATTGCATTGAATATGTAGATTGCTTTGGGTAGTATTGACATTTTAACAATATTTGTTCTTCCTACCCAGGAGCATGGAATCTTTTTCCATTTTTTTGTGTCTTATTCAATTTATTTCATAAGCTTTGTATAGTTTTTAGTGTATAGATTTTTCACCTCTTTGGTTAGATTTATTCCTAGGTATTTTATGTTTTTTTGTGCAACTGTAAATGGGATCGATTCCTTGATTTCTTTTTCTGTTGCTTCATTGTTGGTGTATAGGAATGCAACTGATTTCCATGCATTGATTTTATATCCTGCAACTTTGCTGAATTCATGAATCAGTTCTAGCAGTTTTTTGGTGGAATCTTTTGGGTTTTCCATATAGAGTATCGTGTCATGTACAAAGATTGAAAGTTTGACCCTCTCCTGGTTGATTTAGATGCCTTTTATTTCTTTGTGTTGTCTGATTGCTGAGGCTAAGATTTCCAATACTGTGTTGAATAACAGTGGCGAGGGTGGACATGCTTGTCTTGTTCCTGAACTTAGGGGTAAAGCTCTCAGTTTTTCCCCATTGAGGATGATATTAGCATTGGGTCTTTCATATATGGCTTTTATGATCTTGAGGTATGATCCTTTTATCCCTACTTTCTTGAGGTTTTTTATCAAGAAACGAGCTGTATTTTGCCAAATGCTTTCTCTGCATCTATTGAGAGGATCGTGTGGTTCTTGTCCTTTCTTTTATTGATGTGATGAATCACATTGATTTTTTTTTTTTGCAAATATTGAACCAGCCCTGCATCCCAGGTATAAAACTCACTTGGTCATAGTGAATAATTTTTTAAATGTATTGTTGGATCCAGTTGGCTAATATCTTGTTGAGGACTTTTGTCTCCATGTTTATCAGGGAAATCAGTCTATAGTTCTCCTTTTTATGGGGTCTTTCTCTGGTTTTGGAATCAAGGTAATGCTGGCTTCATCGAAAGAGTTTGGAAGTTTTACTTCCATTTCTATTTTCTGGAACAGCTTCAATAGAATAGGTGTTAACTCTTTCTTAAATATTTGGTAGAATTCTCCCGGAAAGTCATCTGGTAGTGGACTCTTGTTTCTTGGGAGGTTTTTGATTACTAATTCGATTTCTTTACTGGTTATGGGTCTGTTCAAATTCTTTAATTCTTCCTGTTTCAGTTTTGGCAGTTTATGTTCCTAAGAATTTGTCCATTTCTTCCAGATTGCCCATTTTATTGGCGTATAAATGCTCATAATATTTTCTTATTATTGCTTTTATTCCTACTGTGTTGGTTGTGATCTCTCCTCTTTCATTCTTGATTTTATTCTGTTATGTCTTTTGCTTTTTCTTTTTGATAAAACTGACTAGCAGTTTATCAATTTTGTTAATTCTTTCAAAGAACCAGCTTCTGGTTTCATTGATCTGTTCTACTGTTTTTTTTTTTGTTTTTTGTTTTTTTTTTTTTTTTGTTGTTGTTGTTTTTTGCTTCAATAGCATTGATTTCTGCTTTACTATTTATTATTTCCCATCTTCTGCAGATTTTTGGTTTTATTTGCTGTTCTTTTTCCATCTCTTTAAGGTGTAAGGTTAGGTTGTGCATTTGAGACCTTTCTTCCTTCTTTAGGAAGGCCTGGATTGCTGTATACTTCCCTCTTATGACTGCCTTTGCTGCATCCCATAGGTTTTGGGCTTTGGTGTTATCATTTTCTTTGGTTTCCATGAACCTTTTAATTTCCTCTTTAACTTCTTGGTTAGCCCATTCATTCTTTAGTAAGATGTTCTTTAGTCTCCAAATATTTGTTATCTTTCTAAATTTTGTCTTGTGGTTGATTTTGAGTTTCATAGCGTTGTGGTCTGAAAATATGCATGGTCTGATCTCAGTCTTTTTGTACTGGTTGAGGGCTGATTTGTGTCCCAGTATGTAATCTATTCTGGAGAACATTCCATGTGCACTGGAGAAGAATGTATATTCTGCTTCTTTAGGAAGAAATGTTCTGAATATATCTGTTAAGTCCCTCTGGCCCAGTGTGCCATTCAAAGCCATTGTTTCCTTGTTGATTTTCTGTTTAGATGATCTGTCTATTGCATTAAGTGGGGTGTTGATGTTCGTTACTATTATGGTATTATTATCAATGAGTTTCTTTATTTTCATGATTAATTGACTTACATATTTGAGTGCTTCACATTTGAAGCATAAATATTTACAATTGTTAGGTCTTCTTGGTGTATAGATCCCTTAATTATGATATAATGCCCTTCTTCATCTCTTGTTACATCTCTTGTCTAAATCTAGACAATTTAAAGTCTAGATTCTTGGGGTGCCTGGGTGGGTCAGTTGGTTAAGCAACTGACTGTGGCTCAGGTCATGATCTTGCAGTTTGTGAGTTCAAAACCCACATTGGGCTTTGTGCTGACAGCTCAGAGCTTGGAGCCTACTTCAGATTCTGTGTCTCCCCCTCTTTCTATCCCTCCCCTGCTCATGCTCTGTGTCTCTCTGTCTCTCAATAATAAATAAATGTCAAAAAAATTCTAAAGTGTAGATTGTCTGATATAAGTATGGCTACTCCAACTTTCTTTTGTCAACCATTAGCATGATAGGTGGCTCTCCATTCCCCTTGCTTTCAATCTGAAGGTGTCTTTAGGTCTAAAGTGGATCTCTTGTAAACAGCATATAGATGGATCTTGTTTTCTTATCCATTCTGTTACCCTATGTCTTTTAATTGGAGCATTTAGTCCATTGATGTTTAGAATGAGCACTGAAAGATATGAATTTATTGCTATTACGTTTCTTAAAGAGTTGGAGTTTCCGGTGGTGTTCTCTGGTCCTTTCTAGTCTTTGTTGCTTTTGGTCTTTTCTTTTCTTTTCTTTTCTTTTCTTTTCTTTTCTTTTCTTTTCTTTTTTTCCTTTTCTTTCTTTCTTTCTTTCTTTCTTGCTTTCTGCTTTCTTGCTTTTTTTAAATTTTTCTTTTTTTCTCCTCAGAGAATCCTCCTTAAAATTTCTTGCAGGGCTGGTTTAGTGGTAATGAACTCCTTTAATTTTTGTTTGTCCGAGAAACTTTTAGTCTTTCCTTCTATTTTGAATGGCAGCCTTGCTGGATAAAGAATTCTTGGCTACATATTTTTCCAATTCAGCACATTGAATATATCCTGCTACTCCTTTCTGGCCTGCCAAGTTTCTGTGGATAGGTCTGCTGCAAACCTGATGTCTCTTCCCTTGTAGGTTAAGGACTGTTTCTCCCTTGCTGCTTTCATAATTCTTTCCTTGCCTCAGTATTTTGTGAATTTGACTATGATATACTTTGTTGCTGGTCAGTTTTTGATGAATCTAATGGGAGTCCTTTGTGCTTCCTGAAATTTGATGTCTGTGTCTTTCCCCAGGTTAGGAAAGTTGTCCGCTATGATTTGCTCATATAACCCTTCTACCCCAATTTCTCTCTCTTCATCTGGGACTCCTATGATTCTGATGTTGTTCCTTTTTTATGCGTCACTGATTTCTCTAATTCTGAAATCATGCTCTTTTGCTTTAGTCTCCTCTTTTTTTTTTTTTTTTTTTTTTTTGGCTTCATTATTCTCCATAAGTTTGTCCTGTATATCACTGATTCACTTCTCTGCCTCATCCATCCTTGCTGCTGAGGCATACATTTGAGATTGCAGCTCAGTTATAGCATTTTTTATTTCATCATGACTAGTTTTACTTCTTTTATCTCTGCAGAAAGGGATTCTAGTCTATTTTCATCCCCAGCTAGTATTCTTATTATCGTGATTCTAAATTCTGGTTCAGACATTATGCTTGTATCTGTGTTGATTAAGTCCTTGACTGTCATTTCTTCTTGCTCTTTCTTTTGGGGTGAATTCCTTCATTTCATCATTTTGAAAGAAGAAAAGGAATTAATAAAGTAAAGAAAATTAAAATTAAAAAATTAAAAACAACACACACACACACACACACAGGAATCAAATAAATGATGCTAGATCCTAGGTGTGTTTTGTATGGTTGTTGAAAGGAGCTTGATAGATTAGAGAAAAAAGGGGGGGAAAGAAAAAAAGGAAGACATTTGAAAATTTGAAAAAAATGAATACAGTGAAGTAGAATAAAAGGAAATGATGGAAGTAAAATAGAATTTGAAAATTTTACAAAAAAGTAAAAAAAATACAATAGAGAAAAATGGAAGAAAAATATTTTTAATAAAAATTGAAAATAAGAATAATTTTTTTCTCTTTCTGTATTCAAGAAAAAGAAAATAAATGAAGACGATAAAAAAAGAAGAAAATTGAATAGATGGACAAGTGAACAGACTAAAATACGATTGAAATTATGTCATTTTCCCCTAGAAGTCAAACTATGAAGCACTTTATAGACCATGAACTAAGCAGGCAGAGAGACTTAGGGTGTTCCTGAAGAGTGAGGTTGGCCCAGTTGGGTGGGGCTTAGTGTAATGGCTCAATTATTCACTAGATGGCGCTTCTTAGCTTAGTGGGGTGGATTTTTGTGGTGCTTTTAGGTGTGTATGTGCATGCACAGGAGGGGTGAAAATGTCACCCAGCTACCCAGTATCTAGTATTGGAACTCTGTTCTCCCCATCAGCAATTGTGCACATGTCCTGTGTCTCTGGCTTCTGTCCACTCCCCACTTTTACGCTGTTTGTGACCAAGTCATCAGGTTGCCAGGTGGCACCTCTCTCCTGAGTTTTATCTCAGATGAGGCTGTGTTTCCTGACCCCTGACTTTTGAGGGACTGCAGCTTTGTCCCGCTCACATCTTCTGGGGAAGGGTCTCACTGAGCAATGACCAGCTGCCGGCCCCAGCCAGGAATGTTCGCAGGACGGTGCTGCCGCTGATGGCCAGAGACTGTGTGGGTGCCAGACTGCCCCAGAAAATGTTCATGTGATTGTGTAGCAGCAGCATTTCAGGGATTAGGGAAAATCTCAACACACATCTGGCACCAGGCTTCACCCTTGACAACATTGTTCCAGCACCAGTGAATGTGGTTGTTCTCTGGGGTCTGCTGACACCTTTGCCTGGGGCGGGGGGGGGGGGGCTGAACAGCCTCTACCAAATGTCCTCCCAGCAGGGGAACCACCTCTCCCCTGTGGCCTGAAGACCCCCGGACCTCACTCTGCTCCTGGGGATTCACCCTTCTCACCAGAGCACCACCAGGTATTGAGCTGTGGAGTTTCAGACTCTGCGCTCCCCCTGTTTATAGAATCTCAATGGAATTTCTTTCTTTCTTTCTTTCTTTCTTTCTTTCTTTCTTTCTTTCTTTTTAATATTTATTTATTTTTGGGAGACAGAGAGACAGAGTCCAAGCAGGAGAGGGGCAGAGAGAGAGAGAGATACAGAATCTGAAGCAGGCTTCAGGCTCCAAGCTATCAGCACAGAGCCCGACCAGGGCTCGAACCCACAAAGCGTGGGATCATGACCTGGACTGAAGTCAGACACTTAACTGACTAAGCCACCCAGGCACCCTGAGTCTTAATGGAATTTGAACCCTTTCCTTTCTCCTTTCTCCATTTTTTGTTCAGTTCCTGTGGCTGTTTTCACTTTTCCACTTTCTCTCCAGCTGCTTTGGGGGGAATGCTTTTCCAATCTCCACCCCCCCCATCTCCATCCTCTCTCCCCACACAAAAACAGCTCCCTGCCCTCTGTGGCTTCTTTCTCCCCCAGTTCACCTGTCTGCACTGTGTACCTGCTGAGTTCTATGGCTCAGGTTGTGCAGATTATTGTGTAAATCCTCAAATCAGTTTTCTAGGTGTGCAGGATGGTTAGTTGTATTTCATGGATGTGAGACACAAAAAAGCTTCCATGCTATTCTGCCATCTTCGCTCCTCCCTCAATTACCTGTTTTCTATTCTATAAACATATCCCATAAATCACAAAGATAAGTAGTTCAAATGATATACTTATTTTTAAATAGTTCGCCTTGCAGTTGCAAGATGGTGGGAATGTTTTCAACTGAGATTTGCACAAAACCTAACTAGTATCATTCCACAAGTTAATTCCACAAGTTTGTTTGAGAGAGAGAGAGTGCACAAGTGTGGGAGAGGGGTAGAGGGAGAGAGAGAGAGAATCCCAAGCAGGCTCTACACTTTGCTTGGAGCCCCACTTGGGGCTTGATACCACAACCCTGGGATCATGACCTGAGTTGAAATTGAGTCTGATGTTCAAATGACTGAGCCCTCCAGGTTCCCCTGTATGTATATGTACATGCTCTTTTCTTAAGTATAGACAGATCAGATAGCTCTATCTACCTACTTACCTACCTACCTTTCTATCATCTGAGTATCTATAATTTGAATCAAATATGGAGAGTACCCTAAAATCCTGACAGAGCACAGTTTGGAACCCACTGGACTCTTTTGTTTGTTTTGTTATTTCACATATTCTGCCTGACTGTAAGATGATGTCTGGGGACACATCTCACCTCCTGGGAGTAGGCTGTCTCCCTGCTTCTGAGGGTTGGCCTGCCAAGAAGGTAACCAAACCTTTACTGAGCTCTGGGCAAAATTTCCTATTTTCCTTTGTGAGTAGAAGGCCATGGCAAGTGTTTGCTTCTTTTGTATACTGCCTGGCGGTCCCTCCTGAGGTAGGGTGTTGATTGAGGTGGCTGTGGAATAAATGAACTTATGCTGTGGTGGAAAGGTGGAAAGCATAGCCTTTTGCTGTTTCATGTCCATCTTTGTGCCAGCTAATAGTAACAAGAATGTTTCCACAGACTTCATGAGATCCAAAGGATTGAGTAAAATTGTTGTTTTTTGTTTGCAAAGTCAGGTGTTTCACTTTTAATCTTGCTTGAAACAGATTTGACGCAAATACCCATGCCCTCCTTACTGAAACATTCTTGGGTCTGTAACACTACAGCCTCTCTGCATTCCCTTTACCCCTCTGGCTGTCAGTAGTCTTTGCTTATTCCTCTGCTTTCCCTTAACCTTTAAATATTAGAATTCCTTTAAGCTCTATCATAATCCTCATCTTGTCTCTACATACTTTCTCTCTAGGTGATCCCATCCATTTTCATGGTTTTAAATATCATATATATATATATATATATATATATATATATATCAACAATGCATAATTATATATCCAAGCCCACTATCTTGTTCTAAGCATCCAAGAAAGCTGACACTGTCAAAGGAATAAGAGCTCACAAAAATAATCAAGCATCTGAGTTACATAAGGATTAAAAAAAGAGATGCATAATATAATACCTACTCTAAGAGGAATAGTTAGTGGAGTAGAACAAACAAGAATTTAAAATAAGTAAAAGAAGTGTTTTCAAAGAAAATAAAGATATTGGAAATATGAAGCAGAAATAAGCAGTTCTTAAGAAAAACCAGTGACATCAGTGATTGACAGAGTTGAGAAAGAGGATGAAGAATCTCTTCCAGGATGGAGGGGGCCTAGGTGAGGTCTCTGGAAAACAGTGCAGCCTCATACAATAAGATCACCTTGATAACATAGGCCACAGGTAGTAGGAGAAGCAGACCAAGATTGGGAGAGTCCTGTCCATTTTGAGTCGACTGACAGTCACATAGTCAAAATCTCCTCCCTCTCCTCCTGCTGCTGCCTCCTCTCCTGAACAAGACAGGTGCAAGAGAGGCATCAGAAGCTTGCACTCTGATGGGAAGGTAAGGGTGGGATAACCGGTAGTAAGGAGAAGGAAGGGGGAGAGAGAGAGAGAGAGAGAGAGAGAGAGAAAGAGAGAGAGAGACAGAGAGAGAGAGAGAGAGGAAGGGAGAGAGGGGGGTAGAGAGAGGGAGGGAGAGAGATGGGAGGGAGAGAAAGATGGATGGAGGGAGGGAGGGAGGGAGGAGGAGGGGAGGAAGGAGAAAGCGAGCAAGAGTGGTGTCCTACTTGGAGATTGGAAAGAAACTCCATGGTGACTATGAAGATTTGAAGTTGACAAAATATTCTCCTGAACAAGACTGAGATTTTAGTAAATGGATGAGCATGAGATCATAGATAATATATATATTGGTTCCTGCTCCTCCATTCCTGGCACAGAGATCCTGAAATCCTAGTAATTATCTTAAGTGATAGAACACCAGGAAAACCTTTTGTTCTAATACTTTTATTTGACCCTATTCCTGACACAGTTATCCTAAAAGCCCTTATGAATTCCTGAGTGATAAGAGCACTAGGAACATCTCATGTTCTAATGAGGTGACTCTGAATGGGTGTTGGATATTGCCTGGATGGGGGCTGGTCACCAGAAAGTCCAAGCCATGATTAGAAGCTTGGAAATTTCAGCTCTGCCCCACTCTCACTCCAGAGAGGTACAGGGGATAGAAATGGAGTTAATAATTGGCTATGACTACATGATGAAGCCTCCATAGAATCCCAAAAGTATGGCATTCAGGGAGCTTCCAGGTTGTGATCACATCCATGTACTGGAGGGTGATGAGCTCTATCTCCAAAGAAACAGAAACTCCCATACTTGGGACCCTCCCAGGCCTCACCTTTGGTATCTTTTCATCTGGTTGTTCCTCTGTATTCTTAATCATATCCTTTAATGAACTGATCGACATAAATAAGCATCTCTCTGAGTTCTGTGAGCCACTCTAGCAAATTAATCAAACTCAAAGAGGAAGTGTTTGGATACTCCAGTCTATAGCCAATTGGTCAGAAATATAGGTGTGTGGCGGGCATCTGAAGTATATGGGGGGGGGGGGGCAAGGACAATCTGGTGGGATTTAACCAGTGGGATCTGACAGCATCTCCAGGTAGATAATGTCAGAACTGACTTGAATTGCTGGTGTCACAGAGAATTTCTTGTTGTGGGAGACAAACCTCCACATATTTGGTGACCAGAAGTGTCAGAACTGAAGTATTCCATGTGAATAGTAAAGAAGACACAAAGAAGAGAAATACAGTAGGGAAGAACTCTAGAGGAGGGAAAAGACTGAGCTTTTCCATTTTTTTTTTTTTTCAACGTTTTTTATTTATTTTTGGGACAGAGAGAGACAGAGCATGAACGCGGGAGGGGCAGAGAGAGAGAGGGAGACACAGAATCGGAAACAGGCCCCAGGCTCCGAGCCATCAGCCCAGAGCCTGACGCGGGGCTCGAACTCACGGACCGCGAGATCGTGACCTGGCTGAAGTCGGACGCTTAACCGACTGCGCCACCCAGGCGCCCCGAGCTTTTCCATTTTAATGAGAATATAGAAGTCATTAGATTAGACTAAAGCTTAAATAGGAATATAATGGAAATAAAATGAGATGTGTTCTCTAGGCAGATTGAGTGTCCAAGGCCAGGAAAGTACAAGAAATTTTGAGAATAAAATTTATTTCATATTATACCCAGCTGAAGTGAGAACTCTGAATTCTCCAAACAATTATTTGTTGATCACCAGGTATGTATAAGCTACTGTCTTGGCATTAGAGATAGAGCAGTGTGTAACTTTGTTTTTTTTTTAATTTTTTTTTTATTTTTTTAAAATTTACATCCAAATTAGTTAGCATATAGTGTAACAATGATTTCAAGAGTAGACTCCTTAGTGTCCCTTACCCATTTAGCCCATCCCCCCCTCCCACAACCCCTCCAGTAACCCTCAGTTTGTTTTCCATATTTATGAATCTCTTCTGTTTTGTCCCCCTCCCTGTTTTTATATTATTTTTGTTTACCTTCCCTTATGTTCATCTGTTTTGTCTCTTAAAGTCCTCATATGAGTGAAGTCATAGGATTTTTGTCTTTCTCTGACTGACTAATTTCACTTAGCATAATACCCTCCAGTTCCACCCACATAATTGCAAATGGCAGGATTTCATTCTTTTTGATTGCTGAGTGATACTCCATTGTGTGTACATATATATATATATATATATATATATATATATACCACATTTTCTTTATCCATTCATCCATCGATGGACATTTGGGCTCTTTCCATACTTTGGCTATTGTTGATAGTGCTGCTATAAACATGGGGGTGCATATGTCCCTTCGAAACAGCACACCTGTATCCCATGGATAAATGCCTAGTAGTGCAATTGCTGGGTCGTAGGGTAGTTCTAGTTTTAGTTTTTTTGAGGAACCTCCATACTGTTTTCGAGAGTGGCTGCACCAGCTTGCGTTCCCAAGCAGTGTGTAACTTTGATAAAAATCTCTTCCCTCATGGAGCTTATTCTCCAGGGGCAATCCAATCAGTTATATACGTTGTATACTGAGGAATGTCCTAGGTGTATAGCTGTGTCTCAGTACCTAAAGCAACACTGTTCAAGAGAACTTTCTGCAGTGATGAAATTTTTTCTATATTTGTGTTATCCAATAGCCGTATGTGGCTAGTATGACTGAGGAACTCAAATTAAATTTAACTTAATTTTAATTCATTTGAATTTGAATATCCACCTGTGTCCAGTGGCTGCCATTTTGGGACAAACAACTATAGAGTTTTTGGTGAAACTGTACAATCACCTTTTATTCAGAGCCCTCTTATTATCTAGGACTCAGAACCAATCTGTATGACTGTTCCATGGACACTTGAAAAATAAAACATTTCTTTTTTTCTAGAATAAAGAGTTTAATAAATGTCCACTAGAGATACCCTATTTTTTATGTCATTTAGGATGTTGATAACATTACTGATTATATTCAACCAGTTGGTCTGTCATGGGCCTAGAAGGGTAAACTAAAACTTCCTTCATTTATGTGCTTCTGCTAATATCTCAGCTTCCAGAATTCAGTAACTTTGTTCTCAGCTGGGCACTCTTCCCTGTAATTTTTGCTTCTTTGAAAACAAGTGTTTCAGAAAAATGTCTCAATTACAATTTTATACTTAACATGAAACATAATCAGGAAATAGATACTCTATTTTGCCAGATTACAAACTACCACTTGGTTTTGGAGCTTTAAGGGATTTCTAGCTTTGTTGGAACATGAGGTCACATAACCAGAAGTAGGCCCTTGGACACCAAAACACAGGAGCTATCTAGACTTAGCAAACATATTTTAGTCTCCCATAAATCAATGAGAAAGGGTCATGTAGAATTGGAAATAAATATCTGATAGAGTTGGTTTGGTAGGTTAAAGGTGTCAGGCCAGATTCTCTGTGGATCTCTTGACCTTTGCTTAATGTTTTTCATTTTGTGGTTAGCAGATGGCTGCTAGAGATTTAGAGATCATATCCACATCCAAGGTAGGAAAATATGGGAAAGGGATGTGCCTTACCAGGTACATCCATTCTTTTTTCCCAGAAACCATAATCTTTCCCAGGAATGTCTTGCATATGTGTCATTAGCCATAAATGTGCCTGTCAACGGACACTGTAAGCTTTTAGGCAGAAGCCAGCATTTAACCTGACACAGTAACACCTAAAATAAAACCAAAGTTCAATCAGCAAAGAAGGGGGAAATAGTAACTAACAGTAGGCATCCCACTTATTTTTCTTTATATAGAGGACCAGTTTCCCAGAAGAGAAAAAGCAATTACTGGTTTTACACAACAATCTTTAAATCACAAATCTCCCAGTCCGTGGGATTGGAATGAAATAAATGCTGGCAAGAGACCCATGGCATCTTCAGAATCACTTTTGTATTTCAATGAACAGTGCTAATAGATTGAGATCATTTCAGTAGCTGGATGTTTCGTATCCTATTATTAGTATTGTCTCAGGAAGCTCATCAGCTCTGCATGCAAATACATTCCTGTCAAACCCTGACATCAGTTTGGCATACATGCTTCAAAATGGTTGAACCCCTGTGGAAACTATTCAGGTGGAATAGGGCAAATGGAATGGAATCCCACAAATGTGGGAAAGAGCTGAAATAGTAAAGAAATAAAGTCAGTATAAGCATAATAAGCCTGGAGATATTGGCTGGAGAGATAAGAAGCATAGACTTGTAGGTCAATGGTAAGGTTCAAAGATTTTATCCTAATTACAATAAGAAGCTGTTAAGGTACTTAGTTCATAGAGTGTGTGCTTGGTTTATAAACTTTACTAGTGTAGTCATCTGTGGGAAAAACAATGTAAATGCGTTCAAATATGTTTTGTAAAGTTGAATAAGTAATTTGTCAGCACACTTCTCTCTCTCCTGGCTACACAGACTTACAGAGTTCTATGGCAAAGTAAACATCCCTTTTATACGTTCTAGTTACTCTTTTGTGGTCTTATGTCATGTATGAACTTCATCATCTATGTTCTACTCAAATAACTGGGCCTATCATGTCTGTTAATAAACCATTGGACATTGTGACTCTTGGAATTGATTACTTTTGATTAACTTTTCAGAAAAATGTTTGGCTCTTGTATGCATAATAGTGTGGAGGAGGCAAGAGTGGATGGGAGTATAAGTCGGAAGTTACTTCAGAGATCATAGATACTTGGGTTAGATGGGTGCTGATGGACACAAAGAGCTGTGGATGACTTAAGATATAATTTGAAGGTAAAATAGAGTTAATGATGGATTTGGTTCAGGAAGGAAGACAGGGAATAATGAAGTGTAAATACTTCCATAGTTGTGGATATTATGGATAAAATAGTGCTTACAGAGTATTAGTTATATATTAGTAATACCTATTGTGCAAATAAGAAATGAGGTTACAATAGTCACAACATGTACAATGCTGTACAGTTTTAAGATATTTAAAACCTTACATCTTATGATATTGGTAGGACAGTGTTTATTATTCTCTGCAGATGTGGAAACTGCAGCTTTCCCTCTCATAGTTCTACCTTTGCCAATCTGGAGACTGGTCAGAGACAAGAGATGTGACATGAAAAAGAGAGGATATAGCCAAAGAAGACAACTGGGTCATAGGTTAGAAGAAGGTGAGAACACTTGTGTGGGCATGGCAGAAAGGAAGGTCTGAGGGAAATATGGAGGTTGCACAATGGACTTTGAGCAGTTTGGCTGTGGATAATGAACTGGATCTCATTTCAAGGTTCTTTAAAAGATGCAAGAAAAATACTTTTGGGGGGTATGTGATTACTTTTGACTGTTGGGGTATTCCTGTTTCTATGTGATCCTAGACAGAGATTGAGTTCATTAAGATTTCAACTTTAATATTGCTCAGCTACTTTTGTTACCTTGAGTGTACACATGAAATGTAGCTTGAACAGAGGTTGGTTGGAAGGCAGAGCATGATTTGGAGGTAGTGAGAAAATGGAGTTGGCCAGTTTTATGTTGAACTTTGTGAAAGGCAAGATTGGATGAGCCTATTGGTTACAGGTTGTGGAAGTCCTGAAAAAATATGAGTTGAAACTCTTACTCGCCAGATTTGTTGTATATTATTTCTCTCACTGAGACAGACTTCAGAAAATATAGAAAATTTACATTATAAAAAGTATTCACAGTTCCATCATGTGAAAAAAAACTTAATATTTTAGGGTATTTCTTCTAGCCTTGTATATTGGTGCATGTATATATGTGTATACAAACTTCATAGTATGATTAATAATTAAAATTATACTATACATAACATTTTATGACATATAAAAGTGTTCTGTGAACACTTTCCTATTAAATAATATCAAAATACTTTTGGATAGAACACAGTAGTCCATTATATAGGTGTACCATGAACTCTTTAGCTTTTTCTTTAGACATTACTTGAGCTATTTTCCCATTCTTCTAATGAACCTTATTGTTTGATATTTCTTTTTTATCTGCCATTATAAGTTCGGTATCAGTAACACTCATGTACTAAATCTGTAACTGATACATTTTCCAGAGTTAGAATTTCTGATCAAAAGTAACGAACACTTGTGCTCGCTTTGGTAGCACATAAACAGAGAAGATCAGCATGGCCCCTGTGCCAGGATGACACACAAATTCACGAAGCATTCCATATTTTTACATGTTAGCTAGATTCATCATTGTGATCATTTCGCAATACATACAAGTATCAACTCATTATATTATATACCTGAAACTAGTGTAATGTTGCATGTCAATTATACCTGAATTAAAAAAAAAAGTGATGGACACTTTTAGAGCGCTTGGTAGATACTGACAAATGGCCTTTCAGATTTGAACCCCTTTGTATGCCTTTTAGTAATTGATTTAATTTCCTTTTTTACTGCCTTCTCCCTCCCACTGGGAATTAGCCTTTAAAACATGAAAAATAATACCTCATAATTTTAATTTGTATGTCTTGGTTATTAGTGAGTTTCAACATTTTTCACATGTTACTAGCTATTTCTCTCTTAAAAAATTAAATTCATGTGTTCAGTTTATTGTTCTGTTCTGTCTTCATCATTGAAGATGACTTGGGCCCAATGCAGAGAGATAACTAAATGAATATTTTTATGATTGACTGAAAATCCATACGGACTTCCATGTAGGAAACAATAATGCATATAGTTCATGACTCTTTGTCTATTAATTTTCTTAAATTTAATGATTTATCCTGTGAAATGTAATATTCAGGGAAAATGTGATTTTTTCCCCCTGCACTCTCTAGTCCTAAGAGACATTCTCTCAGTTGAAACTTCTCTCTCTTCATTTTCACTGTACTTCATATATCATTAGCAGGAACTCTTGGGTTATGGGAGGGCGATGTATGGACTACATATTTATTGAACTCTAATTGTATGAATAAATGAATGCACCGGCCATGCAAATACAAATCTAAGTCTTAAAAATGATAATTTACATAATTAGATGACAAGAAGGCCTGAGCTATTACTTAAGTTCATATATAACATTACATCGTCAACTGTTAATTTATGCTCTGTTCTTTGCAGAATGATTGAGCTGTTTGGTAGTTTTATTTATGACTCATGCTTAGATTCATTTTGTAGTGCTGATAATGTTGAGATAATGGGAATTTATAGTTAGCTCTGACAAGAGGCCATAAAACAAATGACTGGATGTTTTCTCTATTGCCACAGGCTCGATTTATAACATAAAGTACTTAATAATTGTTATTAATGAACCCGCTGTGGTTGGTATATAGACACAGCTGGAAATCACATCTGTTATCAGACAGCCTGGGTTGAGTAAAGTACAAACACTGCAGGGAACTAATAGCTACAAAAGGAAATGACATCACAGAGCCATAGGAAGTGCCCATAGATGTTAGCTACACTGAAACAGAAGACATTTAGGAAAGATTTTAGGAGAAATGACAGAAAATTTGGCTCTTTTCAGAATTTTTCTTCCATATGGAACCCAAATGTCTTTAATTATGAGCTAGAGTCCCAGGGTCAATCCATATATGAAATATTAGTAAAGTTTATATCTTAGTTTTTAGATCAAAATAAATAAAAATCATCCAATTTCAGCCTACCAACATACCTTTCCAAGCTTCTTTTCAGTTACCCCTATTGAAACACTCTGTTCTATTCAGATTGGGTTATTTCTCTTTGTTTTTTCAGACTTATGCATTCCTGCCTTTGTGCTTTACCTTATGTTGTTACCTCCATTTGAGGTCATTTTGAACTATTTCAAGAGAGAAAGAACTAATTTACTAATTTACTAATACCTATTTACTCTCCCCCTCTCGACCCCTGTCTCCATTCCTATTTGTCCCCATTTTAAATTTTCATTCTCCTCATTCAACATTGGCAAACATTGTAATACATTTTATATGTATTCTTTGATTCTATGTAGTCTTACAAAATACGCTTTTTTTTGTGTGTCCCTGTGTTATTAATTTTTGGAAATCATGGTAAATCACAGATGTCATTTTATTTCTTTTACTTAGCACTGGAGTACCAGCCATAGCACTCTGTGAACATCTAGTCCATTTTTTGTAAATGCTGCATAAGACTGCATGTGTATCGACCAAAATTAATATGTCTACTCTCCAGTCAGGGATGGGCACCCAGATTGCTCTGAATCTGTATCACAATAAGCAAGGTAACAATGGGCAGTTTTATGTATGTCATTTGTGGATCAATGGGAGAATTTCTTTAGGCTACATACCTAGGAGTGTAACTCCTGGGTCATAGAGGGTGTGTAGATGTGATTTGACAAAATTCTGAGAGATAGCTTAGAAGTGTTCCCCCATTCTTCACCCACTGGGAGTGCAGTGAGTTCCTTTATTCTTACATACAACCAATAAGTGGTATTGCCTAGTTTTACATTTTAAGCAAATTAAAAGGGATAAGATGATATTTCATGATTGTTTTCATTTACTTCTATGATTACTACTGAGCTTGAATATCTTTTGATTTGCTTATTGCTTTGGGGGTGTATTTCATTTTAATTGCCATTCATATGTGTGCCCACTTTTTTTTTCTCTTGGGTTATCTATCTTTTGTGGACTTAAAGGAATTCCTTGTACATTTTTACATTGTCAGTTTTGAATATTGCAAGTTTTTTTCTTAAAGTCTATCACTTCTCTATGAACTCTATACACACTATTCTTCCTAAACAAAAATATTTAATTTTTATATAGGTATATTCAACTAATTTTAGCCTGAGGGTTTGTGCTTCTCAAGTATTTTAAAGACAATTCTTCCCTACATTTAAATCACAAATATATATTCTGACATTTTATTTTATTGATTGTCTATTTTATCTTTCATTAATATGTCTGGATTCTACTTTTATGCATTATGTTATTTAGGGATCTAATTTTCCTTCTTAGCATCATATACAAAATAACCTATTCTTCCACTTCTGATTTGTGGTGCTTTATTTCCATATTTGTCATATATTAAATTCTAACCTATACATGGTTTTTCTCTGAGTCCACTGTTTTGTTTCATTGAACTATTTGTCCATCTGTTTTGATATCAATGCCTACCTATTTTATTACTATGCATTGGGACAGGCAGACTACCATGGACCTTGAGCATCCCTGAACTTTCTGCTGAGCAGGCTAAACTGTAGGTCTTACTTGTTCCCTAAACTGAGTGTTTTTTGTAGCTGGTCACATAGACAGACAAGGAGGTCAAGTGACCATATCATGATTGCTTCTCACTCTCTGATGGAGTTAAGAGAAGAGAGAGAAAGAGATACTGTTTTGTTTTCTGCTTACTACAGAAGGTGCTGTGACCATGTGGTGGGCTTTTTGGACCACTGTTGTGTACCACTTTTGTTGCTCTCAGTGCTGAGTGTATAATTAGTATGTCTTATATGCTTATGTTATGAACCCTTATAAAAGTCAAGGGGAAGAGTAACTTTTTTTTTAAATTTTTTTAACGCTTTTATTTATTTTTGAGACAGAGAATGAAGGGGGGAGGGGCAGAGAGAGAAGGAGACACAGAATCGGAAGCAGGCTCCAGGCTCTGAGCCATCAGCCCAGAGCCCGACGAGGGGCTCGAACTCACAGACCGCGAGATCGTGACCTGAGCTGAAGTCGGACGCTTAACCGACTGCGCCACCCAGGCGCCCCAGGAAGAGTCACTTTTAGACAAATGATAGTGGGTACAACAGACCACCAGTTAGGCTTTTGGTTTCCTCTCGTGTTATACAATGGAAACTATAACTTCTAGAAAAAGAAAAAAGAAATCAGTCTTGGGGGCTGTAAACTCCAAAGATCCTTTGGAACTATAGATCTCTGCCATTGATAACTATGAAGATTGGATCTCATACTGGTGAATGTTCTGCCAACACTTGAATATGTATTCTGCTGTTTGGGGGTAAAATATTCATTAATATCAAGTATGTCAAATTTGTTGATAGTACAGTTCAAGTATTTATGTTTGCTAATTTTCTATCTATCTTGTCTATCAATTACTGATTGAGGAGTGTTGAAATCTCCCATTATAATTGTAGGTTTGTCCATTTCTCACTTCAGTCCTAGTATGTTTTTGCTTCATATATTTTGCATCTGTCAGATGCATACACATTTACATTTGTTATTTTTTAATGAATTGACAAATTTATCCTTAGGAAATGTTCCTTTTTTATCTCTGGTGATAATATTTTTTATGAAGTCTCCTCGTCTGATATTATCTTAGCCATTCCAGCTTGCATATAGTTAATGTTTATTGGCATCACTGTTTCTGTCTTCCACTTATAATTTACCAATGCCTTTGTATTTAAGGTGCGTTTCTTGCAGATCACATTTAGCTATTTTTATTTTTAAATTTTTTTTAAAGTTTATTTATTTTTGAGAGACAGAGAGAGAGATGGAGTGTGAGTGGGGGAGAGGCAGAGAGAGAGGGAGACACAGAATCCGAAGCAGGCTCCAGGCTCCGAACTGTCAGCACAGAGCCCGACATGGGGCTTGAACCCATGAACTGAGAGATCATGATCCCAGCTGAATTTGGATGCTTAACCAACTGAGCCACCCAGGCACCCCACGTTTAGCTATTTTTCTTAAGTCCAATTTGAGAATCTCTGACTTTAAATTGTAGTTTATAGACTAAGGGTCTACAAACCATTTCCAAAATGGCCAGATGGTAATATTTTAGGCTTTTGGATCATATTGTCTCTGTTGAAATTGCTAAACTCTGCTGTTAAAGCATGAAAGCTGCATAGACCACACATAAATGAATGGGCAAGGCTGTGTTCCAATAAAATTTTATTCATAAAAAATCACAATGGGCCATATTTAGCATAGTTTGCTGACCCATGGTTTACACTCTTAATGTTTGATCTAAGTATTTGTAGAGTCAAGGTTAAATCATCCAACTTGTTTGTATTCTGTTTATCCCATGTGTTATTCACTCATTTCCTATCCTCCCCTCTCTTATTCTACCTCCTTTTGGATTGAGCATTTTTAAAATTTCATTTTACCTCTTTTTTAACATATCAGATGACAAAAACCTCTTTGTGTTTTATATTTTAAGTGATTGTTGTATAGTTTATAATATATATCTTTACCTTTTCACAGTCTACCTTAAAATAATATTATAGCACTTTATAGATTAAGATTCTTAAGTATTCTTACTTTCCACCCAGTCATTTGTGCTATATTTTTGTCATACTTTTTACTTCCATTTGTGTTATGCTGTGCATTGCCACTGCCTTTTTCCATGTGTTGAAGTATAATTGACAGAAGTTGTAGTATATTTAAGCTGTACAGTGTGATGATTTCTTATATGTACACATTGTGAAAGGCTTCCCACACCATCAAGCTAATTAACACCTCACATATTTACCTTTGTTTTTTTAAGAGGGAGCGAGATTACTTTTAGTGCTACTCTCTCAGAAAATTTCAATTGTATAATATTTATCAGCTATAGTAACCATGTTACTCATCTGATCCTCAGACCTTATTCACCTTATAAGTCAACGTTTGTACTTTTACCAACCTCTATTTCCAACACTCCCCTAGTCCCTGACAACCACTGTTCTACTTTATGTTTGTATTAGCTCAATGTGTTTTTTTAAAAGTTTTCACATATACGTGACATTATGCAGTATTTGTCTTTCTTTGTGCCTCATTTCATTTAGCACAATTTCCTTCTGGTTTCATCCATGTTGTCACAAATGGCAGGATCTCCTTTTTTAAAGGCTGAAGAACATTCCAGTGTGTGTGTGTGTGTGTGTGTGTGTGTGTGTGTGTGTTATATTTTTATCTATCTGTCAATAGATACTTAGATTGTTTCCATACCTTTGCTATTATAAATAATGCTGAAGTGAACATTAGAATACAGATATGTCTTCAAGATAAAGATTTTGTTTCCTTTGGATATATATCCAGAAGTGACATTGCTGGATCATGTGGTAGTTCCTCTTTCTAATTTCTTGAGGAACCTCCAGACTGTTTTCTATAGTGGTTGCACCAGTTTGCATTCCCACCAATAGAGTAAAAGGACTCACGGTTCTGTATATCCTTGCTAGCATTTGCTATCTCTTGTCTTTTTGATAATAAATATCCTAACAAGTATGAGGTGGTATCTCATTGTGGTTTTAATTTGCATTTTCCTGATGATGAGTGATATTGAGCACCTTTTCCTATATTTGTTGGTGATTTATGTGTCTTCTTCGAAAAAAATGTATGTTCAGGTAGTTTGTCCATTTTTTAAATTGAGTTATTTATTTATTTATTTATTTATTTAGGTTGTTGTCGTTGTTGTTGTTGGTATTCAGTTGTATGAGTTCCTTGTATATTTTGAGTATTAACCCCCTATTAGATACATGGCTTGCAAACATTTTTTTCCAGTTCCATAAGTAAGCTTTTTATTTTGTTGATGTTTTCCTTTGCTGTGGATAATCTTTTTAGTTTGATGTACTCCCGATTATTTATTTTTGCTTTTGTTTCATTGTTTTTGGTGTAAAATCTAAAAAATCATTGCTGATATCAATGCCAATAAGTCTTTCCCCTATGTTTCTTCTAGGAGTTTTACAGTTTCAGGTCTTAAGTTCAAGTCCTTCATCCATTTTGGGTGATATTTGTGAGTGGTATAAGCTAAGGGTACAGTTTCATTCTTCTGCATGTGGATATCCAGATTTCAGATTTGCCAGGCTCCACGATCGTGTGAGCCAGTGGAAATACATCTGTCTCTGTCTTTCTTTCTCTCTACACACACACACACATTTATATTTATATATTTATGCAAGGATTTATACACAAATGTGTATATTTGTATATATGAATATATCTATATATATATATATAGATATAGATAGATAGATAGATAGATAGATATAGATAGATAGATGATATATCTCCTATAGGTACTATTTCTTTGGAGAACTTGAGTGACACACCATATAAACTTGAATCTCTCCAACTGCACTTTCCTTCTTTCAAAAGTCTAATCCTCTTAATTTCCTCCTGGTTTTGTCTTTCACTTTCTATGAGTGGCCATTACTATATTGCTATTAACAATACTTGATTTGGTTTGCTAATATCTGCTTAAGGATTTTAAATCATGATCAATTATTAATATTTGCTTATGGTTTGTCTTTTTTGTACCAACCCTGTCAGGTTTTAGAAAAAACCTTAGCTAACGATACTTAATATTTCAGACATTTTATTTTGTTGTTGGTAGTGCTTGTGGTGCTCTCTCTCTCTTGTCATCTTGTTACAAATGTCTGAATTTTATTGGTCTTTTCCTAGGTGTCTTTTTGAATTTGCTTATATTAATTATCTTAATTAAAAAATTGAGATATAATTGACATATAACATCGTGTAAGTTTAAGGTGTACAGCATGTTGGCTTAGTATATTTATGTATTGTAATATGATTACAGTAATGTTAGCTAACACCTTTATTGTGACACATATCTATCATTTATTTTTTATGTCAAGGACAGTTAGAATCTAGTTTCTTAGCAACTTTGAAGCTTATAATATAGTGTTGTGAAATATAATCACTATGTTGTTCATTAGATTTCCAGAACTTATCTACTAGTTGTAAGTTTGTACCCTTAAATATCTCTCCCAATTCCCTTACCCTCCAGTCTCTCCTAACCACCATTCTACTTTGTTTTTTACAAGTTCAGGTTTTTTAAAGATTCAACCTATAAGTGATGTACTATATTTGTCATTCTCTGTGTGAATATCTCAGCATAATAGCTTCAAAGTTTATCCATGTTGCCATACATGGCAGGATTTCCTTTTTTCTCATTGCTGAATACATATATAACACATCTTCACTATCCATTCATCCATTGACAGGCACTTATGTGGCTTCCATACCTTGGCTAGTGGGAATAAAGCTGCAATGTGCATGGATGTGCAGATATCCCTTCAAGATACTAACTTCAATTCTTTTGGATATATATCCAAGAGTGGGATTGTTGGATCAAGTGGTAGTTCAATTTTTAAGTTTTTGAGGAAAGCCACTGTTTTTTTTTTTTTTTTTGTAATGGATTCAGCTTTACCAGTTCTTCATAATCTTTTTTTCTATTTCATTGATGTTTGCTTTCAAGTTACTGTCTTCGACTTGTTTCATATTTATTCTGATGTTCTTTTTTAAACTTCTTAGTGCTTATTTCTTTTTTAAATTTTTTTAATGTTTATTTATTTTTGAGAGAGACAGAGACAGAATGTGAATGGGCTAGAGGAAGAGAGGGAGACACAGAATCCTAAGCAGGCTCCAGGCTCTGAGCTGTCAGCACAGAGCCCGACGCCGGGCTTAAACTCAGGAGCTGTGAGATCATGACCTGAGCTGAAGTCTGACGCTCAACCAACTTGAGCCACCCAGGTGCTCCATAACTTCTTAGTGCTTGTTTCATCTTTTTGTCCTTTGTTCTTTTCTTATATAAAGATTTACGGTCAGAAATTTATTGTAAGTGCCACTTTAACTGTATCCCATAAGGTTTGATATGAAGTATTATTGTTATCCTTTAATCTAAAATATTTTCCAAGTTCTGTTTTAATCCCCTCTGATCTTTTAGTTATTTAAGAATGCTTTATTTTATAATTTACAAAATTAGTTTTTGTAAGTTTATTTATTTATTTTGAGAGGGAGTGCACGCATGTGGTGTGCACATGAGTGGGGGAGAGACAGAGGGAGGAGAGAGAGAGAGACAGACAGACAGAATCTCAAGCAGGTTCCCTGCTGTCAGTGCAGAGCCAGACGTGGGTTTCAATCTCACAAACTGAGAGATCATGACCTGAGCCAAAATCAAGGGTTGGACGCTTAACTGACTGAACCACCCAGGTGTCCCTAAAAATTATTTAAAAAAAATTACTTCCCTTTATTTATTGATTTCCATTAAGCGACTTTTTAATCAAAGAAAAATGTATTGTGTATGTACCAATTCCTTGAAGTTTTTTGAGACTTGCTTTAGTGCCTAGTATGTTATGCATTTTCATAAGTGTCCCATGTGAATTTAAATACAATGTGCCTCTTCAAGTTATTGTTGGACTTCAGAGGTCAGCCAACAATAATACACCTGTCTTCTCCATAAGAGTTCTGGTAGCAATCAAAACGTAAAATAAAAAGTTGACAGATGGAATCTAAACTATCGCTTCTATAATGATCAAGCTAATGTTAGAGGATATGGCTGATATTCATGGGAAAGTAAGTGTTTTAACACTAAACCTCAGATTTAGACAGAATTACCCATATGGTCATAGGGAATGCTGGTCACACACACCTCTCTGATAATGGTGGTGGCTATAATGATCAAATTATGGCATAGAGTAGCAAAGCAGACTATATGGTCCCTGTTGGAAGCTTGGTTTTAAGAGAAATTGAAGGGGAAGGGTCTAGAATTTGTATGTTATATACTTTTTTCTTTCTAAACTGAACAGTCAGATTAATCCCTTAGAGAAGAGTGTGTTGAATTAGAATTAGAGAGAAGTCAAAAGTGTTACTCCAATGACATTCCCACCACATGAAATGACATGTCAGGTGTGTTTCACCTCCTAACGTTATTCTCTATATGTCTATCATATCAAGCTTGTTCATTGCTCTGTTCATGTTTCAAATCTTTATTTCATGCCAGCTCAGTCAAACACATAAAACATTTATATATATTATCCAGTATTTTCAAGTTTGTCATGTGGAGTATATCACATTATGAAATTAAATGTTTACATTTTATAGATTTCTGCCCTTTATTAAATCTCTGCTTTCTCTTCTACAGTTTTGTTGTATTTTCCTAATTTAAAAGAACTACTAAGTTCCTTTCATTTTTAATTTTTTTCAATAATAAAGGCATTAAATGTTATATATTTTTTCTGAGTATGGTTTTTACCTTGCCTTTTGTTTGGTATTTATTGTTCTATTTTTCTTTGATCTTAAGCACTTTTTAAAGGGGGAATACAGTTAGAATGAACAACACTAAGTGTAGTCTCTAAGAAAAGAAAAGCTTTGGAAGTGACAATAAGTTGGAGGGTTATTTGTGAAGAGAAACCTCATTCTATTAATCTAGGTGACAGTAGGGGTGGAAATTTGGTGGAGAATATGTTGGTTGTATTGATGTGAGCCACTGGCTTTCGTTTTGTTTTGTTTTGTTGCCAAATTGACTTGACTACATTTTCTGGATCCCTTAAGTCAATTTCTAGATTCCTGTTTTCTGCATAATAACACAATTCTATCTGTTCCTCACAAATCTCCCCCTCTTACCTTACCTCGTTCTCTAAGCACAGCATTGCCAAAGAAGACAATGCTCACGTGGTGAAGAAGATTGGTACCTAGGGATGTAATTTAGATGTAGGTAACTCTATTTCCTATATTATTCTGTCCCTAGGAATGACTTTCCCATTCAGCAGTTAATGAGAAAGGAGAGTTGGCTCTATCCCTTTCCAATCCTAGGACAGGAGGAGTGCCAATTGGAGGAAGACTTAGGGGTAAAGAGATAACAGGATTTCTGTAAGAAGTCTTGGTATCAAGTTAATTCTCCACTGCTGGTCACTTGTTATAACTTATAACAATATATGACCCCTGAGTAAGTGGGTAACTGTAGTTTCATTGAGCCAAAGGTGAAATGATGACATTTTTGTCCTCTTAGTCTCCCATATTAAGCCATACTTCCTTAAAAGGAAAACAAAACATTGCCTATTATTTAATGCAAATCTTGAGAGCACAGAAAACTGACACTTTAGAAACACCCAACAAATACCAATTAATTTTTTTTGCCTTATCTGAGATTCCTGAAACTTTACACATCAACCCCATTCTTGTTACACTTTGTTTCAAACATTTTAAAATAGCTTCATACTTTTCCTGATTACTTTCATTAAATATAACTAAAATCCTAAAATAATGTACATAAAACATACATAAGACTCTGAAGAGTGAAGAGAAAGATGCTGACTTGCTTAGGTACTTGGGGCGTGAGAAATGGTATGCTGGTGGATTCCCTAGATTTCCCTTTTGTCTTCTATATCCAAGGCTTGTTGCTGAAGAAACCAGTAATGCAGAAAAGGAAATAGGGACAGGGTAAATAAAAGATCAGGACAGAGGAGTCTAGCAAGATCTAAAACTTTTATATAATAACTTTTACTGTAGCCAAACACTACAGAAGAAGCTGTGGCCTACTCCCATCCTTACCAGTAAAGGCCAAGTGAGGAGCATAAACTTCCATCTTTGGAAGACTAATAAGACACTTCAATAACCCCACTAAGATTATGTTGGGAAACATCAATTAGGGTGAGGAGACTTCCATACTTACTGGCTAGTAACAAGGCATCCTCATGATGATGTCAGTGGAGATTATGTGAGGAGCCTGGATTTCCACACCCACTGGGCAGTAATGTGATACCTCTCCCCTTCTCACTGGCATAGCATTATGGAAGCCCAGTAGAGAGTCAAGACTTTTATTACCACTTACTGGCAATGAGGCTACTACCATTATAATTATCAATGACTACTGCATAAAGAGTGCAAACTACCACCCCTGCCCAGCAGTAATGGAAAGCGTTTCTATCTCAAGTACTAATGAAGGCCAACTGGATAACCTGGATGCCTACCTCTAACTGGCTGTGACAAGGTGGCACATATCCTTTCTCTTATTGGAGAAGTATCAGAGAAAAACAGATAAAATGGAAAGTTTAACTAAGATCCATTTTTATAACATAATGCAAGTATGTCCAAATTTCAATAAAGAAATCGTTTGTCTTAAAAAAAAAAAAAGGCGGGGGGGGGCACCTGGGTGGCTTAGTCGGCTAAGCAACTGACTCTTGGTTTCAGCTCCGGTCATGATCTCACAGTTTGTGGGTTCAAATCCCGTCTTGGGTTCTGCACTGAGAGTGTGGAGCCTACTTGAAATTCTCTCTCTCTCCCTGTCTCTCTGCCCCTTCCCCACTTGTGTGTGTGCATGTGCATGTGCATGGTCCCTATCTCTTAAAATAAATAAATAAATTAAAAAAATCATTTGTCATACCAAGAACCAGGAAGAACTCAAAGTACGCAAAAAAAGTAATCAATATATGGCAACACAAAAACAATAGACACATTAGAATTATCTGACAAAAATTTTAAGGCAGTTATGCTATAAATGCTTCAGTGAGGAATTATGAACATACATGAAACAAATGAACATATAGAGAACTTCAGAAAAAAATAGGCACAGCAAAGGAATAGAAGATATAAAGGACCAATGGGAATTTTGGAAATGAAAAATATAATAGCCAAAATAAAAACTGCAATGGATGGACTCAACAGCATAATAGAAGAGACAAAGGATAGAATCAGTTAACTTGGTGAGAGAATAATGAAATCACCCAGTCTGAACAACAGCAAGAAATAGATTGGAAATAAATAAACAGAACACTCAGGGACATTTGGAGATATGACAAAAAAAATCTAAGTTTCATATCATTGAATTTCCAGAAAGAAAGAATAAAGAGGGCAGGATTAAAAACGTACTCAAAGAAATAATGGCTGAAAACTTGGCAAGAGACATAAATTTACCAATTTGAGAAGCTGAGTGAATCCAAAACAAGATAAACCAAAAAAAAAAATCTATGTCAAGAACATTATAATTAGAAAACTAAAGTCATAGGAGAAAATCTTGAAAGCAGTCAGAGAAAAATGATTCTTTAGCTATAGGGGAAAAACTGCTTCAAATGACAGTGGATTTTTCATTAGAAGCTATGTAGCACAGAAAGAAGTGGCACAACGTGTTTCAGAATTGTCAACCAGCATTTTCTACCAAGCAAACACACAATAAAATTAAAACATTACATGTAAGCACTAACATATCAATAATTACATTAAACTGTTAAAAGTTCTAAATACACAAATTAAAAGACAGAGATTGGAAGAGTGAGTTAAAAAAAAAACATGATCCAATGATCTATTCAGTACAAAAAACTCACATTTTCTATGTAGGTTAAAAATAACAAGATGAGAATATATAAAATTATGCAAACACTAGTCAAAGGAAAACAGGAGTGGATATATCAATATCAGATACAGTAGACATTACAATGCAGAAAATTAACAGAGACAAAGAGGGACATCATATAAGGACAAGAGGGGCAATGCCAAGTGTGCATGTACCAGATAACAAAGCAGTAAAATATGTGAAGCAAAACTGATGTAATTAAAACAAGAAATAGATCAATCCAGTTACAGTTGGAACTTTAACCCCTCTCCCAACAATTGATAGAATAATTAGAAAGAAAATAAAAAACGATACAGAAGAACACAAATCCACCATCAACAAAGAGGATCTAATCAACATTTATAAAACACTCTACACAAAAGGAGCATATAAGTATCTTAAGTATTTTTATCAAGTGTCCATGGAACTCATACCAAGGTAGACAATATCCTGGGTCATAAAACAAACTTAGACAAGTTTCAAAATGTTAAAATCATACAGAGTGTGTTCTCTGACTACAAGCAAGTAAAACTAGAAATCAAAACCAGAAAGATAACAGAAAAATCTCCAAACACTTGGAAACCCACAGAACAATTAACTAAAATCTATGGGTCAAATCTAAAGCCTCAAGAGAAATCAAAGTAGACATTGGACTGAATAAACATGAAAATACAACAAATCAAAGTTTGTGGGAAACAACTAAAGCATTGGTGAAAGAGAAATTTGTGGCACTAAGTTCATACATTAGACATGAAAAAAAAGTATCAAATCAATTCTATATGCTCCCACCTTTAAAATGTAGAAAAAGAAGAACATGAACCCAAAGCAAGTGGAAGGAAGGAAGCAATAATAAGAAGCGATAAGTAGGAAATTGAAAATGGGAAAAACAATGGAAAAATCAATGAAACAAAGAGCTGGATGGGGAGATCGGTGTGGGGAATGGGTGCAATAGGTGATGGGGATTAAGAAGTGCACTTGTAACGGAGCATTGAGTAATGGACAGAATTTCTGAACAACTATATTATACACCTGAAGCTAATGTAACACTGTATGTTAACTATACTGGAATTAAAATAAAAAAAAACTTAATAAAAAGTATACCAACCCCTTAGCAAAACTGGTAAAGAAAAAAAAAGAGGGACAACTGATCAATATTAGGAATGAAACAGGGATATCATGATAGACTCTGCAGATAACAAAAAAGACATATGGGAATGACACAAACAACTCTATATTTACAGATGTGATTTTATGGAAATTAACCATTTCCTGGAAAACCACAAATTATCACAATTCACCCAATACGAAATAAATTATATAAGTAGCCTCATAACTGTTAGGTAAATTGAGTTCATAATTTAAAAATTCCCCCCAAAAGAAATCTCCAGGTTCAGAATACTTCACTAGAGAATTTTAACAAACATTTAAAGAAAAATTTAATATCAAACTTATGTAATCTCACTTAGAAAATAAAGGAGGAGGGGCGCCTGGGTGGCTCAGTCAGTTGGGCGTCCGACTTCGACTCAGGTCATGATCTCACTGTCCATGAGTTGGAGCCCCGTGTCAGGGTCTGTGCTGACAGCTCAGAGCCTGGAGCCTGCTTCAGATTCTGTGTCTCCCTCTCTCTCTGCCCCTCCCCCACTCACGCTCTGTCTCTGTCTATCAAAAAATGAATAAACGCTAAAAAAAAAAAAAAAAGAAAAGAGGAGAAAATAAAAATTTATGTTATGTAACTAGTATTACTCTGATACAAAACCAGAAAATAGTTAAAAAAGAAAATCCTACAGACCAATTATCTGTCATAAATGTGGATACAAAATATTTTATAAAATATTTACAATAGAATTTAGAAATATATTTTAAAAATTATTTACCATGTCTAGGTTGGTTTTATTCTGGAAATGCAAGCTGGTTCAATATTTGAAATCAATCAATGTAATCCACCATATTACCAAGTTTAAGAAAAATCACATAATAATATTAATTGATACAGAAAAATCATTTGAAAAACTTCAATATACATTTCTGATTAAAATTATCAAAAAATAGGAATAGAGGAAATTTTCCTTAACTTGATAAAGAATATCTACAAAAAGCCTTACAGCTGATATGTACATAATAGTGAAAGACTGAATGCTTTCTCCCAAGAATAGGAATAAGCTAAAGATGGCTTCTCCCACTACTCTTATTCACCCCAGTGCTGGACATTGTAGTCAGGTCAATAAAACAAAAAAAGGAAATAAAAGATATAAAGGTCATGAAGGAAGAAATAAATCTGTTTCCATTTACAGATAATGTAATTTTTTTCCATAGAAAGTAAGTTTATGGAATATTTAAAAAAAGGAACTTCCAGAAGGACAAAATCAATTGTAATTTTGATACACGAACAATGAACACTGGAATTAAAAAAATACAGCACTATTTATAATTGCTCAAAAAATGAAATGCTTATGTGTAAATATAACAAAACATGTGCAGGACTTGTATGTGAAAGCTACACAATACTGAAAAAAATCAAAGAAGATCTAAACAAATGGAGAGACTCTATGTTCATGAATTGGAAGACTCAACATAGTAAAAATGTCAATTCTCCTCAAGTTGATATACAGGCTTAATGCAATTCCTATCAAAACTTCAGTAAGCATTTTTGTAGATACAGACATTAGTATTCTAGAATTGGTATGGAAAGACAAAGGAATTGTCATAGCTAAAACTATTCTGAAAAAGAAGGATAAAATGCATAAAGGTAAATAGAAAGACACATATAAAAGCCAGTATTATTATAATTCTGTTTGTAACTCCACTTTTTATCTTCTACACTATTTAAAGAAAAAGTGCATAAAAATATTGTGTACAAAATGTATAAAGATGTAATCTGTGACATTAATAACATAAAAGGGGGAACAGAACTTTATAGGAATAGAGTTTTCCTATGTGATTGAAGTTAATATCAATTCAATGTGTTTCCTTCTCTGCCCTTCCCTGCTTGTGCTCTGTCTCTGTCTCTCTCTCTCAAAAATAAACATAAAAAAATGCTTAAAATCATTAGTCATTAGGAAAATGAAAGTCAAAACCACAATGAGATACCACTTTATGCCCATTAGGATTGCAATTATCAAAACAACAACAAAAGCAAGCAAACAAACCACAAAAAATCAAAGGAAAATAATAAGTGTTAGTGAGGATGTGGAGAAATTAGAACACTTTTACATTACAGTAAAATGGTGCAGCCACTGTGGGAAACAGTATGACAATTCCTTTAAAAAATTTAAGCAGAATTACCATATAATCCAGTAATTCCACTTCTAGTTATATACCCAAAAGGATTGAAAGCAAGTGCTCAAAGAGATAAATTGTACACCAATATTCATTACATTATTCACAATAGCCAAAGGTAGAAACAATCCAGTATATGAATGGATATACATATATGAATAGATATATGAATGTATAATATCCGAATGGATATACAATGGATATATGAATGGATAAACAAATACGAATGGATAAATGAAATGGATATATTAACACAATGAATATATATTCATATAATAGAATATTACTCAACATTAAAAATAAACGACATTCTGAAAGATGCTACAAGGAAGAACCTTAAAAACATTAAAGTAAGTGAAATAAGTCAGACACAAAAGGAAAAATATTACATAATTCCACTAATACTGAGGTATCTAGAGTAGTCAACATGATAAAGACAGAAAGTAGAACTGTGATTACCAGAGGTCGGAGAGAGAGGAATGGAATCAAATTTTTAATGGGTACAGAGTTTCTGTTTGGGATGATGAAAAAGTTCTGGAAATGGATAGTGGTGATGGTTTCACAACATTGTGAGTGCACTTAATACTACTGAATTATAAACTTTAAAATGTTTAACATGATAAATGTTTTGTTATGTATATTTTTCCCAATAAAAAAAAATCAAACTGGAAAAATTATCAACTCCTTCAGATCATTCTTTAAATTCATTCGCAACCGTTTTCTTGATCCTCTGGGTTAAACTCCTTTGCTATGCTCTTTGAGATCACCCTGTACTTATCCTTTCATGCCACTGATCTCAGGAAGCTATAGTGTTTGATTAAATTTCTGCCCTCAGAAGACTGCAAATTTTGAAAGGGCAGATTTTCTTCTCCATTGTTGTGTCCTAGGATCTATTATGTGTTTGGAAAACAGTAGGTTTTCAAATACTTACTGAAGACAATAACAAGTCTCAAAGATGTGTAAAATGGTAGCTAGAAATCTCGTCTTCTGACTCTCAATCTAGTCTTCTTTTACTGGGACAACTCAATATTTTCCAGTGATTTCTCTACTTCTAGTACTTCTAGCACTTAAGCTGTATCTGTCTATAGGTATGGATGGTAGTTTTGTCTTTCCATGAAATAGTTTTTTAATGGGCACACTGCTTTAATAGGCACCACAACCTTTGAAGGTTTCTTTCTGTATACCTGACATCACCTTTCCCTCGTCATTTAGATTATTTGTGAAAATATTAAGGCAGAGTATCCCAGGTAAAAATGGAATGGACAGATCTGTAGCAATACTCTGGAATAAATCCTCCTTTATAATATTTTTTTTTCTTGAAAGTTTCCTCTTACTCCTTGCATCTTCTGGCAATCCAAAAAATTTCCAAGATATGATGTACTCAAAGCCTGGGTCAACTCAACCCAAAAGCATGTGAATGTTTTGAAATAACCGTTTACAAATGCATTATTTGTAAAAATTTGGTTATTTTGGCATTTGAGGGGGATATAAGATATGGGATATTATATATCCCATATATATATGATATCCCATATATATAAGATATATATATGGGATATTATATAATCCCATATATATAAGATATATATATATATATATATATATATATATATATATATATATATATAATCCCATATATATATCATATATATATGGGATATATAAGCTGAAAAGCACCAGAATCCTGGCTGGGTCCCAGAAACCGTGGGGAAGAAGGCTTGAGAGGCGGAGGAATCGGATATGTGAACACAGAAAGCAATGGGCAAATTGCTGCAGAACCATCTCAGGTGCTATGACAGGCCTGTTCCCAGCAGAGGGCGCTGTGGGTCTTCGTGAAGCCTCCGGGGTACCCAGAGCATCCTTTGATCATTGCAGTTTGTATTCTTGCAGTTACTTTTAAGACCTAGCTTTGGTGACTATAACCTTAGGAAAGCCTAGAGATCTGAGGTATGGGCAATGGTTCAGGGTTTTTTGGGAAATACTATATTCACTTTCTCTGGATGGAAAGAGCTCTTTCCAGTTGGCACCAAAGACCTGGGGACAGAGACTGAAACTAAAATTAACAAGAAAGCTTTCAAGGCAATCAGCTCCATCTATTCTCCCAGACCCAGCTTCCTCTTCTCTTTGAACACCTGGATTTGAAATCAGACCTAATTTCTGCAGGTTGCAGAGAACTGTGGGAGCATGTAAGCCCTGTTTAAGTATGACTTTTCTTGGAGAAGTCTGCTTCCCGACTAAATTAGCTGAGCATGTGAAGAGATGACAGTGGAGAAAGACAGGGGAATGATATATTTTTCACTCGACAGCAAGCTAAGGGACATCTTTGTAGCTCATGCAAGAACTCTGGGAAATGCTGGGCAGTCATGAATGCTAAAGCCTTTGGGATTCCTGCCAAGGAGACTCGGCTTACATGCTCCAGGCCATAACAACTTTATAGGCAACACAGAGAGTGACAGGTTGGCTTACGCTTGGAGGTTTTACACTTTTTATACTTGAAGGCACTACTTAGCCACCACTCCTCACTTTTTCAGCCATCTCCACCTCCAGAGAGGTTGGAAGACACCTTTTACATGTTCAGTGGCAATATTCAGTTATCCATGTGAATGCAAAAGGGGAAGTTATGGAATGAATGTAGTCTCCTATCATAGACAGTTGCTGGGGGTATTAAGTCATGGATTTCTTGCTTTAAAAGGTCAAGTCTCTTATTACCATGGTGAATGGGAATCAGGCCTTAAGGCTGCAAACTGAGGGTAAGAGCAGAAAATAAAGTTTAATAAGCACCTGTATTGTGCCAGGAACTTTTCCTCTTTCAGCAGCCTTATTGTATTAGGAATTTTTTTCCTTTTAACATTTGGTAAACTAAAGAAAGTTTAAGGAACCCATCTGAAGTCACAGGGTTAGGACCAGGATTGAACTCATGTTTGTCTGCCTACAAAGATCTGATTCTTTCCACCCACCAGCACTGGACTTCTCTGGGCTTATGGAGATCAAATCTTCCCTTATGTGCAGTACAGCTGCCTTTCCCAGGAAGTTACAGATTGTGGGAAACAAAAAGGAAATTGTTACAGGGAAAAGTGGCCTATAAAAAGTACATACATTCATATCATGTCTTCTTTTCAAGTATCAGGGATGTAGCCTGGACCAGTCTCCTAAACTGCTTCCTTTGTGGGAAGGCACAGGCCAGACCACTATGATCTGAGAACCATATTAACCAGACCCCAGGCTCAGGGTCCAATCTATAAATCTGTTCCCCATGTGGAGGTCTCTGAGGCTTATGGGAAGAAAACATTCATCTGAAGAGGCAGTTCGTGGCTTTATTAAGATCTCTGAGAAGGAGTGCATATTGGCAAAAGTAATAAATCATTGGTTATGGAAAGCTAAATGTGTGGTACTCAAATACATTCTACTGATTGGCTTTCCTAGTTTAGATTCTGAAGACTTGGTGATGATGGTAATAGTGATGATGATGATGATGATGATGATGATGATGATAGTCATGAAGACAGAATGCCTGGCTAAATGATGTGTACATGTAGCAGATTTGGATTTGGTCCACGTGAAATTGGGATGAACTCCTGGAAAGGAGTGAAGTGAAAATTGAAGAAAGGTGGACAGGCAGTATGGTGGAGACAGCCTAGGAGGTGAGCAAGCTACAGCTCAGAGGTGAAACAGTTTACTTCTGGGTGTCTGGGAGCCACTCTTTATTCCTAAAGGCCCTTGACCCCTGCAGGCTAGAACTCCTCAGTCATGGGAAGGAGTTGCTTATAAGATGCTGTCCTTTTGTACCGGAAGAAGATTAATGTGTTCCCTCAGACACAATGCAGTTTAAACCCTAGAATGGCCTGGGATTGGTATACTTGTAAGCCTTCCTGTCTTTGCTCAGCTGTTTTCCCCTCTTGGAATATTCTCTGTCTTCCATAGTTGGTCGAGTCTCAGTCATTTTTCAATAACCAGTTCTTACCTCTCTTTTTGTTCTTCCCCTTCATTGTCAAACACTGGCACAAAATAACCCATTGATAAGTCAGAGCTGAGTATATTATTGCTTCCTGTGGTAAGAAAGAACATTATGTTGACAGAGTTCTTGTAGGGTCTTGGGGTATAGGGCAAAGCCAGGATACTTATGAGGTCTTGAAATCTCATCTAAAGTGGACCTTTAAATGAAGAAGGTTGATTAAGATTGGATAAGGATCGTGATGTAAGTGTTTATGATCAGTGGACCCAGGAAGGTGAGGGTTTTGAGAATAGGATGGGAAGTGATGTGGGTCATAAACAATCAATTTGGTGTTACCTACTAAAAAGCTGTCAATTTAAAATGGATTTTTGGTAAGTGATGAATCATGGGAATCTACCCCCAAAACCAAGAGCACACTGTATACACTGTGTGTTAGCCAACTTGATAATAAATTATATATATATATATATATATATATATATATATATATATATATATATGAGAATGGATTTTGGGGCACCTGGGTGGCTCAGTGGGTTAAGCATCTGACTCTTGATTTTGGCTCAGGTTATGATCTCACAGTTGTGAGAGCCCCGGGTGGGGCTATGTGCTGGGTGTGGAGCCTGCTTAAGATTCTCTGTCTCTCCCACCAAAGCATAAGAAACTCTTAAAAACTGAGAACAAACTGAGGGTTGTTGGGGGGTGGGAGGGAGGGGAGGGTGGGTGATGGGTATTGAGGAGGGCACCTTTTGGGATGAGCACTGGGTGTTGTATGGAAACCAATTTGACAATAAATTTCATATATTGAAAAAAATAAAAAAAAATAAAACCTAAAAAAAAAAAGATTCTCTCTCTCTCCCTCTCCCTCTATTCCTCCCCTCCACCCCACTTGCATGCATGCTCTCTCTCTTAAATAAATAAATAAATAAATAAATAAATAAATAAATAAAATGGATTTTCAAGAACGTTCAGTTATTTGCAAATCTATCTTTCTGGGCAAGGGTTTCCTGGAATAGTAAGGTCATGTTAGTAAAGATAGCAGAGTGGTCAAGTCATATGAATGTGAGCTGTGTGGGGGTAGGTGGTTTAGGTTCTTACCATCTCACCATAGAAAAATGGCCTCTTCCACTATGGCAAACATAGCCATTCATTCAGATTCCAGCTCAGCACTCACCATAGGGGATGCTGATTCTGAATCTCTCAGCCAGAGCTTACGAAGAATTAAGCATACAAATATTGAAACCATTAGTGGAATTAATGAAAGAAAACCTTCAAATGTGGTCCCTACACCAGCAAAGAGCTGAGTTATAGTTTACAGAGAAATTCTTCAATATATGTTCAATTATACTACTCCCCTCTCTTCCCTCCTCCCACCTTACCTCTTGTACTCAAAGAACATGGGAGAAAAATATGATCAATTTGGTGGGAGGAAGAAATATGAAGCTAAACCTTCTGCATCTAGTCTTTAATCAGAAGCGTGGATATATATTTGGGGGGAGGGGAGGTCAAAATCAGCATTAAAAAAAATGTGATGTCACTTAGAAAACCTGGCATGAAACGTTGGCAGCCAGCCTGTTTCTTCTGAATCAGTGCATGAATTTAAAGCCAGGTTATCTTTCTGGCTACAATATTATGCCTTCGTTTTCTTGCTTAATCTTCCAGAATCAATCAGAATTCAGTGTCTGAGCTTTGCTATAGTAATTGCCTGGGAGGGAGCTTGGCCAAACTAATAAGGGTCACTTCGTAAGTTTTCTATTGGGTCCACAGCAGTCACTAGAAAGAAAATGCAGCTGGGACCCAGGGCTCCTGCTTTATTTGCCATTTCTGTATTCAGACAACACATGGGAAGCATCTTCCAGCTGTTACCTACCTATCCATGGCTCCATAAAGCATTGTAGTCTGCAGTTTTTCTACTAGAACCATCAGTGAAATGATAAAAGAAGATGGGGGTGGGGAAGAGAGCTGAAACAGCGCAGGATTGCAGAAGTGCCAGATAATAAGAATGCCAATAATGCACTGTGATAGATTCACATTTGCATAACAGCCTTGTCAATAAAAGCTCTTCCTGTTCCCACTGAAGAAATTAAAAGGCAACAATCAATTCACTGTTCATACCAGTTACTTGCCAGGCTTCTTCTCTTCGTAGAGGATTGAATGGACCAAACAGCAGGAGTATCTTTCAGGGGTGCAGAGTCCTGAGAAAGGGAGGAAGGAAACAGGTGGGTGCTGTCTGCCTTGGTCCACTGCTGGTCAGAGCTCAGTCCTAGACTGAACATGACAATGTCCAAGGTTGAAGTTAGGAGTTAGCAGAGGATGTTTAGTAACTGGGGAAAGGGCAAAGAGAAGTGGCTAGCACTGAGTGATAACTAAAAACAATAGTATTTACTGAGCCTTTAAATAATTTATCTCATAACAGGATATTACATAGAAATAAAAATGAATAAATAAGATCCACATGATCACATGAACCAATCTAATATAACTTTAAGGGACAAAAAGCAAGTCCCATATATGATACCCTTTTTTATAGAGTTTTAAAAACAACTAGAACTAAACAATATGTAGTTAAGCATTCGTATTTTTATAAGAATAATACAAAGAAAGCTGGGCAATGATTCACACATCATTTAGGATGGTGATTATCTCTTCAGGAGAGAGAGGGAACTGAGTTGGGTTGGGACGGCTTACAGTTGATGGGTTATTATATGTCGATTATATTATAAATGAGTACATAAAATAAAGAGAGCACACTGCATAGACAAATGAGGGAAGTGTGTCTTGGACCAAGGATTATCATTAATTCCAATTCTGTGTACCTGAGATAAACCCAGACACATACGCATAAACAGATATCAAATAAACAGCTGAAGACAATCCAGACAGTAAGCACTTACCATGGGCAGACGCTGGGCTCAGCATTTTGTACCTCATTTAATCCATATGACCACTTTATGAGGTAGGTAATGTTAGAAACCCCATTTTTCGTATGAGGGTATTACACACAGAGTGGTTAAATCACCTGCCCAAGGTCATTTGGAGATTGATGGTAGAGTGAGGATTTGAACTAAGTCCAGCAGCCACACTCTCTTGTTCAAAATTCCTAGCCCAATTTCTTCTTGAGCTTGATACTTCCTGGAGTTCCTCACTGTGGTTAGTACCTGCTGCCTCGGAATGTAGCATATTATACAGCACTGGTTAGTCAGTGTATGAAACACCTGACATCTCCTTTGAGGTGACACTGCCAACCTGTGGCCACTGACTAAGGCAGTTTTGATGGGTAATCTTTGCACAGAAATGACCACTGATTGACTAGATGTTACCACCCTACCCATGAGTGGTCTAGCCATCGTCTGGTTGTTGTTCTGTAAAGTGGTAAGGAGGCTCTGTGAGGTAAAACACTTGGTGTAGGAGTAAAAAGTGCTAAGCTAGTCAGACTTGATCTTCCAGAACTGGGACTGTAGAGTGTGGAGCACATGGGCCAGCTGATGGAGATTGAGGAAAAACCTGCAGAGAAGAGAGATGTCATGAGAAACAAGAAAGGCCCCGAAATACACCAAGAAAAGTGAAGCCACTCACACAGGGACATAGCACATAGTTACAATTTGTGATCCTCTAGATATGTGTATATGCTGTACTATTTCACTATATCATTCATCCTAGTGAACACAGTAGAAAGAATAAGCAGGAGTAATTATGGATGAGCTACAGTAAATTCCTTCTTTAGAATGTGTGCAAAAGACAGTTGTAAATGCACTGGCTTTTCTCAAATGAGAGATTTCTTTTTTGCAACCTTTCTTGGAGCTGACTTAGAGGCCACAGACAAGCAGGGCCTCTGGAGAGCCCAAGGAAGAAACTAGCATGAGGAAGAAAATTAAGTTGAAAATCTCCTTTGACATTTACGAAAAGTCAACAGCCATCTAAGTGATGAGAGAGACCAGAAATATAACTGGCTGAATGTCAATTTTAAAACTAGAAAGATAGCTGCTACTTTATCTCACAGAGCAGGGTGTTTCTGAGCAGTAAATAACTCACGGATGGTCTATTAAACTTTAATGCTTGTGATAACAGCAAAGAGCATGTTGCCACCTTCCTAAATACATATATATAAAAACAAACAGCAATTTTCAACATTTATGCTTTGCACCATTTTCTTTTCACAGTTGTTTTACTGCATTATCTTTCGCTATTATCTTGACCACAAGTCCCTGCTGCATGAAGTTGATTTGCAATCGTGGGCAGAACAACCTAATGTAATTAACTATCTGGCAAGTGTACAATGATCATTTCCACATAAAAAAGTTTCTCTCCTTGAATGAACACCCTCCAAATAAGGCACTGATTTCACTGCTTGTAAAACAGGGATGAGATTTTAATTTTGGGGGGAGGTGAGGAGAGGCATAATTTCTCCTGCTTTCTTTCTCCAGTTTAAACTCATCATTTTGTGTGAGGTTTTATTGAAATAGTAATTATGACACTTCAAAGTGACTCTAAAAAATATCCAGAAAAAAATGAAGCAACGTAATTGGAAGAAGGTTAGATACAAAGAGATATGCAATTTGAATCAGCCAGATGAGAGTTATTACCTAATAATGAGACTTTGCACTCCTATTACATTGGCTTTTGTGTGTGAGCCTTTAAAAGCCATAAGCTAATGAAGCTTCCTGCCTCCCCGTGACTGAGGTCGCTGTTGTCACTGTCTGATGAATGGAGAAAATAAGCCACCAAGACCAGGTGAAGTTGGCTTTTCTTCAGTTCAAACCATTTATTAATATAGTGGTTTGGAATAAAACTTAGAAACCTCAGCTCCCAGGTTCTCTTGCTTGTTTCCTTTTGCTCTGATTTCTTATTCCTTGCCCTATGCACTGAGATCCCAACGTACAGAGATGGTGGGATACGGGGGTGGTATTCTTTGGGGAGCTGGATTTAAGAATCCATACCCTATGAGGCTTAATGGACTTTGCAGTCATACTGAATCCTCTTATGGAAACAAGAAGAAAGGCAGGGGAGTGGGCACAGCTGTGTACAGGAGCCGATTGTTAAATATTCAGAAATTTGCCAGCTGGTTGTTAAATCTGAGGTAGCTTGAAATCAATCATAGTGGGAGTACTTATGCCACAGATATCAGCAAAGACTGCCATCAGGTCTCCCTCACCTGCCAAGCCAGTTCACCAGTACATCAGTGAGACTGAGTATAGGGAAGTGAATGTCAGGGTGTCAGATGAGTTAAAACTGTTTCATATGAAAAGTAGTGTTTTATGATCATAAACCAGGAAGTGATACTAACATGGAGAGAGAAGGAAACTCCTTGGTAGTTTAGTAAACTTAGGTTCATGCTGTATTAGCTAAACCTGAGGTTTGGGTTGTCAATTAGGCAACTGTGAGAAAACCAGTTACTTTACCTTCCTGGGCATTTTGCCTTTATTTCTGTGTTCTCTGCTATCTCCATTCACTCTTCCTCATTCATTCATTAATGCATTTAGCAAGTTGGTGCTTATTCCTCCCTGAAGATCCTCCCTGAAGAAGTATTTTTATTTTAAGTGTGAAGGCAAAAGGAAGAGGCCAAAACCATCAGCTAATACTTAGTTTAACATTTTGTGTAGACACTTTCTTACATACTTTATAATTACTTACTAATTCAATCCTCAAACAAAGCAATTAGGTGAATATTATTATTATCCCTATTTTACAGGTAAGAAAACAGTTTCAGAGAGTTTAATATCACATATCTCTATTTTGGCAGTGCCTGGAGAGAATTTGCTCAATTAATGTTTAGCCAGTAACCTCTATATAGATGTCAGGGTGTTAAAGGAGGCTGTTCTGGGGTCCCCTTTCCCATTCTGTAAAGAACACTGAATTAAACGTTAAAGACCTGCATTCTAGAATTCTTCTCTGCTATGTATTTCATGTCCTGGAGATTCATTTTCTTACATAAATGCAGATAATATCTTCTTTGTTTTATTTGTTTTGGTCAGGACTAAGAGAATACATGGAAAAAGCTTTTGGTTACAGGTGAGTTGTTTTGCAAATGTAAAACTAATTCTGTTTTCTTCTTACTTGAGTCATGCTGATATCCCTTTTCTCCTACTGTCTGTCTCCTTTTCCCCTGGTCACCATCAATTCAAGAGATTAATTTCAACTTCAGAGAAGGTGATCTTTTAAGTCATTTCCTTAGAAATTAAGATCCTTGCACTGACCAGCAGTATTTGGTAACAATGATGTGTTATCATACTGAGGCCCAAATTCACGCCTAATTGCCAGGAGAGGGGTCTCAGCTCCTCAGAGTGAGTGTTGACCCACTACACTTGTAGCTGTCCAGGCACATACGTATGCACACCTATATATGCAGTAGTTGCATCTACACCATTGTGGGAAATCCAGAGAGAGATGAGGTCAGCCATATGGCGAGTGACTCATGCAATTGCAGAAATGCAAGTCAGCATCTCCTCTGCTGCTCTGAGCTTGATGCAGAGACAAGGTCACTTCAGCACACTCCTGCCCTTGTCTCCCTAAACTTTTTGTTCCACCCACACACCCCCAGCTCTCTCTCAGAGCCTCATAGTCCCCATGCCTGCCCCCATCTCAAGTTAGCCTCCAAGTCTAACCATCCACTTTTCCCAGGAGGAAAGCCATCTTTTCTGTGCTGTGCTGCTCATTCTACTATGTTGGCCATTACTAGCCCACTCTAAAGGAAATGCATCTCTCCATCCCCACCCACTGGGCAGGCTGATTCAGTAAGGGAAGTGACAGCTTGGAAAGGCAGACTCTGGTTCAGCAAGAATAACAGGCTTACACTCCGCCCTTGGGGTCTAGCTGTGGCTCTGCCTCTAATTTTCCAAGGGATGTTGGTTTCAACAACTAGGACTAGACTCTGTTCCAAGTTAGCTGCAAGGAGGAACATATTTATTAAGTTAAAATGTATTGAGCATTCGTTAAGTGCCAGGTATTTTCTTAAATTACAAGCATTATTTCATTTAATCTTCCCATCAACCCATGAGGTAATTACCATTTTGATTTCCATTTTATAGGGGAAGAATCGAAAAGCAGAGAGAGGTTAAGAAACTTGCCGGAGTTCATACCTTTAGTGAAGTTGAAGAGCTAGGATTTGTACTCTGGATGTCTGATCTAAGATTTCACACTTTTAAACACTCTTCTACTCTACCTCTTTCAAAAATGATTTTATACATTATTTTCTATCCAAATTATAATTAAAGGTGGACTGTGGTATGTAGAATTCTAAAAAGACCCCATGATGTGATGTTCGCTCACTGGTGTTAATCTCCCCTCAAGTGTGGGTAAGGACTTGCTATTGCTTCTAGCCAACAGGATATGGCAAATCTGATGGGACTTCACTCCTACAATGTTGTTACACTATGTATAACTCATCTTGGCAGACTGGTGTGGTCTTGAGGAAACAGACATCCATGGCCCACCCATGGATGGCAGTGAGATGATGATGACCCTTCAGACCTAAAGGTTGCTAGTCAACAGCCAGTGATAAGTGAAGGTCCTCAGTCATGTGTGTGCAAGGAAATGGACTCTGTCAACAAGGTGAATGAGCTTGGAATTAGGCTTTACCTAGCTGAGCCTCCAGACGAGAATGTAGCATGGCTGATACCTTGATTGCAGCCTTGTGAGACCCTGAGCAGAGGACCTTGTTGAGCCATGCTGGGACTCCTAACACACAGGGACTGTAAGATAATACAGATGTGTTGTTTAAAGTTGCTAGCTTTGTGGTAATTTATTATGCTGCAATAGAAAACTAACACAGGTGAAGAGATTTGTCCAAGTTCACATCCTTAGTAAAACTACAGAGCTGGTGTTTGAACTCAGATGTCTGACACAAGAGCCACGTTCTTAGCCACTTCTCTATTCTACCTCTTTCAAGAGTGTTTTTATACGTGATTTTCTGTTCAATATTATTATTATTCAATTTTCTGCTTTAACAACTCATATCCCATAATGTCCTTGACAGAAGAGGTCTTACAGGCACCTTTTGATATATTTTTGTAAAGAGCTCATCTCCTCTTTGACTTTCTTTTTGTTGCTGGTGGCAACACTACCAGCTGCGTGTGTCAGTCCCTGGCCATTGTAGACCCACAAATGTACTCACAATATTTTCAGACTTTTGTGGGTCTAAACAATGTCTAGTATTCATACCTCAAAAAGTCTAAATTATAGAATATCATTTGATAGGTAAAAAAATTAGATCTTTTTGAAGAAGGTCACAAAGATTTTAAATGTAAGGAAATTTAGAATGGTAAGAAGGACATTTAAAATGCTTAGCTGGAAAAGTAAAATAAACAAAGAGCCCAAACATTTAAGGAAACTGACAAGGATAAAGGGCTATTTCAGCCTTGGGTTATGATGTCAGATGCCTTGTCCAGACTGATTTTATAATCCTGGCCCTCGAGTCCAGTCAGAATTGGCAACATAATTTGTGGGACCCAGTGCCAAGTGGAAATACAGGGTCCCTTGCTCAAAAGTTAAGAATTTTAAAGACAGTAACAGCATAGCATTACAGCAAGCACAGGGTACCTCTGAGCATGATGCTGTGTGTGACTTCATAGGCTGCACTCCATGAAGCCAGACCTGAGTGCAATTCACACTAGTTCTGAGACATACTAGACCTTGTGGTAGTTATTATTAGATGTCTTTTATTATTATAGGAGTGGTAACTCTTTTTCTCTTTGTACATCTTACTTGCGTATTTATTCAAAAGAGGTTCCAAGCTGATACCTAGAATCTGCAATATGCTTCTCCTCCCTTCCCTTCTGTTCTTAGCTACACTGGATTATTTAATCTGTGAGGCAGGGAGGGCTCTTGTCTTCTGGGTTTACAGTTTGGAGAATTTAATAGCAAAAATGGTCAATGCCTTGACAGACATCACACAGAAAGTCTGCATCTTCTTTTAGTAGGATCACAAAGCTAAGTGAGGGCAGGTTTCTTGTTCTTGTCCTTACTTTTGTGCCTCCACACTCCATCTCAGCTCAGCCCACTGCCGTAGTACAGTGTTATGCTCAGGGTGGTGGCTCAGATATACTGATCATTCATTCATTCATTCATTCTCTTTTTTATTTTGAGAGAGACAGAGAGAGCAAGAGTGGGTGAGGGGTAGAGAGAGAGAGAGAGGGAGAGAGAGAATCCCAAGCAGGCTCTGTGTTGTCAGTGCAGAGCCCCACGTGGGGCTCAAACCCACAAACTGTGAGATCATGACCTGAGCCAAAACCAAGAATCAGCTGCTTAACCTACTGTGCTACCCAGGCACCCTGGATATACTCAGTGTTTAAAGATTTGTTGAAATTCATTGGTAAGCCCCGGGGAGAGACTTTTTGTGGGGATAAAGATGGAACTGAGTCTTAAATGAAATTGACTTTCTGAGAAGGGTCTTATCTTAGAGTCAATCAAGTATTCTACTTCCACCCCACCCCAGATTCTGGTATTCTTCATTACATCCTTTGTTTCTCTCTTTTCTGTCAAGACCTAGGGGGAAAGGTTAGGCATTTGTTCTATAAGAAACTATGTGCTCAAGTCCTGTGATAGCTCCTTTTATAAAAATTATAACTGTTATGAGAGGAATTCGGAGATTTAAGCTATGAGGTTGAAGATTTTACATTTCTCCTATACTATCACATTACCTGAGGCCTAGGTATGCTAGGTGATTATCACCTAACTGTGAAGGCAAGTGCTGATTCAACCTTGAAAGACTCAGTGGTCCTTCCTAAGTGTGGACAGCCTTCATTTTTCTTTAGTCCTTTCTGATTCCTTATTCCACTATCAGCATGGTCTATGGTCTTTGCTTTCCTCCTATTTTCAACCCTATTTGGGCATCTATTTGCCTTTTGTTCAGATTGTATGTTTTCAAATAAGTGTCATAAAGTCCAGTTATAAGTGTCAGAGTTTCCAGGAATATTGGAATATAATCCTATTTTCTCCTCTTCTCCTATCTTCTTCTCAAGGTGAAAATCAAGGCATTTTAGTTTTCAGGATAACACCAACACTCACCAACAGATCCACAGTCAGAACTCATGCTTCTAATTGTATATCCACTGCTGTTTTCTGCATACTAAGCAACTCCTTCTTTTACTGAGTCATTTGTTATGTTACTAGCTATGACCTCAGCATGTTTTTTCTTCCACAATTGCCCTTGGTCCTAAGATATACATATCATTCTTATCCATTTATGCTAATGGACTACATAGGCCATTATTACACCCAAATCTTCCATATTGGGTTCATCTTCTCATTCTTTTTCTTTCCTAAACTCAGTCTTCTTTTAGCATATGTGAGTGGGTAGTAGTTGTGAAGTATGCTAACCAGTTTCAATTTATTTATCCCTTATCAAGATTTTATCTCTATCGGTATCCAACCATTAATATTACAAAAATTCTTACTTGCATATTTTCTAAATATTTAAGACTTAGCATCTTTAAAGAAACACAAAAATAATTTCTCTCCTATTTCCTCCAACCTCTTCTGGCCTCTACTTTATGGTGAGCCTGTAACTTCAGTTGAATACCAAAGGTGATTTCTGTTGTAGAGTCTGTCTTGTCCATTTAGTTTATCTCAAAGCCATCCTCTTTTATGGTAGGATTTCAAAAGTACAAGATTCTAATTGATCTTGTGTTAAATACAACTGTTAATATAAATTGAAATTAGGTCTATAAGTGCCCAATCTATAAGTTTTTTCATTTTGCTCTCCCATTTTCTTCAAATAGGAGTTAGGTCTTTGAATGAGAAGAAGGAGGAAGAAATATGAGATCAGCAAACCATGTTTGATTTATTGGCTGGTGTTTGATGCACAAATCACCACAACCCATAGATGGAGGGAATGTCATTCTGGGAAAGGAACATATATCTGCCACTGCTCTCTCCCTTGTAGCTTGGCTTTGGGACTCTTCTGGGGATTTAACTCTGGAATTCCATAATTTCTTAAGGTTTCATAGTATCCCAAGGTAAATTCCCTAGGTCAGATGAGTAGCTGCCCCTAATCAAGGCTGGTAATGTTTACTTAGCTGCGCTGCAAACTGGAGAGAGGAGCAGAAATACCAGGAGCTGCCTCTTTCCTGATGCTCAAAGGAGTAAGATTCTAGGAATCAAAGGGAAAATTGAAATTAAGGGTCAGTGGCTAATGAAACAATTAGTAATTGCCACAGACTTGTGTGTGGAGGCATATCAGGGACAAATGAGACCAGTAGGAATGTGCTATTTGCTGGATGTTTGTCAGAAAGCTGTTCAGAGGTGGCTAACAGACATTATGCAAACCTTATTCAATGATGTCTCCAAAGTGTGTTGTCTTTAGTTTCCCTATCATTTTACATAATACTAGTTCCTAACTCACTTATTCATGTTTTAATTTTCTACCTTACTTCTTTTATTCCCTCTGTATGACACTTGGCAGAGGAGTTGGCTGAGTGCAGCCAGTCATGTCTGTGCTGAAGGCTAATTGGACAGAATGCTAATGTGTCCAGGCTCTACTAAATTTGGACAAAATGGGCTAGAGCTTGATTCCATAGGTTTGTATATGTTGTGTGTGTGTGTGTGTGTGTGCGTGTGTGCACGCACGCGCGCGCTGCAGGATAGGCTGCAAGCCTTTGATAACAAATAGAATAATACTGTTTATATTCACACGGGGGGAAGACTTGACTATCAGAACTGAGCTCTTCACAGCGTAATTACAACTTGCTGAGTGCTGTGGCTCTGGTGAACAATGAAGATATAATCAGTGCACCTATTTGTCCTCCTGAATTCCAGCTGCTAAAGCAATTTCTTTTTCACAGAACTGACAATTTGTGGTTCTTGTGAAAATCCACCGTTTCCCCCCCGAAATCCTGTGAAATGGAGCTCGCCAGAGGAAACACTTTGAAAGCAGCCTGGTTCCTGCATCATCTCCATGAAATTAGGCAGATCATATTTCCAGCACTGCTATCCTGATTGCATGTTTGTTTAAAATGACAGTTGATGTTGTGTATCTCTTTCATTAGGGAGGCTCAACGATCTTGACATTATTAACTAACTGCAGCACTTGCTGCATATAAACACCAATCCACAGAGACATCTCAGACAGTACTTGAAAAAAAATAAAGCTCTTTAAATGTGAGGAACCAAGAGAAGTATCTTGGCAATGTTTGCAGTTTGGCAAGTGTATTGTTAGCCATTCACGAGTAAGTTATTTTCCATGAGGCCTAAATACCAGGATTCAGAGGGCAAACATTGACATCTGGGTTCAAGCACTTAAAGTGACCAAATCAAGTGGAGAGGAAACTGGGGACTTCTGCAGGAGAAAGAAAGCCAGAGTAGAGCTGAGTGCCTTTCTTTCCTCTCACTCTTTGAACCCTGGCTGCATTGAGCACATAATGCTGGATAATGAACCATATAGGCAGGAATGATCACTTGATTTTCTAGTTATTTTGAATTGGATAGGCGCACTAAAACCTTGATTCCAAAGGATCAGAGTTTGGTGGGATGGGAGGCCTGGATATGATGTTGGTGTTTTCTCATAAGTGTTTTTAGGGTCTATGCAGTCTTTTCCTCTTGGGGAAACTTTACTTTTAATATCCAGAGTACCCTCCATTAAAAGTCTTTGTGATGGTGGACACTGGTAACAGTCACCTCTCTTTCTCAGTCAGGCTCATCTGTGTCTCTTCCTTCCTGGCCTGAAGTTCTTGCCTCTTCTCTTTTGCATTGACCTGAAAATCTGCTTTTCTGATCGTGAGGATATTCTAACAAGGCCTCTTCTCCTGCTCAGTTCTTGCCTCACCATCTTCCTACTCCTTCCTAGCCCATCCCATTTAGTTCCTAGACTTGAGCTTGGTATTGGTCTACATACATCTGTCCCCATCCCTCACCCTCTGGACACCTGAGCTCTTGTAGGACTTCCCTGAGAAGCTCACAAAGTGTTGTATTGTTAAAGAGTTGGTCCCAAATTAATTCTTTGCTGACCTGATGTGGTCTACTGTGGTTCCATATAGGTCTATTTCTGGCGCAGACCTCCAATCTTCAATTGCATTCCTATGTTAAGAATGGAACCAATAGCAGGATAATAATGGCCCTCGTGAGAAGAAATAGATGAGGTAAGGGAATAAAATTATGTTTAGGTCTATCAAACTGGAAGACTGATTTTGGACTTTCAAAATTATTGCTTTTACTTCACTTTCTCCCCTCTTTTCCCCACAGACGTCACTAATTTCACCTTGTCAATCCTTCTCCAGAATAGGGAATGGGAGGGTGGGGAGAATATTCTTGTTCAATCATACACTAGGAAACAGAAAATTTGTTACAGATAAATGGACTCAAGATAGGGCATATTTAAACATAATTACATTGGCCACCACTGATAGCTTGAATGCACACTTTACTAAACTGCACAAAATGCCAGTTCAAAGTCAACATCAGATGAAGAAAGCTCAGTTTCAGAAAGCTTGAATTATATTATCAGCTCACCCTGGAAATAATAGTGTTCATCTGTATATAAGGGGATTGTTTCCTTATTTGCCCAGGACAGTCTCAGTTTACACCCAAAGTCTTGGGTTAATTATTGATAGCACCTCTGTTCACTGTCAAAAACTTTCCAATTTGGATGATAAATTATATGGTCACCCTACTCATAGGTTCCTTGTTGTTTTTAATTGTCTTAAACCCCAGCGGAGCCCAGTTATGAGAGTGGTAAGGATTAGAAATAGTTGAAAAGTTAAAGGAAAATATTTTTATGTACAAATGAAGAAAGATTTGGAGAGTGGGTCTGGAAAGAGAACAGGTAAACAAGAAAAATAATGAGGCAAAATACTGAAGATAGAAAAGAAGTGACACAAACTAGGAGGTTCCAGGGAAGTAACAGTGAGAAAGACCTGCAAGAGTGACAGTAAGTTAGGGAAAGATAGCTTCCACAGCTACTATCTTTGGGTAAGAAGAGAGTAATCATTGGCTCTAGGGGTTTAGACATTAAGATGTTTATTAATCAAGAAACTTTGATCTTTCTTCCTACACGTTTGTCTCTTGGGTTCTCTTGACGGTCTATCTGGGTAAAAGACCAACCAACCCCCTTGTCAAAGGAAGTGATGACACATTATTTTTCTTTTCCAAAGTGCTCGTGGGAATAGTCAGTTTCTTGAACAAGAATGCTGAGCAGGTGTTTGATTAGACAAGGGAAACCCACCATCTGCCATAGGCCCTTTGTCCTTCTGGAAAATTACTGAAGTGCAGTGTATCAAAACTATACACAAACAAAAATCAATTGCTCAAGATTCCAGCTCTGACCACAAAGTCAATAAGAGTGACAGGGATAAATTTGTTCTTCTCTTAAATGCTCTTAGAACCCAAAATGGAATGGATCTCAAATATGTGTAGAGGAACATTTAAAAATTGAGGATAAAGAAGAAATGAGAAAACTCAAAAAAGGAAGATATGGTCAAAGAAAGAAAAGAAATAGAATAAGGTTGTAGATATAGTGGAAATTACCAGAAAAAAAAAAAACTAATCTCTTCTTCTCTGAAACATTGTATAAGCTATTTTTCTGTAACTTTTTTTTGTGCATTTCAAGGGTATAACAGGATAAAATAGCAGCTGCTAATAGCTCTGTTATACTTGCCAGAATGTGGGAAATGAGGAGATTAAAGTCCTATATCAAAGGGTACAGAATCAGCATATTTAGGCAAAGTAACAATAATGATGATGTTAAAAATAGTAATAAGAACAAATTCTTGTTGCACTCTTAAGATGTGTCAGGCATTTTCTGAATTGCATTGTTTATTAATTCATTTAATTTTTATAACTATGGGATAGATTATCTTATTATCTTTATTTTCCAGAAGAGGAAACTGAGGCACAAAGTGGCTAAATAGCCCAGTAAGTGGCAGAATTGCGATTTAGGAAAATTGATTGGGAAAAGAGATGAATGGAAGTTCTTGGTTACATCCAAGATTCAATCATGAAGTGAGGAACATTATGGAAATTTTCCAGAGGCTAAATATAGTAACAATGGCACCTAAATCTCACATATACATTCAAAAAAGAAAGTCAAAGCCCGTGATTGTGAGTGAGGTAGATGGGCTTCCAGATGTAAGTCTTCAAGATATGTTTATGATTAATTCAATATGCTCCTTTAATATTCATTATATATATGTTGTTGTATTATTATTGTATTGTGGTTTTTTAGTAAGCATCTTTGACTGATTATTTAGAATGGGGATTGGAGATGCGGAGGATAGGTCAGACAGTAATATTTTATGAAACTAATTATCTGGAGAAGATTTGTGAAAGACAGCATAAATGACAGGGACTCATAAGGAGAAGAATCTGTGTCTTACAAAATGGAAGAAATTTATCCATGCTCTAGCAGCAAGACCACAGAACATAACCATGTCACCAAATCATAGAAGAATTCTTTGAAGTTAAAAAGATCACTAATGTGCTGACTTTCTACTGCCTTTATTTATCACTAATAAGGCACTAATAATAATCACTATTTATCACTATTTATCTCTTCCCTCAAGAAGTTTGTAACCTAGCTGGGAAGTCTGGATTTACATAAAGTATATATATACTAATATTCAACCAAGGGAGACTGCGGAGTCTGCAAGGTTAAAGACAATATCATTACAAGTAAAAGTAAATATTTCACTAAATACTTCACTAAAAAGTGACCAAGAAAACATTTATTATCTCACAGAGCAGAGTCCAGAGACAGGGTATGACCATGTTGATTAATTTGCTGGCTCAAAGTCATGCTAGAAGTCTAGGATCCATGTTTCTGAAATTTTCTTTGCTTTTCCCCCCTGGTTGCAAGATGGCTACTGCATTTCCAAGAATCATAGATGATGCCAATCTCCAGAGTCAGAAAAGAAAAATATTTGTATCTTTGCATCCTTTTTAAGAATGTGAGACCTTCCAAGAAGTTTCTCAATATACTTACCCTCATCAATCATAGGTCAAAGCTGCCTCATGCCCATGAATAAACTGATAAATTGGGAGGCAGAATGGAGTTGCTATGATTGGCTATGCAAGACCAGTAGGTCTCAACCTGTAGATCATGGACTCATGGGCTCTCCAACATCCTTTCAGGGGGTCAGCAAAGTCAAACTATTTTTGTAGTAATACTAAGAAATTACAGGTCTTTTTGACTGTGTAGATATTTGCACTGATAGTGCAAAAGCAATGGTAGGTAAAACTGCTAACACCTTAGTGTCAATCCAGACAAAGTCACAAATGAAAATGAAAGCATTGAAAAAAAAAACAAAAACGAGCCATGTTTCTGGCTATGGGAAACCATTTTGAAGGTGGGGCGGGGCTCCTGGGACAGGAGGGTGCAGACCCTTGCTGGTTGGGTATGTTCATACTTAACATGAATTCAATACTATGTACCATTGTAGTATAGTAACTTTTATACAGAAAAAAAAAAAAAAGACACCATTGTTCTGTTGTGTAGCTGTTGTGTTCTCCACTGCCACAGCTTATGGTAAAGAAAAAGGCCAGTTTCACTTAAAAATGTCCTTGATGAAGTAGTAAAAATGACTAAGTTCATAAAACTTGGCCTTTACTTATTTTTTATTCTAGATGACAAGATTGGAACTACACATAAACCACTTCTGTTACATTCTGAAGTATGATGGCTGTCTTAAGACGAAAACACTTGTGTGATTATTTGAGTAGTAAGATCAATTATCCACTTTTCCATTTAACACCATTTTTACTTGAAATAACAAGAGACAAAGTATGGTTATTCACACTATACACTTGACAGAAATTTTCCCAAAAATGAATGAAGTCACTTCCAGAAAAACAACTGACATTTTTTGTTGCTAATGATAAAATTTGAGCTTTCAAATGTAACTTAGAGTTTTAGAAAAACCTGCACCTGCTACCATCAGCTTTATAGTTTCCAAAACACTTAAAAACTTTTTTGATAAAATTAGTGGTGACATTAAGAAATGTGTTTTGGTGAGAGTTTTTTGATATTATATAGTAAAATAAGTCAACATTTAGAAGATCTGCATAATTTAGTGAACTGATATTTTCCAAATGACCAAGGCATGCTGTTAAAAAAATCATACGTGACTAAATGACCCATTCAAAGAACAAGATAAATTAATGGATTTTCGTGCAATAAAATATGAAAAGGTCATCACTTAGTTTAAGATTCTACATTGCCAGTAAATAAAAAAAAAAACACCACTTGCAAGGTTTAGAATATCAAAGAATATGCACAATTATCTGAAAAGGAAATATTCCTCTCTTTTTAATTACCTACCTGTGTAATTAAAGGCTAGATTTTCTTTATATACTTCAACCAAAACAAATATCACAACAGATTGAAATGTGGAAGCAGAGATGGAAATCCAGCTGTCTTCTATTAAGCCATACATTAAGGAGATTTACAAAATTGTAAAGGAATTCCACTTGCCTCAAATTCTTTTGGCACATGTAGTTATTTTTTAATAAAAATATGTTATTTATGTTGGCATGTACTTGTTTTATCATTTTTTGGAATCATTTTACAAACAAGTGTTTTAAAATTTCTCAATTTCAAATGTTAATGTGGTAAATATCAATAGATATAATACACATAAGCAAAACTCCTTGAGGAACACAATTGGGAAGAGTGTAAATAGATCCTGAGACAAAAAAAAAAAAAGTTTGGGAAATTCTAGTTCAAAGGAATAAGATTTATCCCTGGGTTTGGGAGGGACACAGTCTGCCTGGAAAGACATGACTACCTGAGTCCTGAACCAGTTGGGAGTCCTGGTAGGAAAAAAAAAACCACAAAACAGGTGGAGGTTGAGTGGTGATTCAGGGTTTACCACAGGGATAATCCTATGAGGAATGGAAAAAGGAAGTATCAGCTACTCTTTCAAGGAAAGAGAACCATGGCTCAAGGGAGGAGACAAGGTCATAGATGATTCCTTGTCCTCACCCTGTGCCTTCCCTTCCTCTCTTCTAACCCCCTTATTTTAGAAAAGAGGGACTCAAACAATATGTTAGGCAAGAAAGCCAAGCATCAGTGGAGGAGACAGTATACAAAGTACAAAAAAATAGTTGAAAAGACCATCAAATCATTTCATTGCAACTTAATCTTTTTTAACATTGAATAATTTCCCACTTTTCTGGGACTCATAGGTATATGCACACACACACACACACACACACATATGCACATGATTTTGAAATACATACATATTTTTTCCAGTGGTACCTGCAACATGTATCCTACAGCCAAAATATACCATTTACAATCTAATAAATGTATGCTGGGAAGTGTTTGAGGAAGTGTTTTAATATTTTGTTTTATTTTTTTATTTTGGGGGCTGCTGAAAAGGGGAAGGGGGAAAAAGTAAGATTAAATTGTGTTCAATATTGCTAAACCAGTTAAAGACAAGGTTAAAAAATATCAGGATTATTTTTTAAAAAAACATGAAATCTCCTAACTTGACAACCATGGATCTTATCACAGAGTTGGAGAAATGGGATCCAGTGTAAGCCAAGTATGAGTCTCCACACTGATAGCAATAAGCAAAATGATGGTGGAAACTACATAAATCCATCCTCAGATTCTTGAGGCTTGTTCCTGATACTGTCACCTCTGAAACTTTGTCATTTGTTTCACCTACCATGACCTCCACACACATAAAGGAGTTTCACTTCTCCACCCACTGGATTAGATCACAAGCTAGTAGCAGCACTTGTTAATACTATTTCTTCTTTGACTTTGCATCCCTAGATTGAATGCACATTTGGCATATATTAGAGACTTTGTAAATGTACTTCTAAGGACAGTTGTGGTGACTGAAAGCCATTTAATACTCCTGGAGGAATACAGATAAGAGGGCACACCCTGAGCATATATGAAGTATCACTTGACAGCCAGGGTCCACAGGAGATGGAAGGATTGGTTTGGAGATGTCGTTGGAGCTTTCATTCCATCTCTTCGACCATCTATAACCATCTTATTCCTGTTCCTTTTTTCTCTCTAATATTCTGTGTTTTCTCTCTTGTTCTTTTTGACCATCCCTCAATCCAAACTGAGCTTTTCTTCAGCTTCTCTAGGCCCCTGGCTATGCAAATTTAGTTTCTCAACTTGCCCTTGGTTCCATATTACTCTCTTGTTATTGCACATGTTGTTCTCTTGACCTGAAATATCCTCCCCTGTTTTCTTATCTTTCTATCCACTCACTCATCCCTAAAGACACAGCTCCAAAGTTTGATGTTCTGTGAAGTTTTCCCTGGTTCCCCTAGGAAGAATTAATTATCTTCTTTTCCACCACAGCTTTTTATTTGCATTTATGTTGTAGCTCCCCTATAATGGATCAGGCTTTGCTCTTTCCACATTTCCCAGACCATGCTGGGAGCTCCCAAGGGACAGAGGTTTTGCCTTCTTCTTAAGTGTGTGTGCCCCACCTAGCAAGCAAGTGGCACATGCCATATGCTCCTCAAATGCTTGGAATTCAGCGAAGGAATGAGAACAGCATCTCAGGTCTGAGTCTCTGGGCTATTTGTCTAACCAAGTTTTCACTTTCTATGAGGTTCACACCATTTGCTCATTCTCCTTTCTTTTTTTCACCCTTTGTTACCTTCAACCAGAAGCTAAAGCCTCTCATCTCATGCTCTGGGATGCTGCTTCTCACCCAGGGCCCAGCTGCTGAATAATCATTACCAATTAGGATACGTAGATATTGTCATGTAGCATAAGTTTTCACGAGGCAGTATTCTGTCCATACTAAATAGTTATACATGTGGGTACACTAGATGGAGGGTGTTTTCAAATGATGAATCAATTAACCAATTAATTAGTGTGTATTGAGCCCCTATGCCACAACCTAGCATTAGTGATATGGGGTGGAGGGTGAAAAGAAAGGGAAAGAAATGAATGTTTTATTTATATAGAATTGCCAATATTTGACCCCATAAAAGGAGCTATTTATATGGCTGGAGTGGCTTAGTGGACATATATTGAAATGGCAGAAACAAGGGATGGGTGAATATAACCACCATGGGATTACAGAGGGAGAAGTAACATGGGGTTGTGTTGTTAGGGTGCCAGGGAGAGGAACTTGCCTTGGGTCCTGGAAGTGGGTACATCCTGTGCTGGAGAGTACCACATCCCAATGTTGTAGGACCAACTAAGCTCTGTGTTTGGTTGGACTGGCAAGAGCCTAGGGGATGACTTTTCCTGGGGTCTGTGGGGAAGCCAATCTGCACAGAGGAAGGGGGCCACGTCACATAGGGCAGTTAAAGAATAAGCCTTGGGATGCCATTTAAAAAAAAAATTTTAACATTTATTTATTTTTGAGACAGAGAGAGACAGAGCATGAACGGGGGAGGGTAAGAGAGAGGGAGACACAGAATCTGAAACAGGCTCCAGGTTCTGAGCTGTCAGCACAGAGCCCGATGCAGGGCTCAAACTCACGGAGTCGAGATCATGACCTGAGGTGAAGTCTGCCGTTTAACTGACTGAGCCACCCAGGCACCCCTTGGGATGCCATTTTGATGTGGCTATTGTAGGTTTTATGACAGGCCAGCTTCTACAAAGTTGTGTTTAGTGGAGATTAGACTCAAAATGTCCTAGGCCCATGTGGAAAGCTCCTTTGCAGTAAATTCACCTTCTAAGATGCTTTTGATCCAGGGATACTAATTAACAGTAAAGGTATGTTAGATTTACTAACTTTCTCCAAAGGATAGTTCTAAAGATTGGCCCCTCAAAAAAGAGGAATTGAGAATAAGCTCCTTACTCAGCTTAAAATTTTGATGACATCCTCTGAGCCATGTTCCAGCTCTGCTCAGGGCCCTCAAAATGAGTTTTTAGCACTCTCATCTTGGCTGGGATATCTTGGTGCTGGCTTCCTAATTAAAAAGGTGTCTGTAGAATGTTATTTCCTGATTAGAACTCAAACCCTGAGGTTGTAGTAGCTCAGAACTACAACTCAGAAGTTCATTATACCCAGTGTGTGCTGAATATATGAGAAAGTCTTTTACCTGAATTGTGTTTGTTTGTTTGTTTGTTTGTTTTGGCCAGGGATTTTGCATTCAAGTCTTTGACTCAAGGGTACATGGCTCCTGCACTGATCTGTGGTGGGTTGTCTGAGACCATTGAGGCAAACTTAGGGATCTAAAAACTGACAGCAAAACTACTGTTTCACAGCAGAAGGTGGCACCTATTGAAAATCCTTCTATAGGGGCACCTGGATGGCTCAGTCAGTTGAGCGTCTCACTTAGGCTCAGGTCATGATCTCGAAGTCTGTGAGTTCGAGCCCCGCGTCTGGCTCTGTGCTGACAGCTCAGAGCCTGGAGCCTGCTTTGGATTCTGTGTCTCCCTCTCTCTCTGTCCCTCCCCCACTCATGCTTTGTCTCTCTCTGTCAAAAGTAAATAAACATTAAAAAAAAAGAAAATTCTTGCATAAATGCAGACCATGTTCTCAAAGGAAAAATTGACATCATAGCTCATAATGAACTATTCAGTCTAACCCCTACTTATGTCATTGTTTTTATGTGAAAGCCCATTTTCAAGTTCAACTCAAAAGCATTTTGTCCCTAGTGCAACTTTGGGAGAGGGGAGAGGGAAGGAATCTTCACCTGTTGTGTTCACACTGAAACCCAGCACTCAGAGAGCGATTTGGGAGTCTGGTAAACAGGGACTTCAGGTTTATCCATTTTTGTCCTTTGTACCTGTTACTAGTGTTTCTTTTCATTTTCAAAAGTTCCCAGTTTGGCCAATACAGTGACATCCGTGAAAGATAGGATAACCAAAATTACCCTACTTCTGAGGCTTTAAGAGCCATAGTGGGTACTCAGGGGAGGAAGGGAGTCTGGGGACCCAACGAATGTCTGGGGAGGGGATGCCAGGAGGTGACTGAAGGCCCCACAGATCTCCTGTGATCCTGCCAGCCTGGAATGTTTCTGCAACAAGGGATAATGTAAGTGCTGCTTTCTGCTTTAGGGAAAGTGTTTCCTAAGAGAAGAGGAAGAAAACAAAATAGGGAAAACCTGGGAAGCTCAGCTAAAACTGGGCTTAATGAGTCTACGCCTCTCCTGCCACCAACTCTTCTCCCCTCTGGTAAGAGAGAGGCAGCAGCTTTTATTCACTGAAAATTCTGATGACCACAGGAAGGAGGAAAACACAGCCAGATACTCAGGGCCCCTGTTTGGCAGGCAGCTGCCTTCTCATCCTGGGCTGAAGCTGTTTCCTGCTGAACAAAAAATGGCTGTGAAATGTCAGCTTGGGAAAGCATTGCTGGGCCTCAGCTTGTAACTCCTCCTCCTGGGGGTTTAGTGCGTGGCAGAGCAATCCTATCAGTTCTGCCAGTGATTCCCCTGCTGTCAATAGGGGTTATCATATCAATAGACCCACAAATAATTGCCTCCACCAACTATTGCATTTCCCAGAGAAGCTAATCCCTAAGGGGAGGGGGGGAGAACAGCTAATGAACCACATCAGAAGGTGAAGCAGAAGGAAAATCTCTCCTAGGAATGTCAAGGCAGCACATGCCTCTCTGTGAGATGATAAGGCAACAGGGTTTGGGACTTGGAGAAAATCTCTAGCTGCAAACAAGACTGAGGAAGGAGGAGAAAAAGAAGGAAAGAACAGAATCGGCTTTTTACCCTGTGTGCCTCATAAAATGAATGATCAAAAGTAAATTACAGACTTGCAAATGAGTGGTTAACGACTGAGACAATATGAGTGCAGAGAGAAGCTCATCAAAACACACTGGGCAAGAGCAAGAGAGGGAAGGACTGAATACAAATGACACTCTATAAAGCTGGAGCATCACAGCAAATGGCCCCCAGCGGAGGGCCAGGGTCATTCCCCACACCTGTTAGGGGCAAGGGGAAACGTGCCGAGGCTCCTTTCAAAGGAGGAGGAGATGAAGAGGCTGTGTGCATGGAGGAAAATAATAAGGGGGAAGCATGGTAGAGAGGAAGGAGAACAATGGCGCAGCAGCCCCCAGCTCCCCAGGGGAGCTGATGAGAACAGCTCTCTCTTCCCTCTACAATGGGATGGGACTTCAGTGTGCAGTGGGGCTGGGGGAGGGTAAGAGAGGCTCAGGGACAAGGATATTCTTTGCAGTCATGCACAACCTCCCACACTATAAATGCCCTGAATGGTGGAAGTCATAAAATGGGGTGAGGTCAGGGTCAGGGAGCCCCAGATTTACTTAGGATCCTTGTGAAGCCCCCTCATCTACCTCGTCTTTCAGCTGCTGCTCATTCCACGGGGACTTCAAAAAAGCTGGAGAACTCAGGTTCTGGGAGCATTTTAGTGGGAGGGAGGGTGCCAAAGCAGAACGTGCCAACACAGTGGAGCAGGTAATTGTAGGGGTGCCACACAGTAACCTCTCCACTAGTTCAGGGCAGGGTGGGGGACCAGAGGTGAACCATTAGAGGTGGCTGCTCTCAGGAAGATGGATACTACTGCATACTGCAAAGTCATGCACACTCATTGGACCATGGTTAATTACGAAACAAGTGATTTTGAAGCCCTAGGATGTGCCAGGCTCTATGCAAGATGCAGAGGGTGCACAAATGGTTATAATTGTCCCCTGTATTTTAGAAGCCTACAGTATAGCAGGAGAGAACAGATATATGAATAAATATTTGCAAGAAATAATTGCAAAAAGAACAACTAGCTGAGCATTGTGGGAGGCTTCACATAGGAAGTGACATAAGGTCTGGGTCTTAAAGTGCCAGATGAGGAGTGGGGTGAGGGTGGCATGCCAGGAAGAGGATATAGAGGCAAGAATAGAGCATGACGTGTTTAGAAAGTGGCAAGCAGTCAGTGTGGCTTGAGAGCAGGAGATGAATGTGGGAGGTGAATCTGGAAAATTAGGATGAGGATAGATTGGGGAGGGTCTTTAAGTTATGCTAAAGAGATTGGATTTTGTTTTATAGGGAAGCCACTGGAGGTTCCTGAGTAGGGAAAAGGCATCATGGAATCTGTGGTTGGAAAGCCCTCCCTGGCAGCTGGGTAGAGGATACATACACATTGAGATGCCTGGGGACATCTGTATTGTGGTCATCGGGTACATCTGCTGTGCCAGGTGCCTACCTGCCCATATACAGGGATGAGGCCCAGCAGGTAGAAGCATGGGAGGAGCAGAATTGGCAGGGGCTAGCAAAAGGTATTAGATTTCTCTGTCCCATGCAGGGGAAGAGCCACCTGCTCCATGCAGGTTTGAGCCAAACCACACAGTAGGTTGCTTTTCTACCTGCCCTTTAGGCTTAGGTGGTAAATATTCAGCTCAAAGGACATAAAGTGCAGAACATAAAGAGCTAAGGAAACCCAAAGCACTAGCACTGGCATCTGTCCAGCAATGACCTTAAAAAGCCAAGAAATCAAGAAGTTTTCCAATAGGTTTGAATTTCTGATAAATTAGCAAAGACAACTAAGATGGTCTCTTTGCTCCCCTTATCATTTAAGCATGGCATTTGTCCTGATTTAATTTTCATTCGTTAACATTTGCAAAGGATGTTGGGACTGGAATTTTCTTGCTTTCCCCTACCCTGATACTTAATTGATTCCTATTGATCCTTAGGTCACAGCTTAATCGTCACTTCCTCAGAAGAACCTTTCTCAACTCTATAGACTGATTTGGTCCTCTTAATTTTTGTCTGTCTAGGACCTATCTCTTTGACAATAGCCCTGTTTTAGATCTTCTATTTTTTCTCCCTTTCTTTCAACTTCAAAGCATATCTTCCCCATGATACATTCACCCTAGGCATAAGGACTTCTATATTGACAGATGAAAACCATAAATAAGCAAATTCACAATACAGTGTTAGGACTGAACATGGCTGTGTGCGTGTTAATTTCTTGCATTTGTTACTGGTTTATGAGGGGCCCTCATCCGCAATATAAAGGGCTACCGGTCTAAGGAGAAATGGATGGAGATATTTTGACTTAATGGATCTTCCTCATCAACTTTAAAGTTCCATATCCACTATTTAAATCTATTATATGGCCCCAGTGTCCCTCATCTCTGAAGCTGTACCACTTCCAAGGCATTGGCTGGAACGTGTGCCCCTAATCTCAATGAATGGAGACTACCAGTTGCTGAAAAAGTTTATTTTCCCCTCTTCTTTACACACAATTATGTTAGGGGAAGCAATGTATCCAAGTATAAAAGATATATTTCCTAGTCTCCTTTGCACCTGGAGGTGGACACATGGCACAGTATGGCCAATAAGATATCAGTGGAAGTCATCAGGTGGGCCTCCAGGAAAGCTGTATAAGAGGGACTAGACTCAGTTGATACATACACTTTTTGCATTTCCCTCATTCTGGAGCTAGGATGTGATGGCTAGAGCTGGAGCAGCAATCTTACAACCTTGAGGCAAAATCAAGCAAATTCCACAGACCTCAACTTGGACATCCTTGAGCCACTAAACCAATATCAGCAACTGCCTACATCTGGACTTCTTACTAAGTGAGAATAATAAACTGTGATCTTGTTTAAGCTAACATATTTTGGGTTTTTTTCTGTTATATGCAGTAAAGCTCAATCCTGAATTGATATACCCATCGTGTTTTGCAGGCATTCTGGTGAGTGAGTCAGCCAAGCTTATGAGTACCTGCAGTATGTTGCACCTTATTAGGTTCTAGGAGATTTCTTCCCTCCAGTGGGATGAGCACCAATAAGTAAGTACACTTGTTTTATCGCCTCTAGTAGGCACTGCCAGACCAAGCCCCTGCCCTTCCTCTAACCCCATTTCATACTGTCCCTTTTTCTTCACATGCAACAGTCTCTAGTCCCACTGATTAAATTTATGGAATATACATTTCCCCGGGTCAGTTCTTCTTACTTGATGTTCCTCCCTCTGTCTCCATCCCTCCCCCAACTCTTCAGGGTCTCTTGAATCTTACCATGAATGCCGTCTGATATCTAAAACAAACCCTTTCCTATTGCCCTCATTATTTCCATCTCAATCCTTTTTCGGTTTGTTTTATTCATGGCACTATCATGATTAAAACTTTTATTGTTTTTTTCTTGTTCATATATTTTTTGTCAGTTTCTCTCTCTGCTTCCAGCTCCTTTCCATCCACCCCCTCCAATCTGAGGACTACATGCTCTCTTAGTTTCTGGAGAGCATCTCACATGTGGTAAACATAAAAGAGATGCTCAGTAAGCACAGCCCATTCTCACTTTGCATGGGTCCCATATTTGTGAATTCACTTGCTCACTAAAATTTATTTGTAACCCCCTAAACTGATACCCATGATGCTTTTGCAGTTATTCACAGACATGTGCAGAACTGTGAAAAATGTGAGTCACCTCATACACATGTTCCCAGTTGAGGTTAAACAAGATGATGCTCTGCCTTCTTGCTTCAGTCCCCTTACTTAAACAAGTGTCTTTTTGTGGTCTGTTGTGTTTTTTAAAATCCTTTTGTGTTTTTTATTGGTGTATTCCTGTGTAAAATGGCCCTATGGCCCTCAAGCATAGTGCTGGAGAGTCGCCCAGTGATTCTATGTGCAAGAAGGCTTTATGTGTTTATGGAGAAATATATATGTTTAAATGAACTTTGTTCACGTATGAGTTATGGTGCTATTGGCTGTGAGTTTGATATTAATGAATCAACAATATATACTAAACAAAGTGTCTCTGAGCATAAAATAAGTTTTTGTATTGATGGGTTAACAAAAATCTTGTGACCAAAGGCTTACAGGAACATAGTCCTGTACTTCCCTTAGGAGCAATGGTTCAGTGCTTTCTAATTCATGTCCACGGTGACTTTATAGAACAGTACTACCACAGGTAACAAGAATGGACTGTATTTGTTGATGAATGCTAATGTTTGTGCTGGGTGTGATGTGCGCACAGGGGAGGGAGAGGGAATTCTCAGCATCATAGCCAATGCATAGTCAGGCCAAGTTAATTCTGCTCCCAAGTTGGCAGATCTGGAGATTGTTTTTTGCAGAGGGAGGTTTCTTTAATTCTCTTGGCACCATCCTGTAGAAGGACTGTAGCGAGATGCCCCAGAATCTACAAGGTGCCCTGAGGTGGTGATGTTTTTGGAAAGGGAATTAAAAGCCAGCACCTCTCTGTGCCTGCCTATGTCAGACAATTATAGAGAAGAAGAATGACAAGAGAAAATGAAAAGGAAATGGGCTGACAGCCTGCAGAGTGGTATTTCAACTCCAACACAAAACATTCAGTAGTAATTATAGAATAACCTTCATTTAAATGCAAATAAGCCTGTAATTAAGATAAGGGACCTACCATTTGCCAGCGTTTTTGTTGTTTCTTTTTATTTTTTAAATTTTTGGGGGGTGACAATTACAATTTCTCACACATCCCCCTGCTTTATTGATGAGTAGTCATTATGTTTATGGATTGTGTTGTGAGTGCAATATTTGGATAACTGCAGAATAGAAATTAGTGTCACTTACTTTCAGCTGCCCCTAGCAAAAGGAAAAAAATGTGTACAGTGCATAATGTTGACATAAGCAAAACTTCCTAAGTGGCATGGCCCTGGACGGCATCACATAATGTGCTGTCCCAGATCACCAAGAGCCTGAGACAAATGCACTGAGTCCAGAATTACAGAAGGAAACAAACAGCTTTCTTGATGACTTCTAGCAGAGCTGCTGAGCCCTTGCAAAGCATCTACAAATTGCACCAAGTGTTTTTCCTTGGTTGAAAATGGGCAGAATGAAGGATAGAATTTTTAGACATTTTCTCAATAGGATCTTCAGAGAGGGAAGATGATGATCTAGCCATGGCCTGTGTATTAGTTTGTGACACAGGACAAATTTCTTAGCCTCTTTTGCCAAGTTAATATCGATCACTTCACTTATTGCCTGCTATTGGCTCTGATTGACTCACACTCTGGATTAGGAAAAGTGAGATCTCAAACAGACCAAATGGGCTACTTGCTGGGTAAGCAGTTATTCATTCATTCCCTCAACAAATATACCCCTTTCCCCAACATCTTTTTTCTTTTCTTTTCTTTTCTTTTCTTTTCTTTTCTTTTCTTCCTCCTCTCCTTTCCTCTCCTCTCCTCTCCTCTCCTCTCCCCTCCTCTCCTCTCCTCTCCTCCTCTCCTCTCCTCTCCCCTCCCCTCTTCTGCTCTCCCCTACCCACTCCTCCCTTTCCCTTCTCCTCTCCTCTCCTCTCCTCTCCTCTCCTCTCCTCTCCTCTCCTCCCCTCCCCTCCCTTCCTTCTCTCCTGTTTCTTCCTCTCTTCTCTCTTCTCTCTTCTCTCTTCTCTCTCTCTCTCTCTCTCATCTACTAGTGCCAGAACTATTTTAGATGATTGGGAAATATAGCAGGGAAAAAAATGGCATCAATCTGAAATAAACCACCCAAAGCATGCTGTGGAAAACTTTCACAGGCACGTCTGGCTATTATTTTTGGAAGGTATGATCAACCATTCCAACCAGTCCTTATTGCCACTTTTCCTTAACTCACTGACTTATGTTGTGATGGAAACCTTGCTGGAAAACATCAGAAAGCAGGGTGTTAAAGAGCAGCTGAAAGGTCCAGCAAGTTCAATTTATTCTTTTAATTAGCAAGGGAGTTGTTTTAATAGTCCATTAGCCATCACCTAATTAAAGAAAACTTTTTTCCCCCTAAAATATACAGAACTCAAAGGAGAATTTTCTAAGATGTTCTTTTCCAGAGGTTTGTCAGGTAGTCTAAATACTATGCTATATTCTTCAGGAAGTAGTTGGATAGTTGCCACCTTAACATTTTTTTTTTAAATTATGTCTTGAAAGGATACAATATTTTTGTAGATTCGTGTGCTAAACTGGAGAAGCTTGGGACAATAAGCTGAACAACATGAGCAAAGCCAAATTCAGGTGAAAAATCTAACAAATCTGACTCTGCTAGCACAGTTTTCTTACCCCCCATCCTAACTTGTCCTTTGGCATTTTTCCTTCTCAGCACCATGAAGATTTTACAAAAAGTTTGTGCTTTAAATGAACACATCTTTGCCTGAAAGGTGATTCCATAGCTTTCCTTAGGCTCTTTGTATCTTTAGTGAGTGTTATCCATTTGTCTGGCTATAGATGTTTCCTAGGGAACCTCAGATGCCCTTGATAGAGTTTACACACTGTTACCTAAGACTGAAATGTGTTTGATGGATTAACTGGGGAACTTACAAAACTTTAATGTCTTTTTTTTAAGTGCCTAACTTTGTATCCTCTGGGGTGATTGTTAACTTCAAAAGCCATTTCAAGGTTCAATAAAACTAATGGAGGTGAGATGGGCCTAGTAAAGCATTCTCAGATTCCTATTCTCACCATTCTTTATCACCCACACAATGAGCTTGCTAAGCAGTTCTGCATTATCCACAAATAATGTACACTCATCCTTCATCTTAAGTCAAATGACACCTCCACCACGGAGCCTTCTCTAATCTCTCCTAAGAACACTAGAATTAATTAGGCATTCCTTCTTCCATGTTCTGTAACAAAGACACCTCCTCTTCTTTGCCAAAAAAGAAAAAAAAGTGAGTGCTACCAATAGTTCCTTCATATTTCTTGAGATAGAAAATAGATCTTAAAGTTGTTGAAGCTTTTGATTTGGTAATTCTATGTTGCTTCTAATTCCAGGGTAGGATCTCAGGGGTGTCCAGCCAGCCTTTCTTTGTACTGAAAGGGGTCACCTTTTCAAGCATTGTATTCACACAGCTTTGAGGTAGGTATCACCTTCTAAGGTTCTTAGGAAGCTTTGAGCTGGGGGAAATCTTCTAATTTCAGATACTCCAGACTTAGGTATTCTGTTTAATAATTAAATAAGGCTATCTTCATATGTGTGTTTAGAGAGAATACCATGAGGTCAATTTGTTTTGGATTCCTCTAGCTGAAGCCAGAGAGTTGAGCAGGGCACCATAAACTTGGGGGGAGGAGGGTGGCCAAGGTGAATAGGCTCCCCACCTGAGGTGGTCAGTGAGCCCCAGTCATATGGTAAAAGGTTGACAAAAGAGGTGACCATTCAGGACCCCTAAGGAGAGACTTGTCAGTGGATTTTGGGAGAGTTACATATCATAATTTAATTTAGATTTTCCTTTTAAATTTTTATAGTTTATTTCTTCTCTGAACTTCATTTCTAAACCATGACTGTTCTGGGTGAGCTGTGCTTAGAGACATAACGGAGGTATTTATGTCTTCACTTTGGGAAGAAAGGGAGGTGGAGGAGGGTTGTGGCAGCGTTGAGAAGAAGCTCTGAGAAATCTGAGGGAATGGGCAGAAAAACCTGGGCAGTAAATTGAAGAGAAAGTTGATGATCAGCTATAAAGACAGATTTGTGCAAGGTTTAAGTACTCCCACTTGGAGAAGGAATTTGATTTCTTGCAGTTATGCAGACAGGGGCTCAGTATAATAATGGGGTTCTATAATTTGGTATCCAAGTGAATGATAAACCCCACCCACCTTGGGAGGATTTTTGGTGACTTTGCTCATTCTTCTTGTTCTCTGGATTCTAAACAGTTGAAGATGGATCCAAGGGCCCACATGGAGATCAAAATGCAGCACTTGCTTCATTTCTGGTACATCTAGTTTGAACAATATAGGAAAACTTAGTTACTGTAAACTTTGGGACCTGCAGAATCCTGATATGGGTTTGGACCACCAAGTTGCAACAGAATGAAGTAGAGATGAGCATAAAAGACATTTTTAGATATCTGCAAGATACTGCTAATATTTTGGGGGTTTGCATGTATTCAAATTATTGAGAAATGTTCTATTCATATTATACACACACACACACACACACACACACACACACCCCAAATATATATATATTTGCCATCCAAGTTCATGGGACTCCCTAATTCTATCCTTGGACTCCTGAGAGGCCTGTGGAACCCAGATTAAGTAGTTCTTTCTTGGGAAGAAATTTCATGAGCAAGAAAAATATCAACAAACATTTTATTGAGATTAAGTAGGCTGCAGAGACCTAGACGCCTTAACTACCCACCCACCCTCAGATGCATCTCCAGGGGGATGAAAGTCAATGAAGGTGGAAGAAGGTGTCTTTCTGGCTCCAGGTGCAGATGTTCCACCCTACCTCTTGCCCTGCCCCAGACCCACCCTGATTTGGGTTTTGTTGTTTTCTTTCTTTTTTTTTTTTAACTTTTATTTATTTTTGAGAGACAGAGAGAGATAGAGCATGAATGGGGGAAGAGCAGACAGAGAGACACAGAACTTGAAGCAGGCTCCAGGCTCTGAGCTGTCAGCACAGAGCCCAACATGGGGTTTGAATCCACGAACTGTGAGATTGTGACCTGAGCTGAAGTTGGACGCTCAGCCCACTGAGCCACCCAGGCGCCCCTGGTTTTGTTGCTTTCTTCACTAGCTCACCATGCAGCCTCCCACAGCTTGCTTCATTCTGAATTCACATTGTTCCTAACTAAGAACAGCTCATTTAGTTTCTCCTCATTCTCTCCTGAAAGGAAAGCAACACAAATATACAAAAAATGATGAGTATCTTTCCAGATGCAGACAAATTCATCTCTTTCCGGGGCATTTTATTTTTACTCTTGGCAGAAGTGGTAGACTTGGTCAGCAACCCCCAAGGATGGTTCATTAGGGATGGGAGAAGGAGCACCCATGATGTTTGCTGTCCCAATCCTTTGCCTGCTGCTGTGATGACCACCAGGAATGGAATACAGTCAGAAAAGCACACTGTTGTTAGGGTGGGTTTTTTATTTACTTTCTTAACAAGCACACTGGAGGAAAAAGTCCCCTCTGTGACTTTGTTGTCACCTTTACCAAATTAGCTGTATCTGGATATGTCAGGGACTGTGAATGTCAGCCTGAGCCATTTAGCTGAACCTGCCTACTATGTGCAGGGCACTGTACAGGATTCTGTGTTGGCTGCAAAGAAGAATTCAGTGATAAATAACAGTCAAAACATCTTGTCTCCTACCATCCCTCTATCACAGATATTGTCACTGTTAATTTTACGTGTCTGCATAGCTAGACCATGGTGCCCAGGTATATGGTTAAATATTCTGTATGTTTCTGTGAGGGTTTTTTTTTTTTTTGAATGAGATTAATACTTAAATTGGTGGACTTTGCGCAAAGTAGGCTGTCCCCCATAATGTGGGTGGGTCTCATCCAATCAGTTGGAAGGCTGAACAGAACAAATCTGATGTCCCTCAAGCAAGGAGGAATTCTGCCAGCAGATGGCTTTCTGGCTGGAATTACAACACTGAATCCCTCCTGGGTCTCCAGCATGCTTGCCCTCCTTGTGGATTTTGAACTTGCCAGCCTCTACAATCATATGAGCCAATTCCTTAAAATAAATATTCCACTCTCATACACACACACTATTTTTAAATTTTTGATTGAAGTACAGTTGACATATAATACTAAACTATTTTCAGATGTATAGTAATTCAACAATTATATACATTATGAAATACCATGATAAGTGTTATATTATTGACTGTATTCCTTATGCTGTGGTTTTCATCCCTGTGGCTTATTTATTTTGTAACTGGAGGTTTGTACCTCTTAATCCCCTTCACCCATTTCAACCATCCCCCTCATATCCCTTTGGCAACCTCCATGCTAAATGAAATAAGCCAAACAGACAAAGACAAATACTGTATGATTTCACACACACACACACACACACACACACTATTGATTCTATTTTTTCTGGAGAACCCTGACTAATAGAGATATTTTACACCTTTGTCTTTCATCTGATTTGCTACTTTTAGGGCACATCTCATCTGCAGGGGAAGTTGTCTATGACAGGGCTCTCCTATAATCTACTTCCTTAGAGATTGGTGGATAAATTAATTTATATCTTTAACAGCATGCTTAGAATTCTGCAAGGAGCATCTAAACTTATAGAAATCATCTTTGATTTAAGCAAAGGAATAAGCAAATGAAAATGATTGTCAAATACTTAATGATTTCCTTTCCTCTGGCATATTTAGGGTAAAGAGTGATTTTTTTTCATCTTACAAAATGACTGTTATAATCCCTGGTTACGGAGAAGGGACTAAATTCCTAATATGTCTGTGCAGGGTTTAGAAGAAATAGGGTCTAACTGGTCAACAGGCTTTGGTTTTACTGACTTCCTGCTGTTCCTATTCCACACACACGCCTCAGCAGTGCTCATCCTAATCCATGACTTCAGTTACCAATTCCATGCTGATGACTATTATGACCCAGAGCAGCTCTGAGTCTCAGATCCATATATCCAATGTGTCTTTTCTTCTCTTGGATGTCTCATGGGCCTCTTAGTGTTAACATGTTCAAATCTAAGTGCATCATCTTTGCTGTAAATTCCAAATTCTGACCTCTTCCTGTATTCTCTGATTCAATGACTATGCTTCTGCTTGCCCACTTGTCTAAACCAGAAATTTGGGCTCATTAATATAGCTTAAACCTACATCTACTTCGTCCTCCCTTTTTGATTGTTTTGGTACAGTTCATGATCTGTTCAGAATTGGGTTATCATGGCTGTCTCTTTCCAGCTATTCCCTTTACTCTTTCATTTTACCCTCCAAACTGCTAACCCAGTGACCTTTCCAATGTGCAAATAGTTGTCTAGCTTTGTTTTTTCTTAATGTTTATTTATTTTTGAGAGAGAAAAAGACAGAGTGAGAGTGAGGGGAGGGGCAGAGAGAGAGGGAGACACAGAATCTGAAGCAGATGCCTATCTCTGAGCTGTCAGTACAGTCTGACGTGGGGCTCGAATCCACAAATGGTGAGATCATGACCTGAGCTGAAATTGGACTCTTAACTGACTGAGCTACCCAGGCACCCCAATAGTTGTCTAGCTTTTTAGAGTCCTATAAAGACTTTCTATCAATTTAAGGCTAATATTTAAACCTCTCAGCATGGTATATTAGCCATTGCTGCATAATAAATAATCCCAAGGCTTAGTGGTTTAAACCAACAAACACTTATTATGTCATATAGTTTTTGAGTATCAGGAATCTTGGAGTAGTTTGGCTGTAGTTAGTAGTTAATAATTCTAGCTCAAGATGCCTCATGAGGTTGCAGTTAATCTGTTTGCCTGGGCTTCAGTCTCTGAAAACTTGACAGGGATTGGAGGATCTACTTCCAAGCTCATTCATGTGACTATTGGCAGAAGTCTTCAATTTCTTACCACATGGGTCTCTCCATTGAAACATGCTTTTCCCAAAGGGAGTATCTGAGAGAGACAGAGAGGTGGGGTAAGGGGAGAGAATGAGAGAGTGAGGGGTGGGAGGAGCTCAAGATGGAAGCTTCAGTCTTTTATAATCTATTTTCAAGTGTGATACACTGTCATTTTCCTGGTATGCTGTTGTTCAGACAGACCAACCTTGGTAGAATGTAGGAGGGGACTACACAAATGTCTGGAGACCAGAATGTAGGGTTCATTGTGGGGCCATCTTGGAAGCTGACTACCATATATGGCATTTAGCAACTTTCGAAGATCTTGCTTTTGCTTACTTCTCTAGGTTCTTTTCTTATTGGACTTCTCGCACTGTGTCTTTAGTCATACTAAACTTCCAATGAATTGTATCTTTCACAACTCTTTGCCATTGCATGCTATACCCTCTGCTTTAAAATTCTTTTAGCTCTCTTTATTTTTCCTGATGACTCTGTCATGCCTTTTATGAGTCCCTACCATGAAAGGGCCTCTTGTGACATCCTTTTCCCCCAACTATAGGTCTTTCTCTGTGCTTTCACAGATCCCCACATCCACCTCTATCATACTACTTTAAAATCCATCATAATTATTGGTTTATGAATCTCCTACATTCTACTGTGATGTTTCTGAGTTCAGAGATGGTGGATTTTTTTTTATCACCCATTTTATTCCCAATATCTCTCAAAATACTGAAATGTAATAGGAGTTCAATAAATGTGTGGTGAATGAGAGAAGAAATGAATGCACATTTTGCTGCAGAATATGAATTACAGGGAGAAGGGAATACAGGCTCTTTTGTCAAGTTTTATTATATTTCACAGTTTTATGGGTCAGGAATATGGGAATGCTGTTCTTGGCAATTCTGCTCCATGTGGCATTGAATGGAGTTGCTCAGTGGTATTTGGCTAGAGTATGAGCTTGTCTAGAAAGTTAAAGATGTCTTCTCTCCTGTGACTGTCACCTTACTAGCCATGGCTAAAATATTTGGCTTGGCTGTGTGTACCTATTTGGTCTCATCAGAACAGCAACTTGGGGTAGTCAGAGTTCTTGTAGAACAGCTAAGGGGTCCTTGAAATATTTCCAAGAGAGCCAGGAAGAAGCTGCAAATCTTCTTCTGAGCCAGCTTGGGAGCATAACTTACATTGCATTTTATGGGTTCAAGGAAGTCACAGAGCCAACCCATCTTCAAGGAGAAGAGACTAGAAGGTCACAAGCAGCAGGTGGCCTGGCTCACTGGGGAGCCAACTTTGGAAATTAGATCCCGAAACTATAATCAACTCTTGTCATATATATTTTACCTATGCTAAGTTTCTCTGCTATTATCCTGAAAGCACAATTTTCAAATATTTCCATCCAATTTTTATTAATAATAAGAAGAAATGAGGGCTTACTATTATACATTTAGGTCAATGTGTAGCTGGATAAAATTTGTATCTATAGAATCTTGACCATAAAATACATGTCAGCCTTGAAAGAAGTCTATACTGACATGACAGAGGGCTCTGTTCTTCATACTGCAGCATTTCAATTGATGATTTGATAAGGATTTTCAACTGCAGTGGAATCGTTTTCCTAGGGATGTTTTGGAGGTGCATAGGGTTATTTTTGATTGTCACAAGGACAATCAAATGTTGCCACTAATACTTAATTGCATCCTATGATATACGGAACAGTCCCATATAGCAAAGAATTATCCTGTCCAAAATTTCATTGGAACTCCTATTGAGAAACACTGAATACATAAAGATAAGCCTCCCATATTTGCTAATGTCATGACCTAATATGATTATGATAGGAGAATATTGGCTCAATAGCAGATTATATGGGGAAAGAAAACAGAGATCTTAGTTGGATGCAAGATTAATATAAACCAACACCACGTGTCTGCCAAAAATTATTATTTAAAGCTATATTTAATAAAAGTTTCAGTTCAGAACACAAAGAGCTATATTGATAAAGATCTCAGGCCATTATACAGTGGTCAGAATTCTCGTGGAGTTTTACGGTTGCTCCCAGCAACCTGATTTTAAGAGTGGCATAGATAAATCAAAGAATGGCCACCAGGAGAACAAAGAGTCTAGAAGCTATGCCTTATGAGTGGGAAACAGCTATTTTCAACTATTTGAAATATTGTGTGGAAGAATGATTAGGCATATTCTTTGAGATTCTAGAAAGCAGAATTAGGATAAATGAAGGAAGACTTTTCTAATAATTAAAACACTTTGTCAAAAAATGGAGTGTTATGCCTTGTGGGATAATTAACCCTGGTTGAGAGTCCCTGTAGAAAGTGGACTGCTTTAGCCCATGGGGTGATTTTAAATGAGCTGAATATTATGAAGGAGACTCCTGTATAGAGTGGGACCCCTAAGTCATCTTCCATCATCATTATTATTATTATTATTATTATTATTATTATTATTTTAGGATTCATAGACTCATATTCATGAAATACTTGTGGACACTGCTTCTCTACACTTTTTATAATAATGCCTTAGTTCATAATGCCTTTCTTCAGCTTTGTAACTGCAAATCAGTCCCTTAAGCTATCTAAACTTTTATTTCTTCAATCATAAAGCAGGAAATCAGAGTGCCAGACATATATTCCTAATTGGATAGCTGGAATAATCAACTTACATAATAGTTTTAAACTGTAAAGTGTATGAAAATATAAGAGAATATTTTGTTTTCCACAGAGGCTGTGGACAATGTGTCTTATGTCTGAGAGAAATGATTTAACATTCTTTTTGAAGGCCATCCAAATGACTTGTAATTGTTCTCCTTTTTCTGATAAGGTGTGAAGGTCTCTAATAGCTGTCAACAAAGTGTCATGTGGAGTGATTTAAGTAGCACTTACTGTTCTCGTATTGGTTGGCCTTTATTTGGTCCAAACTTTTGAACAAGGAGGAGACAAGAAGGGGTGAAGGGGAGGGATGTTAGATAAGCTTTTACTTAACTGATGTTTATTTTGGGGGGGAAACGCCATCATCATTATCTGTGAAAAACAAATGTGTGTTGGCATCTACTCTTTTTTGAGATGGCTCCATAGTTAATGGAACTGTCCAAATTCCCCTGTTTGTTACAAATGTTCAATAACAAAAATTCAAATGAGTAAATTTAAAGATCAAATAGGCTGTATTCAATGATTCATTAATTGGGCAGCATCCCATCTAGCAAATAAAAAGGGGCTCCATGGAGCTGCAGAAAAGGAAAGTTTTTTACAATTTTTTAATGTTTATTCATTTTTCAAGAGACAGAGCACAAGTGTGGAAGGTGCAGAGAGAGAGGGAGACATAGAACCCAAAGCAGGCTCCAAACTCTGAGCTGTCAGCACAGAGCCCAACGCAGGGCTCAAACCCACAAATCATGAGATCATGACCTGAGCCGAAGTCAGATGCTTAACCAACTGAGCCAGCCTGGCGCCCCCCAAAAAGGAAAGTTTTTAAAGGCAGAGAGGGAGGGGAAAAAAAGGAAATGATTAGCAAAGAATGCATTGTTTCAGGCAAGGTTGCTTTCCTACTGGCAATGGACTAGGTCTGTCAGCAGACTACCTCCTAGTGCTGACCAGGAAATTCCAGGTTGGCTGATTGTAAGTCACATTTCTGGGAGAAGCTGAAGCTACCTTTAGGGCAGGTATTAGGTCTTGGTAGGGTTTAGGATATGTGACTCTGTTTTGGCCATTTTTAACACAATAAATTATGAAAAAAAAGAACACATTGACTTAAACTAAATTTTGTTGTTGTTGTTGTTATTTTTAAGAGATACAAGTTAGCCAAATCAGCCTCAACAACCCATTCTAAATTCTAAGAAGAAAAAGCAAATTAATGTTCATTTAATGTTTAATTAAATTTATTATAGCTGGTATGCTGGTTTTAGGTTGAATTTATGGTATGCTAATGTTAGAGTTTTATGTGTTCTATGTACACTTTATAGCACATTGGGGTCTCTTGCATAATCAACATGTACCATATACTTAATGCCCATTTTATGTGAGTTGGAGCACAATTTTACTATTTTAAATGATTATAGAAGTTTATTGTTATGTCTCTCCCCTTATATCATATTGTTAGCGATGTCTATGATTTATTTGATGCCAAATTCTTGATGTGGAACACAATTCCCAATTATAGCAATCTTCCTATAGGGAGAATGGTATTTGGTTTGTAACAATCCACTTTAGCATGAGATTTTAGGAATGCAGTTACAAAATAAGGCAACTGTATGCATTTTTCACTAGAGGTGAAATGTTTGCTGGTTTGTTTGTTTTCTAAAGATAAGGAGGATATATACTAACAGTAGAACAAAAATAAGCCCCATAGAAGTAAAAGTGATTACTGTTGTCTCTGTGGACATGACTCGTGTTGGTTTTCACTGACATCCCATTTAGAGTTACTCCTTCCTCTACACTTCTGCTAGTGTTCTCACATCAGGCAGCTCTCCAGAAAGGAATTTTTAAGAATATCTTGTCCAAGACCCACCCTGCACAAACAAAAATGCTGAGATATGGAGTGCTCACCGAAGTGACTTGCCCTGGGCCATAGAGCTGGTAAAGGTCAATGCCACACTTGAAATCCGATCTTTTGGAATTCGAACCCAGAGCATTTTTTGTGATTCACATTTTTCCTTATTATCCTGGTGCCTTGTTGCCAAGCAAGTGTTAGGCGTCATTGTTTACCTGATACCAGATTTCTGCTATGGAAATGCCTCTCCCCAACCCCCGCATTTCCTCCTGTCTGGGTGTTCTGATCATAATCAATAGTCTTCCAGTGCATCCAGTAAAGTCTGGGAAGTCCAAAACCTCTGCAAGGAAAAGGAAAATGCCATTTGAGGTGCCAGAGGAAATCAATATGACTGATGCCCTCACCTCCAAGGTATACCCCTTGTGATGATTGCCCCTCATTCTCTGACCCTTCCAGGCCCAAGGTATCCCACACCCAGATTAACTGGCTCCTGTACACTTATTTATGTGCCATCAGCCAATATCCTTCAGCAATAGCAGCAGCAGCCTTGATTTGTTTTCCCTTTTTACAGCTCTGTTGCTGGAAAAGGTGGATGGAACATTTAATTTGGCATTAAATTCTATTCTGGGGCATCGTCCCCTGTGGCAAAGGTGATGTGGATGGTTTGCATTTATGATTTTGCTCAGTTCAACTCATTTTTATGCTCAGAGAAGAGTTTCTGTTCAAGCTTTTCTTGCTTCTCTTGCAGTTTTATTTCCGATTTCATATAGACGATTTCATAGAGTGGAGCAGCCTGCTTTCCCTTTGTATTCAGACTACCATTTTTCCATTAGAAGTGTTGGCAACAACCTTGTTTCTGCATATACGTGCAGCATAGATAGCACATTTGAATTCTGAGTGTAGCTCTATTCTTGAGGGATGTGGTCTGTGTCAGGGGCAGACATGACAGGGAGCCAATGTGCATGCCAGGGAAAGGGATTCATCTCAGCTCTTCTCCTTTTGCATTTTTACCTCTGATTTCATGGTGACTGGTACAGTGGTGGGTCTAATTCTTTTCCCTTTCTTTATCCTTGAATCACCTTCAGGAGAGTCGACAACCAGCTTGCTCTGCGTATTAGTTTGTTAGAGCCAGAATGCGCCGGAATTTGCTATCAGTTCTCCCAAGGTGAGATCTCTTCAAGCCTCATGGCTTTGCTGAGTGGCTGCTGGCCCCCAGACCTGCCTGCAGTCCCCATCTCAAGACCCCACAGCATTCCTAATTGCTGGTTTCTCTGCTCAGAAGCACCCTCTGCCCTCGATTTCTTTGGAAGGTGGCCCTCTCTCCTCAGCACTGGAGATCAAATTCTTTCCCCAAAACAGTAAAAACGTTTGCCCCCAGTTTCCTGCCCCCACCCCAGCACTGACCACATCATCCTTTCCCTGGCCTCTATCTCTTCCTTCACATGCATATCTGGCCAGGAGCAGTCTGTGTGTGGATGTAAGGGTCGCAGGGGCAGAAAACCAAGGTGAGGAGAAGTGAGATGCTGAGGCAAGAGAGGTTTCTCAAAAGAACTGAAGCCCCATCCCCTACCTCTTGCTCCTTCAAGCATTTCCTGATCACTGATTTTTTTTTTACGTTGATATTTGCAAAACCTTTGGTTTCTGATAAAGTCTTTGTTCCTTATGTTTGTGGGAGAAAAGTAACAAAAAGGGAGAGAAAAACACAGTTAAACAGCAAATCCTACACATATCCCAAGGCTTTTGAAGACAAAAAGAATTGTACAAAATAAATTGCAAAAGAAAAATAAGGAAAAAATCCATAATTTTTCTCTGTGCTTGACCTATTTTTACAATTGTGTTGTTAATGAATGTGTTTTTTTTTCTTATGTAGCTTAGAACATGGTTAACCAGGTTAGCCAGTCAGGTGTCTGCATTCAGACAAACCTCACCACCCTAGAACACTCCTAGGCACACTACTGGATTAGAACCCTCAAAATCCACATCGTAGATACTGAGAGTGATTCCAGAATAGACCACTAGATGGAGCCCTTGCTATGCACAAACACAGCCCCAAGAGCCCTGGGGTAACCAGTGAAGCCTTTAGTTGGAGGGCAGCATTTTTAAGAGTGGTACTTGGTTAAGAGAATCCATTTCTCTTCCAGTTGGTCCAGAAGCCCAGCTGCTATTGCAGGTGCTTAAAATTTCTCAGTATGTGGATTCATACATAGTATCCTTAAACACACACACACACACACACACACACACATTACCTTTACCAAGTATTTATTGGAGGCCTGGAAGAGTCCCACTGGCAGCCTCCATCCCTCCAGGCTTCCCTGCAATTGCTGGAAGCTTCCCATTTTGGGGTGAGACTCTCTGGCTTCATGAACACGCAGCTTCAATATAATTAGCTGTCTAATTGCTCACCGACACTGAGCCCATGTGTGTGTTACTAATTATGATTTATTTAAAAACCCTCTGTTTGCCATTCTTTGTTCTCTATTTCCTCTCTATTGAAGGGCCAAGGGAGGGATTTGATTTGCAAACTGTTCTGAATGGTAGGCTTTAATTTCTTCTGTAATATCTGGACTTCTCTTTCCAGTTTCAAAGTCTAGGCAGCTTCTTATACATGATTCCCAGTGTGCCCGCCTTCTACTTGCCCACAGTAGGTATAAAGACAGGTGTGGCTGCACTATCTGGAAATGTAACCACCGTATTGAATATCACATTAACATACCTGCCACCCCCCAAATCTGTATTTCTAACACAGTTACTGCACCCAAGCATCACAGCCATATATGTAGTTGTTTATTGGGCATCTCCATCTAATTATGCCAGTTCTAAGTCAACATGTGCAAAACTGGATCCTAAGGCTTAGGTCAAACCTGTTTTCCTTTTACACCTCATCTTGTCCTTGCTCTTCCTCACTCCCAGTTTCTATCTTCAAGTCTGATTAATTTTACTTCCTCATATCTCTCTATCTGTCCTACCTTCGCTGCTACCCCTGCTGCTGTGCTTGCCCAGAGTACTGTGATGGTGCCCCCAAGTTCAGTTCTGACTCTCACTGTCCATCCCACCCAATCCACAATTTGGCCAGCTGGTCTTCCTAATGCACCATGTGCTCAGGTCCCTCAAAAGCCCCCCAAGCCTCTAGCTGGTCTTAGTGCTTTCCCCAGGTGCACTCTGCCCTGCCCCCTCAGGAGCCTCACCTCTTGGGGCTCCTTACACACCAATGCTCCAACCTCACCCATGCTCCCTCAGGCCATGAGGATATGCCTTATCCTCATACCCTGCACAGACATATCTGCTCTTTGTCTGTTCAGACATTTTCTTCATCCCTCTGTCTAAGCCTTACCTGGTCCCAGGTACAGGTGTTACCACAGTTCTGGGCACATTTCCATCAGAGTCCTGATCACCTGTCATTGCAGCTTTCCCTCTTTGTCTTCCCCTCCACACTGCAAGTTCCATGAGGCCAGGGACTGTCCATTCAACCCACAGGCATCCCCAGTGCCTAGCAAAGCACCTAATAGCAATTCTGTGAATGCCTAGTGAACAAACAGAAAGCACAACTAGAATTAACACTGTAGTGTGGTAATGCTAATCAAATGCCAGCTGGTATTTGCATGTGTGTGTGTGTGTGTGTGTGTGTGTGTGTGTGACAGAGAGAGAGAGAGAGAGAGAGAGAGAGAGAGAGAGAGAGGCAGAACACAAGAGGAATTCTGGGGTACACAGCAGGTCTTCATTCTCTCCCTTTTAGTTAATTATTATCTAAATGAAGACCCGCGGGGCACATGGCATTTTGCTTGCAGCCTGAGGGAGGCTATCTACAAAGTGAAATATTCATAAAATGTACAGACATCATATACAACAAATACATGCCCTGAAGGTGAGAAGAACATTTGATAAAGACCTGAATAAGTAAGGACTGTTAATCAGAGACTAGTAATCAAGAGCCCTGTATTCTAGATAGACTTTAGTCACTCTCCTGTAAGTTCTTATCAGTGAAAAAGAGGTGCAGAGAGGAACAGAGATGCTACTAAAGGTACATTCTGGCTTGAAACGGTCAAAGTTAAGATTGGAATGTGGATACAGTACTTCTTGAGTATGATGAGCATGGAAAAGTGGAGAGGCACTGTCCAGACCCTAGAACACACTGCCCAGCTCAGCGGCATGCCCTTGGCAGTCAGCCTATCTCAGCCCCTTAAGGCTCCGTCTCAATTGCAGATGGCTGGCTTCCTCACTGGTCATGCTGTTCCCAGAGCAGCCCACATCTGGTGACAGAGTCAGATGGAGGCATAGCAGCCCAGTCATCCTAACCTGAGAAGGACAACACTGATGGGCAAAGGTCACTCCAAAGTTCCCTGGGGGTTTGCTGAGGCTTTGAAGGGTCTGCATCCCAGTTGGACTTCCTTCTTTCCAACACTTTTTTTTCTTTATTTTTGTAGATGTTGACTACTGACTGATATATTATACTTTAAATTCCATTTCAGAGTCTGTTTTAGAGAATCCAACCTAGGATGGTACTAAACCAGGATGTAGTTTGCATACTAAGATGTAGTTTGTGATGAGATTTTGGAGTTGGCTCAACTCACTTCTTGGCTAGCAAGAGGACTCTTTCACTGGAGGCAAGTGGGCCAAATAGAGTCTCTGGCACAAAGTGGGGGTCCAATGGTTACCATTCACTGGTGGTGAACTGGCTGAAGGGAATGCACAATGGGAACAATACATCAGGTGTTTGAAAGGTGTGGAGAAAATATTAACTGTAAGGATAACAGGATTGGATGGCTATTGCTAAGGGTTATTGACACTTCACAGAGTGAAAATAAACAGCTGAGAGCAACAGGCAATTGAAAGCCAGGTGTGAAAGCCAGAGGGCGTCTTTGGTTGCATACAAAAATTCTCTAGCAGGTGGGCTGGGAAAGCTGAGGACTAAGCCCAGGAATCTGAGGGAGAGCAGCTGAGCTCTAATTACTGAGTTAACAACCCAACCAAGGCAGGTCTGTTACATCGTGGGAAGGGCTCTGATTATTAATACCTGTGATTCTGATTGGCTGACCTGGAATGACAAAGATAGGAAATTGGAGACTGGGAAGGCTAGGGTAGGAGCATGTGAATCGGCATATGGAAGTGAATGCCATGTGTGAGGATCTTTGTATCACATGTTAATGCCCACCAGAGATTAACTGCCAAGGAAGAGGCACATAACAACTGCCAAGACAAAATGGAAAGTTGACATTAGCTACGGGTATATAAATGAAGGGGTCATGGTGGCAAGGATGAAGAGTGTGCATAGGCACAACAACAGGGATTCCCACTTACCAATTCTGATTTCTGCCATTGCTGAGTGCTCAACCTGCCAGCAACAGAAAATAATGTTGAGATTTCAAAATGGCAGGATTCCTTAAGGAGACCAACTGAACATTTGAGGGTAAGTTGGCCACCATCTTATACTGTTCTCGCTTCTATAACAAAAATACCATGGCGTTGGTGGTATAGGGGTAAGCACAGCTGCCTTCCAAAAATACCATGGATTGGCTTATAAACAACAGAAGTTTATTTCTCACAGTTCTGGAGGCTGGAAAGTGCAAGATCAAAGTGCCAACAGATTTGGTATCTGATGAGAGCCTGTTTCCTGGTTTATAGATTCCTATCTTTTTGCTGTGTTCTCACATGGCTGACATGGAAAAGGAGCTCCCTGAAGTGTCTTTTATAAGGGTCCTATTCCCATTCATGAGTATTCTACTCTTATGATCTAAGCATCTCCCAAAGGTTCTACTTCCTAATACCATCATATTGGATGTTAGGGTTTCAACATAAAAAATTGGGTGGGGGGGATAAATATTTAATTCATTCTAGCTATTTTCCATCCTGAAAGAGCCTGGGTTTCATCTTCAGAGGAATACACATATATTTTAGTCATGGATTTACCTTTCTGGTCTGAAGGTCTCAGCAAGCACTGTCAGCAGACAGTATATAAAGAGTTTGATCCACCAGTTCTGAATCCCACATTTCCTTGTGCCAGGGTAGGAAATCCAATTTACAGCAAAAAATGTATAGAGTGGTCCCATTATCATGGGATCTATTAGACATCACATTCAATACTACCAAGATTCTGTTGAACTGATAGACCATTGGGATGGCTTGCTAAAGGCATAGATGAAGCATTAGTTTGGAGACATCATTATGTAAGAATGAGGTGCCATCCTCTGATATACATTATATCCACTGAATCAAAAATCTTTATGTAGCACTGTGTTCCCAACAGGAAAAAAAAAAAAAACAACCATGAGCCCAAGAACTGAAAGGTGGAAGCAGGACTGACTCCACTAGGACACCCTTAATACCCACAGGGGAACTTGTACAACTCTAGACTCTTCAGGGTCAAAGGTCCTAGTTCCCCTAAGAATATACTTTCACTGGGAACACAGCAAGATTTCCAATGAATTATATGTTATGGATTTACCATTGGCCATTTGGGCATCTGTATTCATAGATTAATGGACAAGAAGAGGAGACACCAAGTTTGCATAACTGATCCCAATAATCACGATTGGATAGAGGTGTTGGATTCAATGGGGCCAGGGAACAATATAGGAGATATTTTTTGGTATTGCCTTGTCTAATTGTGACTATAAATGGACAGGTCTAGCAACCCAGCCCTGAGAATGGCATGGTGACCAGGATCCTCTTGGATGAGAGTCATGCAGCTAGATAAGCCATTGTGGCCAGCACAGGGAAACACATCACCCATATTCCCTTCAGGAGAGACTTATTGCCTAGATGTGAGACAGATATTTTCCCACCCTCAGGTTCTCAGGGTCCATCTCAGCTGAAATGGTGGGTGTCACCTGAGATCATATCATTCTGAAGAAACATGCTTAGTGCCTGAGCCAGGTGGTATACAAAGTCCTGGCCATTGGGCCCAACACAGGGTAAGTGTGACAGGTACTACTTGCTTCAGAGCTCCTTGGTGGTTTGGGTTGGCTGAGCTTGTTGGGCTGCATGACAGTTCCTCTCTTTCTCTACCCAATCATGCTTCCTCCCTTTCAGTTATTGATCCCTAATGGACTTCTTGCATACCAAACTATGTCTCACAGTTTGCTCTCAGAGACCCCAACCTGTGAAACTTGTGCATTACCTCGAGCCTTTCTGTTTCCAGTTTGAATACTTTCAGGTTCTTATGTTTAGCCTCTGTTGATCACTATTGAGATTCTGGAGCTGAAGATAGCCTGAATTCTTCTGGGTAGACCTTTTCTCCAGCTGTAGTTCAGTTCTAAAATGCAGTGTTCTAGAAAGCCTGAGAGGAAACGTTCTATCTTTAGTTTCAAAATGAAAAACCTCCATTAATCTTAGCCACACATCTGATTGTTGGCCACAAATCCATTTCTTCTCATAGATTCACTGTGGTCCTTTCATGGAATTGAAATTCAATTCAGTGACAGAAGCTTTAATCTAATGTTTCTGTGATTGGAGCAAAAAATAGGAGAGAAACTTCTGTTCAGGACCAGGTAGATAAGAATGCAGCAACTTTGTTGGCAGAAAAGGATAAACATGCATGTTTGAAAATAACACTTTTGATAGAACTACAATAATAACTGTAGGGGACCCAGTTAATGTGATGTCCTAGATCTGTCTGACCACTTCTGGTGCCCTCTCCCTGAGGCCTTTGCCACTTTCCTGGGCCTTAGTCTGAATCAATCAGGAACACAGAGGGCCTGACTTGTCCAGAAGTGACATGGGCAGGCCTGGTCACATAGCACAGAACTATGACTAGTAAAAGACAAGAGAAGTAAAGGAGATAAGAGAGGAAATGCCTAGTTTTTGTCTTCCTAATAGCTTATTCTTAAAGGCAGTGTTTCTGTGTGGCTGTTCAGGAGGTGACCATTGGGATGAAAAACCAGTGATGTCTTCTTGTGAAGCTGTGGTCATCTTGTTAACAAAGGACTTTGGACCTTGTATTTGCATTCCCTCCTTCCCTGTTTCTCTTCATTTTCCCCTCATTTTGTTTCCTGGAATTTTAAACATCCCCTCCCCCTATTAATGGTTATCACATAAGCTTTGAGCTGAGATTTGTTTTCCACAGGAAGCATTTCCAAGGCAAATAATGGATACTTCCAAAGTTCTTGCTGAGTGCTAACAATTGTTCTTAGAGTTGTATAGGTATCAACTTCTTTCTTCTACATAATAACATGATGAAATAGGTACTACGATCATCTTCATTGTACAGATGAAAAAGGTGAAACAAAGAGAGTTTAGGTGACTTGCCCATGCTAGTGAACCTAAGAAGCTGAATTTGTAAATGGCCACTGTCAAAGCACTGGTTAAGATCTTCATGTTTCAAATACCACATGAGTTGACACCTTTTGAAAGTCTTTCCTGATGAATAAAAAAGAGGTATTCTTTCAAAAATAAAACTCTTATAACATTCTCTGCACCAAAACACCTCCATTTATTGAGTATCTATTATTGTTGCAGACTGGGTTCTGAAAATGAATCTATTCAAAGATGTATGTATGTATGTATGTATGTATGTATGTATGTATTTGTTTTTGCTGTTCTTATAGTTTGATTATTGGTTACCAGTTCTGTCTGTTGATGAATGCTCTCAGAGAGCAGGGGCCTTTCTCCTTCCCTCCTTATATATATAATGTTGGCCACGTATTGATAAGCACTGCTCTCCCCTCATAGTCTAACTCAAAACATCAAAAAAAGCAAATGGTAGGCTGTGTGGCTTTGAGTGAAATCTTGGAAGAAAAGTAATCCTGGTGAGAAGAAATGGATAGCCTGCCAGAAATGCAGGGATCATTGCTCTATGTCTATAGACCTTCAACATCTGGCTCTTATGGGAATCCATGGGCACACCTGAAGTCCATGAATATATGAAATCCTGGAACATATGAAAATTTCTGAGTTGGTCAGCGTCTACACTTGGGGGGATGGATTAAGAGAGGACATACACATTTCATTAGATTCTCAGAAATGTTGCTTTTATGGAAAAACTAAAATTTAAACCTTGGTATTACTACTTTCTATGTGCTCTATGTAAGCCATTTAACAATTGGGGTCTCAGTTTCCTCATGGAAATGGAATACTAGTACTGGTAGTCCTAGTATCTGCCTAATGCCCAAGGCTTTTGTAATGATCAGATAAGATGAAAAATATCTGTAGAGGAATGTTGTCCTCTCTAAAGCACCTTACCAAAGTGGGATAGGTAATCATTCCTATCTGCTGAGGCTTAGATTGTAGGGTATGAAGGGGAAAGACTCTAACAGTGACTAACTTCGTATTTTAGGTTCGGTTCATTCAGAAGTTGGCCTGAGAAAAGAATTTGAATATAAATAGTTTATTTGGGATGTGATGTCTGGATGTATTGGTAGATGATTGTTTGAGTGAGACAGGGAAGGAAGGAAGGTAACCTACACAGTGCGCAATAATGAGCAGGTTGCTTCTGTGAGCAGCTAGGACTCAGTTCCAGTGTGTAGAACATGCCCTTGGATTGCCTTCTCTGAGGGCAAAGCATGCTCCTGCAGCAGGAGAAACCTCTCAGGTAGAGTTGCAGGTGGTTGTATGAGGAGGCCACTTGCATATACTAGTTCTAAGTGCCACGAGCAAATATAGGTAGGGCATTGGCAGCAAATTGTGAGCTAGACACAGTCATGTACATTATCCATAACAAATTCTAAGACAGTGGTTCCCTCAGATAGTTTTCTGCTAAAATCACCTGGGAGACTGAAAAAAAAATCAGATATTCAGGACTCATATTTGAGAAACTTTAATTCAGTATGTCTAGGGCAAGGTCTGATAATTGACATTTTTCAAAGGCTCTCCAGATAATTCTAATGGTCAGTCAGTTTGGGAAACATGGCACTTAAAAACCCATTTGATGTAGGTATAATTTGCTCCATTTTGAAGGTGAGGGAACTGAGATCTGATTATTAAGTATTTTATACCATATTCTCCCTAGACTGTGGTGGAAGCAGAATTCCAACCCAATGTCTACATCTTTACCTCAGTGTCCCACTGCCTCAAGACCTGTTTCTCTTTCAGATACCACATCTCTTGAACCTATAGAGAAAGGGTAAGAGTCATATCTGATGAAATACAGAATCCTAAGCCTGTTCCCTTCAAAGCCATCTGTATTGCATACCAAAAGAATGAAGCCTCATAATTGTTTTTCAAATATGTTCTGTTGTCATTATTTCTCTGCCATGGCCAGGTTCTTGATATCCCATGCCCGTGTTATTAAAATGTCCTTCCAGTTCATCTGCCGGCCTCAGTCACCCGTTCTCTAGTCCTGTGACCCACTGCCAACACAGCCTTTATCACCTTCTTCCTAGACACCTGCAGGGGGTCCTCATTCCTTATTTATAAAATGGAGTCAAACACTGTTGATTGGATATAAAGCCCTCCACAATCCAGTTCTCATCCTAGGTCTCCAGCCTCATCTTGTATCTCATGTATGGAATATCAGGCAGAATCCAGGCAGGAAAACAGAAACATGTCTAGGTATCTTGACAGAGAAAATTCAGAATGGGAATTAATTGGGTTAGAGTCCTCACAGAAACAAAAAGCGTACTCTGAGGCATTGCAGAGGTTGTAACTACAGGAAGCAGCTACCAGTCCTACAGTTGTGGCATAAAAGGGAAGACACTGGGATTATCAGAACCTAGAGGCTCAGAGAAAGAGCTCTGTGGAGATTAGGCTCAGATCTCTAGGGAGGTAGAGATACCCCATGGGCTGTCAGTACCTCAGGAGCTCAGAAGAGGGGTCCATTGGAAGAGGTCCTCACATCTCTGAAGGGGAGCAGTTATTCAGCTTCCACTGTAACTCATGAGTTCAGAGAATGGCCCTCATGCTTCTGGGCTTAACTCTCTGATGAAGAGGAGCTGCCCTAGTGGGACTCATATTTCCATGGGGCAAAACAAGTCTGGGAGTCAAAGGACCCCAGAGGTTGGAACCAATTACTGCTGTCAGGGTGATGAGCCATTAATGGGGCAGTGTTGACAGGAAGAACAAGCCAACAGGAAGGGCCAAGTCTCATACTCCCCCTGCCTTACAGCCTCACCCTAGTGGTCCCTGTCTGTGGGACCTAACAGGGAGCCTGCTGACAGAGGAGACAAGTAATCTGTAGATCCCCAGCCCCGGCACCACATGGCCAAGTAAGATAGTGCTTCTGAGCTGAGAGACAACAGATTCATAACTGGAATGACTCCTGAAGTGGCAGGACCACCAAATGTGCTTGGCCCTTACACATCTCTGTTTTTGGCTAATACTATCCTGTCTCGGAATGTTCTTCCTAACCACAGATTGTTGGCCCACATGAACACTCAGATGGCTTCTCTTTGTGAAGCCTTCTGGTTTCCCCCTATTTCCAAACCCCTAAGCCAGAAAAAATCCTTTCCTTATCTGTTTTCATTCATACTCCTATAAAGCACTTATCACATTGTATTATAATTGCTTGCTTCAAATCTGTATCTTTGAATTGAAGGTCAATTCTTCAAGAGAAGGTTGCTGCTTTATTACTCTTTAGGTCTCCAAGGGTTCAATAAGTGTGTGTCAAATGAAAAAGCCAGAGGTATGAATGAAGAAATGAATGAAGTGGGCAGGTGCAGATTCCCTGCCTTCAGAACACAAGGTTCCAAATAGTGTCACTTTTAGGAGAGCTTGGTGGGCCTTGCCCTTTTCCCCTATCGAAGCATGGAAACACAAAAATAAACATCACATTTAGGATTGTTTTAGAATTTCAAAATTTCATTGGATTTCCAACTGCTGTGTCCCTTTGGTCCAAAGCAAATTGAGAATTTGATAAATGTTTGGTTCCATTTAGCACAAATCTCTTCTCTGTTTCCTTTCCCTATACCTCTTTTCTCTTACTTCTGTAGGACCTCAATTGTTTCCCCTTAGCAATTAATTCCTGCTGAGGTGTTAAGTAATATTGGCTTGAGGTAATATTGGCTTGAGGTAATATTGGCTTGAGGGTGTCTTTATTTTAATGCGAATTCTCAGAGACTGGAAGTCCTTTTAAAACCTAAGGTCTATATTGCTAATTGTAGATTTTGAGATATTTACAACAGGCTGTGAATGAAGGTATTTTTGGAAGCCTTCATATTCATACTTGTGTTCCTGAAAACTCATTTAAATTCAGGTCCAACATGTGCTTATCCAGCATTAGTATATTCTAAGCATTCTATTAAGCCATTTTGTGTTCATTGTATTATTCAACTGAATCTTCATAGCAACTCTGAGGTAAACATTATTTTCCCATATTACACCTAAGGAAACTGGGGATCAGAGAGGTCAAATGAGTTGCTTGTGATCACACAGCAAGTAAATGACAGGACTAGAATTTGAATGCAGGTCCATTTGACTCCATGTTCACGGCTCCTTTTCCATTAATTGTGCTTATGGGTGGGCTTAGCTCAAAAATGAACACAGATATTGAAAGAAAATCCAGATTCCTGTGGAGAAGTCCCTTCCTTCTCCAGAAGGCAGGGATATTGGGATATTTCTCCAAAACATCAGCTCCAGGTGATATATGAATCTCCTGCTCCCAAGGAGAAATTGCCTGGAGGGGTGTGGTCCAGTGGTAGGATCCCTGGCTGGGAAAACAGAGGCTTTTCTGTTGGGTCATTTGACATCCCTTCCCTTGGGTTTCTCAGATACAAAATTAGAGGTTTGTGTGATATGATCTCTAAGTTTCCCTTCAGCTCCAAGACAGAATGAATACTCTATGTTTTGAAATGTGGGGCTCTTTTCCTTCAAAGTCATGGCCTCTTCTGAGTCTTTAAGGACTTCTGGAAGATGATGAAGGTTTAAAAATCAGCCTTTTGGTGGTAGAAGCCTCAACTGTCAGTTTTTGACCTGTGAAGGAGCAGAATCAGCAGATCTGATGGTGGTAGAAGCCTCAACTGCCAGTTTTTGACCTGTGAGGGAGCAGAATCAGCCGGTCTTAGCCCCTGGCATGGACAAATGTCTCCAACATAAACTTTAGTGATCTAGGCTAACAACTCATGACAAACCCATATGGATTAACCCTGTCGTAACTTGCTCAGTGTTTGGAATGGGTCTTGAGCTGCCTTGGCTAAATGCTAAATAATTCATGACACTATTTTCCTGTTATTGTTGCCTTGAACGGCTCTTGACTCTGCCCTTTGCTGCTGCTCCCCAGAGCTCCTGTGAATTATGGCTTGGGGAGGAAGACATGTGAGGATTCCAGTCCCCAGGGAACAGAGACAAACATAGTCATGGTTTCTATGGCACCCCCGAGACCCCAAACTGCTGAGTCTCCCACATCTCTTATCGTAACATTTAGAGCTGCCTTGTAGTTCACCCGAGGACATGTTCCAGAGAAATCATAGAATATTTATTAGCGTTATTACATTTTCTCTAGCACCTTTCATCCCAGAGGATCCCAAAATGCTTTGCTAACAAAATATCCAGGGAGATTTTACCCATTTCTAAAATCAAGCTGCCGTTCCTCACTTTTCCCTCATCACACCCCTTCTATTTGCCTTCCTTCAATCTATTTCCACCTGAATTTTTATGGCTCTCTTCATTACTTAACAAATAACACTCAAATGCCTTAACCTGGTTATATTAATTTCCTTTGATGGCTATAACAAATTACCACAAACGTGGTTGCTTATAACAATACATATTCATTCTCTTACAGCTCTGGAGATCAGAAATCTGAAATGTATTTCACTGGGCTGAAACCAAGGTGTTGTCTGGGCCATGCTCCTTTTGCAGGCTTCAGAGAAGAATCTGTTTCCTCACCTTTTCCCACTCCTTGGCTTGTATTCCTTACGTTCTTTGGCCCATGTTCCCTTCCACCATCTTCAAGGTCAGCAGGATAATATCTTAAATTCTTTTTCTATTCTATTGTCACATTGCTTTCTCTGCCACTCTGAAACTTCCCCCGCCTTCTGCTTAAAAGGACACCTGTCTTTATAGACATTTACTTTACATTTAGGGTTTATTGGCATAATCCAGTATAATCTCATCACATCTGCAAAGCCACATATGCCACATAAAGTAACATTAAGATTCCAGGGATTAGAGTTTGGGTCTTTTCGTGACCATTATTCAGCCTATCACACCTAGCAATGATGGCTCTTTTCCCCTGACTAAAATCAACATCTAATTCTGTGCCCCACCCTCCCCACCACAGACCATATGTCTTAGCCAATCTGGGCTGCACAGTTGTGTTCAAAAAGTTTTGCATATATCTGCATTGTGTCTTTGCTCATGATTTTATCTTTGTATATATACATGTATACATGTATGTATGTATGTATGTATGTATGTATGTATGTATGTGTATATATATACATTTACGTTTCTGCAGTTTTGAGAGAGAGATACCAGAAATGCTTCTTTGCCTCCATGTGCCCTTCCCTCTCCATTTACCCCAGGTGGAACAAATTCCTCTGAAGTGTGTGCCATTCCTACAGTCTGGCTCAGTTCTGGTTGTGTAAGGTGTTTACTAGCTTGCCTGCTAAGCTGCATGCTTCTTACATGCAAGGACTCTCCCCCACATAAGAACCACTACCTGCCTTTCACATGGGGAACTTTAATAAATGTCACATAAATTATTTCCACAGGAGTGATAGAACAGGGGAATGTTTTCAGATTGATTCCACAGGCTATGGTTTTGTCATTCAACAAATATTTATGGTTCATTTAAAAATATTTATTGTTTTCTTCTGATGCCAGTCCAATTCAGTGATGAACAGGTATGCCTTTGCCATTAAGGAACTTAAGACCTAGAGGGGACTTTGGATACCAAAAAAGTAAGTATGACTCCTGCTAAATAAGAAATCAGGGTGCTATAAGAACACTTAACAGGGGCTTATCTGGCCTCATAGTGAGAGCTGATGGAAATTAATTCAGCAGTTAGAGATTCTACTAAAAGGCCAATTATAATATTATTATTCATAACAAAAACCACCTTCCATTTGCATAGTGCTTTTCATGAGGTGTGACCATAATGTAATAGAGTGAATTTTTTTAAAACAAACATAACAAATTATATTACAGGGAATCTCAGTGTTGGAGAGGACCTTAAAGGCCATATTGTTCAACTCTCTTTCTGATGCAGCTCTTCCAACTATAGTATGCCTGATACATGTGTTGTTTTTCAAAAAAGTTGCCTCTCATGTGTGCATTAGAGAATATAGAGGAAAGTGGGTTCCATATACATCTATATGTCTATCTACATGCATAAAATTTGTGTATATATTAATACAAAAAATTTGTGTATGCATGTATATTGTATATATAGATACATGTGTGTATGTGCATATGTGTATATGCATATGATATATATGACATGTATATATGTATGTATATATATAGCAGTTGTGTTATAATTCTGCAATTTTGGGAAAGGAGTTCCAAAAATATTTTGGAAAACAGCATTATTGTTAAACTCATTTGGATATACCTATACTCTCTCAGAGTGACTAATTTGACCAGGAACAGATAAACGTGTGTCAAAGTCTGGAAGCATTTAAAAATTATTTTCTTTACAATTATTTCAAAATAATTTCACAGGGATAATATCTACACATCAGATTTTCTCCTTTTCTCAAATGGAGGTACAAGCTCAGAATGAGACTGGTTTAGTGGAAAGACTGAATCTTGGAGTCACTCAGACAGACATGAGATAAGATCATGGCTCTTCTTCCTAGAACTTGTATGTATCTAATTAAGTTATTGAATATCCCTGTGTCACAGTTTAATTTGTAGAATGAAGCTAATAACACTTTCTTTATAGGACAGTTGCACAAAGTATGATTAGCATGTAGCAGAAATGAGTTATTTTCTATCCTTTTATGAAGAAGCTGGGACTGGTCTGATATCCAATTTTATGGTAAATAGAAAATGAGAATGTAAGATGATTTTTCTAAGGATCCATAATTTTCTAAATACAAAGACCATGTTAATTGTTTCTGACATATTGTTCTTTTTTTCCTGTTCAAAAAGATGTATATTGTTTTTCAATTTTTTAGAAGTCAGTACAAATGTATGCCTATATGCACACACACACTTTAATTAGCTCTCAGCACTTTGACTTTTCAGTCAAAAGACTCAAAGACCTAAGACAGTTTGTTCCCAACCTTCTGTTTTGAAATAAGAATCTGTATTTTCATACAAGGGCATATCTTATGGTTTTAGGATGCTTTAATGATACATGAAAGCTCATCTGAGGTTTAATGTCATCTTTTTGAGGTCTATCCCTGCAGTAGTTTTACCATAGGGTCATACTCCATTCCTGTGGTACATTAATGTGGTACATTAAGCCCACATCACCCTTTCCTCTCATTAAGTGAACCAGCTCCAACATTAGAGAAGAAAGGTTGTTATATCACAAGTTAGGGAATCAGAGTCCCTGAAACTGTTCCAGGATAAGAGATTTATCTCGGCAGTTAGATACCATACAATTGGGAGGGAACTGGAAAAGTGAAGACTCAAAAGGGAGTTAGTTGGAAGAACAGAAAAAATGAGCCTGTGACCAAAAAGACAATCAGAGGGTACATCCAGGCTCTGATGTGGAAATTTAAAAGGGAACTTTGGGGAAGGGCTATGGAGAATGTTGCCTCTCTGCAGCTATTATCTGTGTGGGTCCTCAGATAGGTGTCTGGTGGTGAGCCTGAGTCTGATGTTGCTCAGCAGGGTCCATAGTTAAGAAAAATGGCTGGATGAGGAACAGATGAGAATGAAACCAAGATAAGATGCATCGGGCAATTCTGCATGTGTCTATCATCACATCTGGTTATTAGTTACTATTTTATTTTTGCCCCTCAAATCTTGTGAAAATTCTTGTTTTAGCCAATGCTAACTTGGAAATATATAGAAAATGGATTCTTGGATAGTTTTTTTTTTCCAGTTTATCCAAGATGACATAGAATAATCCATCAGTGTTATTTATTAAAGGAGAGAGAGAGAGAAAGAAAGAATTTGTTACGTATGTCATCTATATTCACTTGAAAGTCCACTTACCTTCTTGTGATGGAGTCCACCAACAGGAAATTGCAATTATTTATTATTTTCCTTATTATGATGAAATTTACATACAGTTACAGGCTCAGACCTCAAGTGTGGAATTCAATATTTTTGAAAAATATATACATCTGTATAATCGACACCCCAGTAAAATCTTGTAAGCCTGGAAACCAGGTAATGCGAGTTGTCCAAATTTGTTCTTTTTAAGATTATTTAAACTATTCTAGACCCTTTGCATTTTTATACACATATTAGAATCAATTTTCTAATGTCTGTAAAATGTCTGGTTGGAATTTTTACTTGGATTCCATTGACTGTATAGTAAATTTGGGGATAATTGACACTTAAACATTATTGAATCTTCTAATCTGTGAACATCATATATCTCTTCATTTATTTTTATTTTCTTTAATATCAGCAATCTTTTATAGTTTTCAATGTAGATATTTGGCACATCCTTTGTAATTTTATTTCTAAATATTGTATGTCTCATAATGTTACTGCAAATAACATTTTAAAATTTCATTATCCAAAATTTGCATACTGATATTTGTATAGTGACTTTGTATTCTGTGACCTTATTTTATTCACTTCTAAATTCTAATAGATAGATTCCTTAAGATTCTCTGCATAAACCATTACAATTTCTATGAGTAAACAGAATTCATTCCTTTTGAATCTTAATGCTTTTAATGTACTTTTCATGCTTTATCTTACTTGTTAGAACCTCTAATAGAATGTTAAGTATGAGAAATTAAAAAAAAACATTCTCACTCTTTTCTTGATGTAAAGGGGAAAGAGTTCAATATTTCATAATTAAGAATGATGTTAATCGGAAATTTTTGTAGATGACTTTTATTAGATTAAGTTCCCTTCTATTCCTATTTTGCTCTGTTTTAATCATGAATGGATGTTGAGTTTTGCCAAATGATTTTTAAGTTAAAATGGTCATCTATTCTTATAATATATAGTTTTTCACCCATGTTTTGTTAACATGGTAAATTATATTGATTGACTTTTTGAATGTTAAAAAAAGCTTGCTTTCTTGGTATAATACGACATGGTCATAATTTAAAACTCTTGTATATTGACGGGTGTGATGTGCTAGTATTTTGTGAAGGATTTTTGTGTCTATGTTCATGGGGAATATTTGATCACAAACTTCAATTGAAATGTTTTTGTCAAGTTTAGAAATCAGAGTTTTGCTGGCTTCATAAACCAAATGTGAAATGCTCCTTTTTTCATTTTCTGAAGGAGTTTCTGAATGACTGTATTACTTCTTAAGTATGCCATATAATTAGTAGTAAAACCATCTGGACTGTAAATTTACTTTGTGTTACGAATTTTACATTTAAAAAAAGCTAGATGGGGCTATTTTTATTTTCTATATTTTTTATGTCAGCTTTATAAAACTGTGTTTTCAAGAATTTGTTCATTTCATCCAAGTTGCTGAATTTATTGGTGCAAAGTTGTTATAATATTTATTATCCTGTTTATGTCTGTAGGATCTGTAGTAATATCCCCTTGTATTTCTGATAGTAGTAATAAGTATTCTCTATTTTTCTTGATTGATCTTGTTCAGAGTTTTCCAATTTTATTAATCTTTCAAAGACCACTTTTTGTTCTATGTTTCTTGTACTTATTTTGGGTTACAATTTCTATCTTTTTTTTTCTTTTGGTTTTTATAATGAAAACTTAGGTCAGTTAGTTTTAAATATTTATTTTACTTATCACATAAATATTTAAAGTAATAAATTTCCCTCCTAACACCATTATAGAGGCTTCACATGAATTTTTATATGTTGCATTTTTATTACCAGTCAGCTCAAAATATTTTCTAATTTCTCTTACGAGTTCTATATTTTGATCCACAGGTTATTTAGACGTATGGGGTTTAATTTCCAAATATTTGAGGATTTTTACCTATCTTATTTTTATTATTTTCTTATTTAATGCTTTGCTGTCAAAAAACGTGTAAAATTTCAATCTTCTGAAATTTATTGAAACTTATTTTATGATCTAATATATAGTCCATATCAACAATATGTATACATACGTTACATCATGTATACCTGAAATATGTGTATTCTATAGTTTCAGGGTTATATTGTTCTAAAAACTTCAATTAGATCAAGGTAGCCTATAGTGTTTCACAACTAGTGAAATAGTGTTTTTCCTTATTGATGGTTTCCCTAGGATTTCTAACAATTTCTGATTTAAAAAATTAAAAACCTCTGTTTTTCTATTTTATCTTTATTTTTGTTATTTCCTGCTTCATGTATTTTGATGCTCTATTATTATAAACACTTACAGGATTTTTATATCTTCAATAAGAATTGATCTCTTTGTCATTGTGATATTTCTCACTTTGTCTCTGGAAATACTTCTTATCAAGATGTGTGTTTCGCCTGTTATCATATAGCTACACAAGATTTCTGATGATTATTGTTTGTGTGATTATCTGTTACGTTATTTTTCTTTCAACTTATCAGGGTCTTTATATTTACAATGCATCTCTTGTAGGCAATGGATAATTGAGCCTTGTTTTCTTTTCCCAGTCTGCAATTTCTTCTCTTACTTGGAGTTTGTAGTACATTTGCTTTTAATATAATTATTGATGATTTTGGATTTAATCTACCATCCTCCTGTTTATTTTTCATTTGTTCAATCTTTTTTTAACCTTTATTTATTCATTTTGTGTGTGTGTGAGAGAGAGAGAGAGAGGGAGAGAGAGAGAGAGAGAGAGAGAGAGAGAGAGAGAAAGTGTGAGCAGGGTAGGGAGAGAGAGGGGGTGGGGAAGAGAGATTCCTAAGCAGGCTTTGCACTGTCAGCACAGAGCCTGCCATGGGGCTCCATCCCACAAACTGTGAGATCATGATCTGAGCTGAAATCAAGTGTTGGACACTTAATTACCTGAGCAACCCAGGCACCCCTAATCTTTCTTTGTTGTATCTCAGTCTCTCCTTTTATGGCTTCTTTTGAATTTATCAACTTTAGTGTTCAGTTATATTTATTCCATTGGGTTTTTAGCCATACCTTTTGGAGTTTTTCATAGTTGTTCTAGGAATTGCTATATGATCATTATCTTCTCAAAGTCTGCTTAGAGTTAATATTGCATCTCATCATATAAAATGTAAACATTCTATAAGAGTATAATTTCATTTACCCTTAGTTTGTATGCTATTGTTTTCATGTATTTTACTCTTAAATATTTTAAAACCTTAAAATACATTGTCTTATTTTTGCTTTAGGAAGTCAGCTGTTTTTTAAGGGCATTAAAAAAAGAAAATCTAGGGGCGCCTGGGTGGCTTGGTCGGTTAAGCTTCCGACTTCAGCTCAGGTCATGATCTCACGGTCTGTGAGTTCGAGCCCCGCGTCGGGCTCTGTGCTGACAGCTCAGAGCCTGGAGCCTGTTTCAGATTCTGTGTTTCCCTCTCTCTCTGCTCCTCCCCCGTTCATGCTCTGTCTCTCTCTGTCTCAAAAATAAAATAAAAACGTTAAAAAAAAAAAAAAATTAAAAAAAAAAAAAAAAGAAAATCTAATATTTATATTTATCTAGATATTTATCTCTTCTCGTACTCTTCATTCTTTCTTGCATATTAGAATTCCATTCTGCAACCTGAAGAATTCTTTTTAGAATATCTTGTAGTGCTTACAGTGAAGGTCTTCTGAACATGAATTCTTTCTATTTCTTCTTACTTAAAAATATATTTACTTTGTTTTAATTCTTATTAAAAAATTTTTTTTAACATTTATTTATTTTTGAGGCAGAGAGAGATAGAGCATGAACGGGGGAGGGTCAGAGAGAGAGGGAGACACAGAATCCGAAACAGGCTCCAGGCTCTGAGCGGTCAGCACAGAGCCCAATGCGGGGCTTGAACTCACGGACCATGAGATCATGACCTGACCTGAAGTCGGACGCTTAACCAACTGAGCCACCCAGGAGCCCCTTAATTTTTATTTTAAAGATTATTCTTGCTATACATAAAATTTTATGTAATTGTCGGGTTTTGTTTTGTTTTCTGTTTTCATTTTATTCAGCACTTTATAGAATTTGTTCTGTTTTCTGGCTTTCAGTGTTTCTGGTGGGAAATAAGCTATCATTGGTATCATTGTTCTACTGTGTCTGATACACTGTTCCATTCGAATTTTAAAAGATTCTTTTTTCTTTCTTTTTAAATTTGTCAGAGAGAGAAAGAGTGGGAGAGAGAAAGAGAAGCAGAGGGAGAGAAAGAGAGAATCTTATGCAGGCTCCACACTTAGCATGGAGCCTGACCCAGGGCTCAAGCCCATGACCCTGGGATCATGACCTGAGTGGAAATCAAGAGTCTGTCACTCAACCCACTGAGCCACCCAGGTGCCCCTAAAAGATTATTTCAGAGTGCCTGGGTGGCTCAGTTGGTTGAGCGTCCAACTCTTGATTTTGGCTAAGGTCATGATCCCAGGGTCACGGAATCAAGCCTTGTGGCAGGCTCTGCACTGACCATAAAGCCTGCTTGAGAATCACTCTCCCTTTCTGCCCCTCTACCTCACTCTCCCTCTCTAAAACAAACAAACAAACAAACAAACAAACATAAAAGATTCTTTATTTGTATTAGGTTTCAGCAATGTAAATATAATGTGCCTAGTTTTTTTTCTGACCTTGGATTTGAAGGTCAGAAGTTTTGGTTTATTTGGAAACTTTTTGGTTATTTCTTTAAATGTTTTATTCCCCATTTTGTCTTCTTCTGAAAATGAAACATATGTATGTTATAACACTTGTGATTGTTTCATAGAACAAGGAATCTCTGATATGTTTATTAAAAAAACCCTCTTTTTCTCTCTTCAGTTTGGATAATAAGGATCTTTCTAAGCTCCATGACCCTTTTTTTTTTTTTCCGAAATCTCTAATTTGTTTTAAGCCTATTCAGTACATTTCATTTCAGATATTGCAATTTCAGTGTTAGGATGTCTATTGAGTCCTTTTTTTAATCTCTTCTTGAATTTCTATCTGTTTACTTGGTTATATTTATATTATCTTTGAACATATTTATAATAGCTGTTTAAAGTTCTTGTCTACTAATTCCAACATCTGTGTCATCTTAAAGTCTGCTTCATTGACTTTTTTCTTGATTATAGGTCATATTTTCTTGCTTCTTTACATATCTAGTTATTTCTTATTGTATACTGGACCTAGTGGTGACACATCATAAGTCTGGAGTATGTTGTCCTTTCTAAAAGAAAGATTGATTTCATTCTGGTAAGCAGTAAAATTATTGGTGGATCCATCTAAATCTGTTGGAATTGTTGTTATTATTTTTTTTAATGTTTATTCATTTTTAAGAAAGAGATAGAGACAGAGTGCAAGCGCAGGAGGGGCAAAGAGAGAGGGAGACACAGAATCTGAAGCAGGCTCCAGGCTCTGAGCTGTAAGCACAGAGCCTGACATGGGGCTTGAACTCATGAACCATGAGATCATGACTTGAGCTGAAGTCAGACACTTAACTGACTGAGCCAGCCAGGCACCCCTGTTTTTATTCTTTATTAGGGTAGATCCAGTGCAGTTTTGTCTTTAGCACTAAGATGTGGTTCTCACTTTAGGATATAGTTCTTATTTCTAAAGGATGGACTTTCTGAGGTATCAACTGGATGTCTAAGGTTCTCAGTTAGATATCTACTCTGTCAAAAAATATATATCTACTCTATATCCTACAATTGTGTGGACATCTAGTATATCCATTCACCTCTAAGTCCTGGAGCATCCGTTCTATGTTAAGCTCTGTGGACTCTTACCACTTTTGAGGTCACCTTTCATGTAGCTCCCTTCTCTCTTTTATCCTATCCTGAAAATTTATGGAGCTTCAGCAGTCCTGAACACCGATTTCTATTTTCAGATCTCAGAGAGACTGATGTGTTCTGCTTGAGTTCTACTACCCTCTGCCTTTGTTCAAGAGGAGTTCTTGGTCAGGAAGCATATGCAAATGTTAAGCTCACCTTGGATGTTATCCTTCTCTCTAGAATTATTGTTCTGTGCTTTTTGCTGTCCAATGCCTATGAAGAATTTCCTTGTACATTTTATTCAGTTTTACAGTTGTGTACTTTATATAGTCTTCTTTTTCTCCTGCCCTGCATTTCTCTCATTCTTTCCTTCCTTCTTTCTTTCTTCTTTAATCAAATGTATAATACCAGCCAGTCACAGAATTTACCTACCTTTTCCACTGCTTGAAATTCATCCACAATAATACCTCCTCTGAATGTTGATAATAAGCATTATCTTCCTGGACTTCTCTATGGAATGAGGATGAGGAATAGTGACTATTTTGAATGACAACTTATAGGTCAGCAGAGAGTATACAATGAAGTTGCATAATATGTTTCTTTGAAGTAATTTGTTTGAAGAGCTAAGGTCTTACTGTTGCCCAACTTATTGTACTCCAAGGGACAGATAAATGTAGACTAATGAAATAATGAATGTTGGGGAAGAACTTGACACCTAATGTATACCTATATACTTTATTGTTATTTTTTTAAGCTTTAAAATCACATTTACCTTTAAAGACAAAAGGGTTAGGATTGTTAGTTTGCTCTCTAGCAACTACAAGAAATCTGCTTAAATCACCAGAATTGAGGTATAACTCCATTCTCTTTTGGATGGCTGTCCATTAGGTGGCCAGTGGATTACAATAGGTAATTCTTTAAAAAAATTCTTTGCTAGAATTGAACCATTTATATTTCAGTTGCCTCCAAGTTCTAAAGTTTTTGTTCACTAGCCAATTATGGGTTTGAATCATTTGCTCCACATAGATTAACAGAGGCAACAACTGTAACAATATTTGCTTACTGGAGAAGAAAATATTACATTCAGAGGTCTGGGGTATTACAAATCCAATTCTGAAACCAGAGCATACTTCCAGTTCAGCTACTTAAATCCCATGAGAACAAGGTATGTTGGGCACTTCATCTATTTCTCTATTTGTTATATCACATTTCATCTTGTGTTATATTTTAATTTAATATATTTTATTCTCTTATGTGCTTATTTCTTTATTGTCTATTTTTGCCACTATAACAGTAAGGCCCATGAGAATGGAATCCTTGTAGGTTTTATCCATTTCTCTCTCTTCAGAGTCTAGAATAGTAAATAGTGTGTTCTTGGTAAGCATTTTTTTGCATGTATCTCTTATCTCTCTTGCTAAATTACAAATACTTGAAGATAGGTAGTCTTGCCCATCTCTAAATTTTTTTTGACTGTGAAAGGCCCTCAATTAAAAATAATTGAATGATTTGACAAATAAATGAAACCTCTGAACATTTTGGTTAGTGCCATTAAGTATTAAAATTGAAAGAGTGAATACTTAGCAGTGAGAGAAAGGAGAAGGATAGTTTGGAAGAGAAGAAGGCATGTCTGATTTTTGTGAAGATTCCTTCCTGGCTTTGGCCAGCAGCTACAAAAATCTCTCTTTTGTTATTTTCTGTAGAAATACCAATTCTACACAGAGTATCTTCAAATTATGGAAGTCAGGGACCAGAAGTTAGGATTCTGCAGTCTTTTCTTGGCTCTGTTATGCTGTCTTTGCAGAATGACCTTGGAGAATCATAGCCTCTTTGTGCTGCTCTGTCCCTATGGAGATGAGAGAGCAGAAGAGAAGAGCTTTCTTCCCCCTTCCCACATAAGTGTTTGTTTTTAGCCTCATGAATTTGCCAGAGTGCTTAGATACCAAGGTGACAGACATCACAAAAAATATGACAGGAAAATAACTTGTTAGGAAGACATATAGAAATGGAATGCATTTCTAAAGGGGTGTGGAACATGGGGTCTGGAATAATGTTAGTGAAAATTTTGGAGATCTTTTTATGAATTTTGTAAATAGTCAGTTTAGTCCTGATTCAGACAGGATCATGGCTAAAGTTAAGGGAATGGAGTACTTCTAATGAGCACTGATCTGAATCACCCCACAAGGGTCTTAGGCAGGGCATGAATGGCAGAAGCTGAAGCCAGAAAGAATTAGAATTGAGTGTACCTGTCTTCCCCTAACATATCTGGCTTGTTGTGATGACTACTACTCCAAAACTGAGAAGCTGCTTACAAAGTTACCAGATATCCTGAGGCCCCACAAGTCACAACTTGCTCCTGTAGTGGAAGCATTCTACGGTTCCATTTTTTTATAGTAGTAAGTAATACTGCTGTGGACAGCCAGAGATATGTAGCCTTTTATTTATTTATTTATTTATTGGCTTTGTTACCTGTGTGTCAGGTGGGGGAGGGATAAGGAAGATGAGGAAAGGCCTAGAAAGGAGACTCAGGGAGAGTAAAAGCTATCTTTATTTTGTTAGCATCTTCATTTGTAACCATATAATGAGAGTGAGAGAGAGAGAGAGAGAGAGAGAGAGATACTGAGAGCAATAGGATTTGCCATAACAAGTCATAAACTGCAATTAGTTCAAGAAGCGTGGATAGAGTCAAGAGTACCAAAAAACCCACCAAAAAAAAAAAAAAAAAAAGCAAAAAGCAAAAACAGAAAGAAAAGAAATGAGATAAATATTTAAGGAAGGAAAGAATAAGTTTCCAATGTGTATTGATAGGGATATAAAAGTATGTTTTAGAACATATTTGTGGGGGGCATAGAATAATGAATTAAAAAATAGAAGAGGAGGTGAATAAATTGACAACCATTCATGTAAGGGTATATACTAAATAAAATTATAAAAGTGAGAGAGTTCATTTGAGATAGTGAACTAGAGCAATGTCTCTCTGTGTCTCCCTGTCTCTCTCTGTCTCCATCTCTCTTTCTCTCTCTGTCTCTCATACACACACACACACACACACACACACACACACACACTTCAGGAGAGAAGCAGCTTGAGATCATGATGCAAAGACAAATAGACATAAATAATTTTTGTGTCACAATTTCTAAGACAGCGTTTTCATAACTTAATTGATATGTTACATGTGAAAGTAACACTGTGTCCCCCTAGGGCAATGCCTTTTCATGCCCTCCCCTCCACCTCACAGACCACAGTTCTATGCCACATTCACTGTCCTGTCAGCTGCCTGGAAAACTGTGCCAGCAAGAAGCAGCAGAGGAATGGTATCTGGGAGATGGGATGGGAGGCAGCAGGTAAAGCCTGGGCTGCTAAGTTTCAGGAGATAAATGGGTTTATTTATTCCACAGGTATTTTTTTGAGTCCAAAATCCAATTCTATGTTGGGCATGAGGTCCTGGACAATGGGACAAATATGTTACCACAGTGAAGTTGAAGTTGTGTTTGTGTCATAGTTGAGAGTGAAATATAGGGAGCTGGGCAGGGAAGGAATCTCACTGTCTCTAGATCTAGCCTCATAAGTTCTACAGGGTATCATACAGGAAGCAACTCCACGATGGCAGTTACAGAGCAGGAGGTTGGAAGAAAAAGCTGAGGCGTGTTTTCTGGGAAAAAGAATAGCAGGCATATTCCCATGTAGAAAAAAGATTAAGATGTCTGAAATTCAGAAGATTAAAATTTCCAGTGATCAAACACCTCTGCTTCTTTCACCTTTTGATGAACAACCCATGGATCCTTCTTGCTGGTGATTTTAGCCAACTCTCTGCCTTGTGAGAAGGGAGGATTTCAGTTCCTTCAGTGGGCTTGACAACTATGCCTTAGAGCAGAAAGAGACTGATGAAATATGGCTGTGTCTGTTTTCAGTTAGAACATTAGCAAACTCAACTACAAAAGGCCACCTCGCAGAACAAAAATCTTGCGATGTGCAAAGTACAATGGAAACCTCCTGGCTGCAAACAGAAGTGTCTTTGGCTGCCAAGACAGAGGGACCTTGCAGAAGATAGAGCATGAAAGTGATTCTGCACAAAACAAAAGTCAGAACATAATGGTATATATTTCAGGCACATGAAAGGATATGTGGCAGCAATACTAAAGAGACATGGTTTTCCTGCAGAATGGGGGCAGAGGGAGAGCAGAAACCCAATCAGCCAATACAATTGTGGCACAGAAACAGATTTGGTCCTGTAAAGGGAGAGGGAAAAAAGCTTATTTTTATGAATTAATCTCTAGTTGGTTTTCATAAGTTGTTCAGAAACAAGTGAGCATATGAATAATACATACTGTACACAGGCCCAAAAACACAGAGCTATCTCCAGTTGAGATTGTGAGAATGAAGGCATTTGGAGGAATATAATTGAGTAAAGGGACCAGAGAGAAAGCATCTGAAGGTGGGGGTGTGAGCAGCAGCAGGGAACAGATACCCTGGGGGGGTATATATTTATTATCTCCCCAATTAGGTTGCAAATTCTTGGATAGCTGGAATAATCTTTACATCTTTTACAAATTTGTATCTTCCCAGGTTGCATAACAATAATTTGCACATAGGAGATGCTAAAAAATATTAATAGATAAATTAATAGATCATTTTAATAGATAAATTAATAGATAAATTCAACATTGATGTGGTGATGAACATATCAGATTTCCAGGCTGGTCATCATTGTATCATTGGAATGAAAACAGAAAAGAAGAACGTTGTACTCTTGGGACCAACATTAACACAAGTGAGGCACTGTTCAGTTGCCTAGATGGAAAAATGAATACAGGGATAGTGTGCCTCCAAAGATGTTTTATACGGTCATGCAATTCATTGACTAGCCAATGGTCCCTAAAGTGGCACACTTACTTGATCTAAAGACTGGAATAGTGAACTGAAGTTAGAGGCTGTGGTCAGTGCTTCCACAGAACAATAGTCCCACAAGATGCTCACTGGAAAAAGAATTCCATGGTCAATTAAGCTTAGGAAGTGCTTTCTATATTCCCCTCATTATCATTTAAAAGGCTCAGAGAAATCCTATAGTAAATTTCCCTGTTGAACCTTGTTTAATCTAATACTTTCCAAACTAAGTTGACCGTGGAAAGTTTTCTTTTTATTTCCTTAAAAAAAAAAAAACCCAACCCATTAGCATCTTTCAGAACTAGTTTTCCATGAAGTGCACTTTGAGGAATCCTAGTTTGGGTGATTGTTAAGAAGCAGGGCATTTACCAACTGTCTTCCACATTACATGAAGGAGGGTGAGGCTGGGAAGCATAACTAAATCAAATCTTTTCCTAGGAGATTTGTAGTGTAGTAGAGGAGACAAACCATCAACCATATTTAACTAGGCCCATGTCTCTGACCCTAACCATAGACTGTGCTCCTTGTAAAGCATACCACAGATGTGATCTCCTCATCTAGGAGGATCTTCCTACTTCAGACCCCAACCCCCAATATGCCTCCTTTGCCTGGCTCATGGCCTTCATCCCTAACCCAAGCAGGCTTGGTGCTCCACCATGGCCACTATGGGTGTGTGAGGGAAGCTATGAGTGCACCTCTCCTTTGCAGGGGTCTGCTTGTACAAGTTAATGCTACTCAGCAGCTGTTGATGTTATTCATGGGCTTCTCAGATTGACCCAAACCATAGCTGCTTGGAAGAGTGGCACCAAGAATCTTTTACTATTTAAATGACACCAGCAGCTGTTCCGGGTGCTCTGGCTGCTGAAGCTCTCTGTCAACAGGTCATATTCACCTTGTCGTGTAACTGTTTTCATAGTAACACAGACCCACACGTGTGTCTCTACCAACAACCTGGGCTATGTTGGACAGATCTACTCTCATTTTCCTAACATGAAGAGGTTCTCTCTAGCCACAGTAACAGAGACTTGAGCCCATGCAGTACTTGGAGGATCCCTCTGATGATGAATTTTCAGCCAGAAATATTGTATGATTCTCGTATTGCACTTTCCTCCCACTACCTGACAGTGTGGTCTTAATGGCTACTCAGTTCTTCCTCCCGTATGAAATAAGACTGACATATCCGTGGAGATGGCAGCTCTTGCTTCTCCTCTTGGAGGTCCATGGTGACAGAGAGGGAGTCTTCTTCTTCTGGTAAAGTTAGTTATTTGAATTTTTGACCCAGTTTTCATTATCTATCATTGTTGCACCTATGTACACCTACTGTACACATCCATCTTACTATGGTCCCATTATAAGACTTATAGAAGAGTTTCAAGATTAGACAGTACTGGACTCACCAGTTCTGCCACTAACTCTGAGAAATTAATCTTCTTGAGCCCCCAATTCTTATGGAAATTGAGGATGTTATCATCTACCACACAGATTATAACTCAATGAACCACTGCTGCACAGAGATCCTAGTACATGACAGGTACTCAATGCCTACTTTGCTCAGTCTCTCAATTTTTCTCCATATCAGTGCTATCCAATAGCTTTTTCTGCAATGATGGAAAACAGTGTGGTGGTTCCTCAAAAAATTAAAAATAGATCTACCCTATGACCCAGAAAGATCACTGGTAGGAATTTACCCAAGGAATGCAGGAGTACTGATGCATAGGGGCATTTGAACCCCAATGTTTATAGCAGCACTTTCAACAATAGCCAAATTATGGAAAGAGCCCTAAATGTCCACCAACTGATGAATGGATAAAGAAGATGTGGTTTATATGTACAATGGAATACTACTTGGCAATGAGAAAGAATGAAATCTAACCATTTGTAGCAATGTGGATGAAACTGGAGAGTGTTATGCTAAGTGAAATAAGTCAGCCAGAGAAAGACAGATATCATATGTTTTCACTCATATGTGGATCCTGATAAACTCAACAGAAGGCCAGATGGGAGGGGAAGGGGGAAAAAGGAAAAAGGAAAAAGTTACAGAGAGGGAAGGAGGCAAACCATAAGAGACTCTTAAATACTGAGAACAAACTGAGGGTTGATGGGGGGTGGGGGAGAGGGGAAAGGGGGTGATGGTCATTGATGAGGGCACCTGTTGGGATGAGCACTGGGTATTGTATGGAAACCAGTTTGACAATAAATTACATAAAAAAAGAAATGTTTTAATTTTTGTGCTGTCTGACATGGAAGCTACTAGCTGCATGTGGCTAAGTAGCACTTGAAATGTGGCCAGTGCAACGGAGAAACTGAAATTTTAACTTTTGTAGGTTAATTTAAATAGCCATACAGGACTAGTGGCTACCATATTAGATGACACAGCTTTATGTAATTTAGCTAGCAGTTTTTAATATCCAGGGTGTCTAGAAGATGAATTAGAACTTAATCTGGATGATCAGTGCCCAAATCTTGGGATATCTACCCTCACTAGAAGTCCTTGTGGGATTCAATGCCATCATGAATGTAGAGAGCTTCTAGAAATAGGGTTAAGACAGGGGAAACTGCTCTGCTACTCTGCCTCTGAGGCCTGGGGAGAACTTACATACCCATTTATGGAATGTAGTCCTCAGGGAAAGGAGACTGGGGCTTCATGGTATTTCAAATACTTTTGAGCCTGAAGAAGATGTAATGTATAATGGGAAGGTGTCAAAAATCTTGTCACAGAAATGTGGAGGCACATGAGACTCCATCCTACTGCATTCTATATAATTCTATCCACCTTTTCAATCACTGGCCCAGAGATAAAATAAATGGTATTTGCCAAAAAGGTTTTAGAACCTCTCCAATTAGCAGACCATATCACCTAACCTCATGTGAAATCACTTCTTCCTTAGAAGTAGCTAAATTTATAAATGTTGAGGTCTTGGAAATGTTAAAACCATTAGAGATAGATACTTGGAGAATTTGGGGAAGGGGGGGTGGGAGTGGAATGTAAATTTGGTGAAAAATTAGAATAACATGCAATATTTATTTTTGTAGTACAATTTACATATCTAAAATCATTTTGCTAAGAAGAAACATAAAATGTATTATGTATAACTTGATTTGCTCATAAAATTATCATTTAGGTAAAATTAGAGACGTTGAGAACTGGAAAAACAAAATGGAAAAAATAGGAGAGAACAGATTTTTTACTGATTTATTTTCTTTATATATTTATTTAACAAAAAGCATCCTCGGGGGAAAAATTTCCTTCAGGATGTTCTTTCCTCCTTCCTTCCTTCCTTCCTTCCTTCCTTCCTTCCTTCCCTCTTGAGTATTCACATCTTCACAAAAACTCTCCTTTTTCAATGAAAGCCCATTTTCTCCTTCTGGCACTTCAGTGGACAACAGTTAGCTCCCTTAAACTAACATCTTCCCAAGTTACATTTATTTGGAAACTTCTCATGTGTTTCTCTTTTATAGTTTTTTCATATCCTCTTTCCCCACCTGCATAAATTTCCTGCCACCTCCCCCCCCCCCCCCCCCCCCGCTCTCAAGCCCAGGGCTCCAAAGGGAATTAGTGTTGCCTAGTTGTCTGTTTCCATTTGGTTTCTGTGTGGATTCAGGGATCTTGCCCATTTGGTCCGTGGGTAGGATCTTGCTGGTTGAGGGATGAAAGAGAATAAGAACTCTAATCTTACTGACTCATACCTCTTAACTGTTTATCATGTGCCAGGTACTCTCCTAAGCACGTTATATTCATATTCCATTTAATCCTCCCCCAAACTCTCAAAGTACAAAGCTATAATTATTCTGTTTTATGGATGAAGAAAGTGTGGCTTAAGGAAGGTTGAGTAGCTCGCCTGAGGTCATGCAGCTGGTGAGCTACTGAGCCAGCCTCTGAGCCTGGATTCAAACCCAGTTGGTATGGCTCCAATCTTTGGCCTATTACCTACAACCCAACAGTACCCTAAAACAATAAGAATACTATATACGTGGGGCTTTGTGGTTTAAAAATTTCTACACACATTAGCTTATATGATTTTCAATGTAATAACTTTACTGGGGAGATATGGGAAAAACTAGTATCCCCATTTTAGAGATGTGCAAACAGGGTGGGAAAGATTAAATGTCCTCCCCAAAGTCACACAGTAAATGGTGCTAGTGGTATTCAAACAGCATGTTTTCTGACCTGAAGTCTATTTCTGTCTCTATACAACAGTTGGCCTGAAAAAAGGGAAATGTCTTTGGAACTAATATGCACTCAGAAGTTATTGGATCTAAAGTGCACACACACACACACACACACACACTCACAAACTTTCCAGACCTGATGCAATGAATCAGAGTTGAGTGGAGGGGAGGAAGTCTGGCATAGGGGATTTCTACCGCTGTCCTGATACCAACTTTATAACAAGGATTGAGAGACATCAGGAGAGAAGGCTTCTGGCCTTTCTTGCTGTTTTTGTTTATTTGTTTCTCCTTTTAAAATTCTTTTTTATGAGGCTGCCATAAAAACACTCATTAGGCAGTGTTGATTTTCATTAATGTTGATTCTCCAAGAGCTTAATCAATCTTCTGTGACCAATGACCTCATTCCCATGGGAGAAGAAAGCTGTTTAACAAATTAGCTTTACAGATTGTAGGTAAGGCATACAGATGTGAGGTAGCCTGTGTTGCCAAAATAGGACGTGGATTAGTGGTTTAATACGCACAAAAACAATAGCATTGAACTGTCTCCTTGCTGCTACCCAAATCCATCATTAGAAAGCAGCTGTCCTCCTTCCCCTCTCTCACCTCCACCCCTCCTCACTCTCCTTCCTTGTGCTCACTTTTGCCCTTTCTGAAATCTATGCTTTGAAAGCACCTAGAGGCAATAACACATCTGTGGTTAGTGGGAAGGGAACACAAACCACAGATGCACAAAGGAAAGCAAGGGGTGGGGGGAGATCAGCCTAGTTACCAGTGTTGAGCTTGGAGCCTAGCAACTTTCCTAGGAACTGATTATTCAAGGTGGGCAGGAAGATACTTCACTCCCAAATAGTATCACCCACCCAGGAGTCACTTAGCTGAACTTCCACTGTTACTGAGGCTACTTGCTCAGGGTTAACAAAATATTATGTTTTCTCCAGGTGGACTTTCCAAAGAGAGTATATTCTGGATAGGGAGACCCATCAGTTGCTGAAAGAAGCCCTGGAAGCCTAGATGATAAGGAGTCACAGGCATTGGGACAAAGGCAGACAACCTTTTCTTAAAGGACAGTGTTGCTCATGGCTGTGTCTGGTGGCATTGACTTACCCACTAAAGCCTTGAGCTTCTGCCATCAGTGCTGCTGGGCTGGTCCACACTTGGCTGTGTGCATCTGGACTGGAGTGCAGGCCCTTCCTCCAACAGACCCCAGAGGAGCTGGAGTCAGAGCAGCATGGGACACCAGCTGCACTTTTACTTCCAGAGGACTTCCCCAGCTGCCAGCTAGTTTTATCTTCTTAATGCTCTGTTGTGGACAAATAGGCACAGAGTTATTGTTCTGTGTTGAAGAAGGTGGGGGCCCAGAGGCATGGGTCCACAGTGGCAGGCTAGGGTCTTTGAAGACAGTGTCTTCAGTGGGAGAAAAGAAAGGAGAATGGTGCTCCCTTCTCTCAGGAAACTAGCTGGAGAGCTGGACTGAGAAAGCACACTGGTGCTTTGGCAAGTGTTTTTTTTTCCCCTCTTTCTGGTTTCCCCCTTCTGTCTGCTCAGGGTCAGGTGCTGAGTGAGCTGCCCTGCTGGCTTAGCCCAGTGAGAAATCTCCATGGTCTGTTTCCAGATGTCTCACAGCAGGGCAATACACACCCTGGTGTTCACCTGAGGCTGGTCTTTGAGATGCCACAGCCTCCAGGTGCAGTGCTGTAGAAATGTGCTGGGGAGCCTGGAGTTGCTCACAGGCCCATTCAATGCCCCTCCTTGCCAAGGCCGTGTCCCCAGATGGCCTGGTTTATAAAACAGGGAGTCTTCTCCTTCACTCCCGCCTGCCTCCTGCCCCAGCAGCCTGCAGTGCATCACATGTCCAAAATCAGGCCACTGTTGTCTGTTCTGTAGCCACACACCACAGAGATGGGGGACTGACTTGGCTGCAGAATCCTGCAGAAAAGGGCTGTAGTGGTCAGGGCAGGAGAGGTTTCAAACCCAGGTCCCTGCGATTAAATCTGGTTGCACAGAAAGAAGTTGGTCAGGCCACAGACTTTCTTTTTGTATGTCTTCCTTTTCACTCTAAATTGATCAAATATATTTTGAGTATCTACTTCATGCAAAGCCCTGAGGAGGACCAGACAAAGATGAGTAAGTAAGAGTAAATTCCCTGACTTTATTCAGGGCTACAGTCCCTAACTTCAGTTACCTTTCTTGTTCCTGTGAGGAGGCCCCTTTTGCCTGAGGTTTTATGGACATATGACTATTTCTTCATTTTTGTAAGAGCTTCTTGAAGCAGTGAGCCTGCAGTTCTGTGCCCGCATGCTTTACTCCTACAATTAGCACACTAGCAATTTTGTTAGTATCTAGCACTGTGCCCACTGTTTATTTGGCCCTCGATAATTATTTGACGAAAGACAAATAAATGGACTTCTATGGGAGGGCCATAAATATATCTCTTTCTAGCTCCTGGGAGGAGGGTCCCTTTGGATCAGTTACTACAATATCTTGAGCACCTGCTGTGTATGAGACACTATGCTCAATGGTTTAGATACACCAGCTCTAACCTTCATAACATTGCTACATGGTGGATGTTTTTATATCCAGTTTATAGACGAGAAAAGGGAAATGCAGAGAAGTTAACTAATGGGGCTAGGGTTACATAACTAGGAAAGGTCAATCCAGAATTCAAAACCACATTTTTCAGTCTTCAGAGCACCCCTCCCCTCCACTGCACATACTGTTTATGACCAGGTGGAATGATATGACCATTAGGCCAGGTTTCTACCTATTGGTTATTCCATAAGAAAAGCCCAACAGTGAAGGTAAAGTTATAGCCCAACTGCCTGCTGGGACACTGACATCTGGATGTAGTTTGGAATCACTTCTGAGGAAGGATTGTGACTCCTGGACCCAACCAGGGCTCCTCTCCTCCTCTGTGGCCCTGGGGAGCCCTTAAGCCAAGGCCTTATATGACCTTCTAGAGGATTACAGATGCAAGATAGTGTAAAAAAGAGGAATGCAAACTCTTTCCTTGAACAGGGGCCCAGACTTGAATTGAACTCAGATTTAGACATTTCCCAGTGGTCTTAGAACTACTTCCCAAGAGCAATGACTTTCAACTGAGCTGTCCCTTGGGCTAGAAACAAAGCAGTGACCTCAAGGTGAAAGTCTCCATATCCCATTACCAATCCAATTACCTGGTGCTTGCAGGTTAGATAGGAACTGCCAGACCGGAACTCAACAATGGATCATTTAGTTCTGTATCTTGTCTCTGACAGTAGTTGGACCTGAGAGCCTCACTCAGGCACTTTTCATTGTCAGTCTGCAGACACAGCAGTGTGCTTTCCTTTAAATGAAGGAATAGAGCCGGTCATGGAAAAGGAAGGCAGCACAGAAGCCCACCGTATTACCATAGCTCCCTTCCAGTCCCAGCCTTCATTCCCATATTCATTAATTCACTGAACATTGAGCAGCTACTATATGCTAGGCAATGCTGGACACTGGACATACAATGATGAACAGTCTCTCCTCTCATGGGCTTTCATTGTAATGAGAGAGTTCAGGTAAGAAATACTTAAGCAGATGGACATATATTATAACCATCATTCTAAGTAGTATGGAAGAAAACATAGCATGATAAAGAGGATGGAGAGTGATGGGGAGTTGGTACTCTGGCTATTGGGTGGCCAGGGAAAGAGAAGTTCTCTTGGACAAGGTTACAGGTCAATAGAGGTTTGAAGGCACTGTAGGGGCATGAGAATGCTATCTGAGGGAAGGTACATGGGAGATGTCTGTCTTTTGTCTTCTGTGTTGGGGGTTAGGAGACATCTTGCTGCTAGAAGCAGAAAAGTAAGCAAGTGAAAAATAAAATTTATTTGAGTTTTAAGGAATAGAAGAATAGCAAGGTGCTGATGCAGTAGGGATGGAAGAGGTAAAGAGGGAGGTAGAGATTATTTCAGGAAGGTTGAAGGGGTCCAGATCATGAAGACTTCATGGGCCATGATATAGATTCTGGGTTTTATTCTGACTGACATAGAAGCCATTTGGAGGGGTTTGAATAGTATAGATTACATGGAAACAAAGTATTCATTAAACATGTCTTCAGATAAATATTTGTTGAAACAAGACATGAAACACTTGTTGGATGATTGAAAGAACAAATTTCACTGAACCACACAAGTAACTACACAGAGAGGAAGAGTTCCTAGAATAACACACTGTCCATATTTGCTCAGAAGAGAGGAATATCTTCCCACTGAAAAAGTGATTAGCTACTTTGATTTTTATCTTCCGAATGGAGGATGGATCTTGGTGTTAGGAACAGAAAAATAGAAGTGTACAGGGCAAGGATTAGAAAGTGTGGCATCCAGTATCCCTTTGGAAATGCAGTAATTCTCTTGCTTTGACAGGTAATGACTGCCTGTTCCCTCCCATGAATGAGGTTGTTCTCCTCTTGATGAAGATTAGGTGCCCCTTACTAGGCTTGGTTTGAGGGACTCTTCACCTGTCTTTGCCCAGATATCTACCTGCTCCTTGGCTTGGGGCCTGGGATTCCACTTTACAGTTTCATCCTTTTCTTGAGCTTTAAAAATTTCATTCTTAAGAATCTCTGCTCCAACAAAATGGGTGAGTAAACCTTTAATGTTATTATCCCCTATTTGCACCAGGTCTCCTGTTCAAATGCACCTTTTTAAAGACATCTTTCTTTACTCTTGCCCCTGACTTCCTTTCTTGCAGGAGCCACAGCTTCCCTATTCCCTCATTCACAGTTTGATCAAGGAGCCTGGCCCATGGTTTGCATTTCTCTCTTTCAGACCCCAAGTCTCTTGACCACAGGGACACTGACATTCACCTGTATCTTCCACACCCAACACGGTACCTGCACGCAGTACTCATGGCATTTTTCCTTCTTTCCTTTTCATCTTTCCTCTCTTCTTATTTTCTTGTTTTCTTGCTTTGTTTTTAATGAAGCTGGTGAAAATCATTAGGAGGGCATGTTTTTGGTGTGACAAGTCCTTGGGCACATTATGTAGGTGCAAGATTCCTCCTGAATCATGAGCCACTTGGATGACTGGGTTTTTAAAAGAAAATTATTTCTCTTATCCAGCTAACACATGATCACCACAAAACATTAGAAAATGTAGGTAAGCCTTCTGGATATACAAATCAGCTCTAGTCTACGACCCTAAGAAAACACCTGTTAATATTTTAATGGTTATCCTTCTGAACTCTTTTTCCAAAACACAGGCCTTTTACAGGACCCACTTGCAGGGCTACTTTCAAGAACCAGGGAAGTGAGGGAGGGTGTATCGAGGTACATATGCCAGGGTAAGGGCAGACATGGGAAGATGGTATCCATGAGGCTGCCTATATAGCCTGACTCTGATCCCATCCTCGGCATTTCTTTTCTCTTGTGAGACCGAAGGGCCCAGGCTGACCATCTATCTTGTGGGATCTAGCTGTCAGAATCACCACCAGTGTGGTATTCTAATCTCAAACAATCTGGAGCCTCTGCACTCGCCTTTCTCTTCTTGCCACCAGCATGCCACCTGCTTCCCAGACTTCCCAGTGCCTTCTATGTCTGCCATATAAGGTCTCAGGTGTCTTTCCTACACATGTGACATCCCTCAGTCACAGAATAAAACAAGCATCTGTCCTCACCAGGGACTTTATAGGCTTGACTCATTTACCCACCTGAATGTTACTACTTAATTGACTGAACCCATGAAAAACAAACCTGCACTGATCGATAGAGAAATAATTTTGCAAATTGTGGGCATAAATCTTTACAGATCTGTGTGCACTGCCATTTGTTAAAATGCTGAAAAGGTAAATCAATTTTCTTTATTAAAACACAATTGCTTCGTCTATTGTTAGATTAGGCAGGAGCCGGGAGGCAGGGTGTGAGGAGGAGCGGAGGAGGATGTTTGGGGTTGCTTATTTGCCCTTCATCCAGGGGTCGTTTGTTAGTCTAAAGAGAGTCAAGTGTTGGGGAGGAGATGAGAGTTTCCAGGCTGGCAAATGCTTTAATGTTAGAAGAAAAAAAACAGCCAGGGGTTAGTGTGGTGTGTGTTTAGGAAAGATCGCTGGGGACTAAAGATGGGGCACTAAGGAAAAAAAACAACAGCAAGGGACCTCTCATCTTCATCATTCCAGAATGGACCAGCCAGGGTGAGTTAGATTAACGTTGTGGTGACAAACTTAAAATCTCAGTGGCTTAAAACAACACAGTTTTATTTCTTGCTTACACATATAGGCATTGTTGGTCAGCAGGGATCAGGCTGATGGAGGAACCCCCATCCCAACTTGGCTGCTCAAATGTGCCAGAGATAAATGCAAATGAATCACACATTGGTGAAATTAGTGTCTTCTGCTCCATTTCACTGGCCAGAAGGTGGGGATAGGAAGTGCCATGCTGTCACACGTCCTGGTGGTGGACAGGCAGAGTGCACTTGAGCACTGCTAATGACCACCACACAGGACAACCTGGAGCCTCCCTTCTACGGTGTCTTACACTGCACAGTAATGTTGTGTTACCATCTGTGAGCACCGGGCAGAGACTACTTCTGATTCATTTTAGCACCTGACACATAGTATGGGAAAAAAAAAAAAAAAAAGTTTGCTTTGCAGACTGAGTTAATTACTTGGTAAGCAACAAGGAAGGGAGGCTACAGAACTTAGCAGAGCAGTACAGAGATGTGATGGTAGTGTGTGGTACCATTGAGGGAAGCATCTTACCTTGGGTCTGGCATAGGTGAGTGCATTTTAATGTGGCAAACCCTGAGCTAAGATGTTTAAATGCATCATCTCATTTAATTCTTATCACAGCTTTCTCATTATCCTCATTTTGCATATTGGGATTTTTTTTCCAGATTATAGATCACGATGGATTTTGGAGATGATAGGGCTCCCCTAACTCCTGTCACCCATCATGTCAGGATAAGGTTGTGTTAAACAACAAAAATTCAACTGAATACATGTAAAGAAAAAATTGGTCTTTTTTGGTGATTCTTGAATTGGGAAGCATCCCATCTAGCAATAGAGAGAAGCTCCGCCAAGCTGTAGAAAAGGAAAAGTTTTTAAAGGTGGAAAGGGGGCCAGAAAAGGATATTATTAGCAAAGAACACATCATTTCAGGCAAGGTTGTCCTCCTAAATGGATCAAAAGGGCCTGTGGGGCAGATTACCTCCCCAGGGCAGACCAGGTATTTCCAGGCTGACTGGTTAAAGGTTACAGTCCTAGGGGCATTGGGACTGCAGGTAGGTTAGGTGCTAAGTCTTGGTTTGCTGACGTGGGGTTTAGCACAAGGGACTCCATTTTGGGACTTGAAAAGACAACTGCTTGTGGCTTTGGTTGAGTCACTTCCCTTTTCTGAGCCTTGGTTTTTCATTAGCTTAAAAACCAAAAAAAGATTGGCCCAAACCATTCTCTAAGAGCCTTTCACATTGTTTCATGGAATTTTAATGGTTTCCCCTGAGTGGTTTGCACCTGGGGTAACTTGATGGCTAGCCAAAGGACTGTGACTTTCTGCTATCACTGTGCACAGAAAGTTACCTTTGAGTCACACCTGAGGAAGAGCAAAACCCAAAGAAGACAAGTTTTAAATCCACAATGCCATGAGATAAAAATATGATTTAGCTAAAGGCTTTCCTATGTTAACAAGCTATCATCATGGTTGAATTTCAAGAGGCATGTAGTATCTACTGTGTAATAGAGAATGTGCTCAGGAAATTACCCGAGGATGGAGATTTCAGAGACAGAGCGTCAAGATGTATTTCATTAAGCTTCAATGCTATTGGCCATATTTGGATGTTTATCCTTCCCATCCCCCTTAAAGGACCTCAAAACCACCAGAAAGTGAAGTGGGGCCCTGACTACTCTCCTTCTAATTGTTCTGCTTATAAGAGACACTGACTCTTATAATCAAAGTCACCTTGGACAGACCTAAGGAGGCCGGGATTTTAGGCAGTGTCCTCTTTGGATTTAATATGATAGGATGACAGAACCAAGGGTTTAGTGGACTGAGGAGCACAAAGAAATCTAATGCATCATGGTAGAGTAGGGCATGAGAATGTGTGCGAGTTCATCCATTCAAAAGTCCCAGCTGTCCTAGAGCTGCCCTGGACTAGCATGGAAACAAGCTCACACAGTTCTTGGATATTCACTCCATGCCAGGAACGGTTCTCAGCACTTGACAAGCTTGTTTAATTTAATCCTCTTATAATCAACACTTCACAGAAGAGAAAACTGAGAAACAGAGAGTTTAAGGAACTTGTCTAAACACACACAGGCAATAAATAATAGAGCCAGACTTTACAGCAAGGCAGTGACTTCACACTCTCAAGTAATGTTTTGCAATTTCTGTGGGGCCAGATCACTTGGCAAGTCACATGAAATTGTGTGGTGCCTGTATAGGAATATCAAAATAGCATATAGAAACCACGAGGAGGTGATTTCCTCTCTTAGGCCCTGGCAGCCTGTTGTCACTATTTCCCCAGTTTGTATGATTCCTGGGCTCTCTCCTCCTTACAGTCCTGACAGGCAGGAACTGTGTTTCTATCATTTTTTTCTGTTTCTCTCGCACTTAACAGCATTGGGTACATAGTAGGTACTCATTAACTATTTGTTGAAAGGATAAACCTTGTTAGATTTGGAAAATATGGAGATACGGCATTGAATAATATAAAGGATGGTTAATGAAAACCCAGACATCTGAGGGAGTTGTCAGTAAAATGAAGTCTGTTTTTTTTTCCTTTCTTTTTAACCCAGAGAAAAAAAGGGCTGGGCAGATATAATAATGGTTTGTGCTTTCAGAGGTTTTCATACAAATTTTGACCCATATAACAGAAAAGTTCCTTGAGCATTCACTGTGTGTCTGGTGGGTACAGTTCTTTTTTTTTTTTTTTTTTCTTTTAGAGAGAGAAAGAGAGAGGGCACAAGTGAGTGAGGGGCAGAGAGAAAGAGAATTCTACAAGGGGTAGAGAGAGGGCAAGAGAGAAGCAAGGCCCACCTGGAGTGGGGCTCAAAATCATGAACTGAACCCGGAGATCATGATCTGAGCCAAAGTCAGTCAGATGCTTAACAGACTGAACCACCCAGGTGCCTCTGGTGAGTGCTGTTCAATGCCCTGGGACTACAAGATAAAGGCCTGCCCTTCCTGGAGCATAGTTGCTAGTGCTCTTGGCACAGGAGTAAACGTAGGCTGTGGGGATTGAGGATTTTCCTCACCCTAAAATAATGAACAGTGGGAGGTGTCACCAGGCCCTGGTGTGAAGTTTCTCTAGATCTTTAAAAATAGGAGAATTCTTGGTTCAGGGGCTCTGCTCAGAGAGGAGAGAAATCAGCTCACGTGTGCATCAGAGGAAAATTGCTAATGAAATCAAGTTAGTTATTTTTGCATTCTGTTCTGTTTTTCAACAGTTTATAATGGAACCCCAGGGTTATGTCGGGTTGCTTTTCAGACTCTGGGAGCCTTGGTGGGGGGAAAGGTCAAGAGGGGAAGGCTTAGAGAGAGGCCCCAGGTTTCTAACTGCATTTTGATTGGTATAGATCTGTTTTGTTCTGTAAGTTTGGGTTCCACATATGATTCGCTTATGAAAAATACGAGGATCCTGTTTTTTTCAAGCAAACAAATACAAATGCCTTAAAAAGTAGCAATTTAGGATTTTGCCTTCTTCATCTCTCCTCTCATAAGCACTTACAGGGAGCAGGGAGGGAGAGGAAACTGTCCCTCCAGAGATGCTGAAAGTCTGCGATGAGAAATTGGCTTCTCTATTGATTTCCTAAAACAAAACATTCCCTATGCAGATGTGCAGAGAAGAGTCTCTAATTGACTAAAGAGAGGAGGCTGGACTCCTCTGTCAAGGAACTAGCAACAATAGGCACAGGAGCAGAGGGGGAGGGAACCAGTGTTTTTCTGCAGACAATGGATCTAGACTAAGGGAAGTAGGTTGGAAGGATATTGTCAGCAAGAGATGGCTGCTGAGGTGTGGAAGTGGAGGCTGCAGGGATGGGCCAGCCTCTCTTTTTAGGCTCTGTGAACAGAGAAATGTGGTGAAAAACTAGGCCTTGAGGGGCACCTGGGTGGCTCAGTGGGTTAAGCGTCTGATTTTGTCTCAGGTCATGAACTTGCACTCAGTGAGTTCCAGCCCTGGGTAAAGCTCTGTGCTAACAGCTCAGAGTCTGGAGCTTACTTGGGGTTCTGTGTCTCCCTCTCCCTCTCCCTCTTCCCCTCCCCTGCTTGCTCTCTCTCTCTCTGTCTTCTCAAAAATAAATAAACATTAAAAAATTAAAAAAAATAATGTTTTTATTTATTTTTGAGACAGAGAGAGACAGAGCATGAGCCGGGGAGGGGCAGAGAGAGAGGGAGACATAGAATCTGAAGCAGGCTCCAGGCTCTGAGCTGTCAGCACAGAGCCCCACAAGAGCCTCAAACTCACAGACTGTGAGACCATGACCTGAGCTGAAGTCAGATGCTTAACCAACTGAGCCACCCAGGCACCCCTAAAAAAATGTTTTTAAAAACTAGCCTTTGAGGTAGGGCTGTTGGGTTCTTATTTATGCTGTTAATGGCCACGAGGCTGTTGGCATTTTAAAACTTCCCCATTTATAAAGTGGTGATGCCACACCTGATAGTATTTTTTTTTAATTTTTTTACATTTATTTATTTTTGAGAAACAGAGTGAGACAAAGTGTGAGCGGGGGAGGGGCAGAGAGAGAAGGAGACACAGAATCTGAAGCAGGCTCCAGGCTGTGAGCAAGCAGTCAGCACAGAGCCTGACGGGGGGCTTGAACCCACGAACTGTGAGATCATGACCTGAGCCAAAGTCAGATGCTCAACTGACTGAGCCACCCAGGTGCCCCACACCTGATAGTATTTGAAGAAGGATCTATTAGGCTCAACACATTTTAGCTGAAATCATTTTGGAGCAAAACAAACCTGTGGTACGGAAAGTCATTACTAGAGGGACGTGCTCCCACCTTCTAGAAATATCCTCTCTCATGGGAAGACATAAGACAGAACATGTAACACTAGCGTGCAGAGCAGGTAGTCAATGCAAGTGTATGGAGAGAGTCGGCAGAAATCATCCTGTAAAAGCTGGCATGGACGAAGGGCATTTTCGCAGATGCATGGAAAGAGGTATGTATAAATTATTAAGGTATGGAGGCAGGAAAGAAGCCACTGAACTGAGCTGGAATCTGGGGCCTGGCATCAGGCATCATGGGGAGCCACTTGTCCATCCATCAGCCATGTCAGGAGAGTGCACTGGGACCTGAAGGGCTCTGAATTTGCAGTGAGGGGAGAGCTGAGGTTCCATAAGGACTTCCTGGAGACAGCAGTAGAGACGTGATGGAGGGTTCTGGGAGAGCCCGTGGTTCCAGCTGACAGGATAATGGAGTAGCGGGTAAAAAAAAATAAAGGAGAGGACGAAGGAAACCCATGATAAATCCACCTTTCACAGATAAACTCCGCTCCTCAACGTTAAAGATTACTTTTCTCCCCTTCACTTTTTCAAGTTCATTGAAAATGACACCGAGTTGCCATTTCCCTTCCCACTTGACCTGCTTCTTACTGGACTTCCTGACCTTTCCCACCAGGGCTTCCTCCAACTTGTTTTTTGTGTCCGTGGTTGTGGATGTGGAAAATTATGGTGAAGAATGGCTTGTGCTGGTTAGAATCTAAAGTTTCTGAAGAGAGGGGCTCTCCAAGGGGCAGCTCAGTCCTTGTCCCTGATGCACTCATTCCAAAATGCAATCCCAATGTCTACACTGCACTAGTTTCTGTCTTATATCCTTCTTTGTATTTCATTATTTTCATTTCTTCTATAAGTACTTATAATTCAATTTCTACTGTAACAATGAGTTTACATTTGTAATATTACCTTTACATGTAATGTAGATATGAATTATTATCTGCATTGTAGTGATGAGAAACCTGAGATTCAGAGCACTTACTTAGGATTAGCATCAGGCTGTGAGCAGCAGAAAACCCCAAATAGTAGCTATTATGTAAAAAAGAAAGACATTTATTTCACTCTCATTTTAAATAATGCTTGTAAACAGGCAATCTGGGGTAGCATGACGGCTCCATGAAATTGCTAGGGATTCAGGCTACACCATTACTAGGTGTGGCTATCATCCAAATGGGTCCATGATGGCAGCTAGAAAGCTCCAGCTATTGTATAGACATATTATAGGCAGTAGGAAGGAGAGAGAGGTCAAGAAAGGGCAAATGTCACACAGCTGCCCCTTTTGCCTCATTAGCTGGAATTTTATCACGTGGCCACACCTAGCTTCAAGAGGGACTGGAAAATATTGCCTTTATTCTAAATGCCCATGTGCAAACTAAAATAAGGCCTTTTATTATTGTTAGGGATAAAGTAGATAACAGATATTGGAGTGGATAACTAATAGTCTCATGCACATGTGTCTTGACCAGAGTCCCAGACCAGTGAGGGAAGAAACTTAAGCCTATGTTTTGATTTAAGTTCCAGTGCTCTCTCTAATGCTTGGGGTGGGCCAAGGGGAATGTGATGGGCACTGGCAGAACCCTAACCAAAAGATAAGTTTCACTTTCTGCTATGAAAGACTACTAGTCTTTGAGAAATATAACTAATGAAATACATAATAAATGGTTTTTTTTTACTATTTTGTTGACTGTTTATGAGTATCAAGAAAATTTGCATTTATGTACAGTGAATGCATCAGGAGATCAAAAGAAAGGAGTGTGCTGTTAAGGACAGTTCCAGCAATCAGAGGTTAAGGCCAACATTTAAATCTGGCTTACTTTGTATGTGGAGAAAATGTGGTCTCTTTGATGGGGAGCATGTTGAAGACATTGGTTTCTTATCTTTGGAGGACAGTGTGATTCTGATACAGGAACTGTTGCTCAACTGATGTCTGAGCTAAAATAATATAAAATAAAACAAGCCTTTTCTTCTGCACACATATACTCAGAAACCTTTTACTGCAATAACAATATCTATCCACAAACCCCTCTCGTAGTGATAGTAATGGCTAACATTTAATGAATGCTTATGTGTTCTGAGCCCTCTATCTACTACTTACTTGTTCCTCTCAAGGTCTTAAGGAGTAGGAATTATGAGACTTCCATTGTATCGTCAAGTCAACTGAAGTGCAGAGAGATTTAGAACTTGCCCAAGATCATGTGTTTAAGTGTTAGAGTTAATGTTCAACTCTAGGCATTCTGGTTCCAGAATCTGCCTATACAACTGTTCCTGCAGTGGCCCTTGTCATTGAGAGTTTATACCTATAAAGCTCCAGACTGAGAAATGTTCATGCTATAGGACAAGTTAGTTCCATGGAACACAGGAAGCCATATTAATAGGGGCTGAGGGCAAGGCCAATATCATGAGTTAGCCTGATCTTGAGAGTTACTTTGTCATTGGTTTGTTGTTTCCTTATGGGAAAAATACCGTCTCCAGGCCTTTTGACTAGTTCTTCTAATTCTAAAATGAAAATGATAAGAGTGAGGCCCAGAGACTTGCGTAAGTCTTTGGACCTTCCTTGGCTTTAGTTTCTGTACTTGGGTGCTCTTTGGAGTTTCCAATTCAATTCTATGAAGCTCTGCTGCACTGTATAATACTCAAGCCCTTTCTGATCCCCTTTCTTTCCATTTATGAAACTCTAAAACATGGAACCAAGACCAGCTCAGGATGGCAGCAACAATGCCATTCTGTACAGTTCTTACACCATAATGCATGCCTTTATTCTAAATGCCCATGCATTTATGTACAGCATGAGGTTCTCAGTGAAGCCTACACTCCCATGTCCTTGATCTGCACCATAGAGACAGTCTTCACCCATTTACCAAGCATTTGTTAAGCACCTATTATGTGCCACATGTTGCACTGTGCCTGGAGACACAAAGGGGAATAAGATACTGGCCTCAGACACCTCAGTCAGGGTAGAGGTTCTTAATCTGAGGTCCATGAATGGTTTTCAGCAGATCTGCAAATGCTCTAAAACTGTATGCAATATTTTGCATATCTGCCAGGATACTCACATTTTCCCCTAGGGACAAATTTCATAGTTTTCATCAAATTTTGTAAGGAGTTGGTAATCCAGGAAAGTTATGAATCACTCACCATGTGGTCAAGACAGAATCCAAACAAATATTCAGCACATAGTAGAAGTTCTGTGGCAGAGACATGAATGAGCTGCCATAGGATATGGAAACAGGGACATTCACACTCCCACCTGGGTCTGAGGTGGATTGGAGCCCTGCAGAGATTATGTCAGTTGGGGCCAAGGGAATACACAAGAACTGGATAGGCAGGGAGCAAGGAGAAGGGCATTCAAGGGTGTGAACTGAGGGGCCCAGTCGATCTAAACTGTTCTATACTGAGAGAATGCACATCTGGATTTGGATGCTGGGTATATAGGCTATGAGGACTAGCATGGTGGTAGTACAGAGTGTCAATTCTTGAAAGTCAGTGCCCAGGGTGCATAGGGAGGGTGGCTCTCAGGGATGGTGACAGTTGGGACTAGGTAGCGAAAGACTTCTTGATATGTCCCTAATACTGAGCAGCAGGAATCTGACCTCTGGAGACAGGCTGCCTGAGTCTCAGAGAAGGTCATCTTCACATCTCAGCTTCCTCTTCCTGAAAACTGGGCTTGATATTTGATAAATAAATCATGAAATCTTCCCTTCACACCCTGTCCCGAATAAAAACATTCACCGTTACCACCACTTCACAACTGGCCACTGTGGGCCCCTGACAATCAATTACCCACCGGAGATGAAATTATTGTTTAATGGCTCCTGGAATGGGCTCCCACTCTGACATTCATCACAATCAGTAATGCATCAGCAGGGACAAAAGAAATTACCTGCCGCCTGCTAAGTGAAAGAGTCCATTTATATGCAGCACAGCCCCTTCACGCCTACTGAGCAGGCCACCACAGGTGGGTTTCCACATTACAGAGCTCCTCACTCCAAGGAGATGGGTAAGTAGGCTCTTGGGTGAAAGTTGTGCACATTGCTACCTACTCAGGCTCGACAGAGTCCAGGCAGGTCTTGTGGGTGGGCCACACACAGGTATGGTGAACAAGCAATAGTGGCTGATCAAACTTACGATGAACCAGCTGCCACTCTCCTTCCCAGACCTGTTCAATGTACATTGCACCTCCATGTTTTTCTATGGAGATTACAGGACGTAATTTCCTTTTAGATTTTTGTAGGCCACTGGGTCTGGTTTCTGGTGTATCCTCGGTCTGTCAACTTCCTGCAGGATGATTCTAGATGAATTTTTCACCTCTTAGATCTTCGATTTCTCACCCCAAAAGTGGGCTTACTAATACTGACCTTAGAGGATAGTGTTAAGGGCTAAATGAAATATTATATGTAATGCATATAACAGGCATTCTCCTGCCTTCCTGCCCTTATTTGGGAAAATATTCTATAGTTAGTATGATACATCCTGATATTGCTGATATAATATTGGTGAGGTTAATAGAAAGAAGGACAGATCAAGAGAGTAATCATATTTAAATTTCAAGTCCCCAAATCTTGGAGAACTTCCATGCTATTTCACTCTTTATATATCAGCAAATACTATGGAGACATGAGTTCCACCATTAGATCAGCTCAGAGATATTTTATTTATTTATTTATTTATTTATTTATTTATTTATTTATTATTTTTTATTTTTTATTATGAAATTTATTGTCAAATTGGTTTCCATACAACACCCAGTGCTCATCCCAACAGGTGCCCTCCTCAATACCCATCCCCCACCCACCCCACCCTCCCACCCCCCATAAACCCTCAGTTTGTTCTCAGTTTTTAGGAGTCTCTTATGTTTTGGCTCCCTCCCTCTCTAACCATTTTTCTTTCTTCCCCTCCCCCATGGTCTTCTGTTAAGTTTCTCAGGATCCACATAGGAGTGAAAACATATGGAATCTGTCCTTCTCTGTATGACTTATTTCACTTAGCATAACACTCTCCAGTTCCATACATGTTGCTACAAAAGGCCATATTTCATTCTTTCTAATTGCCACGTAGTATTCCATTGTGTATATAAACCACAATTTCTTTATCCATTCATCAGTTGATGGACATTTAGGCTCTTTCCATAATTTAGCTATTGTTGAGAGTGCTGCTATAAACATTGGGGTACAAGCACCCCTATGCATCAGTACTCCTGTATCCCTTGGGTAAATTCCTAGCAGTGCTACTGCTGGGTCATAGGGTAGGTCTATTTTTAATTTTTTGAGGAACCTCCACACTGTTTTCCAGAGCAGCTGCACCAGTTTGCATTCCCACCAACAGTGCAGGAGGGTTCCCATTTCTCCACATCCTCTCCAGCATCCATAGTCTCCTGTTTTGTTCATTGTATCCAGGCTCAGAGATATTTTAACCAAACTAGAATCTAACATAAAAGTTTTCCTTCCTTCCCTCTCTCCATTTGTTCACTTGTTCATCTCTTTGAATTTTATTGGGAGATGACTATTGGTCAGATGTTATATCAGTCCCTGGGGATACACAGATAAAAATACACTATTCCCTCCCACCCCCTGCCCAAGAACTTGCAGTGTGGTGGAGAAAAAGAATTCTAAGGAGATGATTACAAAGTGAGTACCAATTCTCCTTGGGGAAGTGTGGAAGACTTCAGTGAGGAAGTGATGCTTGGGCTCACTCCCACTGGACAGGTAGGAGTTTTCTGGTGCACAGGTGGGAGAGCCCTTAGGGAGATCAATTATGATTTCCCCCACCAGTTCCTTACTTTTTCCACCAATTTCAATATTTTGTGCTGTGGTCAATTTACAGGTGGGTAAACTTATCAAAGGGAAGCCAAGTGCTTTGTTTGAAATCATAAAGAGACTAGGTATACATCCACAAATGGAATTCATTTGTCCTTATTTAAGCCTAGGGCTTTTTAATGTTTGCTGTGCCTATGTGCCATAAACAGAAGGAGCAGATTCATTCAGCATAGAATTGGCTCTTATCGGGACCTGCACCCAGCTAAGCAATGGTGAGGAAATGGTTGACATAAAGATGAAAAAGACGTAGGGACTCCTGGGTGGCTCAGTCGGTTGAGTGTCTGACTTCAGCTCAGGTCATGATCTCACAGCTCGTGAGTTCGAGCCCTGCGTCAGGCTGACAGCTCAGAGCCTGGAGCCTGCTTCTGCTTCTGTGTCTCCCTCTCTCTCTGCCCCTCCCCTACTCTCGCTTTGTCTCTGTCTCTCTCAAAAATAAATAAACATTAAAAAAATTAAAAAAAAAAGATGAAAAAGACCTGAACATAAGACATGCAAAAAATAAACAAATAAAAGCAGTGCCATACAGTTAGTGGTTTAGAAGGGGTGTAGCAAAGTATAAGGATACACAGAGAAAGGAAGAGTCAACTATGTAGGGTGAGGAGAAGGCTTCCCAGACAAGATAGCATCTGAGAAGTTAATAACAGCTATCTTTGCTGGCATAGTTTAGTTCAGCTTATGATTGCCTTGAAGTAACAATGAGTTCCAAGAATATATGACTTCCATATTTCCCTCGTTTGTTACCCAGCTGCCACACCTTTTTGACGTGGGCTTCCTTACTAACAGTGAAAATCACTTCTTCAACTATATCTTTAACCCTTCCCTGTCTGATGTTCCTTTTGAGGCAAAGTCTGAGTGCTTGGCAATACAGAAGCAACAAGGCATGTATAAATGCAGCACTCTCTGCCAGTGTAAGAGTGTTTTATTATGATTGAAAAACGTTTTTCCTTAAAACAACAATCTATATTGGTAATTATGTGCTGAGGTCCATCGGTTTTGTGCTCTGAAGGGTGCAACATTATTGTCAAGAACACTTGATTGCTTGCCTCTTCTTTTACAATCTTGGCTTGCACTTTAGGCTCCATCCAAAACATTAGTGGAGAAACCAAGAATGAGACAGTGGTAAGTACAAAAAACTTGGATATGCTTCATCCATAGGTTTCTGCTTCCCTGCATAGACAGGCAATGAGATGACTGACCTAAGCACTTGCAGACACCTGTGGTTGAAATGGAGAAATATGCGGTGCCTTCTGAATGGAGAGGCACATTCATGGAGAGGCAGCCATACACCAAGGCAGAGACACCTGCCTCTGATCATATTTGCTATTTCTCCTGATTTAGTCTTGAATTTATTTTCCCATCAGCTAAACATCCAGTGGTAGAAAAATCTTACCACTGGACACTCATGACTTTGAGTTGACATGACTTCATTGGTGTTTTGCTTACTTTCTTTCCTTCCCTTTCTCAGCACAAATAGAGGGTGTTATGTAGTCACAGTTTTACAAACCTGAAATCAAGTAAGTACATTTCTCTATAACTTGTTTTTCTTTTAACAATATATTGTAGAAACCCCTCTGGGTCAATAGATATAGATTGAACAGGAACACATTCTTTTTATTAGTTGAAAAATATCTTATGGTATGAGTGTTCTACAGGGTATTTAACCATTCCCCTATTGAGAGGCATCCAGTTTGTTTCTACTTGTAAAACTATCCTGTAATAAACATCTTTGTACATGTACTTTTTGGCATCTTACTTTCATCTCCAAGCGTTTGGTGCTAATAAGTGTGAGTTAGGGTGCAAAGTATACGCATATTTTGAGTTTTAATAGATCTTGTCAGACCATTGTAGCTATTCACACTCCCACCAGCAATGTTTGAAAAGTTGCCTTATCTCCAGGATTCTTACCAGTTTATCTCTTTTATAATGCATAAACTTCTGGAGCACCTGGGTGGCTCAGTACATTAAGCCTCTGACTCTTGATTTCTGCTCAGGTCATGATGTCATTGTTGTGAGATTGAGCCCCACATCAAGCTCCATGCTGGGCATAGAGCATTCTTAAAATGCTCTCTCTCCCTCTCCTTATGCCCCCATCTCTCTCTCTCTGTGTCTCTTTCTCTATCTCAAATACATAAACAAACAAACAAATAAATAAAATGCAAATACTTCTGGAAAGGTGTTTAAATAACTGTCAAAATAACAATGCCTACAATTTATATAATCTTTTTGCAGTTTGCAAAGCACTATTTATCACATATATTATCTCCCCCAACCCCCATAAGAGTCCTTCTGGATGGTTTTTATAGAAGCAGAACCAGGCCTGGAGTACAGAGTTATTTGTCCAAGGCCAGATATCAGAGGGACATCAAATCTAGAACTGATGGTTCCAGGGGACTTTTCCGTATCCCCAGCTCCTTCTTTATATATATGTAAGTGTAAATTATTTGATCACAAAGTGTAAAGAGTGCTGTGTCATGTTCATGGCCTGGCTCTGATACTAATTACCTGGCTGGCTTTGGGCCATTATTTCACTTCTAAGAAACTAAGTTAGATACCTTCTGTCATCCCTTCTAGTTCTCTTAACAGTGGCCTGAAGTCAGGCTGACAGATGTTAACAGGGGTGCAGAAGCCTAAGGAAAAGGGAATCCTAAGGGAAGTGAGGTACAGTAGGAAAGAAATTTTTAAAATCATGGAACAATGCACTAATCACAAGCTTTTGTATATGGAGGATTAAAGCAATAAAGTTTGAAGTATGTGTAACATAAAACTTGGTCCACGGCTCCTGTCATGTATTAAGTGCTTACCACTGGGATTATTGATACTGAGTATTTGTAACTGAGCAGGTAAACAGTATAAGCAGTTCCAGGCAAGAAGTGGGAAAAACTCAGTTTCTTCTTTCAGTAACTTTGGGTAAATATCCAAATGATCTTGGAGCATGTGTTCATGAATTACTTATAAATTCTGGCATTTCAAGACTTACCACGTGCCAGGCAATTGGTGGCTTGATATATATAGCTATCTTCCCTGGAGGATGGTCACATTTTGCAGCAGGAGTTTGTGGCAGATTCTTTAGGTAAGATAGGCTTTGACCTGCCCAACTTACCCCTGAGGTAATTTCTAGAAGCCTCATGCTTAGGTTGGGTTTACTAAAACCTCTGAGTTTCATTTCACACAACCCATTGTCAATCCAGTCTCATCCATTCTATTGATTTTTTTCTTTCTTTTCTTAATTTTTTTAATGTTTATTTATTTGAGAGAGAGAGAGAGAGAGAGAGAGAGAGAGAGAGAGAAAGGGGCAGAGAGAGAGGGAGACACAGAATCTGAATGAAGCTCCAGGCTCTGAGCTGTCAGCACAGAACCTGACATGGGGCTTGAACCCACAAACTGCAAGATCATGACCTGAGCCGAAATTGGATGCTTAGCTGACTGAGCCACCTAGGAGCCCCTATTGATTTTCTTCTTCTGACTATAAAAGTAACACATAATAATTATAAAGGTATTCATAAGCATTAACATGAGTGTAAATAATCTTCTGCCCATGCTTTTTAAACACAGTTAAGGTCCTACTGTATGTTTATGTGTGTGTATAATTTTGAACCCTGCTTTTTCTCACTTAACACTATAACATCAGCAATGTCTCTACTCCCCACACCTGGATAAGAATTTCAGCCTTGTCCATCAGGTGCAAGTGGGAAAGCTGGAAAGAGGACTGCAGATGCATTGTCTTTCAAAGCAATAACTTCACCACTGTTGAAATGAGGTTCCTTGGATCTTTGTCTCTTAGCAATTAAACATGCAAATCCTCCTTCTTGGGGGAAGACTGGGAAGAGTATGGAGGGGAGGCAGATAGGTGTGTTTCCTTTCCCAGGACTGAGGCTGCAGGCTAGGAAGAAGGTTCTAGAACTTTCTAGATCACGTTTCTCTATGATCTTCAAGAAGACTACATGATGAAATAGAGACTGTTGGCATAGATGCTTTGATTTGGTTTATTTCCCTATGAAAGATTTCAAGATTTGGGATGACAGGGTTGAAGACACAGATTTTTAAATTTCTGTATACTTGTGAATTTAGTTTTAAAACTGAATGTATATGAAAATACTTTGAAACTATAAAGTAACATCCAAATACCAATAAGATCATTATTGCTATTAAATTTAATTTGGTTGTTTGGCGACCTCATTTTCAGTCTGTATTTTAAATACTAAAGTAGTTGTGAATGTTGGTTAGTCCACATCAGTTTCTTCATCTGTAAAATGAGTATGATAATAGTGCCTACTCTGGCTTTTTTAAGGATCAAATGAAATAATGCACACAAAAGTGTTTTAAACTATAGAGTACTGAAAAACCCATAAAGTACTGCTCAGGTATTAATAATAATAATAGTTATTATTATATTAGCCATCCTTCCTACCTTTCCATTATCTTACCCAGATATCTTTGGTAACTTCAATCAGTTTCCACTGAGGACTATTGGAGATGACCCAGGGAGAGAAAGAATGAAACCTGCTCATGTGGTCTGGTCCACAGTAGCTCCCTATATTGGTACTTGATGGATAAAGTGAAGAAACTGATAATCCCCTTGGCCTGACACTTGATGATTTCATGGCTATGACACTGAGGATAAGTGCCTACAGCTTTCTGAGCCATAGAGCCATACATAACAAAACACATATGTTATAACATATAACATAAAACATGTACATTATACCATGTATACACATATTGTGTGTGTGTGTGTGTGTGTGTGTGTGTGTGTGTGTGTGTGTGTGTGAAATGATTAAATGGTATAATGCCTGGTGCATCACCATGGTTTATTAATGGGTACTATTAATTGAAGGTAATCTCTAGCTCTATGAGAACAAGACAGTTATCACATGTTTTGGCTGACCAACAAGATTTCAGACTGGCCAGTGGAAGGACCCGAAGTTGCTAAAGAATGTTTCTCTAAGAAATCCTTATGGATTCCATGATACTAAGTTCTTTTTTTTTTTTTTAACACATATGAATATTTATTAATAGCAATGCAACTGAACAAAAGCTGATCCTGAGCCATATAATTCTATTGTGGGACTCTGAGTTTTTTAAACTCAAGATGGCAGGCAAAACACCTGAAGCCAAGTGGTTTGGGGAAAACCAAAGGTAAGGAATAGGTTTTTGGTTCTAGCTTCTCCTTTTATTCATTTTGCATGGGAGGGGCAGGAGTCTTACTTTTTGACTTGCCTGAAGCTGGCATTGAGCTTGGAATTCACCTCACAGTGTTCTCCTGGTTTGTTATCCTATTCAGTCAGATTCAGACTCAGGGGGCTGCCCTAGAACTGCGGGAGGGCTTTTCAGGCAGAGGATTCTGTTAAATTTGGGGGAGGGAAGTTCCATCTGGGGTCACATTTCTCACAGACAAGATGCAGAGCCCTGGGAATTGAAGCAGTGTTTCTGAGAAATATGGGCAAATGAAGCTGGGGATGGAGGGGTGGAGTTGAGAAAGCAATGAGGTCAAATCTGGAAAAGGAGGAGAAAGAAAGAGAGGCAAATAGAAATCACACAGTGCTTGTGCTTAGCTGTGATCTAACATGACTTTCCCCTCTGTTGGCAAAGGGGGGCACATGATGTTAACATTCATTATCATGTCATATTCGATTGACTGCCAGAATTTATTATACTTTCTGCTGTTACACACTGAATACTGACAAAACCCATTCCTTTGCTCAAGAAAGGTCTCTGCTTTCTAATCTTCACACAATAACAGGGAGGTGGAAGGCCATCAATACCAGAGTAATGAGTGTCAGAGTGAGGCCAGGTCTGCAGCACCTTAATTCCAGAAGCAGCAGGAAAAGGAGAGAAGAAGAGGCAATGGAGGGATATGTGCCTGCCTCAGGATAATGAAGCCCTGAGACAGGGCTGGGAGTCTAACTAGGTGCAGAGGTGCGAGTGACGGGATCCCTTACTGTGTGTGTGTCAGTGCAGTCAACCATGTGGCTGCATGCCACCCCCTAGTAAGAACTGAGAATAGCAATATAGGAAGGAGGAGAAGCCATTTCCACCATTAAAATAATCCAGTTTATCGGTGAAGATGCATTTTGCCTAACTTGTTAATTATCTCCAAAATCATTTCCTGAGCATCTCCTATGGACCAAGTGCTGTACTAAGCTTCTAGGGATACAAGAATGGACAGACACAATTTTTCAGACTAGAGTAGTCCACTGGGCACTGAGAACAGGCAATCTAAAAGCTATTGGACAATGTGCTAAGTTTGGTAATAATGTTTCGTTGAGACACTTGAATATTTATTAAAAAGATTTATTTAAGACACTGAGCTTGATGCTGGGAATATGAAGATAAATAAAACAGGATAAATGTTCTCTGGGACTTCACAGAAAGTACAAGGGGAAGGCTGAGCAGTGAGGGGTCTAGCACAGATCCCATGTAAGGTAGAATGAGATGCTGGAGCAGACTCTTAGGGGGAACTAGTAACCAGGCAAATGTAGGGCAATAATGGTTCAGTAAGAGAGACCAGCATGTCAAAGGGCTCAGAGCAAGGAAAGAACATCTAGTCGAGGGACTTCGGCAAGTACTGAGCATGCTGGAGCATTGAGTCTGTGAGTGGTGGTGGGTGGAGAAGCCATCAATCCCACTTGCAAAGTGAGTGCCATCAACAGAGACATATGACCTTGAGGAAGCCATTATTCAAGTAGCATTTGCCTGTCCACGTTTCCTTTTTTTAAAAAATGTTTATTTATTTATATTTTTAGAGAGAGAGTGCAAATGGGGGAGGGGCAGAGAGAGATGGAGAGAGAGAATCACAAGCAGGCTCCACACTGTCAGCACAGAGCCTGATATGGGGCTCAAACTCACGAACCATGAGATCATGACCGGAGCCAAAATCAAGACTTGGATGTTTAACCGGCTGAGACGCTCAACCACCCCTGTCCATATTTCCTTATTTAGGGTTCCTTTTCCCATTGCTCCTTCCCCACCTTATCTTAAAGTACATTTCATCTGAGTTGAGTATTAGGTGGCAATACTGATTAAGTCCAAGGGGACTTATACTTGAATGAATACTCTTAAAGAGTATTCAGATCTCAGAACCCAGAGAATTGGGAGAGGCAGTATCCCCAGAACATCTCAAATTAAGCCAACTCCTCATAATGCTCATCTGCTTAGGGGAGGTGAGAACAGAGAAAGTAAATTCAGAGAACTGAGGTAAATGTGTGATTAAAGAAGTCAGACTGTGTCTGAAGGCCAGAGCTGTGTCCTGGCTTGCTTGAATCCTCAAGGATAGAACTCAGGCACAGATTCTTTTTTTCTTATTTGCAGAGAGAAAATTCGAGAGAGAGGTTTTGTATTTTACATTTATCTCAGCCCTAGAGAACATCATGAGGAGTCTAAAATATCCTTGATGGGGGGCCAGAGTCTCAATGTTTTAAATTCTGAAGGAATAGCTTTCATATGGAAGGCTGGGGGTTTATTTATATTAGAATGATTCAGATTTGCTGGAGCCCTAAGAATGGGTCAGCTGAGGTAAAGTTATCTTACCAGTTTCCTGTAAACCTAAGGATGCATTTGCATCCTTGTTTGTAAAAATTAAAATAATAATTTACATACACATTTGCATTCTGTACAAACTCTGTGTACACAAGATTAAATTAATTAGTAGCTCTGATATATAAGTTGTATCTAACAACTACCAACAATGTAGCATTGTGGAAAGAGCTCAGGCTCTGAAGCCTTTGAAACAGTATTGGATCTGAATCCTGAATCCATCACTGATTAGCTATATGACTTCTCTTTGAGTCTCAGTTTCTTCACATATAAAAATAGGAAAAACAATATCTACCTCACCTATCTATTGTTTAATTCTCAAATAGCTTCATAATAGATGCAAATGCCTAGCGCAATGCCTGGCTCAAAGAAGGTATGCAGCATACATTTGTTCTTTTGACAACCAGGATTGTGGCCCAAAATGAGAGCATGAAGGACAGTTTTTTGAGCAGGTGTCTTTGTCTTCCTAGGTTTCATTCTCTAAAGAAGGGGAGGGTGAGACACCAGACATTTGTGAGATTCAAAAAAGGTTGACCTGAGTGCATGTTCTGAATCTCCCAACCATCCTCACTATCCTCAGAGTTTCACTCCCCTTCCTCCACAGCATAGATTCCAGTTTATGGATGACTCTGCATATACTGGGAACTCTCCATTCCTTTGCTTCTATTACTCCTTCATGCTTACCTGGAAAGTTCCAGTCCGCCACTTACTTCATGTGTGAACCATGACTTCATGTGTGGAGCAACTGAAGGTGACTGGATAAAAAGACCCATGATCATGTTGTGTTAGTTGGAGTCTCTAAGAAGCAAGTGCCTAGGTGGAGTTTGAAGTGGGTAGGGGAAGGAGCAACCCCTCTGAAAGACATAGCTGAGAAGGGAATAGAGGTAGGCAAGGAAAACTCTCAGAATGTGAGTCAGGTTTGATACATGTGAGAGAGTAAGGAAAGCCTTAGATTATGCTGCAATTCTAGGAAAGTCTTGGCCAACACAATGTGGAGCCCAGGTACAAAGACTGCCAATAGGGAAGTCCCATGAGGGGCTCCATCTATGCTTGGTCATGGGCTATGCACTGCCAAGAAGAGCATGGCTTTGGAGCAAATGTTCCGTCAAATCCCAAAGACACTGCATAGGGAGGTTGTCCACTAACTTCCCTCTTCCAGCTGACTGCCAGCTCTTTCTTGCAGTATCTGAATATATACTTTCATGGATACTACACAGACTTACATTAAAACCAAAAATATCAAATGGGTCTTTAGTACTGCTGGCCAATCCCACTACATTTCCTTAGTCAATTACTCTCCCTGCTCTGAAATGACTACTTCACATCTTCATTTCTCTCCTCAAAGTTCTGAAATTCCTCTACTCAGATAATTGCTATACTTTATTTGACTGAGAAAATAACAATCATCAGAAGTAATCCACCACCCTGACCCTATCATAATTTCTGCATCTGTACCCGCATACACTGTCTTCTAGCCTGTAAGCTATAGACCCCTCCACTTGTGTACTGGATTACCCTCCAGAAGTTTCAAGAAGCTTGTTCCTTGCTACTCATCACCCTCAGCAGAGAGATATCTAATTAGCACCTTACTTCTGCATTCCTCTTTGGGTAATACTCCCTCAGATGGTTGTCCATACTCTTCATCTCCATTTTTCCACTTCCAAACTTTTCTTGAAGTTTTCTTGAAGTCTTCTACCAAGCTAAAGAAGTTGTTTTGTCAAGGTCATCTCTCATTACATCTGACTTGACTTGTCAGCCACATTTTGCAGTTTTTCCTCCTTCTTGGAAAAATTTCTTCCCTTTGTTTTGAAGGCACTGTGTTCTTTGTTTCCTCCATCTCACTGGTTACTCCTTAGTCTCTATTCCTAGGCTCTCCTAATCTCTGCAATCTCTTGATTTGGAATGCCTCAAGGCTCAGTTTTTATATCTCTATCCTTCCTAAATTTACTCCCTAAGCAATCTCATCTACTTCCCTGTATTTAAATAACACCTTTTCACTGTAATCTTCCATCTTTGGCCCTGTCCTCTTTGTTCACCTCCAACCATCTCTGCTTGGATATCTAATAGATATTTGAGAATCAACAATTTGAAATGGGATTCTTGATTTGTGCCTTTCCCCTATCCATCCTTCTCTCCCATTTATCCAGGTATTCAGACCAAAACTCTTGCTATAATCCTAGACTTTTTCATACTTGACATCCAAACTATCAAATTATCCAGGCTTGACCTTTGCAATATATCTGGGATGTGTTTACTTTCCATCTCTTCCAATTTTACCCTTTACTCCAAGCCCAAAGCACCTCTCATTGCACTACCATGATAATCTCCTAACTGATCTCCCTCGTGCCACTTATGTACCCCTATGCTCTACTCCTCACAGAGCACTTGGTCAGGTCATTCCTCTGCCAACAAGCCCCCAGTGTTTGCCATTACACTAGGGGGTCTAGTCTTAAATTATTCCTAAACCTAGTGGCTTAAAGCAGTATTGTGGACTCAATCTTTGTGCCCCCCACCACCAAATTCATAGGTTGAAACATTATCCCTCAGTGTAATGGTATTAGGAGGTGGGACCTTTGGAAGGTACTTAGGTACAAGGTCCTGACAAGGTCCTGAGGGTGGAGACCTTATGAATGAGGTTAATGCCCGTATAAGAGTCACTAGAGAACTTGTTTCCTATCTCTGCTCTCCACCATGTAAAGATACAATAAGAATCTGGCAGTCTACAATTCATAAGAAGGGTTTCTCCAGACCCTGACCATGATGGTACCCTGTTCATGGACTTGATCACCTGATCACACTTCTAGAAGTGTAAGAGATACATTTCTTTTTTTTAAATTTTTTTTAAATGTTTATTTATTTTTGACAGAGAGAGAGAGACAGAGCGTGAGTTGGGGAGGGGCAGAGAGAGAGGGAGACACAGAATCCAAAGCAGGCTCCAGGCTCCAAGCTGTCAACACAGAGCCCGACGTGGGGCTCGAACCCACAAACTGCGAGATCATGACCTGATCATGACCTGACGCTCAACCAACTGAGCCACCCAGGTGCCCTGAGATACGTTTCTTTTGTTTATAAGACATCAAGTCTGTTTTTTTTTTTTAATTTTTATAAAAGCCTGGGTGGCTGAGCTGAACAGCAATTTTATTATGTTTCATGAGTTTGTGGGTCAGGAATCCAGGCAAGGGTGACCTAGGTGATTCTTCCTTTCTATATGTTATCAATTGGGGTCACTCAGTAGGTTCAGCTTGAGGCTAGTCTGGTCTAGAGGGTCCAAGATGGCTTCACTATCATGCCTGGCACCTTGGCAAGGAGGATTGAAAGGCTGGACTCCACTGAGTCCAGGTGACCCCTTCTCCTTCATCATGTACTCTAGGGCCTCTCCACACCATCTCTCCAGTAGAACTTTCACATGATGGCTAAGGGCTCCCAGAGACCAGCATAAAAGGTGGAAATTCTCCAAAAGCCCAGATCTAGAACTGGCTTAATGTTACTTCTGTGGTAGTCTATTAGGCAAAGTTTTCACAGGCCACCCAGATCAAAGAGAAGGAGAAACATACCTCTCACTCTCAAGGGAGGACTAAAAGGATTTGTGGCTCCATTGACTCCACCATACTAAAAATACAATTGAGATTCTTTTTAAAAAAAAAAATTAAATGTTTTTTTTAAATTTATTTTTGAGACAGAGAGAGACAGAGCATGAGCAGGGAGGGGCAGAAACAGAGACGAAGACACAGAATCCAAAGCAGTCTCCAGGCTCTGAGCTATCAGCACAGAGCCTGAACGCGGGGCTCGAACTCACGGACTGTGAGATCATGACCTGAGCTGAAGGCGGACGTTTTACCGTCTGAGCCACCCAGGTGCCCCGAGATTCTTTTTTTGTGGAGTTCAATGCCCTACATGATTGGTCTTTGGCTACCACTGTAAGTTCATTTTTTCTGCTCATTTTTTTCAAGTAATTAACATTCCTTGCTGTTTCCAATTCAAGACATTTGCACTTGTTGGATAATCCCCAAAATATTTATACCATTTTCTTCCTCTTCATTTAGGCATCAGCTCAAAGGCCACTCCTCAGAGGGTTCTTCTCTCAGATGGCCTGGCTTCTCACTTTCTGAACCCATCTGATTGCTCTTCATAGTCCTACTCAATACCTGACCCTATGTTACCTGTGGTTGGCTTACTCTTTGTCTTTCCACTGGAAGAAAATGTTTTTGTTTTGCTCACCCCTGAATCTTCAGCACTATAAGAGTAGAGGGCACTTAGAAGACTCTCAGAAAATGATTATTAAATGTTCAGGAAATCAAATAACTCCTCTGTCTTCAAGGATATTAACAGTAAAATGGGGAGACCAGATAGCAGTACAGTTACTCTTATTCTCTCAGGAACCTTGTTATAAATGGCTTGACTTGACTTGTATTTATTTCCTATAATTACATGTGGGAAGGTCTCAAATGTAGAGATAGAAAAGAGGCTCCAGAGGGCTTCCTTCCAATCACTAAAGTTGGCAGCCCTCAGTGCTTTCTGTTTGGCTTAAGTACATCAGTATAATCGAAGCATATGTAGTGGGGGAGAATTCTGGGTTTGCAAATGCTCTTGTCTTGCAATGGAGGCATGTGAGTTGGGGTGAAATGTTTAATCAGAATGAACACTTCTTACTGAAAATTCTAGGATAAAAGTGACTTTAAAGTATTATGGCTCTGCCAGCAGATTGTTTTATCCTTCATCAAATTCCCAGCTCAGAGCCTAGGTCCTGTCACATAATAGGCACTCAATAAAGATTAATCAAATAATAAATTCTACTGGGGATTCTATATGTGGCTTTTGTTTAATTCAAATGTGAGGATTGATGCTTCAAATGAGAACCCTGGCCAACTCTGGGTACCAGCTGGAGGCAAGAGTGTAAAGGGGGTATTCTGAAGAAGTCTCATGACCCATCCTCCCTCTACCTCTGTAAGACTGTTAGGACAGCTGTGGTAGAAAATAACAGAGATCCATTTGAACTAGCTAAAGAAAAGTGATCACCTTGTTGGGAATACTCGGAGGTATTTTATGGAATCCATCAAGTCTGAACACCAAGGCAGAGCTGGGGCGGCCAGGAGGCAGCTGGGTCTCAGAAGGAAGTATAGCTGATGCTTGAAATGCTGGCAAGAGCCTCTTCATCCTTCATTCAGTTTTTCCCTGCTGCATTTTGGCATCTTTCTGTCATGCTGAATACCATTTTTCTACATATGGCAAAAAACATGGCCACCTATAACATTCAAGATTCTTGGCTTTGGCTAAAAGAGGGAGGCTCATGTGACTCTTTCATAAACTCAACTTCAGTAATTGAGAAGAAAGGAAATGTTGATCCAGCTGGTTATAGGTGTAGTATGCTGATCAAATCAGCTGCTGTTAGTGGTGGAGTCAGATAAGAACACAGTGGCTCATGTGGAACTGTAAGGATCAGGGAATGGGAAAATAGTTCTCAGAGAAGGTCAGGGCACTAGTGACTAGACAATCATGTATCTGTCTACCTCAACCACCTTCTAGGTGAAGTTAATCCATATATAGTTCCTTCTGAGGGACAGTAGCTTGCCTTCTCCACAAAGCCACATCTTCTATCTACTGATGATTGTGACTTTGCCCCCATATTATTCATAACTTGTACATTAGCACAGAATGAAATATTGGGCCTGATTAGGTAATTTTCTAAGCAACTTGGAGATTGAAAGATTAGCCACAGGGGCAGATGCTGAAAGGGTGCACTGGGAGATGGCACAAGGTAGACTTGGGCTCAACAGGATAGCCAAATCCCATGCTGCTCAGAGTTATTAGGAAACAAATCAAAAGGTGAGCACAGGAGGGGGCTCAGTGGCATATGACAGAAGCTGATCTTCATGACATGATAGAGGTAGGGGTGGGGTGGGGTGGGATGAGAGATAGGATCCTGAGAGCTGGTTCCTAGAGCTTCCTGGTTTCCTACAGGCATTTAGCTCCAATATCAGCCCACCTATATTAGAGTAAACCTGTATTATGTAAGCTTAGTCTCTGTTCCCTGAAAAAAGAAGTTTGAAAAGAAAGTTTGCTCTTGCATTTTCCTGTCCCCATGTCCCTGGTTGTGTGCACTGGCTAGTTTGGGAGAACTGATCAGGAAATCAAAAGGCTTCGTATTCATGGTGAAAGTTGAGAAGATGAAGAGTGTTTCTGCTCCCCCCATTTTACAAAGGAAACTCTACATGAGGCAGTTACATAGTTAAACATTTGGCCAAAGGTCAGATGTCATGAAAAGATTTAAAACAGGTGTTTCCATCCTAACTCCAAAGACTTTTCATTCTTTCATTCTGGCCTTACCTTTGGTTACTTACAAAAACTGATAGGGTCCTAGGACTTTAATTGATCTAATAAATAACATTTATAAGAATGTTAGGCACATGCATTATGAAGTTTAAATTTACCTGTTTTGTGTCAAACACACACACGTACACTCACACACTCTCTCTCTGTCTCTCTCTGTCTCTCTCTCTCTCTCTCACACACACACACACACACACACACACACACACATGACTCAAGAAGAGAAAAACTACATAGTTCTACATTAAATCATTATTGCCCTCTGAAAATATTTTACTTATAAGGTAAATTTTTTCCATAAGAATTGATTGACTAACTTTGATTAAAGCTATTGGAAATACAATTTTTAAAAATTATCTTCTTAATTAAATTTACTATTTAATTTAAATGTAATAATCATTGCTTAATCAATACACATAGTGGGTTGAATAGAGGCTCCCCCCAAAGGATATATCCACGTCCTAATCCCCAATACCTGTGCATGTGACCTTATTTGGAAAAATAGTCTTTGTAGGTTTAATTATGTTGAAGATTTTGAGAGGAGATCGTCTAGATTGTCTGAGTGGGTCTTAAAGACAAGTGTCCTTGTAAATGACGTAAGAGGAGAAAACACAGACATGGAGGGGTGAGTCATGTAAAGACTGAGGTAGAAATTGGAGACATGTGGCCACAAGTCAAGGAATACTGAAAGCCCCCAGTTACTGGAAGAGGAAAAGAAGCATTCTCCCCCAGAGATTTTCGGGAAAGCTAGGACCTGCTGACACCTTGATTTTGAACTTTTGATCTTCAAAATGTTGAAAGACTTAGACATTTCAGAAAATCAAAGCCTTTCTCTTTGGCTATTTACTTGCCTACACTAATCTGTATAGGATGCTACCTGTTCCCTGTTCCTTGCATCCAATTACCTCCTTTGCTAAAAAAAAAATAAATAAATAAAAAGCCATCCTCCTTCATGAATCTTCTGTCAGCATCTCAGCTTGTTTTAAGCTCACTTCTGTGCCCCATGCCTTTTCTAGAGTCTGAAATTACATGAGAAGTAGATTTGGAGATGGTTCCAATGTGATATGCCCTGACCATCTCTTTCCAGATAGGTTAAAGTTATAATATAGCAACCAGTCTTCTGCTCTTTCTATGAAGTCCCTCCTCTCAACTGGCAGATTGAATTGTTATTTGCATATAGTACTAGACATAATCTTTGGGATTCTTACACACACACACACACACACACACAAAACTGCTGGGAACTGTCTCACAGGGCTAGGGCTAGGCTTGCTCGTTCTCTCTCTTAAATCTACTGAACATTTAAAATGGAATTTGAAATCATCAATTAAACAACAAGGTAACCAACTGAATGAGAGACAGTGTTTGTGAATAACATATCTGACAGGGGGTTCATATTGACAATATGTAAAGACTTTATACAACTCAAGACCAAAAAAACCCAAATAATCCAATTAAAATGAGCAGAGGACCTGAATAGACATTTTCCCAAATAAAACATACAAATGGCCAACAGACACATGAAAAGATGCTCAGCATCACTAATCATTAGGTAAATGCAAATCAAATCCACAGTGAGTTACTACCTTACTTGTCAGAATGGCTGCTATCAAAAAGACAAGAAATAACAAGTGTTGGCAAGGATATGGAGAAAAAGGAACACTTGTCTACTGTGGGTGGGAATGCAAATTGGTGCAGCCACTCTGGAAAACAAAGTGTATGAAGTTTCCCCAAAAAAAGTAAAAGTAGGATTATCATATGATCCAATAATTCCACTACTGGGTGTCTACTAAAGAAAATTGAAATGCTAATTCAGAAACATATATGCACATTTATGTTTATTGCAGCATTATTTATAATAGTCAAGATATGGAAGCATCCATATCCATAGATGAATGTCCATCCATAGATGAATGGATGAATGGATAAAAAAATTGTGGTGTGTGTGTGTGTGTGTGTATATATATATATATATATATATATATATATATTGAAATATTCATAGCCATAAAAAAATGAGATGGACCTAGAAAGTATAATGTTAAGTGAAATAAGTCAGACAGGGAAAGACAAATACCATGTGATATTACTCATATGTAGAATTTAAGAAACAAAACAGACAAACAAACAAACAAACAAAAACCAAAAAATCAGACTCTTAAATACAGATAACAAATTGGTTGCTTCCCGAGGGGAGGTGAGTGGGAGAATGGATGAAATAGATAGAGGGGATAAAAAGTACATTTATTGTGATTCACACCAAGTAATGTATAGAATTATTGAATCATTATATTGTATACATGAAACTAATATAACCCTGAATGTTAATTATACTTCAATAAAAAAATACAAAACAATACAATTTGAGAGAAACATTTGTCAAATACACATAGCAGTTTTTTTATATCAAATTTGGCTCGTTAGGATGAGTCCTTTATTGAATGTTTTCCTGACATAAGCCATTATTTCTTGTTATAAGTTGATAGGAAACTAAACAGCGCAAATGAACTTTACCACCCCTTCCCAGATTTGCTCTCAGATTTCCTAATATATCTGTGCTGTCTTAGGGCCCCCTGACTACTAACAGTCCCTTTGCTACCAACACCTTCAGAAGTGATATGAAAGATATTTGAAAACAAACTGATAATCTCCTAAAACACTGAAGAAGTAGGAGAGGAAAGTGGGCATTATGGCTAATGTTAACTTTAAATTAAACACAGCACTCCCCTTCTCATCACACACACACACACACACACACACACACACATACACACACACACACACACACACACACACACACAACTAGTCAGAATTATTTATGTAAATGTTTTAAAGAATGGGGCTAGAGATATTTTTCTTCTCAGCAGCCTTTTGAATAGTTTCTATCTTTTTCATCTATTTTCATCTAAGTTGTACTTTAATGTCTTTTAACTGTATAGTTTTATGTGTCACCACTGATGCTAGTCGCCAGATAAATACAGCAGAGTGCTGGCATAGATCTTCTTTATGGGGTATATATATACAAAGTTGCTTCCACATTTGTACACGTGTTCCATATTTTTGGAACCTGAAACTGACAGGAGAAATAATAAACCAACTTTGTAAAGTAACAGATTCCCAATAGTTTAAGGCATTGAAGAAATCTTGACAACCCTCTTTATTATGATGTATAGACAACATTCATTCAGCAGCAAACATTTATTTTCTTGCTACCAAGTTCTAGGCACTCTGCTAGGCTTTGGGGATACCACCATGACTAAAATATGGGCTGTGCTTGTGACTTTTAAGTCTTGAGAGGCAGGCGTGGGTATAAATGAACTGAAACAAAACAATGCAATAATTTAAATGGAATGTTGTGGGAGCACATAGGAGAAAGCCACCAACATTTTCCAGCAGTAGGGTCAGCAAAAGCTTTAGAGCATGATGAAATTCAGTGGCTTTCTGAGACCAAAGAGTTAACTGAGGTAGATTCAGTGCTGAAAATAGCATTTATTCTACCTGAAAAAATAGGACAGTAAGTGGGTGACAAATTGCTCCATGTTTATTTCTTCTTTAAGAAATGGAAATATTACAAGTCTCTGTGAACAATTTTTTCTGCTTGCTAAGGTCTGCCCCTAGCTCATGTGGGAGAAGAAAATAATGAAAAGTAGCTATGATAGTTGCCTTCAAATATTTGAGGTGCTGTCATATGGAGAAAGAATAACACTTACTCAAAGATACTCCAATGGGTCATGGTTGGGACTCAAAGGCAACAATTACAAGGAAGGAGATATTAGCTCCATGTGAGAAAGAGAGCTATCTCTAGTGGAACTGGCTGCCTTTTAGGAGTAGTGAGCTTCCCATCACCAGCAGGATTTGAGTAGAGCCTGGTGATCATGTCTGGAGGAATAACCAAGCTAAGGTTTCTTTTAACCCAATGTTTTTTTTGTTTTGTTATTTATTTATTTATTTTTATTTATTTTTATTGGATACATACATTTGTGTGAATTAGGAAGCAGAAAGAAGCTTTGGGGGAAGGATGAGGAAATAAGGCACAATGGTGATGCTTAAGACAAAGGATCTTCATTTCCTCCTCGATCTCCAAGTGGAATAATTACACCTATTAGCCACTCAAACTTCTTCAGGTCTCTGGAGGGAAAGATGTATGAATATTATCATTCTGGTCCTATAGAGGAGGGAGCCTCTACAGCTCAGCAAGGATAACATCTATCTTCCATTAAGATAGAAGTACAAGGCTTATTTCATTATGAGATGTTGGAGGCTTGCAGATTCTCAGAAGAAAGGAAAGCAGAAGGGCAAAGTAGTGTTTATTTATAAAGCCAGATTTTACATACAGTGCCCGCCAAGGATTTAATGTCGCGCTTCAAGTGAATAAATCCCTCCAGTGTCAGAGACATAAGACGTTGTCAAGCTGCCTCTGAGACAATGTGATCATAAAGTCTTAGAACCGAAATACCTCCAGTCACCTTGGTAAGAAAATAATCCTCTCTCAAGTGATGCTTTGAAGTTTAATGGAGTTGCTCCCTATCCAGTAAATGAAATCTGGAGTTGTGTGTGGCAGTGCTGTGCTGCTGAAGAGGGCTTCAAAGCAGAGGAGGGATGCTTCTCTCTCTCTCTTGGAGTCCTCCCCAGGATGACCCCAATCTGCTTTTATAGCCCCATTTCCCATAACTGTCCTACATGAAACATATGCCTCAGCCAAACTGTCTACTCCACTTGCTCAGAAAGGCCATGGAGAAGAGTTCAAGCCAGCAGACCTGCTGGAGCTGTCCAGGGAGTGCCCCATCTTTTAATGTGGGTTTAGCTGAACGGTCAGGATACAGTTTAAATGAAGGCCAGGCTGGAAATTTGGACCCGATAAGCATAAAAGCATCTGATCAGGTGACCATGGGTAGAAGGAGCCTGGTAAGACTGCCCTATCCTGACAGTGAGATCCTGGCCATGTCACTTTTGAGTCCACATGGGCATAGAGAATGAGACAGGTGGAGCATGGTGATTAGTCTGAGGTCAGGAAAAGAATCTCCAAGGCAGGAGATGGGGTATCAGCAACCTGGGGACCATGTCAGTCATGGGACTTGTCCCCCGAAAGAGGAGTTTTATCGAAAAAGGCTTGCAACCAGATGCCATTTCAATGTGGGATCACTGGAGAGGACTAACTGCCATTAAGACAACATTCTTCACAGAAGTGAAGGGCACATCTGGTCCTGTCATTGCTGTGTGCCAGAATCTTGACTCCGATCATCAGGAAGGATCTGACCTCACAGACCTGGCAGTAATATATAACAATGGCCAGAGAGATTCTTTACTGTAGAGCTTTGTGAGAGTGACAAAAGGATTTAAGTGTGACAGAACTCGCAATGTGTAATGAGAACTATCTGCAGTTCCTTTTACATTGCAATATAGAGCAAAGGCAGTACATCTTTTCAGTTTCTTTTCAGTAAGAAATTGATGATAATCCTTACTGCAGTTTAACCCTTTTGGCTCTGATATAATCTGGATCCCTCTTGAGTATTTCCAATATTTCCCTTACCTCAAAATATCTGCTAGTATAAATGTGCCTTGCCTAAGGAGCTTATTTGCCACAAGTCCTGAGTCATTATTAGCCGAGTTCTATGTAAATCTATACTTGCCCATCATGTTTCTCATATAGCTGGTTGCACTGACATGTCTCTGAGGTATACTCTATCCTGAGTACCATTTGACCCCTACCTGAACTGAATGAGGCTAGGTGGATAGATAGGAACCAGATCAGAAATGGCCAGAAATGGCCTGTCACACTGTCTCGAAGGCCTAGCCTTGAGCTTTATACTGTGGCAAGTGGAGGGTCACTGAAGGCGATTAAGCATGTCAGTAGAAGAGTCTGTAAGCAAAAGAGTGACAGTGCACAGAGAGAAACTAAATCCTGGGAACCTATGGAGTGGAATCTGATTTATCTCTCTTCAGGCTGAACCCACTTCATATATCCTCCCAGGCAGAGTGGGACGCTGGTAGCGACATGTTAATTGTTCACATAGTGCATAGATATACAGGGAAGATTCTCAAATACTTGAATTTGGAAGTGCAGGGTAGAAATGGATGAAACAAAGATAGATTTGAGAGGGTATAGAGGTACTTGCTGATGAGAACATAGTTAACTTTATCATTTGAAGGTTGAATAAGAAGAAATTATTATATAGAGAATCAAAGCTGTCCTTTATCTGCAAGGGATCTGATGCTTTTTGACTTAAATCCAGTACGATTGTTTGGCCTTCTGAAGCCTGTGAGACTTTGCATTTTTAGGAAGACTTTGTTAATAGCTGGCTCAGTGATAGAGACATGGAAGAGAGACTTGTATACAATTTAATTCTCCTGTTCTGTGAAGGCCCAGCTGATCTTATAAGCGATCAGCTTGGTGGTGGGTAGAGTAACACTGAAAGATTCTTTAAGGCCATTAGTTCTTCCTGTCTGTCAGTCTAGGAAAAGAAGGACAGGATGAGCAATTGAAGTTGCAAAGTGAAGATAAATTTCTATCAAAACTGGAAAACAAATGGGGAGCCTCAGGCAAAGATGATCAAGTAGGGTCACTTTTGGAAGTGGAATGTTTCTTGGATAAAAAAGTAAAGTCCCTTGGTTAGAAGAAAGAGGGACACTGTATGATTGTACCAAAGACTGTCAAATTGATACTGTTACCTCTGATATGGATGGTGTCAGAGGTAAAACTCAGTACCCAGGGAATGGGGCCAGTTAGGGTTTGGCAAGAATTGGAAGAGATTTTCAGATTTTCTGAATACTGATACACAGAAATCTGGATATTTTGGCATCTTATTGATAAATGATCATCACGTTTCTGTCACTGAGACCTAAAGGATGAATTGTAGCTAATGAGGCAAAGGATAGGTGGTGATAACGAGTTAACTCTCAAATAGTCCTGGAAAGAGGGGTGCCTGGTTGGCTTAGCCAGAAGAGTGTGTGACTCTTGATTTTGGGGTCATGAGATTGAGCTCCATGTTGGGGTGTAGAGATTGCTTAAATAAATAAATAAACTTAAAAATAAATTAAAAAATAAAGTAGTCCTGGAAAGAGACTACTAATCTAAAAGCCTAAGAGCCAGAAATACCATGTTGAAGGTATGACATAGTAAAGGAAGAGGAATCACAAGAAATAGGTTCATGAAAATCATTCTACGTCATTTTGAAGAATTTAGGCAATGAGGGCCTTTAAATGATTTTTTAATTTTAAATTGTAGAATAAAGTGACCTGTTGAGATTTGGAACTCAGGTAGTTAATGATGATGGGAGGTTTGAGATAGGGAGACCAATTAAGGGGCATTGGATGATGCAGGCAAGGGATGATGCATTTCTTTTTTTAAAAAAAATTTTTTCTTAACGTTTATTTATTTTTGAGACAGAGAGAGACAGAGCATGAACGGGGGAGGGTCAGAGAGAGGGAGACACAGAATCTGAAACAGGCTCCAGGCTCTGAGCTGTCAGCACAGAGCCCGACACGGGGCTCGAACTCACGGACTGTGAGATCATGACCTGAGCCGAAGTCGGACGCTTAACCGACTGAGCCACCCAGGCGCCCCAGGGATGATGCATTTCTGAGCTAAGGCCTTGGCTGCAGGCATGAAGCAGGTGACATGGATTTAAAAAAAATGGAAATTACAATGGGTCTGACTTGGTGATTGTATTAGAGTTCTCCAGAGGAATGGAACCAATAAGGATCTACAGTATATAGAGAAAAAGGGGAGATTTATTATGAAAATTGGCTTATGTGATTATAGAGGCCAAGAAGTCCCTTGATCTACAGTCTGCAAGCTGGAGACCCAGGGAAGCTGGTGGTGTAATTCCATCTGAGTCTGAAGGCCTGAGAGTCTGGGGCCAATTATGTAAGTCCCATTCTGAGTCTGAAAGCCTGAGAACAAAGTACAACCAATGTCTTTGTCTGAGGGCAGGAGTAGATGGATGGCTCAACCCAAGCAAATTAACCCTTCCAATGCCTTTTCTGTTCTATTCGGGGGCCCTGGACAAATTGCATGATAACAGCACATACAGTTGAGGGCAATCTACTTAACTCAGTCTACAAATTCAAATACTAATCTTTTTTAGAGACACCCTCCCATACACATCCAAGAATAATGTTTATCTGCTATCTGGGTATCCCTTAGCCCAATCATATAAAATTAACCATCACAGTGATGAATTAATGAAAAGTCAGAGGGAAGAGACAAAGATGACTGCCAGGTTTCAGATTTGGATGCTTTCAGTTAAAGCTGATGATGGTGGGACAATCAATTGTGACAAGAAAATTTAGGCAAAGGGGAAGGTCTGGGGAAACAGGGTCACCCATTTTTAGATATGCTGAGTGTGAGATATTATTGTGAGACAAGCAAGAAAAAATATCCATCTGAAGCTCAGTAAGAAGTCAAGGCTGAAGATTTGATTTAGGAGACGTTCACTTGTGGGTGGCAATTAAGATAATGAAAGCGGATGTGTTGGCTTAGGGAAAGCCTTAAGTGTATATGAGTCAGAACACATGGGGCCTATGGTGATCAGGTGTTCTGGGCCTTGGAGATTCATTCCCTCCCAATTTTGACAGCTCAGCAAGATGCCAACTAGGCAGTTCTGAGTAAGCTCAACAGAACAGGGGGATATCAGTGGCTGAACTCCAGAGCCTTTCCCTTTTCCTGATAATGCTATTCTTTGAAAAGGGAATTCCCACTGCTGAATTGACTAGATATGCCCTTGTCCCCTTATCACTTCTTCTATAAATGTGTAGTGAAATACGAATTTATACAAGTCTCTTGTAGGGGCCTTTCCACAGTGCATACAGCCATGTCTGGCCTGGACACAGTTCCTCGTGGGTAGGGATGAAGACTGCATGTGCTCTGCCATTTCTCACTTGCAGATATTTTTTCAATAATTCTTACATTTTTAATGCATGATACTAACTGTGGTGTGTGTGTTTGTGTGTGTGTGTGTGTGTGTGTGTGTGTGTATGTGTGACCCCTTTTCCTGACATCTATCATTGCCTAACTTGGGGAAATAGACTAGGCTTAATGAAATGACCTAAAAACCAAGGTTCAGGCTAATACTCCCAGGGCCCTCCCTGGAAGTTACCTAGAAAGATTAGAAACATGTAATTTATTCCAATCAGAAGTCAGTGCAGTTTTATGTAAATGACATGACTTTCAATTTTCTTTTGGAGTACTGGCATGAAATTCCATAATAAAAATAAAAGCCAGACCCTTTTTTTTTAAATTTTTTTAATCTTTATTTTTGAGAGAGAGAGAGAGAGAGAGAGAGAGAGACAGAGCATACGTGGGGGAGGGGCAGAGAGAGAAGGAGACACAGAATCCGAAGCAGGCTCCAGGCTCTGAGCTGTCAGCACAGAGCCCGATGCAGGGCCCAAACTCACAGACCACGAGATCATGACCGGAGCCGAAGTCGGACGCCCAACCGACTGAGCCACCCAGGTGCCCCAAAGCCAGACCCTTTAAGCCTATCTTTGAAAGGAGACTCTTATGGAAGGGAAGGGCTCCCAGAACTCAGGACTCATATTCTTCCACAAGAAACTCCTTTTTTAAGTTTCTTTCTGACATTTACTGTCTTGGTCAACTCAGCACAATGGGGGCATCTTTACTCTAAAACCTTCCCCTTTATAACCCTTATGGTAAGTCTCAGTGTTTTAATTAATTATTTCAAAATTTTATAAACACTCAGTAACTCAAATGAGATGTAACTCAAATTAAGGATTTTTTTTTAATGACATGTATTTCATAGCAAATAATTACTGTTTGCTCCATGCAGGGAATGATCAGAGGTGCATTACATGTAGTAACTTATTTGACCTTCATAACAACTCCATGAGGTAAGTCCTGTGATTATTCCCATTTTAAAGATAATGAAGGGATGTAGAATAAATGATTTTTCCAAGATTACTCATTGAATTAGTTGGGAGTCAGGATAGGAATGAAAGCAGTTTGTCCTCAGGGCCCTTGCTCTTAGGTACTCTGATACATAGCCTTCTAGTAGTAAACAGAGAATAATAGCCATCAAAGCAAACTTGCAATCTGTGGCTTGACCTCTGAGGTTTGGAGTCCTCTCTATAAATAGTCAATGGCAGGTGGGAAATAATTCCTCCCTTTTTGCTGCTATACTAGTCCCTTTTTCTAGATATCAGTTCAGCACCCATTTCCCAGGCATACACACTTCAACTTCTTCCACCAGAAGCACAGGCCCTACAGATCCAAGACTAGAAAAAGAGATAAAAGCACGCCTTTCCTCTCTAAGGCCTGCTTTCTATAGTCTGGAGTACTGTATCTGTTTTTTTTTTCTGGGAGATTGTCAACAGGAATTATGTCCTTTTTCTTCATTGGCCCTACTTCCCACAAGGGAGCAGGTCTCAGCTCTGTATTTTCATCAACAGAACAAATCCAAAGTACATACAGGAATTGCCCACTTGTACCACCACCAGGTAGTTGGCTATGTGGGGTGGTTGGCAATTTCCTGGTTCCTCCAGGTGGAACTCACATCTCTCTCCCTCTCTCTTTGGTCTTCATTGTAACTGTGTCATGATTTAATCATAACTCCTGCCATAGTTTCCTCCTGTTAGTCTGTAAGCATCTTGAGGACAGTGATTTGCCCTGTTTCTGTAGCACATAGCTCTCAATTGCACATGGTGGGTTCCTATAAAATATGTGTTCAATGGATAAATGAGTGAATAAATAAACTTAATGTAGTTAATCCTATTTTTTAGCTTTCAGGTTCCTGACCTCAGGTCCCTTTCTCCAAAGGTCTCCTGAGTTTTTGAGTCTATTGAATATTTTAAACAAAACCAGATCACACAATTTAGTGGTAACTTAATATATTCCTGCAGAATCTTCTATTAATTAACTGAGTGATTTAACAACAATGGACTTTATTGTCATTTTATAGTGCTTTGCTAATACTTCATTTTTATTCTCATCTTATTTTCCCACCCCCTAATCTGAAACAATTTTTACTATCTTCCATGCAGCACTTTTTATTCCTCATAATCAATATTAATTTCATTCTAAGATCATATTTTGAGATGGAGCTGTTTGCTTGGTTCAAGTTTGGAGATCAAGAGGAGTTTGTAAAATCTGTGTTTTCAAAGAAAATTTCTTATTAAGATAATTATCTGCCAGGCTAGCAGGTTAATTTCAATACCATTGTTGCAGAACTCACACATTGATGTATTTCTGCTTCAAGGTGATTGGGTCACTCTTTGAGAAAGGTTGCCACAGCTTGGGTGAAGCAGGCATGGAGGGGAGAGGGAAAGGAATCCAACAAGCAGGTGGCGTTCTCCCCATCGCCCTGGATTTCTGTACAGTTGGCACGGCCAGGCTTGGCCTTGGGAGACTGAAGCACACCTCTCCAAGCTCTCAGAAGCATTTGACACTGTACGGAATGAAGGTTCTAGGAACAAAGCCATCCATGGGAGGGGGCTAATGGGAAAAGAAGGTGGGGGAGAGCCGGTGAACAGCTCTCCAAAGATAACTTTCAGGAGAAGTGATCTGAGAACACATTTGGGGATATTTGTGGGGGATTTTTGCTCCACATTCCAAGTACTTTGTTAATTCAAGACACTCCATTTGTCATAAAACTTAAAAGGGTTTCGGTAGAATTTTTTTTATTAAGATGAATAATAGGGTTTACTAATTCATCATTTAAAAAGGCAAAAGTTGCTATACAATTGCAGAACAGGAGCAAAAGAAGAAATCATTTCTGTTCTTTCTGGAATCAGCGTTCTGAAAATTCAGAGTGTGCCTTTCTTTTCTTGGCTTGGATTTTTTTTTTTTTTTTTGTCAGAAGAATGTTATCAATTGAGTAATTATGCAAGGATTCACATGGGGGAAAGGCAGAAAATGGAGATAACTCTTTTAAAAGAAAACGTAAATAGCATCATGGCTTATTCAAAAAGAAGGCCTACTGATTCATAAATAGATCCATGGGCTGGTGGAGCTAGAGGCAGAACTAGCATCCAGACGAGGGGAACACACACATTCACTGACTTCTTTTCTCTCCATTCTCTGATTTAAACAACTAAATGAAAATGGTCCTCGAATCTCTTCTCCTGCTCCCTCTCTCCTTCTATGTTTCTTTCTCTTCTCTCTACTGCTCAACCCTCACTCCAAATTTCTCTCCTATACCTCTCATAATACGTGCTAATTTTAAAAGCTATGTTATTTTCTTCAGGCTTTGTGTTCTTTGCTCTCATGTGAGCAATAGGTACCCATTAAACATATTTTAATTGCTTCTTTGCTATCAATGTCATTTTGTGCTACATTGTGTATGTTCATTTTTATCACTTAATTTGATCTTCAAAAGCACCCTGGAAGGAGGTAGGGAAGTGTCTTCCCCAGTTTTGTCAATGGGGAAACCCAAACAAAGACCATTCCATTGGCCGGGCTGCCTTGACCAGCAAGGGGACGGCCTTAGGACCATAACCCTGCTTCTACACTCCAAGGTGCTAATTTTTCCACCCTTTCCAGCTCCCATGGACTATTGCAGTATTTCCTAAGCTGTCTCACACATTCACTCTTGCCACTCTGCCATATTTTCTCTAAGGAGAAGCTCAAGTGACCTTTTAATTTTTTTTAATTTTTAATTTTTTAATGTTTATTTATGTTTTTGAGGAAAAGAGAGACAGAACTTAAGTGGGGGAGGGAACAGAGAGGGGGAGACACAGAATCTGAATCAGGCTTCAGGTTCTGAAGGGTCAGCACAGAGCCCAATGTGGGGCTTGAACTCATGGACTGCGAGATCATGACCTGAGCTGAAGTTGGATGCTTAACCGACTGAGCCACCCAGTCTCCCCTCAAGTGGCCTTTTTAAAATGCAGACCTGGTCTTGCCTGTCATGGCATAAATGGCTTCACTTCACTCATGGGATAAACACCAGTATATTTCACATGGCCACAGGCCCTGTGGGGTTTGGCTCCACCTGTGTCTGGCTTCATCTTGCCCTGTGTTCCCCATCTGCTTTCCACTCTGAGCACATTGCTATTTTTTCAGCCACTTGTTTTCTTCTGCTCCCTCCTGCCTCAGCCTCTTTGTTTGCTCTGCATGAGATGGTCTTCTCTCCTCACTTCTGTCCTTCAGATATTGGCTTTAATATTGACACTTTGAGAAATCTCTGACAATTCCCCCCTACCCCCACCCCTGGTCAGATCCCTCTCTTCTGTGTGCTCAGGGCATAGTTGAAATTTTATACTTATGTGTATGAAATGTCACATAAACTTTACAAATATTTGAAGAACATGTATCTCCTTGGATGGACTTTAAGCTCCATGAGGCCACAGGCTATGTCTTTATTTGCTTACAACTATATGCTCAAAAAATATTTATTGAGCCAATCCAGGGATAGTAGAATTGAACTGTGGAGAGGCCAAGAAAATATGACTTTTCAATGTGACTCATCTTGGGAGGGTATGACTTTGAAGCCTGGTCAATGTAACAATTTCTTTAGGGATTGAGTAGAACACAATGGTTAAGTATGAAAATGAAACAATTTGAAGATTACCTTGAAGACTAACAGAAACCGTTAAAAAAGGCAGTAGAACACAGTTATCCAAGAGACCTGTCAAATGGTATGCCTTTGGTGAAGTCTATCCTGATCAATCTGGGCACAGTTGGATATTTTCTGCTCTTCTTCCCTTTCCACACTGCGCAGTCCTAATTGTTATAAATGCCTGTATCTCCAACTCAACTCCATCTCTCGTAGGGCAAGGATCATGCTGTATTTCTATTTGCCTTCTATCTCACATGATCCCTAACATGGCAGGAACTTAACTAATATTTGTGAAATGAATTTAAGTTGCATTTATTAAGGAAAGCCAACCACACCAAATATAATCAGAAAGAACCACAAGCTAGCATTATGTGAGGGTTGGAAGACCAACTGGGTCACAAGCCAAAGGGAAGCCATTTTCAGTGTCATTGTTTTACCTCTCCAACTCCTACATCTGCTTCACCTAAAGGTTGATAAGAAATTAATCGTAAAAATCTTATTTTTATTATTATAATCCCAGATTAATCATATCCCTTCCATAGGATGCTTGTGGTTTGGTGGAAAAATGGTGAGCTTTGTTGTCATATACGCTGGTTCTAATTTTGCCACTCGTTAGGTCTATGACATTCGACAAGTGGCCTGGGGTCAGGCTGCTCACCATGGAGTAGAGATAATATAATCTTCTGAAAGTTGTCACATGGCTTGTGGGACAGGTACAAATTTCACTAGCATGTGAGCATCTCAGCCTTTCTTGTCTCCTGCCCCATCAGTCCCAGCCCACCAAAGAACATTTTGTCTTTGTGGCAGCTAGTACAGCTATCCTTCCTCCTCCTTCCTGATAAGAATTCCATCTTTGACAGCTAGTTTTGTAATTTTATGATGTAGAATCCAGTGAATGAATACAGCCATGTCTAGAGAGGTGGGAGTTAACCGAGAAAGAAATAAAAGACCGGAGCCTCATGGCAGGAGCTTTGGGGCTGCTGGGAGGGTGTGAGGCACTTAGACAGGGCTCCCTGGTGGCTGTGGGGCAGCAGAGAACTGGAGTTTAGGTCACAGTGCTTGTTTGCTTGCTATTAGGTAGTATTGCCCTATCTTAGGAGTTGGATTCTCTTAATGTAGTTTGAAAGAGTTAAAACTGCAATCCCTTTAAAACTTATGTATGACTTTTGGACTGTAATTCTTTGAATGAAACTACTCCAAGACTGAGCCACAAGGAAGCCCTGGATCTTAATGGTATGTGTATTGAGATGATTAGATGAATATTATGGGCACTTAATACATTACTCCTATTGTCCTCATATCCTATGACCTTACTGACACTGTCTGAGTCAGATAAACAAATTGGTGAGGAAGATGAAGGGAGGTCTTGATGTAGGTCACCTGAAAGCCCCCTTTGCTTCAACTATTTGAGTGTGTCTAGGGAAATATATTTGGGGTTTTAATTATTTAGATAATTGATTTGAGTCTCCACTTCACTTGCCTTTCAAGTCAGAAAACACTGCAGGCTTGCTGCAAAGTTGGCTTCTGGGGTTTACTTTTCTTTCCATTGTTGTTTATTGAAAATGGTGAATGAAACCTAATGTTCTCCAGACAGTTGTCAATCACAGCAAGATACTTGGGTCCGATTGGCTAGATGTGAGTTGAGGAGCAGATCTGCCTCGGGCCAGAGCTATGCGATGATTCAAACTTCCAGAGCCAGGCTGACCTTTCCAGTAGATGTTGGCAGGTTCAGGGATCTGCAGAGAGGACAGCCCCTCTGAATGGCAGTTCACAGAAAAAAAAAAAAAAAAAAGAAGAAGCAGAAGGAGAAGAAAAAATAAATCACAAGTAGAAAAAGAGATTTTAACATCAAAGGAAATAAGTGCTATAAAGACAGAGAAGTTTCTGATGATTTAGACCTCATTGGTGGCTGGCTGCCTTTCCCTCTTGACTCTCTTGTCTGTATTCTGGGGAAAATGGAGGGAAACATTCTCACTGATTTTTGTCAAGTGAAAGATGCTTAATATGGTAATCAGCCCCTTCTGAGGAGAATGTATGTAGAAGCACAGCCCCAGCAGCAATGATTATACAGTCCCTAATTGTCTCTCGTGTCAGCTCAGACCAAAAAAGATGAAGGGGACAGGGAGGGAGCCACCAAAAGAGGAAATTTTAATCATGTACCAAGAGGCATTCTGGACTTCTCAAACCATGGGGAGAAAAGCTGGTGGTTGGTGGCGGGAGGGTGGGGGAACAGTACAAATCCTGTTTTTTTACCTTGATACTTACTGAAACTGATTTTTGTCATTACTTTTGTTTTAATTTCCATAGCTTGATTTCCCCCACAGGATTTGGGCATTTGCTTAGGAAACTGTGCTGAATCCTAATCTGCTTGCTTCCTCACATGCCCAGTGAAGTTGGCATTAGAGGGGGTGAGGGGCAGCCTTTGGACAGAAGTGACCTGGTCCTGGGAACCTCAGGTGACTGGACAACAGTGGCTGCTGCTCTCTTATTCATGACTGTTTTTGGGTTTTGTCCTCAGAAGCATTTTGGGGTGGGGTCCTTGAAGAGCAAGCCTTGCTAAGGTGCCCTAACATGCTCTCACAACATTTACCCATCATCCATCCATTCTGTTCTTTACTTGGAGGTAAAGTGAAGTGGTGAAAACAGTGAAGCTTTGGGTCCAATGAACCTGCTTTGTTCCCTGACACCTCTGCCATAGGAAAGGCAGATAGTTACTATCTACTCAGTAGGATGGTTGTGTGGAACACATAACTGTTGGGAGTGGTAAATAGACCCCTAGAGCAATAGAAAGAGAGAGCAAGTAGAAATGCCTAGCTCACTGCCTGGCATGTAGTGGGTGCTTGATACAAGGTAAGAGCATTTGGTCATCCTGCAAACCCTGAGGGCTGATGCTGTTCTGGATACCAAGCAAGGTACTGGGGTAACAGGAGGCAAAATGTGCATCCCACAGGGAGCTGCTTGGAAATCTAAGATTATTTTTAATTTCTTCCACAAAGAAACTACAGATTATACTGTAATCTTTGGGAAGGTAGCAGCCATGCCTGGAGATGTTGTGTAGCACAAGAGGCAGGCACACATTTTTGACATATTAATGATATTCTCCTACCATGAGCAGCTTCAGTGTGCCTTTGGGCTGGTTCCCATCACTGGTGATTAAGGAAACAAACACATGGGCTTGTAATAAACATTGTTAGTGAGTGCTGCTGCTGCTGCAGAGTATTAAAAAAAAAGCCTTGTGGGTGAGAAACAAAGGGTTTAAGGGAAAATCTAACCTTATCTTGCATTGAAGGTCCACAGAAGTCTGAGGCCTGCAGAAGTGGGACCCCATTATTATAATGACTCTATATACAACCTCTTTCAAAAAATATTCCCTGTCTTAATTAAGAAGTAATGAATGTGTAAATTGCCAGCATCTCTAGCAGAGCTTAATGAAAGGAGATACTTTGGGGTGAGAAAGAGGATAGGATCTTTATGTGTCTCATAAATCAGTGCTTCTGAAACTGTATTTACATAGATATCACACAGGAATCTTATTAAAATACAGATTCTGATGCGGTTGGTCTGGGGTAGGGCTTGAGAGTCTGCATTTCTAAAGGTTCTGGGTGCTGCTGGCCCTCAGACCACATATTGAAAAACAAGGCACTCAATTAGCACATGTCAGTAGCTCTCTCTGCTCCCTGCCCTGAGAGAGTATTGCCCCTCTGCCAGAGGCAGGAAGGTCCTGATTCATTGAACAGCCTTCTTGGACCACTTTTTCCATCTCACTGATTCTGTTTCAGCTGAGAATCCACTTGATTCATCAGGTACATTCTCCCCAAACTCCTGGAGACACAGCTCCTAGAGAGACAAACAAACAATGACTCTTTGGGGACTTCTGTCCACAGCTCAGTGGGTGAGAGACACACCACTTCCCAGGGTTTAACCAGCAAGACTTCTCTCTCTGCTGGCTGCTGCTCTTCCCATGTTTGGACAACGATGATTAAAGGCCCACACGCTTCCAGCTAAGTGTTGGTGATTGGCTGGCAGGCTTGAAAACACCAGCTTTTCCAGAGGTCGATAAGCATTGGGGAAATATTTTTCATGCTGAGCAGGACTACGCAAATTGCTCAGCATCTGGAACAAATTGTCTTATAGGTACCTGGGCTGCAGAGGAGCAGGAGAAAAAAAGGCTGCCGTCAGAGAAAGAAACAGAGCCTCCTGATTCGGCAGGCAGGAGATGGGAACCTGCCTGGCCATGGGATGCTGTGTAGCCTCTGTGTTCAGTGGTGGGGAGCAGCATTCCCCTGGAAGGGCTGACAGGAGCCAGGACGAAGTCCACTGGCTTAGCAACCTGGAGAACAGGGTTTTGCAAAAATGTGGAAAAGTGTGGGTGCCGGGAGGGGAGAGGACTCTGTGGATTAGTGCATGTGGATCACATAGAGACCTTGAGTCCCAGACACAAGTAATAATGGCTCAGTTATCATTCATCAGGAGCCTTGATATGCCAGGGGCTTTCCCCTAGGCCCTGTATACATGACTCCATTAATCCTTGCAATACTTTGAAGTAGGTATGTTCTTTTATTCCCATTCTGTTGATGAAAAAATTGATGCCTAGGAGATGACATGAGTTATCCAAGAATACATCCCATTTGGGTTAGCCTATGGTGACTGAGGAGACTCAGCAGCACTCCATGGGTACAATGGCTTGCAGATTTTGAAAGAATAGGTTGGGGTGCCACATGCTGCCAGCTGTCTCTTCCACTTGGTACTGTCCTCCTCTTGCCAATGCCAGCCTTCCTCTCCCTGGGGACCCCTGTGGGGACTTCTGCTGCCCCGCCTTTGGGCACTTCCCTCTTCACTCCTGACCCTCTCCATACCTGCTGTCCCAGTCCACCCAGGACTCATGCCTGCCCTCACTTCTTTCCTCTTGGCAATACTTCTCCCCCCATCCCATTGCCACTGGAAATCTGAATGTCCACTTTCATTTCCTATTGTCTGTGTTCCCCAAAATGACCAGAATGACAGCTAGCAGGGTTGATACAACTGGTCCATGTTGGAGCACTGCTGAGAGTGGGCTGTCCAGGTAACCTTGACTGTGCTGCCCTCTTCCCCTGCCAGGGGGCACTCACAGAACATGACATGGGCAGTACATAATTAGCAAAACCCTGGTCGTGAGCTGATGATCCCACAATCGTTGCTCCTACCCTAGGTCAACAAGTGGATGGAAATGAAACATTTACCACAGCCAAAATAAAGATTCATGCTCTCAGAACTTAATACCACTCATCAATCCTTTTACTTGCTTTTGGTAAGTTCTTTCTCCTGATGCTTCCCAAGTCTTTTAGAATTTTTCTCCAATATTTTGTATTTTCCCAGTTCTTTAACTATTTCTTTCCTTTGATGTATTTTCCTCTGCCTAGAAGTATACTGCTCCCCCCATGGTAGGCTGAAAAAAAACTGGCATCTCAAAGATATACTCACTTCCCAATCCCTGGAACCTGTGAATATTACCCTATAATGCAAAGAGTAAGTATCACCTTATACAGCAAAAGACAGGATTAAGTTAAATATTTTGAAAGGAGGGGCTTATCTGGGATCATCAAGATAGCTCCTAAGTTCAATCATAAGTGAGCTTATAAGAGAGATAGGGTAAGTTTTGAGACAAATACACAGAGAAGGAGAAAACAGAAAAATTTGGATTAGTCAGTGTTCTCTGAGAAACGGTATATATATATATATATATATATATATATATATATATATATATACCACTGACCCTTGAACAACACAGGTTTGAACTGTGCAGTCCACTTATTTGTAGAGTATTTCAATAAATGTATTACAATATTATAAATGTATTTTCTCTTCCTTATGATTTTCTTAATAACATTTTCTTTTCTCTAGCTCACTTTATTGTCAGAATACAGTATGTGATACATATAACATATGGAATATGTGTTAATCAACTATTTGTGTTATCGGTAAGGCTTCAGATCAACAGTAATACTAAACTCTTAGGAGTTCAATTTGGGGGGAGTCAAAAGTTATATGTAGATTATTGACTGTGTCTATATATCTATACATCATTTATATATCTATATCTGTATCTATCTATATCTATATCTATATCTATATCTATATCTATATCTATATATCTATACCTATATCTAGGATGTATTTGGAGGAATTGAGTCACATAATTAGAGACACTGAGAAATCCCACACAATGTTCTGTCTGTAAGACAGAGACCAAGGAGAGCCAGTGGTGTGGTTCCAGTCTGAGTCCAAAGGCCTGAGGACCAGGACAGTCAATAAAGTAAGTCTCAGTCTGAGGGCAGAGGCAGATCTGTGTCCCAGCTCATAAAGTCTGGCAGAAAGTAAACTCTCCCTTCCTCTGCCTTTTTGTTCTGTTCAAACCCTCAATAGATTGGATGATGCCTACCCACACTGGGGAGGGCAATCTGCTTTACTCAGTTTACTGATTCAAATGTTGATCCCACCTAAAAGCACCCTCACAGACACACCCAGAAATAATCTTTATCCAAGTGTCTGAGCATCCTGTGACCCAGTCAAGCTGACACATAAAATTAACCATCACAATCTTGCTGTGATGCAGCTACTAGTCAAAGAATGCCAATAGTCTCTAGAAGTTGAAAGAGGCAAGGATTAGATTTTCCCTTGGAGACTTTGGAGACAGTGTGGCCCTGTTGATGCCTTGATTTTGCACTTCTGACTCCAGATCTGTAGGATAATAAATATCTATTGTTTCAAGACATCCAGTTTGTGCAAATTGGTTGTGACAGCTCTATGAAGCTAATACACCCAACTATGTATGTAAAATCGTAATCTCTGAACACCATGTCTCCCCATCAGCTTCTGAATTTCTTTCCTACCCTTATTACCCCAACATTATCGTCCATATTCCCTTTCTACATCCTCACACCATGTGCCTCTCCTCACGGCACTGTAATCAGGCTTTCCTGCCCTAATAAGGTTACCGGTAACATTCTAACTGTCTAGGCCATTAACCAGGTCTCCTGTATTCCTGCCTCCTTCCTCTCTGGCATCACATCTGCTCTTGTCCATCCTTTCCTGGTGACTTTTCCTTCCTTTTGGACTTCCCTTCCTCTGCCAGACTTTGAAACACTGGCTTTCATCTGGGTTCTCCCCTTGACCCAACACTTACTTTCGTCTGTTCACTTCACTCTCAAATTTTAGCTAGAAGGCCCATGGTCATTTGAGAGGGCTCTGCTCAAGTCTTATTCCAAACCTAAGTTACTACTCTGTTTCTGCCTTCAACTCCTATAGACTAAGCTGACTTTGCCTCTTCTGGGTCTGTTAGAATCAAAAGTAACAATCACACATTGCTACTAAACTAAGAAGCATATTTAATTTACTAGCAGAGACCACTGATGAAGCCAGATTCTTGCACACAAACTTTAATCAGAGACCATTGGCTGCTGCCCTGGCTTTCCAAACATTCCTTGTCCTGCACTGCGATGGCACATCCAGAGGGGGGCCAGAAATCTCTATCTTCTCTGCAGCTGGGGTCACACAGGCCTCCTTTCACCAGGTAATTCCATCAGTGTGTTTTTTTGTTTTGTTTTGTTTGGTTGGTGTGTGTGTGTGTGTGTGTGTGTGTGTAAGCTCAGTCAATGGTTCCTGAAGATAGGGCAAACTGTCATTCAGCCTGAGTCCAGCCCCTTTGGCACTGACTCATCTGACCATGTGATACATTCACTCCTCCAGTTGCTATCAAACAAGAAAGGATCAATGAAAGGACTTCCAGAGGAATAAGTAAGGGTGTTAGTAACTATAGTTCAGCTGGAGAGGTGGCCCAACATCCCAAAACTGGTTATTTGTAATAGGCTGGGCTGGTGCCTTTATATATTTAGTCACCTTCTATCAAATCTCAAAGCTGAGGATCAGAATCACTTCTCATATTACATTTACTTAGGCAGGGGTATTTTCAGCTTTTAAATAGGCTTCTCTGACCATTACAAGCTACCAGCTCTGTGTAGATGATTCCCAGGAGTTCTCTTCTCATCTAGGCTGCTCCTAGGCTTTGTCTTACCATTATCTGCCTGGATGGCATGGCTGCCTTGATGTTCCACATACATCTTTTGCTCAGGTTCCAAGCTTAATTCATTATCTTTATCCTGCCCTAATTTTTTCCTAAGTTAATACCTTATTTGTTTGTGACCCCATACCCTTGTGACCTATGCTGGAGACTGGGCATCACTCTTAACCCCTCCCTGCCTTCCCACTCTTTATCCTATTGTTTAGTGCCTTGTTTCAGTATTTCTGGAATCTTTTACCTCTCCTTTCTACAACTGCCTTGACTCTACGCCCTTGGACAAGCTCTTGACCTTCCTAGACTTTATTTTCTATCCTGAAAAATAGAAATTTTAATAGTTCTTTCCCAGTAGAGCTACAGTGAACATTAAGTGTATAATACTTTGAATTTGAATGATGTCTGGCACATACATATACACATACAAGCACTCAATAAATATTAGCTATATTATTATCAGTTAAAGTCTTTGCCTTCTCTATATAAAACTGTGTTATTAACTATTAGGCTTTCTGCCTTATTTTGTCCGTTCAAACCTGCTTTTTCCAGAGCTGCTGGAGGAGGTGATGATTTAACACCTAAATCTAAGCATATTATTCCTCTCTTAAACTCTTCAGTGATTTCCCAGTACCTATGGGATAAGATGCAGTTTCTTAAGAAGGTAAATGAGCTCTCCATGACATGGTTACTGTCCAATTCTCCAGCCTTGCCCCCGGCATTTTCAGACTCATACTTTATGTTCTACACAAAAACTTAGTCTACACTAAACTGTGTAGATAATGACTTCATCATGCAGGCAGGGAAGTAGGTGCCCATGCTCATGAAATTCTTTCTCTGAAATGCCCATCCTTCCAACTGAACCCACACCTTTCTTCAAATGGCTAACATTAGTCAATGTAAGGCTCAGATCATGTGTGCCCCCTGCATCCCACCCCAGCACCTGCATGGAGTACCCCTAACTCATAGCCTCTGCACACCTGTACATCATAGAACTCAACAAACGATATACATGATTATGTATTTATGTCCTCTACATCTTTTTCTTCTCTGCACTTGCAGCAGGTGGTGTGGCCCACAGTAGATGTCTGAAATGCTTGCTGTGCTTAATTGTCTCTTCTTGTCTACACTTAGGTTCCGCCTAACTGTTCCGTGGAAACCATTGTTTTGAAATGTTGGTGAATTGGGGAAGCAGAACAGGTTTGCAAGATTCCAGGGGTTTCCATTCTGGAAGAATACAGTGTGGACAGTGTCTCCTGGTGCCATGCCTCGCACGCAGTGGCCCTCCATGAGAGGCCATGACAGGAAGAACATAATCATTAAGAAGCAACTGCTTTGAACATAATTAAAACATCACATGTGAGATCAGTGAAGGCAATAGGGGCCAATGGTGAAATGCAGAAGACTGGAACACTGGGCTGAGACAGGGTCTAGGGGAGTTAAACAGCTGTGGAGATGGCCAGAAAGGCACAGCTGGGAGGGAAAAGCACAGTTCCAGGAGTGGCCCCCACTAGAGATAGAGAATAGGGGATGGAAGGGTTTTAATTGGGTCACTTGTTATTCAAGGGTGCTCTTCTGTCCCTAGGTAGGTATTTGGGCTAGGAAGTCACATGAACTTGAGCAAAGCAGGGTAACAATGCCTGTGGGTTGCTAGGTGGGGTATGGAGTGCTCTAGTTCTGCCAGGAAGGCCAATCAGCCAGAACTAAGGAGAACTTACTCAGGCAGGATCTCAGTCATCTGAACACAGCATGGCTGGGGGTGTGGTCGGGGTAGTCTTTGGTAATGGTGTTGAGCCAGTGGCAGCTGGGCCTGTGCTTCAGGGCCCTAGACTGGGGAAGGCCCCTCATTCTAAACCTCACCAGATGTTGCTGGCATTGTTGGTGCTCCATAGTTCCTCCTTCCTGGATGCAGCACCATCTCAGGGATGGGATACAGCATCATTTTATAAGCTTTCCAGGGCTAACGGGATCCACTTGTCACATGGATCAAGAGAGGCGTCCCAATTTCAGTAATATTCCAAAGGCAAAAGAAACTGATTTAACTTCGAGGAACACAATTTTTAGTAGCTCTGGGAGGAGTGGTTCAGGAAGTGAGGCAAAAGGAACCCCACAAGGAAGGCATTCCTGTAGGTGAAGGCAGAGGCAGGCACCCTGGGAAACTTTGTGCACCCGGGACTCAGGGGGTCCTCAGGTTCCAGTGGGGCAGACTGAAGGGCAGCAGAGGACCCTCTCCTGCCTGCAGCACCTTCTGTGCTCACTGCTTCCTCCAGTACTGAGGCATTTCTTTGTCAAGCTGCAGACCCCTCCCCACCAATGGATTCCAGCTCCCTCCTTCTTCAGGCCAGGCTGGGATGCATTCTCCCTTTGCTTTGATGTTTTCCAGGATTTCCTAGGGAGCTACCACAGTCCTTGGTGACCTGTTCAAGGGCTTTGTGACCTTCTCCGTCTTGGAAACACTTCTCTACCTCGAGGAGGCTGCAGTCTAAGTTTGGTTGCCTCCTCAGAGGAGCAATACAACAGCTGTTGGTCCTTCTTTTGGGAGGGTTTTTTTTTTGTTTTTTTTTTGTTTTTTTTTTGCCGGCTCTTCATCTTTTCCAGGGTTTGCTGCCCCAGATGAAGGATATTCTATAAGAGCCCTCTTCACCTCCTGTACACTGGCAGGAAAGCAATTTATCACTGCATTTTAAAAAATCCTCATTAAGGCAAATTAAGGCAGCAAAGCTGGCAACAGAAGGTTTTTGAAAAAAAAAATAGTGTTCATGAAATATTTATTAAAACAGCCATTGTAATAAATATTTGAAAACCAGTTATTAACGTTAAATCATATCAGTGTCAAGCATACGTTATACACCGTCTGTTCTGCTAATTGAGTGTCAGGGTCAGATGCTCCGTCTCCTGGCAGGTCAGCTGGAGGAGCATGTCCGTGCGCTCTGCCGGCGTCCCTGAAGCCTCTGCTGAAGGCTGATCCAGAACCCAGATCCCCAGAAATGGAGCAGCTCCTGCGATGCATGGGCCTCTAACATCTTCTCACCCAGCTAAAGGAGGTTGCGGCAAGAGTGAGTGCGGCAGTTTCAGCTGCAGGACGGAATTGTGGGGTCCTTTGAGATGGAGAGCTCTATCCGCTAACATGTATGATTTTGGAGAGGACAGAATGATTGGATTCTAGGAAATACAAGAGATCGCATGGAATAAGCCCTGGGCCCCACCCACTGTGGTTTTCTTACACCGCCTGTTTTTGGTTTCTTTTTGTTTTGCTTTCCCTTCTTGATAAACGTAATGTGTCCATCACAGCGCCTGTAAGTCCCACGTCCGCCGTGACATACTGGGTATTCGTAAGGAACATGGCACACCCCCTGCTTGAGCCACTGCAGCTGGGATTTCTCTCCGCCCATCTACTTCGCGCTCTGCTATTTACTGGCCACTCTCCTTGCCACACGACCTCTCATTTCCATCTTTACCTCCTGTGTCTATTAATTAGTCTTTTTCTTTAATGCAAAAACATTTTGAAGAAGAAAACACAAACAATCCAGGAGCCAATCACCCAAAACAAACATGGCCATTTAACCCTGAGCTTTGGGTCTTATCAGAATTGCTGTGGCCTTCCTTTGTTCTGACCACTGTCCTTCCTTCTGCAGAGACATTGACCTTTCCCAGTTCCTGTGCTCTCTGAGCTCCTTCCTGCCATGTGGCTGTCGTATATGCTGTTCCTTCAATTTGGAATGCTTTTCCCTCCATCTTTGCAATTATCTACTTTCTCCTCCTCCTTCAATCCTCTGCTCAAATGCCACCTCCTTGAGTTACAGCTCTATGATAAGCTTTCAAAAATACTCATAGACATCATCACAGCTGACATTTCCTGTTTGTTTGTGGAACGAATGGACCAACATCTATGTTTCCAACCAAGTTTAAGATCCATGAGCAGGATCATGTTCTTACACCTAGCACAGAGACTGATAACACACAGCAGGTGCTAAATAAATATTCGTTGTGAATAAATTAAAGAGGGAATGAATAGGTAGGTCTCCCTACAAACTGTGTTCCCTCTGGACATTTTGCATGAACTCCTACATTTTGATATCGTATAAACACGTATTTGTATAAAACTCCATTTATGAATCACTATATATAATATTATTTATTTAATGCACAAAACCAAACAATAGGCATATTCCTGTGTTATTGTTCCTAATAAGTCAGGACTCAGAGGCTCAGAGAGAGGCACATCTAATTTGTTTAGGGCCACAGAGCTAGGAAAGAGTAGGTCCCAAGCTGGTTTCTAATTTCATGCTCTCTCTTCTACATCTTGAAGCTTCCTCTAAAGTTTGGCCTCCTTGTGAGATATCCAGTGCATGAGCTGTAGTGAGCATGTGAATATAAAGATTAGTTCTTCTGGTGCTATCATTTCTTCCAGTCACCTTCTGCTCACTTCTGAAGACCACCACCCAAGATGCTGTACAACTGGGCCTAAGGTAGTCTCCTTGCGTCAGTAAAAACACAAGTAGAAGGTAATGTTAGAAATTCGATCTGAGAAGTGGAGCATTGGTGCACGTTGTACTGTTCAATGCAAACAGGGTTCCGAGAAAGCTTGGAGTAGGGATCTCACTTAAAAGGATTCAGGTTTCTGAGTCCCTAACAGTTCCCAAATCTGCAAAGTTGCTATCACAGCGTAACAGCAAGCATAATCATAATAAAGCTGTTCAAACTGATGAGGGGGCAAAGCCAATTATTATTTTTCAATACAATATAAGCTGAATGATTTGCCAATGGGGCAAGATAATTATCCTGTGAGCTTTCCTGAAAGAATGGAATAAATGTTCATTCTATAAGCTATCATCTCATGCAAAGCAAAGCAAGAAAATAAATCTTAATGTCAGGATAATAACAGATACACTAAAATCAATATTGATTATTTGGAGAAAAAGGCTGTAAAAATGTTAAGTTCTAAGACTAAAATTATACTAAAAAGCTGGAGTTTAAACACAGAATATGGCTTAGGAATGCATATAAAGCATTTTCTGAGCACTATTACAGATAGTTTATTTCTATTGTCAACATGCTCTGCTTTATGAGAGGATGTGGCTGCACATCTAAGTTCCTCAGAAGTGGCAGGCAGGGAATATTCCCACTGGTTTCTATTAATTGGGATCTCATGGGGGTCTATAAATCTCTTACCTGTTTCTCTGGCCCAGCCATTTTTCTCCATGACTGTGGGGGAGAACAATGGAGATCTATGTGTCCTTCATACTGATCTTAGTGAAAAGAAGAAACAAAGAGCAAAAACAGCCAGGAAAAAAGTAAAATCAGCTTCTCTATAACGTGACGCATAACATCAGGCGAGCCCCTCATTCAGCTTTCTTTTCTGAAGAGGAGGGGTCTTTGCAGCCAAGATGAAGACCCATTTCTTCATGGAGGCTCGCTGAGGCACAGAGACAGGCATCAAAGGCCAAGTAGAAGTAAAATGTCAGATAATTTAGTTCATTTTGAAAGAGAAAGTGGACTAATATAGATGAAGCTCATCCATGTTAACAATAAGAAAACACATTCCAATTCAGTAAGAGTGGACCATGTCCCCTAAGACATGCCTTCTATTTTTGGTTTTCTTTACAGTGCAGTTGAAAGGAGAGATTCAGAAAAATGGGAGGAAGAAGACGAGACACAAAGGGCACATTTGGAGGAAAATAATAAAGATGGAACTAGAGAAGGAAAAGGGAGATGATGGTTAAATAGTGGGAGGGACAGAGGAGAGGAGCTTGCTGGCACCTAAGAGTCCCTCCCCCACTTCTGACTAGTTTTGTAACCTGAGGTAGGCAGCCTATTACTTAGCCTTTCTGGGCCCCAGGATCCCCTTCTCTAAAGAAAAGAAGGAAGGTTGAGAGGACACCTGAAGACTCCGCAACCCCAGGGCTCTGGAGGCTACAATGCTCTGAACCATGACCTGTTCCTCACCTGGGCTCTGTACCTTGGTGATGTTCCCGGTTATCAAATCCACCTTTAAAGTTGTAAATTCAGGGGGACCTGGGTGGCTCAGTCAGTTGAACATCTGACTTCAGCTTAGGTCATGATCTCACAGTCTGTGAGTTGGAGCCTCACATCTGGCTCTGTGCTGACAGCTCAGAGCCTAGATCCCGTTTTGGATTCTGTGTCTCCCTCTTTCTCTGCCCCTCCCCCACTCATGCTCTGTCTCTCTCTGTATCTCAAAAATGAATAAACATTAAAAAAATAAAAATAAAAATTGTAAATTCAATTTCTGTCAAGATAGTATATTCATATGGTAATAAATCAATACAGCACAGAGCAGCTGATGTTGCAGAGAAACTGCCCCTGGCTCCATGCCCACTCACCTCTACTTACAATCCTATTCAAGGCCCTGCAGGGCAGGGGCTCTCTGCCAGCACTGCATTTTCCATTCACCTGGGGACTTAGAAACACCTCAAGCTCCAGCGTCACCGCACAGAAATGATATCAGAATTTATGACGTAACATTTTTATTATCATTTTCAAAAAATATCCTATTTGCTACACTTAAAATTACCTAAATATACTTAAATTCCTTTTTTTACAACATAGACTTTTGACAGTATTTTTTTAATATTCTCTGATTCAGAGGAGGGGTTAACACCCTAACTTTTTATTCTTCCTTTGCTTCTCCTTCTATATCATGCTTCTTTCTCTCTCATTGACAAGGCTTATCCATCATTTATATTCTGGTCTACAGCACAAATAAGGCTTCTGTTTCCCCCTCCCCCCCATCACACACATAGGTTTTCTTTAAAAGTTGAAAACTAATAAATAGCATTTACATTATTGTGACCGTGAAAAATATTATTCAATCTCTGGCGAAGGAGAGGGCTGAGATTACATTTCCTTCTCCATGGGTGTCCTCTCGAGGAGACTGTTCCTAGATTCAAAGTCAAATAGATTCTGTGTTCTCATACCGTATCATTTGCTTAGAATCATGTCTCATTTTACATTGCTTCTTATTTAGAACATGAATTTCTGATAATTTTTTTTCATGAAGAATAATTACCTTCCTCTTATACCAGTGCCTTTGTCATGACTTTAATTGTTTTTCAGATGCTCAGTTATACCATCTAGCCTCACAAGTCTCCTTTTTTCCCTGCTCACCTCCATCTTGGAGATCCATTCTACTCCCGTCTCTGTGGGTGGGTTTTTAGTCTTCACACACAGTAGCTGTTATGAAATGTCCTCTGCTGTTCTGTTAAATGAAATCCTGTTTCTTGGTTCACATTTTCCCCTTTTGCGATTATGGAATACATTCTCACACAATTTCCCCCAAAAAGGTGGTTTAGAAGGAAAGTTTTTTAGCTCCTACATTTTAAAAGTGAGTTTCTACCTTTACAATTGGATGACTGTGTAGGTAGGCATTCTGGATTAAAATGTTATTCTTTCTGAAAATTGAAAACACTGCTACGTGATCTTTCTACATGCAGGTTGCTAACTGGAAGTAAGATGGGATGTGTGCCTGATTCTCATACCTGTGTAGGTAACTTTACTTTGTTCTTCTGGAAAATTTTAGAGTCCTCTCTTTATCAATGAACTATATGTAGATGTAAACCTTTTGTTAATCTAAAAACTCATCTTTTGGCTCTTGAAATTCTCATCTATTATATTGTTAACCATGGTGTCTTTCCATTATTCCATTTTCTCTCTCTAAGGCTCACATTAGCTGTTAGATCTATTGAATTGCTCCCCTTTATCTCTTAATTTTTTCTCACAATTTCTTTGTCTTTGATTTTTTGTATCATATCTGGGGTATTAATTTTGTTTTCTAGTTATAGCACTTAAAATTTGTCAGTTGTATTTTTAATATTCTTATGCTCCAATTTTTCTCTTTTTCAAAATGGAGAAAGTATCTTCTCAAATCCATCAGCGATGATGATGATGAGATGATGGTGATGATGATAATGATGATGATGATGATGATGATGATGATGAAAATTCTTTACTGTTTTCAGAATCATGAATTTTTCTTTCAGGTTTTTCTTATCTAAGCCTGTGTCTTTCCTGCTTCTTGTTCTCCTATTCCAAGCAAGTCTTATTTACATGTTGATACTTAAGGGAATAATTGGGAATTCTGACTGTGGACTCTGGGCAGTAAAAGGCAGAACCACATTGTTGTGTTAAGTATCAACATGATTAACTGAGAGACTGAACTTTCCACAATGTGTTCAACTTCTTCAGCAAACAATTGTTTTTTCTCCTTTGTTTTCCATTTGACTTTTCATTCCTTCCCTCCGCTATGCCTGCTCACTTCCAGCTCAGAACCTTATAGGGTTCCATGGGTCAGGATGGATCCCACGTCACCCGTTAGCTGCCTGTAGGCAGTGGCCTTTTGTACTTGCTTCCTTATTCAGCTCTGTTTTCTGTCTCCAAGAAATTATTAAAATGCCTGCTTATTAATGATATCCCCATATCCAAGCCCTTCTTCTTGTAGCTATTACATATTAGTAATATTTTATTCCTTTTTACACTTCTGTGCTAATATTTCAGTTGTTTCTTAGAGGAAACTGGAGGCAAATGAGTGTTAATCTAGTCCACCATTTTAATCCTAGGAGAGTACTTTAAAACATTACATTATTGCTAGGAAAAAGGTCCTAAACTCCAATTTATCTTTAAGTCATCTGAACTTTTGTTCTGGACAGCACAGCCATATGGTAAAGAAAACATTTTCTGGTCTCAATTGTCAGGGATCCAACCTATATTACCCTAAGCTAGATAAAGTCCAGTCAAGGACTAGCAGTTTCTCTCCTCTGTGATAGGCACCCAGTGATCATAAAGCCACCGTCCCAGAGAACCACACAGAATCAGACAAAACCTCTCAGATTATCTGGTAATAGCCTCTCATTTAGGAATAAGGAAACAGCAGCTCAGAGAAACTGACCTGCTCAAATCACACAGCCAATGAACCTGTATCTTCTCTCATTCCACTGTTCTTTCCACTACACCACCTTTAATTCTAATTAAATTGGTGCTGATTAAAATATAATTCAGATCCTTTAACTAGTGGTTAAAGGCTATATTTGAATAGGCACAGCTCAGAAGGCACACATGTGATCGTATCAGAGAATCAGAGAATCAGCTTCCAACAGCTTCTAACATTAAAATAAAACTCAATTTTTTAAGGACATTTCTGGGGTGCCTAGGTGGCTCAGTTGGTTAGGCATCTGAGTTGATTTTGGCTCAGGTCATGATCCCACAGTTGATGAGATCAAGCCCTGTGTCAGGCTCCTATCTGACAGCCCAGAGCCTGCTTGGGATTCTCTCTCTCCCCTCCTCTCTACTCCTCCCTCTCCCTCTCTCTTTCCCTCCCTCCCTCCTTCTCTCTCTCTCTCCAAATAAATAAATAAACATAAAACAAATTAGGACATTTTTGTGGAGACCACATGATAGACTCAAGATATTGACATATAACAATTTCCCCTGATTTCAACATGGCATTTTGGGGGTCTGCCCTTGCAGAGTTAATGTCAGTGATATTTCCACTGGAGGGAGGGAGGGAGCACAGTGCCTGGAAGGAACCTCCATAAGCTGATAGCTCATTCCATCATACCATAACAGATACCATGGGCTCCATGTGTCCCAGGCAGTGTTCTCTAAGGGAGAGTGCATTCATATCATTTCCAAAGCAAATAATCTGAATTGCTGGAGTCAACATTTTTTTTTCAGTCAAAAAAAAACCCACAAACCAAACCAAAAGAAGGAGGGGGGGCGGTGGATAATGAAGCCCAGTCCAGACCTGGCTCACATAAAAGCTGATGTAAAACAGATTTACAGCAGCGTACGGCCATGCTTTTATGTGAAGCTGAGTTTCAGAGGGGGCACATCCATCTCTGAGGAAGCTGAAGTGAGCGAGATTTAAAAGACGGTCTTTCTTTGTTCCATAATAGGTAGACACTTCAGAGTAAAAAGAATCAAAAGGTGTTAAGCATGATATTTATAACGGCAACATTGCACACCTATTTTGGTAATAGGCTTTAAGTACTTAAGACATAGAATCATCTTATATTTCATTTGCCAAGCTGTGTCTCTTCCTTTGTAAATTTGTCACATAAGAGTGATGTCAACACTGCCTCAAATAAATGGTTTTAAACCTGAGAGTTGACGCCAGGGCCTTAGCTTGGTGTTAGTTAGCTTAGTGTTCAAAAGGTCTTCAATTCCCAGGATGATTCTTAAGGCATGTAAATGGGTTGTATCACAGGAGAGGGGAGCTTATCTACAAAATGTGAACACTCTGGACAATAATTATGAAGTTTATTTAGCCTGCCAGAAGTTCAGTTCATATATCATGAAATATTCAGAAATTGGACACATCCAAAAAGGTCCCCCCCCCCGGTTTTTGTCAATAATTTAGACAAAGTTAGAAACATCTGTGCTAATTTTTTCAGAGAGATCATTACTTGACAGGTGGAGTTGGACATTGTTCAGGGCCTTCACAAAGTCTGGTGCTAGGTGTCCCCAACACCTTTGGACACTTCGTTGTTCTGCTAGGTGACTTGGGAGGAAGAGGAGAGGCTGTTGGATGTAGCAAGGGAAACTGAAAACTTTCTACCAGTGTGATCCAGCAGGAGGCAAGGCTCCAGAATGGCACGACTCTCACAAAAGAAGCCAAGGAATTTTCTCATTCACGTCTGCTTGAGGAACTGCTGCAGAAATGAAAAGACACGTTATGCTGGTTGAGGTGAGAATGTATTTCAGGGTCAGGTAAGGGCGTCTGAGCTTTGCAGAGAAAGTTGAAATGAGAACAATGTCCATATTGAGTGCAAAACAATTAGGTGAGACAGCGAAGACACAAGAAGACGTGCGGGGAGGAAAAGTTGATTAATTTCCCCACTTCTGGTGTGAAAAGTTCATCAACTGAAAAGCCAAGAGTGCATGAATAACTAGGTAATAATGCATTTCACTGTCATGATGGCTTCCTTAATTCATTCCTCCCCCATCTACCCCTTGCTCTTGTCTTAGGTTTTAATATCAGTGTACATTTTTTGGTATCTCTTTGGATCCCAAATGTCTGTTTTTTTTTTTTTTTATGAACTCTTTGCAAGGGTCAGTGGCAAGTTCCCACTGTTAAAAAGATGGTAAGAACCTAACACAGATTATGAAACTGGACTCTCCCGGGCTGACACTGTTTCACTGACGGTAGGCCAATCTAAGAGCACCAGGGTGATCTCGAGGGCCTCGTGACCTCACACTCAAAGGGGAAATATGAGTTAATATTTTTAAAATTTTTCTGTAAGAATCTTCAGTGCACCAAGCTCTTGGTCTCCCACAAGAGCCTACAAATGTATATTCATAAATATATGTATACTTAAAATTTTGCATACATTTCATACCATCTTCTGTCCTTGTCAGTCATGGATCCAATAATAGCAGTAGTGAGTATAAGAACAACGTATGCTTCTATATACAGTCACATCCTACTTTTCTGGAAGATTTTTGAGTAGACAAGAGAACTGTTTGCCTAACAATTTATGTATACTTCTCTCCAGGGTGAACTTAGACCTAGGTGTTCAGAATACCAAACTAAGTACACATGTGGCAATTACCTGGATTTTGTTCAGTGGGGACAGACCAAACCTGAAGAACGTAAGATGTTTTGATCTAATCTTGTCCGGTTTCAGTCCTGAATTTCTCACCTGAGTTACCCTCAGGGCTCACCTTCATTAGCTAATGACTCATCTCTATTTTGCGCTGTGCTATGTAGATGATCTCCTGTTAAGTTGGGCTCTCCCCCCAGTCTCCTGGAAGGCTGCACGTACACTCTGCAGTGTAAACGACAGGGGGAATTTCATTAGAGCAATAGAATTTAATTATCCATTTTTAGAATTGAGCGAGGATGCAAGGCCAACAGCTTGGCACTCGCCAGAAGCGCCCGGGGACCATCTTCTCTGAAGATAAGTGTGTGCGGTTGTGTTCAGAGCCTCCGTTTTCATGCTTCTTCTGTAAACCTACAGAGATTTTGCTCCATTTCCCACTGCCAAGCTCACTTCAAACCCTGCTGGGTACTAAGCCTGAATCCTAGGCAGAGAATCCCAATCATTAGATCTCTCAAAGGTTTTTATTTTGATCATGTTCCCATTTATCTTGTTTTTGTCCCTTACCCTTTCATTTCCAGTCCCACATATGACCAGGTCAGTTGATTGCCTTCTCCCATTACTGAGTTCTATTGGTCTTTGAGTTATTTTTTACAGTTGGGTTAGCCAGTCTGGGGGCGGGGGATAGAATCATTTTGGTTTCTCCCCTGTTTGAACTTACTTTGTGCCCCCGCATCTCCTACCAACCTGGTGGGAAGATGTGTGGCATTTGACACTCAGGAAACTACCTTGAGCCCTTCCGTCACTGGAAAACCGCTATTGGTCCCCATGTGATGGTGCCACCCTTGAAAACCTCTCCTCTCGACTTCCTAGATGATGTGTGCAAGTGCACACGGATCGAATAGTACATGATATGTAGGCACAGGGGTGTTTAAATGTGAGGAAACTTGTTCACATTTTCTTGGTTTACTCATTTTCCCCTGACATTTGGTTTGATTTACCTCTTGTGCAACCTCTGTGATGTTCCTGGACAAAAGGAAAAAAAAAAAGAGTCTTGAAGTTCACAGAATCCCTTTTGAAAATATCTTCCTCTCCCTTCTGACAGTGGAGATAACTCTTGGATTTATAGCCCAAAGCCCTAAACTCTCTCCCAAACCCCAGATTTGCCTGTCTTGGCTCCTAATTGGCGTACCCACTTGAGGGTCTATGGCTCTCTCCTATTGAACATTTCTCTGCGTCTTTTCCCCCACCAAACCTGCCACTTCCCGTCTTTCCTGTCTTCATAGATGATAGCACCATTGATTTAGTTTCTCGAGCAACTATATTTAAGTGCTTAAGTGAGGATGTCTCCTTGCTTCCTCTTTTTCTTAATTGCATCATCCCAAACATGAAATCTAACAGTGAGTCCTATCAACCCTTCTTGAAATTATAACCCAAATCCATCTTTTCTTTATTTCTGCTGCTACCACTCTAGCCTCAGCTCCCATAAACTTTTATTGGACCTCTGCATGAGCTTCTCATCTCTCCCTCACTCTGTCATCTATGTATCAATCATTTATCTACCTAATTTTAAAATAGGGAATAAAGGATCATTTTTTCACAGTTTAAGAAAGCATAAAAGGGCATACACTAAGAAGTTCACCTTACAACACTGTACCACATCTATTCTCTCTCCTGTAACAAATATCAAATAAAAACAACAATAAAAATAAATAACAACTTTTAGGCCAAATAATATGCAATCATTGATATTTTTAAATTATTTTTGACTTCCAAAAATGACAATTGAATATGCTTTGATCTATTAGTTTCTTATAACCCCTTTTAGATATTTTGCAATGTATGTACATTCAAACTCAACAAAGTCTCTTTTGTACCCCCTCCCCCATTTTACACAAAAAGCATCATCCTTTACAATTCCATCTGTATCAATTTATTTTTCATTTAATAATATATCTTGGAGATATTTTGTTAATAGTAAGTAAAGAGGATATTTTTTAAAACAACTGTTGAACAGTCCCATTATATGGAAAGACCATTACCAATTTATTTCCTCTGCTATTAATGGACATTTAGGCTGTTTCCAACATTTTGCCACTACACCATGTTGCAGTGAATAACCTTGCATATACATTGCTTCGTAAGCACTAAACTCCTTGCTGAGTTCTTTGCTGTCACTCTTCCTTTCCTCCCAACCATTCTCTAACAACCAAGGTGATCTTTTTAAAACATGATTCAAATTATGCTATCTTTATGCTTAAGATCCTCCAATGATTCTCTGTCACATTCAAAATAAAAGCCCCAATGTCGTGACAGGCCTATGTGTTCCCAAGGGATTCAGCTTCTGTCAATCTTCATCCCCATCCTGTGTTCCTCTCTCTCCCCAGTGTCACCAAACTTCAGCCTTCTTTGTGTTCCTCAAATATGCCAAGGTTATTCTACATTGTGGAGCCTTTGCTCTGATAGCCTAGAATATCCTTTTCCAGATCTTTACCCTGCTATCTCTCTGCCATTCAGGCTTTAACTTCAATGCAGTGGTGCACTGGCAAATGCATAACAGCCAGCTCTCTGGAAAAAAAAGCCATAATTTGTTGCCTTTGCCAATTTGTGTGGATATTCTGCCATGGCCTACTTAAAGCTACCAATGTAATGTCAAACAGCTCCCAAAATTGTGGAAATCTTAGCAATCTGTTCTTTTGAATTGGTAGCTGGCTCCAGCAAACACTGCTTTAAATACTGCTTTTTCTGAATACCTAATTTAAAGTAGGCCCCAATCACTACTATATTGGTTTCTTCTATTTTTTTAGTTTAACCATATCACTATCAATCTATTTTTTTCTGGTTCATTTACTTATTTGACTATTGAATGATTCCAGGCCCTCCTCCCACCCAACACATTACACGTGTGTGTGCGTGCACACACACACACACACACACACACACACACACGAACCTGAGCTCCAGGAAAGCAGTGACCTTGTTTGTCTTTTTCAGGGCTTCTCTCTTTCCTGTGCTGTGATTGGTATCTGGAAAATAATATGAGATCAGGAAATATTTGTAGAATGAATATGTGAATGAATGGATTTTAATCACTGATTAATTTCCCATCTAAATTTTGACTCTAAATCTTTAAACATTGTTCTTTCTCCTTTCCATCTGAATGTTTTCTGAAAATCTGATGTGACTGTCATAAACCCAGTCACATTTAATATTTCTCAGTATGTGGTCACTATTTCTTTGATTGCTTAAATTGCAAATCTCTCTGTACTCTGATTCCATGTGACCTATGAGTCCTTTCTACTGAGCTCCACAGTCTGTTATGTCTGCTCACTTACCTCCTCCCACCAAGAGCCATACTTATTCCCTTTTCTGTACCTCTGCATATATTTATTCATTTCTCTTTGAATTTTCTTCCTTCTCTTCTTTTCTAATATTAGTTCTTCAAAGTCCAATTCAAATCCTATTTCCTGCTTGAAGACTTCTTCTTGCTCTTCAACGCATATGGATTTCCCTTCTCTGAACTTCTACTATGTCTGCAGTTGAGAAAATCTCAACACTTGACCTAAAAAAGAGGGTGCATCTTAAATATGGACTGTATACTCTGGTGATATTAACCAGTTAATAATAAATTTTTAGGGATTATGTACAATGTCTTTATTTTTAGAAGATTCATGTTTGAAGTGTTTAAGAATGGAATGTCATGATGCTTATAATTTACTTTTAAATTATTTTTTGATATGGAAGGAGAGAGGAAAAGAGAGAGAATTGAGGAAATATATTAATAATTGGTGCATCTAGATAAGAAGTGTGTAGGTGTTTATTGTTATATTATTCTTTCATTATTTCTGTACATTTGAAATTTCCAAAATAAAAAGTTGAGAGATACTTGATGCATGAGATATACCTATTAGGCTTTAAGCCACACAGTTTTCTGGCCCCCAACCATGAAGATCTGTACTTTCCTTATTTTAAATTATATTAATGATTATTTATTTTTTTTTGAGAGAGAGAGAGAGAGAGCAAGTGGGAGAGGGGCAGAGAGAGAGGGACACACAATCCAAAGCAAGCTCCAGGTTCTGAGCTGTCAGCACAGAGCCCAGTGTGGGGCTTGAATCCACAAACTGAGATCGTAACCTGAGCCAAAGTTGGACCCTTAACCAACTAAGCCACCCAGGTTCCCCAAAATCTATAGCTTCTGATTCAGTAGGTTGAGGTGTTTAGGTCCAGGTAGAGGTATTTTTATAAACTTCACAGATAATGCTGATGGGTAGTGTTTTAGATCAGGTTTCCTAGAAGCCTGGTGTGAGACCATGCACTTCCCTGGGGAATAGCTTTCAGGAGAAAAGGAGTGAAGGGAACCAGACAGGCCAATGGAGAAAAACTATGCAAGGATATCATCTCAGAGGGAGAGTGACTTCTGTTTTATCCTATGGGGTAGTTCTGGAGAACAAGCACACTGCAGCTTAGTCCCATTTTGAGGCAAGGGGCTGGCGTTTTGTGTTGCCCAGCCATTCAGTTACTGCTAGAAGAGGGGCTGGCGATGTTGGGAGGTAGTCGCCCAGAAGAAGATTTGTCCAGATAGCTATGAACTCTTTGCCATCCTTCAACTGGGGCACAGGTGCACCATGCAAGGGCAGGGGACCTGGGCAGGAAATGGGCAGACTTTGTTGCATTAAGCCTAAGTGTTGAGAGGTACTCAACCATGATGCTATCAAAGCATCATGGGTTAGAAATGTACTGCTCCAGCAGCACCTGGGTGGCTCGGTTGGTTAAGCATCCGACTTAGGCTCAGGTCATGATCTCACAGTCCGTGAGTTCGAGCCCCGTGTCGGGCTCTGTGCTGACAGCTCGGGCCCTGGAGCCTGTTTCAGATTCTGTGTCTCCCTCTCTCTCTGCCCCTCCCCTGCACATGTTCTGTCTCTCTCTGTCTCAAAAATAAATAAAAACATTAAAAAATTAAAACAAATTTAAAAAAAGAAATGTACTGGTCCTAATTGCATATGTCATATCATCCCAATCTAAAAGCAGAGACCCTGACTTTTCTATTAAAGACTTTTACAGAGGTTAGCACAGTGTTGGGCATGCTATAAACAACAGATAAATTGGCTGGCTAATTGAGTTGGCCTAACTCTATTCTCTTACAACAGCACCTACCCAGGCCATGAAATAAGTTCCCTTAGGAGATAGGATTCCTTGACCCTGGCATGGTAAGGAGGAAGGTATAAGATGAATTATAGAGGGTTAAGAGGTATGGTCTACCATTTGCACAAAAATTCCATGTTAAAGATGCCAGGTCCTTCTCATTGTCTACTTTTTATCAAACAGTGTATCTAGAACAATATGTATTATCTTAGTTGGGGTCTCCTCGGAAGCAAACCAAAAGACAAGGATTCAAGTACGGCACTTGATGTGGATGGTTATTCCAGGGTGCACCAGTAGAAGAGTGAGGACTGAGAGGGGAAAGGGAAGGCAGCCAATACATGGCATATCATCATGCAAGTTACCACCACAGTGCCTGAGCTTAGCCCCTTGGGAGGTTTTGGACCTAGTGTGGTATATGCATCTTGGTATTTTCAAATCTGAGGCTAGGGAGCCAGGATATTTATATGCCAATGATATCAATCATTGCTCGGTGCCTCCTCTTGTGGGATTGAGAGGCCTTGATTTACTTGGCAGCGGCAGGGCAGTCTCTAGCCACAAAAGGAGACCCTCAGGCAAAGCGATGCAGAAACATGACACTGGTAAGGAGCAGCACATCTTATCTCACTTTATTTGTACAACACACCACTTCAAAGGGGGCTATGATAGCTTCTCCAGACTAGGAAAGGGAGACCAGGAGAAGTTCAGCAGCTTACAGATGTTGCCAATTTAGTAGCTTACAAAGCAGAATTAGAATGTGGATGCCATGTCCCAACAGTCTGTGCCCTTATTTCTGCCTAAAATAGCCCCTTGGCTTATAGCGGCAACATGAGTGCTAAGAGACACTTGTGGTGACCACAGCAATTACCACTGCTAAATGAATGGATGGTCTGAGATGTTTGGCAGCCCCCTTCAGGCTGAACTCAATGGTGAATAAAACTCCATTGGGTGGGTTCCAGTAATTTGGAAATGGGTTTAGAGGCAGCATACACCCTAATAAGTAACAAAGGTCAGTCTGTCTAGAGAACCAATCATGCAGGAGCCAGCCGGCACTGAGTGATTTCTCTGGAACTGTCCAAGCCTCTAAGAACACTTGTCATTTTCCTGTTGGTCACAGCTCCAGCCCATGTGGGGTTCCAGTGACTGCCTCCGTAACCTGCATATCAGTGCAAAGTTCCACACTCGCTGCCTCATTCTGTGTATCCACCAGCTCTCTGTCAGTGCCCTGACAGTTTTCTTCCTGAAGAGCCAGGTCAGTGGTGCTAATTGAAGACTTCTGCAATTCATAAGCACTGGAAAGAAAACTAATGTGGAAAGGCTGAGGTCAGGAGGGAAAAGTAGCATTCCAAGTTAATTCACCAGACTGGAAGGCTCAGGACAGACAAGCTTTCACCACTGTAGGGATTCCTGTTTGGAGTGCTGATGAGTCTCTCTAATGTCTCCTGATTACCTCTTGCTGGTTTCCCCAGGTATGTTTGCTTGGCTACCTTGTTGGCCAGTCCTGAGCACCATTCACACAAAAGTCTATGTCCCACACCTCGGTCACATTCTGTGTTTGCTGAGTCAGCTGGGTGCACAGTGCTTCACTGGGCCTGTAGCTGGGATACGTAGATTTGAGTCATTGAAAAGAAGTGCTTAATGTCATGATTGCTATGAAATAGTGGTAAAGAAAACCACCTGAAAAGTTGCAAACCCAGAACACTCAAAAGAAAGCTTGAAGTTAATCCCAGAAATCCCAGCCAGGGCAGGTAGAAGCATAAAGTTATATTAGAGGTTCTCTAAATCCTTTCCAATTCTAAGGTCCTACAAGCCTGTATATCAAGACAAAGGATATTGTATTCATTTATTTATCTATCTATCTATCTATCTATTGATTTAATTTGGGAGAGAGAGAGAGAGAGAAAGAGAGAGAGAGAGAGAGAGAAGAGAATCTTAAGCAGGTTCCACACTCAGTGTGGAGTCTGACATGGGGCTCTATCCCACAACCCTTGGGATCATGATCTGAGCTGAAATCAGGAGTTGGATACTCAATCAACTGAGCCACCCAGACACCCCAAGACAAAGAGTATTTTTGATCCCAATATGTAAAATAAATTTGAGAAAGATCTTACATTTATTTCTCTATAAATTATGTATGTACTATTGTACTAATGTGTTATTTACATTACAAAACTCATATGTACATATTTTCAAAGGGTTGTATCAAAATATAAATAGACAAACTAATATTTTCTTCTACATCCGTGTTGGATAAACATACACACCTCCCTTGCAGTGTAAGCCTTCTCATTTGGATACCACTGCTCTAGGCACAATATTTCCTTTCCTTGTTTACCTAGTCCTATTTTGTAGGATTGCAGGGATTTGAACAACCCCAGACTTCCAGGTGGGTGGTTCCCAGAGCCAAACAGAGTAGAAGAGCTCTGGTGTCAGAGACACTCAGGTTTATTTTTATTTTATTTTATTTTATTTTATTTTATTTTATTTTATTATTTTATTTTATTTTTAATACTTATTTATTTATTTAAATTCAAGTTAGTTAACAGATGGTGTAGTATTGGTTTCAGGAGCAGAATGCAGTGATTCATCACTCACATCACTGGGTGATTCATCACTAACCCAGTGCTCATTCCAGCGAGTGCCTTCCTTAATGCCCCTCACCCATTTTTTTAAAAATATAATTTATTTTCAAGTTAGCTAACATAGAGTGTATTCATGGTGCTCTTGGCTTCAGAGTAGATTCCCATGATTCATTGCTTACATACAACACCCAGACACCCAGTGCTCATCCCCACAATGCCCATCACTCATTTTTCCCTTTCCCTGTCACCCCCTCATCAACCTTCAGTTTGTTCTCTGTATTTAAGAGTCTTTTAAGGTTTGCCTCCCTCTCTGTTTGAAACTATTTTTTCCCCTTCCCTTCCCCCATGGCTGTCTGTTAAGTTTCTAAAATTCCACATATGAGTTAAAACATATGATATCTGTCTTCCTCTGACTGACTTATTCACTTAGCATAATACCCAGCATTTCCATTTTTTTGTGTGTGTCTTCTTCAATTTCTTTCATAAGCTTTCTATAGTTTTCAGTGTATAGATTTTTCACCTCTTTGTTTAGATTTATTCCTAGGTATTTTATGGGTTTTGGTGCAATTGTAAATGGAATCGATTCTTTGATTTTTCTTTCTGTTCCTTCATTATTGGTGTATAGGAGTGCAACCAATTTCTGTGCATTGATTTTATATCCTTCAACTTGGCTGAATTCATGCATAAGTTCTAGCAGTTTTTGGGTGGAATATTTTGAGTTTTCCATATAGAGTATCACATCATCTGCAAAGAGTGAAAGTTTGATTTCCTATTGGCTGATTGGGATGCCTTTTATTTCTTTGTGTTGTCTTATTGCTGAGGCTAAGACTTCCAATACTATACTGAATAACTGTGGCAAGAGTGGACATCCCTGTCTTGTTCCTGACCTTAGGGGTAAAGCTCTCAGTTTTTCCCCATTGAGAATGATATTAGCGTTGGGTATTTCAAATATGGTTTTTATGATCTCAAGGTATGATCCTTCTATCCCTACTTTCTTAAGGGTTTTAATCAAGAAAGGATGCTGTATTTTGTCAAATGCTTCCACTGCATTTATTGAGAGGATCATATGGTTCTTGCCCTTTCTTTTATTGATGTTATGAATCACATTGATTGTTTTGTGAACATTGAACCAGCCTTGCATCCCAAGTATAAATTCCACTTGGTCATGGTGAATAATTTTTTTAATGTATTGTTGGCTCCAATTGGCTAATATCTGTTGAGGATTTTTGCATCCATGTTTATCAGGGAAAGTGGTCTATAGTTCTTCTTTTTAGTGGAGTCTTTGGTTTTGGAATCAAGGTAATGCTGGCTTCATAGAAAGAGTTTGGAACTTTTCCTTCCATTTCTATTTTTTGGAACAGCTTCAAGAGAATAGGTGTTAACTCTTCCTTAAATGGTAGAATTCCCCTGGAAAGCCATCTGGCCCTGAACTCTTGTTTTTTGGGAGAGTTTTGGTTACTAATTTGATTTCTTTACTGGTTATGGGTCTGTTCAAATTTTCTAATTCTTCCTGTTTCAGTTTTGGTAGTTTATATGTTTCTAGGAATTTGTCCATTTCTTCCAGATTGCCCATTTTATTGGCATATAATTGCTCACAATACTCTCATTATTGTTTGTATTTCTGCAGTGTTGGTTGTGATCTCTCCTCTTTCCTTCTTGATTTTATTTTTTGGGTCCTTTCCTTTTTCTTTTTGATCTAACTTGGTAGTGGTTTATCAATTTTGTTAATTATTTCAAAGAACCAGCTTCTGGTTTCATTGATCTGTTTAACTTTTTTTTTTTTTTTTTTTTGGTAGCATTGATTTCTGCTCTAATCTTTATTATTTCCTGTCTTCTACTGTTTTTGGGTTTTATTTGCTGTTCTTTTCCCAGCTCTTTAAGATTTAAGGTTAGGTTGTGTATCTGAGACCTTTCTTCCTTCTTTAGGAAGTCCTGGGTTGCTATATACTTCCTTCTTATGACCGCCTTTGCTGCATCCCAGAGGTTTGGGGCTGTGGTGTTATCACTGTTATTGGCTTCCATGTACTTCTTAATTCCCTCTTTAACTTCTTGGTTAGCTCATTAATTCTTTGGTAAGATGTTCTTTAGTCTCCAAGTATTTGTTATCTTTCCACATTTTTTCTTGTGGTTGATTTCGAATTTCACAGCATTGTAGTCTGAAAATATGCATGGTATGATCTCGATCTTTTTGTACTTGTTGAGACTGATTTGTGTCTCAGTGTGTCATCTATTCTGGAGAACGTTCCATGTGCACTGGAGAAGAATGTATATTCCCCTGCTTTAGGATAAAATGTGCTGAATATATATGTTAAATTCATCTGGTCTGGTGGTCATTAAAAGCCATGTTTCCTTGTTGATTTTCTGTTAAGATTATTTGTCCATTGTTGTAAGTGGGGTGTTGAAGTCCCCTACTATTATGGTATTATTATCAATGAGTTTCTTTATGTTCGTGATTAATTGATTTATATATTTGGGTGCTCCACATTTGGAGCACAAATGTTTACAATTGTTAGGTATTCTTGGTGGATAGACTCCTTAATTATGATATAATGTCCTTATTCATATCTTGTTACAGTCTTTATTTTAGATTCTAGATTGTCTGTTATAAGTATGGCTACTCTGGCTTTCTTTTGTTGACCATTAGCATGATAGTTGGTTTTTCACCCCTTTACTTTCAATCTGAAGGTATCTTTAGGTCTAAAGTGGGTCTCTTGTAAACAGCACATAGATGGATCTTGTTTTCTTATCCATTTTGTTACCCTATATCTTGATTGGAGCATTTAGTCCATTGACGTTTAGAGTGAGCTTGAAAGATATGAATTCATTGCCTTTATGTTTCTTGTAGAGATGGAGTTTCTGGTGGTGTTCTCTGGTCTTTTCTAGTCTTTATTGCTTTTGGTCTTTTTTTTTTTCTTTTTGTCTCTTCTCCCCTTAGAGAGTTCCCTTAAAATTTCTTACAGGGCTGGTTTAGTGGTCACAAACTCCTTTAATTTTTGTTTATCTGGGAAACTTTTAATCTCTCCTTCTATTTTGAATGACAGTCTTGCTGGATAAAGAATTCTTGGCTGCATATTTTTCCAATTCACCACATTGAATATATCCTGACACTCCTTTCTGGCCTGCCAAGTTTCTATGGATAGGTCTGCTGTGAACCCAATCTGTCTTCCCTTGTACATTAAGGACTTTTTTCCCTTGCTGCTTTCATGATTCTTTCCTTGCCTGAGTATTTTGTGAATTTGACTATGATGTGCCTTGTTGATGGTCGGTTTTTGTTGAATCTGAGAGTCCACTGTACTTCCTGAAATTTGATGTCTGTGTCTTTCCCCAGGTTAGGAAAGTTTTCCACTATGATTTGCTCACATAACCCTTTCACCCTAATTTCTCTCTCTTCATCTTCTGGGACCCCTATGATTCTGATGTTCCATTTTAATGAGTCACTGATTTCTCTAATTCTTAAATCATGCTCTTTTGCCTTAGTATCCCTCTTTTTATCTGCATTATTCTCCATAAGTTTGTCCTCTATATTGCTGATTCACTGCTCTGCATCATCCATCCTTGGCACTGTGGCATCCATTCCAGATTGCAGCTCAGTTATAGCATTTTTTATTTCATCCTGACTAGCTTTTACTTCTTTTATCTCTATAGAAAGGGATTCTAATCTATTTTTAACCCCAGCTAGTATTCTTATTGTCTTGATTCTAAATTCTGGTCCATACCAGATTACAAGCAGATACATCTTGCTTGTATCTGTGTTGATTAAGTCCCTGGCTGTCCTTCCTTCCTGCTCTTTCTTTTGGGGTAAATTCTTTTGTTTCATAATTTTGAAGGAAGAAAAGGAATAAATAAAACAAAAAATAAAATAAAATTAAAAACAACAACACACACACACACACACACACACACACACACAAAAGAATCAAATAAATGATGCTAGATCCTAGATGTGTTTTGGTCTGGTTGTTGAAAGGAGCTTGATAGATTAGAGAAAAAAGGGGAGGGAAGGAAATAGAATATAATGAAATGATGGAAGTAAAATAGAATTTGGAAATTTATAAAAAAGTAGAAAATATAGTAGAAAAAAATTAAAAATATTTTTAATAAAAATTGAAAATAAAAATTTTTTTGTCTTTCTGTATTCAAGAAAAAGAAAAGAAATGAAAAAGAAGAAAAAAAAGAAAGTTGGATAGATGGTCCAGCAAACAGACTGAAATACAGTTGAAATTCAGTTGAAATACAGTTGAAATTACATCATTTTCCCTTAGAAGTCAAACTCTGAAGCACTTTATAGTTCATAAAAGAAGCCGGCAGAGAGACTTGTGGTGTTCCTGAATAGCAAGGTTGGCCCAGTTGGGTGGACTTAGTGTAACAGCTCTGTTCTCCACTAGATGGCACTGCTTAGTTTACTGGGGTGGATTGTTTGGGTGCTTGTAGGTGCGTATGCACATGCACTGGAGAGGTAAAAAAACGGTGTCACCCAGCTACCCAGTCTCTAGTGTCAGAACTTTGCTCTCCATGATCAGCAGTCGCTCACCCATTCTTTGTCTCTGGCTTCCGTCCGCTCCCCATTTCCACACTATCTGTGACTAAGTTGTCAGGCTGCCAGGCGGCACCTCCCTCCTGAGTTTTATCTCAGATGCGGCTGTGTTTCCTGACCCCTCACTTCTGAGGGACTGAGGCTTTGACCCGCTCCGACTCTCTGTGGGAGAGTTTCAACGAGCAATGGCTGGATGCCAGCCACACCCAGGATTGCTCATGGGACTGTGCTGCTGCCGATGCCCAGAGACTGTGGCCTAGTGCCAGCCCACCCCAGAAAAAGTTCACATGATCGTGTAGCAGCAGTGTTTCAGGGATTATGGAAAATCACAACACACATCCAGCACAAGGCTTCACCCTCGATGAACTTGTTCTAGCACCAGTGAATGTGGTTGTTCTCCAGGGTCCACTGGGACTTTTGCCTGTGGAGTGGCTGCACAACCTTTACCAAATGTTTTCCCCAACAGGGGAACCACTCTCCCTGTGTGGCCCAAAGATCCCCCAGATCTGTCTCTGCTCCTGGTGATTCGCCCTTCCCACCAGAGCACCACTAGGTATAGAGCTTTGGAGTGTTAGACTCTGCACTCCCCCTGTTTATAGAGTCTTAGTGAAATTTAAACCTTCTCCTTTCTCCCTTTTTAGTTCAGTCCCTGTGGCTATTTACACTTTTCCACTTTTTCTCCAGCTGCTTTGGGAGGTGTGCTTTTCCTGTACTCTTCCCCTGTTTTCATCCTCTCTCTGCAAGCAAAAACAGCTCCCTGTCCTCCACAGCTTCTCTCTTCCCTAGTTCACCTCTCTGTGCCGCATACCTGCTGAATTCTGTAGTTCTGCTTCTGCAGATTGTTGTGTTAATCTTCAAATCAGTTATCTAGGGGTGCAGGTTGGTTTAGTGTTGATCTGGCTGTATTTCATGGATGTGAGACACAAAAAAAGCCTTCCATGCTGTTCTGCCATCTTGGCTCCTCCCCTCTATTTTTAATTTTTTGAGAAATCTCCACAATGTTTTCCAGAGTGGCTGCACCAGTTTGCATTCCCACCAACAGTGCAAGAGGATTCCTTTTTCTCCACATTCTTGTCAACATCTGTTGTTTCCTGAGTTGTTAATTTTAGCTACTCTGACTAGTGTGAGGTGGTTTCTTAATGTGGTTTTGATTTGTATTTCTTTGATGATGATCAATGTTGAGCATCTTTTCATGAGAGACACCCAGGTTTAAATCATGGCCCCAGCAATTTAAATCATGGCCCCTACATGACCTCATGTTGGTAACTTAACTTATTGAGCCTCTGCTTTTTCACTCATAAAATATACCCAATTATAATCATAGTCCCCAACTTACAAAGTTGTTGTGCAAATGAAAGTGGAGCATGTAGAGTGCTTAGCATCATGCTTGGCACATAATAAGGATGCAGTAAATGGCAATTGCCACTGAGATTTAAAAACTAATATACACTTCTGTCTGTCAGCCAACTCCTCTAGCATAGAGTTAACTGGTACTCTGACTGGAATATCCAAGCATCTCAGGAGCACTAAAGCTCATAGCTAGGAAGTTAATTGTGCCTGGACTCAGGTGCCTGCTGCTTCCTCCTGAAAAATGCCTCCAAGACAAGTTCCCATATAGGTGCCTTCCAGTGTGGCCTCATCCTGCCATAGCATCATCATGGAATTCAATGTTATGGAGAAGAGAGAATAAATTTTTCCCATTGTAAGAGGCAGGTTCCATGATACATAGGAGGTAGAAAGAGAGCCTCTAATTTGTACAGAACTGAGGAGTTCTATCTGGCTTCCATGGCTCCCACCCAGATACCCTTCTTCTCAGAGAGTGAAGTTGCCCCTTTTCACTACTTCTTTTTTCTGTTTGGCAGCACAGTGTGTTAAAATTTTTCCCAGATTTTTTTTTCCTGGCCAAGATTAAAAAAATAAGAGGTGAAACCAGAATCTGCCATTTATTAGTTGTGTGACACTGGGAAGATTATCTGAGTATCAATTTATTCATCTGTAAAGTGGGGATATAAATTGGGATAAAAATGGGTTGTGTAAGGAGAAGTGATATCTCTTTCTATACATATGTAAAGGATTATTTTTGGTTCCTCCTCTAAGGGGAAATGGTGTGATAAAATGGTGAAGAAAAAAACAGAAAATCTATCTTGCTACCCCATGTCTCTGTGGATTTCCATGTCTTTGTGGATTTTATCGAGGGAGAGAAAGAACACAGGGCAGACTAGAGCAAGAGCACAGGAAAGAGAGGAGAGAGGAAGAGAGAGAGAAAGAGGGAGGGAGTTCTTGGTATAATTTGAGTAAGCAGGCTTTAGAATCAGAGGGAGCAAAATGAAGGGTGAGGAATTTAACTATTATAATTCTGATCTATTGCACCATCTAAAAAAGACATCTATTTGAACTCCTGTACAAGCAGCAATTACCTGGAAAATAAATGTAATAAGAATCTCCTAAGTTGGCAGTAAAATTAGCATCGCTGAATTTTAATTAATAGTCCAGCTTGGAAGGAATATACTTCTCCTTAGATGAAAAGAGTGGCCTTAATCATGGACCAAGCTCAAAACTCAGTGCTTTCAGCTAGAATTTTTATTTTTTCTCTTTACTGCCTGGAGATTTTCTGCACCTTCAGTGTCAATGGGAGCTCTCCAAAGAAATGATATTGATCATTAGCTTCCCTCGTGGGCCTCAGTTTCCTTATATGTAAAATGGTGGTAACATGTTGTGGATGAGGAAAACTTGGACCCACGATCTTTTGGGTCCCTTTTAGCTTTAATGCTCTTTGTGTTTTGATATGGACACATGTGGTTTCCATGTTGCTCTGTTTTTCTGTTTTAAACATTGCCATAATAATAGCAATGATGACAATGGTATTGGAGGGGGGTTATGGAGAACCTAGGATGCTCCATGCCCTGGGTGAAGAGCTTTACAAGTATTATCAATTGTGGACTTTATGGCATTCTTTGAAGTAAGTATTCTTTGTATGCCCGTTTTATAGATGAGATGACAAATGCTCAGCAACACCTTGCCCAAGGCCAAACAGCTGGACAACAAATAGTGATGGGTGGTATTAGGGATAATAAAAATTAAATCAAGTTGTTAGAGATCCCAGCATTGCTTTTGAGAGTCAGTGAAATGTCCTGCTTCTGGGACTCTCAAACTTATCAGGGCCAAGTCTTTCATATGATTTACAAACTCCTAACCCATTCTCCTGCAGATTCCCTGCTCCCATTCTGATTAAACACAGTGCAATTATTTTCTTATTCTAGAACTCTGGACATTTTGAGATCACCTTTGGTTTTTTCCTCTTCTTCATTCTTCATAGCCAAGTATTCATTAAATTCTGTTCTTTCATTACTTAATTAATTCAGTGATAATGTGTCAGATATTGCATGAGAAACTTAATAATAATAGCTTCTTAATTTATATAGTGCTTTAGAGTTTTCAAAGGGCATCCACATGCATTATCTTATTTAATCCTCCCAATGGCCCCTGAAATAGATGGTCTGTATTTTATGGTTGAAAAGATGGAAGCTCAGAAACAGCTCACACAAGGAAGAGCTATAATGGAGCCCAGGCCTCACTCTGAGTTTAAAGTCCAGCACTCCCTACACATGGTTCTCCTCAGTGTCTCCTCCAGTTGTATTTCATTCTTTGTTTCCACAGTTTCTACCAAAGTTAGGTCTTCAAAAGCTCACCTCTCCTTTCTTTAAGAGCCTCATGGTTGGCATCCTTGATTTCTGTCTATTTCAAACCAGGTTTAAACTTTAATACCTTGTTTTTAAACCTAAGGTGGGTCTCTATTGGCTTGCATCAAGGTTACACACCTCTAGGAATCTTTCAAGGTTCTTCATCACTGTCCTTATTCTGCATTTGCAAACACATGCTTTGCGTTTCTCTCTTATCTTGTGGATCTCCCTATCAGCCTCTGAATATATTAGGTCCATTTGCTGGAGTTACTTGTTAACATATGTGCTTCTCAGACTATTTGGTTCATTTTAATATCCCTACCACTTGATACTCTGTTGTGCACCTTTAGAGCACTCAACATCTTTAATAAATAGTTGTGACCCTTTGCATTCTATCTTTATCACTAACACTAAAAGCCTCAATTCTCAAAGGCCCAAGTGCATCACCCTGGAGTAATCCTAAGTTCTGGTTAATACTCAAGTTTATACCTTTGCTATCTGAAGTGTGGACTGGCAGGGTAAGCATCACCTTGGACAGAGCTTGTGAAATATTCAGGATCTCCAGGAATGTCATACTCAAGATCTACATTTTAACAAGGTTCTATGTGATAGGTGTGCACGTTAGGTTCTGAGAGGCATTGAATGGGCCACAAAGAGGCTTTAATTAATAAAAACCTGGTTTGAGTTGCAGTTCTGTCACTAGTCATATGACCTCAGATAAACCTGTAAAATTTTTTGGGCCTCTGTTTCCTTACACATTAAATGAGAATAATAATAAGTCACCAACGATTAGTGATGCATTCTATATGCAACAGTACTAATTGTCACAAACACTTACATCTTGGATTTTCTTATCCCATTTTAGAGCTGAGAAAAGTTAGCCTGCATGATGCTGGCCAGGTAACATGCAATGCATTAGCTGGAGGAGTTGCAATTCAAACCTAATCTATTTGACAATAAATGCCATTTTCACTCCCCTCCACCATTCTGTTCTCTCTATTATCAGGTTAGATTACATATTGTGAAGATTGAATAGAATTCAGGCTTTTTTTGTGCTTTGTGCCCTGTAAAGCTGCATACAAACTTTATTAGTCATTAATCGTATTACTAGCTTGAATTGTTCTCTAATTGCCTTAAATATTTTACTTTGTTTCCTTGCAGTTAATAGTGTTCTTCTTTATCGCTTGGGTATTTGACGAATTTGAGGTACCACTCCTTGCTGCAAACAAGAACTATCAAATATCCGCGGAATATACATGTGGATGCTTGCACAAGCTGATTAATGACGAGCAGAGATGAAATGAAAGGAGGCAGAAAATAAGGAAGAAGAAGATAAATTGGCATTTGATTTATCTGGAGGACAGGAAAGTGTGAAAGAAAATTGATTAGAAATAGGGCTTGGAACATAAAAAAATGAACCTGCAGCATTTTAGATTGTTCAAAAAAGGAAGTTAGAGAAGATTCTTGAGAATGTTTTAGCCTGAAAAGCTAGGACAGGAACTGGCCATTGGGTTTTAGATACAGATTCCGATAAGCTGCAGAATGAGTATAATATTTTTTTGTGAAGAGGGACTTCCTCATGCTCTGCTGTTTGTCCTTTTTGTGTATTATTCACCCATCACTATTGCTGTGGGAATCAAAAATGTGAAGAATAATAGGGCAATCAAAGTAAGACCTTACCAATATTGAGAAAATAGACAGAGTAGGTGTTGTTTCTGGAAGTACCAGCCCACTTTGTAATATTGCCAAATGCATCTACCGCCACCTCAGACCATCCTCCTGTCTTGGTGAATGAAGTGGTCACCACTGTGTTGGCCCTTAGAAGAAGCCTACTTGTGCATTTTCTGTGTTCACCCCTCTGGGATCGTCTGTTCTCAGTCATCAGAGAAACTAGAGCAGCATTCCAATTTCTAATAGTGCAAGGATATTTAGAACCTAGGAAGAGAGGAGGTATCAATCAGCTTGGGATGGCTGGAACTACATTAGATTTTAATATCATCTCAAGGATTGGGTTTAGAAAACTGTGGAGAATGAATTTCTTAAGGAATGGAAGCTAAGGGAGTTCTGGCTAGTCTAGACAGCTGATGTCTTATGGAATGAGGGAGAGAATCCAGACAGTCTTCCTGAGCTGGGTCAAGACTGATCATATACCCACGCCGTTATAGGAACTTACTGAATGCTAACTATGTGCCAGGCACTGCACTAAAAATATTATATACATGTTGTTTAATCTTTGTAATACCTTTATGAAGTAGATAATATTTATTGTCCACATTTTACAGATGAGTAAATTAAGGCCTGAGGAAATTAACTGACCCACAGATAGTATACTTGCTGGTTGGTAGAGTTAGAACTGGAAGTTAGATCTGTCTCTCTAAAGCCTGATCACCTTGGCCTTTCAACGTTAGCATCATGAGGGACAAGTGGTTGGCCTTCTTAAAAACCTGTGGATTTGATTTATAATAATGTGAGCGAGGAGGAGGCAAAGCCTCTTTCATATAGGGACTCAGTCAAATTTGAATTTCGAATAAACAATGCATAACTTTTCAATGTAAGTATATCCCAAACAAAAGTTGGAGCACACTTATACTAAAACTTGTTTTATATATACTTGTATTTGCTAAATATGGCAACCCTATTATATGAAGGCATCAGTCCCAGAATTGTTTTGAATCTACTAGAAACTTAACCTATGATTTGGTCTTAGGGCTCAGCTAGGATCCAAGGAATGTTTCTGGAAGTGGGGGAGATGAAAGTCAGTGATGTGCAGAGTGAAAAGGACATCTTTATTGGGACTTGGGACATTTGTATTCCAGTCGTCACTCCGCTCTGCCTAGACAGGCTGCCACCCACCCTTGTCCATTTGGCTATATGATACTTAAAGGTCTTCCCACGATTCCTGGCAGCCACATGCTTTTTGTGATTGGGCTTTGGAGCAGAAGGGCATTGGAGTCATTGCAGTGTAAAAGCGTGTTGTTTCCAGGAATCAAAGGTTTGGACAGAGAAATGGCAGTGAAACAGGGGAATGTCCCAGGACTATCTGTAAGAGTGAGGGGTGTGGAGAGAATTTACATGTAAAGACTGAAAACCAATTCATCCAGAGCCAATTTCAGCTCAGACCAGGGGGAAAATTGCTGTTCAAATTGGTATTTCCATTGCCAGGTTTATTGACAAAATGAAATAAAAAAGCCTCTTTGTTTTTATGAATTTGTTGTAGATTACAAAAAAAGGGGGGGTGATTTATTCTCCTCAGTTGGTGGCATACTGGATTTTGACAGGCCCTTTTTTCTTTTATAAGTGTAAAAACAGTCATGGATGAGCCAGAATATACCCCAGTTTCATGAAGATCAACATGACTCTGGGTCTTTGGATAGACTCTCTCCTCTGTGCATACATCAGTGAATTTTTTACTCCCTCTTGGAGGCTGGAAGCTGCCTGTCCTCATTTTAAAACTGGGGAAAGAAGGATCCAGATGACTTGGATCTAGTGACCTTCCCACGATCACAGGTGAATGAAGAGGGTAGTAGCTGCTAGGCAGAGTAGAGGCAATCCTCCATAGCTCGGCCTAGACTCACATCCTCCCACAGCCCCCTAGGCCTCCTCCTGGATCTGATCAGGAAGCATAGGCTGTCCAACACCCCTGGAAACATCTGGCACCTTCTTGCCTTCCCTTACAAGTTCACAGCCACCTCAAGGCCTGGAAGCCTGTTCCTTGTCTCTGTTGCTCTGCCATCTCCTCGTCCTCTCTCACCAGTGTTTGCAATCCTTCTCAGCTTCACTCAGTCTGAAATGTGTAGGGATCATAACTTGTGGGGTCGTACAAGAAGCCAGCAGCCCTTCCATAATTGCCACTGACGTGGAAACACAGGAGCAAATGAGCAGCAATTCATATGTCGCTGCGTGACAGAACAAAAACCTCTACTGAGGAATTAAAGCCATAAATATCCTACAGGGCTCCTACCTGTGAGCGTGTTCCTGACATCTGGAATGGCAGCTCATTGGAGCCACTCTGCTGTCAGCATACTGTTGCAATGCTGGCTGCAATTAAGCAGTGAGGGCAGAAGGGACAAGAAGGGAAGCATTGGGGAGGAGGGATGGGGGGGGGTACCAGTGGGAACCTCATGACAAAAAGGCCCCTTTCCCCTACAGTGGCCACAATAACTAAGCAGCCCCTACCCATTCCCACATGGAAAATCTCAGAAAGCCTGCTGTGACAAGAGGCCCTGTCCTTGCAAGAGGCTTTAGCAGCTTTGTGGCTGGTCTCCCATCTGGTTGACAGGAATGTGACAGCTCAGAGTCAGTGCTCTTGCCGGGGAAGCTACCCTGGGCCAGCTCAGGGGCACCCACAGAGCTGTGCCTGGGCTCGCTCCAACGGGCCGAGAGAAGTAGTGTGTCACTGCCAGGGATGAGGGAAGCGTGTGGAAAGCTCAGAAGAAATCCAATCAGAGATTCTCAGAAGTGGGGAATTTTGCTAATGGGGCTATCTTTTGGCAGATGTTTACTATTTCTGGAGGTGGGAGGGATGTTGGCGGCCGGGGATTGCATCCTGTGCTCAAAGCAGCTGGTGAAATGTGATTTTCCTACCGTGGCGGGAATTCCCAGGCCTGGTGCTTTTTGCTGGGACCAACAGTATTTGCTGAATGAAATGGATCCTCAGCTACTCACAGTGATTTGAACAGTGTTTTCAGGGCCTTGAGCTGAGCATTGATGGGAGACAACTCACCTTTTCTTTTTCTCCTTTGCCTGATGCTCAGCATACGTGTTCCTGCAGGTGAGCTCCTGCACGCAGACCAGTTCTAGGGAACCATTCTTCAGAAGGATGGCCTTGGTGGCCATTGGGAACTCTTTCTTAGGCCTTTTGTGCCTTAGTTTTCTGATTTGCAAAATCGGAGAAGAAAAATATCGGCTATACACCATCTTCAGGTATTAAAGGCAGTGAATTAGGATCTGAGATTTAAGATCTAAAGGTCTGTGTTCATCCATTTTCACCCTTACCCGGATGGAAACTGCTGCAGCCAAAGCCTTCCTGTTTCTAGGGAAATTGAGAAGGTGAAAATAAGGAACACAGAAAGAAGCCCTTCCCCACAATAATTTAGGGATATAATTGAAAATATGATCTTTTTATGTATAAACTGATTTTGAAATTTTATGAGCTAGAGATAAAAATGAAGAGCAGGAATCAAGACGCAGGTTATCCTATTTTACATCAAGGCAAAGATGAGTAGGTATTAGTATGAGGCGCATCCCCACTCCTGGTTAGTAGGCAGCTAACCCACTCTTTGGTCTCCAGGGGAACACCTAAAATGAGTGCAGGTGCTGACCAGCCATGGAGAAAAATCAGGATACTGAGCTGACATGCTGTACAGGAAAGTCTTGTGTTACATTCACCAAACCAGAGGTTAAGTACTGTGCCCTGGCTTCTTTGGAGCACTGTACTAAGGCTTTGGCATAAGTCAGACCATATTCTTCACCTTACTATACTCATATATTGCTCTAAAATTCCTGGACTTTAGCACTTTGAAGATTTTGTAGGGCATGATAGTAAGGAAGGGGAAGTGTAGGCTTAGAACACATTTTCAAATTCAAATCCTGACTCCCCAGTAATGAATCATGGGAACATAAGCAAACTTTCCTCTCTGAGCTTCCTGTCTTACCTGAAGGCGTGGATAATAATCCTCACCTACCCATGTGGTGGGAAGGGTGAGAGAACCACTGCATGTACCAGCTCAGCACATACCAGGCGCTAAATTAATTGTTTCCTGCGCTCCGTCGCCCTCAGCAGTAATCATCAGATGTCACTGCCTCTGCTAAAGGAGAGAGTGAAAGAAATCAGCTACATAAGCTATTATTTTGGTGTTTATTTTGTGTGGGGAAATGGCTGTTTTTAGCCCTACCGCCTCCAAGTTTGAACCCTAGATAGTGTGTTTGCTGAAAAAGCAAAAATAGTACATTTGACCTATGTACCCTAGGAATGGATGGATATTCATGCAAATGGAAAATAAAAAAGAACTGGAAGAATCTTCCAGCAGCCAGGAGTCATCTGACCTGAGGTCCAGTGTAAAAAATTACATAAATCAGAAAATTATGTTTAAGTCATTTAAAAATGTTTTGAAGATTCTCATTAAGAAGATTTTACTTAGGTGAATATATATGGTATCTTACCATTTATGTAAAATAAGGGGGTGGAAAAGTGCATATATATATATTTGCTTATATATGATTGACTATTTCTGGAACAATAAATAAGAAAACGGTAACTTGGTGACACTAGGCAGAGGTACTTGGTGGTATGCATCAGGAATTAAAGGAGATGATGTCACCTAGGTGCCCTTTGTATCTTTAGAATTTTGAATTATGTGAATGTTTTAATTAGCTATCCAAATAACAAAATTAAAAGTTAAAATATACACTATATGTAGTGAAATCAAAGTGGCTTCTGTTAATTTCTAAGCAGTTACTTAAAAATTTGTAAAATCATGCCATAGCAAATGTCCTTTGAAAATAAAATGTAGATTTTAGTGAATACTCAGAGAAAAATCACCTTAGTTGATTTCTGTTACTCTTTCACCCAACATTAACTTCCCAAAATGGGAGTATTACCTGTGTTAATTCTGTGTGTGTCTGTGGATAGTAAGTTCACCTGATTAAGCCTCAGCCCCAGTGAAGTTCAGGTCTTGGGTTTGACTCACAGATGGCCAATTAACTCCACTGTATTTTGAGGGCACAGACTGTGCCTCTCACCTTGAGTAGCTGATTGTGAATATGGCCATTGGCCTTGTAGGGACAAGCCTGAGTGAAGGTCTGATGGAAGTCACACAAGTTCATCACTGAGTAGAAAGACAATGAGGGGGGTGGGGAGTTGGTCAGAGATGCCCTCATGCAAAGGTGGAGGTAAACAAAGAGGCTGGAAGTGTTAGAGATGAGAAGAACTCAGGAAATATAACAGGACATGTGGTCGCAAGTTTTCCCCTATGGCAGGAATGGGTCTGTTATAGGATGACCTAGCAGGTTTCACCAGTAATCAACCACACTCTCCTCCCGTTTTCTGCACACAACACTCTTCTATTCATACCCTTGATTCTTAGGCTTTACAGCCAGAGGTGGTGCAAGTATATAAGTATATTGGGATGGGGATAAAAGTGTGGCTAAAATACCTAAAAAGCTTTATTGGAAGTTCAAACTAAATGCCTAAACATATTTTAGGAGTCTTCAGGTCTTCAGAACATTAATTCCTCCTTTATATTCTGCCTGAGATCAGCACTCATGGTATTTTATGCATGAGAAAGATTTCTGAGAGTGGCACACAGTGTGTGTGTGTGTGTGTGTGTGTGTGTGTGTGCGCATGCTTAGGGGAGATTGCAGGATGAAAGGCCTTTACTTCCCTTCTTAGTATTGAATGTTTTCTAGATATCACTAAGGGTGGGAACAGGGTGGAGAGGGATTCTAATCCCTATCTGACCATATCTGTGCCTCCTATAGCTTCCCATAGAACATCCCAGGCCCCATAGTGTCAGCCAACTTGGAATAATAGTTTTAATAACATACACTTGTGAGACTTTATATTTATTACTAACCCTGGTCCTGTGTTAATTGTTTCATTCACTAGACAGAACAAGCTCATGAAATAGGTTTATCTCCATTTTACAGATTAAAACAAACAAACAAACAAAAAAACAAACAAACAAACTTGGGATAGCCTCAAGTGTCTTTCCTGATGTCCACATAGAGCTCTCCTGATTCCTGGACATAACTATTTCTCATATAAGAATAAGATGTCTTAGGATGTTTGGTATTTATGCTTCCAGGTTTGATTAAAAAGCCATGAAGGCATGCTGTTAGTGGGAAGCTTGCTCAGAAATTAAATTATATTCCTTAAAGTAAGTTTTCATTAGAGCCTAGAGTTAATCCAAAGGCTGGGCTAGTTTTTACTTCACTTGAACTTGGGCCTACCAGCTAGCTGTCAGTGCTCACTGGTACTTACCTAGCAGGAAGTTATTGGTTAATATGTGTTTACCCAGTAATTACACACCCATGCACATTACTCACTAATTACACTCAGCAGGAGCAAAAGTCATTAGCACAACACATCCCCGGCACTGGGGGTAAAAGGGACACACCATTCTGTATTAATTTAATAATTGCATATTATTTACCATATCTAGGGTTATTTCACCAAAGAATGATAACAAAGAGCTGCATGGTTTACCTGCTGATGCCATTTGCCAGTGCAAGTCAAGGGTGGTGTGAAGGCTCCCTCCTTGTGTGAACTATGGCACAGACAGACTGCGAGGGACACTTGGAGGTCCCAGGCTAGCCCTAGTGGCAGGAGAGTTGGACCTTAACAGCCGAGTTGCCATTACCTATGTGTGTCTGTCCTAAGCATATTTAAAACCCTAGGCCAGCCTCCCCAATGCCCAGCATGCTCCTGAGCTGCTGTGTGCTCAGGGAATTAAAACTAATTTTAATATTAGCCCTAAGCAAAGCATAATTAGAAAGATAAATCTTCAGCAACTCTCTCCTACCCAGACCTCTCCATTGCCACCTCCCACCCTTATCCCACCTCCCTGCCATAATGCATTATGAAGCCAAATATAAATGGCTTGGAGATGATCTGTAACAACACTGAACACATTTGTTCAGCTAATTGAAGGCTGGTTCTGATGTCAGGCAGACACTGGTGGTGTGACACCTGTGAGGGTGGGGCATTCCTTGTCTCTAGAAACTATGAGGAGGGAACAGCTGGGTGTGGACCAATCCTGACTTATTCCTTCAACTGAATACCAGATTGATCATCATTCATTCCTGGAGCAGCCACTTGCTTATCATGGCCACAAGAACTTGTAAAGCCAAAGGTGAGATATTTCTTGCACTAAATGATGCTGTCTTGGACTTCAAATGCCCACCTTCATCTCTAGAAATAACTGTTCATCTTCTGTAGCTTTTGATTGCTGCAGAGGGACTCCCCTCGTTTCTCCTTGACAGGTACAGGCAGGTAAGCAGACAAGTGTCTGGTGATTTAAGGAATGAGGGACTATGATGGCAAAGGGATTGACTCCCCTAAAAGGCTGGAAATGTAGTCTATAATGGTGGTCAGGTAGGGAGTGGGCTGCTCTGTACCTGCTTCACATCAGAGAGAGCTGAGACTTTGGAGACAATGAAGACAGCTGGCCTCTCAATTCCTGAGAGCAAAGAAGGTCTAGGATTTAGGAAGATTTTGCCATGTAGATTGGATAACTTACAACTTTCTGCTTCTTCTGTTAAAAATGCACTTAGCTAGTAATAACAGGCCATCTTCGTTCAGAAGACAAAACTCTTTTTTCTCATTCTTATTTATCCTTCTTCAAGGGACCACCAAACAACCTGCCCGATTTTCCTTCTCATTCACATGTTTCGATTGTTTCACCGAAGGCTTATGGAATACTTCTTCCTTTTAAAAGTGCTAAGTGCTTTGCTGACAGCATCACCACCACCATGGCCTGTGGAGTCGATATTAAAGAGAGAGATGAAGAAGACAATACCCGAACAATAGCCAGGCAGAACCAGCCCTTGGGACGCATCATGACAGCTGGGGTCAGCCCCTTCTTCCCTGGGGCAGAACATGAAAGAACCATGTCAAAAACCACAGGCAACTCTGACCCCTGTTTCTGCAGGTTCCTGAGTCCCCGTGCTTCTTTTCCCCAAGCTCCATGCCCAGCTATTGTGGTTTTCTTGCGGACCCCTCATGAGTTACTAACAGCAGAGCAGAATTCTGAGCCTTCTGTTCCTCGCATATTTCCCACACCTTTTTTACCCTACAACTGTCATCTTTGGCTTTCTTTTTAAATTTCTGCTCTTTATATTATAAGGTGTTAAAAATGAGTGTGGGGGGCGGTAGATCACAGCTCAATCAGAGAACTATGGAGTCAGCTTGTTCCCCACTGCCAACACCCACCTGCTTCTAACCCTGCCCCAAGTTCAAGTTCTAAACCTGGAGGGTCCCACCAACTCACTAGCATCCTCTGTGGGGCACACCCCCGAACCTTTTCTCACAAATCTTCCAGGTATCCCTGATTTCATGGCCTGTGAAGACAGTTGAAGCTAAAAGAAGGCTCTATATCCTCAACATCATTCCTGTTCCAGGAGCTTCAGGTGCTTCTAAGGAATTTGCAAATATACCACATACATGGATTCTTTCATGCATTTTATCATGCTCCTTCCTCTGGAATTTCGTTTTCTTTCTTTTGTTTTTGTGGGGACTCACAGTTCAGCTCAATGATTACCCCTTTTTTTGATGCTTTCCCCAATGACTTCTAGGCTCCTCTGATTCCCTGTTGCTTTCAGACACAGATGGAGCAATCAGGGGGGATGATTCTTCTATTAGTTTGCAAACTTCTTCATGAGATCTGGACTCTGACTCTATCTCATTCATCTTGACCATCGTTGGTGCCAAGAATGCTCTCAAGACACAAAGCAGGCCCTAAATGAGTCCAGAGCAGGCCTAACTCCCAAGGCAAACAGGACTTTCCCATGGAAGAGGGCCACTTTGACCTTTGCAAGTAGTTGGGAATCTAGTGGGCATTGATGGCTTAATGGTGAGTATCACTGCCTTCCAAATAGGAACCTATGTGAAGGGAACTAACATCACTTGGTGCCCTGTTATGTGCTAAATCCCTTATATCTCTTACTTCACTAAATTCTCAGAATAAATGAAGTAGGTATTTCCATCCCCTTTAACAGATGAAAAAAAACATTTATATAGGTTAAGATACCTCAGGCTAAAAAATGGCGGATTCCTCGGTAAGTTCCTATTTCTCTGGACTTTTTTTCCTCTGTACTGCTTCCTTAGGGAGATGAGCAGGAAAAGGAAGTTTTTCCTTCTTTACCAGGAGGACCTGCTTCTGAGAACACTGCTTTCTTTCCAGCCTTTTGGGGATTTGCCAATCTTTTGCAGTTGTATGACCCTGCATGAGGGAGGCCAAGTGATATGCGCTTTCTTCATGTGTTATGCCTTCTGATTAAACATCTGATTTTTTTAAGCATTTGATTTAACTAAACAATTTCTGACAAAATTTCAAGCTCTCCCTTATGCATGGTTTTCCATTTTTCAGCAGCCTCTGCAACTGGTTGTGCAGGGAAAGTCAGTCTGTCTCTGGAGCAGTGAAATCATGAATTCACTTTGAATATGGGGAATTCATAATTGCTGCTTGGAACAGTTGAGTTTTCCAAACACACTCCCTCTGAGCTAGCCCACCCACCCCTTCTCTTTTGTAACAGGCCACTTATTGGGCTTTTCAGCCACGTAAAGGTTTTATGTGATCTATTATATGATGATTTAATTGCTGCTGTTTATTTATTATGATTGTATTTGAATTGCCATAGAGAGCCAATAGTGACTTGGCAAAGGGCACCCAAAGACAATGTTACAATATTGTTTTCAGGAAGGCAGCAGGCCTGCATTACAGACTGGAGGCAACCAAAGGGAAGGGATGGCCCTGCTGACCAGAGTGGCTGGTGTGTAATTGCGAGTCTACACTGAGTTGCTCAGTTCGGTATCTATTTTGGGTAAGTGCTCCTAGAGGCAAGCAGCTGAGAATCTTCCTGTGTTGTATAGCACTTGTAGGATTCACTTAAGTAAAATATGCTGTATTTCCTATACCAAAATAACACTCCAGCCCATTCTCAATGTTGTTTTTTTTTTTCCAGCAATAGTGATGGCTTTGTCGGAATCTAGTTACATACCTTCTCATCCAATCCCCACTGTGATTAGTGACCCAAGACCAAGTGAAATAAGAATGTCCTGTGTGAGCACCATTGCTGTCCATTGGTCAGCTCATGTTCTAAATGGCCATATACAAGCAGGGTCCACCTACGCTAAAACTCAATGCTCTGTGAAAGGGCTTTGCTAAGAGCATATGACCTGAGCCATTATAGTTCATTCAGCAATGAATTATTGAACTTTTAATATATGCCAATCCTGTGCTAAGCACTGTCCCACCCCCAACCTTGGTGACTAGGATACGGAATGGCTGGTAGTAAGGGCAAAGAATTTTAAGACCTGGTTCCTATCGTCATGGAGCTCAGTCTAGTGGGGTGGTGAGGGGAGATGACACACAAAACAGCCAGCAGTAACTTCATGAGGCAAGTGAACAGTGTGGACTCCTCCTTCCTCTGCTCTAGTATGTCATCACTAAATGGTCCATATTAACACATTCAGGTCCAGAACCAGCATGGCAGCATGTCCTTGGAGTTGTGTGTTTGTTAGCAGGAAGGAAGGACAGTGATCTCTTTGAGGAAGCACTCTGTTTCATTGTTTCAGTGGTGGCTGGTATCTTTCAGCCAGAGAAGGCATCCCAGTTCTTCTCTTGGGCCTTTTGGTGGAGAAGTCCTGTAGGGAAAAAGTATTTCTGGCCCAATGGGATGAAAGTGTCGACAGAGAGACCAGGAAGGAGCAGCGGGCAGCCCCAGCAGGGACACAGCAGCCTTTAGGGGAAGATGGGCATGGGGGAGAGCCAGGGCACAATCTGCTCCGTGGAGAAATGGAGGAAGCGGGCCGTCTGTGTGAGGAGTGGCTGGGAGCCAGGCAGGCGCAGGGAATCTTCAAGGGGATAAATACTAAGAGATTTCCATCCCTTTTGGGACGAGTGCCAGGGAAAGAGGCCAAGATTCCAGGGAACATAGCCAGGATAGGGTTATTATAATCCCTAGGAGGATTCATTTGCCAGCTACTAAAGCAAAAGCAAGCAGCACCCTGAAATGGAGACTAGCTATTTCGGAACAATTAGCCATTGGTGCCTGCTGCTGTCTTTGGAGAATCTCCAGAAGCCAGCGGGGTAAGGAGGAGGGCAGGAAGTTGCGGCCTGCCGCTGGGGAGAAGGCTCTGTCCTTGGCACCTCTTCCACCTGACAGCTCACCGTGAGTGCAGTGCCATACCTGACTGTCCAAGGGGCTCCTTCTGCCACGGGGTCTACATCCTGCCCTCAGGACAACACTGGGCCATCATAGCCTCCATCCTCAGGACACTCCACTACCACCCCAAAGTATAACATCCAGCAGTTGGATCAAGCCAGATGCTTTGCTCATATCAGACATTCTCAGCTTAGGACCCAGGGAAACTTTAGGAAATTTTCCTTTGGGGGACAGTGAATCACCAGAAATTATTCATAAAAAACAGAAAGGCTAAAGAGGACCTTACTCCTCCCACACTGTCATTAATGTGCTGTAAAAATGCACTTCCCCAACATGGTTCCTTCCAGAAAAATCAGCAAGATCTAGACGTGCTGGGGGTAAAGGCAGGATGGGGGTACTACTTGCACTTAACATAATTAAGTCACTGCTCAAAAAAGAAATAGCCTCTGCTTTGTTTCCCTCTATACTGGTTGTTCTATAAATTTTCCAGACTCTGGTCTTCCTGACTTCTATGTCTTGGGATTTCTTTCTGGAGTCCTGGGACTTGGAGCTCCTGGTAACAGCTGTAGCCCATTTGCCTTGGTCTGTGCCCCTGCATAATCCTGGGGTATATCCTGCATCCACATCTCTGTCTTTCCCAAGGCCTTCCTATGGGCTGTGACCACTACCTGGAAATAAATCCATTGGAGTAGAAAGAGACTAGGTACCATTGTAGTTGAACAAAATAGCAACAAACTTCCAAATTTATAAAGCAAGAGAGACAATATGTGTTTTCTTTAGTCTGTAGCACTGCACTGAACTCAGGAAGAACTGATCAGGAGGGAGCTGCTCCACCTGGTTGGATAGATGACCACTAAGGAGGGCAGAAATGAGATAAATAGGGTTTGGACATGAACTACCATAACAATGTGAAGTACAAATGCAGGAGTCCCCAGCAATTTTTTTTTCACTTTTATTTTTTAACGTTTTTATTTATTTTGAAAAAGAGAGAGAGAGGGAGGGAGAGGGAGAGGGGTAGGGGCAGAGAGAGGGAGAGAGAGAATCCCAAGCAGGCTCCATGCTGTCAGTGCAGAGACCCATGCAGAGACCCATGCAGGGCTCAATCTCATGAACCATGAGATCATGACCTGAGCTGAAATCAAGAGTTGGATGTTTAACCAACTGAGCCACCCAGGAAGCACCCCACTCCACTGCCCCAACAACTCTTTAAGCAAGGATCTCTTCTGTGCATTTAAAAATAGCTTTCTAACTCTTTATTTGGCCTTCTCATCCCTCCCCACTGCCAGCCACTTCCCCAAAACAGAGGTATTGCTCCAGCACTGACCATAGTCAGGTCATGCTCCAAGCTGAGAAGAGACACATTTCAACTCTCCTTTTCCAGGTATTTTGTTATAGGATCACTGTGGTAGATTAGCATCTGACTAGCCTGAAGTTAAGCTGGGATTACCTTCTGAAGAATCACGTCTCTGGGGACTTCTGCTGGGATTACTGGGAGGTAACAGAGGAGAAAGGCCGGGATCCCAAAAATATTCTTCAGGAAGCAGCCCCAACAAGCTCTGTGCTGAACACTGAAGTGGGTAAGAGAGAAGAGGATGCCAGAATACCATAATAGAATAACAGAATACTGTGGAGGAGTTTGGCTAATGCCCAAAGGGCTTCACCATAGGAGTCCTTGCTCCAACTATTCAAAATGTGACTGATTTCCCTGCAAGTCTCCCCTTTCCTGGAGAACAGGCAGAGAGCTGGTAAGGACTGGCATGCATAGCTTGGTGATTCTGGGCATTTCTGTGTGCTGTCCTATCTCTCTGAGATTGGATGAAGAGAGAAGTGCAGAAGGGAGAGGCGTGGCTTTGCTCCACAGGACTCCTGTGGAGTCACTATGACATCACAGGAAGCAGTAACTGTCCCCCATTTTTCTGACCCCCATAGGAAGCAGTAACTGGTGACCCAAATCTCTCACTTTCTTCACCTTCTCAATCATGTTTTCCAAGGAAACAAATTTTTAGAAGTTGTTTAGAAGCATACACCTTCTGAAAGGCAACCCAGGAAAAGGCAGTTTGGTATTAAACTTGTGTTAAGGCCTAATGGAAGTGAGGCAGTGATGGTGGTCCTCCTCGAAAACGCCTTTGCCTTGGGACCAGGTCATTCCCCCACTGTACCTAGACACATCCTGCATGTAGCAGGCACTCTTTCTTGTGCATTCAGCCTTGCCTTGCTCACTGGCCCTAGCTTCCTGGGTCCAGAGACCTTGTCCCCACACCATAGCCTAGAGCAGGGCCCTGAGGGAGTCAACATGCTAGTAACATGGGAATAGGGGCAAGCAATACCTTGGTCTTTCTCTCCTCCCCCATATGCTTCCCTTGGCCCCCAAATCCCTAACATTCATGTATAAGTCAAAAAGATGATAAAGGGATACCCATGGGATATATGGGAAGGAAGGAGAGAAATCTTATTTCTTTAAAGACGGAAGAGCTTCTTGTACACATGTGACCCTCAAGTCTCCCTGTGTTTATGGTAGTATCAGTTGGTTGGCTGGAGGAGTACTTATCTCCTCCCTGGGTCCTTGCCCAGTCACCTGTGGTACGTACCTTCTCTCCCAGAGTGACTACCAAAAGCTGACTTTGGGCTCAGGAGTCTAGGATCATGCATCACCTCCTCACGCTGCTATGAACCTTGGCCGTGAGTCAGGCTGGTTAGAGAAAATGAGGCTAGGCAGGTGGCAGGTTGCGGGCTCTGGGGAAGGACCCCGAGCTGAGGCGGCAGGCGCACGGGGGCTCTCCGCGTGCGCCGCAGCCACCCGCCGGCTGGGGGCCTCCGCTAATGAGAGGGAACCTGTTGGCGGGCGCAGCTGAGCCCCAGCAATCAAGGACGGGCGCTGACAGCGCGCAGGACCCGGGCCAGAGGGTAAAAAGGACTTTGAGAATTCAGAGAGGAGACTGGCGTGCGACAAAGAAGCTCGCAAGGCTGACAGGAAGTTGGTAGCCAGCACAGGCGCAATCTGCCGGCTTCAGTGGGGAGATGGGGGTCTGGCTTGCCCGGTGTGTGGCTGCACCATCTGAACATCTTGATTTGCTGCTAATTGAGCAGCCTGACACCAGCGCGAGCACGTGACCCACCCGCAGCTGAGACCAGAGACTCCCGCTCCGCTGGCTCACTGGGGAGCAGGGGGAACCAACTGCCGCGGGCTGCCGAGAAAGCTAGCTGTGCCAGGCAGAGCGGGCTGGGCAGGGCCCGCGAGCCAGCCCCGATCCAAGGGGCTTGGCTGTGGTCCCGCAGAAGGCCTGGCTCCCAGGCTCCACTTCGCCACACAAACCCTCCAGCTGGCGGGACTGGCATCTTCTGAGTCATGATAGTGATAACAGCCCCAGCCCCCATTGGTGGCTCAGCGCGTGCAGCCTCAAATGCTACCTTGCTCTATGCCCTGGACAACTTTACATGGTGCATGTTATCCCCATTTTAGGGATGATGAGACCTGGGACTTAGGAGGGTTAGAGAAGCAGGTAACAGCTAACAAGTAGCAAGGCTGGGGTGTGACCTCAGTGGTACTTGGCTGCAGAGTTTATGCTTGACAGCCTCAGTACAATCTGGAAAAAAAAAAAGTGCCCTTCTATGATTTGCTTATTCCATTTAGCATAATGTCCTCCAGGTTCATCCATGTTGCAAATATGCAGGATTTGGTTCTTTTTAAAGACTGAATAATATTCCACAGCATGTATATCACAAGTTCTTTATCCATTCATCAGTGGGTGGGCATTTAGGCTGTTTCCACATCTTGGCCATTGTGAATAATGCAGCAGTGAGCATGAAATGCAGATAGATCTTTGAGATCCTGATTTCGATTCTCTTGGACAAATACTCAGAGGTGAGATTGCAGGACCATGTGATAGTTCTACATTCTACTTACATGAGGATTCTAAACTAGTCACGCATGGGGTGCCTGGGTGGCTCAGGTGGTTGAGCAACTGACTTCGGCTCAGGTCATGATCTCTCAGTTCATGAGTTCGAGCCCCCTGTCGGGCTCTGTGCTGATGGCTAAGAGCCTGGAGCCTGCTTCGGATTCTGTGTCCCCCTTTCTCTGCCCCTTCCCTGCTCATGCTCTGTCTCTCTCTGCCTCTCAAAGATGAATAAACGTTAAAAAAAATAATAAAAATAGTCACGCTCATAGAAGCACAGAATAGAATGGTGGTTGCTAGTGGCTGGAGAAAGGGGAAGAGAGGAAGTTGCTAACCAATGGGTACAAAATTTCAGTTGTGCAAGAAGAATAAATTCCAGTGATCTGCTGTACAACACTGTGCCTATAAATCACAATATAAAAATCTGTTAAGAGGGTATATTTCATGTTAGGTGTTCTCATCACAATAAAATAAATTGCTTTAAAAAAGGAAAGGAGGAGGGAAAGAATTCATGGTGACCCCATTAGTTATATCACTCACCAACTTCTTTAAAACTTTTTGATTCTAATTGTAAGTAAGGAAGATTTGTGTCCCTGCAGTAATAATTATCTTGTACTCATCTGATGCTTTACAGTCTAACCAGTGCTTTTACATCTGTAATCATATTTGGTCTTCATGGCCACCTCACGAGGCAAATATTGTCCCTATTTTCAGATGTGGATACACCAGGGTCTCCTGGCAATGAACTGGTGCCCACCTTTGGACCCAGCTCAAGTGCTTGTCCCACTCACTGCTTGGAGCCAAGGGGGCAGAATCAATGTTGAAGTGCAGCACTGATAAAGCCCCTGGCTTTAGCATTGAATCCAATCTCTTTCTGCCCAGTCTTGATTTGGCAAACGCTAATGAATCTGTTTTGACCACTGTGCTCATCCTTCAAATCCATTTGTTCCATTATTTGGTTAATCCAGGGATTCAGCCAGAGCGAGGAGGCTTTGATGCAGCTGCCGGAGTGTTTAAGAATCTCTCTTCCTCTCCCTGTGTATCTGAGTGCTTCTCCCTTCCGGTTTTACCTAGCAAGGGAAGACAAGGCACACACAGGTGAGGCATGTGTGAGAGCGTGTGTCCCTGCAGATGAGTAAGGAGGCAGAAATGAAGGGAAAGGTCTGGAGGCTTACATTTTTTTTGCCGAAAGTAAAAAATCAATCCATGACCTTAAAGAAGTTTATGAATTCCTAGCTTAGGAATCAATGCACATTGATTTTTGTGCCTCTGCATGGGCTGTACATGTACACTATCAAATGATGAAAGATATATTTTGTTGGGCATGGAATGGGGATAAGCAGGTGCCATTTTCTACTGGGTTGCCAAGAGTAAAAAAGGAAAAAAGAAATGTTCATTCTGTGGCAGTCTCAGTCCAGAGCTTGGGCCTCTGGCTGTGACTGTTGAGTTCAGACATTGGCCCTGATCACAGGGTCAACATCATGGATTCCTGAGTGCTACATCCCAGTCTTCTTCCTCACACTCCTTTCCTCTGCAGTTCCAAGCCTTTTCCACTCACAACCTCCCTTTCCTGAGATGGGTTTCCAAGCTTAAATTCAAAGGGTGAGGGATTGCTAAGAAAGACGGGAAGCAGGACAGAGATAAGCAAGGGAGGCGTAATATAAAGGTGATTTAATTACATTTGAACAACATATTCCATTTAAAGAATCATTTTTTATGCATTATGTCACTTGATCACCGTAACACCCTTGGGAGTTGGTCAGAGCATATATCATTGCCCTCATTTTACAAATAAGGGAGCTGGTGCTAAGAAAGCTTGTGACTTACTTACAACCTGCCAGCTGGCATCAAACACAACCAACATTCACACCTGGGGCTTCTGCCCCCCTCCCCCCAGTTTCCTCCTCACTGGGATGGCTCCTCTGGTGTCCAGAGGACAGAGCAGCTCTGTCATGATGGAAGCTATCATGCAAATGAGAAGAATAATCTTTATGCATAGGAAAAATGTATAGACATATGTACAAAACATTTAAAGAAGGCAATGCAATTGAATCAGTGTAGAAAGAGAAACACAAATGTTTGGGGGACACTGAAGTGGAAGAATCTAGGCAAGAGAAAGAGACCACATGAAGGTGTGGCTTGGGCTCTGCTGGGCTTGGTAGGTGGAGCCCTGGTGAGATAGCAGCTTCAGGACTGCTGGCACTGAGCAGACAGCTCAGCTGCTGGGGGTGTCGCCTTCACAAATGAGCCCTGGGCCCTCTGAACTCAGCCGTCCCCAGGTGATCCCTTTGCCATGTCCCCCCACATTCCTGCTCCTGCTGTAATTTCTAGCTTCATTGGTGCCATATTGGCTTTTGCCTGCTTCAGGAGCCCAGAACCTCTCTCCCTACCCTCCATTTGTCATCAGTTTCTAGCTCTTATTTTTTTACTTCTTACATTATTCTTGAATTTTCTTCTTTTATTCCTTCTATCTTTTCTTTTCAAGTTTGTTTATTTATTTTGAGAGAGAGAGAGAACACAAGCAGGGGAGGGTCAGAGAGAGAGGGAGAGAGAGAGAATCCCAAGCAGGCTCCACACCATCAGTGCAGAGCCTGACACAAAGCTTGAACTTATGAACTATAGGATCATGACCTGAGCCAAAACCAAGAGTCAGATGTTTAACTGACAGAGCCACCCAGGCGCCCCAATGTTCCTTCTATCTTTCTCCTGGTTCAGGCTCTCATAATATCTCACAAAAGTCTTGATGTCATATATATATATATATATATATATATATATATATATATATATATGTTGCCTTTTGCCTGGTTATATGGTTATATATGGTTACACATATATATGTATATATATATATATTTTTTTTTCTTTAAATCAATCAATTTTTTCTTTAAATCAATTTGGTGGAATAAGCCACTTTTGATGTTAACTGTGATTTGTCACCTTTATCTCTTTCCTCTCCTAAACAGACAGGTCACAATCTCTGGCCAGGACCATGGGTATATGAATGTAACCCATGTGGAGAGATGGTCTTATGTGGAATTGCTGAAGCACTCCCCAAACCTTGGCACAATCTATGGGAGGAAGGCACTTCAAAAAGATGCAAGTTAAAGTTTTCTAGCAACCTGGTCACATAAAGAGCTTGAAAGCGAAATTAAGGTGAATTATATAAAGATGTACTCTTTACATACCTAAATTTGTGGACTGTGATTCACAGACACTAGCCCCTTGTTTTACTAATAAATCTCAGAGACTTTCAAATTTCATGTGAAAACAAAACAATGTTACATGAGTCTCTCTACACCCCCCACTTCCCCCCTGCACAAGCTGCCAGAGAGATCCAGCTGAAATATGCATCTGATCATTTCATTTCTGAATTTAAACCCATCAGTGCTTCTGCCTGCCTTTGGGATCAAGTCTAAATATCTTGGCAGGGTCCTCTGTGATCTCTGCCCTCCCCCACCTCTCCACTTTCCTTCCTCTCTACTGCCTGCCTCTTGTGTTATATTTCAGTCATGCTAAGTACTTATAAATCTCAGCACCTCCCATGTTGTTTCATGCCCTATCACCTTTACTCATGCTGTTCCCTCAGGCAACATTTCTTCTCCCCTAATTCCCTTGTCACCTGGATGATTTCTACTCAACCTTAAAACTCTTCTCCTCAGACTTCCCTTTTTGCAGAAAGCCTTCCCTGACTCCCCATACGGACTCCCATGGCATGTCCTCCGAGTACCCTTCTCACACCAAAGGCAGGCACCTTTGAATCCCCAGCTCCCGGACAGGGTTTGGCATGGGTTGGCAAGATCTCTGGGGTGGAAAAGGAACAGCAGGTGGGAGACTGGCCTTCAAGAGAGACATGCCAGTTCCCTCCACTTTCTGTCACAGGGAGGACACAGAGGGGGTGGAGTCAAATTTGAGGTTCTTCATGGAATGACTTCCACAAGATTTTCAGCACTGAAAAATAAATACTGGTATCTTAAAATGTTATGTGAAATGACAGATCAAGAAGTAATATTTTAACCAAAGTGTCTTCTAGCACAAAATGTCAGGACTTCAGGAATAAAATTTTCTCTATTTGGGGGGGTCTTCTAGATCCTTCCTTTCAGTGAAGCCTAATTAGCTTAGGCTCCTAAAACTGAGGAGAGAGAGAGGCCCACTACCCACTCTGCCCCCCTTTGTTTCCCCAAAGAGATAACAAGCTCCAGAAAGGGAAAAGGAAGGAAACTACAGACTTCTGTCTGTGATTAGAATTGTCTCTGCTCCACCACCCTTGTCCTTAATGTCTTCTCCTAAACTCAGTTACATTGTCCCTGGTTGATTTGGTCAGCATATGGCCCGGGGGTGGGAGATCTTATACTGGCAAATCTTGAGCTAATGATAATTAGGGACACTGTTCACTGTCCATCACCACATTTGCTTGATTTTGAGGGCTGGATTATGAATGGTTGGAAACAGAGGCTGTGAGGCAAATGGCACAGAGGAGAGCTACAGTGGGGTATCAGCTGGGGCCAGTAGCCTGGAGGGAAGTGAAATCTGCTCTTTGTGCTCCCACTCTCCAGTCCTGCAGGCAGAACTACTAACTAATCAGCCTTAGGGGGCCCCCACAGCAAGAAGACAGGCTTCCTTTGGCGCTGGCATTGTTTCTGAGTGTCCTATGCACAACACCTTTTTTTTTTTTCTTCCACTTGTATGTGTATGGGTCTCTGTATTCATAGATGTTGTGTGCTGTGTGCACATACATACATACAATGAGCCATGAAAAGAAGAGAGGACTGCTTCCTTTCTCCTCTCCACAGGTTTGCATTTATTTGTTCCAGAAGGGAGCACTACTTGGAAAATGCCTCCTCAGAAAGGTGCAGAGCTGTCTAGTACCAACTATGTATTTGGAGAAGTATAAGAGACAGAGAGGGTATCAAATGTAATCTGCAACTCTGACTCTTAATCAGAGCAGCCCATTTTATAAGCCAGTTTTATAAAAGTGGAAAAAAATCCCTTAAAGTTCCCTGGGAATATTTGCTAAGAACACACATCTGTTCTGTGGTCAGTAAACAGTCATCTCCGAGCTTGGAGAGAGGGAGCAGTGAAGGAATGGAGGAAGGAAATGATAAAAATGGTGGCTGGGGGAAGACAAAATCATGGTGAGGAGAAGGGGCAAGACCAACAAGACGGCCAACAGAATTCACTCCAAATTATAGTAAAGGGGAAAACAGACAGTCTAGAGCCTGAATGAGTCGACTCCTCACAAACCAGTCATTCTAATAATGGTGGTGAAGACAGCGGGGAGGAATATCAAGATTAATCCCTCCAGACAGTAACCAGAGGTTTTCCCAATGGGGTGGGTATCTCTGCTTGGGGGCATTCTTTTTAATCCATACTCTTGTGGGGGTAGTTTTAGGACAGTGGGGAGGAGGAGCTAAAAGGAATATTGACCTAGCTAAATAAGAGCTTCTCAACTTCGATCATTACTGACATTTTGGACAGGTAATTCTTTCCTGTAGAAGACTATCCTATGTATTTTAGAATGTTTAGCCACATCCTGGTATCTATGCACACCCCACCCAACACCAGTTGTGACAACCAAAAAATGTCACCAGGCATCACCAAATGTTCTCTGGGGACAAAACAGCCCCTGGTTAAGAAACTCTGAGCTAGACTCTGTGCTGGGCGCATTAGTCATGTGGCCTTATCACACACACAACAGTCAGGCCTTTCTCCATCCATGTGACAGGCAAGAAATCATGCCTGGACTGGATCACAGTTCTAGCTGACTCTAAGGTCTGGGGTCTCTTTGTTATACAGTGCTCCCAATGCAACAGAGTCTATTGCACATTCTTTGGCTGAGGGACAGTCACTGTGCATTGCAAGGCTATGGAGATGCATAATAGTAATGCTCTTCTGTGGTCCACTTTGACCCTGGGTCTGGAAGACCTTGTTTCCCTCTCTCCTCTTCTTAACTTCAGCCACACCAGAGACTCCATGATCAGGATCCATCTTTAGCTTAAGTTAAATCTTAGTTGACCAGGGAGAGGGTAGGGAGTAAGAGGAAGAAAATAGGAAGAATAATATGTTAAGCCAATTCATATCTCAGTATGAAAAAAATCACAAACCCGAATTTATTAGAGAAGAAGTACCTTTATCTACTGGTTCCTATTTCAAGCAGAATAGGACTGAAATAGGAGACTTTACAGGCAAAAACAAAGGGATATCCTTTTCTCTTGATATTAGAAATATCAGAAAAAAAATTGCACATTGGTTAGGTTTCCAGATAAGTTCGCTATTTTAGTACTTGTAGTAATATTGTTATTATGGTAAAATTAGCACCGCTAGTGATATTCTCTATGGTTCATTTTCAATAGAGGAAACCACTATGAAGAATAGAAATACTTCTAAATGTTTATCATTGATATTTATTACTGCTTTTTGATTTAGGACCTTATCTATTTTTACCTAAAATTTTCTAATTGTCCCTTAAACATTTCTCTTGGTCTCATGTCTCCACTCAATCCATTGACTAAGTCTCTATTCTCTAGTTATGTAAGATTCATATCTATATATTATAAATCTGTCCATACCCCTCCCTTTTCAATGCTCCAAAGTCTCCTGCTCAGACCTCAGGATTAAATTTAAATGCATTGGCATGACTCACAAGACTTTTCTTACTATGAGTTAGACCTGTTCTTTGCCATTCCCACACTGAACTTATAGTTCAATCACACAGAGCTAGAAGACAATGTCCAAATGTTCTTGGTTTCCTCATTACTGCATAAACCTCTGCACCTGCTATCCACTTTGCCTGGGCTATTCTTCCCATTTTTCTCCATCTGGCTAATGCCTTCTTGTCCTTGAAGGCTTATCCCAGGGATCTCATCTTTCTAGAAATATTTCTTAACTCCCTCCTCCATTGTACGCCTTCCACAGTATCCCATGCAGCCACCATGATATCTTAGGTGATACCATATAAAAGTTACTTGCTTATTTTTCTGATTCCTTCACTAGCCCATGAGCATCTCAAAAGCAACAAATATATCTTAGTCTTCATTTTATCCTTAGTGCCTACCATGATGCCTACCATAGAGGAGATGGAGGAAATACTCAATAAATGTTTGTTTAGATGGCTGGCTGTATCCATTAATCATTGTTGGTTCAGCCCAGTAGTTTACTTTCTTTTAATACACTAACTTAGATAATATTAAAACCTTAGAATCTATTAGAAATACTCTCAACCAGATCTTTAGGAATTTATAAACCTTTGAGCAAGCATAAGTTACTTTTTAAATATTCCTCTGTGCAGTAGTAAATGATTGAACCCTCAATGTTCAATCTCTTCCCCCAATTCAAATGCTCAAAAGGAAGAGAAAGTGAAGCTGGAACACAGCAGGTGTCAGGATTAAAGCAAATCTGCTCTTGCTAGATTTGAGGTTGCCCTCTAACACGTGCTCATTGTTCATTACTCATAGTGCACTTTACATGTTCAGAATGCTTAAGAATCATTGCTATTGGATCATTGCAATTGGATCTATGTGTTTTTCACCTTCCTAGTTTGTTACTTGTCTCTTCACCAACACCAAAATATTTCTTTGCTCTATAACTGGATGTACTACCTGACTAATGTTAGCTGTATGTTCTTCTGCATTAAGGGCAGGAAAGAGAGAGAAACTTCTTAAGTTGTTTTATTCCAAGATGGGTCATGGTAAGATTTCAAGCTGTGCTGAGCTGAACATTCTGCATGAAAACTCTTTATTTATTAATTTATTTAGCCTGCCCACCCACCTTTCTTCACAGCTGCAAATGCCTTTTGATAACAACTGTGGACTATGAAAGGTGTTAGAAATGTGTTAGGAACAGAAGGTTTGGGATTCTGTTCAACTGTTAATAACTTGTGAGTAGTGTCAGTGATGCACCAGCGTGAGCTAGTGCTGAGCTGGAGGAGCACCACAGGAGTCCTGCCCCTGCAACCTTACCCCCTTGGGCTCCCCTTTCACTGAGGATTATCGGGGGGCACTGCCAGCCATCAAGGGGAAGCAGCTTGTGAGATAGGATCCTGGGAGAAATCATGTGCTTGATGTTATCTGGGGAAGGAAAGAAGTTTTTGTTTTTTTTTTTTCTTTCTTGGCCATAGCAGATGTATTTGTCAGCCAAATGTGGTACCAATTTGGCAGTCCAAATGGTCAGGGTGTGAAGAGAATAAATGAAAACTTTGTAATTGTCAATGAATTGAATACACACAGTATTAGTAATGAGTTGAGTTAATTTTAGAAAAAAATGTAACTGGATTTAATATCTCTGTTTGCACCTAACACCAGTAAAAGAAGGGCAGGATGATGTTTGCAAAGTTTAGTTGTGGAAGGTGGTGTGGGGTTGTCCCTAAAGAGGAAGGCATGGATGGTATATATACACTGCATTACAGAGATTGGAGGTGTACATTTGGGGATAAAGCTGGAGCTTTCCTGGAGACAGGAAGAGGAAAGGCCAGCTCTTCAGCATGCCCCACACATGAGGGCTAGATTCTACAAGGCAGACTGCAGCAAAGAACATACTCAAGCCTGTCCAAAACAGAATGCCCAAGAGATGGATGGCAGATGACCAGGACCATGGCCAGTGCTGGCCAGCAGTGTCCACAGATGGCTGTAGCAATAGGAAAAAAAAAACACGGGTCCACCATATTATTCTATCGAGGAAAGAAAGGAGGAGGCCCAGACTGTTAAGACTAGTAGGTGGGAGCTTACAGCAAAGTAAGCCTGATTTTGAGAAGTAAAGTAAGGTGACATTTATTGGACTCTGATAGCACACTGGCTACATATTCTTCTAGAGTCTAGGAACTTCGCAGAAACATGGGAATGAATATAACTAGATTGTTGATTATACTCCATGCTATTTCAACAACTGTACATAGTGCTGCCTACAAATAACACAGTTTCTGTTCTCTAAGAACTTGCATTCTGAGAAATTCTGATAGTCTGTCTTTTTATGGGAGTTTAGAATTGGCTGCTACTCCCTAGCACCTCTCACTAGGAAAGAAGAGAGCAGAGAAAGTAGGTTAGGAGAAGATAGATTTCCAGGCCATTTTGGTTTTTACATGTTTGGTTTTTACAAGCCTGACTTCCACTGGATATAAGCACATAATCTTAGAATCCATACCCCACTGCCATGAGGAAGGTAATGTGCTGTGGTTGAGAGCACTGACTCTAGAGTAAAAGGCAGACCTGGTTGTAATTTCTCCTCTGGAACTGGTACTTGCATGGCCTTAGTGATGTCCCTTACCTCCCTAATCTTACCATGTCTCCATCTGGAAAATGCCATTCGTAACAGTACTTACCTCATAGTGCTGCTGAGGATAACAAACATGACAGAACTTGCATCTTAACAGAGGAGATAGGCTATCTCAAAGAAATAAATATATATCCCAGTGGCAAGTAATGAGAAGTGCTGTGGAATAGATAGTTGTCCAGAGGTTGGTGGTTATTTTATGTAAGATTGTCAGGAAAGGCCCATTCTCAGGAACTGGCATTTGAGCAAAGACCTGGTGAGGCAATGTGAGGAGGTAGCTGATGGACATAGTGCACATATTATTATTCAGACCACGCTTAATGTTCCAAAGCTGCTTGTTACCTTCTCATTCAGATATACAGAAACTGATGCAGGAAATGAGCATGGGCATGGGTAGGAAAGACTTTAACACACTTTCTGATATCTGAGTGTCTGAGTCTGCAAGGTTCATTCAGATATACAGAAACTGATGCAGGAAATGAGCATGGACATGGGTAGGAGAGACTTTAACACACTTTCTTATATCTGAGTGTCTGAGTCTGCAAGGCTCTGGCAATGACAAAAGATATACAATTTTCTGCCTTGGAAGATCCTTTAACCATCAAGACACTACCATTGAAAGATTGGTCAAGCAGATGTAAAGAATGACATATAAAAGAAACAAGGGGATACATGCAGGGTAGATAAAAAGAATGCACACAGGAGTGTGTGTCCATCTGTGTATGAGAGGGAGGGAGAGACAGAGACAGATACAGAGAGACAGAAGGAGACAGAGAGACAGAAACAGACAGAGAAAGAAAGTGAAAATAACAGAAATGTGAACAGGTGCAGAAATGAAGAGATGCTTTTTAAAACTTTTTTTGTAAAGGATATATTTTGAGTTAATGGGTTTCAGTGGATTCTCAGTGGGTTTCTGAGCCCCGAGTTTCTTGCAGTGCATTAGCCAGACTGTATAAGGAATTGGCTCTTAGAAAGGCACGGTCGTTTGTTCTCTTTTCCGCATGCTCCCCCCGCTCTCACTGCTCTGATGTCAACTTTTGACATTTTCCATCGGGCAATTTATACACTATCACCTGCCAGCCTTCCCATAGTACTTGTGTTTGTTTGATCTCATACAAACTCCCCTCTCCGATCTGTTGATGAAATAATAAATCTGAGGACCTTTGAAGATAGTGCACCATAGGAGAGCACAAAGTAGAATCTTTTCCTGATACTTAAGCATTCTGAATGCTGAGTCCCCAGTGTTGATGGGGTCTTCATTGTGCACTTCCTTTTAGACACATTTAGACAAATCCATCAAGCAGGAGTCCCTAAAAGCCCATAATTTTCCAGGCAATATGGGACATACCACATTGATAATGGAAGATTCTTGTAAAGCAGCATGATCCTGAGCTAAGCTATCAATTTATTTGATTTAAATTGTTTTAAGCACTTTTGAGTTCCTGATGTGATAGCAGGAACCTCACATGATTTAACTTAAATACATGGATCTGACCCTCAAAAAAACTTAAAGTCCTAAATGGGATGCTTATTTAGGATATTAATATTTCTAAAACACTTTTTGGATAGCCCATATCCTTGGGTGAAAACCTTCAGGGACTCAGTTGGTTGCTGAATACATCTTAGGCTCTTTAATGTGGAATTCAGATTCCCCAGTTACTTTCCAGCCTGGCTCCCAATTCTCTCCCATAAAAACCCTCCAATCTGACCCACTGCCTGACTCATAGCCTCTGAACACCACTGGGCATTGCAAACACAATTCCTATTATTCCTGCCCTGCCCATTCTTGAGAACTTATTTCAAATCTCCCTTCTTCCATACATTCCTGCATCACTCTTTTTTTTTTTAATTGACTTTAATTTTTAGAACCATTGTAGGTTCACAGAAAAAATATTGAGCAGAAAGTATAGAAATCTCCATATATACCCCCTGCCTGCACACACCCTTAGATCCCCTACTATCAACATCCCCCACCAGCATAATACATTTGTTACAACTGATGAACCTGTGCCACACATCATTGTCACTCCAAATCCATCATTTGCAATAGGGTTTGCTCTTGGTGTTCATTTTGTGGGATTCAACAAATACATAACTGGCATATGTCCACCATTGTAGTGTCATACAGAATCATTTCACTGCCCTAAAAATCCTCTGTGCTTCACCTATTCATCCCTCCCTCCCTCAACACCTGATAACCTCTGATCTTTTTATTGTCTCCATAGTTGTGCCTTTTCCAGAATGTCACATAGTTGGACTTATAAAGCCTGTATGTATTTAAGCTTCCTCCATGTCTTTTTGTCCCTCAATGGGTCATTTCCTTTCAACTCTGTATAATATCTCATGTGAGAGTATCACATCTCACTGTTCTTTTTTAAACTCTGGTACTTCTTAGTGTTCAGATCTGTTCTGTCTGATGCACGAGCCCCTAGTTTTATAACACTTAAAGAGTATGGCTATTTAAATTAAAATAACTAAAAGTAAGTAAAATTTAAAATTCAGTTTTTGGTGACATTAGACACACTTAAACTGCTCAACAGCCACAGATAAGACAAGACAGCCCAGGTATGGAACATTTCCAATCATCATAGACAGTTTTATTGTATAGTGGTACTCTCGACTATTGATTTGGTCGCTCAACATGTTAATTTATTGAGGTTCTACCATAGTTAGATACCTTGCCAAATTAATATACATTAACTAATTTGATCCCATCAACAGCTATGTAAGGGTGGTGCTATTATTATTCCCATTTTATGCAGGGAAAAACTGATGATCAGAAAACTTAAGTGTTATGTAGTGTCTTGATTTGGGCTTTGAATTTGCACATCTTATTTCAGGCTTTCATAATTGCATCTGGACCTGTCTCGGTGCTTGGCATATAGTAGTTAAGTATCTGTTGAATGTTGTTTAATTTAATAAGTGAATTCTTGCTCCTTACCAACAACCACCTTGTTCTGTAATACTACCTCACATCTGCTCCTGGTCCTTCTCGGAAGAAGCCAAATCATAGTCCAGGAAAACATCTGAAAAGATACTTTTTTCTTCTACACCTCTCTCAACTCCCTAGGGGAGGAAACTAGACCATGGCCTCTGCTCTCTGTATCCATCACAGGTACAGATGCATGCCATTGTCTCTTACCAAATAAAAATCTATCTATTAAGCACTGACTACTTCAAAGGCTCTGTGCTGATTGCTGTGGACTACAGAAGTGTGCAACAGCCCCTTCTCTTTCTAGAAAACAGGTTAGACAAAGGCTCACCACACTGGCAGTGAGGGATCTTGGACTTCCAGTCTCGGCTCTGCCCGTAATGTCACCTCAGTGACCATGGACAAGTTACTCACATTTTGAAATCTCAGGTTTTTTGTCTATAAAATGAGCATGTTGGGATGGATGATATGAGGTCCTTTTCAATGGAGGCATTTTAAGATTGGAAGTGAAATAAGAGCTAAGGCACCGACAAAAAGCTACCACAGAGCAAATGAGAGGTAGTATGGTGACTGGTGCATCGGTGGAGTCTCCAAGTTGGGGACACTTGGCTCTGGTTCAGGCCCCACCACCAAGCATGTGACTCTGGAGGACCAGCTGGAAGCAGAAGCCAAGCAGTTGTGGGATGGCAAAGAGGAGGCAGAGCAAGATGTTGTCTTTTCCAAAGACAAACGCTGCAGCTGATGAAGTGGCTTCCTCAGAGAATGCCTGGTAAATGCTAAAAGCAAGATCAATTTCTGACTTTTTCTCCATATAGGAGAAGCTTCCTGACCTTGGTGGAGGTGCCCCTAGCTACAGAGCTTCATATTTACTGCTGGAATTTACATGCAGCTCTGCCCTCCCAGCCCCCTTAGAGGGCCAAGGTCCCCTTCAAATGGGCATTTGAGTTTGGTCTGATTTTCAGTGCTCCCTGGAGAGAAGAAAGCAGTGGAAGAACAGTGTTGGAAGGATGGTGGTAGAGGGAAGAAGTGACTGGTTTCAGGTTGTGGGAAAGGATTGCGTGTTGTGGCTGTTGGAGAGGACTTGGGCTGCCCCACAGCCTGCAGACTAGGCCAAGGCAAGATGGGCACGCAGCAGTCCTCTAGAGGTCTTTTTACATACTTTGCATGCATTCTGCCCCTGTCCCAAGGAACCTCCTGGTAGCTGCTCTGGAGCAGACTGCAGGATGAGGCCAATGCAATCTGTGGCTGAGATGCAGGCCAGCTTAGCTGCACAGCCTGGGCCAGGCCTCCTCTCCTCCAACCACTTGCTGCTGCAGCTTCCATGCAAGTGGGGGAGTCCAGTGAACTTCATACCCCTGGGGACATGGCAGCTATTGACTCCTTATGCTCTCCTTTTTCCTGTGCCCAGCCATGAGCCCACTAACCCTTTCTATTGCCTTCCTTCTTTGGGTGCCTACTTCTCAGGTTGTTTCTGTTTAGCCCTCACTTCCATTCCTTTTCCCAGCCACCACCCTACCCCTGGCCCCTATTTCTAACAACCTGGTGCCTGGACTGAAGACAAGATCTCAAATAGTACTGGCTGAAGCAAAAGGGGGTGGGAGTGTTTATTGCCTTCTGAATCTTCTCCTTCCTTTTACCCTTGCCCTGCTTCCTTCTGTTCTCAGATGCAGGGTGACTTGAATGACTCTTTTAAACATTGGTTGCATTATGTCATTCTTTAACTCAGAACTCTCTAATGGATGTCACTCATTCTGAGGGGAGAGGCCGAGCTCCATTCCAGGGACAACAAAGATTTACATGACCTTACCCCTGGCCATCACTCTCCCTCTTGCTAACTTGGCTCAGGCCACACTGGCCTTCTTGCTGCTCCTCAAAAATGTTGAGCACATCCCAGCCAAGGCTTTGCTCTGCTCTTCTCTCTCTCTACAGAGTTCTTCCCTTGGATACCCACATTGCTCACTCCTCTGCCTCCTTCTGTGAAGACCAGTTGGGCTAGGTAGAGAGCTTGCAAGAAGATAAGATGAGAAAGACATCCAAAGTCTTCTTGTCAGAGAGGCTGTCCTTGACCACCACTCCCCCTCCTTTGTGGCAATATCTAGCCTTTGAAGTTGGATGTTTTTACCCAGAGCACATATCAGCCATAGCTGAATCCAGGGGTTCAGTCACTTCAGAACTCTCCTCATCTCTTCGCCTTTCTTTCCTCTGGTTGGATTTTATTCTTCTCTCCAGTGTTGGTAAAATGGCCAGCAACCCTTCAGGGTTTTAGCCTCCAATTGACAAACCCATGCAAAGAACATGCTTCATTTCCAGTGATTATGAAAAAATGCAAGAGTGAATTCTCATTGGACCAACTTGAAGCATGGTTTGTTTTTTAACCACCCTGTGTGTGGCCTGGGAAAGGACCCTCTGTGTTGCTAGGCCTGGGTCTTGCATTCGTTTCTATAATGGGATTGGGAGTGGAATCAGCCCATCCAAATCATAGAGCTAGAGACTGGTGAGATATGGTTCCTACAGGAAAATTCGAGCACAGTTACCAGGAAAAGAGGAAATGGATACTGAGCAGTTGAAAAGAACCCATATTCACTGCAAATACTTCTCCACTTGCTTCACATCCTCTTGTCTTTGGGCTATCCTGTCTGCATCTTGCAATCATTCTGAGCTTATAAAATAGACCCTAGGACCTGCTACTCTCCTGTTTGTAAATCTTTGGTGCTTAGAGGTTAAAGCCTGAACTTATTAGATAAGCATTAAATGCCACCACAAATTGGCTCCACCTCATCTTGTCTCTTTGCAAGCTCTTTACCTGGTCTGGTGGGTCTACTCACTGCCTCATCCTGCCTCTCATGCTTTCTGTGTGTGTTGTTCTCATCTCCCTTGGATAGCAGGCTTTAGCTCAAATTTGACTATTTGCTTCAATACTTGGGCATAATTTTTTGAAACCCTGTAGTATTTATCATTCCTGACATTTATTATACATTGTCTTATAGTCTTAGGTATCCATGTGAGGCTTATCCCATTCCTCCAACCCTGTTGTAGGTCACTTGAGGGTAGAGACCATTTTGCATGTTCCTGCATAGCCTAATCAAGGCCTTGGCATATTGTGAGAATCCAGCAAATCAGGACTGATTATTTAAATGCCACTCTTCCTAAATTTCAGCCTTTTTCCAAAGAGCTTGCTCCTTTCTCACCAAGCCTACCAGATGGGTGTTGAGAACTGGGGTTGTGTTTGACATTAATGATGGGTCAGTGGGTCATCTGAAGGAGTTAGAAACTTGAAGACTCTTCACCCATTCTATCTCCACCTTATCTGCCTGTCTGTCTCCCCTGTCTCCTTCCTCAAAGTTAGAACTTCCTCACCAGGGGTTAATATCATCCCAGAAATTGTTCCACAAGGAGTCTGTGGCTGAATAGGCACTGCTTTCTTGTCCTCTACCTCCTCCTCCACTCCTTGCCTGCCTGTGTCTCCTAGAGCTTTGCTCCTCTATTTTCACACACTCTCTCAGATACTACTGTGCTATAGTGAACATTACCTTAGAAAGAGTAGATCTAGCTGTGTGACCTTGAGCAAATTAGTTTACCTTTCTAAGCCTCAGTTTTCAAATTTGTAAAATAGGGATACAATACATATTGCACAGTTATTATGCATGCCAATTTAATAAGGCATGAAAATGTTTCTGAGTGTGAGATGCACAGCAAACACCCAATAAATGTTAACTGACTACAATCTTTGTCTCTGTTAGATACTGCCTCTCTTCATTACAGCTGACATGAGGTTGCCATCTAGTGGGCTTGCAATTGACAGCTGTGAGAGGCTAAGCAGGGATGGGTATAAGGGCCAAGTCCCAAGGGTTCTCCTGAGGTGGGGAACTCATATGCCAGCTCTGGCTCTGAGGTATATAAACATTTAGTTTCCCTGCTTATGCAGTTCCATAGATAGTCCCCAGGCATGGATCCCATGCATCTCCAATGGCTCCCCTTCTAAATGTAGAGGAGAAATCCTAATACAACCCCCATTTGGCTCATGGTCACTTTTCCTACCAACTCCTACTTCATGCTGCAGGTGGTAAGCAGGAAAGTGGGCTACATTTGGTTTAGAGGTTTTCTGTTTCATTAAGCTCATGATACTCCTCTTTTAAGCAACTTTCCAGATTATCAGATAGAATGAGTGTGTTAATGGAGACACAAGTAGTGCTCCTATAGAGCAGAGCACCTTTGTGTGGACAGGAATAAAGTAGGAACTAAGAGCAGCTCTTTGAGACTGAAATCCTAGCATCAAACTAAGCCTTAGACCAATCAGACTTGAGGTCACAGAAGAGGAAGGAATTCACCAACACACAGAACCCACTCATGCAGCACAGCATATCCAAGTGTGTTGTGCAGACATCCTTCCAAAGTTGACTATGCGGACAAACCGCTGGGAGAGTGCAGCCTATGATATCCCACTCCCTATAGCTCTGCCATGCATGTTGACATATCAAAGTACAAAAGGATTTCAGAAGCCCTGAAGGAAAAAAAAATCATGTATGACTTTATTTAGCTGAGTTTTTCCTAAATTAGATTGGTAGGATGATACTTTTTTTCTGCATAAGCCAAAGAACTTATCAAGAGGTAGGGACAGAGGAAATTAAGGGGATAGGAGGAAGGAATGGTCAGAGTGGGGTGTTGAAATGATACTGCAGAGAGGCTCTGAGAAGGAGTTGGAAGTGGAGGAATGATTTGAATCAGGTTTGGAGGCTGGGTAGAATGTGGACACTCAGAAGAAAGAAATCAAGATGTTGTAAACATGGGAGACAATCATAAAGAAAGGTGGAAAGTGGAGAGCAGGGCATGTGCTCTTGACTTGAAGCCATAAGATAGGCATTCAAGTTCCACACCTAGACCTTAGCTTGCACAATTACAAAGCAAGAGTGGCTCAGCCCTCCCTAGGTTATATGTGTGCCAATGTAACAAGTACTAAAGAAAGGTTAATTTTCCACAGAAACAGATATCCCTTGCAACTTCCCTTTGCCAGAAGGGACTGTGTGACTTGTTATTTCCCATAATGGTGTGAATAGAGGCAGAAGTCTGGTCTCTATGACACATTGGACATTTTTCTTGCTCCAAACACCTTCTCCCAATCCCCACCCCTCAATGAGATAAGAATAATATCCATCACATTTTGGAGATGGGTAAACTGAGTAGTTAGGTGTTTTGTTTGAGGTCTTCCAGAAAGTCAACTCTTGGAAGAGGAACCAAGATAGGGCTTCACAACTTTGCCTATTCTCCTGCTGAATATGGTTCGAAATATGGTTCATTCCCCAAAGCCAGGCAAGGAGCCTTTAAAAGTGTTCAAATGTGGTAAGATATGCATAACATTACATCTTAACTTTTTAAGTGTACAATTCAGTAGCATTAAGTACATACACAGTGTTGTACTACCAAACTCCAGAAATTGTTTCATCTTGCAAAATTGAAACTCTGTACCCATTGAACAACTCCCCATTCCCCACTCCCCCCAGCCCCTGACAACCATTGTTCTTTCTGTCTCTATAACTCTGACTACTCTAGATATCTCAGATAAATAGAATCATACAGCATTTACATTACTGTGACTGACTTTCTTCACCTAGCATAATGTCCCCAAGGTTCATCAATGCTGTAATATGTGCCAGTATTTCTTTCTTCCTTAAGGCTGGATAATATTCCATTACATATATCGATTTTTAGATCCATTCATCCCTTATTGGACACCTGAGTTGCCTCCATCTTTTGCCTATTGTGAATAATGCTGCTTTGAATACGGATGAACAAAATACTGAGACTATGTTGTCAATTGTCTTCCTAAAGTGGAATGGCTGAATGGTAATATGGTAACCCTATTTTTAATTTTTGGAGAAACTATCATACTGGTTTCCATAGTTGCCACACCATTTTACATTCCCACACACAGGGCGTAGTGTTCCAATTTCTCTACATCCTCAGCAACACTTCCATTTTGTGGGTCCTTTCCTTCCTTCCCCCCCCCGCCTCCCTCCATTCTTTCCTCCCTCTCTCCCTCTCTCTCTCTCTTCTGTCCTTCCTTCCTTCCTTGATGGTAGCCATCCTAACAGGTATGAAGTGTGTCTCATTTTGTTTTTTTAATTTTCATGTCCCTAGTGGTTAGTGATGTTGAACATCTTTTCACGTAATTATTTGCCATTTGTATATCTTCTTTGGGAAAATGTCTATTTAAGTCCTTTGCCCATTTTTAACAGGGTTGTTTGTTTGCTAGCCAAACATTTTAAATGGTCAACAAGACAAGAAAAATAAATATAAAGGAATATAAAGGCAAGCTTGGCTAAGAGTTTATCACCTACTCCATTGGCATGATTTAGCCTCTGGCTCAGAGTGGCTATGACACTAATGGTGGGAAACCAAATCCCTATCCCTAAAATGGTGGGAACCAGGACTGGCTTTAGGGACCTACGTTATATCCAAACTAAGGTTAAAGAAGAAACTATTTGTGTGTAAAAACAAAAATAAAATTATTGTTCTTTTTGCTTTCCCTTTTGCAGCCCAATCTGAAGATTATTACCGCAACGACCTCAGCAACTATTGTCACCACCACTGCTAACATGGGCCAGTGTGTACCACATCTGACACCCCTGTGGACAAAATCCATCGGTATTCAAATCCCATGTGTGAGAAATAGATAGTCATTTGAGTTATCTGATTGGATAAACATCTTAAGTGTCTGAAAACGAGAAGAAAATGTGGGTCTTTCTTTCTTTCTTTCTTTCTTTCTTTCTTCCTTTCTTTCTTCTTTCTTTCATTTGTCATCCATACAAGAGAATAATGAAGGATGTGGTTAGGAATTTTAAGCAGTAGCTTCAGTCAGGCTGGGTGGTTTATAGAGATTAACTTGCCCCCTTGGAGTGTTCAGCAACCAACCAGAAGGCTCTCCCAAGACAAGCAATTTTATAATTAAGTGATAATTGTTTTTTTGGAGGTTTTTTTTTTTTTTTCCTGGGTAGCCTAGAGAAAGATAAACAGCTGCAGGAATCAATAAGCATCAAGGTCATAGGCTGAATTATTTACCAATTCTCTGCTATTTATCTCAAACTTTTCTCTCTACAAGGAAAAATTGTGTCTAATTCACAGAAGATTTAGAACACACCTGGCTTAGTTTCACAGTTGTTATTACTGTCTTTACCTCTTTATGACCAAGCAAAATTGCTGCCTCATTAACAGAGTCTAGATAGTGGGAGCATTAAAGGGTCTGATGACAGGGCTCCTTCACTGAGCCAAGTCAGGGTGGATAAAGCCTGGCTGGGACACCACACTGTAAGAAGTACAGGGCTTGTGGGTAGAGTGCAACAAAAGATGTGCACTGCATGGACCTACTCACACAATTGTCCATTTCTATGTTGACTGCAATATCTCCTTAATAGGTCTCTTAGCCCTCCACCCCTATGGATTCTACATTCTGCAGTCAGCATGATCTTTCCTAAACCAAAATCTGTCAATTCACTCTGACGATGTCTTCAGGCCCATTCTTGGTCCCTAAGGATCATATAAATCCATATGCATTCCTTATTAGTTCAGCAGCAGCATTCCCCTGTGCACATACCTAACACTGTATCCTCCTGCTTTCTGTTTTCCTCTCTCAATTCCTGCCATGTTTCTTGGAGTTCCTGAAACATACCCTGGTCTTGCCCCTCAGGTTCATTTCAGCTCTTGGTCCTGCTAGAATAATCTTCCGTGTTCCCAAGGGAAGCCCTACTCATCTAAGTTCTATTAGCCCATACCTTTCAAGTCTAAGTGATTGACACTTCCTGGTCATCCCAGAGCACACCTCCCAAACCCCCATGAGCATTTCTGAGTCATTTGAGATGAAGGGCCATGCTTGTATGAGCATGTATTATATAACTAATTATAGTTCAATGTCTAGACCATAATAGTCAGTAAATGAAGGACTCTCATAAGTTAGCTTGGACCATGGGGAAGGAAAGAGGGCATGTGGAAAAAGTTGCCTAGTAAACGATTGCTGTAAATGTCTACCTGAGCCTGTCTGAAAGTTATCTTGCTTGCATTCAACTGAACTTTGCATTATTATGATGGTTTAGAGAGAGAACAATATATAAAAATTAATATTAACAACTTGATATATTGGGAGTTAGTTAGAAGATTGTTATTCCTGTAAGCCAACCTGCCAATTTCTGTGTATTTTACTATTGAATCAATTTGCATACAGCCTTCAAAGAATATACCTGTTGTATAAAGCAACAAGTCATCTGTATTAAAATAAATACTTTTTGGTGAGTCTCTAGCCCTTTCAGTCTATTAGCATATTGATTAACAGGTACAGGAAAAAAAAGAGCTTAGAAGGACAAGATAGCCTATACAGGTATGCTTGACCTCTACAAATTCTGCATTGAGTTAGAAGCACCTACCTACACCCAAAATCAAATTCATTTATTGTTACTTGATGTCCTTTTCAGGTACAGTTCCAATTTTTCCTTTTTGGAGTTTAGGCTGGTAGATAACTTTGAGTTTGCTAAAATACCTCTGTAAAACTATATGGTGCCAAAAATTTGGATGGAAAGCTATTTGATATTCCATGAAGAAAATATCTGGCTAAATAACTGAGACTTTTCTTTTGGAATTTTGGATGTTTAGACAAATCTAAAAGCACTTGTCTTCCTATTCTGAGGTCCTCTCCCCTCCTCCAAAGCCTTGGATGTTGACCTTGGCTCTAGGCCAGTGACCAGGCATTCTGACCCAGCATTCTCAAAGGCCATGAGCAGCTTTTAAGAGCTTCTTGATCTCTGTTAAAGGTGTAGATACCAATGATGCATTCATTTCCCATCTCCCTTTCTCTCTCATCCACCCCGGCAACTATTAATGAACTCAAAATCAATCTGTCTGTTTCCTTGATGAGATTAGAGGACTTTCTCTAGTCTTGCAATTGCTCATAAGAAACCAGATGCAGCAATCAGTTTATTGTGAACTCTCTTTCTCTCCCTCTACATCTCTGCTATTGATTAAGTAATGCCACCCTGGGGCTTGTTCCTGATAAAGCAGCTTCACAGAAAGCAAAGTGATGGGTCTCCACACAATCCTGGTTATTATTCTCTATCCAGACACCAGAGCAGGGATGGCTTAATTTAAGTAAGGCAACCTGTTGGTGCTAAACAGTCCCCCTTGAGAATCCTGGTTTTAATCTGAGATAGTGATTATCTTGAAGAGGGATTTTCCAGGAGTTAGGAAGGTCCCAGCCTACATAGAAACTGGGAGGCTCAACAACATATACCACTGGTTGTTTGGAAGGATTCAAATAACTTTATAGCAAGAACTCAAATTAGTTTTGCTGAGTGTTCCAAATTCCAATTCTTCCCATTATCTTAATTATTTTAATACTAACATACAGAGACTGGAGGGCAGCAGTGTCTCCATTATGACCACTAAAAGATAAAAAAAATCTGAGACCAGAAGGAAAGTTCTACAAATAGGATCAGCTGAACTGGGGAGACCATAAAGCCTGTGGCCCAGAAAAATATAGATTTGGGGCCAAGCAAATGATTAGGTGATTATGAAAGTTTACGGATTAATCAGAGCAGGTTGACAAATTCCCCTTTCATGGATTAGATAACCAACAGAAGTTTAGAAGAATGAAGGGCTCATTCCATGCCACACAAATTAACATTTGAATCTATATATGTTCATTGTTTTATTTTACTGTAAAACTACATTTAATACCTATGTCTAGAGGGTCTTCACTTTCTTAAAAACTAGGAATAAACTTGTGTTTTTAGGAAATACATTGATTCTATCATGGGTAAAGTTAGTAAGCATTAAAATAAGGAGGTAAGGGCAGGATTCTCATTCCAGAGTCCTTGTCCTCAGTTAAAAAGTGATAGTAATGTTCTGATTGTTTTCTTTAAACAGGAATAACACAGGGATAGCATGAAAAATTTGACTTCCTATGCAAAGTTACCGGTTCTCTTGGACAAAGAAAATTAAAGAAGTATTAGAATTTACTCTAAGCTGCTATTACAAAGAGACCCACTCAAAAATGTGCTTAAATAAGAATAAAAATCTCAGGCCCTTTATCAAAAGCAATTCTCTGCCAGTAGCAATTCTCTGCCAATATTCCCAGATTAAAGACAGGAGTTCTGTTATTAAAGGAAGAGGGTTAAATTATATTGGTGGACAATTTGTGGGCTCTTCCACAGGTGCAAACATAGAAGAAATGCAAGACAACATGGAACTTGAATTAAGATATTAGTCTACTGCTCACACTGGAATAGCATTTGGAATAAAAAAGAGAAGGGTAAAATGAAACCTGAGGTTGGTAAAGGTAGTCATCCCAGACTTAGGATAAAGAGGGTCAAACATAGATGGGCATATTAGAAGTTGGAATTGGAACAAAGAGTATGTAGTCTAGCTTCTAGTTCTTTAAATTTGAGTCCAAACTAGCTTAAATAGTGTTTAACTCTAAACACTATTAAGCATCAGTTGGGATGCTTGATAGTGTCAATCCTATAAGGCAATTCACTGTAATTGGGGTGGGTTTGAAAATTTGTAATTCCTTAGCCCTTGATTTTGAAATGCTTCTCTTTATTCCTGGTACTATCACTTGTTCTGAAGGATAGCCTCTCCAGATTTCTTATTATTAATAATAATCTATCATGTTATATGTACATATATACATATATGTATGTGTATATATATATACACACACACATACATACATACATATACATATTACGTGATTTATACACACACATATTTAAAACGTATCTGTGCATTTATATTTCAAGAAGATTTCTGACAGTCAATACGTAGTTGTGTCTTGTTTCTGTATTCAGTCTGACAAGTTTTGCCTTTTATTAGACCATTTACATTCAATGTAATTATTGATATGGTTGGATTCAAGTTTACCATCTTGCTATTTGTTTTCTATTTGTCTCATGTGCTCTTTGTTTTTATTTCATCATTTTATGCTGCCTTTTGGAGTAATTAAGGATTCTCTATTTTTTCCATACTAGCTATATCTCTTGTTTTATTTCTTTCTTTTGTGGTTGTTCTAGGGTTTATAAAATGCATTTAACTTATCACAGACTGCCTTGAAATAATATTATATCATTTCTTGTATAATGTATGATACTGCCAAGAGAATACTTCCATTTTTCTGCCTCTCCTTTGTGCTATTATAATCATACACTTTACTCCCACACATATTATAATATTCCATGATACATTGCTATTTGTTTTGCCTTAAACATTAATTTATCTTGTAAAGAAATTAAAAGATGAGGAAAAGGGGAAATACTGACATTTCAAAGTGCTCTTATTTCTTTGTGTAGATCCATGCTTCCATCTGTTATCATTTTTCCGTCTGCCTGAATAAATTTTTCTTCAACAATTCTTGTAGAACTGATTTACTGGTGATAAATTCTTTCAGCTTTTGTTTGTCTAAAAAAGGTTTTATTTTGTCTTCATTTTTAAAGGCTATTTTCATTGAATATGAAATACTAAGTTGACAGGGTTTTTTTTTCTTTCAGTTATTTAAAGACCTTGTTCTATTGATTTAAGGGTTGCATAGTTTTATTCTCACATTCTTATCTTTATCTGTATGTGATGTGACTTTTTGTCTCCAGCAGTTTTTAATATTTTGTCTTTATCACTAGGTTTTAGCAATGTGATTATGATGTACCTTAGTGAGGTTTTCCTTTGTTAACCCTACATGGAATTCGCTAACCTTATTTTATTTGAGTTTATAGGTTTTATCAAATTTGGAAAAACCTCAACCATTATATTTTTCAAATATTGTTATACCTAAATCTCTTTTTCTTCTCTTTCTGCTATTCCTATTACATATATGTTAGACTACTTGATATTTTCGCAGTTACTGAGGTTCTCTTCATTTATATTCAATATTTTTTTCTCTGTTAGCTTCATTTTAGATAACTTCTATTACTTACTATCTTCACAATTACTAATATTTTCTTCTGTAGTGTCTAATCTGTTGTTAATTTCATCCAGTGGAAATTTCACTTTAAATATTTTATTTTCATTTCTAGGGCAAAGATTAACAAGCTTTTTCTGTAAACAGATGAATAATAAATATTTCAGGCTTTTCAGGGCTTACAGTCTCACTTGCATAGCTTAGTATTCAATAAAAACTTGGGATTGGTAAAGATTTTTTTCTATATAGCTCCCTTCTTTTATTTTTTAAAAATTTTTTAATGTTTATTTATTTTTGAGACAGAGAGAGACAGCATGAACGGGGCGGGGTGGGGGGGGCAGAGAGAGAGGGAGACACAGAATAGGAAGTAGGCTCCAGGCTCTGAGCCATCAGGCCAGAGCCTGACGCAGGGCTCGAACTCACGGACTGTGAGATCCTGACCTGAGCTGAAGTCGGACGCTTAACCGACTGAGCCACCTAGGCGCCCCTATAGCTCCCTTCTTTATGGAACTCTGTCCTACAACTTCCAGCTACCACCAGTTCCTTGAACTCCATTCTCCACCTCTTTAAAATTCACCAAGACTGCTTCACTTTGTTAGGGTTCTCCTTCCTGAAAGCATAGTTTTGAAATTGCCTCTAGGTAGAAATTTGGGGCAATCATTGAGCTCACCTAATTTTTTTTCTCTTCTTTAAGAAATTTGTTTTCGGGGCGCCTGGGTGGCTTGGTCGGTTAAGCGTCCGACTTTGGCTCAGGTCATGATCTCACGGTCTGTGAGTTCGAGCCCCGCGTGGGGCTCTGTGCTGACAGCTCAGAGCCTGGAGCCTGTTTCAGATTCTGTGTCTCCCTCTCTCTCTGACCCTCCCCCGTTCATGCTCTGTCTCTCTCTGTCTCAAAAATAAATAAACGTTAAAAAAAATTAAAAAAAAATAAATAAATAAAAAAAGAAATTTGTTTTCTCCAGTCTGTTGTCCAATATCTAAAAACAATTGGATTCGGGGCGCCTGGGTGGCTCAGTCGGTTGAGCGGCCGACTTCAGCTCAGGTCATGATCTTGCGGTCCGTGAGTTCAAGCCCCGCGTCGGGCTCTGTGCTGACAGCTCAGAGCCTGGAGCCTGTTTCAGATTCTGTGTCTCCCTCTCTCTGACCCTCCCCTGTTCATGCTCTGTCTCTCCCTGTCTCAAAAATAAATAAAAACGTTAAAAAAAAATTTAAAAAAAAATAAAAACAATTGGATTCATACATTTTTTCTAGTTATTTATTATGGTCATAAACCCAGTTTTTTTACCCTATCATAGCCATAAGCAGCAGTCTTTTTAGCCATTTAAAATTTAAAGATGAGTTGTCACAACAGGGGGCCTGTCATACATTTACATGTAGCCTTTACATTATATTAGGTTGTTCTTCTGTGACAAAATGTCCAACCAATAAATGAACAATAAATGAAAGAATGCTGGTAAGTTCAGGGATCTTTGGCTTGTTTCATAGACTGATGCTACTTTAGGTTCAATGATATTTAACATTATGAGATTATACAGAAATAGTAGTTATAATCTGAAGGAGTTTTTTAATGAAAGACTGTTAAAATTCATTGAAATGGGTTGGTGAAAACATCCTGTTTCATGCCACTGCCAAGTTGTACTACATAGGAATATTGTTGAACAAAGCATTTATGGTGCATATCCTGGAAGTCCTACAACTACAACGGACAATGGAGATATATTTCTGGATGAGGGTGTGGTGTGTAAATGCAGGATTCTAATTAAAGTCTTAAGCATGACTATAGGGATTCCTCCATTGACAAAGATATGAGCAACCAATCAAGTTGTAGATAAAAGAATAAATATCTGTTCAACTCTGTCTTTAGTTTGTCAAGGTTAGAAAGCAGAAAGGACTGAAAATTGTCAGGATGTGAAGTTAATACTCATGGGCTTGATTGATAGTGAAGGAAAGGGCAACACATCAAAGGCATTTTAGAAGGTCTTCTTTTGAACAAGCAATCAGCATACTTTTTGGGCTGGCTCTAAAAGGAGCCACACACTGAGTAAACAGTCATAATAGGGGTTCTCAATAAGGCATATTTCAGAAGTTTTGTTGATGAGCACTGTATTCACAAACAATGCATCAACAGTTTTATTAAAAAGTCAAGACCAGAGTTGTCAAGCAGAAAAGCCAAAATAACAGCAGGGTGTACAACCTAGAAATATGGTTTCCAAGTGGATCTTGGGAAATATTGAGGGACCTATGTAATTAGTAGCTAATTTTACATAGGCTAGGGTGAAAAAAAAATTATTACTATTCTTTTTGGAAATATTTTGGACTATCTTTAAATTGAGTAACGCTTGGTATTGAATACAGAAGAATTGTTGAATAGACTTTATTTAAATGTAATCCTAAAAGGATAATTTGGTTTGGCACATATATACTCCTATACTTTCTTATTCAACTAGAGTAAGAAGCTATCTGTATTTCAAAAGATACTGCTACTGGAGATCACCTTGGCACCCATTAGCCAAGGCCAAAGGAAAATCATTTTAATTAGTTTAGGGAAGGCCACAGTCACACGAAGATAGCCTTGATTCAGAACAGGAATTGAATGAACGAGTGCTTTGTGAGCTGATGAAGACACAGAGATGATCAAAGAGCACATCATCCCTGCCTTGATGGATGGAGCTCACAATCTTATGGTAGAGAACAAATATTAAATATAATTTAATATATTTAAATATTAAATATAATTATGTGCATACAGTTGTGATTTTGTCTGTGGGGGAGAATAAATCTAAAGTGCTCAGAACTAATGTCAAGGATTTAATTTAGAAGTTGAAGACTGAGGAATGAAAGACAAGAAATTAGGAGACAAGAGGCAAGGGTGGGGTGGGTACAGAGATGGATAAGTAGGAAAGAGCTTGATAAGTTCAAGTAAATAGAAAAGGCAAGTGTGGAGTTGCCAAAGTGAGAGGGAAGGAATTGTATGAGGTGCTGACTAGGGGTTTAATCAAGCTGTACCATAGGGACCATGCTGAAGACTTAGAACTTTATTCTAAGATCAAGGGAAATCACTGAATTCTTTTAAAACATGATCATGACATGATCACATTTGTCTATTTGAAGGAGAAGGGACTGGAAAGAGGTAGGAATGGATATAGAAAGTTGTAGCAGAAGGGTGAAAGTGATCTGAAATGTCAATAATTTACTAATGGTCTCTGCCATTCTCTGGTCCTTCTGTACACTTCAACCAAATTAAATACTCTTTTGTAACACTTGGGGACAGACACCCATTTATTAAGTAAGTGGACAAAGAGAAAAAGAGAAAAATGGCACAAATTACCTTCTCCCCACTGTCATTATGCCAAATGTCTGAAAAAATCTCCCTCGGGGGTGCATGACTTATGATGCTCATAGAATTTATAATTCCTCTGGAACATGGCTCCACCTTTCCTGTCATGGAGAGAGCCCAGGGGAGTAGATGTAAATATCAGGTATCATTGTAATGAATTTAGATATTATACCAGCCTCAGCAGTCCTGCTCTGCGGTCAGATCTTTTGTAATTCCTTTCCCACTTCTGCCTTTTTGAACAAAACTAGCTTTTCTCTAGATCTCATCCTGAGCTATCTCAGAGACAAGGGTACTTGTCTCTCAGGACCTACTTCCCTAATATTCAAGAAAAGCAGTATGGGGAATGCTAGAGTCTAATTCTTGTTGGCTCAACATGTCTCTCTTACTCTGAGAGAAAAGTTTAAGAAATAATAGCAACAACAACAACAAAAAGCACCAAAACAAACAAACAAAAAACAAATAAAAAAACCCAATCTTCTACCAGGGTCATATTAGCCAGTAATAAGTTTTTTTGGTGTTTAGAACCACACATATTGAATGTCTACACTTCAACACTGATATGGCCTTGGTTTTGCTTATTTTGTTTTTCTTATTTGTTTTAGTGGTAGAGATAAAGAATAAAATCAGTAGAGGAAAATTCCTGTATAGAGGCTGAAGCATGCTTTATAATTTTTCTTCCCATCATCCATCCAGTATTAGATAACCACAAAAACACTCTTTTATAGCACTTAGGGTAAAAGATATTTTAAAAATATCCTCTTCAGGAGACCTTCTCTGTTCTAAGATCATTTGAGACCAAAATTATCTCTGCTATACTCAAGCTTAGTTTCCATTTCTCGTCTCAGAAGATCTCCAAAAGAGTTTGAAGTAATGCTATTTAGGTATGGTCTATGGATCAGTGCCAAGCCTTGAAATATTTGTCACTGGTCTATGATTAGATGCATATACAAACTGACAATAAGCATTTAGAAATGTTTATAAAAGTTTCTATAATTTTATCTGCTCTATTAAATCAAATAAAGAATTTGGGCTAGAACTTTATATGTTTCATTTTTTTTCATTTTCCTGCTCATTTCTGTTGTATTTCATTAAAAAAAAAAAACATTTAATCTACAATGGATTGGGGAGAAAACCCCAAACACCTAGCTCTCTGTATACTGTTCTATTTTTTGTAAGTTCTTTTAAAAAAATATTTATTTTGAGAGAGAGAGAGTGTGTGTGAACAGGGGAGGTGCAGAGAGAGAATTCCAAGTAGACTCTGTGTTGTCAGCACAGAGTCTGATGTGGGGCCTGATCTCACTAACCGTGAGATCATGACTTGAGCTGAAATCAAGAGTCAGACACTTAACCAATTGAGTCACCCAGGTGCCCTTATTTTTTGCAACTTCTTATGAATCTATAACTGTTTCATATAAAAAGAAAAATAACAACAGATATGAAAATAAATAGCTGGTCCTTCACCACAGATAGAGAAGCATTGAATCAGCTATATATGGGAAGACGGATTTAAAAAAAAAATCCTAAATTCATGGTCAGTAGTTACGGCTAATCTCATCAGGATGTAATTTGTTGCTGTCTTTTAAATCCATTATCTATTACTAGAATAATGCTGTGTAAGAAAACCAAACACACACAGGACCGGTAGTATAAACCAATGAACATTCTTCTAGCTTACTGGCAGCTCTTCTAAGCTAGACTCATCAGTGTCTACAGTCAGCTGGCTTCTCAGCTGGGAAATAGCTGGTGTTAGATGGCCTCAGGTGGCTTTTTCTGGTCCACATGGTCTCAGTCTCCAGCAGACTAGCTTGGGTTTGTTATCGTGACAGACACAGGTTCCAAGAAAGCACACAGGATAATGCAAGGACTCTCCAGGTCTAGGGTCAGAGGTGTCACACAGTAATTTTCACTGCATTCTTGTAAGTCACAAGGTCAGAACAGATTCCAGGGGTGGATAGATTCCATTTGATTAAAAAAGAAGAAGAAACAATTAGGGCCATTTTTCAATCAGCTTACCAGGTTCTGGATAATATCGAGGATATCAGCGTGATCTCAGATTTGAGATGTTGGTGCCTGATTTCCTGAGCCCTAAGGGCTACTGATAAAAAAAAACAAAAACAAAAACAAAAACAAAAACAAAAACTGCCCTCTCCCACAAGTGACCAAAATAGACACAATTAATTGATTGCTATACTCTGCTGATTAACTTGGAGTGACTTTAGAATCTATCAGAATTGGGTTTACAAATTAAAATCTGTCACTCAGCATTGCAATTATGGACAGCTGGGAGTAGTTCAGAGGCCACAGCCTCTCAGAGGGCAGTGGGCATGGTCCTCAGTTAGTAACAGGTAACTGTATTCTCTTGGGTATTAATCTTGAACTCTCATGGGTAATTGTATCCCAATCACAGGGCCTATGAACCCTTATCTACCAACAGAAAAGCAAAAGAACCACCAGATCTTTGTCAAGGAAGCCATAGGTTCTTCCACATAGGTCAGGTGGTATTAGGCTGCATGTGGGCTTCTTGGAACTTCTCTGGGTTAAGATATTAACATTTTTTGTTAGTTTGGGGGTTATCAAGGATAACAAATGTGGTTGCAATACTAGAAATTCTCAGGAATGGCACAAATAAAACCAGAACACATTAGCTAACATACTGGGTCTGAATTTAGGGCATGGATGAAGTACTTTGGATGTTCTCCTAGAGTACTAGAAGATCAAGAGTAAGTTAAGGAACTGGGGAGCTACACAAGGAAGATTAGGATTTCTCTGTAGCAGGAATTATGTAGCTAGAGGGCCATCACAGGGGCCAGCAGGTTCAAAGAGCATGGCTAAATCTGGCACTGGTGAACCACAGAGATTTGCTGGAATTCTTAACAAAATAAGATGTCTCCCTAGCTTGATATTAGCTGAAGTCTGTCTCTGTAACAATGATAAAACATCCCAAAGAACAATTATGGAGCCCTGGGGACTTGAGAAAAGCAGAAACTATTCATCAGCTTTTCTTCATCAGGATCTCTGTACCAGACACTATGATAAAAATCTCACATAATCATATTGAACCTTTACACTAAGCCTGTGAGATTGTAAACCCATTTTATAGGGAGCTGAGTTACTTGCCTGAGGTTCCATGGGGAATCATTTATAAAGTCAATATTCAACTCACACATGTGACATTAAATCCTATATCCTATCCACAATACTCTATAACCTGTCAAGAATTTCAACCCTTTGATAAAGGTAGGGGTTGGCCTGGTTTGTTCCAGGAATGAGGATAAGTTTCAATGGTGGAGAAGCAGTGCTTCTCCAGGGAAGACTGAAAGAGTCACAGCCAGGTCATGGTCATAGCATGGATCTGAACTGCTTGCCTTTCAATCCCTCAAAGACACAATAGATGCCAAAGGATCTTCTCTGTGTGCTTTGGTCAGCAAAGTAGGACTCAACCCACTGAAAGGCAGGCCCAATAGTAGGCAGACTGGAAGAGTATCAAGTTTCCAGGCTTAATGCATGACAAACCTTAAGGAGTGGGGTTTGGACATGTACAGTCTCCTTAGGCCTTGAGAGAGGTGAAGAGCTACCCATCTTGCCAGTCTAGTAAGAGAGAGCTAGTGTGTAACAGAGCAGGAAGGGGAGGAAGGAATGACTGGGGAGATATAAACAGGTAATAGAAGTCCACCTGGACAGTTAGCATGGGTGGTCAGACAGGCATAAGCAGGCCCTGCCATAGATGGGCACACAGTAGCAGGGTTCAGGTCTTGGGGAACAGGTGAGTTCAACAACAGTAAGGCAAAGAACGTCAGCGCCACAGAGACCAAAGTGCAAAGGAGGCTTATTGCCCACTCCTCAGCCCCCCACATCCTCAGTTACCAGACTGAAGACAGACCCTCAAAAGGGAGAGCTGGGAACAATTGAACTGGAAGGACTCTCCAGCTGCTGCCCCCAGTGGACCACTATGTTGGTCTGACACCCCCCTCACCAAGATCTGAGTGCATAGACTTGGAATGGTAATTTGTCACTGTAGCAGGAGATGGTTTTTATAGTTGGCAAAGGGGAGAGATTTCTTCATCTTTGAGTCTTTCCTGCTTGTGCCTGTTCATGTCAGGCCCCGCTCTACTACAGATCCAAGATTTCAGAAATAGAGCTTTGGTGGATGCCATTTAAATTTATGTCTTTTATGTTGTAGCATTCTGAATGAGTAAATTGTCACAGTTTCTTATTGGGCTGGTCCAGAAGAACGTGAAATTGGCTGAAATTACAGGGTAGATTTGAGTTAGACATGTCAGAGGACTTCCTGGTCTGAACGGCACTGGCAGGAGAGAATGAAGTTACTTCTCTAGCTGTCATACACACTCTTTTTCTCTGCCCTTTCCCTCTCTCTTTGGAGTATTTTTTTCCTCCTTCTGCATTTCACTCATTGATTTTAGCCTGAGCTAACAGAGAGCTTCATTACTGTGGGCTCACTCATGGCTGCAAAGAGCTGGAATGGGTGCTGTAATCCAGTGCGCTGGGAGAGCACTGGCATGACAACCTTATGTTAAATTTATGTGTTCTCATTTTTGTTGAGTATGACTATATTTCTGTACATTTTATTTCACCCTTTAAACATTTATGTTTCTGTGTTATGATTAATTAAGTGTAGTAAAATGAAGTGTTTGCAATGTATGAAAAAACCCTCACTTCTCTGGAGTCTTTGTACCTCACATTCTTTTTACTCTTGCCAATCCTTATTTCTCTTTGCTCTTTTCTTCTGTTGGTCACCTTTCTTTATTTCTCCCTTTTGTTCCTCTGGGCCAGTCCTTTAATCCCCACTCCATTAAAGGATCTGCTGATGCAGAATGCTTTCAAGACAAAAGGGGTTTATTCTCACTAGAGAATCCCCAGCTCTTCTCTCTTCCCTCCCCTTCCCTACTCTCCCTACCACATCGTTTCCTCTCTCTGACTCTTTCCTTCCCTTCTCTCCTCTTTATCTTCATCCATTTCATCTCTTTCCATTTCTCGATCTCAGCCAATCCCTCCCATAGTAATAGTGATAGTTTTATCAAGAAAATGGCAGTGACTAGTAGAGTCGGTTTCACTGGTGGTGCAGAGTAGGGGTCTCTCGGCCCATGTGCCCCATCAGACAAGGAGATGAGTTATGGGTATGAGAAGAACATTCTGGGCCTGTAGTCTCTTACTTGCAGTGTTCACAAAGTGATTAAAAGTAAACCTACCCTCCAAGTTGATTTGTCTAAACCTTCCAATACTCAATTCTCAATCAGCCTGAAGAAAGGCTTTGTAGAGTGCTACTTTAGAGATGCCTCAATGTGTGGCTTAATTGATTTATTAAGGGCTCTCAGAGAAGACTTAAAGGTCACTGCTGGACAATTAATAATTTTTTTTGTTCTCAGACTTCAAAGCACACAAACCTCACTTGGTAGACCTTTTAAATGCAGATTCTTGGACCTCACCTCCAAAGATTTTGATTCAGTGTGTCCAGGAAGGGGTCCAAGAAGTTGCATTTTAAAGAAGGTCCCTTGGTGATTCTGAAGCAGATCACTTATGGACTACACTCTGAGAAATACTGCTTACATGAGGAAAGGCTGTTGCTATTCTTGAGATAAGGGTGAGGAAAAAAATTGTGAGTACTCCTTGATATTATACAAGAATTTGAGTACTCTCTGTATGTAAAGTTCTCTACCAGGCGCTGAGGGGGAGGCAAGGAAAGAGGAGCCCAGGTCTTCATCAGCAGTTCTTCACCTGTCTTTAATTATTCCTCCAAGTTTTGAACCTGGGGTAATTTATCCATGTCACTATATGCTTGGGTACTCACTTTTGCAATCACTTCCCTAGGTTTCCTATATAGGCTGTTTGACTACTGCATAAACACACAAATGAGTCATGAAAATAAGGTGATAAATATATTAGTAGCAGTAATAGTAATAGTTGAATGAAAGTCTAGGGTTGTATCTAACCAAGAATGTCCTATAGCCCATATGGAAATGATGCTAAGTACATTTCATAGCATGGTCTTCTTCCTCAGTTCTTTGAAAGTAGGAAAGACATCATACCTCACTCTTGCCTTTGATCAGAATGGTGTTTGTATGCCTGCTATATTGGTTCTGATCATAGCTAGAATCTCAGGACTGCATTCCAGAGGGTTGAGTGTAAACCCTAATGTCCCAGCAAAGCTCCCCATGTGAGAGTTGCCTTCTGTTTTAAAACTCTACAGCAGTCACTCTGAGTGCATATATTCTACTTCTTGACTTCCTCTCTTATGATCTGCTAGTCAGGGATTAGTGGAATCATCCTTGCTGCGTGTCTCAGGGCAAGATATTTTCCTTCTCTTTGCTCCCCTGCAAACCATGAACAGCCAGCCTAGAGCAGAGCCAGGACTGGCATGATGCGTTGAAAGACCCACATGATCCTGGGAGGCAGGATGTTGCAGAAACAGTCTTCAGTTCTCTGGATTTCTGTAGTATGCAGCTGCCATGGGGAGCACTAAGACTGGGGCAGCGAGAAAACTATAGAAAGCTTATGCAGGTAATTGAAGAAGATATAAAGAAATAGAAAGACATTCCCTGCTCATGGATTGGAAGAATAAATATTGTCAAAATGTCAATACTACCCAAAGCTATCTACACATTCAATGCAATCCCAATCAAAATTGCACCAGCATTCTTCTCGAAACTAGAACAAGCAATCCTAAAATTCATATGGAACCACAAAAGGCCCCGAATAGCCAAAGTAATTTTGAAGAAGAAGACCAAAGCAGGAGGCATCACAATCCCAGACTTTAGCCTCTACTACAAAGCTGTCATCATCAAGACAGCATGGTATTGGCATAAAAACAGACACATAGACCAATGGAACAGAATAGAAACCCCAGAACTAGACCCACAAACGTATGGCCAACTCATCTTTGACAAAGCAGGAAAGAACATCCAATGGAAAAAAGACAGTCTCTTTAACAAATGGTGCTGGGAGAACTGGACAGCAACATGCAGAAGGTTGAAACTAGACCACTTTCTCACACCATTCACAAAAATAAACTCAAAATGGATAAAGGGCCTGAATGTGAGACAGGAAACCATCAAAACCTTAGAGGAGAAAGCAGGAAAAGACCTCTCTGACCTCAGCCGTAGCAATCTCTTACTCGGCACATCCCCAAAGGCAAGGGAATTAAAAGCAAAAGTGAATTACTGGGACCTTATGAAGATAAAAAGCTTCTGCACAGCAAAGGAAACAACCAACAAAACTAAAAGGCAACCAACGGAATGGGAAAAGATATTTGCAAATGACACATCGGACAAAGGGCTAGTATCCAAAATCTATAAAGAGCTCATCAAACTCCACACCCGAAAAACAAATAACCCAGTGAAGAAATGGGCAGAAAACATGAATAGACACTTCTCTAAAGAAGACATCCGGATGGCCAACAGGCACATGAAAAGATGTTCAACGTCGCTCCTTATCAGGGAAATACAAATCAAAACCACACTCAGATACCACCTCACGCCAGTCAGAGTGGCCAAAATGAAGAAATCAGGAGACTATAGATGCTGGAGAGGATGTGGAGAAACAGGAACCCTCTTGCACTGTTGGTGGGAATGCAAATTGGTGCAGCTGCTCTGGAAAGCAGTGTGGAGGTTCCTCAGAAAATTAAAAATAGACCTACCCTATGACCCAGCAATAGCACTGCTAGGAATTTATCCAAGGGATACAGGAGTACTGATGCATAGGGGCACCTGTACCCCAATGTTTATAGCGGCACTCTCAACAATAGCCAAATTATGGAAAGAGCCTAAATGTCCATCAACTGATGAATGGATAAAGAAATTGTGGTTTATATACACAATGGAATACTACGTGGCAATGAGAAAAAATGAAATATGGCCTTTTGTAGCAACATGGATGGAACTGGAGAGTGTGATGCTAAGTGAAATAAGCCATACAGAGAAAGACAGATACCATATGGTTTCACTCTTATGTGGATCCTGAGAAACATAACAGAAACCCATGGGGGAGGGGAAGGAAAAAAAAAAAAAAGAGGTTAGAGTGGGAGAGAGCCAAAGCATAAGAGACTGTTAAAAACTGAGAACAAACTGAGGGTTGATGGGGGGTGGGAGGGAGGGCAGGGTGGGGGATGGGTATTGAGGAGGGCACCTTTTGGGATGAGCACTGGGTGTTGTATGGAAACCAATTTGACAGTAAATTTCATATATTAAAAAAGAAAAAAAAAAGAAAAAAAAAAAAGACTGGGGCAGCGAGTGTGTGTGTTTGTGTGTGTGTGTGTGTGTGTGTGTGAAATCTGCATGTAAGTTGTGGAATATACTTCTACTTTAAAAAGAGTGATTTCTGATGGGGTTTCTACAAATCAGCTTTTTAAAATTTTATAAAAGGAGTATTGAAAAATTCTTTATGTAATAATCAACTTGGGAATTTTACATATTTTAAATTGGTGTGCCATCAATATTCTATTTGGGCTAAGCCAATTTATCTTAATTTTTTGTGGAGGTTCACACATCACCCCCATCCCTGCCCTCATGAATGCTATGAATGCAATTCCCAAGAAAACTTAACATAAACTGAATGCAATGTTTTAAATTTCAAAGGACTGTGGACCCTGAAAAGTCCATCCATGTATTCTGGGTTAAGAAATGCTGGTTGAGGTGAATAAAAAATGCCTTTGCATTTCTTGAATATACCTGGAGATGAGACCCAGAAAAGGTAGCTCTCAGAAAGGTTGGCAACATGGTGTGGATCACAGAGTTGATTTGGAGCACCTTAATCCAAAAAATTCTGCAGAAACTGGCAGTTCTTTTACATGACATCTTAATGATTTGCCTTCTGGTCTGACTGGGATCGAACTGTGCATGGGAAGAAAATAATAGTTATTAAGAATAAATGCATGTATAATATTTAATGTTTGTGTCTATTCAAATATATATTATATATCTGCATTTTTTGAGTGCCTAATATTTGTATTGCATAGTATTAGGGTACAGGAAGGAACTAACATTTATCACTCAGTTATAGGCTGGGTCTTTTCATTTTTTTTTTTTTTTTCATAATGATGCTATGATGTGTTTATTTTTTTTTTTACCAATTTTACAATGAAGAAATAAAAGCTCAGAGAGGTTAAATTACTTACCCATAATCACACAGCTAGTGACACAGGACTAGCTTTGATTTCAGATCATTCTGTCAGCAAAGCCTGTGTTCTCTACCCTCTGGCCTCTGTCCCCATGGTTGCCTCAACCACCCTCCTGCTAGGTGCTGTCCAGCAATCCTGGAGCTGAACACAAAATGCAGCTGCAGGTAGACCTCACCTGATCTTCATTACAGCTGGCTTGAATTGCAGAACCAATCTAAATTATTATCCCATGGTGTAAATGAAGGAACGACAGCTTAATCAAATGGGATTATCCGGTTAGTGCCAGAGAGTGCTAGAATCCAGGCTGTCACATGCCTACTCTTGTGCACGTTTCACTACTTCCACTATTTCATGTTCTTCTTGCGGATGTTTCTTCATCAGCACCTACTACCGCCTTCAAACACATCCTGCTTCTCCTGTGGGAGAGACCTTCTTCAACAGAACAAGAGGACTGAGCCAGTGCCTCCTCTGCCCTCTGCAAAGCTTGCAGCTCCAGATCTCCCTGGTGTCTCCTAGGACTGGCTTGAGCAAGGCTTCCCTGAGTTTAGGTGATGTCCAAGGAGGTAAATCTCTCCTCACCACTTATCACACAACACAAAACTCTTTGGGAAAAAATAAATTAAATCCAGACCCCCAGAAAAAAAGCAATCCTTTCCTCCAAGTTAATTAATTTGAGCACTATTTTCAGGAAAAGCGTTTCTTAAATCCCTATCGCTGAAGGCAATTTTCTTGCCACAATCACTCAGTGTTCCTGACAGAAAGGAGCATAATCACTCCTTGACAGAAGGTGACTGGCAGAAAGAAGGCTGAGGGGAAAGCAGATTTCTACAGCCATCGAAGGGGCTGCAAATGCCTGAGGACCCCCCACCCCTGTAACCCCAGGGAAGCTCCAGTGCCTGATAAACATGATTCTCTCCACAGAAATCCTGACTGCTCTGGGCTGCATGGTATTGGGCTGTGTGTACACATTTGTGCACATGTTTGGTGTGCATGCATACACGTATGCATTTCATGTACATGTGAGTGGCATGCACATGTGCGTGGGCGTGTGTGTGTGTGTGTGTGTGTGTGTGTGTGTGTGCCTGTGCTGGCAGATGGAAGGAATAGCAGAATCTGTGCATCTACAGGGACCCTGGGCACATGGGCACTGACCTCTTCCAGGCTGGTTTACCTGGACCATTATAAGGGCGTGTGAAACAAGACATTCATCAAGCACTGGGGGCCTCTTCTCTTAGGTTATCTCCATCCCTATCTGTGTGCCTCAGCATCCTCTCAAGTCCAGGTGCAGCTGGGTTTTCTCTGAGGGATGGAATTGACCATTATTGATGGAAAAACTGTGGTGGAGCTTTTCCCACTCTTGGAAATAGGGGTAAAAGATGGGGTAATTGCTCCAGTTCCCTTAGCCATTAAGAATAATAATAGTTTCCATTCATCAAGCAATCAGGTACTAGGCTAAGGTATGTCTTTGCATACATTATTTCTTATAATCTTTATAATACTCTTAATAAGTTGTTATTTTATGGGCGCCTGGGTGGCTCAGTCGGTTAAGCGTCTGACTTCAGCTCAGGTCAGAATCTCGCAGTTTGTGAGTTCAAGCTCTGCGTTGGGCTCTGTGCTGACAGCTCAGAGTCTGGAGCCTGCTTCAGATTCGATGTCTCTCTCTCTCTCTCTCTCTCTCTCTCTCTCTCTCTCTCTTTCTCTCTGCCCCTCTTCTGCTCGTGTTCTTTCTCTCTCTCTCAAAAATAAATAAACATTAAAAAAATTAAAAAAAAAGAAGTTGCTGTTTTAATCAGTGGTTTACAGATGAGGAAACTGAGGTCCAGGGGCACCATGACTCAGTGCACACAACACCTCCAGGACTTGAGCCTCAATGTGCTTGATGGCCAAAGTCCTGCTCTGAACACACCTCTATCATACAACCTGGTATCAGGGTCCTGGGTGCACCTCAAGCCAGGGTCCCAGGACAACATTGACTGTAAGAGCAAGGGGCTTCTCCTTTCTTCCAGAACCTGCGATGCTCCATGCATGTCTCCACCTGCAGGACAGAATCCACCCTCTCTCTGGTGGGTAAGGCAATGCTGAAGAAAGACAGTCTTGAGAATGGCAAAGCAAAGGTCCCTAAATTTGCTTATGACCACCAGGGCATGCGGTGAAGAGCAGTGGGCTTCAGAACTGGATAGGCCAGTGATCATCTCCTCTGTGTCTTGCCCCCTTGCCATCAGTAGGCTCGCTTACATCATCTTTGAGCCTTTAATGACTCATGAGTAAATCATGGATAAAATATTTGCCTCTCAAGATTTTGTGAGCATCAAATGAAAGAATATATTTAAAAGGCTTAACACAGTGCCAGGCTTAAATAATTGCTCAGGAAATAGTAACTATTATTATTATTTTCTCCTCCAAGTGGCAGGGAGCAAACTGCCATTTTATGCTGCACATCTGTACGCGTAAGCATTAGGAGTTCGAGCCAGGCATGTCTAGATCCCGTCTGGGTCTGATGTTTGTCAGTCTTGTGACACCAGCCATGATGCTCATCCTCTTTGCGACTCACCTTTATCATTTGCAAGATGGGGAAGTTCATAAGGTAGTGTATAAGGAAAGGGGGACAGGCAAGGGTCCAGCTAAGGTACATTACATAATTATGGCACAGAAGAGGTGCTCAAAAATGGTAGATATTGTTGTTCATCATCATCACCATCAGCATCAGCATCATCATTGTATTGCCAATCCATCAAATCATGTAAGAATTGTCCCACCTCCTGTGGAAACTCAGGCTGTGAAGAGTATTTTCCTTGACTGGAGATTAGTATATCAGTACAATTCATAGTTCATTAGAGGAGGCTGTATGCTGCTAAATGAGTCCCCCAGGAGTTGGGGACATTTCTAAAAAGTGTTTTAAGTTAATCTGTGGAGTATAAAGCAAGGACAGAGAATAGTCTTTTCCTCAGGCCTCCTTTGTGCTCACTTTGCATCAAGCACATCCTGAATCTGAGAGGACATCTGTCTTCTTTCTTTTCTAAATCACATGGACTAGAAGCATGGCTCTAGGTACAGGTGTGTCACTTGAGAAAACATTCTGCTAGTGAGAATATACAATGTGTTCACCTTGCACTAGGAATTAGGACTTTGACTCTATACTCCAGTTTTTGTCTGTCAGGCCAGACCAGATGTAACTGTTTTCATGTCTTTAGTCTTTCTGCTCCTGTCTCCCAAATTTATTTATTTGGATTTTAGTTCTGACACATTTATCTTCAATCAGTTCATCTATAAACATTTGTGTAATTCTGTAGCTCTTGACCTGGACAATCACTTGGGGAACTTTAAAAAAATACTGGCCTATAGAGGCTGAGGGGTGAGGGAAAGAGAAGATGTAGTCAGAGAGTACAAACATTCAGTTAGAAGGTGAATACCTTCTAGAGACCTAATGCACACCATGGTGACTATAGTTAATAATGGGTTGTATACTTGAAGTTTTCTAAAAAAAATAGATCTCAGGTGTTCTTACCACCTATCCACACAGAAGGTAACTGTGTGAGGTGATGGATATGTGAATTAGCTTGATTATGATAATCATTTCACAATGTATACATATATCAGAACATCATCTTTGTACACCTTAAATGTTTCTTTATGTATTTTTGAGAGAGAGAGAGAGAGAGAGAGAGAGAGAGAGAGAGAGACGGGGAGGCATTGTGAGCAGGGGAGGGGCAGAAAGAAAAGGAGAGAGAGAGAATTCCAAGCAGGCTCTGCACTGTCAACGAAGAGCAGTTTGTGGGGTTCAAACTCACAAACTGTGAGATCATGATATGATCCAAAATCAAGAGTTGGATACACAACTGACTGAGCCACCCAGATGCCCCTGTAAACTTTAAAAACATATACTTTTTATTTGTCCAAAAATAAACAACAAAAGAGCTAATTGGAAAGCTGTACATAAGTAATGGGGAAGGAAGGAACATGTGAGTGTGGGCTGTTTGGGGTAGAGTATTCCTGCAGGGATGCCTGTCAAGTGGAAAGAGAGGACAATGAGAGTATAGGGCACATTAGACACATGGAATGTGAGGCAGAAAGAGATTTTAGCAAGTTGAAGATAAACAGGGGTTATTTTATTTTTTATTTTTAAGTTTATTTATTTTTGAGAAAGAGCACACTACATGCATGAATTGGGGAGGGACAGAGAGAGGGAGAGAGAGAATCCCAAGCAGACTCCACACTGTCAGCACAGAGCCTGATGTCGGGCTGGATCTTGCCAACCATGAGATCATGACATGAGCTGAAATCAAGAGTTGGAAGCTTAACTGACTGAGACACCCAGGTGCCCCAATAGAGGTTATTTTATTTTCTTTTTTATTTTTTTCTTAATGTTTTTATTTATTTTTAAGACAGAGAGAGACAGAGCATGAGCAGGGGAGGGGCAGAGAGAGAGGGAGACACAGAATCCGAAGCAGGCTCCAGGCTCTGAGCCATCAGCACAGAGCACGATGCGGGGCTCGAACCCACACAATGTGAAATCATGACCTGAGCTGAAGTCGGATGCTCAACCGACTGAGCCACCCAGGCGCCCCCAATAGAGGTTATTTTAAAGCAAGATTGGCCAGCAATGGCCTGTGGGTCAAATCCAGCCTTCTGTCTGTTTTATTTCCATAGTAAGGCTGTTTATACACTTTTAAGTGGTTGCAAGAAATCAGAAGAAAAAATACCTGAAACATATGAAAAGTATATAAAATCCAAATTTTAGTGTCTATTAATAAAATTTTATTCTACCACAAAAACAAAATAAATACTATCACCTGAGTCCCATGTCAGACCCACTAAGAAAGGGATCTGGGTTGGGCATGGGAGGAGAGGTCTTCAGTACTGGCAGCTCTTTAAAAGCTTCCCAGGTAACTTTGTGGCCCAGGTTGAGAATTAGTAATTCACTTCTCACTCTATGCGGGGAAGAATCCCAACCATGCAAGGTTGATGAGGAAATTCAACATGTGATCATGTCTGTGGAAATTCTTTGTAAACTAGACAGAAACATGCATACATATGCTTCTTGTCGCCTTTGGCTTTTAGACACAAATCTCAGACTCGGAGTCCAGATGCGGGGGCTGTCGGGTGAGCAGTGAGCAAGCTCTCTCCATGTGGTTTGAACCTCCCCACTTTGCAGGCTTGTGTGCTCTTTTCTCTCCAGCTCTCCCCAGGCAACTGGTGCTGATCTGTACCTGCCTCAGGGTGTCTCCTGAGCTTGAGTGGCTTCAGAGGTGGCTTCATGCCACAGATCTGTGTGCCAGGACAGAACGCTCAAATGCATGTCCCTTGTAAACCATTGTGACTTGGCATTGGATAGGAGATGAGATGGTCCCTGACAGGGAATGAGGTGGCCTTCTGAGTTCTATCTTGTCCACCTAGGGCACTGCTTCCTGGAAGGAGGCCCTCAGCCAGGTCTGCTGGGCAATTAGCGCCTGCACAGAGAATCAGCAACTTTGCAGCTGTGTTTATCAAGTCAGACAGTGCCTGTGTCAAATCCATTGTCGCACAGTTTTATCCTGTCCCTGGTTCCATATGTGAAATCAATTACCACACATTAGGTCATGTTTAACACTTTAATGGAGCATTTTTCTGTACTATTGTTTGCATGGGGGTGCAGGAAGAATCATTATCAAGTGATTGGAAATGGATTTTATATCAGCACAAAGAGAAATGAGGCAGAAGCTAAGTTAAGTGAATTCAGAGTGTCCGAGGGAACTCCACTAGGCCAGCCTCCAGTGACTGGCATGTTCTCAGGGGAGCATAGGCCAGGCAAGTATGAAAATATTTGTTCAAACCTGGTATATGAGAATAATTTCCTCTGAGTCTTTTAGGTGTACACCTTGATTCCAGACTGCTGGCTTTTGTCCATGGTAACTCACACACAGCTTACTTCCTCCCAAGGAGGTACAGAAACATGCTCAAAAGCACGGGCTTAAAGTCAGACCACCTTGATGTGAACTCCAATTTAGCCACTTCATTGCTATAAGCCTCAGCTTCTTTATTTGTAAAACTCTCTAAGCCTCAGTTTCTTTACCTGTGAAATGGTAGTAATAACAGCACCTATCTAATAGAACTGTCTGGAGGGTTAGAAGAGGCAAATGCATATAAAACATTCAATCCTGTGCCTGGTTCTATTTCATACACCTTAATGTCATAGTCCATTTGAGCTACCATAACAGAATACCACAGACTGGCTGACTTATCAACAATACAAATTATTTCTCACAGTTCCAGAAGCTGGGATGTCCAAAGGCAAGGTGCCCACCAATTCAGTGTCTGGTAAAGACCAGCTTCCTGGTTCATAGGTGTTGTGTCCTCACTAGGGAAGGGAGTGAGGGAGCTCTTTGGAGTCTCTTTTATCAGAGTGCTAACCCCACTCCTGACCCAATGCCCTCATGATCTAATCACCTCTCAAAAGCCCCACCTCCAATGAACACTGGGTGTTGTATGGAAACCAATTTCACAATAAATTTCATATTTACAAAAAAAAAGCCCCACCTCCAAACACAGTCTCAATAGTGATTAGGTTTAAACATGGGAAGCTGGGGGTGACACATTCAGTCTGTAACACTAAATAAATGTTTTAAAATACAAGGTTTTCCCCCTCCTCCTTTACCAAAGAACCCCTTCCCCTTTGATCATACTAAGCACCTTCCCAGCAGCAGCATATTCTGAAGTCGCTTTTCCTCTTTCTCCTCCTCCTCTGCGCATGTCAATGAAGGGGCTGGCCTTGTCCATCTCTAAGGCTCTTCCCACCTCCAAACTCCTGAGTGTGGCCGGTAAATTCAAATAAACACATACACATACACACACACCCTCCCTTGCATGCACAAAGACAAAGAAAACGGATGAAGGTTAATTTTTTTGGCCCCTTCTCATAATGACTCATCCATAACGATTTCTACTGGTTGTATTTTCTTCTGTGACAGAAACAATTTACTGCATTCCTGCAAAGCCCATTTTCTCAGCATGATCTAGTTGTGTGGTGGTTTGGGAAGTAATTTACCGATATTTTGCTTCAAAATAGCTTACAAAGACAAAGGGGTTCTGTTGACACCAAGGTGCATTCCTTATGGGCTGGAAAAATAGGATAAAACAATTTAAAAAGTAAAAACATGGTATTATCATCACTTTGAACTTCAGCTGTAAATCACACACCCCTAGTTGAGACTGGCCTCTCCTCCCCTTCATTTGTGCATCTTGCTAAGAGTGCTCTGCAGTGGACTCTTTGTATGGGCAAATTCATGTCGTGTCTTGTTGGAAGCAAGTTTTTTCTGTTTGATCATGAGCCCCATCCTCAGGATGCTAATATGTGTTTTTATTCCATTTCTTGTCTTTAATATCTATGAAAAGCATGCAGCAATTGCAAGACCTGTAACTAAGGAGTATTGCCCTCACCTCCCTGGATGCTGTCCTTGGTCCCAGCTCTCTCTCTCTCTCTTTTTGTCTTCCCCTTTGGACATTCCTCAGCCTGAGAGTGTCAATTCTAGTTCCCTTAATCCTTCTCTATTCAAACTACAGACTAGAGAACTATCAGGCTGATCTTTGTCCGTTCCCTGACTTTGGTCAGGAAGAGTGAGCCTGTCCTCCTCATCCTTGAGATCTCCAGGGAGGGAGAATCCTCAGTCTCACTTGATAATCCGCTCCAGCCTGAGCTCTCCAAATTAGACAGGATTTAGGCCTCGTGTTGGTCTTAGAGTTGGCATACATTTGTTATTAGTTTTGCCCAAGGTTTTATACTCCTTTTAAAATTAATAATGATTTTAGGATTTTATAATGGGCAAGGTTTATGATCGTCAGTCTAATCCTATAAGCCTAAATCCTAAACCAACATGAATTATGCTCAGGACAGCCTAAGCAGCTGCACAGGTCTCTGATTTCCTGAGCAGTTGACATGAGTAAGGGTAAAGAGCCATTGTTATCTCCACACCGCGTTCTCACCAACAAGGGGAGTCTGTGGAAATTTATGTCTAAAGAAGAGGCCTTCAAGCACCTAATATAGATTATCTTTTGTTAGAAATGTATTTAAGTTGCAGTTATAAAATTAGAATGTGATCTTCTCTGGTTTTTAAAGCAAATGTTGAGTTACTATACTACATTTCTGGGCATTTTATAATTTACTCTATAAATATTTGCTCATTCATGGAGTGCCTGGGTGCCTTGGTTGGTTGAGTGTCCAACTCTTGATTTTGGTTCAGGTCATGATCTTGGAGTTCATGGGTTGAAACCCTGCATTGGGGTCTGCACTTACAGTGTGGAGCCTGCTTGGGATTCTCTCCCTAGTCTCTCTCAAAAGAAATAAATAAACTTAAAATAAATAAATAAATATTTTCTCATTCACAAATATCTATTGAAGACCTACTTTGTGTTATACCTTATGCTAGAGGCTTGCAAAAAGATTTAAAAGTGATCTCTGCTTTGGAGGAGTTCCCAGTTTAGTGGAGGATGTTAATGTTTTCAAAAATTTAAGTAACAAGATCCTTTTCTTTCTATATTTGTTATTTTTGCTCCTTTAGCTGGCTAGTTGGAGCTGAAAAGTAATGGGGCTTCCCAAGAAGTGCTGCTGACTTAATATGAATAATGTTCCCATCCACATTCATTTCTGCCTCCTGACATCTTGACTGTTCCTTCCTTCTTTTTGTTCCTGCCAACATAAGATCTATGTTTATTTATAAACAAAAATACCCATGACCCCTGAGTCATGAAACTATCCTAGAAAAGGTCAAGTTTCAAAAAATAACCTAGAATTCTGCCTGTTTCATTTTTGTCTGTTCTGATTTCTGCTGAGTCCTGGGCATGTGCTAATTTGTACTGCATTATTGTAGTGACAATTGAGTTCCAAGGACAGAAAGTTAATTCTCTGCTTCTCAAGTCTCCAGAGCTATGCAATCAGGTAAAAAGTCCATTAGGTCTTCAGATAGGATATATAAGGCCAAAATTATCCTACTTCTGCTCCACATTCATGCCCAGCACCAGTGGCCTTGAGTAAGCTGGGAAGGACAGCAGCAAGAACACTCCAATTTTGATCACACAGTTATCACTGGGCCTCTTCTGGGCCACTCGACCACATAAATGGCATTGTCTTCCTTGTCCTTCCCTTGTGGAGGCTGCTGAGCACAGCTAAGTGGTCTTGGAATCCTGTGGAGGAGGCTGACAGTCCTCTTGATCTGCCAGGAAGCCCAGGAGAGACATGTCTGGTTAATAATAGAATCAGCTACTTGACAAGGTTCTTTTAATTTATTAGAGGTATGCTTCAGATGGCAAGTGGTTGGAACTAGGAAGGTAAGAACTAGAAAGTGGGCAAATAGTGTTTCTTTTCACTTGTGGCATCAACTTCTGAAACAACTCCTACTCCCGATCTCTTTGACACTTTCAGGGCTCAGCTGATCACCTCCAATAGAAGAAGACATTGCCATAGTTCGCTTCCATTCCTCTGAGACCAATGCATTTTATTTAATTGACATCACCCCATGGTACCTAGATATCTAGAATTTGTCCTAATGGCCTTCTTTATACCCCAGGAAGGACTCTCGAGGCCAACACAAAAGGGCAGCTTTGTCCATTGAACAGGCGACTCCATTAATTTGGGATGAACTGAGTGTCAGCAAATTGAGTTTCAAGGGCAGCCTAGGAAATTTGTCAGTTTGAGGCACTTTGCTGTGTGTCCAAGGGATCCTTAGTAGCTGGATTTTGGAGGCTTGTTTACGTTGGTTTATGTAACAGCCATAGTCCCCCAGGTAGATTAAATAATTTCTTCATTTAGAACATCCAAAGTTGTATGACATTTGAGAGATTTCCTCAACCTTGGCAAGGGCAAACACTCACTTTATTGCTTTCCCTGATTCTTTACTTAAAGACAACAGACTGCATTCTTCCTCATGGCAACAGCAGGAGCAGAGGTGAGTGGAAATTATCACAGATGTTTTATGATGCTCAAGCCCTTGCAGTCGTGCTCCCCAAACTGGCTAATAGCTTCTCTCCTGTGTTTTCTCATACTGTCTCCTGTAATTTTTCCTCCCATTTTCTTTCCAAGTCAAGATCTTTGCCCTTTACATGAAGCATAATAATACTTAGCATTTATGCAACTCTTTGCATTTTTAAGACCCCAAATGATCATTAATTAGCTAAACTACACAAGCTAAAGCTTGCACAGCTGGCCAGATGTTACCCCATTGCACAGATGGGAAAACCGAGGCCCCTGTGGACTGATTCACAATCCAAAGCCATATAATCTGTCTCCCACCTCAGAGACACAGGTTTCAAGAGAAGGCTCCCTCCACACTTGGCTCCCAGAAGTAAAGTCAAGAGAGGAAGAAAAAAGACCAGAAGTTGTTTTCCCTACATAGTTTCTCTATTAAAATCCAACCTGTTCCCATTTTCAACTATTTCCTCAGTAATCTGTCTGAGCTATAGAGAATTCCAGGTCTGTTCAACAGGGAGCACCAGCATTGCACTTTGGGGCTACTCATGACTTAGTAAGCTCATCTGTGCCCCTATCCTCCAAATTATCAATAGAAATTGGAAATACTTCAGGACTCAAGATGAATTCCCATCAAACACCTCTTCTGTGGCTTCCTTGGAGTGTACCCACCTTCTAGCACAGTTACTGAGGCTATGTTATATTAGCTTATCTATGAGCATATCACCGAGGGTAGGATCAACAACCTTGCTGTAGTAAAGCAATAATTATTTATTAATTCACCATTTCTACATGGTCCATCTTGCTCTTAGGATAAAAGTAAGCTGGATTTTTCAGACATGGTTGTTATCCAACACCCAATGATCTTTCTCTCAATTAACTCCCTCTTCATTTGTTTTGAAGTTCTTTCTCATAGACAAGTTAGGTGTAGTTACCAAAATCTAGTTTTCTGGACCCTAATCTTTCTGCCTTTTTAAGAACACACATTGTGTTGCTTGCTCTCTTTCTAGCTTTGGAAATTTATCCAGTCACTTATGAGCTCTCAAGAGTGGGATTTGTTGAAACTACAATTCTATCAGTCGGTGTTTAATGACAGTGCCCACAAAGTTATAAGACACCGAATGGCAGAAGTAATATTTTATTTATTTATTTTTTTATTCCCCATGGTGTTGAGCACTGTGCCCTGGCAGATTAACAGTTGCTTAAAACCTGTGTGAAATGCACCCAGCCCTTTGGGAAATGCTGCAGAATATATTATCTTTCCCAACCTTCTAGGAATTTTCAATTTAGGTGGGTAAGCAAGTTTTATATCCATGAAACTTTTAGAAAATAGTAAATGACAATATGATCAAAGGCCAGAACATACCATAAAAACCATGTGTATAATGCTCCAGCAAGTAAGATAATTAAGAATAGGATCTTACAGCCAACACACCTGACAATGTGCTCTGAGTACAGCTGGAGGCAGTAGGAAGGTGGGATTCCATTTGAGTTCTGGAGTCAGATTTGGATTCAAACTCAGGCCTTCTGACATTGACTTTCTGTTTGATTTGTTCAAATTGCTTGACCTCTGTAAGCTTTGTAAACTCATCTGTAGTAAGGGAATAATAATATTTCTAAGAATGCAGAAGAAGGAGAATTTTGTCTCTTTTGTTCACTACCATACCCTCATTGGCTATAAAAGTACCTACCTTGTAGTAAAAGATCAATAAACATTTGCTGAAACAATCTACCTCACCAGCTTTTCATTAGTTGAGGTAATACATTTGTGTTATAAATTCAACACAGTATTCAGCATAATAAATGCCAAATAAAGTTTTTTTTTTTTTTATCATTATCATCATTTCCCCTGGGCTTAGGAGTACTAAGCCTTCTGGCCATGTAGGCCTTGAGTTTTATTTTCCCTGTAGCAATGACACAACAGCCTTTCTAAGAGAATATTGGGTCCGTTGAAAGCTATACACACATTCTGACTGGTTTCCTGCATTTCTTCACTCATGCATTTCTTCACTGACTTCATCACGCTACTTTATCATTTGTTGATTCCAATCTTTCTGGATCTTTGACCTCTTTGTTATTTTCCCTAGATTGTATATGATTAACTTGTTGCATCTTTTTTTTTTTTCAGACTTCATCTCATCTTGATGGTTGAAGGTGATTTTCTTATGAATGACCAATGCCCAGTGTGAATCCATAAGATACAGTCTGAAGTCCTACTAGCTCCTGGATAACTAGCTTATAGTTTCTGGGAAGGAGCATCCTTAGACCTTCTGGGGCACTGGAACAACTCCCTGGCAGATGGGAAGCACTCTTCCATCTGCCTGAATTATTTGAAGTTTAGAACAGAATTAATCTACGTAAGTGACACTGCTTTTGTAAAGAGAGCACAGACTTAGGATCCAGGTTCTGCCACTTATGAGCTGCACAATTTTGGAAAGCCTCATCTCTGATTTTCTATTTCTTATTCAATAAATTGTGGTTAAAAGTACCTCCCAAATAGGGTTGTGGTCAATGTTAAGAAAAATGATGTGCATAAGGCACTTTATATCTTTCCTGGCATATAGTTGCTTTTATTTTTCTGTTTCTTGTTTCCAGGAACCATGTTCAACCATTCATAAGTTCTCCAAGAGAGATCCATTTGGTCCAGAAGTTACTTTTCACACATGAAGAGAATGATGTTCCAAGAACTGACTTCTTACAACCAAGCCTGAGTGTGGCCTGTACTTTCAGACACTGCAGGGTGTTGGGTGTTGCAAAGAATACCAAAGACAATGAAATTTCCAGTATAACTAATACTCTATACTCACACAAATATGTAAGACAACAGCAAGCAGCACAGGGAAGCATTTAGTGAGTTAAATTAGGTAGTACAAAATCTCAGTGCTGTGGTGATTAAGAAGAGAGGAAGGTCAATGAGAGCTGAGAATTAGAAAGAGCTCCACTGAAGATGTCCTGGAAGCACTGGCCCTTGAAGAATGAGGTTGAGAAGGAGGAGACAGGGAGAGACTTTTGCTGTCAGCATCTTATAGAAAAAAAAAAAGAGATTTTCCTGGATTAGACCTACTGGATGCTTTACAGGTAGTGTAAAGATGAAGCTATACATACTAGCTGGCAGTCAGGAGACCCCACCAGTGCAGGCGAAGGCCATGAAAGAGCAAATGAAGACTGAGCAGTGACCTCTGTAGTGGTCAAGACCCATGGGAGACTGGAGACTCAATGCCCATACTTCCATTACAGAGGGCAAGGCTACGCATAGCACTGTAAATTGTCCTGGCCAGCAGGAGATATTATAGCAAGTGCCCAGGAAGGCAAGGAATGCATGGTCAAGGCCACTTCATTTTACAACTCCAGAGGCATGATTCATATAGAATACCCTGGGAAAAGTGCCATCTGAAGTCAACACAAGGTGGCAGCCCCAAGTGTAGTTCATCCTTTATGTTGGTACCTTCAGTCAGCATACACTTTGGGTGTAGATGCTATTTGCAATGAGATAGTCCCACATACTTCACTTGATCAGCATGGGATGGGTGTTCAAAAAAAAGATAACTTTACAAGGGCATTATACATAGTACAGTGATTTTGTTACTACCACAACCTTTTATATGTCACGTGTGACAGACAATTCAGCAAAGTGCATCGTGCATTGATTGTAACTTGGAATTCTTATCCTTTCAAAGTGGCTTTTTATAGGCACAATGCCCCCAGAGGCTAAGTAGGTTGAGATTGTTTGAGGAGAGAGTAGGCGCAAAATTGTCCTCATTTGTCTTCACAAACTTATTCGCTTTTTAATTTATTCCTTTTCTTTCTTTCTTTCTTTCTTTCTTTCTTTCTTTCTGTCTGTCTGTCTGTCTTTCTTTCTTTTTCTTTCTTTATTCTTCCCTCCCTTCCCCTTCCTCTTTTCCCTTCTCCTTCCCTTTCTTTCCCCTTTTCTTCTTCCTTCAGTTGGAAAAGGCAAAAGACATTACATGGCTGTAAGGAGCTCTGGGTTTGAGCAGTACCTTCCACTATAGAAAAAACAAAATGCAAAGGGACAGCTGAGACACATCTGAAATTTGTTTGACCTGCCTGTCACACTCTTGTCTCTCACTTTTTCTATTTTATTTCTATTTTCTATTTTATTTCTTTGATTCTTGACTCAGTTCTCCATGGATTTTGTATGTGCAGTTATTAAATATTTCAAATTTTTTGTAACTGTGAGATACAGTATGAATTATATTTTACAACCTTAACCCAGCACACATGCACAAATACACACACACACACACACACACACACACACAAAAAAAAAAAAAAAACAACAAAACCATCATTGAACAATATTTAACCTTAACATGAATGATGAACTCTGACATTTTCTATTTTATTCTATCTTCTGTTCTGTACCATCCATTCAATTTCATTCAAAAACAATTCACTGAGTCAAAAGCCACTAGATTCATCTCCTAAATAATTAATGGATCACAACTGGTGTTTTGAAAAACTCTTGTTTTTGATTATTACTAACTTCTGAATTAGTCTCATCTCTGTGTGGATTTTGTTTCTACCTGACTCCAGAATATTCCTTTTTTTAAAGTTTATTTATTTATTTTTGAGAGAGAGAGAGAGAGAGAGAGAGAGAGCAAAGGAGGGGGCAGAGAGAGGAGAGATAGAGGATTCCAAGCAGGCTTCACACTGTCAGCATGGAGCCCAGAACCGAGCTTGATCTCATCTCAAGAATCCTGAGATCATATCTGAGCTGAAATCAAGAGTCTGAAGCTCAATCGACTGAGCCACCCAGGTGCCTCCAGAATATTCCTAATTGGTTTATCTCTTTGAAATTCTGGCCAAAAACGATAAGACTAATAATACGTATTAAAGAACATATAAACAAGTTTGAAAGGATTTTGTGGAAGCAGCCACATGACATTAGTTTAAAATTCAGGATCTCACATGTTATTCAATATGTGAAAAGTTTTATTTTTTCTATTCTATTATAATCCCTACCTGCGTTTGGATGAAGGTCCCTGCAGGTGCATGCCTTTTTTGCGTCCTATGAAACAGGTGTGCACACTGGCCAGTCAGGATGGACGCTGGCAATAAGCAATCCTTAAGAGGGCACTGAGGCCAGCTGGTTCCATATCTGATTGGTTCTTAAGTAACCAATCATCTGTTTAAGTCACAAATGCAGTCTGAGGAAATTAGAATATGCAGCCTAAGATTTTCATCAGGATTCTGAACTTGGTTTAACAAATCAACTCATCGAGGAAAACAGTAGCTTTCTCCTCTCCCCACTCCAGCAGGCCCTCAGCCTCCAGCAGGCAGACAGATGGAGACTGGCAGTGGGACTGGGGAGGGAGAGGGAGTCATGGGATCTGAGACAGGCTTCCCATGGCAGGAACTGGGACATACCAGCTGAGGAAGAGGTGCATGCCCACATCAAGAGAATGAATATGAGGTCCCAAGTAGAGACTGTCATAGAACCTTGCCCTTGTGTCTCTTCACACTCTGGCAGGAGCCCTCTTAGGCAGGATTCAAACTGGCTCTGACCTACTTTTCCTTCTCTGGTATGGGCCATCTCTGGCCACAGGTAGCTTAAAGTGCAGGCTGATCTGATTTATCCTTTTCCTGTGAGTCAGGCACAATTCTTCTCTCTTTCACACTGACCACCAAAAATCGGGCTAGCAATCCTGACAAAAGAAGGAGGCATACTCCTTCCCCAGGGGGCTTGGGTGTGGAAGCATGGTGACAGCTCCTTCTAGAGAAAAACTCATCAAATCTTCCCTTGACTCTTTTATGTCTTAAAAGCACGTGAAGTGCTCAGAGCTGTGCAATGAGTTTCACTCATTTCCTTTGGTAATCTACATTGTTCTGACCACTCTGAAATTTCCTGCCTACTGCATTGTGGCACCTCTGCAAAAACTAAAACTTTCATATCTGTCACTATAAGAAAAATATTTAAAATGACATGCGTTTTTAAGGAAAATGTAACAGAATTTTTTATGTTGTAACTGTATTAAGTCAGGTCAAATCAATCAATTTCAAATTAAATAGTCAGTTTCATTATATTTAATTATGCCTTCCTTTACAATTGACCTTTTTTTAAAAATTCATGTAAATTTACTTTCTGAACAATCTTTCATATTTAGGATTCACTACTAAAATCACAGGAAAAAAAAATCTGCAATCCACTCTTCTCTGTTTTCACAAATGGAATCTTAAATCAAATATTCAAAAAAAAAAAAAAATCCAAACAAAAAAGACTTGGTTGGTTACCATGTCAATTACATCATCAGTTTTGTTCAATTACCGCAATAGGCCCTGGAAGGTCAAGAAAATTCAAGGTAAAATTCCTCACCCCCATAGCATCCTAAATCCCCACCCCCATCTCACACCACCAAACTATGAAGAGGAGGAAGAGCAAAGACAGTCAAATTAAACCATGAATACCAGGAACTGAGTCAGGAAAATAAGACTTGCACCATTGTTCAGGGGAGGAAGCTAGAGAGAACAGGGCTGTGGGAGAGAGGAGTCCATAAAAATCTGAAAGAGACCCAAGACCTTCAGTGTTCAAGGTTACTACTGGAGTGGTGAGGCTCCCAGTCCAGTTCAGCCTGGCTTCTGGCTAACTCTGCATATCTTGGTCTCTCTGCTTGCTGCTTGTTCCTTCTTTCCCTTGGGTCTTACAGCCAATAATGGGAAGATAATTGTCATTGGCTTTGATCCAGCCTTCCAGGTGGCAATATTTCCTATTTTTACTTTTTTTGGTGGTGATTAAAATATTTTTTACTATTAAACAGCTACTACCTGATTAATGAGAGTTTAGTTTGGAGGATGGGTTTTGCCAGGTGGAGATTATACGAAAACTCTTTGTGGATTGTAAAGAAACACATATAATAAGTGTAACCTGAGGGGAAAAGATTGCTATTTAAAAAAATAAATGACTTCATCCACTTGTGCATTATAAGGGAGTGCAGCTTTATCTCAGGGAAGATGGCTCTTTTGTTTAGGAAAGCCAATTAATAGGCCTTTGGGTTAGGCTCCAAAGCCTAGTCTGCAGTGAAGGATTGAGACAAAAGAGAATTAAATCTCTCTGCATAATAAAGCAGAAGCCTTGACCCACGTGATCCAAGAGCTGTGCCACATTTAAATACTCACAGTCCAAACTGGAGCTTAACATCTCTTGAGTCTCTTTTTGCCAGAGTCTAAGAATAGAGTCTCTAGTTCTTGAGCTCTCGGTGACCCCTGGGAGAACTCTAGGCTCTTCTTCTAAAAGCTCTTTCTTTCATACAACCATCCCATCCCTTTCATCTTGCCACTCTCTTTATTGCTTTCCTACTCCCCTCCTACCTGAAGGATTTACTACTCAAGGGTCAGGCCTCTTTCTCCCCTTTCCTCCTCCTCCTCCTCCTCCTCCTCCTCCTCCTCCTCCTTCTTCTTCTTCTCTCTCTCTCTCTCTCTCTCTCTCTCCATTCCCCTCTCTGCCCTTCTTACCCTCACATGTCTTCTTCAGTTCTCTTTCCCCTCCCTTTGCCTTCTCCCTCTCTCCCTCCTCCTCCCCTTCTTTGGACACCTGAAGACAATCTTTTGCTACCAGATTTTCTTTAAACTCCCAATCTATTCTCCTCACTTTGTAACTTTTGCTTAGTTGTATCAGGAAAATTCCTTCTCCCCTCCTCCCTCCAGACTCTTTCCCTCCTTTTTCTTCCCTTCTCCTCCTAGTTTCCCTCCTCTTTTTTCAACTGGTGAGGGAAACATAAAAACTGACTCTAATTATGGAGGATGAGCACAAGTAGTGCTAGCTATATACCTGTATCAAGCAGAAGACGACTCATAAGTTTTGAAGTGAAATGAGACATAGTAAAGAGCCTGTGCCATCAACCTCAATAGCCCTTGAGGTAACCCCAAAGCCTCCTTCAAGAGCACCACACAGTCTCCATTTAACTCCTTATCCTTCTCCAATTAATCTTACTTTCTTCACGAATGAGCTTTCATGTAAAAAGAAAAAGGCATTTCATTTTATTGTTCCACTGTTTGGTTTAATTACTGGTATGGCACAGTTATTGTTTTCTACAAAGTTTCTTTGCAACTATAGAATACTGGAACCACATTACGGATTAGATAATCATTGATGGGCTGGGCTGGAGCTCTATTTATAACATCATTTCTATGGGAAATTTATTCCAGGTCCCAAGCAACTAACTTAAAGATGAACTTTTTGATTATGACTTGGAACAAAGCATAATCATTGGAAACTTCTTGCTCATGAATATGTAGGATAGGTTTGTGATGGCTACATTAGGCCATGGTTCAGTCAGCACACAGGGTTCTCTTCAGGTTCTTTCTCACCTGTTCTCAGCAAACACAGGGCTGTTGGCCAGGCTCTGAGCAATTTGCTAACTACCTCACAGAATCACTCACAGAGAGGCAGATGGATCCCTACTTTACATAAGTAATTCCCACTCATGTATATGGTCTGAGGACTCTGCTTCTGCATGTGGAAGGTGATTTCTACGGAAACATTGTTTATTCATATGGAACATAATCCATGTGAGTGCTCAAAAGTCAATTGCTTTTCTGGCAGACCTTGGGGGGCAGTGTTTATGGTAGAAAATACACAGCGCTCTTTCAATGGCTTGGGCAGGTCACCTTGAGCTAGTGAACTTAGCTTTTTTTAACCCTTCACGAGAGTTATTTTGGGGGAAATGCAATAAGCATGATTCATACACCACACACACACACACACACACACACACACACACCACACACACACATACAACCTTTCATCTTCTAATCCCTCATGATTTATTGGTTGTGCTAAGAATGGCCAATGGAGGATATTTTCTGAACCTAACAGGAATTTGCTTCATGGATTGGGGATTTTAATCTTCCAAGCATTTACTTCTGGTGGTGATGATCATGGGGGGCGGGGAAAGAAGTTGCCAGGGCAGTGCTGCCCCAGCCCCCAGGCTCTGAGAATGATTCCCCTGTGGAGAGCCATTTACACTTAGGAAGAAATGTGATCACCTCATGCTTACTATGGTGTTTGGGGTGATTTGAATTGCAATGTGCTGTATCCAATCCACAGAGTAAAGAAAACCGAAGCATTATCATTAAAGCTTGAAGTGTTGAAATAAGTGGCCTGGGCCTGGCTTCCATGGGGATAAAAGATTCATCTGTTAGCACCAGAATAAAATCCCTGCAAAAAAATGGGTGGGCAGGCATCTCCTCTGTGCAAACGTCCTATGTAGACACACATGCACACATATGTATGTAGCTTTTTCTTCTGGTCACTAGCTTTTCTCTCTTAGATGCATGATTTGTTGGAAGGCACTTATCTATTAGGAGAGAAGGCTGGTTGTTTCCTTGGAGGAGCAGAGATATTTGCAAATTCCTCTAAATTCTCTCCCAACTCCCCCTAAAAGATAAGGAGCTGATTTGCCTAGGGCTATTATTGCAGGAGGGTTGTGTCCACACAACATTAGCAGCTTCTGATATACAGGCACCTTTGAAGCTGCTGGCAGCACCGCCCGTAATAACACTCTTCTTTACAAAGTGCTTGTTGTTAAATATTTATGAGGCCTTGCAAGATGGGTCCCCATCACTGCCTGGGAATGTATAAATGCTCTCCAGCATCGTATAGGGTTGCGCTGCAAAAGATGTTGTGCAGAGTCTTTCCAGTCGCTTCTCTGATGCTGCTAAAACTGCACAGCTCTGAGCTGGTGAAATCACCACTTCAGTGGAGGAATGCTGCAGAGGTGTTAGCTACAGAGCCAAAACATAAGGGGAGAGGGAAGAGGAAAAGGGGGAGGGGAGAAGGAGTGGGGAGGGGGAAAGGAAGAGAGGGAGGGGGAAAGAGTGGGGGAGGAATGTGGAAAAGAAGGAGGAGCTGGAGCATAGAAGAGGGGATGAGGGATATGACTATTCCCAAGCAAGAGCCAGGGCAGGCTCCCACCTCACAATCTTTTAAATATTAATAGGTTCCAAAAATATGTTCATAAAAAATGAACAAAACTAAAATAAAAGGAAAAGCAATAGAGTGGGGGAAACAGTGGCAGTGAAGATGACAAAGTAAAAGTTAGTTTGTCTTCCTCAGCCCCACGCAGCTCAGGTAGCACATGTTCAGCAGGCAGAGCACAGCCACAGATTTCCTGAACCCACCCAGACAGGTGCCCCTGTACCTGAATGTGTGTACACATCAGTTGCAGTTTTTGCTATTGGAAGCTTCCAGTTCAGTAGGGCTGGGACAGGGTCTGAGATTCTGCATTTCTCACAAACTCCCATGTGAAGAAGTTGCTGTTGCTGCTGGTCTGCCTTGAAAAGCAGGGGTCTAGCCGCTGTCCAAAAGAACTTTCTGTGATGATGGACTCCTACGTCTGCGAAACCCAATATAGTGGCCACTAGCCACATGTGGATACTAGTCCTTGAAATGTCGCTAGTGTCACTGGGGAACTGATGTTCTAATTGTATTCCATTTTAATTAATTTGAATGTAAATAGTCATATGTGACTGGAGGCTGCCTGTTGGAGAACTAAGGAAGAAGTTTCCATCAGTAGACTTCAAAACCAGTGTTTCTCAGTTGAAGGTGAGATCTAGAACTTATCTGCTGACTAAATGTGTGACCCTTTGTGAGCCCAGAATGCCCAGCAAGCTTCAGCTATACTCCTGGGCTGCTGCCTCCCTCCCTGGTTTGTCCTTCTGCACTCCCACTGAATGGCACCTGATCTGAGATGGCACCTTCTTCACTGGGTTCGGATAACCTACCTCTCTACTACACACCCCTGCCTTGAGGCCTAGCTCCCTTGTTGCCTAACCTCAGATGTTGCTGGGCACCCTGCCTCAGGTCAGATGTCCTTGTTACTATCACAACAGAACTGCCTCCAGGGCCTCTGTGTGCAGATACCTCACCCACCTGTACTCCATGTCAACCCCATGGGCCCAAGTGAATGCTCCCTCTGTAGGCTCTTCTTTGGGTTGATGAGGCTTTCAAGCAGCTGGTGGGGAGCAGCAGAAAGTAGAGAGAAAAAGCTCAGGCTCCAAGTTCAGACAAACATAGATTCAAACCCTGACTTGCTTCTTCCTACCTGTGTGGTTTTGGGCAATTTTAACTTTTCGAACTTCAATTCTGTCACCTTAAAAAATGGAGCTATACTAGTATCTACCTTTCAATAATGTTATGTAGACTAGAGATAATAATTATGAAGTATGCTTAATACATGGTATCTGCTGGTATGCTAGTAGTAATAGCAACAGTAATAATAACAACAATAATGAAGTCCTGTGCTTTATTTCTTCAGTTGGGTCCACTGGCTCCACCTCCACTCAATACTAGTCAATTCTTTTCTTTTCATGAACCCACAGTTAATGCCTCCAAACCTTGGCAAGCAAAAATATGTGGGGACAATATATAAATTCCTAAGAGAGATCACCAGATTCACTTTACTAGGTAGAGTACATGCAAAGGAAAATACAAATGGTAAAATAAAAATCTTAGAATTCTTGTTAGCCCTGCTAATCATTATATAAATGAGAAGAAAATCACTGCTCAAACTATTATAAGAGCCTGTTGGAGCCATATAATTTTGTACTGGTGACATTGTAAATTGGTGTAATAATTCTGGAAAGCAATCTGGTAAAAACCATTCATTCAGTGGACATTATTGAGTGCCTACCAAATTCCAGATATTTTGTTAGGCTCTGGGGATACAGAAATGAATAAGGACAGGTCTTTGTCCACAAAAGTCTATAAAATGGTGGGCATTGTGTAAGATGTGCCCCCACAAAGAACTATCCTACTTCTTGACTCAGTAACCTCAAATAAATCACTTAAAAATATTTTCTTATAATAATGTGCTTTGTTATGCCTTCTGTAATAGTGAAAGACTAGCTATGATCCAAATAAACAACAATCAAGAAATGTTTAAAATTATAATTTATCAATAGAGTAAAATTTAATGTTGACATTGAATTGATAAATACGAGAACTGTGGAGACATTTAAAATAATGTCAAATTAAAAGAACACAAAATAGTATGCACAAAATAATGTAAGCATGAAAAATTATGTATGACCAAATTAAGAATCAGATATGAGTAAATTTCATAAGTAGGGTTTTATGTTTTGAATGGAGCATTATATTGTGATAGTCATTCAGGCTGTTGACACATACTGCCTCCCACAAATCCTGCACCCCAACCTCCCTACTTCCTGGATCACAGTTTCATGGCAAGGTGGCAAGTCCTTGAACTCTGGGCCCTTAAGCAGAGCCATGAGATTTGCTTTGGCCAATGAAATATAAGTGGAAGTGCCACTCAGCACTTCTTGGTGGGAGATTTAAGAGCTGGTTCTCTTAGGATGGACAATTCATCACATTCCCTTTCCCTGCCAATGCAACCAGCAACACTTCAAAGGCTAGATGCTGCATCAGCCAGGATCCTGGGCTGAAGAGATATGCAAAAGAGACCCAGACAACTTGTAATGTATATTTACCATATGTGAAAAAAATAAATGTGTTCTTTTTACCCTTGAAGGTCTCTTTTACCAAAATCCTGATCAATAGATATGTGTATATTATTTACTAATTTTTAAACTTTACAGACCATTTACTAATTCTAAATGATACTAATATGGCCTTGCAGAGCTGTTTCACAAATCACAAGATGGTATGAGCTTTATGACCTTGGAACTCACCAACCAGGAGACCTCCATATACTTCCATAAACACTGATAGGTTTCAACACCAGCTGGTATTTTCTAATTCAGTAGTTCTAAAACTTTACAGTCTCGGTATTCCTTTATATACTCCAAGATAGCTGAGGTCCTCAAAGAAAGATTATTATGTGTGAGTTATCACTATTTCTATCACTATTTATTTTTAAATTTTTTTTCATGTTTATTTATTTATTTTGAGAGAGAAAGAAACAGAGCACAAGTAGGGGAGGGGCAGAGAGGGAGAGAGAGAGAGAGAGAGAGAGAGAGAGAGAGAGAGAGAGAGAGAATCCTGTCTGATGTGGGGTCGATCTGAACAGTGAGATCATGACCTGAGCTGAAATCAAGAGCCGGGAACTTAACCAACTTAGCCACCCAAGTGCTTCTATCAATATTCTAATATTGATAGTGATACCAATATCATAAATAAAAACTAAAAAAAAATAATATTTGTCAATGTAAAATAACAATAAACCCTTTATAAGATGGTTTTATGAAAAATGACCACAGTTTCCAAAATAAAAACAATTTAGTAGGAAAAGTGTCATTATTTTAACATACTGCAAATCTTCTTAATACCTAACAATAGAATTAAGCTGGATTCTCTTACCTGCTTTTGCATTGAATCTGTTGGAACAGGTTGATTTTGATTGAAGTATGCGAAGAAAATTGGGTCTCACACAGATATGTAGAAGGAAAAAGGAGAAGTATTCTAATAGGCTTTTCAAGTAATTATGGATATTCTTTGTTACTACACCAAAACTTGACAGGTTGTAGCAGTTTCTTAAAGGTTACAACCAATATGGAATCTGAAACCACATCAGTGAACTCTCATAGTCTGTTATATAAAAATTCATTGATCTAAATTGCACTCTCAATGGATCTTTTACCCATGCATGATTCCATAACATCAGGCATTGGTCATTTGAAAAATACTGGTTTGTTAAATTATTCAGATAGTCCAAAATTTGACACATTGCATAATCTAATATCAAAACCCCCCCTTTATTAATACAATTACTGATCATATAAGCAAAATCCCCTGTGAGTATTGGGATGCTGTCAAGTCTATGGTGCCAGACACACTTTTTTTTTAATTCTTAGTTTTGCTCAAATGCTCACATTTTGTCATTGGTAACAAATATTCTAAGTTGCTTTCCCTTAAGTGGTAGGCTCCCTTTGCTCATTTTTAAGAAAATGTATGCCAAATGCCCAAGTCAGAATAACCATGGTTTGTCTGAAATTTGTCCTTTCAAGCAAAAATTGTGTTCCAAGAAAAAAAGTGGCTAACAACTTTGTATGGTGACAGAAGTGGCTAACTACCCTTATTGTGGTGACCATTTCGTAATGTTTGTAAATATTAATTCACTATATTGTACAGCTGAAACTAACACAAAAACATGTTAATTATTCTTCAATTAAAAAAAAGAAAAAGTGGCTAGTTGAGCTCACAACTTAATCATGCATGTTCATTTCCTCAAATGAACAATCATACTCGGTTTTGCCAGCAAATGTGTTTTATGTGTCCATCAGTTTGTCACACAGAACATTAAAAATGTTTGGATTTAAGAGTTGAGGTTTAATAAAATTAGTCATTTTTACTGCTTCATTAGAGGGTATTCTTAGGTGAACTGGCTTTTTATTTTCCTTACTGTGAGGCTGTAGCAGTAAAAAATATAATGGCTAAGACAGTTTGGTGCCTGTGTCTTTGATTCCTGCTAAGTGGTCAGCATTTTCACCTACCATGGCTTTTGTATCACCAGGGCGAATGTCAATGGAGTGAAAAAGACAAATAGTATTCTTAGTGTAAGTATGAAAATAATTTTGACCCCCAAGAGGCTCCTATGAAGGTGTTGAGGACTCCTGGGGGTCTGAGATCACACTTTGTACACCGCTATTCTAGTCTATTGCATACGTAGTTTTGCTGCAGTTGACTAGTGCTAGACTTCTTCCCCACCCAGCTCTTGAGGATTATGTGACCTTGGAGAAGGTACTTTTATCTACTGTGTGCCAGTTTCCTTGTCTACAAACTAAGAACACTCATTCATTCATTCATTCATTCAACATATACTTATCAACTCTTATATGCACTGCCTGTGAGAGGCCCTGGGGATATAGCCAAGAAAAGGCAGACAAAGTCTTTGAGCTCACTTTACAGTCTAAAGGGGCACAAAACATGACTGGGTGTGTGGGCATTTATTTAGATAAAAATAATGTATAAACATTTAACAAGTAAATAAGTGAAACCAGTACAGACTGTTGTATGTTCTAGAAATGAAATTAATCTAAGTGCTCTGATGAGAGTGATTGTGGGGAGGAGTGGCACAGTGGATCTAGGATGGGCAAAGGAGACTTTGTTCCCAGAAAGTGACCTTCGAGCTGAGACCTAAAGATGAGAAGTTTCCATGCACTAAGTCTAATTTTCTGTCATCTTGAGAGTGCTCAGTGTGGCATCTCAGCAATATCTCTGGATTGAAAAACCAACGATAAAAGAGGAAGAAGAGGATAAATAATACTAATATTTCTTTAAAAATATATATAGAGAGAGAGAGAGAAAGAGAGAGAGAGAGCAGGGGAGGGGCAGACAGAGAGGAGGACAGAGAATCCCAAGAAGGCTCTGCACTGACAGCAGGGCTTGAATTCAGGAACCACAAGATCATGACCTGAGCTGAAGCTGGATGCTTAACTGACTGAGCTGCCCAGGCACCTCTAAAACTAATATTAGTTAACATTTGTTAAGCACATAATACCTGGGCAGTGTTTTAAGGACCTTATTTGTATTAACTCATTAATCCTCAAAGTAACTTGATGAAATAGAATTCTATTATTTTCAGTTTGGGGAAGATTAAATCAAGGTCCAGAAGCCACACAGGCAGGAAATAATAGCGGCAGGATTCAAACCCAGGTAATTCAAACCCAGAGGTTTTAGCACTCCTGGAAGTACTTAGGAAGTACTTTACTGTTTTGTAAAATACGGATATGGGTGTCGAGTATCACTATCATTGGTGTACAGGTATTATTGATAAACGTGCTTTTATTTATTTTTTTTAATTTTTTTAACGTTTATTTATTTTTGAGACAGAGAGAGACAGAGCATGAACGGGGGAGGGTCAGAGAGAAAGGGAGACACAGAATCCGTAACAGGCTCCAGGCTCAGAACGGTCAGCACAGAGCCCGTCGCCGGGCTCGAACTCACGGACCAAGAGATCATGACCTGAGTTGAAGTCGGATGCCCAACCGACTGAGCCACCCAGGCGCCCCGATAAACATGTGCTTTTAAATCCATGCATCTAAATAATACAAATTGAGTTGGTTTTGAAAATATTTCACAAATTATAGGACATATTTTCTCTAAATCTAGCAAATATTGGAAGGGTGATAAGAGGAATAAGGCTTGAGCTATAAAGAAGGGATAAGGCAAAGACAAGTATGGGAGATAAACTGTGGACTTTTGGGGAAGGTTAAATGTCTGAGTGTATAAAGAGCTGGCTCTCTACAGCTGCTCTTCCTTGAGGGGCTATTCTAAGCACAAAGCATGGGGAACTCTAGGAAAGCTGACTACCTGGCGGGCAAACCATAGGACGGTTTTGTTTGATCAATTTGCTCTAGCCGCCTCTGAGCTCTGAGAGATGTTTCCACCCACCCCTCCCTGAAATCCTTCCTATGTCCTAAAACAGCCTTTCCTCTTCCCTCATGCACACACTAATCTTGGCCTGAGGAGAGTGGGTGCACGAAGTCTGGCTGTCTTTCTTGTAAGGGGCAACACTGTTAAGAGCTGATAGTTAAATGCTCTGCTTGACTGTTTTTTAACTGAGTACCAGCATGGTCTGTGAAGGCCAAATTTTTGTTAGGGGTGACTTCTTATTGTGCCCTTAGACTAAGGCAATCAAGAGATGCAGGTGTCCTTCGCCTTGAATTTCTCTTTCAAGAAAGTTTTCTTTTTCTCTAGCAGCATGCTTAACATTTGCTTCATTTTCTCAGGATGGATTTAGATGCTGTTTTTTTTGTTGTTGTTGTTGTGTGCTTGTTTTTCTTTTTCTTTTTCTTTTTTTTTCTTTTTTTTCTTTTTAACCAGCAGACAAAGTTCTAGAGAAGATGGAAGAAAACGTGAACAAGGGGCCTAGGAAATAAATACTTTTCACATTTCCAGAGGTGACAGACGCTGAAATGGACACATCAGTTTGAAAAGGAAGGTTAAATCAGAGTCTGTGGAGGTTTTTGAGTGGTGGTTCTGGCTCATTTTGAAAAGTCACCTTACATTTCCTGTCAGCAGAGCCAATAAGGATCCTAAAATTCTGATATATTATAGACTCGTGTCTCCTTTCTAGAGAGTATATTGGACAGACAAAACCTAAATCTGGATATTTTCATCTTGTTCTGCTCGGAACACCATCACAGCAGTCGTGAAGTGATGGATTCAGTCATTCAATCAACCAACATCTACAGAGCACCAACTGCATGCAGGCATCATATTGGGCACTAGACATACACAGCGAATGAGGTAGATACTGTCCTTGCCCCCAAGGAACTGACCACCTAGCAGATGCTATGAGTGACATGTTATATATAGAATTTAGTCCTGCTGATATACAAATATGGTGAAGCCCATGATGTTAGAATAGATATGAAAAAGTCTTTATGGCAAAAGAGTTAAAGGCATGCCATTTTGATGGTAGTAGTAGTGAGACAGCTCAGAGTGTGTAACAGTGGCAATATCTAATACCCACATGTATATGAGCGGTCTTTATGCTGAAGGAAAATGAGTATGGATTTCTCATGAAAAAGAAATAGAATTTTTATATACAAACTCTTTCATCTTCCCCCTAAAACAGAACACCAAGTTTTCATGTACCTATGACCTTTCATGCCAATATTTAGACAAGAGTTTCCTACAAGCACTATTCTTGGGGGAACATAGGCAGATACTAAAATGCAGAAGTCCATTGTGCTATTAAATACATAATTTAAAGGATAGCAGAAACAATAGTCTTAAAAATGAAAACTTTTGATTTGCCACTGGTGGGCTTTTTGAGAGAAAGAAAGTATTACGGCATAAAATGTAATCCTTAGCAACAATGGAATAGAAAATACATGATAATGTAAAAGTTAGATTCCACACAACCTGAAGAAGTGATCAAAACTCTTTATGGCTGCAATGTTTTCCAGAGTGAAAGTGGATATCAAGACAGTGTCAAAGTTATGGACCCCACTACACAGGAGCCCCACTTCTACACCATCTCAGAACTAACAGTGGGTGTTAGATGATGGATAGTGGCCAAATATCCCAAGTAAATCCAATACAAAGACAACAGAGGAGACATATACAGCCCCCCCCCCACCAAGTGTACCTCACTATAGTAGCAGTAGGGCACTACAAATGAATGAAGTGCCTAGACAATGGATCCAGGGACAGCTTTGCAGAATCCCAGCACCCCTGTATGGTCATGGAAGAGCATCTGGGTGGGGTGGAGCTGAGCCCCCAAGGAGGCACTGAAGAATGAGAGAGGAAACAGAGTTGAAATGGCCTATGCTTGGGACAAAGATGATGTGGAATGCTTACTCTGGGCTATCACAGGACACTGGAATGGTGGATATCCACAGAAGACACCAGGGGAAAATGACAAGTACCAGAAGAGGCCAGCCACATCTCACAGGTAACTGACAAGGGTGGAGGATGGGAATGGACCAGGTAACAACTCTCTTGACAGTCCTGGATGAAAGAGCATGCCACCCTTCCACTTCTCCCCAGTTTGGTCATAGCCCCAGAGTACAGAGAGGGGCATGGAATGTGAGTATTTACCTAGAAGATATTGAGTTTTAAGCTAGAAGAGATAGATCAGCTTAAATGGTCCAAGTTAAGTTTCCCACAACAGTAGAAATAAGGAAAGTTCAGTGATGGGAAAATATGCTCATTCTACTTTGGCATGCATGAATTTGTCACATGACATGCTTGGGACAGTGGATGCAATGCCTTGTTCGCTCCATGGTTAGCATTTTGTTAGAGCTGTATCTGAGTGTGGGTTTAGATGAGAGCTCTAAGGGGACATATTGACAATGGTAACTACAATCATTTAATTTATAGGTGAGTTGCATTAGGAAATTGACAATCAGACTGAATGGTGGACAAGATTTCTAAAATGTTAGCATAGTAAAGAGACTACATATAATTCTATATTCTATATAATATATGTCTCAATATATCTATACACCTACATCTATATATCTATCTCTGTATATATATCACATATATATTCAGTCACTGATGCGATTTCTGTTTGTAGTGGGGAAACAAATCACATCAGTGACAAGGCTAAATATATGCATTTTGTAGGTAACTTGAAATTTTTAGTGAGTGCAAAGTTGCTTTGGATCATCCCTGCCAAGTTGATGCCTAGCATGAGTATGCCATTCATGTGCCTAGATCAATATAAATATGGATACTCCTGTATGAATTAGGCAGGAAATGTGGGACAATTTGACAGCCCCTTGCTGAGACACAGCGGCTCCCATCCCCTGGAAGGGCCTGAATAGCCACGCACAGCCCTGATAGACTACAAGAAAGAAAATAGCAGCAAATGCAGATGCTTTGGGATGTTCACTTGACAGACTGAAGCCTGTTTGTCATCTGGGCTGTCACCTATCAGAGATTTAAAAAGGAGCCTTCTATAGGATGTTACGTAACCTGCTAGCTCACAACAGCCCCAGTGGAACAGAACGGAGGGCAGCAGGGAGAAGGGGCTGTGAAATGGAGGACAAGGCCCTGCTATTCTTCCCATTAATGGATTCCATGCCTCCTGCATTGCCATGCTTGAACACACAGCAAAGAATGGAGATGTTTGCTCTGTAAAGGCTATGTCAATCAAGAGAAGAAAATTAATCATGACAAAATTGGAAAAGAGGAGAGGATGAAGCAGGTTGTGTGTGTGTGTGTGTGTGTGTGGCGGGGGGGTCAGCACTTGAGACAGTGCCCTGGGAAGTGCAGGGAGTTCCACCCCAGTTCTACCCCTGATCCACCTGATCTACACCAACCCCTCCCCCACACCACTTGGCAACTGAAGGCTGATGGTTAAACTCAATTTTCTCTTTCTGGGAAGAGATGTGTGTTCAGTTTCCACAAGACTGTAATATGAGATGAAATGTTCACGTGTCTGAAATCATGTAATGGTATGAGCTTTATAGATGTCCTCTGGGCATAGTGTTGCTGGTTTGATTCATATACTTTTTCAAGTAGGAAACAGTTGTTTATGGACCCTTCCAGCAGGCAGAGGTTAAGTCATGCAAAAGTCAAGCATAGAATAATCAATATGGGAATCCCATGCTCTTTGCAGTGGGCATAGTCCCATGAATTTGCATGTAAAGTTTGGTTATGAGTTTTATTTTAGGGGCCCTTGGGGAGATGGCTATTTTAAAGGCTCTTGATGTAAGAGTGAAGAATTCTATTGTGATGAGATGAATCACTCTCTACTCCCTAATTTATCTGTTCTGTGGGTTTGGGATTTTGCATATTAAGTTTTCCTTACCTTATGTACATTACCCACATACCACTGAGTCATTAAAGGGCATGAAGCAGAAAGCAAGGCTTTGGATATACGTTTGCACATAATCATTATTACCTAGCTGAAAAAGATCCTTGTTAACAGGTTACAGGGCTGTACTAAAGTATGTGGAATTTTTCTGCATTTGTGGTGTTTACCCTTGTGTTAAGTAGGAGTGACAACATATCAGACATGACAGGTTATATGTGGCACACATAATCTATAGTTGCAAATTCATAGAAATAATTGTTGAGACTGCCATAACAGAGTTGCAGCATGGTGGCAGCTATGCTAATGGAAAAGCAGGTATGGCTGGCAATACCCAGTTATAGTATACTATTTACAAAATGACAGCAGCATTTCCCCTGGTTTCATCTTCTCCCACCCTGACTCTAGGTTTGCCCATGCCACTTGTGTTTGTCAATGAGACAATAGCAAATGTAACGTAAACATGGGCTTGAAAATTGCTTGTGTTCTGTGGCTTACCCTCTTTTGCTGCTTTGGTGAATCCTGTGACCACTTCCATGTGAAGGACCCCAGGCTAGCCTGTTGGATAAGATGGGACATGTGAACAAGCCTTCTTTATTGCCCTCTCAGACATTATCCATCAGCAAGTAAGGAAAGCCATCCTAGACTGTGTAGCCCTAGCTGAGCCAACCAAACACCATTCTGGACAATAACTGCCTAGCAACCCACCAGAGCTTGTAAAAATTAATACCTTTTGTTGTTTAAGGCCACAGCTTTGGGGGATTTGTTATGCAGCAAAAACTGATACACAAGTTAAGAAAAGTGAGTTACAAGTGTGTTTCTATAAGGTAGAGGGGCATCGTATGGATGACTTAGGCACCCAAACCATGAAACTCATCAATATATTGATTATATAATGAGAGATTTGGAAACTAAAGAATTAAAGAAAGCTCACATGAGATGATAACTGAATTATACAGAGTTGTATTAAATAGTTAACCTAGCTACATATATCAGTAATTGAAGTATTTATAACACAGGTAGGATGCTATCTCACAAAGAGATTAACACATTATTTTTTTTTAATTTTTTTTAATGCTTTTATTTATTTTTGAGACAGAGAGAAACAGAGCATGAGTGGGGAAGGGGCAGAGAGAGAGGGAGACACAGAATCTGAAGCAGACTCCAGGCTCTGAGCTGTCAGCACAGAGCCCGAAGCGGGGCTCAAACTCACAGACTGTAAGATCGTGACCTGAGCTGAAGTCGGACGCTTAACCACCTGAGCCACCCAGGCACCCCAAGGGATTAGCACATTCTTAAAGCTATAGATAGGTACAGGCAAAGTCTCAGAGTTGGTCCTATTCTTCACAGGCTTCCCCTCAGGCTCCACATTTGTCCCTGTAGGCTGGTCGTCATCTCACGTGATAACAATGTCTCTAGAGCACGTTGGTTACCAGTGCACCAAAATATTGCTCTGTATTTACCTGGGTTCAATTTATATTGTCTTAAGCATTCTTTTTTAAAAGCTGCAGCTGCTAGTGTTATGCCATTATTAATTTCTTTTCAGCTATTTCTATATTTTTGTGTGTGCACATCTGCACATGACATGGCACTGTGGATATGAGACATCTGCTTCTGTCTTGTTAGGAAAAGTAATACTACTTCAATCTGTTGTACTTTATATTTGATGTATATCATGATGCATGCTGGTTGTGGCTTTCCTGAGCTTACCTAACAACTGAGCTCTACTCATCTACATAACATTTTTGTGTGGGGGCCATTTTGCATCTACTTTTCAAAGTAGGATCTCCCTGTCTTAGTGAGTTCACAGTGTTATAACAAAATATCATAAATTGGGTGGCTTAAACAACAAATATTTATTACTCATAGTTCTGGAGGCTGGGAAGTCTAAGATCAAGGTGCTGGCAAATCTGGTGGCTGGTGAGAGTTCTCTTCTTAGTTTGCAGATGAGTGATCTTCTCCTTGTATCCTCACATGGAAAGAAAAATCTCCATTCTGTTTCCCTTTTTATAATGTCACCAATCCCATCATGAGGGCTCTATCTTCATGACCTCATCTAAACACCATTATCTCTCAAAGTTGTCATACACCTAATACCATCCCCTCGGGGGTTAAAGTTTCAATGTATACATACTGGGGAGACACAAATATGTAATCCATGATACTCCCTTCAATCATTTGTTCCCTAACCTTAGGTTTTGGTTCTTAGAACATTAAAACGCTCTGTTCTGCCTACATGGTTCCGTGGTCACCCACTTCCCTGGCCATATGTTGTTCTGATTGTGTTGGTCAATTTAGTTACTATGACAATACTGACTACTGGCCAATTTTACCCCCTTAGGAACAGCATTAGCCATATTGTAAAGGCCACCATCTCTGCTGTCTTCTCTTCTTTCTCTCAGGTGCAATGATTCCTCCCCTCATTGCTCATCCCCTGGTCAATTAATTTTGCTTGCTTCTCAGCACATCGGACTGGCCATGTTTCTTGTTCTCTGTGTTTCAAAGGAAGAGGCCAATGATAGCTCCAATAACCCTTTTGTGTTGATTAATTTTATGTGTCAATATAAAATGAGCCATGGCGAGGGGGTACCAGGACCTTTGATCAAGCATTATTCTGAGTGTGTCTGTGAGGTTATTTGTGGATTTGTTTAACATTTAAGTCTGTAGACCAACTAAAGCAGATTGCCCTACCTAATGTGGGTGGGTCTGATTCAGTCAGTTGGGGCCTAAATAGAACAAGAGACTCCTGTCTTGAGGAGACTCTTGAGACTCTTGAGACTCCTGCAAGTAGGAAGGAATTCCTTCTGCATAAGTATTGAGCTGGGATATTGGCTTCTTCCTGCCTTACAATGGGAGCTTATCCCATTAGCTCTTTTGGGTCTCCAGCTTGCTGACTGCATATCTTGGAACTTCTGAGCCTCCATAATCACAGGAGCTGATTCCTTATAAGAAATAAATCTCTTCCAGGGCGCCTGGGCAGCTCAGTCGATTAAGCGTCTGACTGTTAGTTTCAGCTCAGGTCATAATCGCACAGTGGTTCATGGGATCCAGCCCTGCATCATTGGGCTCTGTACTCATAGTGGAGCCTACTTGGGATTCTCTCTTTCTCTCTATCTCTGCTCCTTCTCCACTCATGCGTGCATGCTTTCTCGCTCTCAAAATAAATAAATAAAAAACTTTATTAGAAATAAGTCTCTTTTGTACATACACACACACACACAACACACACACACTTTCCTCTTGGCTCTGTTTCTTTGGAGAGCTCTGACTAATACACCTATCTTTGGAAGCTGTTTGTCTCAGGAGAAAACATCAGACCCTTTTATCATTTTTTTCTTTAAATATATTATATATATTTTTTCTTCTCTTATTGTTATAACTAAAATTTACATTATCTGAGTCATACATTTAAATCACTACTGTTCTAAAAGAAACTGTCAATTAACATTCTAAAATTCTTTGATCCCTTTCTGAACCCAAAATAAGTGATTTTACTGAAATTTGACTTGGGAAGACATTAACCTGGAAATGTGGACTCCTCTCAAGAGCTGTTGGTGGAATTGTGAGGACATACGCACACACCTACATAACTGCTGTGAGATAAAGGATAAAGGTGGATAAAGTAGAGATGTGCATAGGGTATGGCAAGAAGACTACTATTGAAGAGAAACTTCTTTTGACCTTTTATTCTGGGTTGGGTTCTAGAGGAAAATACATTTTTTTAAGAGCTCTTTTTTTCATTTCTTATATTTTTTAGATGTGTATTTATTTTTGAGAGACAGAGAGAGACAGAGTGCAAACAGGGGAGAGGCAGGGAGAGAGGGAGACAGAATTTGAAGCAGGCTCCAGGCTCCACACTGTCAGCACAGAGCCCAATGTGGGGCTCGAACTAGTGAACTGAGAGATCATGAGCTGAGCTGAAGTTGGATGCTTAACCGACTGAACCACCCAGGTTCCCTGAAAGAAATACATTTAATTCAGGGTAATCTGTAGTGAAAATTTAGTGATGCCACTTGAGTGATTTAAAAGTAGAAAAACAATTTAATCTGAGCTTGGGGGTGGTCTTGTGCCATAGACAGGATAAGCTGTACTTCTCAGGTAGGTGCCAAGGGAGTGAAGAGAAACAGATCTGTGAACTTCAGGGCTGAGGCTAGAGAGAAATATAAGGAGGTTCTGAGCAGCTGCCCAAGGCAGATATAGAAGGAAAACTATGCCAGATAAACTTGAATATGATGAGGCTGTGTCCCTGTGATTCTACTCTAAAATTTGTACACAATTCTACTCCAAGATTCTCTGCCAGTCTAGTTCAGTAGTTTGTGTCTCTTCATTTACTGACTCTGTTGTGCCAGAGAGGACAGACTGGGGACTCATACTCCAGAGTCAAGCAGGGGAAGGCCATGCCCACAGCCTGAGGGAGGAGTGTGGACTTCTAGGAGAGCCTGGTTCCCCAAGATCTTGTGAACACATTTCTAGAGCTGTGTCCTAATGGCTGCAGATCATTCTATATCAGATTTGACAAGAGGCACATACTACTTCAGGGTCTTAAAAAAAAAAGGAGGGTACTAAGGGGAAGAATTGTCTTCCTGTGGATGTGGGATTTCTTGGTCTCAGGGCATGAGGGGAGGAGAGCAAAGTTTTCTTAGAAACTGGACTCCTTATGCTGGACTTTTCATTTTTCTGCTCACAGCTACCAATGTCTCAACTGTTTCATGTGTGGCTTTAATATGGAAACACTGGGAATCCCACTACTATCAGGTGCCAGATTGGGAGCCGCCTGCAGCCAGGAGCTTGGTTTCAAGCCCTTCCATTGTTTCAATCTCCAGCAGCGGCTCCCTGTGGCTGAGCAAGCACTTTGGGGACTGTGCTGGTATAACAAGAAGAGAAAGCCCTGTGGGAAGCCAGGAGGTTTGCTGCTGTGCCCCTTGTAGTGTTTCAAGAACAGTGGGCAGAAAGGAACATCTGAACAAGGAGGCAGCAGGGTAATCCAGGGCAACACGAGCACCTGTGGGATGGTCTTACTGGTTGGTATGCCTGGCATACCTCTGCACCTGCCTCTGGGTTTGTCTTGCTCTCGTTAGTGAGCTGGCTGAGAGAGTTTCTCTTTTATTAGGCTGTTGTGTATGTGTATAATAAAAGAAAAATGTTCTGAAAATAGAATGGAAAAAGGGGGAATCCAAATTTCCCAGGGCTCTTCTACAAGCAGGGAACACCTTGGCCTCTCTTACGTGTCTTTATCCAGCATGTTCCAGCAGGCAACATTTTATTACCCAAGCCCCCAACTCACAGCATCATGGTATAGTTGGGGATAAAGGAACTTCTGAGATCAAATAGACCAATGTTTGTTCCCTGATATGAGTTGTTTTCAAATAATCATATCTTGCAACCTGTTAATAAATGTTATGTCAAGAAAAAATGTATGTGGGGGTAGGTGGGTAACATTTAAAATTGAAAAAGTTTGGGATAAAAGATTTAAATAGGGAGTTTACTGCAAGCTAATTTAGAGGCTTTAATATGCTAGCGTGTAGAGAAGTGCTTCTAAAGCATGTTTGGCCAAATCTTCAATAAAGAAGACACATGCATATAAACATGTACACATACACACACACACTCACACATAACTTAAATAGGAGCTTCATGAAACAATATTTACCCTTTCTATATGTGATGGCCTCTGATGTCTTCAATTCTAGCTTATTTTAAGAAATATTTATCGTAAACCACTTAATTTCATGGCCTATATTTTAGTTCATGACCTACAATTTGAAAAACTAGGATAGTGCAAATCTCTACAAAGGGCACACATTATTTGATATTTCCCCAATTTATTTGACCATAGAACTATTTCTGGTGGAGAAAGTATCATGAGGAACTGCTGTTCCATGGAACATGCTTTTGGAAATGCTGAGCTAGTCCAATTCCTTCATTTAAAATTTTTTTTTTAATGTTTATTCATTTTTGATACACAGAGTGCAAGCAGGGGAGGGGCAGAGAGAGAGGGAGACATCGAACCTGAAGCAGGCTCCAGGCTGTCAGCGCAGAGCTCAAAGCGGGGCTCAAACCCACAAACTGTGAGATCATGACCTAGGCCGAAGTCCGATGCTTAACCGACTGAGCCACCCAGGTGCCCCAATTCCTTCATTTTAGAACTCAGGGCATGAGGAACCAGAAATAACAGATGACTTGCCTGAAGTCACACAAAAAGTTTAGTGGCAGATATAGAGCCCCAGATCCAGATGATTTGGCTCATAGATAAGTTTGCTTTTTGTGTACCATAATACCATTCTACTTGGTGTTGTTTTGAAAATCAGATGCTATAATTCAAGTAATAGATACCCTAGATTATGTAGATGATGATTAACTAGTTGTTAACCAGTTAACAACCAGTTGATATCTGTCAGATCAAACATAATGGAGAAAGAAGCATGAGGGTATTTAAGACACCATTTCTTTACTTTGGAGATGTACTTCCTAGAATGGGAGATAAACACACGTGATATAATCCAGACCATGGTAGATGCTTAAATAAAGCCATGATCAGAAGACATGGGTAAATTGGAGGAAGAGAGTCAAATGAACACAGAGTAGAGATCTGAGAAGAGTTTTGGAGAGCAGAATTTTAATAAAATCTTGAGGATTTTCCAGGACTTTCATAGACATAAAAGGGAATGCATAAGTGTAGAGGTAATTAAGGGCACTTCAGGAGAAGAGACAGCATGGGCAAATGTAGGGGAAGTAATCATGTGTAGGGTATTTGGGGAAGTCCACAGTTAGAGAAAATACCATTAAAGGAAGCAAAGCTAGAAAAGTGAAATGGTATTGTTTACGTAGGACGTGGGATACCAACCTCTATCATTGGTATTATTTTGTAGGCGACATAGGACCAATGGAGTATTTTGAGGACTATGTCCACTTAGATTCTTCTAGTATTCTGGAAACTGCAAAGGAATACATAGAAGAGAGAGGATTCATTTATGAAGTTATTTCAACAGTATAAGCAAGTGGTAAGGATCTAAAGCAATGCAGAGACAATAGGATTGAAAACAAGGGAGTTTGGTGGAAGAGATGTATTTAGGTTAGAATCATGGGGGCTTAAAAAGTAATTAGGTGAAGAGAAGGAGGAGAACAGTAACCTGGAGAGGTGTTAGCACTTGGATGATTGAAAGAATGGTAATATTAACCCGTATACAGAGCCTTGGAAATGAAGTTTTGAGGGAAAGATGATGATATCTTTGGAGGAGATGGGATTGATGAATTTCAAGCCAAGAGATAACTTTTAATAACTTTCAAACAAAACAAGACAAAACAAAAACTGAAAAAGCCAGTACTCACAAGCATCCTTTTTGAGATCAAGATTGTTCCTGGTTAAACTTGTCATATCACAGATTCAAAGCTTGTAAGGAATTAACTCTTTCTGTGACTAAATTTGAGTAGTTACAAGTTTTCTGACTTTTTTCTCATGAAATCTTTTGTTTGTGCAAGAGATTTCTTTTCTCTAGTAGTCGGACATTGGAAACTTCATCTAGGACTGGAAGGCATTCTAGTATTTCTGCAATAGTTTACAGTAGCATAAGAGAACTTTAACATTGCTTGTGAATGGGTGAATAATAATAACAGTCATAAAGAAGAGTGAATGGCAATGAAAATTAAACATATGGGATTTTGAAAATAAATCAGTCAGACTAAGGTGGAATACTCATGACAGGTAGTCAAAAGTAAGTTTTCAAGAAGAGAAAGATATGCCGATTGAGTGATCTTAATATTAAGAAGAAAAATGTGGCTGTGGTAAGGTTGAAAATAGAAAAACATTATATTCCTGAGGAAATCACATGATGCAAGTAAGTCTTTAATAAGGGTTGTGTAGCATAAAAATTCTTGGTGAATTAAAAGCGGGGAAATATTCAAGTTGGGAAGATCTCAAAGGTTACTGCAATAAAATAAACAAGTGGAAGATGGTTGTAGCTAGTATGAAGAAGCTAAAATTGTTCTTGTCAGGATTGTCAATAACATCCATTTAAAAAAATATGATATTCATCTACTGTCTTCAGTTTATTTAACCCGAATAAGAAATATAATAAATGTAGACACTGCCAATTATTCTTTTCTTTTTGAAAGTCATCTTTTAACGAATTTTGAAAGTCAAGTATAATATTTATCAAGAAAAGTGCACAAATAAAAAGTTCACACATAAATTAGCTTTTATAAAGTCTAAACTTCCATTAAACTACCATCCAGAGGGGGGAAAAAGGATATTACCAACACCACAGGACTCCCCTCATCTCCCTTCTTACTTACCTACCTGATCAACAGAAGTAACTTTTATCCTGACTTCCACTATCATCAGTTTGTTTTGGGTAGTCTACAGAAATGGAATCATATGTTGTGTATACATTTGTATCTCATTTTTCACGCTCAATTGTTTGTCTCTAGGATTCATCCCTGTTTGCATTATAGCAATGGCTTGTTTACTGTCATTGTTGTTTAGGATTCCATTCCATAGAGATATCATGATTTAAATATTACAGTGTTAATAAATGTTTAACTTATTTGCAGTTTGTATCTACTCTGAATAGTGCTGCTATGAAAACTATCATGTACATTTTTTGTTGCATATACATACACATTTCTATTGGGCATTTACCTGGGAGTGGAATTTCTGTGTCATGAATTCACCTTCAAGAAATACTGCAAACGAATTTTCCGAAGTTGTTATACCAATTTACACTCCCATAAGTAGTGTATAGCAGTTCCAGTTATACTATCTCCTCCACAACACTTGGTATTATTGGGCTCTTCAAAGTAAGTGATGTGGTAAGATTTCAGTACTTTAAAATTCATGTTTTCCTAATGGCTAAAGAAATGAAATACTTTTTATGTGATTATTGGCCATTTATATACAACATTTTGTGAAATTCCTATTCAATTTTTTTGCCCAGTTTTATTTAATTTTTTTTTTTACATTTGTTTATTTTTGAGAGACAGAGAGAGGCAGAACATGAGCAGGGGAGGGGGGAAGAGAGAGAGACACATAATTTGAAGGAGGCTCCAGGCTCTGAGCTGTTTTGTTAGCACAGAACCCGATGTGAGCCCAAACTCACCAACCGCAAGACCATGACCTGAGACGAAGTCGGACACTCAATCGACTGAGCCACCCAATTTTTGCCCAGTTTTAAATGAGATATTATATTTTTTCTTATTGATTTAAAGTGTTATTTATGTATTCTGGATATGAGTCCATCCCTTTGTCAGTTAGATATAGTGTAAAAATCTACTTCCACTCTAAGACTTGAGATCTTACTTTCTTAATTGTGATAACAAATTTTTAGTTTTAACAAAGTCTGTTTTATCAGTCTTTTTCTCTTGGTTAGTATTGTTTATGTTCTTTTCAGGAAAACTCCCTAAATCAAGGTAAATAGTGCTCTTTTTAACTTCTAACAGTTTTATTTTTCTTTTACATTAGGAGCAAAAATAAATTTCAAATTTGCTTTTCTTTATGGTGTGAGAAAGATATACAGATATATAGTGGACTTATTTTTGAGTTCTTTATCCTATTCCTGCACAATACTACACTTTCTCATAATGACTCATGATATCTAGCAATTCAAGTCTTCCAACTTTTTCAGTTTTCTTTCAGATAGACTTATTTTTAATCCTTTATATTTTGGTCATTTTAGTATTAATTGGTCATTTTCTACCAAAAAATATTGTTGGGATATTGATTCAGATTGCCTGGAATCTATGTATGTATTAGAGAAGAAGTAGCATTTTCACAATTTTTAATTATTGAATTACCAATCCGTAAACATGATGTATTTCTTCATTTATTTAGGATTTCTTAATTTTTCTCAGTAATAATTTATAGCTTTCTGTGGATATGTGTTGTACTTGTTATTTAAATTTATTCCTCCTTGTTTGATGGGTCGCCTGGGTGGTTCAGTGGGTTAAGTGTCCTACTTCTCACGGTTTGTGAGTTTGAGCCCTGTGTCAGACTCTGTGCTGACAGCTTGGAGCCTAGAGCCCACTTCAGATTCTGTGTCTCCCTCTCTCTCTGCCCCTCCCCTGCTTGTGCTCTCTCTGTGTCTCAAAAATAAATAGAAATGTTAAAAAATGTTTTAAAGTTGGAACCAACACTGGTTTTGTAAATTTTCATGACCTCTTTGTTGGTAGTATATAGAAATATAATTAATTTATATAATTATAAAATTATAATTATATCCACTGATATCGCTAAATCTACTTATTAATTCTAATAGTTATTTTCCATAATTTACTTCAAATTTTTGAGGCTCATCATCATGCCATTGACAGTTGAACAAAGTGAATTGTGATAGTTTTATTTCTTTCTTTCTAATCATAATATATCCCCCCCCTTTTTTTTTGCATTATTGCATAGGCTATTACCTCCACTATAATGTTAGATAAAGGTAGTGATAGTGGTTATTGTTCTCAGTCTCAAAGAGAAGTCTTAAAAATTACATTAAATGTTATTGCAATAGTTTTGTTGTTGCTGTTGATAATTGTTATAAAAGTGAGGAATGTCTTATTTATTTCTATTTTGATAAGGTTCTTTCATTTTATATCATAAATGGCTGTTGAATGTCATCAAATGTTCTGCATCTAATGGAATGAATTTATTTTTCATTTAGTATACATATGTGCTGAATTATATTAGTTTGTTTTGAAATTTTGAAACTGTGATTTTGAGAAAGATGGTTTGCACTTTTTATTTTTTATGCAATGTTTTTGTCACATTCCATAAAAAGTTATGCTGGCCTCATAAAGCTAGTTAGAGCCAATCTGCTGTGAAGCCCATCTGTGGGATTTATAATTTCAGGGTTTTTTTTCCAGTTCAAAAATTTCTATTTGATATGTTGATATATGCTGCATTCTCCGGTGAAATTCTCCATCCTGTGATCCATTTTCTTAAACATATTAGTTGTAGCCATTTAAAGCCCATTTCTGAAAACCCACGTCTGTATCACTTGTGACTGCTTTCTACCATCTTTTTTTCCTTTTGTTTTTGTCTTTTAATATGTCTAGTATTTTTTTTTTTTTAATTCTAGACACTGAGTGTAAAGAATTAGAGAGACTTTGGATGATTTTATCTTTCTACAAAGTAGTTTACTTACTCTCTGAAAGCCACCTGGAATGGAAATAGGTCACATCAATTCAATTGGAGAATGAGCTAAAACAAAAAGGCAGGGTTTCAAATTGCAAAGTTGCTTTCTGACTCTGTCCCACTCATAGGACCCAGTCCTTCAAAGGTGCTGACTGAGATCTAGAATGTTATAGATGCCCCAAAATATTTATTAAGTGGATTATAACATGAACGAATGTTGACTAGGGTGAGGGGGAAGAGTGTGGTGGACAATTCAGAAAAAAAAAATATTTCCAAGTAAGAAATTATATTCAAGAAAAAGGGAGGATGGATCATAAATTGTGAAAAGTTTCTAGATTTCGTATAGTGGGCACTGCTGATAACAGAATCAATCATTAGGAACAAGCTTGAGATATTTGGAATGAAGACACATTGAGGGTTTAGGGCAGATTATGAGTTCTACGTTAGATAACTTTGGGTGATAAAGACAATCTCAATGCAGACTTATGATATGGGATATGGGTTGAAAGGTCTGGACTGAGGGAGAGGAAAGACATCAAAGCTAACTTCTCATCAACAGGCTACAGAATGGGCAAATTTCATAAATGTTATAGATTTTACAGCTATTTAGAGTGACATTTATGCATATAACATAAGAAATTTGGACCAAGTGAGAACAAGAACTAGAACTCAAAAGTTCTGCCTTCTGAAAAGCCCAGACATGACTGTGTTCTCTCCTAAGTTTACAGAGATTTTGAATAAACAAACAGAAGATATTTATTCATTTTCCTGGGAGGAAACAAGGGAATATCTTTTCTACTCATCTTTCTGGGTCCCTCATAATCTCAGGACCACTAAGCTTATTAATAGTGGACACATTCGGGGCGCCTGGGTGGCGCAGTCGGTTAAGCGTCCGACTTCAGCCAGGTCACGATCTCACCGTCCGTGAGTTCGAGCCCCGCGTCAGGCTCTGGGCTGATGGCTCGGAGACTGGAGCCTGTTTCCGATTCTGTGTCTCCCTCTCTCTCTGTCCCTCCCCCGTTCATGCTCTGTCTCTCTCTGTCCCAAAAATAAATAAACGTTGAAAAAAAAAAATAGTGGACACATTCATTTATAAAAGAAATAACTTTTATTGGTTCTTTAAAACTCCTTAGATATGCTCCTGGCTATTTTTAATGTCTTTCTTTGGTTAATCCACATTACTGATAAGTTACATTTTTCTTGTATTTGTCCTCCTGCATATCTACATATTGATAAAATAGATAAAATTCAGTACCAGAGTAGGCACTGTGGCTGCAAAGCTCACCTACATGGACTAGCAACCGTTCTGTTTAGTAAGTTACCAAGCCACACAAATATACTTAGAAATCTATGATTTCTTATTGTGGGTGTGTATGTATTACTTGGGAGAAAAAGTCTAAACAATCACCACTGTGATGCTCAGATAGCTCAGGACTGCATTTCTTTTTTTCTGGGCAATGGTAGAGCAGAGCTCTAAGCATTGTGGTTATAGCTGAGTCTCCAACATGAACTATAGCACTGTGTTCCAGGAGTCCTTTAGTACCTTAGAGTCTATAATAGATATTTCTAGTTCTCATGAAAATATTAAAAAAAAAATCAAGGAAATATATTTTACAAACTGAAGCTAATGCAGAGGGTCATTAATATTGCTATTAGAGACAATCCAGATGATTTAGCCAAGGCCTTTGACAAGGGTATACACCTGTCTGTGAATAACAGGTGGCTGCTTATTACCCATGCTATTAATTAGATGAAGTATAAGGATGGGATGAGTGTCTACTCCAAAGTGTATCCAAATGGTGAGAGAACAAATTAAGTGATTACAGTGACTCCATCAACTACCCAGTTCAGGCTGAGGGCACAGGTCCAGGGGACTGGCCTCAGGTCACTTGATGGCTATAGCTTCAAATTCAAGTTTCATCTTTTCTCAGAATTCTACATAACATAACTAGGTGTAGTTTGTATCATTTCTATCAGTGTGATGCATTCTTACCACTATTTTGGGCATTTGGGGCTGATGAAAATGTATTATTTTACTATCATTTTACTATCATCACTGGCTATTTCTTCTAATAATATTGGGATTATATAACTACTACAAGAATAACTTTAGTCTCAGGTTGAATCTCGCTTTGGTAAAGTTAGTAAGAAATTCTGGGTGATTACCATGCAGTATTTTTGTTGTTAAAAAGTAAAATAATACTTATTTAGAATAATATAAAGCAACTTAATTTATCTTAATTGACAACTTCAGGGACAAATCAAATAATACCAAAATGTTTGATAAGTGACCAAGAAAAGAATACACACACAGACACAAAAGAGCCATGTACTATCTTTCTTGATGAGCTTGTAACCCACTTACCTGTCTCTCAAGTCTATTCACAGCTAGGCTTTATATAAAGCCATTTACATAATTCTCAAACAGTGTAGCAGGTTTCAACTGTCCCCTGTTCTTTTACACATCTCACTCACAGTTGGGATGTTGAGTTAGTGTCCTTGTCTCTTTTTCTTACTGTTTTTACATTTTTCCATTCTTATAACACATTCTTGAGACTGTCTTCCCATTTCTTGGTATTGGATGATTATAAACATCAAGAGTAATGTTACTAAATGCTTTTTGAATTCTTATTTTTATGTATCAGATCTATTTCTTAATGCTTTAAGTGCATTATCTAATTTAATACTCATAGGAGTTTAGTTCCCAGTTTTTGGATAAATATATTGAAGTTTATAGAGATAAGTGGCTGTTCCCAAAGTGAATGAATGGCACAGCAGGGGTTGAGGCACATCTAATCTTTTCTCTGAATGTCCTGAGACTATAGTAAACCCTCAAACTTTGATGTGCCTGTAAATCACCAGTGAATTTTGTCACAATGCAGATTCTGATTCTGGGGTCTGGGATGGGACTAGCATTCTGCATTTTGAATAAGCTCCCCTGGGGAAGTGCTATAGCTGGTCCTGGATCAACAGGATGGAATTCTTTCTTCCTTGAGGAGGGGGTGCAGGGGACATGGAGGGTAAGAAAACTTGTTTCACATCATCTAAAATCTGAAAGTGTCTTCTCAACTTTATCCCATTGCATTTTCTGAATCCCAAAGGGGAAATAAATTCAGTCTCTTTTTTTCCCCTGCTTCCTCCATTTCAACCAACGGTCCTTGTGAACAGCCACAGGGAAGGCTTTCTCTATTGCAGAGGGTCTAGCGCAGGGCATTGCCCCTCTGTTTTTCAGCAAACACCCCTGGATGATGAGCTGCTATTGGGCAAGAGCAGAACTTTTGATCTTCGTAGAAAGTCACTCTATTGTTTGCTTCAAAAATGCCCCGAGGCTGCCAGTTCCCCCAGTTGAGGCTTTAAACATATGATGGCCATTTATCTATTTTCAGTCCTTTCAAATTCCTTCTCGTTTTTGTGATTTGGGACAGGGGAGAGGGCAGCACCTGAATGGCCGCTACTCACCATTCATTATCCAATAGATCTCTATTAAGCCAAAGACTTTTTTTTCCAATTGTTTCTTTCCTTCTAGGGATAAAGACCTCCTTTCACCCATTATGCCTCTGATCATTTTTCTGCCCTTTTCTGAAACTTCACTTTGTTGGCTCGGCTTTCTTTGAGGCAAAGATGATCAAAGCAGCTCTAAGCATGCCAGCAATTTTTACAATAAATAGCATTTTCTGGGTTATTTTTCATTCCCATTTTAATGCAGCTCACTCACCTTGCTTGTTCTATAAACTGTCCCTGTGCATTTTTTATGGCTTTATATCAAACAGAAAGTCACTTCAGATTACATCAGAGTAGTTGCCCCTATCCCAAATTCCCCTTACCTTAATGCTGAGGTTGGAGAGATTCAGTAAATTATATTCTCCACAATGATTTCCTTTACTTTTTCTTTTTGTTGTTATTTTCTTGTTTCTGGAGTTTCTTGAGGGCACAGTGGTCTACTCTGGCCAGAGGTAAATCTGAGAAGAACTGAGAATTTGAGAGTTTGTCAAGCCTTCATCAAATCATAGCCATTCCTATTAACAATGTAGCATTCCCATATTCTATGTTCTCACTTAATGGGTCTTTCCAATGGATAATCAATCACTGACCAGTTGCACATGTCTCTGCTTTTCTAACCCCAACTTACACTTACTACGACTATTATGCCTACTTATGCCTACTTGCCATGTATGGAACAATTCTTATTAATGTCTGAAGCACCAGCACTTACTATGTGCCAGGCCCATTTTAAGAACATCACACATGTCAACTCATGTGGTCCTCTGTACAATTCAGTAGGCAGATGCAATTATTATTGTATTTTACAGATGAAGAAATCAAGGAACAGAGAAACCATGGTCACACAGCTAGTAAGTGGAGAAGGCAGGTTTGAACTCAGGCATTCTGGCTCTGGAGCTTGAACTTTTTAATACCAATTTCCTTCTTACTATGTAATAGGCAGGGCATTAGCTGCTTTATATATATTATCTAAATTACTGTTTACTATGCCTATTTGAAGAACTCCAGGTTTCCAACACTTATTCAAAACAAACTGTATCTCAGTCTTTTAGGAAGACTTTACTTATTAAAATAAAGAAGTAAACAAAGCTCAGAGATTCCAGCTACAAATCACTAGGTCAATGCCATGTTCACCATATTTGGTATTTATGGTTTTACATCTTTAAGCTTCCATACATACACTGAGCATCTTGAGGGCAGGGGCCACACTTCATTCACTTATTAATAAAATATGTAGTAGTCCCTGAGGAAGGCTTAAACACTTGTGTCTCAGTGGTTCAGGAACTGATTCCAAGCTGCATAGAATTTGGAAGGTGTGTGTGGTGGGGGGGAGGTTGGGCTGGGAACACTGATTGAGCCCCTTCCCTTACTCTCAGGTCTCTGGAAGGCTGTTCTGAATTAGTACTGCTTTCTCTGAATTCTTTCTTTTCTTTCTGCACTTTGAGCAATCCTTTCCCTGCTTGTTCCTGGCAAATTCTACAACTTTCCCTGGCCAAATATTGTTGTCCTTAGAGGGGAGAGAGCCAAATTCTGCTTTCTATCTCACTGTTAACTGTACAGAGTTGGGGGACAGAGCTCACTTTCTTTCAAAATTCCTTTTATTCCTGTAATTCAATCCCCTGTTACCCTAAGAATGAAAAGACTCCCATTTGGTCTAAGAAATCAATTCTATTGACTTTGCTCCTTGTGACCCAGTACCCTGGCCTAAGAGAGGCCCTTCCAGACTGCTTTATAACCTGAAGCTCTTCAAAGTGACAAAGAAAGGTTCCACATCCAGGTAACCCACTCAAATCCCTAGTGGGTATGAGATGAGTCAACACATCTCAGTTTACCCTGCCATACCCCCAACATATCCCTCAGTATTTAGAGAGGATGTTTACCTTGTAAGGTCACCAGTTAATGAGATTTCACAGGTAAAATGCCAATTACAATGCAAGAACATAATAATCATCTCAATAACTGTTGAACATCCCTCCCCGTTGCTCCTTTAATTTCCTCTCCTACCTCTATTTCATCTTCACACTAAACTTTGAGCTGAAAGTGGACATTATAATGCTAGTGAACAGAAAGCAAAACTGAGGCAGAGAAAGACTTGCCTATAATAACAGTTAGCAACCACAGGCCCAGCAGTTGGCTCAGGAACAATTGATCAAAGCAGGCTTTACTCTCAGTAAAGTATGTTCACACTCCATTGTGGGGAATTGGGTTCAAGGAATGCAAATAAAAATACAAAATCATATCTGTAAGTGTTTAAAATAAAATAGTAACAATAACGATGATACTTGCATTCATACAGTGAATTTGTTTGTTGTCCATGCTGTACAAAGCACGTTTATAGATTATCTTCTTCCAAACACACATCTGCTAAGTATCATTTCACTGGTGCAGTAGAAAATGAAATCAGCAGAAACTCTTTCTATTATAAGTAACAGAAGTTTATTTTATGCTTTATTATAACAAAAATGTGGTTGTAGGCAGTGGCTCATGTTGGTTCAGCAGCTCAAAGATGTTAGGGCTTAAGTCTAACAGGTCTGTAATTCTATTTATCCTCTCATGGTCATAAGATGGCTGCAGTAGTGCCAAGAATCAGGTCCTGCATTCCGGTTAGGAAACATGGAGCAGCACAGGGTATTTCTCTTATCCAGGAAGAAAACTCTCTCATTAACTAACATCTCATTAACTAAAATGGGATTAATGCTAACTGTTGGATTAGGGGCTGAGCTAATGTTTCCTAAAATCAAAGGATCCTTTCTGATTCCTAAACAAATGTGGGGTGAGGTTCTACCTTTTAGCAAGGAGAACTGGCTTTAAGGAAGGCAGTTAACAGTGCCTGACCCAAAAAGGGCATTGCACTAGAAGTAAAGTGAAAAAAGAAGTCACGTCATTTTCTTCCATTTGCTAACTGAGACACATTGCAAAAATCCTAATGCCTCTGCTTTTTTACCTGTGAGTTAGAGATAATAGCCTATTTTCCTCATAGGAGTGGAGTGAGGAAATATACATATGCAGAGATGTTTGAAGATTATGAAATACTGTGAAAAAGAAAATATTATACCTGGGGTATTTTCTCATTCGGGGTGATATTAGAGCAGCATAAAACTGTCTTTTTCTAATGGAACTCATAATCAGGTAGGAAACCCAAACTGTTTATATATGAAATTTGAAATGATATGAGTTTTAACCCAATTCAAGACAACAACAGAAAAATTATTACAAGTAGTATAAAGAGACAATAAAATGTAATGGTTAAGACTACAGGATTTGTAGTTGTGTATACCTGAGTTGAAGTCCCTATTGTATCACATCTTAGTTGGGTGATCTTGGTCAATCCACTTCTAAGTCACAATTTCCTCACCCATAAAACAGAACAACCAACAAACCAACCAACCAAACAAACAAAAAAACCAGTTTCTTCCTATGCTTTTAAAAGAAAATCACATGAAATGCATACAAAATACATAGCACAGTGTGTGGCATAGACCTGAATTCAATAAATGTTAATTAACAAATGTTTAATAGGTGATTTGATAGAAATTTCTCTTCTCTCCAACTCTTCCTCTATCCCTTCTGGAACTAGGTGGCCTGTGCCCTTGGGAAATGACTGCCTTTTTAATATATTGAACAGGTCCTGAATGATCTCAGCCCTCACACAAGTTCCCTGAAGCTCCAGATTAACCTTTTTCCCAAGATGGTTATTGACAATTTACTCGTAGTCTTTGCTTCCTGTCTCTTAACTGGTTTGGGATTTGCAATGATACTGTGCTTCTAGCCCTGAGGTTGCAAATGAACTCATTTCTCTCTTTGCCTGAATCTTGACCTCCTGTTATTTTGAGTGAAAATGACCCACGCAGGATTTTCCCTTGGCTGGAGTAAGCAGGGAATAAGGAATGGCAAAATATCAAGAAATCGATCAGAAAAAGGGAGACCTTCAAACATGGTCCCCTCCATCTTGTGTCCAGATTCTGTTTTTACCCAATAAATAGAGGACGGAAATTTTGGAGAAAAAAAAAGGTAGCCAAACTGCCTTGTAGGATTTGGGCATGATATATATATATATACATATATATACGAACCGTGAGATTATGAGCTGAGCTGACGTTGGCTGCTTGACAGACTGAGCCACATAAGCACCCCAATATATATATATCTGTATAATATATATATGTATATACCCGATATATATATATGTATATATATATGTATATATGTATATACGTATATATATATATGTATATATATGCATATATATACACATATATATATGCATATATATACATATATCTATATATAGATAGATAGATACATATATATATAGATATAGATATAGATATAGATAGATATAGATATAGATATATACATATATGTATATATATCCCAATATATATATTCAAGTTTGTTAACATACAGTGTAATATTGGTTTCAGGAGTAGAACCCAGTGATTCATCACTTATGTATAATACCCAGTGCTCAAACCAACAAGTACACTCCTTAATGCCCATCACTCATTTAGCCTATCCTCCTACCCATCTCCCCTCCTGCAACCCCCAGTCTGATCTCTGTATTTAAGAGTCTCTTATGGTTTGCTTCCCTGTCTGATTTTTATCTTATTTTTCCTATCCTTCCCCTACGTTAATCTGTTGTGTTTCTTATATTCCACATATGAGTGAAATCATATGATATTTGTCTTTCTCTGCCTGACTTATTTTGCTTCCCATAATACCCTCTAGTTCCATACACATTGTTGCAAATGACAAGATTTCATTCTTTTTGATTGCTGAGTAATAATCCACTGTGCGTGTGTGTGTGTGTGTGTGTGTGTGTATAGAGACAGACACCATATCTTCTTTATCCTTTCATCAGTTGATGGACATTTGGGCTCTTTCCATAATTTGGCTACTGTCGATAGCACTGTTATAAACATTGGGGCAAATGTGCCCTTTCAAAGCCACATTTTTGTATCCTTTGGATAAATACCTAGTAGTGCAATTTCTGGGTCTTGGGTAGTTCTATTTATATTTTTTTTGAGGAACCTGCATACTGTTTTCCAGAGTGGCTGCATCAGTTTGCATTCTTACCAACACAAAATGCATCTTTAGGAAAAAAAAAAGTTTTAACATGTGAAGGTTGTTACTTGGGGACTGGTCTGAAGCTGTTTGTCTTCATCAGAAATATAAACAAGACTTGAACTTGAACAGTAGCATACTGTAATTTAAATTAGAATTTCAGGGGCCTGGTCCACAGGGAAGGGGATTTGAACTCTTGACCCATTAAAGGAAATGCTGTGTAGACCTCTTCTCTGCTGTCTTTCTCAGTATCCCACAACTGCAGCCTGAACACTCCTTAATTTTAGTGCCATCCCTCCCCACCTCCTAAGCCATATGGGGCCAGAGAAGGCAGTAGCACAGTGGCTCAGACCTGAAGGCTGGTGGAGTTTGCAGAAACCTTGCTGTGAGGGGCGTGGGATGGGCTGGTAGACCTCATATCCCACCGGGCTGCAGCCTCTGCTCCCTCCTCTGATCAAGTCCGGCACACGGTTAAGTCTGGAGCCTGGATTCACTGGCTTCCCTCTTGGAGCTGGTGTTCTTTTTTGAACCATGATCTGTTTAACTGGGCTTTGTACACCCTCCAGCTAAGGCTGAAAATGGACCTCAGTTCCTCAGTCCTGAGTTGGGCCCCACTAAGAGTGGATGGTAGGAACTCTGCCCAGAAATCCCAGATCTTGTGGCCATCCACTGCTCTTACACCAATCTGAGCCTTAGTGACACCCTTGGACAGGACTGCTAACCTGCCAGCTACCGCCCTTCAGGGGCTGGTTCCAGAATCACATTATCTTCTTCCTCTCAGCCTCCCCTCTGTTTTATCCTGCTCTCCTCAAACCTGAAAACCAAAGACTGAGCGTGCATTGTGGCCAACCCACCTGAACCATGAGCAATGCTGTTTTTCTGCATGAACTTTCAGACACCGTCTAGATCTGCTTTCCAAGCTGGGTTACCCAATCCCTGCCGGTATGCAGCAGGTGGCATCATGCACAGGTGTCAGAACAGAAATAGCCAGACCCCAACCCTGACTCTGTCACACATTAACTGTGTGTGCTTGGGAAAATTATTTCCTTCTCTGAGCACCCGATCCCTCCTCTGGAGATGGAGATAGTGATATCTCACCATGAGGTCATTCGAGTAACACACTCAGAACCATGCCCGGCACCTGATGAGTTAACAGTACAAAGTACCTGTAATATTATGAGAGATGATTTGGGAAGGTAAGCTTTTTTTTTTTTTTTTTTAAATCCTGTGCCTTCAAGTTGTTATACTTGACTGCAATTTACAACATAGTTTTAAACATTAAAATAAACATAGATGCATTGTGAAGCAGAATACAACATTCATATAAATTTTTAAGATAAAACAGGTGACTTCCAGAAACTTTCATGCTTGCTGTGCTTCAGGCTCTCCCTCTGATACCCTGGGGATAGAAGCTCTTTTCTCTGCTGTTTGAGGTTTTTCAAAGACTTGAGAAATAAACAATAAAGCTTAAGACAGTAAGGGAAGAACCCAGGAAATATATGTGCAAGGAACAGATCGGTTAGCTATCAATAGCTAATAGATTTAGATTTGGGGCTCTTTTCACAGTAGACCTTTACTCCTATTTCCTTCATCAGCTCTGTCCAACCCTTCCTATCAAACAAAAGCTCCTGTCAAGGCTGTAGAGAAAACATTGCTTCAGTTTTAAGTGAAAAGGAACACCAGTTAGGAAGCTGTGGTTAGGGATATGTTTCTCAAACTCCTTGCAACTCAGTCTTTTCATCTGGAAAATGGATTTATAATACTTACCTCACAGACTTGTAGTGGGATTAGATATATGTCTCCAAATTATCTAGCACATTCCCTGGCCCTTCCCACCACCCTTTCCTTCACCAGCCAGGCCCTGGCCACCTCCCCACTGATCTGGGATACTGCAATTTACTCCTAGCTTGTGTCCTTGTCTCTTTCTCTCTCTATCCTCTGTCCCTGCCTCCACTGACCAATGAACAACCAGAAAAATCTTTGGAAAACTGAGCTTTACCTGGAAGGCTGGGTAACAGAAGCTGAGTAAGTGAGCAAGTCAGTGATAGTTGAGCTCCAGCTATATACAAGACACCATTTCCGTACATTTCTTTCCCACCTCTGTACAGGTCTGACCTTGTCAGGGATCCATAGCAGTGACTGACAACCCTTGCTTCTGCTCAGGGATCTGCAGAGGAGCCCAGCTTTGCCCATGCCTTGTTCTTACTGCATATAACTTGGAGAATCACATTAAAGCAAGGAATGAGATTTGCATACAGACATCAGGCAAAGAATAGTCTCCCTAAGCAGGAAACCACACAGCCCATAATTGCTGTAGGTATCTAAAGGTGTCAGGACTCTGCTACCCAGTGAGGCTGCAAACCAGCTTTTTCATCATAAAAGAATGAGCTGCCAATGATTTTCATAGCTTGATTAACGCTCTTCAAACTGATCTCCATTGGGTACAGAAGTGAAGCCCAAGGAAGATGGATGTTTCCTATTACTTGATGTAATGACTGTGAGGCAGGCTAATGAAACCTTTACAGCCCAAGTTTACGGGAAAAAAAAAACAACAAACACAGATCAATACCTGAGTTACAGTTGGAATGCATTGATAAATGGGTGACAGGCTGCAGGCCTGGCCCCAGCATAGGAAAAGCGAGTGGGGAAGAGCGAAGGGGCATGTTGAGAGGGAACTGGAGACAAAAAGAAGACAGAGAAGGACCAAACCCCAGTTTGGACTGATGGGACCAAGGGTGCCTGGAAGAGGTTGTGGAATCTGAGCATGCAGGTGTCAAGAGAAAGAAAAGAACCAGATGCCCAGGAGGAGAGTGGGTGATAGGGGTGAAGCATACAGCCTGCTTCTGTCGCTGAAGGAGTGGGTCCAGGAATGATGGGTGGTGTGTGCACTATGGATGGGGCTCCCCATTCTGGTTGGTGACTCCTGGTGAAAAGGGGCAGCCCCACCATGCTCATTTTCTCCTCTGCTAATTAAAACCTCACCCCCACTGTTTCTATTCCCTATTCTCATTAAGATTTTTCTTGTGGTGACGCAGACATCCTTTTGTTTCCTGAGTCCTAAGATTACCTCCCTGATGAAGAAAGACAGCTCCTGGGCTCAGCTAGGCCTCTGTTCTTCTGCCATTCAGAAGCAACCCTCGGGCAAGGTGACATCGACTTCTGGCTGGGGCAAGCCAAGAAAGTCTCAGCTTCTGACAAATCGCCCATTCATCGTCTCAGACAGTGTTCCTGTGCACAACTTGTGGCTCAGGGTGGGAATGCAAACTGGAAAAATCCAAAGCATTAGCAGGATAGCCCCTATCTCCCCCAAGTCCTCAGGCTTCACTTAAATTCATGAGGCTATAGTGGCCACCCCTCCCCACCCCGCTGCTGGCTCCCTTCACCTCCCAAGATGTGTCCTTTACTTCTTAATTTTGTTCAATGACTGTCTCACCCAACTTTGCTGTAGAAAAGGAAGTTTTGTGTATTTTGCTCATTGTTGTATCACCAGCACTTAGAATCCCACCATGTGAATAGTAGGAACTTGGTAGATATTTGTTGGATGAAGAAATGAATGAGGACTGGTCGCTGTTGTTTAGTCCTGGCCTAAACAGTGAGCTAGCTGTATGACTACTACCCTGCATCTCAGTTTTCATATCTGGAAAATGGGGATAAATTGACTCATATGTGTAAAATATTTGAAAACTATGGAACACTCTGTAAATAAAACAGGTCCATACTATTTAAATTGCATTGGACATCCACCATCATACACACTGTGAGAGCATTTGCCAGCAAACAGACCATACTGATATGTGCATGTTTCCCATCCTATTGCTGAAACTGCTACCTGCCTTAAACTCCTGATTCATGAAGATTATCCCTATGTCTTTATCTAAAGAGAAGTGATTTGGGGGCCTAGCACCTCCCCAAATTGAGCCCAGACCATTGCATTGTGTCTGCAGGGTGTGTTGTATAAGATGTGCATTTACCAAGTGGAAATGGACAAAAGACACTATGTATAGAATCTAAGAGTAGAGCTTTTGGAACCCGTGCTTTAAATATAGGTTCTGATATCATCACTGGCTCTCCAGGAGCAGAGCCAGAGGCAGGATTCTCTGGGGAGTGCATATCCTCCAGTTCTGCTGATTCAGGAGAGACAGGTGAGTCAGCAGTAGGAACTGAAAGTTTTGATAATCACAGTTTGCTATGGGTGATGAAGCGAGGCCAGGACCAAGGGAAACAATTGGGTATCTAACTAGGGCAGACAAGAGGGCCCAGAGAACTAGCAGTGAGGATATGGGGCTCTACCTCCTCATTACTGTTCCCATTGGGTCATTTTATTTGTATGAAGCCAATTTGTCTAGTTATAGTTATCCAGGTTGCTCCCTAAGTGTGAGCTCCTTCTGGCAAAGAGCTTGCTTCAATCATTGAACCCTGTAAAGAATGCATGGCTAAAAAGCTCACAGTGGCCCTGCCCAGATGTTTTTCCATTAGTGCCTCTCTGAGTCCCTAGCTCCTCTTCTGCTAACACACATCTGCCTCCTTGTTAAGTGTGAAATGCACACATATGGCTGTTTCCCTGGGGTGTTAGGTGTGGAATGCACACACATGGCTGTCCCCCTGTAGTTTTAGGTGTGGAATGCACACACATGCCTGTGGCAGAGAAACATAACAATCGCCATCAACCCTTTTCCTTCCTTATGACACAACTATGGAGTGGAAAGAGAAGGGAGTGATGGCATGAGTTTAGAGATAGGCTGGAAATGGACTCCTAGTTCTGCCATCATTGGCTATGTGACACTGGCAATATTACCACACCTCTCTCAGTCCCATTTTCCTCACCTCTAGCATGGGATAAAAATTCCTCTCTCATAGGCTGGTGTGAGAACCAAGTAAGACCATGCGATGAAAGTGTCCACACGTGATGCATGAGGAATACATGACTGTTGAATAAACAAGATGATCTCTTGAGAGTTGCCTCTGTACACTAGACATTTTGAATTCTTAACACCAGAAGGGAAAGAGAACAACACTGAATACATGATGCCTACTGTATGTCATCATATCACTCCCCACAAGGGTCCTATGAGTTGAGTAGAATTAACTCCACTTAACAGATGAGGAAACAGAAGTGCAGAGAGAGCAAGAAACTTGCCCAAGTTTTTGTTGCCAGTAAGTGATGGAGCTGGGACTCTGAGAATCCTGGCTTTGAATCCAAATCCATGGCCTTTCCCTGTCCCTAGGCTGCACCCCATAAGAATAGGTTAATCAGAGAAGATTCTAAACTGCACAATGGGCAGAGTTTGTCCACACTCCCTGGGCATGAGACACGTGGCTCAAGAATCACACGGCACATAAGAGTGTATCCATTGCCACCACCTCACTGAGTAATAATGAGAACCACCTGCTGCAAAACAAAGCAAGGAAAAAGAAAAGGCTTCACTATGGGCTGAAAATAGCTGCAATTACCAGTAGCAGTCTGGCCAAGCACATAGGCAGAACATGAGGGGACCACAAGGCATAGCCTCAGTAGTCAGGGCCTGGACAGAGGAACCAGGAAACAGTGGTGCCTAAGGACCTCCAGCTTAAACAGATCAAGAGAAAGAATAAACTAATATTTGCTAAGCTTTTAATATGTGTCACACAGTGTGCTGCATACTTCCCTCTGCTCTGTTTCTTTTTTTAATTTTTAAAATGTTTATTTATTTATTTATTTATTTTTTAATTTTTTTTAACGTTTATTTATTTTTGAGACAGAGAGAGACAGAGCATGAACAGGGGAGGGTCAGAGAGAGAGGGAGACACAGAATCTGAAACAGGCTCCAGGTTCTGAGCTGTCAGCACAGAGCCCGATGCGGGGCTCGAACTCACGGACCGCGAGATCTTGACCTGAGCTGAAGTCAGACGCTTAACCGACCAAGCCACCCAGGCGCCCCAATGTTTATTTATTTTTGAGAAAGAGAGGGAGACAGAGTGAGATTGGGGGAGGTGCAGAGAGAGAGGGAGACACAGAACTTGAAGCAGGCTCCAGGCTCTGAGCTGTCAGCACAGAGCCCAACGTGGGCCCCAAACCCACGAACTAACGGACCCTGAGATCATGACCTGAGTGAAGTTGGCCACCTGACTGATTGAGCCACCCAGGCGCCCATCTCTACTCTGCTTTATTTGCTACTTAAAATAATCCCCTGAGGGGCGTCTGGGTGGCTCAGTTAGGTAAGCGTCCAACTTCAGCTCGGGTCATGATCTGTTGGTTTGTGAGTTTGAGCCCTGCATCAGGCTCTGTGCTGACAGCTTGGAGCCTGGAGCTTGCTTCGGATTCTGTGTCTCCCTCTCTGTCTGCCCCTCCCATGCTCATGCTCTGTCTCTCTCTGTCTCTCAATAATAAATAAACATTAAAAAAAAATAATCCCTTGAGAAGGATCTTACACCTATTCCATGAATAAGGAAACAGGTTCAACAAGTCCACCCAGTTGGAGAGTAGAGTTGATGGCTAAGTAAAACAACAACAACCATAACAACAACAAAACAAAACAAAAACTGCAGCAGAAGTGCAGAGAACTGAACAAAGGCAGACTCCAGAGGAACAAAGGGAAGGAGAACTGTCACTGCAGATGCTACTTCTCCCTATCAGGCATTTCCTATCTTCCCGACCCCATCCTACCAAGAGCTACTGCTCAGCCTTTGAGAGTCAGGCAAACCACTACTGCTCTGAAGCCCAACCTGACATAATACCTAGCGTGCTTCTCCCTATCTAGTAGACACACAAGTATGTGACGGCAGACAAATAAATGACTGAACAAAAGGTCCAGAGAAGCACTGCCCACCAGAACTCTCTGCAGTGATGGAGATGTACTCAGTCTGTGCTGCGCAGTACAGGAACCACCAGCTGCAAGTGACAATGACTACAGCATTCAACAGCACACATCTGGAGACGTGGGCTTTCCACCGTTGCTGCCATCAGGAATTTCACTAACCATGATGACCTTGAAGGGCAAAGAGACCTGGCTGATTCTACGCTTGGGTAAATCCAGCCATGCTCCTTGAAACATCACTAGCTCATCTTGAAATATCTTTTGGAAACTTTCTCTACTTTCATTAGCTATTGGTCCAGGATAGCAGTTTTTTAAAAGTGTATTTCATTCTCCACAGGTCCCAAATCCCTCTTTAACAGACTGGGAGGCTTATTCAGTTCTTCAGAGGACCATTTTCGGTCCACTTTGCTCCTCAGCTCAGCGTAGGAGCTGACCACAGATAGTTCAAAGCTCAATTGTTAGAGGCTGGGGGGTGGGGATTTGGGGTAGAGACTAGCATGCAGAGTGTACAACCCCCGGACTGAAGGTATCTGCTTGGGGAGCACATTAGTGTCTTCCAGTGTTCATACAGGGCACACCAATAACTACTCCAGGAATTGGCACATAAGAACAGACTGATATTCACTTAGAATAAATCATTCCTCCTTCTAGAACACCTGAGACCTACCCTAAAGTTGAACAAGGATCCAGGGATGACAAGGGGTGGGACAAGCGGCAGGAGCTTTGGTACTCTAAAGAACCATTTAGACCTACTCTGAAGGGATGGTAATGCAGCTTCCTGTTCTCTAGCATGGTTCAGGGAAGAAGCATGGAGGGTCAGTGGCCCCTGGGTGATGTGAAATCCCTGGTTTTAAGTGGCAGAATCACTGCATTTCCCAGTTAGGCTGAGCTGCCATGGGAGACACCAGCTTAAGGCACATCCTGGCTCAGTTCCTGTTCTGACCTGAAAGCTTGCTCTTGGAGCAGCCTTTCCAAGAAGCTCTTTGGGACACGAAGAAGGTATAATTGGTTTTCACCAAATTTTGTGGGCCCCTGAATTCTGTTAGTGGCTTACTTGAATACTGAGCATAGCGGGAGAGATCATGAGGGGCTGTCCTTCAGGTGGTTCTGGGATACCAGACCAGCTGGCTCTCATTCTCTCCCATGTGTCTCTAATCACATTCTCTTCTCCCCCTACTTTGAGCTATTACATGGTTCACTAAGGGGAGACCTTTGTTTTCCTTTTTCTATTCCAGGCTTTCTTTCCTTCTGAGCTGCAAAGGCAGTTTTTCCATCCAGTCTGGGAGGATTCTTTAAATCAGGGTGCTGCCTCTTGAAAGGAATACTTAGGGAATGATGACCCATGGCTGCTGAACTGGCTGACTTCTGCGTGAAGTTATCAGGATTCTCCATGGAGTGGTTCAGAATGGAACAAATCATTTGTTCCAGAATAATGGGTTTCTGTCTATTAGTGAAGGCAGCTTTGAATAACAACAACAACAACAACAACAACAACAACAAAGCATTTTTAAGTATTGTCAGGAGCTTTCCAGACCTGCCTTTACCACTGCCTAAGAAGTCTCTTGGGGCCTCAGTTTCCTAATGGATAGAATAAGGACATTGGCATTCTGTTATATATATATAAACCATGTCTTCTTTATCCATTCATCAGCTGATGGAAATTTAGGCTCTTTCCATAATCTGGCTATTGTTGAAAGTGCCTCTATAAATATTGGAATACATGGGCCCCTATGCATCAGCACTCCTGTATCCCTTGGGTAAATTCCTAGTAGTGTTATTTCTGGGTTGTATATATAATGAAATACTACTTGGCAGTAAGAAAGAATGAAGTCATGCCATTTGCAGCAATGTGGATGAAACTGGAAGGTATTATGTTGAGTGAAATAAGCCAGTCAGAGAAGGACAGATATCATATGTTTTCACTCACATGTGGATCTTGAGAAACTTAACAGAAGTCCATGATGGAAGGGAAGGGGAAAAAATAGTTACAAACAGAGAGAGAGGGAGGCAAACCATAAGAGACTCTTAAATACATAGAACAAACTGAGGGTGGATGGGGGTTGGGGGAGAGGGGAAAGTGGGTGATGGGCATTGAGGAGGGCACTTGTTGGGATGAGCACTGGGTGTTGTATGTAAGCCAACTTGACAATAAATTATATTAATACAAAGAATAAGGACATTGGACCAGACCCTGTGCCTGTCAACCTACATTCTCAGAGGCCATCATAGGGATGGTGGTGAAGGGAACACTGGAATCCCCACCTCTGCTTCTTCTAGATTACCTATGCTTTTATCGCTTTTATCAGTTTACATCTTTGCATAAGATTTGGTTTGAGGAAAATATTTGGTGGCTAAAAATAATTTGAAATCCTTTGACTAGATGATCTCTAAGGTGCCCTTTTAGCTCTATAATTTTAAGGTAGCACCTGATAATTGGATCAGATCATAAACCCAGGTCAGAGACTAACAGCTTGTGGTAAGAAGTCCTGAGGCTGTGTTTCAACTTATTTTAGCAATTTGCTCACTTCTTTCCATTTGACACTTGGGGTTAAATCTGTAGCTGTTGTTTGTGTATGAGCATTTTTGTGTTTAAATGAATTCTCTGAGTTCTGGGAGATTGCAATGAGGGAGTCTCTCTTGTCGCATTTCCCCTCTGAGGAGGATATAGGATGGTGGTCAAGTCTATGAGGAAGGCTAAGGTTCTGCCTTTTCCCATCTTTTCAGGAAACTTCAGATGCCTCTGCCCCAGGGAGGATTGCCACACAGAGAGTCAGACTGGCTTCCATTCATGGGTCATAGGAGACGTTGTACCTTAGTACTCTTATCCCAAATATAATGACTCATGAAGCACTTACTAGCCCCAGGAGGTCAACTACAAGGGTAAATTCAGTGGCTTTGCCGTGAATACCAATCCTATGCTCTAAATCTTCAATTCACTTCTGTAGCTCCTCTGCTATTTGGGTTTATGCTTCAGGAATAACACCAGGAAACCTGCTCTTGAAGAGGGAACTAAAGAATTGCTTTACTTCCAAAGGTGTTTCCTTTTAAATCAACTTTATTAAGGTATAATTGACATACAATAAAATGGACTGGTCTTAAGTGCACAGTTCTACAATTTAAAGAAATGTATTCCCATCTGAATACCACCCCAATCAAGATATAGAGCATTTCCACCACCCATCATTCACTTTTGCCCACGGTGCCATATTGTTGATATACCAGTACAGCATAGTGGGTAACAGTGAGTGATGGGGTGATGGAAGTGTTCTGTCTCAATTGGGTTTGGGTTTTACAGAATACATCTGTCAAAATCCATGCAACTGAACATCTTAAATATGTTCAATTTACAGTTTATAAAATGGAAGCATAGAAACATTAATTTTTTTAAGTGGCAGACCCTAGATCAGACACAAGGACTATTGAATTTCATTCTCATGCTCTTAATGACCATGTTATTCTACCTCCTTTCGTTATCATATTCACAGATGGAGGTAATGCAGACTGGGAACTGACAATTTGATCTAATATTTTCATTGTCTAAATAAATAAACAGACACTGATAGGTGAGGTGATTTATGCAGCAAATCTTGATGAAGTCCAGACCAGAGCCTGCACGAAGTATGCTGTTAGTCCAGTGAGGTGCTAAGGGGGGTGATGTCAATACCTTATATCGACAATGAGTTATCATATCACAGGACCTCTGCACACAAGAAGAGCTCTTAATGTCCTCTTTTATTACAATGACTATTCCTATTAATGTGAAGTGCTTTACAGTCGTGATTCTCAGACAGAACCAGAATATACAAGTGAATCATGTGGTGATCTTGTTAAAGTATAGCTTCTGACTCAGAAAGACTTGAGAATCCCTAAACACATGATGAATTTTTGATGAATTCAAAAACAAAATTAAGTAAACCTAATTTAGACATTCCTTTAATTTTCCTCTCTCTAAAGGGGAAACACACACACACACACACACACACACACACACACACACACACCAGCTTTGGTCACAGATGTCAGGGAGTTTCTGATATAATCCTTAACTTGATCAGCAAAAGCCTTGACTGTAAGACAAATTCCTGGTCATGGATTGATTGGTCACACGCACAAACCACAACTGAACATTTTATTGGCTTACATTTTCCAGCTGGAATTATATATCACAGGACTGAGTATTATGACTGACTTTGCATTGGGATCAGTCAACATTGCATGGCTCAGGGAATGGCTATGTTGTGCTAAGAGGTTTTCATTTTGTGCGGCCAGAACCACTTTTGGCCAGTGATTGATTGATAGATCTCAATCCAAATCCAATTGCTCATCTTTCTGCCCAGAAGGATTTGGGATTTATTGATCTCTGTTCAAGCTCATCTGGGGAGAACAATGCTGCTACAACAGAGAGAGTGTCACTTGGGGTCCTGCATTGTGCTGCTTTTGTTTCTCCTGCCAACTCAGACCAAGGCTTTATCTGTAGCACTTTCAGCAGCTGGCAGGCATGATTCCCTGCTTCAGACAAATCTGATTCACCATTCCACTGCATGTCCTTTGATGGCATATTCATTTAGGCACATTACAGTCATACAGATGTAGGCTGACCCAGTTAGCTCTACATGCGTTGTGAATCCAGTTAATTGTATATCAACTAATTGCATAATTCATTTATTAATGGACTGAATTAAAATCCAAGTGCTGAAGCTCCTCTTCAGAGCATCAGTGTTAGAGAAGCAAAGCCTTGGAAGAATTTCACTTTTTAGATCAATGCTCCTCCCCCTTCCCCCAACAGTTATTCTCTCTCCCTCCTTCTCTCTCTCTCTCTCTCTCTCTCTCTCTCTCTCTCTCTTTTTCATTTGGAAAAAGGACTGTTTCATGAAATGAGTAAATATGAGATAAAAAACATAAGCACATTACTAAAAATATTAATAATCCTTTATGTCAAGCTGCATAATATTAGGATATAAATATTGATAGATCACATTAGTGGCACCTAAGAGAATAGTTTTGAGAATTCATATTCCCAGTTTAGGAGGAAGTGTAGGTTTTTCTTGTGTACTTCCAGGTACCTCCTCCTGGAATGACTTTACAGTGCCAAACAGTCAGGGATACATGAGGTTTCTGTTCACTACAGCTGATGCACTCTTACCACCCGTGGACCACAGAACCCTGGCCTTGGATGATGGTTTCTTCAGAAAGAGGTTGCAACTTGCCAGCTGCCAGCAGCAAAAAGCAAAGGTTCAGCATTGCTTCTTCCTAAGAGCTTTCCCTAAGCAACTACCCTATTGTCCCCAACATCTTCCTCACTGCTGGTTTTGAGAATGAGACATCACACTTCTTTTTGTCACTTTACCACAAATGTAGAAATATCCCTCCCATTCTATGTCTTAGGTTGGGAATCCTTAGGATGAGACCTGAAATAAGAATTTGAGTGCAAATATTTTATTTGGTAAGTGAACACAGGAAGCCCTGGAAAAGGAGTGGAAAAATGAGAGAGTAACAAGAAGGAATCTGATCAGAAGTGTGTTATCAAGCAAAATATCACTGGGCCTAGTGAGGCTCAATCTTTGTAAGCACCTCTGGGAGACTACTTAGTGCATCCTCAGTTGTCCCACCTAGGAGTGAAAAAGCTCTTGTATTTAGCCCCCTATTTGCATCTCTTTTTGCTGGAGGGCTTCTCCTAGAAGCATGAACTCCTGGGAATTTGTGGTAAGGCACTCTTGAATGGCCTGAGAGAAAGCCCTCAAGTGGAGCATCATAGGTTGCCATAGGATCCTATGGTCATGTATGGGAACATTTGTGCCAAGGAGTGATGAGCAGGGCCTTGGCAGCCTTAGAGGAACACAAGGGTCATTACTAAGCAAAATCCCTTTATTGTGACCTTAAGAAGCTCACACCAACCCAATTTAATTTCTTTCATCCTATCTACACTGTGTGTCCAGAGTAAACTGACATCTGGCTTGAGAGAGAGAGATTTCCCTATCAATCCCTTATTTTATGTTCTTTCTCACATCCCAAAGTCCTAATTTCCTGCCTTGGGAGTAAGTCTCTTCCTAGAGGGATTCCCAGTGTATCACTTAAATTCCTTTTGTAAAAAGCATACCCATACTCACAGAGCACGTTCTGTGTGTATTTCTTCAGAAAATAGTTAAAAAGTGATCTGACGGGCATCTGGGTGGCTCAGTCAGTTGGGCGTCCAGCTGTGGCTCAGGTCGTTGATCTCATGGCTCATGAATTCAAGCCCTACATTGGGCACTCTGCTGGCAGTGCAGAGCCTTCTTCAGATACTTTGTCCCCCTCTCTCTCTGTCCCTTCCCCACTCATGTTCTCTCTGTCTCTCTCAAATACAAATAAACAGTAAAAAAGGTGATCTGACAGTAGAATATTTTTAATATCTGGGTTTGCAAGTTTAATACATTATTGTCTTATTACAAGAATACCTTACCTTTATATTATTTTTATAATTTCCGATGTACTTGTGTTTTCTTTTTTTTAAATTTTTTTAATGTTTATTATTTTTGACAGAGAGAGAGAGACAGAGTATGAGCAGGGGAAGAGCAGAGAGAGAGGGAGACACAGAATCCGAAGCAGGCTTAAGGCTCTGAGCTGTCAGCACAGAGCCTGATGTGGGGCTCCAACTCACAGACAGTGAGGTCATGACCTGAGCCGAAGTCGGTCGCTCAACCAACTGAGCCACCCAGGTGCCCCAAGTACTTGTGTTTTCTAAGTTGATTTTACCCAAAACTCCTGGAATAGAGGCCTTATTAGATATTAACAAGAAGAAAACCAAATCCCTAAAAAGGGTAATTCAGGCCCTGTGGCAGTGTGAAATAGCTCTGATGAACATAGGCGTCTAAGTCCATTGAGGTGGGTCAAAATCTTGGCTCCTTTGTGTACCAGCTGTGTGCCCCAAAACTAGTTACTGACGTCTCTAAGACTTTTTCCTCACATATGATGTGAAATTTATAATATTTCAATCCACTGAATTGTCTTCAGGCTTAAGTGGGATAATGGGAGTACTAAGTTTTCATATCTACTAACTGACTCAGTCAAAATCACCCAACACAGCCAAGGCTGAGACCACTTTCCTGACTCTTAGTCTTGTGTTATTTCCTACCATTCCCTGTTCCTGGTTAAGTTCTGAAAAAAAGAGCCTAAATCAGGCATTTTGGGATTGGACTGTGCTGAACATTCAATTCCTATTTTCAAAATGAGTAGTCAACCCTTGGCACATGACCTGGGAGGAAAGGGTTCTCCAAGGCCCATGAATAGAAATAAAATGACTGAAAAATAGAAATAAAAACGCAAATAGATCCATATAGCTGCAGCCTCCACAGCTTAAGAGAATGAATGTCAGGTACCCAACATAAACCTATCTTAACCAGAATAAATTTGCCTTTTTATGCTGAGAGGAGGCTGAAATGAAGCTTGCAGGGTCTTGGTGTCACCAACATCATCTTTATGTTCTTAAATGAATAACAGATAAAGGATTTGCCTTATTACAGGAGAAAGGGTGAAATGTGTTTGCTTTCAAGTATAGAATAAAATGAAATGCATATTCTCAATGTGGAACTTCATTTTGATTACCCATCTGGAGAAAGAGCGCAGAAAAAAGCAGCCCGTATTCACCCAAACTCTCCCTCCTCCTTTTATTTTTTATTTGTTATTGAAGCAAACGAGGCCAATTGTTGAAAATTTCTGTGGATCCCTGAATGCCTCAATGGTGACTCTCACTGAGATTAATGCATTTAATTTACCTCTTTGGATATCGGAGACACGATTCAGCAGTCAGTTGGGAGTTCCTGGTCCTATAAGCTGCTCCACGATGAGATGCACTCTGGCTGTCTCTACATTGGCTTGCTTTCTTCGGCTTTGGCTGAGCCACAGAAGGAGCAGGGTGCACCCTATATATCCAGACCCCCTCCCCCATATTCATAAGTGGCATTAGCTGAGGAAAAAATGAGCAAGTTGAAATATAGGGAAAAACAGGCACAAAAGACTTGTATTTACCATCTTTCTAAGTTCCATACCATCTTCTCCTATAGTCATCAGTAAAGACAAAGTTCCATTCAACACAAAGTTCCCCATCTGTGGGATGAAGTAGGGGGACTAAATGGTTTTCTGTGTTTTTTTGTTTTCGTTTTCGTTTTGTGTTTGTTTGTTTGTTTTGATATCAAATATCAACTTTGACATTGCTCGGGGCTAATGGAAGGAAAACTTTTTATTTTTTTAAATTTATTCTCAAATATTTAATACTATCTACTTTATGCCAGACACTGTCTTGGGGTACATTCGATATAAGACCTGCATGATCCTGCCCTCCTAGTGCTTCTGGCCTGACAAAGGAGACACATTATACCCAAACAATTACACAAAGATCTATTTAATTTAGTTTTGATAAATGTCACAAGAAAAGGACATGAAAGAACTAATTTAGACTAGGGAATTTCATGAAAATTCTTTCTCAGGAAACATGGTTTACATTATATTTTGCAGGATGAATAAGAATGAGGAGGAAATGAACATTTAATGGTTGAGGAGAGAGTAAAACCCAGGCCTCCTGACTCAACCTACTAGTCATTCCCTGACAGGTATCTGATCATGTTGGGGTTGATCCTTTTTGCTGTATCTCTAGAATCTACGGCACCTTATGGCAAACATCCATGAATTCCTGGAGGGAGGAAACTCTGCCTCTTTGCTCTTTTGGTCCTCAGTCTTCAGTATGTTGCCTTGTTCCAAGAGCACAGTAGAATAAAACTTTTCTATTTATTTTCAACATTTCCTGGGTGCCAATCTTCAGTGTATGGTTGTGAAATTTTCTGCCTGCTCTCCCAAATGAATAGGAAACATTTAGCATCTCCTCACTCTTCCTCCAATCCTCACGGATCCTTCAGCAGGATATCACTCCAAAGGATTTACATTTAAAAGTTGGAAAGTGCAGCTTTGGTCTAAGACTTCCCCAGACAACTTTATATAGGATCAAAATCCAGATAAAGTACCTTTATGGTTCCCTACTCATGGATAGATTTTCCCTCGATGCTTGAAAACCCTCAAGAGACCACCTCAGAAGATGAAATTCAACAGGAACACAATAGGCTATCCCTGCAGAACATAAGCAAATCTTCTAGGCCAAAGCAAGATCTGAAATCCAATTTCCCACACACATCATGACATGGCAAAGATTCCTCCAATGATCAAGAGCAAACTGAGCCTTAGAAATTCAAATCATGGATAATTCACGTAGAATTTTGAACAAATGTTTAAAAAAGAATGTGAATGCGTGTTTCAAAACCAACTTCAAGGACAATCAGAAACTTGTTACATGACATCAGGAACTCATTTCCTCTATTGGAACCCTGGTCATTCCAGTTTACAGTTTGGGACAACTGCCATCATGATACTCTTTTTATGATTGTGATAAAGATAGATGAGGCACTTCAAAAATGCCAGAGAAGGATACCTCCTGACATAGTATTATTATCACTAATTTGCATCTCCTGCCAGAGAGCATGGAATGAGGGTCTGGTCACATAGGCCCTCCCTCAGAGTTTTCAAACAGCCTGACTGTGTGGACTATGAAAAATCACAGCCCTCTCCAATGACTCTATGGGCTTTGTTGTCAATCAGGGATTGTAATAGCTCTCCCTCCTTCCCTGCAACCACATCCCTAGACTGCAGAGACCATGAGCTCTAAAGAGAAGAAGCATCGTGCAGAGTGATATGTTAGCCTCAGAAGGCTTCATCATTCACTCTGAAATGTTGGCATAGAGTCAAGTTAGTTCTTGTGTGACATTAAAAACCTCACTTCAGTGAGGAAAACAAACAGATAAAGAACACCAGCTAATGACTTTGGAAGGCCAGAGAGCAGCTGAAGTATTGTTTTTTTAAATGCAATAGATTTTAAACGGCATTTCCAACAATGAATAAGTCACCCAATTACTGTGCTCTCCTCATTCTGAACACCTGTCCCAGTGATTCTCAATCCCCAGAGTGACTTTTATTTTTAACAATATTTATTATCATGAGTGTTATCACATTAGATGAAATCAGCTGGAGATAGACACTGCATTCACTGATGGCATCAAGGCGCCGTGGATTGGTGAGTTTTTTTTTCATCTTCCTTCAGATTCTGCACCTTCTCTGAGCTGCCATTACTGACAGTCCCCAGTGGACAAGGAGATAATCTCGTAACCACCCCACAGAGTAAGATTACCCTAGGGTTCTCCTATGACTGTCACCTCAAAAGGGCCCTAAGAATTTCACAAAATGCTTGCTGGAAACAAATGTAAGAACAATTCCACTTAGCATCCAAACCCAGTGCTTTGGAGAATGGGACAAAGTAGCTCTGTGTTCACTACCTAGATTTTCCCATTTGCTACTGAGGGTTTGCTAGAGAAACTTCAGGATGGCAAAGGGCACAATGACTCAGAAATGCCTTCAGCGCATCCCTTTTTTGCTCTTCAGATGTGGCCCAGAAATCAGTAAAGGACATGTTCCTAACATGCCTCTAGCACTGGACTGTGTGAAGAGTCCAACTTAGATGAGAAAACTCATCTACATTAAACAGCTAGAGAGCATTTTATAAAGAAATATCATTTTAGTCACTTAGTCAACATTTATGAAAGCCAAGTATGTATTTTGCATGTGATATCTGATATGCAAATTTTAAAACAAATACCCTACATCTAAGACAATTTTAATCCTAGTTACTTGAGGAGGTGACCATGCAAACCTTGATAGTTTAGGTAAGGATGATAATAGCATTCTAAGGATGTGGTATGTGTTGAGTTATTCAATCCTCACCCCAACTTCCATTTTACAGACAAGAATACTAAGACACAGAGAAATAATTTGTCTAAGGACACACAGATACTAAGTAGTATGTCTAGGTTTGAAACCCAAAAAGTTAGTGTCCAGAGCATTTTATAAAGGAGTATTATTTTAGTCACTTAGTCAACATTTATGAAAGACAGGTATGTATTTTGCATGTGATATCTGATATCCAGTGTCCATGCACCTTACCACTATGTTTTGCAGCTTCCCATAAAGATGGTAAACTATCATTTTTCTGTGTGTGCTAAAACTGAAAGCTAACTAATGTGACATTTAACATGTGGTATATAAATGAATGCTTAGAACTACTCAGCCAGGTAGTCAAGAGTCTTGCTTGTAAGAAACAGACTTAAGAAGAGGAATTTAACACAAGTAGCTCATAAAATCAAAGATAATAAGGCAGATCCCAGGGCCACAGTGTCTGGAACCAGGGACATGAACATTATCAGGCACCTGAGTGGCTCAGTAGTCAAGTGTCTGGCTTCAGCTCAGGTCCTGCACTGACAGTGCAGAGCCTGTTTGGGATTCTTTCTCTCTGTCCCTCCCCCATCTGGATGTGGTCTCTCTCTCTCTCTCAAAAGGAAATAAATAAACTTTTTTTAAAAAATGTTCCTCTTCCAGCTCTAAGGAATTACTTAGTAAAGGAATCAATTTGTTTTCTACCAGATTCCTACTCTTAGGCTAAACACTATGTATGACTAGCGAAGAAAGGTCACAGAAAGTGTCATTCACACCACACATTAGATAAGGAGGTGTAGGTCACTTGGAGAACCATTAGAAACTTAACAGCTATCCCAACATATGTTTATTAAGTCTAGATTTGTTGATACCTTTTTGCAGATAAGAAGTTGGGATCAAAAGAGGTCAAGTAACTTGCTCAAAGCAACATCTATCATTCATAAAAGATTTGAACAAAGTAGAATGTGTAATCAGACTCTGTATGATGAGTGTCAGACTCTGAGCCATATTGGCATAGAATTGGGGGTGGGGGCGCCTGAGTGGCTCAGTCGGTTGAGTGTCCGACTTCGGCTCAGGTCATGATCTTGCGGTCCGTGAGTTCGAGCCCCGCGTCGGGCTCTGTGCTGACAGCTCGGTGCCTGGAGCCTGCTTCGGATTCTGTGTCCCCCTCTCTCTCTGCCCCTCCCCTGCTCATGCTCTGTCTCTCTCTGTCAAAAATAAAATAAACATTAGAATTGGGGGTGAACTTCACTAATCTTCAAGGAAGAGCTAGGGCTCACTCTGCTTATTGAAGAGTGAACACAATGTGAGGAGGTAGGGAAGAAGTTATTCCAGGTAAAGCCAACAGGAAGCAGAAGCAAGAGTTAGGCTAACATGAAGTCTAGTGAAGTGAAAGTTTTTAGCCCGGGTCAAAATAATGTGACTGAAAATGGAGTCCCTTCAACAGACCCTGTGCCCCCGTGGGGGCAATGGCTTCTTTGTACCCACCCCCCAAGTGGTACCTCATGGTTGGCATCAGGGAGACTTGCTGAACCTTTTTTGTAAGAGTTCGTATCTGTGGCTGAATGGTCAGAGTTCCCATGTTCTTGAGGCTGAGCCATCATGGCCCCACTGAGGAACAAGGTGATATTCATACTTTTATTCCTACCTAGAGATCACAGGGTCAGTCCACACTTTATTCTGTGTTCTAGTTCCTCCAGTGTTTGGAAATGAAAAAAAAAAAAAAAAAAAAAAAAAAGCCAGAGTGCTCAGTTGAACCACTCCTAGAAGAGTCTATGTTTAAGCCATATATCTGTAATTCTTATTTGAAATCGGAAGTTCCCCAGAACCTGTCCACTTCATTCAGTCTTCTTAGCCCCAACCTGAGTCGCTTTCTCTAAAGAAACTTTATCTTGAGAGATCCTATCTCTCTCTTCTTTACAAGACTCTTGAGAGTTTTCAGTTATTGCTGATACATTCTGTTCATTTTATCCTGTCTTCTTTTTCTTAATCAGGATTTTTACCTTCTCTTCCCTGTCCTCACTTTCCGGTTATATCTCCATTCATGCTTCCTGGCTTTTGTTTCTTCTGGTAGGAAGCCAATTCACCTCCCCTGTTGTCAGACACTGCCTTCTAGCTCTTTCTGCCAAGTGGGCTGGAATCCTAGGACTTCACCCAGTCTGTCCTGTGAATTTAACTTCAATGGCAAGGTCACTGGGGCTTCTCAAAAGGAGGCTTCCAGATTTCATCATAAGTCACTTGGCTGCCTTCATTCCAAGGAACAAGAACCATTCACTTATTGATAAGTTTCTTGCTTTGTATCCCTGTTTTGCCTTCAGTAGAGGGCACCTCAACTTAATCATCATACAGGGGCTTTTTAAATGATCCCATATAATCTGTTGTATCTTAGTCTTTTGGGGGATAAAGAGAGGTGTCGTTCTTTAAGTGCAGAAGAGAGAAATAAGAAAAAAAAAGCTGGCACAAATTCTTAAGAGTATTAATTTTGCATCTTGTACCCTTACTTACTATGCCCTTTTACTTCCAGAGCATAAACTGAATATACTCCTAAGGTCCCTTTGGTTCTGTTTCAATGCTCTACTGTTTTCCAAGAAAAAGGTCCAGTATTCAAAAACTAATTGAAAGTCTATAAAATCTTTACTCAGTCCTCAAAGACAGAAGTGTTTCTTTATAATCCCCTATGACTTCTTTCTGTCTTGTTGTCTTTTACACTAGGTTTTTATTTTATCCTTAGCCAGACCCTCTGACCCATTGTTTTTTTTTTTATCCCATTACCTACATTTGTGTAACTAAGTAAAATAAAGCTGAGAATTGACCTAGAAAGAATTCTTCTCTCTCTTTTTTAAAATTTTTTTAACGTTTATTCACAGAGTGTGAGTGGGGGAGGGGCAGAGAGAGAGAGGGAGACACAGAATCCAAAGCAGGCTCCAGGCTCTGAGCTGTCAGCACAGGGCCCGATGTGGGGCTCGAACCCACAAAATGTGAGATCATGACCTGAGCTGAAGTCGGACGCTTAACCGACTGAGCCACCCAGGCACCCCAGAATTCTTCTCTTTAAAATGTGTGTGTGTGTGTGTGTGTGTGTGTGTGTGTGTAAGAGAGAGAGAGAGAGAGAGAGAGAGAGAGAGAGAGAGAGCTTACCAATACTTTCTTGATTGCTTTCCCTATTTTTGCTTTGATCTTTTTTATGAAGTCAACAATTGAGTTTGCTGTAAGACTTTGGCCCAGGAAGACATGTACAGGTGATGATGATCTGGTTCTGAGAGGCTACTCTCCAGTGTTGGAGGCATATTTGCACATTTTGATTCAATGGGAAGATAATTCTTAAGGAAATTCTCAACCTGGATGGCAAGATTTTGGGTGCAAATTGGTGACAGGGATAGACCTGCTTTCATCTGAGTTGTTTCAATTTACTTAGCAACCATTTTATTAAAATTTCCCTTCATAGGTGAAAGATAGTCCTCTAGTAGTTTATAACATTTGTTGAGAGTTTCCTCTCTGTAAATTCCCAAGTTAGCCAGAGTAGATTAAGGAGAATTGATGACAGTTCCTGACCTCAAAGAACTTAGACTTTAGGGAGGAAGTTTCTCTATGTCTTTCTCGTTCTCTCTCCCTCCCTCTCCTTCCCTCTCTCTCTCCCTCTCCTTCTCTTTCCCTCCTTGTATATCCCCACCCTCCATCACTCCTTGTCCCTGCCCCCTACTTCTTCTTCCCCTCTCTTTCTCTCACACAAGTGCATGCACACACACATACACATTCATATAATATAGAAACACTTAGAAACCTACATGTAAGCTGCTATAAAAACTGAATTCAAATGAGTGCACAATTTTTTGAAATATGCTGATAAACTCATTAAGATTTCTTAGATGAAAAGTTAAGCAAGAAAAATCTCAAAAGATATATTTCATAGGTATTTGTTTTCTCAACTTGAATGTTGTTGCTTTTATTCTTACAGAATGCAAAATTAACAGAATCAAATATGATTTCTTTTAAAAATGTAGCCCAGAAAGTCCTCTTTGATTCATTCACTTCTTAATTATTGTTTGATGTCTGACTTTGTACCAAATGCTAGTGTGGGAGTTCCAGATACAGAGATGACCAGATACATGACTCTGCCTTCAAAAGCCCAGACTTTGTGGAAGCAGCAAATTGCCATGCATGTGGTGAGCTGACAATGGAGGCCATATAGTGAATTATAACAGCACAGAGTAAGGACAGAGCACATTGGGTAAAGGGATTATTAAAGAGGGTTCTTAAAGAAAGTGATGCCTCAGATATGCTTTCAAGGACCTGAACGAGTATCCTGGTAAGGAGTGGATAAGAAAGGCATTGCAGCAGAGGCCACAGAGAATCAGGGCCCGGAAATGAGACAAGGCATGGACAGCTAAGTGTGAATTTGATTTGGCCTCAAGTTGTTGGTTCTCCTACAACATAAATTCCAAAGGAGGACAGGCTGGTAGAAGAGAGTGGACAGATAGGTAGAGCCATATTATTATGAAGGTCTTATGAGCCATGTGAAGGATACTGTGATTTTCCCTGTAGGCAAAATGACTGGGGTGAGTGGCAATTTTAGTCTGGGAGTAATGCCACCAGATATTTATCTTACATAGCTCACTCTGTACTGTGGTTGGATTTGGGGAGAGTTAACAGACAGTGGGATCATTTAAAGGATTGTCGCTCTAATCCAGATCAGAAACAGTAGATGTATAAATTAAAGAAAGAATGGTAGGAATGAAAGAAAATCCAGAAGAGGTAAAGTTAGTGGAGCTTGGTAAACTTTTTTAGTTTTTTTTTAATTGTGAGTCACCTTGGCAAATGTCAACTCTGTTTCTCCACTTGATTAGTCCTAAGGGTCTTGGGTGTCATCCCTATTTCTCCTAAATTCTCCAGCATATCTTGTAGACTTCCCCACCTCTGCTGCTATGGCTATGGACCTGGCCACTAGCATATCTCATCAAGAGTATAGACGTATCCTCCTTTTTGGTTTTCCTGCTTCTACCCTTGCCCTCTGTCAGTTTATTTGCTAGTCAGCAGAGAAATCCCATTAAATCAGATCTAGTCAAAGCCTCTGTAGCTTCTTGTCTCACACAGAGTAAAAGTCAAGGGCTTTAGAATGCTCTACAAACCCTGCACAACCCCCAGCAACCCTCCACATGCCATTCCTACCTTCCTCATCTTATTCACCTGTGGCTCCCTCACTCCAGCCACATGTGGCCATTCTTGTTCCTCCTCTTTGTCAGACGTGCTCCCACATCAGGCTCTCAGTCCTTGTCATATCCTAGTCCCAGGGTGCACCGTGCCCCTGATGCATGCATGGCTCACTCACTCACTTCCTTTAGTCAAATGTCATGGGAGGGAGTAAAGCCTTCCTGGGACACCCTATGTATAACGGCAGTAACCCCTGACACTCCCTCTCTCCTCCATGCTTCCTGTCTCTCCTTTGTCCCCCTCACTATGTAATGCCTAACATATTTATTTCTCTTCCTTAACTGTCTGTCTCCACAACAGCATTGGCTATTCTGTTACCACCATTTTCCCTAGGGCCTAGAACAGTGCCTGGCATATGGAGGGTATTCAGTGAACTTTTGTTGTTGAATAAATGAATAAACAAATGAGCTGATTATATGGAGAGGTAAAAGAAGGGGGAAGGTGAAAGAGAAGTGGTTGTTGCTCCTGTGTGATGGTCTGTGTGGAGGATGGTACAACCGAGAGCATAGGGACACTGAGGTCTGCAATGTGATACACTGTCCAGTTAAAATGTGATGATTGTCCAGTTAAAAACAATTAAGTCACAGAATTTCTATATATGATTCTAGAAGACAATTGTTTATAAAAGTAAGACTTAACCAAATATTAGGAAAAATCAAGAAAAAAACACAACACCCCACCCTGAGCCATAGTCAGGACTCAGTACATGCTCAGTGAATGAGTGGGTGGATTTTAAGTAAGATGCTCAAAAAAGGAAGCATGTAGATGGATGGAGACGACTGTGAGGCATGAGGGACAGCAGGCAGAAACAGAAAGGAGTAGTGAATCATTTGTTTATATTTTTAAAAACAAAACATTTGGCAGTATGTTCAACTGCCAAGCTTGTTTTCCTATACTGAACGAAACAAAGATATCCAGTCCAGTTCAGCTCAAATGCAAATTCTCAGAGCCTTTTCTTAAGACTTGACAGGGTCCTTGCTCACCAAAATTATTTAGTCTCCTGAATCTTATTTGTGTGCAGACACCCAAACAAAGGCACACAGAGGCATAAGTGTTCTGCATTTTTTATTTCTATGTTTTTAGTTTTACTGAGAAATAATTGACATACATCATTGTGTAAGTTTAACACATACAGCGTGATGATTTGATTTACATATATAGTGAAATGATTATCACAACGGGTTTAGCTAACATCCGTTTTCTCATATACATGCAATAAAAATAAAAGAATAAGGAGAAATAAGTCTTGTGAAGAGAACACTTGGAATTTACTCTCTTAACACCTTTCCTGCATATCCTACAACAGTGTTAGCTATCGTAGATATATTGTGCATGACATCGTTTGTACTTATTTACCTCATAAGTGGAGTTCGTACCATTTGACCACCTTCCTCCAGTTCATTCTCTCCCTATCTCTCACCTCTGGTAACCACAAATCTTACCTCTTTTCTATGAGTTTAGGGTTTTGTTTTTGTTTTAGACTCCATATATAAGTGAGATTATATAGTGCTTGTCTTTCTCTGTCTGACTTATATCACTTAGCAAATGACCTTGAGGTCCATCCATAAGTTAAAAGTGATAGAATTTCCTCTTTTTTTAATGGATGAATTATATATATATATATATATATATATATATATATATATATATATATACATCCCCTGCCCCTGCTCCTTTGTCAAACATAAGTGGATCTTATATACTTAGGTTTATTTTTGGGCTCTCAATTCTGTTCTATTGGCCTGTTTGTCTGTTTTTGTAACAACAACATATTGTTCTGATGATGATAGCATTATAGTATAGCTTGAAATCAGGAAGTGTGACGCCTCCTGCTTTGTTCTTTCTCAAGGTTGTTTTTGGCTATTCAATCTTTTGTGGCTTCATATAAATTTTAGGAGTGTTTTGTCTACTTCTGTAAAAAATACCATTGAATTTTGATAAGAATTGCATTAAATCTATAGTTGGCTTTTGGTAGCATTGACATTTAAACAATATTAATTCTTCCAAAATATCTTTCCATTTTCTTTTATCTTCTTTGATTTCTTTCATCAGTGCCTTGTAGTTTCCAGAATAGAGAACTTTCACCTACTTAGTTAAATTTGTTTCTGATTATTTTATTGTTTTTCATGCTACTGTAAATGGGATTGATTTCAATATTTCTTTTTCAGAAATTTCATTATTGGTGTATAGAAACACTACTGATTTTTATATGTTGATTTTTGTATACTGCATTTTTACTGAATTCATTGATTAGCTCTAACATTTTTTGGTTGAATGTTGAGGATTTGTATATATAAAATCATTTCATATGCAAATAGAGATAGCTTCTCCCTTTCCTTTTTTAAAAAAATGTTTTCCTATTTATTTTGAAGGAAGGGGAGGGGCAAAGAAAGAATCCCAAGCAGGCTCCTCACTGTCAGCACAGAGCGTGATGCAAGGCTCAAACCCACGAATGGTGAGATCATGACCTGAGCCAAAGTCGAGTCCAACATTTAACCAATTGAGCCATCCAAGCATCCGTACTTCTTCCTTTCTAATTCTTATCTTTTTCTTTTTCTTACCTGATTGCTCCAGCTAGGACTTCCAGTACCATATTGAATAGAAGTGGTGAGAGTGGACACCCTGGCTTTGTTCTTCATCTTAGAGGAAAAGTTTTCATCCCTCCACCACTATGTTAACTGTGGGCTTGTCCTCATGGCTTTATTATCTTGAAATATGTTCTTTCTATGTCTAATGGTTAAGAGTTTTACTATGAATGAATGTTGAATTTTGTGAAAAGCTTTTTCTGTGTGTAGATCATATGATTCTTTTCTTTCATTTTTTTAATGTGATGTATCACCTTGATTACTTCGTGTATGTTGAAACATCCTTACATCCCAAGAATAAATCCCCCTTGATAATGGTGAATGATCCTTTTAATGTTCTGTTGAATTTGATTTTCTAGTATTTTACTGAAAATTTTTGCATCCAGATTTATCAGGGATTTTGGCTGATAATTTTGTTTTCTGGTAGTGTACCTTTCTGCTTTACTGGTCATGAAATCCGAATAATGCTAGCCTTATAAAATGAGTTGGGGAATGTCTCTCTGTTTCTTTTTCTTTCTTTCTTTCTTTCTTTCTTTCTTTCTTTCTTTCTTTTTCTTTTTTTTTTTTAAAGTTTGAGAAGAATTGATATTAATTCTTCTTTAAAAAATTGGCAAATTTTGCCAGGGAAGCTATCTGGTCCTGCGTTTTCTCTGATCAGTCTTCTTACTACTAACTCGTCTATTCAGAATTTCTATTTTTTTTTCTGATTCAGTCTTGTTAAGTTATATGATTCTAATTTTTTAAAATTTCTTCTAGCTTGTACAGTTTGTTAGCATATAGTAACCTCTATAAACTCATAGAGACCTTTAATGATCCTTTGAGTTTCTGTGTTATAAACTGCAATGTCTTCTTTTTCATTTATAATTTTGTTGATTTGGGTCCTTTCTCTTTTTTTCCTTGGTAGTCTAGATAGTGTTTGTCAATTTTGTTTATATTTTCAAAGAATCAGCTCTTAGTTTGGTTAGTGTTTCTATTATATTTCTATCCTCTATTTCCTTTATTTCTGCTCTGATCTTTATTATTTCTTTTCTCCTGCTAACCTGGGCTCAGTTTATTCTTTTTCTAATTCCTTAAGGCATAGAGTTTGATTGTTTATTTGGGATATTTCTTGCTTCTTAATCTAGACATTTATTGTTATGAACTTTCTTCTTACAAATGATCTTATTATATCCAATAAGTTCTAGTATAGAATTTTTAGTTGACTGTTACTGTTACTATTACTGTTTTGAATATGTCATCCTATTCTCTCCTGGCCTGAAAAGTTTTGTTGAAAATCCCGATAGTCTTATGGGACTTCCTTTGTATATAACTTATTTTCTGGTGCTGCTCTTAAAATTCTTAACTTAGAGTTAAAATTGCTTAACTATATGGTCCATCCCTTTCTTTTTCTCTCTTTCTGGGATTCCCATATTGTGGGTATTGTTTCTTCTTGTGTCCTCTAAATGCTGTAGGCTTTCTTCACATTTTTTTCCTTCTTTTTCCTCCTCTGACTGGATAATTTCCAATGTTATATCCTGTCAGACCCTCATGCTTTTTTTTTTTTTCTCCTGCATGTTGAATCTACTTTTAAAACTCCCTATTGAATTCTTTAGTTCAGTATTGTATTTTCAACTCTAGAATTTCTGTTTGGGTATTTTTGATAGTTGTTCTTTCCTTATCAAACTTTTTTTTTTGTTCATGCATTGTTTTATGAATTTCATTTAGTTGTCTGGTTGTTTGTGTGTTTGTTTGTTTGCTTGTTTGTTTTTATAGTTCACTGAGCTTCCTTAAGAGGATTATTCTGAATTCTTTGTCTGACAGTTCATAGATCTCCATTGCTTTAAGGTCAGTTATTAGAGTTTTACAAATTTTCTTCAGTGGTGTCATATTTACCTGATTTTTTTTTAATGATCCTTGATTCCTTACATTGGAATACATTTGAGTAATCAGGACTCTCTTCCAGACTTTACAAATTTGCTTTAGTAGAGATTATTCTTAACTAGTTAGCTCAGTTTGGGTTTCTGGTTGTATCTCCCGGTATTATCTTTGGACAGACAGGCCCTGCTATTATGGTCTATTTTTTTTTTAATTTTTTTTTAACGTTTGTTTATTTCTGAGACAGAGACAGAGCATGAACGGGGGAGGGAGACACAGAATCTGAAACAGGCTCCAGGCTCTGAGCTGTCAGCTCAGAGCCTGATGTGGGGCTTGAACTCACAGACTGTGAGATCATGACCTGAGCCGAAGTTGCCCGCTTAACTGATTGAGCCACCCAGGCACCCCTGTTATGGTCTATTTTTGGTGAGACAACTGTTTGCGCTCTGAGAACAGAGATGCAGGTGTGTGTCTCTGACTAAGAACACTTGGATTGGACTGCTGCCTTTGGTTCTGTGGTTGCCTGAATTCTCTGGCCAGGCTTACTTAAGTAGTCTGGACTGGGTACTATAGTCAGTACCAGAAGTAGCTATGAATTAGCTTCCTTGCGCTCACAGAGCAGTAGGCCATGGCCCAAGGCCTGAGCAGCTCATTGTTTGTGGTCTTGAATCAAGCTTAAGTGTGCACTGGATTCCCTGGTCAGATGAGACCACCAGTATTGCTCTGTAGATGAAGGAAGCCATAGGCTGTGCCCTCTGTTCAAGTGTCACTATGCATAGGGCAGTTTTCCATGTGCCTTGAGCAGGTTCTCTGGTCAGACAAGCTGAAGATTTTATCCAGTAATGTGTGGGGCTATGAATTAGATTCTCTGACTGGGTGCTGTGGAAGAAGCAACTCTAAAACTGGTAAAGTTACCTTTTGTTTTAACTCAAGCTGGCCCATACCCCAAGTTCCATGGCTGATCAGGGACACTAGCTTTGCTCTATTGACTCTGTCTGACAGTTTCCTAAACAGGGTCTCCTGTTGGAAGGGACCAGGAGCTACTCTCAGCCCTGAATAGGAATGAATTCCTGTGTTCTAGCTCTGCTATGGGGGCCACACAGATTCTGGGAGTTGTCACCAGCCTTCTGGTCGGAAAAGGCTGCAAGTTACTCTTTACTGGGTGGGGATGTGATTCAGTACCTTGCCTGGGCATGGCCAAACCAAGGTCTAGAGCCACAGAATTTTTCATTTGAGTATCAGAATCAGGCAGATCTGCACCTTGCTGAGTTCCCTGGTCAATGCACCCCTGACTTGGTTCTGCAGATGAGCAAAGCTGCTCGTTGGTATTACTACTTGGGTACTACAGGTATGAACTCAGTCTGCCAAGATCCATGTGCTGGTTGGTTCAATTTCCTCCCCCCTTCTTTGTGACAGAGCCCTGCATATTCCACTGCAGTTTCTGTGGTGTGAGATCAGAGTAGGGGTTCCTGAAAAGTGACCCATAATGCTGGGGGAAGCTGGTTATCCTCTGTAAGTTCTCTTTCCCTGCTGGAGGAGCTGGAGGCTAAGGGGAGACCTCTGTGCTGGACTGGGTGGGGAGGCAGGATGGCAATGTGGCCAGTGTGTGGCTGCTTCTCTTACCCTCACAATGCTGTTTGTTTTGGTGTCTGTGGTGAAGGGGGTGCTTCAGCCTCTCCCCATGTTCTAGGATTCCCTTTTTAGTATCTTATTGAAACATTGTTAGTTGCTTTTGTTAGGAGGAACAAAGTCAGAAACAGCCATCTTGGTAGTTGTCACTCCACTTGCCTATTTAATCATGAGTTTATACTATACAACAGCTTTATTTACAGGCTGCATTTAATGAAAATGCCCACAACACATACACGCGCAGCCCAACTCCCTCTTTCTAGGGTCTCCCTGAGGCATTTGGAGCACTGGGTATTCATGTGTCCCACCAACAATAAGTGTGCTTTGTGTCTCATCTTCCCTACCTACACCCTGCTCTACACAACAGTGCATGGAAGAGTGCATAGCGCATAATGCCATCTTTTTAATTCTTTACAATCCTTTCATAACTGAGGGTGTAGCCATGTGTGTGTGTGTACATGTGTATGTGTTTGTATAAATAGATATGATGTCCTTTGGGTTACATATACATATACATATATATGTAATGTCTATGCATACATGTCTATGTATATATACTTGTGTGTGAGTAGACACACACTTTCAAATGTTAGAAATTGACAGAAGCAAAGCTATATAACAAAATGATTAAGAGCTTCTGTTCCAGAGTCTTCAGATCTGGTTAAAACCCTCACTTTGCTCTTTACTAACTTTTGATCTTAAGTAAGGTACATAATGTTGCTAAACTTCCATTGTCTGGAAAATGAGGAAAATAATGTATGTTTTTTAGAGCTTTAAAAAGAATTCATTAGATTAAGTAAGATAGTGTCAGCCTAAATTGTTGTTGGTAAAAGTATAATAAAATAGCACTGGAAATTTAACACAGAATAAAGGACAAATATAAAGTTGGAGAAGAAAGAAATATGTTAAAAAGAAAACATAAATCTGTTTCTGTGTGTTTGCATGTCCTCCAGTGAGTGCCCTTCCATCTCTCCTCTTTGCCTTAGCTGTTAAGACATTTAGGATGGTCTAGTGAGCAGAACACAAGTGCTCAGCTTCCACCCTTTCTAGGGTCTGATTGTGGGGCAAACTTTGACCATCGTCTGGTGCTGCTTGCCAGGTATGTGGAGTCAGTTGAGATTCCAGAACAGTCTTGTCCCAAAAGGCTCACATGTAAGGGAGTTGTGTTCCAGTAAACTGAGAAGGGATGTTTCTGTTGAAATATGGTCTTTTCAGCCATCTTTTGATGACTCTTTACATGGGAGGCCAAGGGCAGAAGGCAAGGTGAGAAAAGACATGGAAATCAGTGTCTTTGCTGGGTTGCAGAATCCAACTGACTGGGAGGTGAGAAACCAGCACATCCACCTGTGCCTCATTTCTGAGGAGTTTGTGTTAGAAAGTAAGCAAAGGATTTTGCTCTCAGGGACTCTTAAGCCATCCTCCCTGGAAACCAGCTTCACTCAAAAATGTTTAATTAACATGCTCCCACCTTCCTAAAAATAGGAAAGAAAAATCAATAAACACTAAATGGTTACAATCCTTGGATCAAAGTGGTTTTAAATAAGGTTGTGTTAAGCTTTACCCTTTTCCTTTCTCAGTCTAACTGCAAGCAAAAGATGTGAACTAGTTTTTTCAGGAAGGGGGTACTGACATTTCTTAAATGTGTCATATGAACAAGTTGTCCCAAGGCAGTCATGGTCTCACCCATAGCTGGATTTGTAATAAAATTGGAAAATTCCAAAATCTGCCTCTAAAACCTTGCTCCTTTATCCCTGGCAGTGAGATTGTTTACTAAGCTTAGCATTTTGGTGTAAGGAGGGAATATGGATCCAATTAGTCCAATTATTTTGAACAATACAGGCTCCAGGGTCTTTGCACCTGTTTCCTCTGCCTGGACTGCTCTTACCCCATATATCCCAGACTAGCTCCCTCAGCAACTTTGTGTTTTTATTCAAACACCATTTTCTCAGTGATGTTTTCTCTGATCCAAATTTTTTTCAACAGCTTATCTCCCTTATTGTTCTTGACCTTGGTCAATGTTTCACTTAGCCTTCTCTTCATCTGTAAAATGGGGTAATGGTAATGGCACCTACACACAGAGTTGTTACAAATATCAAGTAAGATATTTAAACAGACCTTCATATATGATGTGCGCTTTAAAAGTGTCCACTTTGTTGCTATTAGCAAGGACCCCCAACAATCATTAAGTACCTACTATGTACTGGGAACTATGCTAGCTGTTCAACTTTCACTGCATGCACCAATACATACAAAGTGCTTAGAATATTACTTGGGACATACTAAGTGTATAATAAATATTAGTTATTTTATTTTATCTCTGATATGCAAATGGTACAGTGAGGTGAATATGGTTATTATTTTCAGTTAGCTTGGTGAGGTTATTTATCTCTCCCCAAGCCAACCTGCTGGTGCAATCCAGAGAGCCACCCAAGTACCCCACCACAAGGCATTTGTTACGGGGCTACTGCATTACCTCAGTCATGTTTCCAAGACACCGTATTATTGTTTGCTTATGTACTGGTCTATTCTTGTCTAGTTTGCTTTAATAACTATAAGGGAAAACTCTTAAACTTCTTGGATCAACAAAGTTCAGATTCAGTCCAAGCCAATTTTTTCTTTTATAAGGATGAGTTGCATGCAATTTATCATATGGGGTCTGTTGATTGAAATTGTTTAAATTGGCTCAGTACAGACACTATAAATCCAGAGCATAAAGCTTCTGAACCGACCTGGATTGGGAACTGAGGTTGTGGCTTTTCCCTGAGGGCTTTCAGTATATTTGCTGCCCTATAAAACCAAATTTCCTTCTGTTCCTTTCTGCAGCAACTGTTGCCTGGCAAAACCATACAGGCTTGCCTCAGCTGAAGCTGACGGGTTGGAGAAGCAGCCCACGGGTAAAGGGAATAAGCAGAAACAAACACTGACATCTTCTTAAGATCTTAGAGTCAAGAGGAATTATCAGAATTAAATATAGAAGTGGGGGACAGTCAACAGGTGAGCTGGGCCATCACAGATTTGAGTGGCAGCAGCTCCTTCAGGGGTATCCTCAAATAGCACTCACTAGAAGGGCTTGGTTTCTTTTTGGTTCAGGGCCTGCCTGAAATTGCCTCCTGCCCCAGCAGGATCAGGTCATCACTACCAAGGGTCATTGTTGAAGTTGAGGAAACAGTACCCTGGATCTATAGCCACCAGGTTCAGAGCCTGTCCCAGGAGGGTATTGGGAAATAAGTTGCAGAGGAGCATTTTGCATGGGGGCAAGCTACCTATTAAACTCTTCCCTGTGCCTACATCAAACTCAGAGGGAAGCTGTTCAAATGGGGTGATGGGAGAAGTCACCACAGGTAGGACCAGTGAAGGGGATATAGAAAGTAGAGAGAGTACATTAATGTATCATTGGAAGGAAAAGAAAACATGTGACCTGATGGGGGTCTATTAATAGAAGGAAAGAGAAGAGGAGCACAGTCCAACAAAACAGCAGGTGTGGGGATAAGAGACAGACAGGCAGGAATGAAGAGAGGATGATCAGAGACAAAGTGGGGATCAAGGAGGGAGAGAATAGGGAGAAGTGGTCTCACTGAGCTGATGGGGATGGGTGATGTTGCAAAGAAGACTTCTTCTCAACGGGGGCCCAAGTTTTAGCACACACACAATGGCCTTGGCTCTTTTATTGCTGCCTCCATGTGTCAGAGCCAAACTAATACCATGCTAACAAGGGTGCCCTGAGCAAAAGGTATGCAGATTGGAGGACCATCATTAGGCATCCTACCCCCACATAAGCCCCAGAGCCTACTTCTCTTTCCTTCCTTTTATTTTTACATAAAATGTTCAAATTTTGGTGTAATGTTCAAATATAGGATAAACAACAAATTTATCTCTGGAGGGGAGCTAGTTGAATAGCATATATCTCAAAAGAAAGCTTGTAGACCTGGTTGCCCTCTTATGAATACATCACAACCTTGCTTAAGAGTCTCATTGGAGAACACATGGACAGTGAGGCTTTCCGGGCAAGAAGGGCAAATAATGCCCCTTTCTCCAGGGGATGAAGGCACAACCCAGAAATAGGGGTGCAGGTAGGACATTGTGGTAGGTACAATGGACAAATAAAGCCTAGGGAGAGCATGTGAGTGTGTGTATTGGGTGAAGAAAATACCAGGAATAGGTTAATAGAGAGGCCCAGCCATATGAGAAAACACAGCTGGGCCTTAGGAAAGAAACATGGTGACTCTAAGTCAAGCTATGAAGCAGAGCCATCTCCAGTCTGAACCCAACTTTCTCGCTGGCCATTTCTCTCCCATCTCTTCTTTTCTTTCTGCTCAGAATGGAATACCAGAGTTGTCAAACAGATTTTTTAAAATTTTTTTTTTACTGTTTATTTATTTTTGAGACAGAGAGAGGCAGAGCATGAACGGGGGAGAGGCAGAGAGAGAGGGAGACACAGAATCCGAAGCAGGCTCCAGGCTCTGAGCTGTCACCACAGAGCCTGACACGGGGCTTGAACTCATGAACTGCGAGATCATGACCTGAGTGGAAGTCAGACACTCAACCAACTGAGCCACCCAGGTGCCCCCCTCCCTTTTTTAATGGAGAAGCTGCTAGCTATTCTGATAAATATCTTAGAACACAATGATAAACTATTGGAGAAAAGTAAAACAGATTTTTTTCAGTCCTTCCTGACTCAAAAATATTCCTCAAAAGTCATGTATTATAAAAGAAAAAAAAAATACTGTTTTATGCAATAGACACCTGAGTATACGTGACACTGTTATATCACAAGTATTCCTCAATTTCTCTTTTTCTTCTTTCCATTTCCTCTTCTCACTCTGAAGCATGAAAGAAAGAAGAGAAAGGGAAGCAGGTGAAATAAGAGGTAAGGAGGAGGATGGAGATGGGAAAAGAGGAAGAAGAGGAAGGCAGAAGAAAGGAGAAGGGGGGAGAAGGGATGAAAGGGACATCAGATTGTGGTCATGGTTTGGCAAACAGCTTTCATAAATTAAAATATTGAAAATCAGACTCCTTGCCAATATTTTTAAAATTGTTTTATTTTTCTTTTAAATAGAGAGGAGAAATGCTGTGAAGGTGGTAGGGTAGAGCTAAAGGCAAGTTAAGTTTTACTCATTAGATTAAGACCATTTTCTGTTTTTGGCAAATACTATTCTGCTTTGAGACTGGAGAGGGTGGTGGAGTGGGGAGCTTTATGTATTCTCTAAGAAGAGTAGAAAGAGAATCCCAGAATTAGAAAATAAGGAATAATCAGATTCTGCTTAATGCCTTTCCTTGCATCCAGAGGGATTACACCTAAGCCACTTAAGCTCAAGTCTCAAGGGCTGCAGTTGGTCCCATTTCTATTAAAATCTCCCTAATGGGAGAGCACAGTATTTTTTTTTAAGAGGAAAGAGAAAAAAAACTGATGGTGGTACTAGTGTAACTCTAAATGATACTAGTTCCTCTAATCACTCAATGATGCAGTATGTTTGCTATCTAATTTCATCCAAAACACCCTAAACTGAAAATAAAGTGCTGTTTAATAGGCATGCAAAGATGTCATTTCATTTTGCTGAATGTTCTAGTAGCAACTACTAATTATTTCAATGTATTTTTTTTCCTGTAATTATTTGAAACAGACTATTCAAAGCTCCCCATTAACTTCAAAAATATTTCGGTGTCCTACAGAAATTCAATAGTATAAATTTAAATAGCTTTTTCCCTCCTTTCTTCAATTTGCTGGGAATACAGCTGCATGAGGTTTAGGGAGGAAACACATCTTATGCAAGCAGAAACTACCAAGGAAGAATAAGAAAGAAAGAAATTCCATTTCTAACCCCTCTCCTTATACTTCTGGGCCCCTTTCTTGCCACATTCAATTTTTTTTCTGGTTCTTATTGGAAAGTTACAGAACTACTCTCCCAAGATGCTTGCTGCTTATACTTTCTGCTAGCCAGGTAGAGGCTAGATGACCAATGCACAAGGAGCAGATACAAAGTAGACACACAGAGTAGAATGGGCTGAGGGAGGCATCAGGGAACAATTGTGTCACCTTCCTTGGCCATTTGAAAATCACCCTCCTCGCAGAACAAAAGTCCTAATTTTTATTTATGTCGGTTGTTTGGAAGGATAAAGAAGGACCGAGCCTTACTGTGACCACCTGCAGTCAACCCACCTGAGGGTCTGCACTGCTGGGCTTAGGTGACCTCGACAGGTATTCTAGTATCCTTATGAAAATGAGGGTAGTATCAGATGTCTTCTTTTCCTGATGAAGTTCTCTGCCCTGCTGGCCACAGCACAGCCATATGTTCAGCAACAGCATGGGAATAAGAGAGAGCTGGGGTTTGGCCTGTTGCTTAAGGGAGGACACACAGATATCACATCTGAGGAACAGCAGCCAAGAGAACGTTGTTCACAGTCTAGCTATGTGAGGGAGAGGAAAAGGAAAAGTGCTAAGTTTATGAATTGTATTGAATTTAACTTGTTATCATTTTTAAATTGGTGGTATAAGTTTCAGAATTATTATGTAAGCCTCATAGTAACCACAAGGGAAAATCCTATAGTAGTTATACAAAATAACACAATAATGCAGTAGAAGAATACTGGTACCAAAAGACATCAAAATAATTTAAAAAGCAGTAGGAAACGAGATAGGAATAATGGATTTACAAAATAATCAGGAAAAAAATTACAAAATGGCACTATTAAGTCCTTACCTCTCAATAATTCCTATAAATATAAACAAATTAAATTTTTCAATCAAAAGGAATGTAATGCATGAATGGATAAGACAAACAAACAAACAAATCCAAGAAAACCAGATCCACTATTATTCTGATACTAGGTACTCACTTTAAAGATGTACGTAGATGAGCATGAATGGATGGAAAAAGATATTTCAAGCAAATTATAACACCCCCAAAGATAGTATTGAATAAGCTATACTTATATCAGACAAAATAGACTTTAAACTAGGAATGGTAAGGGGCACTAAGGAATCTACTCCTGAAATCATTGTTGTACTATATGCTAACTAATTTGGATGTAAATTAAAAAAATAAATAAAAAATAAAATTAAAAAAAAATTAGGAATGGTCAAAAAGACAAAGAATGTCATTATATAAAGATATACCAGTCAATACATCAAGAGGACATAACATTGTAAATATTTATGCACACAACGTGACAGTATGCAAACATATAAAGCAAAAGTTAACAGGGCTAAAAGAAGACATAAATAATAATATTTGGGAACTTTAATACCCCACTCTCAATAATGAATAGATCATCCAGACAGAGAAAAATAAAGAAACAGTGGATTTGGACAACATTGTAGACAAAATGGACCTAACAGACATATGGAATATTCTATCCAACAACAGCAGAATATACATTCTTCTCAAGTACACATGGAATAAAATCTGGGATAAACCAAATGTTACGCCACAAAATAAGTCTTAGCAAATTCAAGGTTAAAGTCATACCAAGTATCTTTTCTGACCACAAGCCTGTGATATAAGAAATCAGTAACAGAGGAAAATGGAAAATTCACCAACACATGGAAATTAAACAACAGTCTCTTGAACAACCAATGGATCAATGAAAATCTAATGGGGAAATAAAAAAAAAAAATTGAGACACAAGAAAATAGAAACATGATATACCAGAATTTATGGGATGCAGCAAATGTAGTTTCAAAAAAGATGTTCATAAAAATAAATGTCTCTGTTAAGAAACAAGAAAGATCCTAAATAAACAACCTAACTCTATGTCTCAAGGAACTAGATAAAGAACAAACTGAGCCCAAAATTAGCAGAAGAAAGGAAATAATAATGATTAGAACAGAAATAAATGAAAAAAATAATAGAAGAACAATAGAACACATTAACAAAGCTAAGAGTTGGTTCTTTGAAAAGCTAAACAACATTGGCAAATTCTTAGACTAATCAATCAATTAATTAATTAATTTGAAGTGAGAGAGAGAGGGGCGCTTGGGTGGTTCAGTCAGTTAAACATCCAACTTCGGCTCAGGTCATGATCTCGCAGTTTGTGAGTTCGAGCCCTGCATTGGGCTCTGTGCTGACAGCTCAGAGCCTGCAGCCTGCTTCAGATTCTGTGTCTGCCTCTCTCTGCACCTCCACCCCCCCCTCTCAAAAATAAATTTAAAATAAATTGTAATTTTTTTTTAAAAAGTAAGAGAGAGAGAGAGAGGAAGACTCTAAATCAACAAAATTGTAAACAAAAAGGATGCATTACAAGTTATACTACACAAATTCCAACAATTATAAGAGGCTCCTATGAAAAATAGACATCAACAAATTGAACAACCTAGAAGAAATAGAAAAATTATTACAAACATAAACTTACCAAGCCTGAATTAGGAAGAAATGGAAAGTCTGAATAAAACAGTTACTAGTAAAGAGATTGAATCAGTAATGAAAAATTTCCCAACAAAGAAAAGCCCGGGACTATTTGGCTTTCCTGATAAATTTTACTAAACATTTAAGGAAGAATTAACAACAGTATTTTTCAAACTTCCAAAAAAATATTTTTTAAGCAGAATAACCACTCCTAAACTCATTTTACAAGGCCAGAGTTATTCTGATATCAAAACCAAGAAAGGACACTATTAGAAAAGAAAACTACAGGCCAAAATCAATGGAATATTATTAAGCTATAAAAAATGAGGAAATCTTGCCATTTGCAACAGCATGGATGGATCTTGAAGGCATTCTGCTAAGTAAAATAAGTCAGAGAAAAACAAATGCTGTTTGATCTCACTTATATGTGGAATCTAAAAACAACAATTTCAACAGCAACAAAAACACAAACTTCTAGAAAAAGAGATCAGACTTGTCTGATTACCAGAGGCAGAATAGGGGGTGGGGATTAGAGGAATATGGTCAAAAGGTACAAACTTCCACTAATAACGATAGCTAACTGTGATGTAGGATATCTAGGAAAGGTGTTAGGAGAGTAAATACTAAGGGTTCTCATCACAGGGAGATTTTTTCCTTTTTTTTTCTTTTCTTCTTTCATTTCTTTTTATTGTATCCATCCAAGAAGGTAGATGTTAGCTGAACTTACTGTGGAAATCTTTTCACAATATATGTAAATCAAACTATCATGCAGTATGCCTTAAACTTATATAGTGATGTATATCAGATATCTCTCACTAAACCTGGAAAAAAACAAACAAATAAACAAGCCAAACAGAAAAACATAGCATGTTTCTCTAATCATGGTACCTAATCCATAGCTGCATCTCAGAGATCAAGAAATGGGGGAAAAGTTACAGAATGCATAATTTTTTTCCCTTTGATAGAAGAGTCTCCACTTTCATGTATACATATTTTATCTCCCATTTAATCTTCTTAAGAATATCTAAAAGGGGAGTAAAAGACACAGCATAAGGAATATAGTCAATGATATCGTAATAGCGATATATGGGGACAGATGGTAGCTACACTTGCAGTGAGCATAGCAAACATATAAACTTGTTGAATCACTATGTTGTACACCTGAAACTAGCATAACATTGTGTGTCAACTATACTCAAATTAAAAAAAAAAATACTTAAAGGGAAATCTCAATGAGATATAAATTAATCAAATATTTACTTGAGACAATAAGGAGCTATCTAAGAAATGATGAATTGACAAAGTAATACTTCCAAAAAGAGTTAAATTCTACCCGGACAGTGCAGAAAGCCAAGAGTCAACTTTTGGGCATCATTTTTACCTGCAATGCTCAGAGAAATCTCCTTTAGGAATATTCCCACCAGCGAACAAAATTAGAGAACAGGGCCAAATTTTCTCTCTGCAAGGTATGCTGAGAAGCTATGAAGACACTTCCCTGAGGACCATACTGTGGGATCTACAGGAGATTCAAGTTAGATTTACTCTGCCTCTGGAGAACTTCTGACTTTAAAGTTCAATAATCTTTTGCTCATCTCTCTCATTTTTTACTGACTGCAAGTGTTGGTAAGTGAAATGTGACTATTACATATAACTTAATGGTGTTCAAAATCCTTTCATGTATATTCATCCTTCAATACCCCCAGTACCCTCATGTGCTCACTTGGTGGGTGAGGAAATGGGCTCTGAGATGGAATGTATGTTTCTAAGCTCATCTGAGCTCTTAAGTAGCTAAGTGGGGGAATCTCTTTGTTTGGACTATCTCATATCTCCTCCATTTTCTTAATACCTCAACCTAGATGCCCCATCAGTACATCACAACATATATGTTCATTGCCATTTCTCTAAAGCTGCTTATCATCCTTAAACAATCCACCTTTAATTCCCCATAACCATTAGTGAAACCTAAACCATGGAAGTCAGCCTTGGTTTCTCTCTTTCCTTGGTGCTATGGTCACCCAACTCATTGGTCATCATTTTTAGCTGCTAAATAGTTTATAAACTTTCCTCTTCTCCATTTTACAAAACATATCATCTTGTACTTGCATCCCTATCTGTCACCAGATTTGTCCCCTCCAGTCCATCCTCCATACAGAACAATTTTTTAAATTCAGAATTTGGCCAGTTCAATTCCCACTTATAAGCCCTCAGTGTTGGGGCACCTGGGTGGCTCAGTCGGTTCAGTGTCTGACTTCGGGTTGGGTCATGATCTCATGGTTCATGGGTTCAAGCCCCACATTGGGCTCTGTGCTGACAGCTTAGAATGCGGAGCCTGTTTCAGAAATCTGTGTCTCCCTCTCTCTCTGCCCCTCCCCCCCCTCACGTGCTGTCTCTCATAAATGAAAACAAAAAATTTAAAAAAAGCCCTTGGTGGCTCCTCATATCCCTCAACATTAGTTGAGAGTCTGGAATCCAGACCACTCACTCCTTTTCCCCCAGACACTGCCTAGAGGTGTGCTGAGTGGAAGATCCTTAAGGCTCCAAGGCATATAGTTTGAAACTCACTGGCTTATTGGATAAAATGATCTTGCCATGCAGTGAAAGTCCTCCATGACCTGGCCTTAGTTTATGTCTTCAATCTGATTCCCTGCCATTTACTGTTTTCCAGTTATATTCTACATGAAAAATCCTGAGAAAATAATAAATATTATTTTTCTATATTTGTTTTGAAGATGAGACAACCAAGTCATGGCATGATTAAATAACATGCTCAAGGAGACACAGTGATCATGTGAAATAGTGTGAGACCAGAGTCCACATTCCTGTCACAACTTTACCATCTATGTCACAGTTTACACACCTCCCTTGGTAGATATTCCGGGGAAGAATCTAGGCTGCTATTTGTTTAGAAATAGAGAAGATGCAGAACATTTCATCCTTGCTTTCAAAAAATCCAAGTAGAAACACTTAAGTACTCTGAAATGCAATCAAATAAAAAAATGCAATTAATATAGCTCTGACAAGGACAATCTATAAAATGTTGGCCTTATAAGTTTATGAGGATTAAATATAATAATGTATATGGAAGTCTTCTGTAATCTTGAAAGCAGAGAGCAGAAGCACAAATGCTCACAGGAGCCAGACAGGTAGCATACATGAGTTTAGCTATCCAAGTGGGGACAGGGCTTATGAAGGAGTCCTGCATCATTTAAACAGGCAATGCCTACTCAGTTCTAACAAACTCTTGCCATGGATTCAGAAAATATGCCAGTATTGCCATCATTTCTGATTTTTTGAAAGAAACCTTTTGAATTTGTGGGTCATCTCCCCCAAATGTTTTTTTAATCATTGTGGATCAAACAACGTACCAGGAATCTGGGAGAGGATTTAGTCATGAGGCTGCCAGTTTGCAACCTGTGCCTTTTAAAGGACTTCAGAGGTGCTGGCTTTGTTGTTAGAGCTGTGGAATCTCACAGTGGAAACCACCTCAGGACAGAGGAGTTTGGAATCCAGAGAGCTGTCCTCCCTAGGTGGTATGATTTTAGCAGGGTCCAGAAGAAGGAGACTCTAATGATTGAAGACAGGAAGCAAACATGATAGGTGGGAATCATCAAACGGGCAGAAAATTAGAAGTGTCTGAATCAATCTGCTCTTTACAGTCAAAGGACTCAATCAAGGTGGAAAACAATAAAGAGAAAACTAAAATCAATGAGTTCTTAATGGTTTGTTTTTTGAACTCTGGCTCCAAAAGGGAGTCACATAAAATACTGCTAATATCTTTCCTAGGCACTTTAGTTTGCTCACTTCTCCCGAAAAAGCATGGGAAAACAAAACAAAACACTATCCCTTTGCACTGAGTTTTGTGCAGGATCCAAAAATTGGAGCCTGTCACTCTTCTGCTCAGAACCTTTTATGACTTCCCCTACTATATTCAAGGAAATAAAAACCAAACTTGAAGATTTCAGCAGATAACCAGAAACTATAAAAAAATTCAAAAGGATAAAACAGAAAATGAAACATAAAACACAATAAACTGCCTTTCCCCCTAAGTCTCTTTACCCCATCCTCCTTAACCCAATTGATGGCAATTCTATCCTTCTAGTTGCTCAGTCCAAACAACCTGGAGTCAAGACTGACTTCCCAGCCTCTCTCATATCGTACATCTAATCCATTAGGAAATTTTGTTGGCCTTATCTATAGAATATAACCACATTCCAAGCACTTCTACCATCTCCACCGCTAATACCCTCACTCTGGCCAACATCATCTCTCACCTGGATTCTTTCAATGGCTTTCTGTAGTTCTCCTGCTCTAACCTTGCCTCCTCTATCAGTAATCATAGGCTACATTATGGTGTTCAAATAAACATCATCAATCTCTCAGTGACTTAACCAACAAAGTTATTTCTCACTCACTTTCACATTAAACATAGATTACTTAAAGGAGGGACTCTCTTCATTGGAGTTACTCACCAACCCAGACTGACAAAGCATCCATCATTGCCAGTCCTGTGATGGAGAAAGAATTGCCTAAAGGCTCTTAAAGCTTCCACCGGGAAGTGAAACATAGAACTTCTTGTCACATCTCATTGGGCAAGCCATGGCCATGCTTAACTTCAAGGGGGCAGGGAAGTGTAGTCCAATCATGTCCCAGGGAATCAGAAATAATTTGTGGATAGCACTAATGACTATGGTGCCCTCCTAGGATCTGTTCTCAACCTAATAGACTGAGTGAACTTTTTAAAACATAAGCCAGATGGTATCACTCTCCTGCTTTCCATTTCTCTCTGAGTCAAAGTCAGAGTTCTTATGATTACTACAAGGTGCTACATGATCTGATGCCCCGTTGATTCTCTGGTCCCATGTGTCCTACTTCTCATTTCTTTGCTCACTCCATTCTGGTGCTACTGACCTCCTTACTTTTCCCCAAACAAGAAGCACACTTTCATCTTTGGGTTTTTGTGCTGGCTTTCCTTCTATGCATAGATCACTCTTCCATAGATATATGCATGGCTATCACCTTCAAGTGTTTATCTCACCACCTTTAAGTTTTTATTCAAATGCCACCTTATTAAGATTGCAACCATACATCTGTATGTTTGACTAGAGGATCCATAGTTCTAGCTACATTATCTTGAGGGATTTGTTAATTTTTCAAAACTTCAATAACCTCTCACAAAATTAAAATTATGTTACTCACCTTGCTGTGTTATTATGAAGATTGTATGAGAAAACACACACATGGAGCTACACTCAAGTTTTCATCAACATGATGCTGGTCCTTCTCAGCCATCCCAAGCATAAAATGCACAATGGCCATTTAATGGTCATTTGCAGAATGCCATTCTTTCTTGGGTTGGAAGGGACCTTAAAATTATCTAGTCTAGTGTTTACAAAATTTTCTCCAAATCTTCACTGGTGCTAAATAAAATACAACTAAGCAAAACTAAGCCAAAACCAAAATTAAGCCCCAGAATTTTATGGTCAGGTAAGTGGTGAGGGGAGGGAGTCTCTCCTATAATGGTTACTTTTTGGAGATTCAGAACTCACATTAGCATAGTAAAAGCTCTGAGAATCTTTGCAGTAAAGAAACCTGTTCAACTTTATTGAATGTTGCATTCCCCAAAGTTAATTGACCACAGAACCCAGTGTTTTTTCTTTCACATTAATGATTATAAACAACCTGTAAAACTAATGTTCTGTCAAACAAAACTTGGGAAGTGTTGATGTATTCTAAATCTCATGTTTACCTGAAAACTACACCATAGACCAGAGAGGTTAAGCACTCATCACACTCTGACACAGAGGCAAGGTGACATTGACCATGACTTGGATACAGTCCAGGGTCAGATTTCTGATTTTGGACATACTTCATAAGAAATAAGGCCTCAAACAAGAAAGACTGTAGCTCTCACAGTCCATTTTCATTCCCTCGCTTTGTTCTTTCAGGAAGAGATACTCTTCCTTTTACCTTCCAGCTCCTCCATCCACTTAGGATTTCAGGGTACACAAAAATAAGTAAGGAAAAATTTGAAAACAATGTCTAGGCAGAACTGTTAGATATTATTTGTATGTGCCAATGTGTATTGCTAGACTTTATGTCTAAGTGAGGGGGAAAATTGCTCTATAAATAACAGCAATAATCGCTCCATTGCTCTACCTTCTAAGAGAGCTCACAGACGAAAAGTTACAGATAATCTGCCATTTCCTAGATCCTCATCTTTCCCTCAAAGTCCTCTGCACCCTTATCAACTGACCACATGCTCATGCATTCTTTATCATTTTCTCCTATTCTGTGAAATGCAGTGTGACAAAGTAGACATTTTCTGGTGATAAAAGTTTGCAGGTGAGGTGGTTGGCTCGGGCCAGAGTGTGGACATATACTGTTGAAAACACTCTCCCTGGCTGAGTATTGTGATATTTTCTTCCTTGGTGTTCCTTGGTTTATGAAAAAAAAAACACAAAAAACAAAAAACAAAAAACAAAACCAGGTGGGGTGCCTGGGTCACTCAGTTGGTTAAGCACAAGACTCTTGGTTTCAGCTCAGGTCATGATCTCACAGTTTGTGAGATTGACCTCCATGTTGGTCTCTGATCTGACAGTGAGGAGCCCAGTGAAGAGCCTGTTTGGGATTCTCTCTCTGCCTCTCTCTCTGTCTCTCTCTTGTTCATGCTTATTCTCTCCCCCTCTCTTTCTCACAAAAGTGAATAAGTAAGCATTTAAAAAAAAACTGCGTATGAGAGCTATCTCTGAATTGATATCTATATCTATATTATTATTTATGTCTATGAAGATTAACTGTAATGTACAGATGACCCTTGAATAACATAGGTTTAAATTGCATGGGTCCACTTATATATGGATTTTTTCCCACAAATATATTGGAAAAGATCTTGAAGATTTCCAATTTGAAAAAAAAAAAAAAACAACCTTGCAGACATATCATGTAGCCTAGAAATACTGAATTTTTTAGGTAGTTAGATATCATTGTAAGAATATAGTACAAATACCTATAATACACAAAATATGTGCTGATCTACTGTTAATGTTATCAATAAGGCTCTGGTCAGCAGTAGGCTACTAGTAGTTAAGTTGTGGGGGATTCAAAAGTTATTTATGTATTTTCTACTGTGTGAGGGATAAGCATCCCTAACTCCTATGTTGTTCAAGAGCCAACTATACTTTATTCTTGGACTTTGTGATAATAGGTACAAAATCATATCTCTTGTTGACACATGGTTGTGTTGTAGCATATCCTTCCTTCTCTGATCTTTATGAGACCTTGGTTCTCATTAGCTTGTTTATGCCTTATAATTATATTATGTGATGGACAGGGATGATATGATGTGAGTAAGTTGAGGCACTGAACAGAGAAGCACCTTGCTCAAGATCAGGTATCTAGACATTTGAAGGGCTTGGGCTTACTCTTCTCTTTTAACTCTAAATCCTAAGCTGTCTTTATTCATGACTCCTGATCTAGGAAGGGTAGTGTTAAATACTCCTGCCTTGTTCCTGAGTGGATTCCTGCTCAGTGACTTGGAAACCACACATGGTAGAGGGCAAGGTCAGAGGTAATAAAACTATACATACCCAAGATGCTAGCTCCCCAGCAAGAAGCACACTGCCATCACTGTGGTCCAGAGCTGAAGAGACAGACTTTTTTCAATCTATTTCCTCACCTCAGCTATTTTCAGTAAGAGAAAGATTTTATAGAATCATAATGTCAGTATATTTTATGCATAATACATTTCTATGCATTAGTCAATAAGAGATGTGTACAAGTAGTGAAATATATTATTTCTCCCCAAATAAGAATAGCTTTAATGTGTTCATTTTCCTGATTACAAAAGCAACCCTTGTCTATTATAAACCATATGTAAAACACAGAAACCTATAGAAAAGAAAGTGGACATCATCACCTTATTTTCCACTCTCTGAAGGCAACCAACATTAAGATTTTGGTTGGTACTCTCCATTAAGGTATGTGCTTACCCTGCTCACATGCCTGTGAAGGAGACAACACAAGTTTCTCTAGCTTTGCTTTTCTGACATGATTGCTTCAGCGTCATTCACAAATACCAACAATTTAATCAATCTTGGGAGGTGGTACTGGAGAAAAAGAAAATCCTGTCTGGTGTGCCTGTAAAGCATCAGGTCTTGTCTCTTATGAGATCATAGACTTCTTTGAGATTTTGATGAAAGCCATGGATACTTTACAGAAAATATAATATACCCATACACATAAGATTTTTTCATATAACATTAAGGAATTCATGGATTTCCTTAAACCCACCTATAATTCTCCTGAAGCCTTCAGGTTAGAAAGACACCAATTGTAAAAGGAAAAATATGCATTTATAACACTTATTGCAATCTGCCATTTATATATTTATTTGCCTACTTACTTGATTTATCTCTCACTAGACTGTGAGTGTCACAATAGCAGAGACCATTTATTGCACTCAAAGATGTACACCCACTCTCTGGTAGCTAATATATGTCTCAGTTATTTGTGAAATGAATTGAATGAATGAATGAATTAGTGTTTACTAGTATTCTTTCTGTACCCAGCAGTAACTTCAGCATTATATAAATAAGTGGATAGGCCAGAGGAGAAATAGGGTGGGAGATGTTTGAATGTACCATTTTGATACAGATATAAAAAAGATGGTAGACTGGTGGTCACTTGGGGAAGAGATAGTACTTATTGTTCAATGGGAATGGGGGTTGTGAACTGTGTTTCATCCAGGTTGGCAAAGAACAGTAGTGGCCCAGGTCCCTGAAAACCCTGCCTAATAGTTTAGTCACAGAAGGATCTTTGTATGTACTTGGTAGAAGTTGTCTGACCCTGATCTATGATAGGAAAGCATAACCCAGCATTGCTCACCATTTTTCCGGGCTCTCTCTCCCATTTACATTGTTCTCAATTCTACTTTTCCCTAAATTCAAGACCAGCATGCTGAAAATCCAGCCTCAGTTTCCCTCATATTCAGTCTCTGGTAGACCATATATCATTGTCCACAAATCCTAAATTCCTTATTGGTTACATTTCAATGAAAAATAATGTTCTTTTCTCCAAATCACTGGTGAGTTACCAGGTTTGCCTTTCAAGTGTTTCTTAGGCTTCTTTCCACTGGGATCCTTCTTGGGAGCCTAGAGTTCAGGCTTGAATATCTAACATAGCTGGCCTTCAGAGAGAGGGAAAGGAGTGCTTCATTCTACTGAGAAATTAAGCAATGCACAGAGCCAGGGCGTCATCTCTTGGCCTTTGCTGCATGTCATTACCTTGTTCAGTGTACTCAGCACTAATCGCACAATAAACACAAATGTGTTTGGTGAGGTGAGCAGTGCAAAGCAATAAACCGGAAGATTAGATCACAGCCATGCCGTCGGGTGAGAAGCTCAGGCAGAGGTGGGTGGGAATGAGCATGGGTTAGTGGATTGGCACTGAGTCTGCTCACCAGATAGCAAGTGCAGCCCTTCAAGATAGGATCATAGGAATGTTCTTGTTCCTTGACTCCTCCTCTTTCCACTTCACAGCCTTTTAAGACTTCCTAGCTTCTAGCCCCAATTGTTAAAATAAGAATGCCTGGCACCTACTAGGTAATCAATAAACACATGCCAATTTAAATGGAGAGACTATTTGATTAAATTATCCAAACATTTATTGAATGCTTCTCTTCCATGTATTACGCTAGGTGCTAGAGATGAGATGAGGTCCCTACCATTATAGGTTCTAGACCAGAAGGGGGGGATTCACACATAGTTAAAAGATGCATAATGTCATAAGAGCTAGAAGAGACTTATGTCATTGTTCTATGAAAGTGCAAAGAATGAAGTGACTCTCTTAGCCTATAACATGAGAAGAACATATAAAAAGTGATTTGTGAGTCTTTATTTACTTAATTCACATTGAGCACCTATGGCATACCAGGTGTTCTGTAAAGTATTGAAAATAAAATGGTATAAAATCAATTTGGTCCCAAAGGAGCTTACATTTTGCCCAGAGAAACAAGCAAATGAAAAGTCATTTAAGTCTAAGCGCTTGTGGTAGATTGTAATATTGTTTACAATTGTGTACTCCCACAATATTCTGTAGGAGTATTATGTATACCCATTTCTTCCCTGCCTCCCTAGGAAAGGAGTGTAATTTCTTGCCTCATTGATGTTGGGCTTGGCCATGTAACTTGCTCTGGCTAGTCTTGTGACTGTACATGACTTATATACCATGTCTTATAAGGAATTTTATGCTCTGTTGATTATTCCATTCAGTTTCTTTTTTTCTATGCCAACTGCCATGAGAATAACATGTCTCAGAAAAGAGCTACCCCTTAAACATAGGTCCTAGAAAGGAGGTTACCTGGAACAGACCTAACTCTAACCCACAGCCTGAAGCAGAGACTCATCAGCCAGCTCTTATCTGCAGACATACAACATGAGCAACAAAGATATCTTTTTGGTTTGGTCATAAACTACTGAGACTTTGAGGTTGTTTGTTATGCAAAGCATAAGAAACCTAGTGCAACCTAATACAATGGTATGGTAGAGATAAGTAGAGAATACAGTGAAAAAAACATTCAAGAAGTTCAAAAGCCAGTCTTGAGCAATGGTAAGCAAAGACTGACTGGAAGAAGAGGTGCATCTAAGTTGAGTACCCAGGAGAGAAAACTTGGAAGGAGAAGGATGATCCAGGAAGTGGGAACACTCTTGTAAAGACCCAAATGTAAGAGCTAATGATATATTTAAGAGAATCTGATCATAGTTTAGTATAGTTGAAGTTTAGTTATGAGCCTATACGTGTATAAAGAAGTGTGTGGAGGGAAAGTTGGGGAACAGATTAGTGAGAAACAAGACTGGAAAAACTATCTCATGAAGACCTTTCTTAGCTATGTCAGCAATTTGGACTTCATTTTTTGGACTATAGTCATTGAAGTGGTTTAGAGGGTGTTGGGATTGTCACTTCATATTTGAAAGTGATTATGCTGGTTGCATCTGGAGGATTGACTAAAGAAAGAGAGAGAGAAATATTGCAACCAGGGAGGCAGTTGAGAGGCTCTTGCCATACAATTATGGGAGACAAGGCAAGCAGAGAGAAAGGAATACAGTCTAGAGATACTCAGGGGTTGGAATCAAGAAGACACAGTAATTGGAGAGGGGTAAAGTACAGATAGGAATTCTGGGGGACTTGCAGGTTTCAGGGTGAGGACAGTGAATGAATTCTGATGCCATTCTTTCAACTAGGGAAGTAGTACAAGGATTGGGCTTAAGAATGGATGATGGGGAGATGAGGGTGAGATCAATTTGGGCCATCTAAGTGAATATATCCATTAAGCATTGGATATATGGCCTGGAGCTCAGGAGAGAGATCTGGCCAGGGATAGAGATTTGGGAATCATTAGTATAGAGATGATAGTTGAAGCCTTGGAAACAGATTTGAGTGAAAGTATACAGAATGAAAAGAAAAGTGTTAAAAGTGAAGTAGAAATGGTGTAGGAATTATTTCTTTCTGGAACCATGGCTGTGAGGCAGGAAGAAAGACAGATGTGTAGTCCTAGGAACATGTTAGGCTGCTGTGGATTGAACTGTGTCCTCTAAGAATTCATATGTTGAAGTACTAACCCCTACCACCTCCAAATGTTACCTTATTTGGACATAGGTTCATTGAATATGCAATTAGTCAAGATGAGGTTATTCTGGAATAGAATGGGCCCTAATCCAGTGTGACTGGTGTCCTTATGGAAAGAGAAATTTGGACACAGAGATGTATGCAGAATGCCATGTAAAGATTGGAGTCATGCTGCTATCATCCAAGGAACTACTGGAATCCAGAAGAGAGGCCTGGAACAGATCCTTCCTTAGTGCTTTCAAAAGGACCATGGCCCTGCCAATACCTTTACCTTCAACTTCTACCTCCAGAACTCTGAGACAAAAACTTTCTGTTGTTTACACCACACAGTCTATGGTACTTTCTCTTTTTTTCAAAAAAAAATTAAGCTTATTTATTTAGTTGAGAGAGAGAGAGAGAGAGAGCAGGGGAGAGGCAGAGAGAGAGAGAATCCCAAGCAGGGTCTGTGCTGACAGAGGGGCTCAAACCCACGAACCATTAGATCATGACCTGAGCCAAAACTAAGAGTCAGATGCTGAACTGACTGAGCCACCCAGGTGCCCCTATGATACTTTCTTATGACAGTCCCAGAAAACTGACACAAAGGATGAGAATAAGGTTTTGTTCTGTGATTTCTTTTTTTAAATGGCAGTAGGAAAAGTCTGGTAAAGTAAAGAGAGGTTAGATATATAAGAGAGAGAAGATATAATTGTTGGAAGGAAGCCTCCGAGGAGGAAGGAGGAAGGAAATTCAATCCAGAGCACTGAGGAATGACAGCAGAGGGAGACCATGGCTTCCACTGCGGCCACACAGGTGGATGTAGATACAAAGATGTTTGAAGGCAAAAAAGAAGAGCTTGGGAAATTCTCAGGTTGATGTTCTTGTGAAATCTCTATATAGATATCAACTTATCAGTGAAGCCTCTCTTCACTATCCACTTAAAATATCAATTTTCCCTTTCCCTGCCCCCTCTTTATTTTCTTCCATGACAACTTCACTATCAGACATACTCTGTAGTAGTAAACTTGCTCATTTATTTACTGTATGTCACTTCCCAATAGAATGTAAGCTCTACAAGTTCAGGGATTTTCATCTCTGTGTTTACTATTGTATCCCTAGAACCTAGACGCATCCCTGGATCATAGAAGTTCAATAAATATTTGTTGGATGAATGAATGAATGGTGACTTATTTTTTTTCCCAGTGAAATGGGAGGCAATGCCATCTTCTGAGGGAGGAGAAGAGAGCATGACAATGGGGAAGAAATGTGTCTCGGGAATGATAGAAGTATCTTGGTGAAATGGTAAGGGACCAGTAGCAGTTGGAGACCATGAAATTGTTTGAAAGTTGTGATTTTTTTCCAAAGGTTCTTAGCAGCCCCTGTGCAGGAGGACAGAAGACACTTGAATGGATCCAGGGTTGAAGACTTTTTCAGGTCAACATAAAGGAGAGGAAGGATGCATGGACATTTTGGAAACCTGGCAGGAGTATGGTTGAAGTATTAAATGATGGGTTCTTACCCTTATAGAGAAAAAGAGAAGGCAAGAGGGGGTTGATTGATTGGTATGGAAGAGAAAATATCCCTTATGATGATGAAATTGAGAAATCCAGGCTCCATGAGTTGCACATCCTAATGAATGGAGGTATTCAAGGAGAGCCCATGTCAGAAGGAGCTGAGATGACCAGATAGGAGATGTGGCTAATCCCACATGAGGAAGAGTCTTACATACCATATTTAGGGATTGTTGTTATGGAAAAGGCTCTGGATTTGGAATTCAGACTTAGGCTGAATTTGGACGCTGAAACTTGCTAGGGTATGATCTTATGTGAATTATTCTCTCTAGGTATCTACTTTCTCAATTTTAAACTAGAGATAATAATAACATCTTTCTCATGGAACATTTATGAGGATTGAATGAGATAAGATATGTAAATGCAACTACTATATTTAAGAGAATAAATCAGATGACATATGATACTGCATATTGCCTGTATAGAATAAGTGTTTAATAAATATTGGTATTCTATTTTGCTGTTTGTTTGCTCATTTTGTTTTCTTTTCAGCTTAGAGGTTCACTGAGAATGTAGATATGAGGAGAGTACAGAAGAAATGGGAAGATTTTGATGCATCAGGGGAAGCTTTTTTGTTTCATTTTATCAGATGGTCCTCCATTTGGCTTCAACTTCATGTTCCAGACTCCCGGACTGACCACTCTGCCTTAGTCAAACAGTCTGTAGTCTTCTGTGCATGATCTCACCCTCTCTGGGCTTTTGCCATTCTCAGTAAACGCCAATCCTCTCTTCCAACTCCTGATTCTTTGAAAGCCTGGCTTAAAATTCAGTTCCTTCAGTAATTCCTCCATATTTTATCCTCTGCTACATATTGTCTTGGAGGGTTGCTCTTGCTCTGCAATTGTGTTCTCACATCCTCTCTGAGGCTGACATCCTTGCCCAACCTGGCTTCCAGATGCAGAATGTTAGGTGGGGCTTCCGTGCTGTTTTACTATTTCCCAGCATTTCCCCTGCCTCATCTTAGCTGAGGTTTTTTTTTTTTTTAATATATTAGACATGATTTCAATATTCCTTCCAACTTGAGGAGCTAAGAATAGCTTCAGGAGGTAATGGAGTGCCTTTGAAAGTTTTTATGTAGATGAATAATAGTTTTTTGTTTATACATACAGCTCTGATAGTAAGGTAGAAAACAAGATAAATGGTGGAGGAGACTAAAGGGAATCACAGAGAAGGTAGGTAACACAGAAGTCAAGATGCTTGTCTTGGCAGGAGACTGGGATAAGAGGGAGGTTAATTTGACCTCTGAATAACTTCTTTTATTTCTATGGAATCAGATATTAGGAAAAGTGATTTGAGTCCTTTAAAGTTTATGTTTGAAAGGCTGGTCAGGATTCAAACCCTACTTCTTCAATTATTGTATAACCTGAACTAATCACATCATCTTTAGCTTCAATTTTCTTATATGCAAAATAGAGAAAATAAAACTCACCACAGAGGACTGTGGTGGGGATAACAAGAGCTCATGCATCCTAAGGGCCTTCTCACAAAAGGTCCCTTCTGGCAGTAAGTAAATGCTCACTAAATGGCAGTAGTGTTTGTTATTGATTTTGTCATTACTGATTCCATGGATCTCTGGGATTGGAAATCTCTGAGTTTTTTTCAATAGGTGGATAATCATGAGCTCTATAGATAGAAAATAATGTTTGACTAATATACTTTAAAATTTTTTTAATGTTTATTTATTTTTGAAAGAGAGACAGAGTACAAGTGGGGGAGGGGCAGAGAGAGAGGGAGATACACTATCCAAAACAGGCTCCAGGCTCTGACCTGTCAGCACAGAGCCCAACGCGGTGCCTGAACTCATGCACTGTGAGGTGATGACCTGAACGGAAGTCGGACACTTAACCTACTGAGCCACCCAGGCACCCCTGACTAATATATTATTTAGGGTAGATAGTAATCTCTATGATAAGGTGACTGAAAATGACCACACTCTAAATAAAATAAGTTTATTCATCTCTCACTTAATGGCACAGAATCCGTGGAGCAGCTATGGCATCCTCAGCATGTGGCTCTGCCTCTGAGTCAAAGGCAGCTGCTCTAGTTCTATCATCTTTAAAACTCAGGAGTTTTATTGCTAGAAGAGAAGAATAGATAATGGGGTAGAAGAGAAAGGAGAACAGGGTGACTCTGGGCAAGGGAACTTGAGTAGGAAAAATGTCTGAGACACATCTATCTAGATGACCTGGAAAATTCTTAGCAAGGCATGGTTAGCCCCTCACCTGCCAAAGCTGATTCAGATATAGCCTAATCCATGTGCCTGAGTGACAGAAAATATTAGATCCAATGACATAGGGAGGTGATTATCACAGAAATCTCATAAATGCAGAATCAAGTGGTCCCAGTTAGGACGATCATCCCTATCTTGGCGCTTGATTTTAGAAGTAAAATACCTGTATCTCAGGAAACCACTCAGTCCCAGGGAAACTAGGTTTCATTTGGGAAAAAAAAAATCAGTGATGCTTCGGTTACTGCCAAGGAAAACAATCTTTCCTTTCTCCCATCTCCATGATGGCAACATGCATATGGGTTGAAATGCTACGGTCAATCTCTCATGGAAATACAGGGATCAAAGAAAAATATTTTATTCATTTATTCAGCACTTATTATGCACTAATCATATACCAAGGACTATGTTAGGCATGTAATATATAGGGACAACTGAGACATGACCCCTGATTTCTAAATGTTTACATTTGATGTGGGGAAGGGGATCAGTAAATTGATGATTGCAATAAAATGTGGTCAATGGTAAATGCTGCAGTAGAAAGAAGCCCACAATACATAGAAATGCAAGGGAGATGTGCCCAGCAAAACCCATGGGGAAAGTTTCTTGGACATAATGACCCCAGGTTCTTGCTTGAAAGACAGATATTAATTTCTCAGGCAAAATTAGGTGGGGAGAGAAGTGGGGCAGAAGTGTGGAGAGGAGCAGGTTGGGTAGGAAGAAGAGGGAAGAAAACTAGTTGTCTGATGCAAAGGGCATCTGGAACATAGACTTTGGAGTTGAGACTTAAAAAAAGAAATAAGTTGGTTGAATAATTACCCCCCTTCAAAAACTCCCCACTTTCTCAGCCCTCTCCTTCATCACCTCCTTCCAGCCTAGGGCTAGTTGATTGTTAGAACTGTGTGTAGATCCTAATATGCTACTGGAAACTCCTCTTGAAGACCCTATCCTTAACCTATGCTTAATGTTCTGGAAAGCAGATGGATTAAGTCAATCAGAAGAGAATCACATATCAGTCTATAAGTGTCCTAGAAGTCCTAACTCCTAGTCCTCAGTATACTTAGCCAGGAAATATGTAAATACATATTAGAAAATATGAGCTTTCAAAGTGCAGGTGAAGCACTTATTAACTCATTCTTCTCTTCTGGAAGTGTCTAGTGTTGGCTACATGTCTCATACAGAGCTTTGTGAGGCTGGTCTAGGGTCCAGGGAAATTATGAAGTAAGAGGTGCTTCCCAATGTTGTCCATGAATAATATTTAAAGTATTGACTAAGATAAGCTATTAATTAAATCACAGGTTGCCATGACTGAGTCAAAAAAAAAAAAAAAAAAAAAGTCCTATTTGATACTTAGGTTGACATTTGCCATAACTTAAACTGAGTGAATTTCTCCTCCTAAAATGAGGTCCTGTCCTAGACAAGGTTTAATCTCATAGGTCTCTTCTGTTCTGGACACATTATTAGCAACATCAACAGATATTTATGAGTGAACCACCTGGGATACATATCTTGGCCCTAGTACAAAGCATAATAAGCCTTCCTGTTATGGAATGAACTGTGTCCCCCACCAAAGTTAATAGTTTAAGCTTTAATCCCACAATGTGACTATATCTGGGGATGGGGATAGGGAAGTTGTTAAAATTAAGTGAGATCTTGAGGGTTGGGCCCTAATCCAATAGGTCTGGCATCTTTATATCAAATCTTTCCCCCTGCCCTGAACCTCTTAACATGGGTACACACAGAAGAAAGGCCACGTTAAAACAGAAAGAACGTGGCTGTTGCAAGCCAGGAAACGAGAAAGCTAGTTCTCATTAAAAACTGAATGCTGGGGGCGCCTGGGTGGCGCAGTCGGTTAAGCGTCCGACTTCAGCCAGGTCACGATCTCGCGGTCCGTGAGTTCGAGCCCCGCGTCAGGCTCTGGGCTGATGGCTCGGAGCCTGGAGCCTGTTTCTGATTCTGTGTCTCCCTCTCTCTCTGCCCCTCCCCCCTTCATGCTCTGTCTCTCTCTGTCCCAAAAATAAATAAAAAACGTTGAAAAAAAACAAAACAAAACTGAATGCTGGCACTTTGACTGTGTACTTCTGGTCTCCAGAATAGTGAGAAAATAAACGTGTGTTGTTTAAGCCACCAGTTTATGGCATTTTGTGATGGAAGCCCAAGTGGACTACTTGTCCCTTTTGGCAGATGCCTTTTTTTTATCTCCTCAAGTAGGTCTCTTCTCTCAGATGCCTGAACCCCAAACTCTTCACTGAATGAGAAATAAAAGAGTAAAGGCTGGTTTCTGCACTTCAGTCAACAGAGAGCAACACTTTTGCTAGGAGAAAGGAAGTGAGCTGGTCCTGCATAGACTCCTGCATTCTTTTTAGGTTCCTCTCTGCCCTCAATAGGATGAGGGGCAGAGAGGACTCTCAGAGAGAACAACTAAAATAAATGAAAATGGCAGGAGAGCTCTTGAACCTGTGCACCTTAGGCAGGATTTCGGGTGTGTTTGTGAGACCAGTCCAGGTTATGTTATATCTTTGCTGGGAATATGTCTCCTTTCCTGCTCTGTGAGCAAATGGGCATCTCTGTCTCCAAGACATCCTAGATTTCCTTTTTCTCTAGAGAAACTAAGGCCCACCTTTTCTAGCTAGTCCACCTATGTAGGACACCTCCCACTTCTTGGCCAGCAGGAAGCACTGTCTCAATCACCCATACACATCCCAACATAGTTTGAGTGTGAGCGCATAAGGAATGATAAGGGATGCATTTGGAAAGCACCATGGAAGTGAAGAATGGAGACGTCTCCTGACCTTACGAATAATTGATTGGTATCCTTGCTGCAGCCACTTCATTTAGTCAGAACTTTTGCAAAAGAAATACGCATATCGAAAGGCCAGAACGAGCTTCTCCTCCATGAGAGCAGAGGAGGCATAGATGCATCTTGTCTGGTGCATGACAGCAGTGTAAGGTGGACACTCTGACAGCATCTTTTGTGGCCTCAGCATTGCTTCATACTTACTGCCTCAAAATTGACACCGTATTCAGTACGGGATATTTCTTACCTAAGTGGATGGATGCTGGACAGTCACTGTGGAATGGACCGTGTTGAGAGGGTATTTCCATCTCTTGGGTGGCTGATCTAGAATCTGGATAGGTAAGTATTTTCTAATTGCAAGTCATGTCACATTATGGGCCACAAAATTAATGTATTGGGCCATGGTCAGCAGTTTTTAAGATGAATGGACTAGAATAGAATAAAAATTTTCAGCACACATACACACACACACACACACAATGTGTCCTGGTATAAAATGTGCATTACAATAAAAATTTTGAAAGCCATTGGAGTCTATGACCTTTAAGTCCCTCTTACACCTGAAATCCCATAATTCTATGATTTTTATAATTTGTGCTGAACATTTTATGAGGTGTTGCAGATATAAATATGTTTAAGATGGGTTTCCTAGGGGCGCCTGGGTGGCTCGGTCGGTTAAACGTCCACCTTCAGCTCAGGTCATGATCTCAGGGTCTGTGAGTTCGAGCCCTGCGACGGGCTCTGTGCTGACCGCTCGGAGCCTGGAGCCTGTTTCAGATTCTGTGTCTCCCTCTCTCTCTGCCCCTCCCCTGTTCATGCTCTGTCTCTCTCTGTCTCAAAAATAAATAAACGTTTAAAAAAAATTAAAAAAAAAGATGGGTTTCCTAAGTGGGGGACCTAGCACAGGGAAGGAAAGCCAGTTAACACTTCCAGACTCCTACCCTTCAGCAGAAACTCTGCTTGCTCTTTCTGCAAGCTCTTTCTGTTACCTCTTTTAATTTTAGCAAAAATCCTGTGAGGTGTTTATTTTTGTTCTTATTTTCTGGGTGAGGAAACAGACTCAAAAAGGATAACTGACTCCAGATAGGTCACAGAGCTACCTGGAACACAAGACTTTACATGGAATAATAAGCAACTTATATAATCCAATGCAGAATTGCATTCTAAGATGTTTGCTACAGACAGTTATGGTCATAAGGAATCCATGAGAGAAGAGATCAGCGTGAAATGTCCCATGCAAGCCAAACTGGTTCTTAATGGTAAGCTTTGTGAAGGAGACCGTTCTAACTGTGGGGAAGTAGAATAAATGAAAAAAGTAGAGGCAGTTCAGATCAATTAAAAAAAACACTGACTACATTCTAGACCCTGTGTTAGCAATTGGAGTACAGCAAGCACCAAATATCCTCATTCTCAGGGAGAATAACTTCCAGAACAGGTGCTTGCCGAAGGAAATGCTTGGGGTAAATGCTGCCTGTCCTTTATATCTAAGAGCATATTGAACAGACTCAAGCAATTTACTGACCCGGAACTTATAGTTGTACATAGGTGGCCCATGTGAAAAATATTCTCCCCATCCCCCCAGGGCTGCCAGGTTTTGCTGATTAGAGAAGGAACAATTTACTGAATAGCATGGAAGGGCTGGAAGAGCCTGCTTTTTTCAGAGCAGCCAAAAATACAGTCAAGGAGTTTCTCAGGCAGGGAAGGGTCTTATTCAGCAATTCTGACTAAAACCAAGGTATATCCAATGAGCCAATGTATGGATTTGGATAAAATTCAACTAGGATGTTATTTATGCACAGAGCTAGTCCCAGCACAGCACCAAGGGCCCAATCATCTTTTAGGTGTCTCATCTCTGAATCTCAATCCTATCCCTCTTACTCTGAGTCAACATGCCAAGGCTAACATATCTCCCTAGTGTTTAGCTAGAACCCACAATGTGCATCTCTTCAACGTTTTCTCATCTCTGTATCACATCTATCAGAGCCAACAACTGCGGCCTCGATTTCATTCTTTGTCCTATTCTGTGTTCCTCTATGAGCTTTTCTGTTTTGGCAAAAGCTCATCTAAATGTGTCCCTGTCCATCTTTCTTGCACTCATGTCATGCCCAATTCATGCCTCAAAGAGGTCCCATAAGGCATCCTTTACACATTGAACACATGCCTGCTCTTCAAACACCTGCTATCTCTGAAACTAAGCTCCTTTAGGAAGTTTTCCCTGACTATAGATCAGAAAGACACTATCTCACCTTATAGAAACATCTTTTTCATAAAAATCCTTCTCAAAATGAATTGAGTACATCAGAAACACAAGATCATTAAGAATGGCAGTTTCTTGGGGCGCCTGGGTGGCTCAGTTGGTTGAGCGTCAGACTTCAGCTCAGGTCACGATCTCGTGGTTCATGAGTTCAAGCCCCATGTCGGGCTCTGTGCTGACAGCTCAGAGTCTGGAGCCTGCTTCTGCTTCTGTGTCTCCCTCTCTCTATGCCCCTCCCCTGCATGCTGTCCCTCTCTGTCTCTCAACAATAAATAAATGTTTAATTTTTTTTAAAAGAATGGCAGTTTCTTTATCTTTGCTATGTAGCTTTAGAACACATGTTTCTAATGGAGGAAATCCCTTGTTTTTCTACTACCTTATCATGTAGTGCCTACACACTGGGAGTGTTTAGCCAACAGAGGCAACATTGAGATAGACCAATCCATTTTCACACAGTTAGTGAATTTCTTATGTGTGGTATCCTGCGTTAGGCATATGCACTGGGGATACAGAAGATTAAAACAGAACCTATGTCCTTTGGTAGCTTAGTTGAGCTGGAAAAGGGGGATGCAGAATATATTTGCAAAGAAGGATTTGCAAAGGATGGAATCCTAAGTGGGAATGTTATGTATTATTCCAAAATGCTCTAGTCAGGTGCTCTTGCTTGCTTGTTTTTCCTTTCTCTCAGACTGAACGGGTCCATAGTCTTTCTGGGAATGATCAGATACCTTCTCGGTTCCTGGCTTCCCCTGTCCCCACGGTGTGTCCCTGTCTTTCACCTGTCCTGCTTTCCCCAGCAGTCAGGAGATGGCTCCCTGAGGATGAATAGGAGAAGTAGATTTCATCCTCCATGCACTATGCTCTGTTATGGGAAGGGCATCCTGATGAGTCAGGAGCTTGGAACAAGTGCTGAGGATGTTAAATAATATAAAATGAAGTGTTTATTTTTTAAATAACCCAAATAAAAGCAAAATTATTTTCTAATATTGTAAATGTGAGTTTCACAGTTCTTTTATTATTTTTATTATAGAAATATTTCATGATCATATTTTCAAAAGACTAAATGAAGATAGAAATATACAAAGTGAAATATGAAAGTCGCTCTTCACTTTTCCTTGACCTCAACCCAAAGGTGAGCACTGTCTGCCCATTTATTCACCTCCATTCCCCTCTCAAGATATATGTATATATATATACTTACCTTTTATCAATAAATGGGATATTATAGTCATTGTGCTTTGATTTTTTTCATGTAATAACTTCATTCAGAGATATTTTAGTACGTAAACCTCATCTCATTCTTTTAAACAACTGTATAGAATTCTGTGGAATGGAAGAACAAAAGTGTATTTTAAAATATCTCTTCTGATTACTATAGTTAGGATTGCAGACAACATACTTGTGGAGCCTCTCTCCATATTTCTCCAAAATAGAGCACCTAAACATACCATTGTTGACCAAAAGAAAATGCACATCTAAAGTGTTGATTGACACTGCCCAACAACATGTGAAATGCTCTTTTCTTACACCCTCAACAACTTTTGATATGGTCAATATTTTAAAAATATTGTTAATCGGTGGCTGGGGGCGGTGTGGAGAGTCTCATTATTGTGTAGAATTGAATACCCGTGCATATTAGTAAACTTGAAGATCCTATATATCCTTTCTGTATATCACCTGTTTGCCTGTTTGTATATTGGGGTTCTTGATGTGTACAGAGATGTACTGCCATGTTATGGGGGAGGGGCACACTTGCAGCCTCATAAGTATCCTCACTGTATACCCTCTCTTGGAGTCAGCTTCACAGAGAATCCAACTTGTGGCAGGATGCCTGTCTTCGTTGTAATGATTTGTAGGACCTCCCTAAGTATTCTGATACCAAATAAATGTCGCAAATGTAATCGGTTCCAGACACCCAAAAAGGTAGAAGTGAAAATCTCATTTTTCTCTCACATACTTTGATTACAACCCTTTCCACTAGATGGCAGAAGCTGAATCTGAGACCCAACCATCATCACTCCTTCCTTTGGGTTGGGCCAAGTTCCTGGTGCTTGAGAGTACAAAGGTGTTGGTGGCAGGGTGCATCTGGTCTTCAGTCACCTTTTATCCACACTGCCTCCACTGGGAAATACCTTATATGTTCTCGCTCTTGATCTTTAAGTTAAAGATGAATCATCCTTTGTTCCCATTCAAGGTGACTTTACTTACTACTTTAGTGCCATTATTTGGTGCACTGGGATAATCTGGTTGTTTTGTGCATGAAGGACATGAGAGAAATCTGTGAGAACATGTCAAATCTGTCCTCCCAAACATACCATGCAGGTGTTTTCACTCCACTGCTATCCCACACCAAATAGCTGTTAAGAAATGGGAAAACTAGGGTCTTGTTTGACTCTGGGCTGCACTTGGGAAAAAGAGATATAAGATTCTGAGTTTCCTGTCACTGGCACATTCACCCTACCCCACACAGTACCCCTTGTCACACCAGGCTCATCCTGTGACAGAAGCTTGAGGCAGGATGTCGTTCCCAAGCCTCTACCAGTTTGGCCCTTCTCTTTATTTCTCTCTCCACTCCTCTTCTTCCCAACAGAAGCTTGATTGATAATCAAGACAATCAGACCTTGAGAATGAGATGGTTACAAACACATTTTTTCCAAATAGTTTTTCTGTGTCATGTCCTAGGCTTTAGAAATTCAAAAACTGAGAACTGACTCTAGTTCTCTGCATTATGATGTCATCTGTTCTTGGAGGTAATGAACATAGAACACCCTTGCTGCTGCCAAAACAAGGAGGGGGCAGTTGGTGGGCTAGGTGGCAGGTATAACATGAAATTAGAGAGAAATCAGTTATTATCTCAAAATATTATCCCATTACACCAATATTTTTTTTTACTTGTCTTTTAACTTTGTTTGTAGAGTCTTTTGTCATGTAGACATTTATAATTTTTGTACAGAAAAGCCTGTCAATCTTTTCTTTTATAAATTCTAGGTTTTGTATCTTAGGAAAGCCTTCCAATATACAAATTAAAAATATATTCTTTGATATTTTCTTCAAAGACTTAAAGAATTTTGTTTTTTACCTTAAATTATCATCCCATCTTGAATTAATTTTTTTGTACAAAATCAAGAAAGGAAGGGTCTCTCTCTCTCTCTCTCTCTCTCTCTCTTTCTCTTTCTCTCTCCCTCTCCATTTTGGATAGACAATTATCATTTTCCTAACACCATTTATTTAATAGCCAATTTCTTCCCCAATTATTTAAAATACGATCTTTAGTATTAACTCAATTCTGGTAGGCACACAAATCTTGTTTTAAATTCTATTCCTGAGTATTTTAGACACAGTAAGAATGAGATGGGAACTTTAAGTATGTTTTTCCTTCAATTGGCTCCCATTTCTGTGTATTTTTCATGAAGATGAATGTGATTCGCATGTCTAAAGATAATATGTTTTCATGCAACATGCCTCTAAATTTAAACAAGCAGCTTCATTTTTGATCCACCTCTAAAAAACCAGTAAACTCTTCCAATTCTGGAGGGAAACAAATGGTTATGCTAGACTCCTAAGTGCTCTTAAAAGGAATTTTGACTGTATGCAATTTTGTGTATAAGACTCCATCACATTCTTTTAAAATACTGTAGATACATTCTGAAATTTATTTGATGATTATTCTTCTGTTTAAGATTTCTGCCTATTGAGTCAATGTTAACAATTTCATATACCTAAGAAATCTTTTATTTCATTTAGATATTTATGAATATTGGCTTAAAGATGTACCTAGCATTCTCCCAAAATTTAAAATTTAGTTCATGTCTTCTTTCTTATTTCTAATGTAGGCTTGCATAATATATTTCCTTTGATAACACTAACCCGAGTTTTAGCTATGATATTACTCTTTTCAAATAACAAGATTTTATTTTTATTGAGCAGCTTTTCTTTTTTAACTGTTTCTTTTTGTATCTTCTTATTGCTATTCATTTCCTCCATTGACTCTATTTATTTTCAAATTTTCCATTGTAGCCAACATTGGCCAATTGCTATGGTTCTGGTCAATGAAAACTAGTAGGATTTTGGGAAAATATTTGCTTTCCTGATACAAAGGGGTGGACAAAGGCTAATACACTCTACTTTTCTCCTCCTCCCTGTTTTGGATATGAGTGAAATGTCTGGAGAAGAAATAGACAATAGGAGAGATAAGGTAAAAGCTAACAAAATTGCAGAAACATTGGCCTTGATACTGCTTAACCACTGAAACGATACCAGCAAATGCCCATCTCTGGACTTCTTTTCAAGTAAAGAAAAACAGCAGCAACAACAACTTGCACTCTCTTTTTAAGACACTGAATTTAATTTTTTGTTTGTTATTTCTAGAGCTATTCCTAACAGACATGTATGTGTCCTGGATTTATTTCTAATGTTTCTCGTTATCTAATGGTGTATAAGGCTATAGATTTTGTTGGCCACATTCCATATGATTTAATATATAATGTCTAATGCTTTCACAAATATTTTGCAATTTTCACTTGAATTCCTGTTTAAAGTAGGATTTTTCTCCTTTCAAGTAGTTTCTCTTATTTCTTTGTTAATTTCTAAGTTTATTGTATTTTTTTAAGTTTATTTTTGAGAGATACAGAGACAATATGATCAGGGGAGGAGCAGAGTGAGGGAGAGAGAGAATCCCAAGTAGACTCCTCACTGTCAGTGCAGAGCCTGGTGAGGGGTTTGAACCTATGAAACCATGAGATCATGACCCAAGCTGAAACCAAGAGTCAGATGCTTAACTGACTGAGCCACCCCCTAAGTTTATTGTTTTTGATCTGAGATATGTATTGAGATATTTTGACTTGAAGATACAGCTGATTTGTAAAAATTCCACTGTGTTTGAAAAGATAAACATCCTCTATTTTCATAATTCAAAGTTCTCTCTTTATATATCATTTGCCTATTTATCTATGTATCTATGTCTGTCTATCCATACTATTTATTTATTTTCAGGTGGTTGATTTTGTTATTAAAATCTTCTAAGTACTTTTTTTTTGCCCACTTGTGCTCTCATGTGTGTTTTTTTTTTGAGAGTTGTATTAATATTTTTACCTTTATTGTGGGATTGTTCATTTGTCCTTGCATATACAAAGTTTTTATTTTGTAACCATTTTATTCATTTCACTGAAGCTCATGAATATTATTTCTTTTTGGTGGATTATATTATATTTATATATATATAATATATAAAATATCATTTGTGTTAGATATTAAATATTAAAAATATATAAAATATATATTATATATATACATATATACTATATGGAGTATACTATATACTATATTCTATGACTACCACCCTTTCTTCTAGTTAATCTTTCCACCTAGATTTCTATTTCTTTTGATATTAATATCATTGTATCTGATTTTGTTATTATTTTCCTGGCATATTAATAAAACTTGTGTAATGTTTTACTTTATATGCATCATTGCTAAATAGCTTAAAACCCAATTTTATCCCAATATGCAAATCTCTGTGTTTTAACAGAAGAAGTTAATACACTCATAATTATTGGTAGTGAAATCTTAGTACTTTTTCTAGTTATCTATCTCACTGTTTTCTATTTATCATTCTTTGTAGTTTCTTAGTTAGCTCTGTCTCAGATTTTTTCATCTTTTGTAATTTTTAATGTTTTATTTTAGGAAGAAAGAGAGAGTGCGAGTGGGGGGAGAGGGCCATAGACAGAGAGACAGAGAGAGAGAAAATCTTAAGCAGGCTCCATGCTCAGCATGGAGACTGACATGGGGCTTGATCCTATCACCTTAAGATATGGCTTGAGCTGAAATCAAGAGTTGGAAGCTCAACTGACTAAGCCACCCAGAAGCCCCTCAGATTTTTTATCTTATCAAGTTTTTTTGTTTTGTTTTGTTTTGTTTTTGCAGATTACCAATATAACTTTAGGACATGAAATTAAATGCATTTTTCCAAAAATATGTATAATTTATCTAGGTATATTTCCTTTCCTTAATAACTTTTCCTTAAGAGCACAGAATCTTAGCTTGTTTTTTTTTTTTTTTATTTTTTCGTTTCTGGTTCCACTACTCTCCACCCATCAAAACCCTTGGCTTCTCTATGTTAAGAGTAGATGGAATTTGAATTTTAGATGTTAAGTTTTTTTCCCACACAAAACCGTAACACGAACAATTATTTAGATTTAAACTATAAGTATTACCGGTGTCTTTCTACTATTACTTATACCTGTATCACTTTGGTACTCAGAATATGCTTCTTTATTTTCTTGATTACTTTTCTAATAACCACCATGTTGGCTGAAACTCTCCTGATATTTGCAGGACTGGTGAAGTAACTGGTGAAGTTGTCCTATAGCATTGCACCTTAGATGAGGTTTTTTTCTAGAATTCAACCTCTTCTTGCTGTCTCATGGCATTCCTTAGTTCAGGTCCTTCTCATTTTTTTGCCTAAACTCTACTTTTGGCCTCCTAAATCATGTCTCTGCCCCTATATGAGACTTAGCATGAGCTTAAACAAACAAACAAAAAACAAAATAAAAACAAAAAAAAAAACAAAAAAAAAACCCACAAACAACTTTCTGCCTTAAACTACAAATTCTAGAGTTGGTCTTTTCTGTCACTTAGTGTCATCTATCTTGATTGATTAAATATTCATTATATTTATAACTGCTGGTCAGTCTATCACTTTAACTGTGAGCAACTTCAGGAAAAACCCCACATTTACAAATAGTTGTATTTGTAGTACTTGAAAACCGTCTAGCCCATACATCAAATGAATGAAAATGTCCCCATGAATGACAAGGATGCACTGTTACTGTATCTGGGTAAGAAACAGAGCCTATCATGGTGTCCAAACAAAGCTGGGGCCCAGTAAATACATGTTGAGAGTTTGATTTGTGAATACATGTTTTAAAGTCTCTTCTATTTGATAGAGAAGCATAATAAAATTTTGTATTACATTTAAAGGAAATGAAATCATTCTGCATTTTTGCAACATGACCAGTGTTCTTCTAGCATGAGGACATCATCTGCACTCAATGATTACAGCGTGAGGACTGGATGTCAGATCGCACAAGTTTCCCTTCTGGTTTGATTACACCACATCACCCTGATCATGTTGCTGCTCACTTCTCCCACCTGTAAGATGAGGAAGAAAAATAGAGGTGAGCAAAGTGTGCTGCAACAACCAATAGAAATGTACTGAAGTTTTGCTTATATATTCAGTACTTTCACTTTCATGTGTGACTTACATTGAGCTACAATTGTAAATGAAGTAAACATGAGTGGAAAAGAAAGAGGGAGAGCACATTTGTGAGTTTGTGTGTGTGTGTGTGTGTGTGTGTGTATGTGCATGAGTATAACTGTACTTCCAGCTTTTATTAAAAATCACACCTCTTGCCCCACGTTGGTGCCATACTTGTGCAGTGACATTTCCACAAACATTTCATTTCTAATAACATCAAATACAAACACTCATTAAAGCCACTTTTGCCCATAGAGGTCTTTGTGACTGCATGATAATATCTCTGAATTGCTGTAGAAGGCAAGAACCACGTCTATTTGTGCTCATTTCTATTAACAGTGACAGGAAGTTGTGCACTGAGGGCCCCAGAATCTTTACTTCTTCTGGGCACAGAACTCCCTTTTGAATGAGATGGGTGCAAGAACACCATTCTGCCTGGAATCGTTTCTTCTTCCGTATGTTAGTAGCCAGTTTCAATACATTTTGATATTTTATTGGCATATTCCACCTCTGGAAAGTTTTTCTGGACTAAATGCAAAGAAGATATACTGAAGTCTAATTCATCTATCAAGTCAATAATCTATTCTTAATTTAAAAAGAAAAAAAAAGAAAGAAAAAAATCACAATTAGAGCAAATAAAATTAATATATATTTTTTAATTTTTTTAACGTTTATTTATTTTTGAGACAAAGACAGAGCATGAACAGGGGAGGGGCAGAGAGAGAGGGAGACGCAGAATCTGAAACAGGCTCCAGGCTCTGAGCTGTCAGCACAGAGCCCGACGCGGGGCTCGAACTCACGGACCATGAGATCACGACCTGAGCCGAAGTCGGACGCTTAACCGACCAAGCCACCCAGGCGCCCCATAAAATTAATAATTTTAATGTAATTTTCATCCTTGTTTACTAAAAAAGTTTCCCCCAAATACTTATATTTTGTCCACCTGATTGAAAAATAATGTTCTTCTAGTAGGAGAATCAATATATACACTCTGTGGCTACTGAGTGCCGGTGGCTTTATATATGTGCTGCATTTAATCCTATGAAGCTGTTGTTACTCCCTAATTCACTAATGGAGGGTCTACAGCTCAGGCAACTCAAATCTCCTGTAAAAAAAAAAAAAAAGCAGAGTTGGGACTTGGGGAGAATCCAGCTCTCCAGCTCTGCCTCACAAAGACCATACATCTCTTCTACCTCTAGGCCTCTAATCTATCTTGATACTTTCTTCTCTTATAATATGGCGTTTATGTTACTGTTTTATACTGTCATCATTACATTATCTCTGTGTTTGTGTGTATTTTCTTTTTTTGCTCTGTATTAATGATAACTGATGCCTGAACCAGTATAACAAGGGCAGGAGCTTAAGGAATCTGGGTTCCAACTCCACCTCCACTGTAGCCTCATCATTTTTGACTGGAAGCTTCTCTTTTCACTCTCCCTCTTCAGGATATCTGGGTTCTATTTCTGTTCCCATCACTTTTCTAAGATTACTTTCAGACCTAACATGCTATCGTTTTCTCTGTCTCAGTGTCCTGTCCCAAAGCAAAAATGACAGTAACACATATTGCAAATATTGTATGAAAACATTGGTAAATAAAACATGCCAACATACTCTGAAAATAGAAATTCAACTTTGAGAAAGATGTACAAGCATTAGTGTTATGGTTCTGTCCATAAGGATAGTCACAGAATAATTTGCAAAGGATTTTAAAACTCATTGATTTTATTTCCCTGCCATTTATCCCTTACATCATCCTAATCTAAAGCTCACACAGAATGGTGAGAATGACCTGCACACAAGGGAGGGACAATGGATCACAACTCTTAGAGAGACAAAGGGCAGACTATACGGGGAGGTGGCTCAGAACACTCAGGAGTGATTCAGGCAACTGTCTCTCTCTTTCTTCTGGGCATAAATCAAAGACTCTAGCTTTCTAGGCTGCCAATTCAACACCTTTTATAGGCACTTAATTCACTCAGAAATTAAAAATATATACATACTCCTTACAGAAAGTACCATTATTCTTCAGCATGACACATGATTTGATTTTAAGCCTTTATATGTCTCTTCTATATCCTACTGTGGGTTAGAATCAGTCAAATGTCTCTGATGAATAGCTATTGCTGCCTAGGCTAGTCACCTCCCACATAGACTCCGTTGATACCCTCCTGGAAGAATCTTTATCTCTTCATCTATGCAAAAGTCATCAATGGAGCTTACAGGGGCAGCACACGGACAAGTCAGTGGCTTGATGAGAATATTACACCATGCCCTCTTAACACTAGATCTCCTGTCTCTTGCCTTGCAGAGCAATATTCAGAATCACTAAGAAAGCTGAGTTCATCATCCTTGGCAAACCCCGACTCTCAGGTTTCCATCTTCACCCTCTCCTCTCCTTTCCCTACATTCCATATACCACACACACTCTTTTGATCTCACTGTCACCCCTTCTTTTGTAACCTGCTTTATAAGGAAGCTGAAACCTCTTCACCCTAAACTTTCAATAATAGCAGCTTAATTTACATACCACTTCCAGGTAAGATTCAAAACTTTTAGTTACAAAGAAGGAAGACAGTTTTGGGGTATAAGAGAAACCCAGGGGATATTACTTGGGCAGAGAAGTTTTCACAAGGAGACATTCAATCAAACTTTGAACCAAGGCATCTAGATATACCCTGGAATAAAATAATCACCACTGGACAAGGAATCAGAAGAATTCACTCTACTCCCAGTTCTGCTTCTAACCTGTATCATTTTCGGCATGTTATTGCCCTTCTCTGGACCACTTCTCAGTGTAAAATGAGTGAGAGACACCGACAGAAATGTTCCCAGACTGTTTATTTCACAATGCTGCCCAAATCTGGCTGATGAAGTTCAGCATGGTTTTAGATAGTATTAAGATATTATGAAGCCAGGTGATGCAGGAATTCATAAATCTTTCTTCAGACCAGACTTCTTCCCATTAAGTTTTCAAATTAGGTATGTACGTGGAGATAAATGGTCAAAGGCAATAAAGTGACACTTGATTGTCAAATAGGCTGAGTCATCAATTCCAACATAAGGAAGTAGGACTGTCCCAGGTATCTCAAGAAAGCTCCCACCTTCCTCTAAGTTCAAGCTTGATTCCCACTATTGTACTATGCTCTCTTAACTGCCTTGTGGACAGTACACTACAAAGAAGAGGTTCCTGGGGCCTGTGTATGTTCCAGAGTCACTCATGTGTGTGACCTGCTGAAAGCCCAAGAGCCACTGTCCCATGATCTGCCCAGTTAGGCTAGGAAAAGCAAAAGGTGGGAAGCTGTCCAAGCCCACAGGGCCAGGGACTGGACTGGAGGAGGGGAGTTTCCTCTGTGGGAGTGATTTGACTTATTATGCATTCTGCCATATGAACCACCAGAAATACCAATTTTTATTGTTTTCACTTTCTTGTTTAGAATCAACAGCAGCTATGCTTCTCAAATTCAGTTCCAATCTCTTAGACATTCAAGACCCTCCAATTTTGGCCCAAACTACGTGTGCTCTCAGTTCTTTTGAACACACAGTCTCAAATCCACCCAAGTTGGATAACCTTGATTCCCACCAAGCACCATGTTTAACTCCAACCCTTCGCTAAGCCATTCACTTCAGTTTGAATAACCTCCCACCTTCTCTTATTTAAAGTTGATCAAGGCAGATATCTTTCTTATACCTCTCACTGACCACACAAGGCTGCTGTGATCTTTCTGCTTTGAGTCTCAGTTTTATTTAGAATACAGGCAAGATTGGGGGTGGGGGGAAAGACAGGGGGTTGGGTGTTCAGAAGGCCTGACCAAATACTACCTGGGTAACTGTGGACAAGTTAGTTACCTTCTTTAATTGCACATTGGGGGTAATGGTATTTGCTTTCTAAGGACACTGTAAGGGCTAAGTAAGAAGGTAAATGAAAAATGGTAGCACAGTCCATGGCATATGAATTGTTTGTTAAATGGTAGTTCACTCTCTGCACCCTAATATTTAGAAAGAAGAAGGATTTGGTCCATCTTGACTCCATCTATGACTTTATTTTAAGTCCAATTTAATAATAACACTGACCATTCATTTTATAAAATATAGGGCCTCAGATACCTACATCTCTACCTAAGGTGTCATATAATATCCAGATATTTCAAATATATCAGGGAAAGTAATGTAGGAAGGAGAAGGAAGCAAAGGAAATTTGTATTCAACCACACTCCCGCATGTACCCTCTCAGTCTGGACTCTTTCAGTTGAAAGTAACAGAAACTCAATTCAAAATAATAAGCAAATAGGGGAACAGGGTATTCTGAGGCTGTGTCTGCCTTTAGGCATGACTCATCCTACTTTCAGTGATGCCCTCTCCTCTTGGTTCTACTTCCTTTTTGTTGGCTTTATTGCCTTGCAAACTTTCTCCACCTGTAAGGAAAGATACCCCCTAGCAGCAAACCCTCTTTCAAAAGCACCTAGAAAACTCTCAGGGAAGAAATGATTGGCCAGGCCAAGGTCATTTGTCCACTTCCATACCAAGAGTATAGCAGCCACAGTGAAACCACATGGAACTAATTCCATGATGGGCAAAGGAAGGAAAGTATGCCAGGCATTCAAAGACATTGCTCAAGTTCTTGTTCTCAAGATGGTGATGTGAGAAGGCCCTGAACTCATCACCTTACCAAATCTATACTTATTTATAGGGAAACTCCTCTGAAGAAGAACCAAAAGGTGACTGGACAGCTTCTGCACAATACAGGTAGAGAGACCACATAGAAAATGGCAACAGAGACAGAGACACTGTAAGGAAGGGAGTCCCCAATACAAATGTTGTGAAGGTCAGTGGGAGGGATAGTACTGAGGGACATGAGCATATTCATCTGCCCTAGGACAGAGGGAAAAAAAGCCACAGCTTAAAAGAGACACTAGAATATAAGATTCAGCATTAAACTCCACCAAACAGTAGGGGAGCTGTGGGAACTCTTTTGGGGTCCACAGTTTATGTCCCTCTCCATCTTGATACCATGAAAGGAAGCAGGGGTCCTGGAAGTATGACCACCTCAGTGAGCCCACCTTGGCCCCAGATTCCTGGGTCACAGAAAAAAAGCTATGGTTTAAAAAAGCAACTAGGATATAAAGGAACTAGCCCTAGAAGCCTGCCAAACAGCAGGGGCTACTGGAACTTCCTCTGAGTCTGAGGGGCTGGTGAGGGCTGGCGATTATTTCCCCTCCACCTTGGTAGGACACTCAAGAGCACATCTGGCACCATTGTTGGCCTTCTGTCTCAGCGAGCAAGGCCTCTAGCCCATACAATCCCTGGACATCTGAGGAATAGAAAAATAGCTGCTATTTAAAAAGGCAACTAGGATATAAAGGAACTAGCTGTAGAAGCCTACAGGCAAGTAAGCTGCTGGAACCCTCTCTGGGTTGCACGGCTAGTGAGTGCCATGGTTTACATTTCCCTTCCACCTTGAGAAAGTGGATGGGAGCAAATTCCAGGTCACTGTCTTAGTGACCCCCAGTCCCCTAACCCACACCAACTCCAGACAAGGTGTCCCAGGGTGGTGCACACTGAGACATGCCTGATCAGCATTCCTTGCAGATCCAGTGGTCGTGACAAGGTGACATAGCTGCAAAGCATCCCAGAACACTCTAAGCCTTTGTTATTTTGGCTTCGGATGGCTTTCTAGAGCACCCCCAGCATAGAACTCTGGGGCCTCCTAGCTCACACCTGCTTCAGCCCTAGCCACCATGTGAAGGAGCCCTCTGCATGGAATGCCCTAAGAAGTCCCCCCACCCCGCCACCCATCCTGTATCCCATCTCAGCTCCAGGCATACCATCAGGGCATTCCCTGCACTGAGCACACAGGGACATTCCAACCCATGCCCATTTTAGTGACAGTTGTCTTGCCATGGTGTCCCCTGTGCTGAGCACCCTGGGACCTCCTGGACTGAGCCCTGTCTCTGGCTCAAGGTACCCTACCAGGGAGCTCTGTGTGCAAAGAGCCCCAGCACCTCTTCTCTTGAATTCACTTCACCTTCATCGGATAGATGCCAGGAGATCCTCTGAATGGAGATTGCCCTGGCCCATGTTCACTTCAGCTTTAGCTATCCTGCCAGGATGTTCTCTGCACAGAGAGCTTCAGGGGTGCCCCCACACATACCCACTTAGTTCCGGCCATCTCACAGTCCAGCCCCAGCACAGAGTGCCTCAGAATCCACAACCCATGCCAGAAATAGCTCCAGTCAGCCAGCCAGTCACCAGGCACACATAGTCTGCACAGGGGATTACCAGAAAGGAGAACATTCCTTCAAGTTTAGAAGTATGTGTTCCACCTAATTCATAGAAGCAAACACAGAAAGTCAAGCAAAATAGGGTGATGGAGGAATACACTCCAAATGAAAGAACAAGACAAAACCTCAGAAAAATAACTAAATGAATGGAGATGAACAATATGCCAGATAAAGCGTTGAAAGTAATGATCACAAAGATATTCACAGGACTGGAGAGAGTGGAAGAACTTTGAGAACTTCAACAAAGATCTAGAAAATATAAAAGAAAACAAATCAGAGTTGAAGAATACAATAACTGAAATGAAAAATACACTAGAGGGAATCAATAGTACAGTAGCAAATGCAGAAGAACATATCAGCAAAATGGATGACAGGGTAATGGAAAGCACCCAAGCCGAAGAGCTGTGCAAAAAATAATAATAATAATAATAATAATTTAAAAAAAAATGAGAATAAGAACTTTGCACAGTGGCATTTTGTAGCCAATGAGGTTTATCCAAAGTACAATTGTTGCTAATTGAAAAAATGAGAATAGGTTAAGTGATCTCTTGGATAATATAGTGAATAAACATTCATATTATGGGGATCTTAGAAGGAAAAGAGAGAGAAAAAGGCAGAGAATTTATTTGAAGAAATAATAGTTGAAAACTTCCTTAACCTGGGGAAGGAAACATATCCAGGCTCAGGAAGCACAGAAAGCCCCCCAAAAGATGAACCCAAAGAGATCCACACCACAATACACAATAATCACTATGTTAAAATTTAAAGATAACAGGAGAATTTTAAAAGTAGCAAGAGAGAAACAAAAATTATGAACAAGGGAAACCCCATAACGCTATGAGCTGAGTTTACAGCAGAAACTTTGTAGGCAGGAAGGGAGTGTCATGATATAGTCAAAGAGCTGAATGGGAAAAACCTGAAACTGAGAACACTCTAGCCAACAAGATTGTCATTCAGAAATGAAGGAGAAATGGTTTCCCAGAAAAAAAAAAAAAGTTAAAGTAGTTCATCACCACTAAACCAGTCTTAAAAAATCATATTAAGGGGACTTCTTTAGGTGGAAAATAAAAAGTCTTAATTAGAAGAAAATTACGGATAAGAAGATGTAAAATATGACAGCATATATATAAAACATGGAGAAGGAGTAAAATAAAGTTCTTTTAGAAAAAAATAAATCAAAAAGGAAGGGTGTGGGGCACCTGGGTGGCTCAGTCAGTTAAGCATCTGACTTCGGCTCAGGTCATGATCTCGTGGTTCATAGGTTCGAGCCCCGTGTTGGGCTCTGTGCTGACAGCTCAGAGCCTAGAGACTGCTTCAGATTCTGTGTCTCCCTCTCCCTCTGCCCCTCCCCTGCTCACGCTCTGACTCCCTCTGTCTTTCACTAATAAATATTAAAAAAAAAAGGAAGGGTGTAACTAATGGTGGATTTCTTGAGAAAAGCAAACAGTGAGCTGATGCAAATTTATTTAGAAAATGACAAAGGAGAACAAACTTCAGGAAAAGTAAAGCAAATGATAGAGTACTTAGCGATGTAAAGGAAGAGGTTAGGAAAAACAAGAATAACATATAGAAGAGAGGTATGTTGGAAATCAAATAGCTATAAGAATTCCACTTGGTTTTAATGCATCTAAGAATAATTATTTAAAAAAAATAATGTTTTATTTATTTTTGAGAGAGAGAGAGAGAGCGAGCATGAGTGAGGGAGGGGCAGAGAGAGCGCAGGACTCAGAATCGGAAGCAGGCTCCAGGCTCTGAGCTGTCAGCACAGAGCCTGACGTGGGGCTCGAACTCACAGACCGTGAGATCGTGACCTGAGCCGAAGTCAGACGCTCAACTGACTGAGCCACCCAGGCACCCTAAGAATAATTATTAACAGAATGTGTATGTGTACAAAAGAGATGAAACAGTAAGAATGCACCAATCAAGAAAGAAATTTATACAAAGAAAATTAAACTATGTTGGAACAAAAACAAAAATAAAAACAAAAACAAAGACAAAGACAAAGACAAGAGCTCCTCAGACTCTTACAGACCCCAGGGGAAACTTTTTGGTAATTAAGCATCTTGAAGACAGTGGTTCTTTTTGTGAGGCTCTTATGAAACACTATCCATCAATAATTTGTTTTTCAAGCAAGCTGATGACAAAGACATGGAGGCCAATGTGTATGTTAGATATTACAGAAGGGCTTTCATCGTGGTTAGCTGGGTTAATGCACATCAACTCTGTGAAGTAGATACTATTATTTCCACTCTAAGGACAAGATGGGAGGAGATGAGATGAGAATATTGAGGATCATGGAATTGAAGCTGATAAGTGGAATTAGACTCCAATCTAGGTCTTCTGATTTTAAGTGTTAACTTATTTGTTCTACGACTATGCCATATTGCTTCTTTTTCAGATGATGAGTATAATTCATAGAAATCAAGGCCGGATGACTGTGCCTATAATTCAAGTTAGAAAACACTGAAATTTGTGAGAATGCAGATTTAAATCTCTGTGTCCTTAATCTCTGTGCTGTGAAGAGTTAGACTTTCATTTTCAGTATCAGCTTAGGTAATTTATCAATAAATCAGGAAATCTCCTGGGAGAAGTCAAATTCTCAAAATAGACCCCACATAATTCTTTCGTACCCTAGACCAATTCCATTCACATCACAAGTGACCATATTAGGGAGCACATTCAACATGACTTTTCAGGGAGAGCCCCTTGAAAAGGTAGAAGCCTGCCTTCTTCCTGCCATGGCTTTCTCCCTCCCTGACTTGACACCACAAGTCAGAGCTGGATCCCCCTCAACCCCAGGTGTGTGGAGGGCAGGTCAGCTCCTTCCCTCCCCCTGAGGCAGGGCTCTTCCCAGCATCTGAGTGTGTGAGATCACCCACGGCACTGAGCCTCAGCTGAGGCAGACCACAGCGGGCAGACAGCAGAGCAGAGCAGAGGCTTTTGTTAAGTCCTGAACATTATTTCAGTGCTGCTCTTTAGATTTAAGCTCCTGCAGTTCTTTCCATAATAGCTGAGAGAAATAAAAAACACTGCCCCACACCCCCTTCCTCCCTCCTTCCCACACACCATACACACCTATCTCCTCCCCCTCACCGGGGCTTTCTGTCTGCGGGTCCTCTGGGCCTGGAACAGCACGTGTGCATGACTGTCCATCCCTCCTCCCAAGACTGGAGGGCTGCCATCAGGGCTCAGCTAGCTTTTGGACAGTGGAGCGGCCAGGCCCCACAGTGACCTTCTTGGACTTACTGTCTGATTCAGGGAGGTGACAGGTATGCATGGGGGCAGTTTACAGAGAATCAATCCCTATTTGTACTAGCTCACTGCACACTATAGAATCTTAAGCTACCTGATGATGAAAAGTTTATGAAATGCCATCTTGGCTGCCCTCTCCTCAGAAGTTAGAGACCTCACCCATTTTCCCCATCCTTATTCCTAATTTCTTATGCCTTTTCCTTATTCCTTATCTACACACAGAAGAATTATTTCTGTAGTAAAATTCTCTTATCTTCAAGGGGTGTGAATGGTGAGCAAATACCTTTCTGTCTAAACTTTGAGGTGCCTTTCCTGAGTTTAATTTTGTCTTGAGACCACTCATCGTCCTTTGAACCTGGAACTGGGAAGTAAATGGTGCATGTGCATCTAACTAATCCAAGAGGCAAATTGAGTCCCCCCGACACCTGATTGGAAGCACTTACACCTTCTAACTCAGAGGAAGGAGCTCTGATTGTTGAGCAAGGGATGGCAATTTCAAAGTATCTCCTTCCAATCAATCAGAGCTTCCTTAGTCACTTCCTCACATCTAGTCATAGAAATTCCAACCACAGCCACAAGCCACCCCAACTCGAAAGAGTACAGACACCTGCTATATGGGGACAATTGCAACAATAGAGATTCCCAGCTCCAGGCCTGGAAGACTCTGAGACTAAAATGGAAAAAGGAGAGGAAAAATTCCGACTGTTTTGATGAGACGCATTCATTAAGTAAGAGATGGGCCAGGCTGAAATACACCCCTCCATGTATAGCCCAGGATCAGCTTTTCAATTTGTAATTATATCAATGAGCTGCCAAGTGACCCAACAGGCCCAGATAGGTGACATTGTGTTAAACCCCATGACAAAGGAGAGGAGAAGATGGCTTCTTCAGGAGGAGGTTAACTGTGTGCTTTTGTGAAACATGAAGGCCATTGGGAAATTACTCTATGTGGTAAATTCAAGCACTGGAAGAGATATAGCTCTCTAGATAGTTTAGCATTTAGCAGCACTCAGAGCCCAAATTAGACTTTTGGTTTGGCAATCCCTGAGGATATATTTTGCCTTAGTGAATGCACAAAGTACAATTCTGAAACTACTCCCTCCAGGAATCTTAGTCCACAAGCACTGGTAGCTTCTCCCAATGATACATGGGAGACCACATCAGTCTCGGTTTGGTTAAAATAGTAAAACAAATGAAAATTAGTTGATGGTTATGATATATGGTGATGCTTATAATGGAATTCACATCACTGTCCCCATTTCAGATCTGGAGTTGATATGACAACCAAATGCCCGTAGCCCCTAGGGGTCAGAGCCAGAATTTGAAACCAGCCAGATTCAACACCAGTCTGTTCTCTCAGTCAACAGGCCACCCTGATGATTACAAGTGTTTGTTGAGTGTTCCTGTCATGTGCCAAGCATGGTTACATCATTTATGTGTAGAGAGTAACTAATGTGGATCTGACATTAGGTTACATTTCACTTTTTTTTTTAATTTATCTTTAAAAGATTTTATTGCAACACAAGATGGGAGATCTCTCACAGGTCTCTAGACCCCCAAATTTAGGGGATGCATTTTCATCTCTAATTTTTAATTTATGGTTCCCCTGGCCTGCAATATTCTTCACTCTATCTTATATCTAGTCTCTAGCTCACTTTCAAGTATCATGACTTTTACCATCTCCGTAGAAGTTTTAAGAACTATCTATCAGATAGAAAACAGCCATATATCATTTTTTTTTGCATTCTGATAAAATTAATTATGTGTACCAACCATTTGCAATTCAGTTAACTTTCAAAACAATATAAATGTTTTCTTTTATATGTATTTCATATGATTTGTAATCTCATATGCTATTGAAATAACAAAAAAGTCATATGTAAGAATGATATCTACTTGGGTCCATCACAGTATTTAGCATAGGATAATATTTTGGAGATTAGTCTGAGATGTAAATACTTGGGTTCAAATCCTGGTTGCATTGTGTACCAACTGTGTAAATGTGGACATGTTTTCTTTGATCATCAACGTTCTCATCTGTAAAATGGGGATGACAATAGGTGAGAACACTTCATAAGTGAAGATCTAATGAGAACAATGCATGCAAAACATTAAGCATCATCCCTGGCACAAAGCAAATGCTCAATAAATATTATTATTGTTGCCACACATATGGACACTTAATAAAAATTGGTCAGTGTACAGATTTGTGGAAGTTTAGGGTGAAGACATTTACAAATGTAATTGTGTCTGCCTCTCCAGGGAGGAACTAAGGACTTATGGAGGACCCAAGGTCTTTATTATCATTCTGGAGAGCAGTGGGATGAAGGTAAAGAAAACCCTCCTTCCTTCTGTACTGTACTGTTCACAGTTGCCACAGCCATTCCAAAGCATTTAATTGCACTTGTCACGCTGCTGAGCACCACACAAAAAGACTAGGAGAGAGATAAAATTCTCGTCCACTGGGAGCTCACAATATCAAGGACATTTTGATGGACATGTGAATTAGAACATAGTGGCAAGAAAAGAAAAAAACTCTGTTAGCATAAAACACCTTTAAAATTGAGAGATCCTAGAAATTATTCGAGTTCTCTAACTTTACAAATGAGAGGCCAAGGATCACAGAGGTAAAATGAGCTATCCACAGTCCTTTGGTTTGTATGAGCTGAGACAGGTCTACAAACCTCAGTGCTCTTGCACTCAGTCACTGGCCTGCACACGTCTGGGCGGCCTCTGTTCTTCTTCACACACAACCTCTTAAACTCACTCAGCATGGTAGTACTGTTCCCATTTGCCTGTATGCTCTTAAATATAAATGGGCAAGAAGTACTTTTGTTCTATGCAGTTCAAGAATATATGCATTACAATTATTATAGGGGTTACAAAGAAGTATGTAAATTAGCTGTGGAGATCTGGAAGAAATATTTCAGAAATGTGTGTCGAGACATCGTGATGGTATATATTTATCAGAATCATCTAGGAAGGGTTCTTTGAGAGGCTAAGTGTTCCAGAAGTTTATTCACATCGTATAACTTCCTTTCCATATGAAGAAACTAAAAATTCATATCAGCTTCCTGGTCGTTAGAGTGAAAAGTCCCTCTAGAAGTCATTGTGCCCATTTGAATATTTCTGTCTGATTTTTATTCTTACCCATCACCAAGGAGATGAATGCCTTCAACTCTCTGAGGACATTTTATAACCACTCAGAAAGTCCTTCAGCATGTCTGACTTAAATCCGCCTTGCTGCAGTTTGAGCCACAAACCTTATATTATTCTTTTTAATGAATGTAGGTTGGCTGCAACATATAGAATAAACTCATTTCTTGTTCTCTTTTGGGGAGGGTTCCCCTTCTTCAGACTGCAGCTCTCCAATCTCAGAAGCCTCATTCTTTTTCATGGTATCATATACACATGGCTGACTTTGGGAAATAAATTAAGTGAGTGAAAAATAGGAGTAATACAGGTATTCTGACACAGAAGTGACAGCAGAAGAAAATAGAAAGTTATTTATTATTTTCAAAGCAACTAAGTAGGAGGTTGATTGGGAAAAGGTGAAAGATGAGAGAGAGAGAGAGAGAGAGAGAGAGAAATCTGTCACTGAATGATATTTTCATTGGAGAGGAAAATAGGTACCAACAAATGAAATTTGACTCATCTTTGCAAGTTTCACCGAGCATGAAAATGTCCCTTTAAAATTTCCTGTAAGCCGTTGCTGGCTATGGGATTTTTCTAGTGCACAGGGAATCTGAGTTCAGGAGGCCAGGGGATGCCAGAAGGAAAGGGATTTTTTGAAGCTTGGGGCTCTGAGACTGTCAGTTTAAAAAATGAAAGTAATATAGAAGGGGCAAAGTGGCATTTATCATTCCTTCTCTCCAGGCTCCTGTCTCTTTAATCAGCTAGCCTGATTTGCCCAGTAAATGATTCCTGAGTGAGTGAGTGTGTGTGTGTGTGTGTGTGTGTGCCTGTGCGCGTGTGTTGTAGCTCTGTCAATCCTTGGATTAGAACCAATGATTGCAGCTTGTAGGAGGGCTGTCCAGGGCCAGATTGTACGATGTGTCTCAGTGCCAGAGTATGAGTAGAGATAATTACTGAGAAGTCACACTCTCTCACACCCTCGGCTTTCTTGTTGTGTCCTTCAGCAAAACAGTGGATTTAAATCTCCTTCCAACAGCTTGAGAGCAACGCAATCTGTCAGGAAAGAAAGAAAGAAAAAACCGAACCTGACAAAAAAGAAGAAAAAGAAGAAGAAAAAAAATCATGAAAACCATCCAGGCAAAAATGCACAATTCTATCTCTTGGGCAATCTTCACGGGGCTGGCTGCTCTGTTTCTCTTTCAAGGTAAGAGCTTGCTATTGATTTGCCTACAGTAGACTCAGGAATCGTACAGTGTGCTTTATATGATTCGCAGGCTCCCCGAGTCGGCTTGCTGCACGGTTTGCAGGTGGAGGAGAGAGCGTTTAAACAGCATGGCTGGGACTTCATTCTCCCTACCAGGCTGTGAGAATATTGATTTGATTCTGGCTGCTACCGGAATGGGGGAATGTATATGCATAAGTAAAATGTGTCTGGTGCTCCGTTTAGGTGCGTGGCTATGTACTGGTCTCCCCGGCTTTATGTACATTCTTGCACACATACACAACAGAGCACGCATGTAAGCAGGGGAAAATTACAGATTCAGAGGACATCGGGGTTGCTAATGTGTTGCTTATGTTACTGGGAAGAAATTACAAGAGGAAACTTTAAATATCGGCCAGTAAACTTGCAAAGCTTCTAAAAAGGAGCAAACTGAAAAACGCAGGCTAGGAATAATCAGGTAACTGTGCATCCTGTAAGATTCTGGTCAGAGATACAGCTTGAAGGGATGAATCAATTTGCAGCAGAGGTGGACAACTGTATTAGTTTTGAATGTGTTTGGGAGTGTGTTTGTGGTGGGGGCAGCAGGGTTGGGGGAGGATAACAAGCTGATTAAAGGCAGTGGGAACACTCAGGAGGATCTGAAATTCAGGAAAGATTTTCCAAGTTGAAGGGAGAGTGGCAATAAGAGTCGAATGCTAATTTTCTTTTTATTTATCTGCGGTGGGAAGCCCAGGCACCGGGGGCAGCAGTTGAGGGTGGGCTTGCTCCCTGGCCCAGGGTACTGTTTGATGTTGGTCATGCTGCTTTGGGGTGCATTTGGAATCTGCTTCAACCTTGAGTCCATTTGCTGCACCGTGTGGCCCCCCGCTCTGTTCTAGCTCTGACGTTCCAGCAGCGGTATTATCTGTTCACCTGCTTGCTCTCGCCCTCCCCTGTCCTCTGGAGGGTCTGACTTACCTCTTTCATATTAAAGGTGTTTGAACTCATCAGGATTGAGACAGGCAGAGAAACTTTCTCTGGGTGGTCCAGCAGAGCTTGCAAAGAGGATCCCAGGCAGAAGCTTAGTCCTGTGCCTTGATTCCCAGAGGAAAGTTCAGTCTCACTGGGTGAAAAAGCATGGGGAGTCCCACCCACCTCGTTCTCTTCTCCTACCGCAATATGGAGTTCTCACAGTCTTGCCTGTCCCCACTTCTGGTCCTGCTGACCCCTCTCTGAGGGTAGACTTTGGAGGTTGCCTCTGGCCCTTTGACATAAGCTGCAGTGGTTATCATGCAGACCCACACCAGGTGGGCAGAGAGGACCAGGCTGGGAAGAATCAAATGCATGTGTACCCTTGGCTGGGGCTCAAGGAGGAAGGCAAGGGGGTGCTGGAGGGGTGTGAATCAGATGGCAAAGAAGTTCATAGTGGTTGATTTTGCAGGGATATCCTTGATGTCATCTGCTGCGCTCAGCCTCAGAGGGGCACTGGCCTCAGAATCTCTCTCCTTTCCCATAGGAGCATTGGTGGGTGTCAGAGTAAAGGAGCCAACTTGGAGGCATCCTTGACTGACTCGTCTTATGTAATATGGAACAGCAGCAGTGTGTATGCACATGTATGTGTGTATGCATGTTTGTGCATGAGGTGGGGGTGCACACCCCTGCTTGTTCTGGGTTCATAGGGGCCCACCTGGTAAAAGCAAAACCCCAACACTAGTGCAGTGGGGAAACTGAGTTCAGAGCCAAGCTTCTATCATGCTAACAACAGAAATGAAAACTAAGTAGGCAGAGGGTAGAGTGGAGGGTCACAGGTAGAGAAGGGGAAGGTCTCAAGTCCTCAGTAATTTCCATCTGTCCTGAGGTCTGTGTCTCTTCTATCTATACATCAAACCGGAGACAATGGCCAAACTTCCACCATCAACAGCCCCATTGGCAGCGTGCCAGGAGCCCCAGGGCCATACTGAATTTACATATAAATTAGCATACGTGATTTTTTTTTTCATCAGAAATAAATGCAGGGAAGCATAATATTTGCTCATACTTTGAATCATCCCTAAGTAGATGAGCAGAAAGTAGTGGCACAAAATTCTCCAGGGTGAAATCTGATTTTGTGGTCTTGTTTCTCTCATGGTGTGGGGATTGTGTGATGGGGGGAGGCATATCTTAGACCTCCTTACATGCTACCAAATTTGACTTTCCTAAGGAGAATAATGGCCTTATTTGTGCTGTCCACCTCGAGCCAGCTCTGAATAGGTTTCAGTGTGTCATAATAAAACAGGCTGCCCAATTTTAAGGAAGAATAACCCCCAAAGACCCCTATACCACATGCCAGTTGGACAGGCAAAGGTGATGTCTGTTTTCTCTCTCTGGGGACAGAAGCTCAAGTCTGCCAGCTATCTCTTATCAAACTTACAGAATTACCGAGGCAGCCCAGGTCTTGCCTGCAATAATCCACCCCTATTGCATTGACCCAGTGGGACTAGTTAGAATGCAGTACACATTCCAAGGCAATTTTTTCTTCTCTGTTTTTGTTTTAAGCTGGCTCTTCCTAGAGCTGCTACTTCCTGGGTTTCTTGCCTTCTTAAAAAAGGTATCCAGGGCTAGTGGTATTTTATGGAATCCTTTCTGACCCTTTCCTCCCCACACCCCAACCCAACCAGCAACCATGATCCAGCTTAGCAGGGCGGGGGTGGGGGGCAGTTTCCAAGGGAATCAGCACTGATTAGTGCTGGGCAGGAGGGAGGGGGTGATTAGTGTCCTGGGGCTCTGGCCCTAAGACTCACCAGGGTTTATTAGCCAGCAGCTCCTCTTTCCTGGGAACAGGAGCGGGGAAGCCGGATTAGGCGGCTGTCCTTTTCAGCACACCGCCCACCTTCTGCCACTGAGAGGCTCTGAAAGGAATGGCTGGTAGTGAGGCAGCCCTTCTCTTTCTAGAAACCCAACCATTTCTCCTTCGAAGGATTAATGCTCCCTTTAACACCTTCGAATGAGCTTAGCTGGATTCCTGTTTTACCTTTCAAATTTTCCCTCATCTCATGTCCCACATCAACTTGAATCTGACCACTTGAGACACAAACAGGCAGAGTAGAAGGAAAAGGAGATTGGGGCTAAGTTCAAGCTCTCCTTCGGCGGATGCCATTGACATGGAACCCATTCAGGTGGGCAGATGGGGCAGCTTCCTGCCACTCACAGAAAACATTGGGTGCCAGCAGCAGCCTGAGTTGGGTAATGTTTCTGAAATGTGAGGGAGGCAGATGAGACCATAACAATGTTTACGGGCAAAGTGAAAAATCAGTGTGGGATGAGGGGACCCTAGGCCTGATGTAAGTACTGTGGGTCATTGAAAAGGAAAAAAAAAAAGGTCAGGGGAAAGAGACAGAGGAATCTCACAAAGTAACAAAGTAGACCCTGGAGCTGCCAGCTCAGGGCAAGTTAGAGGCAAGTCGTGCACAGCACAACAAACGCAGCTCACCTTCATCCTTCATATTCAGTGATGGACCTCTAAGCATTTGATCAAGGGTGACTGGAGAGTCCGAGCAGTGACCAGCAGGCCTTGCTGCATGAAGACCGTTCTTAGGATTGCAGCTTTAGTTACCAAGTGCAAAGCCTAGTCCTGGTGGTAGGTCCTCCTTTTTTGACACTTTTAAAGCCAAATATAAGGCCAAGAATGACTTCTTATGAGCTGGATGCCTAGCCCCTGACTTCTGTTTTCTCTCAGTAAGCCTCTCCTAGAATGCTGAGCTGTGCCTCTGCTTTCCTGCTTCACTCTGGAATATCTTCCAGCAGTTCCCGGGGCTCTGTCCTCTACACGCCTGCAATCTGGTTGCCCAGAGTCATGGTGACCTGGGCTGGGACCAGCTACTTGTCACAGATGGCCCAAACAAACTGGTGTTGTCTTCAGCCACAGCTTATCCATTGGGATGCAGTGATCCCTCCTAAAAGCCTAAGAACTGATAAGATGAGACACATGATTCTGGCATGTACAGGAAACACATGCTGGAACAATTTACAGCACTCGTCACTGCCTACTCATGATGAACACACTTTGGGTGGGACCATCGCATCTGGGATTTGGCTCTGTTCTAGTTTGTTTTTGTTTGTTTGTTTGTTTTGCTTTGTAGTTCATGGCCTGCTCTGTCCTGCCCACCAACTAGAATTCCAAGAATGCAAACAAACTTTGCTTTACATCTAACCTCAGCAGAGGCCCTACAGACTCTTCAAACACTCTAATGAGCATGTCTTCCAGGTTCCGTGCCAGTTCTGGAGGCCTGTGTGAGGCTCGGTGGGGAGCATGTACATCTGAGCTCAAAGTTCTCTATGTCTTCTGTAGGGGAAAATCTTTCCCTCTGTGAGCCTGTCTCCCCACCTGCCTGCCAGGCTGGGGAGCAACTCCCCTGGGTGTTGTAAGGACTCATTAATGCTTGTAACACTCCAAACATGTGGTGCTAAGTGGAACTGCATGCTGAGACCGGTTGTATTTATGCAGTTTACTTCCTTTCTGCTCTATTGGCTTGTTAAATGTTTACTTTATGTCTACAATCATTTGAAATTCAATAAAACAAATTAAACATAAAAGATGAAAACAGGCAAAAATAAGGTAATCAATGGCATACAGGCCAGATGGGGTCCGGTGGCGCCATTGCCATCCTCCTCTGGTGGTGGATGCTTCCATTCCCTTCCATTAGCAACCACAGTGGGAAAGAGCATGCCAGCCATCCACCTGTAAAAGGAGACTTCTTCAAGGAGGTGCAACGCTGGCTGGGCAGATGGCAGAGAGGGGGAGAACAGGGAGAAGATATCTGGAGCTAAGAGTTTTAGAGGGTAAAGACAGTTCTGTCTGGATTGGAAAAAGTGGGTAGAAGAGGATTCAATCCTCTGTTCGATGATTTTGCTTAATAATCTCTGAGAACTCTATGTTTTATTTTCTGCATCTCTGTATTTATTTATGCAACCTCCTAGATTAAGTCTACTCGTGCTATCACTGCTTAAACTTAAAACACCTATGTGTACATCCACCTTCCTTCTCATTCTGCCTCTCCCCATCTCTTCCACCCTCTTTCTGCCCTCTCTTCCCCTTTTCTCTTTTTTCTCTATTTCCCTTTTTCTTTCTTCCTTTCATTTTTCCTTCTCCTCTATGGGAACAATAATTGATCAGTTGACAGATCTAGGTCATGCTGGCAGGGGTTGCTCTGCTTCATGCAGGCTTGCCCAGGAGAAGGAGGGAGAGTCTGTCTTCCCAGTCCACAAGGAGCCCAGATGATGCAGCGCAGCAGGGGGAAGGGGGGACAGATGAACTGGTGGGCTAGTTCAGGCTTCCCCAGCAAGAGTACCTGGGACCCCATTGATCACAGAGTCCTCAGTTATTTGATATCCCCGACACTCTAATTTTCCATATCCAATTTACCTCTGTCACTTTCCCACATTTTGCTCAGTGTCTATTCCCTGCCTGTTACAATTTTCCTCATTTTTCTTTCTACTTCCCCCTCCTTTCCTCTTCTTCTTCCCTCCTTCCAAAACAATGACAGAGCACAGATACTCCCCCACTTAAGTCATACTAGAGAGATGGCCTTTTGTTTATTTGCAAGAAGAAAAACAGAAACCCTGCCAGAAGAACTCTGTAAGTCATTTGCAAACTGCAAAACAAACCAACAAAGATTCACATTTTCGTTGCCGAGAAGCGAATATTTCAAGAGAGACTGTCAAGCTAAGAAATCAAATATTGGAAAACACGTTCTTTAGCACTGTTACTAAGGACATCTTAGGTTACTAAATTTCATTTTTTTTTCTTCTCTAAGAGTATTGCCTTCATAGTAATAAAAGAATGTTCAAAGGATTGGTTGGTTTTGGCTTCAAAGGCTCGTTCAGATTAACTCTCTGGAGGTGCTGCCCTTGCTTTGTCTTGGTGGTGTCACCAAACACTAACCCAACACAGACCATAGCTGTGTATGTGTTCATTGGTTCAATCACCCTGCAAGTGTTTATTGAGTGCCCACTATGTTGTAGTTGTAGGTGGTAGGTGGTGGGAATAAATGCATCAGGGACTAAAACAAACTCAGGGATGAAACCAAAGACAGAGTAGAATTTCTAAGATTTGGCTTGGTTTTCCATCCTTTTTAATAGCATTCAAAAGCTCCAACAGGAGTGCCAGAAGCAAGAGGGAAGAATGAAAGACACAGCCTTTGGTTTCTCATGGAAATGGGTGGCAAGAAAGCAACTAACCTTTGATCCTTGTTTTACGTAGGGAGCACTGGGAGAGGACTCACAACTGTAGTTCTGTGTTAATAATAAATAAGAGGTGCTGCCTTTACTACTCCATGCTGTCTTCTGCCAAGAAGGAACTCATAGATATTTGATGTGCCCTCAGTTAGTATGTGGATGATGAAAGCTGATTTAAGTTAGTTGGCTTTGTGACAATTGTCTTTTGTCATTCAAGTTATTAGTTGATTCTTGGCACAATGCCACCCTGTCTGGTAGCTTATCCACCTCCCTTTTGCCTTGCTTTCTGCACAGAATTAGAGGTAAGGGGAGTGGGGGAGATACTTATATCAGACAGATCAGGGAAGGATTTGCCTCTGGCAGTTAGTTTGGATGAGGCAAATGTTATGCAGGGGGACCTCTTAGAGGGATTCATAACTCAGGGAATATCTAAGATAATCTCCCTTCTGAGAACCCTTTTATTTGCTACCCACCCGTGTCACCCTAACTTAGGGTTTCTGGAATAATAAAAATTCATCAGGCTATATTTGGTCTCCTCTGGTCATACACTACAGTTGGGACACGGGTCTTCTTCTAATCCATCAACTTGTGTTTCCAGTCATATGTACCCAGAGGGAAAATGGCTTTTCTTATGCTCAAACTGTGTACAAGCTGCCTGCTGAATGCTCAGGATGATTGCTTACCTGGCTGCTTCTATCTTCATTTTCATAGAGGTGATCATGATTGTTCTTATCTTTCCTCACATAGAGAACAGATAACTTTCACATGGATCCTGAGTCTTCCAAGTCAAGCAGTCAGTTCTACATCTCCTGACCTCATCTCTGAGACTGAAAGGTCATCAGGGGATTTGCAATATTTACATTTTCTAAGCCAATGGTTCTCAAACTTGGTGTATCAAATTGCCTGAGGAGCTTTATAATAATAACAATGACTGAACCCTATCACAGACCAATAAAATCAGATGTTCATCATCAATCTTTTTAGAGTCCTGCAAGAGGTTCTAATATGTGGTCAGATTTAAGCATTGGACCTCTAAAGTCATCTGAAAAGTTCTATGATGTTGGGTAAGACACATCCTTTACATAAGCCTCAGTTTCCACATCTCTAAAATAAAGAATTTGGTCTAAAATATTTTCAAGTTTCATTTCAAGTTCAACACTTTGCAATTTTGCAAATAGTCTTTTTGATATAGCACTTGAAAAGTAGTGATGCTAGAAGAAAGTATTTCAAAGCAGTTTCTGCTTGCAAGGAGCTAAGAATATAGACATAGTCACAGACAGATGACCAAAGTCAGACTGTGTGAATGGTGTGTGTGCAATGCAAACACTACATGCTATATCATATATATTTTATCACATATCTATATATGTATGTATTTCTTTATAAGGCATCCTTAGGATGGGAGAAAATGATTAACTAGTCACAGCATTTCCCTCATAGAGGAATCCAGGAATGATAAGGATTCTTTAACCGATCCATCTTATAAGAGAATTAGGAGCCACTTGAATGTGGGTCAAGAAAGAATGTGTTAGAGCTGGATTTAGAGAGTGCTAAGCGATGGTGAACCTTGGAAGAATCTCCATTCTTTAGTGTGAAGATTTTCATATTTCTCTTCTGCTCAGGGTCCAGTCTCTTCCCCGAGTCAGTTAGCCAGCAGTGTTGCTTCCATTGCTCTCCTTCTCTTGAGCAACAAAGGCTCAATGCCAAGAACCTCAATGGCAAAATTGCAGTTAGTGTGTTAGGCAGAAGTGATGCTGGTTCCACTCCCCAAGTCAGGTTGGCTCTGGCTGTGCATACATGAGTGAAAACTTGCCTGTTTTTTTTTTTTTTTTTTTTTTTTTATGGAGTCAGCAGGCTCAGAGGCACACGGGGAACAGAGCTACCATGCAAATGTGTGCCAAAGGCAGTCTCTGGGTAACTCACAAAGTACACGGCTGGCTCCCTAAAGTGTTCACACTGCTATGTCATCCAATCCCAGAGTCACAACCAGCTCAAGCCCAGAGGAACTTTCAAGATGACTTATTTCAATCTCTCTCTTTGAACTTTGATACCTCAATAGTGGAGCTGCAGTGGTCCCCTAGCTTCTGTCTCCAATAAGGGGAAACATACATTTTTCTAGATTATTGTGCCTGACCATTAGATTTCAGGAAGACAGGAAGAGGAAGAAGACAAAGGAGAGGGAGAATCTGTCTTCTTAAAGATTTAGCCATTTTCTCTAGGTCTAGAGAGACATTATAATATAGTGGCTGGATTGCCTGGGTCCAAACCCTGGCTCTTCCACTTCCTAGTTTGAAACCTTAAACAATATAGTCAACTTCTGTGATTCTGTTGCCTCTTCTACAAAATGGAGATAATTATGGGACTTAGCTTTAAGGCTGTTATGAGGATTAAATAAGTTACTGCAGATGAAGTGCTTGGAACACTGCCTAGCACACTGTAAGTTCTCAAGAAGTATTACTTAATAGTATTATGATTGATACAAATACTACTACTCACAGGACAAGTCTAATCCTTCTTCAACATGAATTTACTTTAAATATTTCAAAAAAAATTGTGTTCCCTTCTCCCTCAAATTTTCCCTCCACTGGGCTAAATATAGCAAGATTTTCTCCTAGTTTCTATCTTATCATCCATAGAAAGGGTGCTGATTGCTTTTATCCAAAGTTCTTCTGGGTTATTCTATATTGTTTTTAAAGTATTCTTCTCCCAGTGTGCTTTGAGTAGTCCAAAATATTATAGAATATGGCCCCTCCTGGCTCCAACCCAAAAGGGACAATATCTCAGCCCTTTGGCAAGGTAATGTAAACCCTCTAGGTCTGGCCTGGGTTTGCCAGCCTCTCCTAATCCTTTGCAATCCTGTTCCTGTTCCATGGACTGCTTGAGGACTTCTTCCGCACAGCATGTGTGCACACTGCTCCCTCTGCTGAGTGCTGCCCTCATCTAAAACTTACAATTCAAGAAAAATTCCAGCTCAGCATTCCTCTGCAGTCTCTTGTTTTGTCATCTATACTTCCATTTCTCCTGTACTTACCGCTATACTTAACATCCACTACACATGGCATAGGTACATGCTTACATGTCTATCTTCCTTTACCAGACTCTGAGCTCCTAGAGGTCAGGGACTGCTTTATTGATCTTTATGTTCCTAGGGCACTGAGCACAACACTTAGCACAAATTAAATACTCAGAACTTATAGCTAGAAAGAAGACAGAGAGAAGGAGAGAGAGGGAAAACAGCATGAGATTCCCTTAAGTTTTAGGAGCCATATGATCCTGTCAACTTCTGTTGAGCTGTTGTTAATTCAAACCTTCCTTCTCCTATGCGTGTGGTGTTTTATGATGTGCACAATAACCCGATCTCAGAACTTACTCTTTCTGAAGTTATCTTATTAGATTCAACTGATACTTTCTTTCTGACAAGATCTTTTGGGGACTCTGAATCTGTAATCCCATATATTAGCAATATCTCCTGGATATAATCAGTCATAAGCCATATGTTGTAGGCACCTGGGTAGTGGTAGATGAGCTCAGTATTTATGACTAAACTTACCCCAGAGCAGAAAATAGTCACTGTAGTGGTCAATAGATCAGATGAGTGGAGGATGGGATGGCTATCTGAACCTATGTCGGCGTCATGGGGAGACACACAGGCAAAGGAAGTTTGGATCTAAGAAAAGAGGAAAGTGACTGGATGGATTGTATTTAGTTGGAGAAGATGAGGTGGTCAAGTGTTTCTTATCTGCTTCTTCAAATCTACTTTTTCCCTTTCACACAAAATTGTCCACCAGGGCATTTGACTTTCCTCCTAAACAGTCAAGATGAAACCTGGCCCAGGCATGGAAAAGGTTAATTGATGGCTTTTTTTTTTCTCAATGCAACCAGTGGTGTATAGACATCTGCAGTTGGATAAACCATTGTGCTAATTTTTAAAACAAATAAGAATTAATTGATTGTTCTATATTTCTCCTTCCTTTCTCCCTAACACTTCTTAATAGAAGGATCTTAATGCCCTATCATCATTTTTTCCATTACTTTCTTGCACTGCCAAAGCCTTGTCAAGGCCAAAATAATTTACTCATCAAATGCAAAAGCTTTTTCACAGACTCCTAGAGTTGTGAGAAATTATGGAATTTTCTCAGTCTCCCACTCAAGGCATCAAATCCCATCTGAATGATGTTCATCAGTTGCTGCCCAACCATTCCAGATATTCCCAGTAATCAGACACTAACCACATGAGTTGTGCTCCCCAGTTCTGGATGTCTATCAAAATCACCTGTGGGGATTATTATAAGCAGGTGCCCAGGGATGACCTACAAAAATACCCATTGTATAGGTTAGTATAGGACAAAGTCACCTCTACCTTGAAATAAGTACAGATTATTCTATTGTGCAGTTACAACTGAGAATAAATGATATTAGTATTCCTTTTCATAGTTGATAAACTCTTTGGAAAACACTATTTTGGCAAACACTTTTGATATCTCCTCAAAATCAATTATTATCCTTTCTCTGTATAAACGGTGCTCTAAATTTGTTGCAGGCAGCAATGTGCCCATTCAAACTATTCACCACAAAAATTCCCTTGTAGCTCAGTATGGTCATGCAATGCAGTTCAGATTAATGCAATAAAAGCACAAGTTTGGTTGGGGTTTTGAGGATTGTACTCAGGGAGACTGTGCTTTATAAACCATGCCATTGCCCCTTCCTCTTGATGGAGAAAATGGCATACTACCTAGAGTTCCAGGAGAGAGCCTGTAAAAAGGCAGACAAAAAACACATATCAAGAATGGCAAAGAAGGAAGAATTTAGGTTAAACTAAATGGACTTGGCTGTTTTGGTAAATCAAAAATAATTGAGTATAAGGCAATTCCATATGGCTAAATCTAATAAAAGGACCTTGGGTTCAAGATGACATAGCAGTTGTACCAGCACTGGAAGACATGTTTCCATACTTACTATCACTTATGAGAAAAAAAACTTATTTAATTAGGTTTCTATTACTTGTAGATGAATATAATCCTAATGAATCTATGTGGAGCAAAAATTTGTCTCTTTCTAACTTCTGCCAATTAGAACTATTCAAAAACATAACTAATATTGTGTGATCCTCTTTCTAAAAGATGCCTATCATGAATACTACTTATCTTGACATTCTTAGTTCCTTCTTATGATTATTGTATGGCATGATTTTAAACCATTAATCATCCTGATCCTTATCTTCTGGACATGCTCTAGTTTGATAATGATTCACTAAAATGCATTACCAAACTCTCCTAGATATAGTTTGATTGATAAGTGAGGCATGGACTCTTACCTACCACATTTTGGACTTTATGGTTATATAAGTTCACTTTATTATTGTATTATTTTCTCTTTTTTATTATTTATTTATTTATTTTTAATTCTTTTAACATATATTTATTTTTGAGACAGAGAGAGACAGAACGTGAACGGGGGAGGGAGACACAGAATCTGAAACAGGCTCCAGGGTCTGAGCTGTCAGCACAGAACCCGACGCGGGGCTTGAAGTCACAATGTTTATTTATTTATTTTTTTTGAGAGACAGAAAGAGAGAGAGCAAGAGGGGCAGAGAGAGAGAATGACAGAGGATTCAAAGTGAGCTTTCTGCTGAGAGCAGACAGCTGGATGCAGGGCTTGAACTCATGAACCATGAGATCATGACCTGAGCTAGGACACTCATGATTATGAGTAGGACACTTAACTGACCGAGCCACCCAGGCATCCCTATTCTCTCTCTCTCTCTCTCTCTTTCAGATACCACACTCTTGGTTCATATTGATGTTGTACTCATTCTTCTCACACACACAAAAAAATGCCATTATGTAAGACCTCTCCTATTCTTGCTTATAGTTAATTTTCTTTAAATTTTTCTTCTAAGTTTTTGAAATTTTACTGCACCTTGTGTCCTGTATTTAAATTCACTTTGATTATTTTTGGATTCCAATGATCTGTCACCATCAGCTTTGTGTCATCCTTAAATGATATAGACTTGTAATCTCCACATCATGAAGACGAATGATTTAAAAAAAAAAGCAACATAATAGACCCAAGGGTATGGCCAAGTTCTTCATTACATTCATATTTCAATAATAGACTCAATGGCATGGCCAAGTTCTTACTTATATTATATTTTACCCACTCCAGAATGATTTATTCATACCCTTCTGTATCTTAGCCAAAAACAACAACAAAACATAGTTCTTACACTGAAGGAAGTAGACAATTCAATACGACATAGTAAGTACTGAGATAAAAGCAAGTGTTGTTTGCTATGGCATCATCTAGAAGACTTTTTGAGTCAGAAAAGTCTTCTAGAAGGAAGATATATGAAGGCTGAGACACAAACTTGACTATATTTAACCAGGTAAGAGGAAAGATAAATGTTAGACTGCATATGTCAGAGCCTAGAGAAAGGAGACCATGGTAGGAATCCAGGAATCCAATACCAGTTTGGCTAGATGGACTGTGCTTGTGTGATTTGGGGGCTTTAGGGAATGGGGAAGAAGGGATGAAGATAGACAGACAAGATTTATAGGGAGAGATGTAAGCAGAAGTCAGAGCTTGAATGGCATATGTTTCTTATTAAAGATTTTATATTGAGAGACAAGTATTGAAGGTTGCATGTCAGATAGTAAAATGATGATTTGCAGTTTTAATTATTAAATAACATTATTTGAGTTATTTAAAAATGTTAACATGCTTTAAAAAATCTTGCAATGTTGTTCTACTGACAGTGTGGAAAATGAATTAAAAAGGGGGCAAGACTAGAGGCAAGGTAACCTTCTAGAGGATGTTGCACCCAATCAGCAACCAGGGTGAGTGCTGCAGAGATGGGGAGATACAGGAGTATTCAAGAATTGTGGAGGTTGAAGGGTTATAACTTGGATATGGAAAGGAAAGAGGATGGCAAGTGATAAAGGAAAGTGAAAGAAAACTTCTAGTTTGGGGGTAAGTGATGTTCAGGTGGATTTTAAGGAGATGGTGATAAATGCAGTTTGGGTCATGATGGGTTTGAAGATGCCTAATGGGCATTTTCAAGGTGTTATCCAATAAGAAGCTAACTACATCAATCTGGAACTCTGGAGAGATCTCTAACCTTCAACAAAGATGGTCTACAACATAGATACAATTAATGGCCCAGGAAGAGAGTACAGAGTATATACTAGGTAACTAGTATTTAAAGTTTGGGAAGTGAAGAAATCTTGGGAAGATAATTGACAAGAAGTGACCAAAAACATATAAGAAAATCCAGGAAAGTGTGATGCCACCAAGGTCAAATGATGTGTATTTGGAGAAGGCAGGAACAATGATAGTGTCAAATGCTGCTGAGGATCAAATGAGATTATACTTAGTGACAAAAATATCTTCTATGCCCTTGGGAAAACAGTTTCATGGGGTAGAGCCCTAGTGTAGGGAATAAAAGTAAGGTAAGGATATAGAAAATGTGAGCAATTATTTCAAAAAAGTTTTTGTGTTGTTTTTATTGTTTTAAAAAAAGAGGGAGGAAATAGGGGGATAAAGGGGAATTGCAGTTGGAGAAGATGTGGCTTTTGTAAGAGGGGAAAGACCTCTTTGAATGCTGAAGGGCAGGGGATAGTAAAGGGAAGGATGAAAGGAAGATCTAGGAGATGACTGACCAAGTGAGGTCTGTTAGGGAATATGAAAGGGTAGGAGGAGTGGTGAATCTTGAGCACCAGTAAAAAAATGAGTCATGAAGACAAGGAGAAAGAAAAATTGCATGACTATATAAAGTAAGGAAGGAGAAACTTATTTGAGAATTCCCATTATGATTGGATTCAACTGAAAATGACAGAAACTACACAGTAAAAATGGTTTAAATAAGATAGAAGTTTTTCTCTGTGGCCACAGAAACACTCCACTTTGTTCATGGCTGGTGTCATGTTTTCTAAGCTGAGAGACCCAGCCCTTTCTGTGGCTTGGATCTATTGTACATGGTTTTGACCTTCTGTCTAAGATGGCAGCATCTGTGTGCCAGACAGTGGGACAAAAGAGGAGAGGAAGAAGAGACAGAATGCTCTAGTGTACTATCTCCCAAAGAAGGTTCCTTCCTGGAAGCCCTCACATGGCACTCTCCATTTCATGCCTTTGGACAGAACTTGGTTACACTGCTTCTTTCAGATGCAAGGGAGTGTGGGGAATGCATCATCCACTTTGGATGACCACATGCCCAGACAAATTCAGGGGCTTATTATCATGGCAGGAGGGGAGGATGGATGTTAAGAGACAATTAGCATTTTGTATGACAGGAGGGAATGTTAGATCTCCCCCCAAGAAGGATGGAAGAAGACTTTGGGCCCATACAACACACATGTGGTTAAGATATCACCACCTACTTTGTGGCATCTAACCATGAATTTTCAACATTTCTAGTCATTAGAGAAATGCGAATCAAAATCACAATGAAATACTACTTTACACCCATTAGGATGGCTGTTGTTTAAAACATTTAAAAAGAGAAGTAAAGAAATGTTGGTGATGATATGGACAAATTGAACTGGAACCCCTGTGCATTGCTGGTGGGCAAGTAAAGTGGTGCAACTATTGTGACAAACAGTTTGGTGGTTCCTCAAAAAGTTAAAAATGGAATTATTGTATGATCTAGTAATTCCACTTCTAGGTATATAGAAATTTTCAAACAAAAATTTGAAAGAAGGGACTCATATTTGTACAGCCATCTTCATAGCAGCATTATTCACAATAGGCAAAAAGTGGAAGCAACCCATCAGTGGATGAATGGATCCATCAGTGGGTCCATCAGTGGATGGATAGATCAACAAAATACAATGTATATGTACAGTCAAGTGTTCTCCAGCCTTAATGAAATTAATGAATGAAATTCTGACACGTGCTACAACATGGATGAATCTTGAAAACAGTGTGAAAGAAATCAGACACAAAAGGGTAAATATTGTATGAGTCCACTTATATGAGGTACTTATGAAAGACAAATTCATAGATACAGAAACTAAAAGTTTCCAGTGGCTGAGGGGAGGAAGGAATGGGGAGTTATTATCCGATGGGTAAAGGTTCTGTTTGGGATGATGAAGAAGTTCGGGAGATGGATGGTAATGATGGCTGCACAACACTGTGAATGTATTAATGCCACTGCATTGTGCATTTAAAATGTTTAAAATGGTTTCTTTTATGTTGCATATAACTTACTCAGATAAAGAAAAATGCAAAAAGAGGGAGAATCAGCTGTCCTTGTGCAGTAGGGATACAGCCAAACTTTTCAGCTTGGCTGCAGGAAGTTGGAGGAGTCTGCATTCAATGACTTTGATTTTCTCTGAGCATAAATTGGCCAAGAGGTGTGTTTGCACACATGTGTGTACATGTTCACATACATGTCCATAAATCTGTATGTTTTGTTTTCCAGAAAGCAGAAAAGGACAAAAACAGTGACCTGTGTAATGGGCAAAACCCTCCTATGCAATAACCCTCCTTTCCTCATGGCTTTCTCTCCTCCCTGATTTTCAGATACAATATGATCAACTCCTACCCTATTTTTCCATCTCTGTTTATGGTTCTGGTCCTGCCATGTAGGAGATGGTAGCAGACCATCTCTCAAACATGGGCTGATCTCCAACTCCTTTCTTGAGTTAACCCTGAAAGGAATTACACAGACTGAGTTTTACATTTACAGCTTGCAGAGCATAACCACATAAATTATATTTCTTGATCTGTACATTAGTCAGAATATTCTTTCTCAACTGAGCTCTATCATCAACTCTGACCTTTGATATTGAGTTTTTCCCAGAGCCTTTATTTTCCTCATCCATAAAATAGGATATTTAAACTTCCTTGGAATGTAGTTTCCATGTTTTCACTGAATTATGTTTGTGAAACCTGGTACTCAATACTTATCAGAAAAGTAGAAGCCAACATTTTTATGGGGTTTTTGAGCAGCTCATTTACTGGGGACTTCAATTCCCTCTCAGTCCCCCTCACCATGTCCCCCACACACACCCCCACCACCACCACCTGGACCACTCTTTCTCCTATAATCACTCACCAGTTCAGTTCAGGTAGGCCTCTGGATGACCTGTATCTGTCCCTCCTCTCCTGCCTGTCTGCCCTGTCTCTGTTCAGGCTCTGTCTCTTGCTTTTGCTCCACTGACCCAGACACTGACCCTGGACACTAATGCCCCACCACAGCACAGTGCCTTTGCACACACTGCAAATATCCTTCCTGTAGGATTAGCCCAGTGCAACACTGTACTAACTTGTTTTAATATTGAGGGTGATGGAATAAACAAGACCAGGAAAAGAATTTAAAAGGCTGAAAAGGAGGACAGAGTTGTGATACCCACTCTACTACTCTATCATTTCTATACTGAGCCTTCATGTGGACCACTCATTAGTTTCCTTGTTACTAGTCTGCCCAAGGAAAAGGAGTTTATTTCTATATAATGTCCTTAGAGTTGTGGCAGTTCAAGTGTAGTCCCTGAATCAGAAAGTCTGGAGCTTTCTGGAACATAGCTATGTGCATTTTAGTAAGCCCTTTAGGTGATTGATGCTAAATTTGGAGAACCACTGACTTAGAGAAGTAGTGAACACAGATGGAGGGAGCTCTGACTAGAAAGGTCAGTGGTGGGGGATGGAGGTGGAGAGGATAGTCACATCTCTGTCCTCATATGAGGGGTCTCAGTTTCTCTTGAATATAACCACCTTAGGGGAAAAAAAAAAAAACAAAACATCAGGGCAGAGCAAGCTTGGTGGTATGTAAGCAATGAAAATATATAAAATAAATAATTGAATATTACCTTTTGCTAGGATTGCCAGATTTAGCAAATAAAAATCCAGACACTCAATAAATTTGAATTCCAGATAAGCAACAATTTTTTTTATTATCACAGCATATACTTATACTAAAAAATTATTTGCTGTTGATCTGAATTTCAAAGTTAAACGGGCATCTTGCATTTATTCTATTTTTTATTTTTAATTTTTTTTAACGTTTATTTATTTTTGAGACAGAGAGAGACAGAGCATGAATGGGGGAGGGTCAGAGAGAGAGGGAGACACAGAATCTGAAACGGGCTCCAGGCTCTGAGCTGTCAGCACAGAGCCCGACGCGGGGCTCGAACTCACGGACCGTGAGATCATGACCTGAGCCGAACGAAGTCTCATGACCTGAGCCGAAGTCGGATGCTTAACCCACTGAGCCACCCAGGCGCCCCATCATTTATTCTGTTTTTATCTGGTCCTTTACCTTTTGTCCATTGAGTACTAGCTATGTAAGGGAAATAGCCTGATCAGAATTAGGCGTTTAAAAGGTGGAAGTTTTAGTAGTCTGTTTATTTACTTTTTAATGAAGAGGAATATGATTTGGCTGGGAAGAAAAAGAATGGCTGTTCTTCCTGGATCATTGGATTGTTTGTAAAATCTACATCTGGAAAGAGGGAGGGAGGGAGGGAGGGGGAGAGAGAGGGAGGGAGACAGAGAGTGATAAAATAGAGAAAGAAACAAGATGGTGGTTGAAAGTGGCTCACATGCCAGAAAGTTCCTACCTCTTGAAGTAAGGAAAAGAGCACCTATATAAGGGCTAGACCCTGAATCCACATCCCCCACAAAAGAAGTGCGGAGCAAGCTTCAGGAAGATGGAGCTCCCTCCCTGGGGGCGCTGTCTCCTGGGCAGGTTTACTACACCACTTACCTGTCCCAGGTGACAGAACACTGCCTCAGAGGTGGGGCTGTGGTGCTGTGACTGGCGAATGAGTGACAGAGTCCCTAACAAGATGCAGCCGAGGGAGCGCCTTGCTGACAGAACAATTTGCTGGTGCCCAGAATATCTGTCCAGCCCCGGCAAAGCGGCAGGCTCGGCGTCAGGAGAAATTTCAGGATTTATCTTTCGCCTTGGTGTCAGGTTTTCTGCGAGCCGGCATACTTCCCACGGTGCTTTTCCAGACCTGCAGCCTTGACATGCTATCTGCGGAGGCTCCAGAGCCCCAGGAATTACATGTAAAACTATTCCATTTTTTTCCCCCTCCTGATCCGCTTGTGTTTATGTAAATGACTGGAAAAGCAGTTTTTGGCTTATTTCCGAAGCTTAAGGGCTTCGTGAGAAGCCTATTATTGAAAAATCAGAAACTGAAAAGCAACTTCTTAGACAATGAATTAGCAGCTCAATGACTGTGTGCAATGCCAAGTGTACTGTAACTGGCTGCATTGCAAATAGGATCTCCCCTGGGATTCAGTAATCAAACACGTGGCAACAGGTTGTCTGTTTCAACAGAGAGTGAGTAATCAAAAGAGATTTGCTGTTAATCCAAATATAACAGAGAAGTATCCAAGAGAAGGGCCCAGAGAAGGAGAAACTAGAAGGGTGAGGGTAGACCAGAGCTTTGGGACCTGGAATCCCACGTGCAACCGAGAGAACTTTGTGGGGGATGAAGGGGATCCATCTGAGCACTTGAGGCACTGCCCATGGCTACACATTGCAGCAAGCCAGAAAATAAACCTCAGTCAGCACTTGCCTCTCCTGCCTGGCCAGTGATGTAGACCTGGGGAATGAATTAACTAGCCTTCAGTGGTTTGCTTCAGAATTTGGACTCTTATACTGGTTTGAGGGGTGGGGGTGAGTCAGGGGTGGGGAAGGACTTGTCTATCTGGAAGGCACTGGTTAGAAGGTGGTGCTTCACTGCTTCCTGAGACAGTTAAGTTTATATGCCTACCTCTGTGTCTCAAAATGTGGTCCCAGACCAGATGCATTAATATCACCTGGGAATTTAGCAGGAATGCAGATTCTCACATCCCACCCCAGGGCCCCACCCCAGGCCTATAGACCTTTAGAAAGTCTGAAATGAGGCTCAGCAGTCTGTGTATTAAGAAGCCCTCCTGGTGATTCTGATGCTCATTAACATTTGACAACCACTGGCCAGTCTGATCACCTGGATGCTATAAGTCCCAGGTAATACTCAGGATTCTTAAGTGGGCTCCTATGTGAGTGCACCCCTGGCTGGATCCAGATCCCTGAGCAATTTTGTGCTGACCTGCTCTGTCCTGTTCTCCTCACAGGGCTATGGGGCTACAAGGAAAGAAATTTAACATTTATTAAACATGTACTAGTACTCAGTGCCAGGCACTGGTAAATGTTTTATGTGTGATATTTTATTTAATCCTTTCTACAACCTTGTGAGCTAGGTGTTGTAGATATTTTATTGCTGAGAAAATTTTGGCTCAGAAAGATCAACTTTCCCAGATCTGGATGTTTCCTAAGCCTATATTCTTTGCCTTATCCCACCCAGCATCTCTGACACACGCGCCCTCTGCCCCCAGAATGCCTTGGGTACCGCCTACACAAAGCAACTGCCAGCCTGGCAGGGCCCCAGTTCTATATTTCTCTCCCTCCCCCACCCCACCCGACTACTTGCCTCATGTTAATTTCCCACCTGAGTACTGAGCACTTTATAAATAGCAAATCTAAAATGAATTTTCTACCAGCGATCATTAGCTCCCTTGACATCCATTAAACATTCTCGCAAGCAGAGTGAAGTGACAAAAGGGATTGATTTTTACAGTATGCTTAATAGGGAAAAAGAAAGAAAGGTGTTGACAAGTCCTCTTTTTTTTTTCTGTCCTGATATCACGAGGAATTTGAAATCAGTCAAATGACTTTTATTTGAAAAAAAAAAAAAAGGCTAGGATTGGGGGTGGAGGGAGAGAGGGTGGGGAGAGGGAAGCAGCTTCCTGAGTACCCTGCTCAGCCCATTTCTGTATCTGTGACAGGTAAACATGAAGTTAGTTATCTAGTGCCAGCCACCAAGATGAATATGTCAGATTTAATGCTTCAAAATATATAGGGCCCAAGCCAGGGAGGGCTGAGGGGCTGGGGGAAGAAAGCAAGCGGTATTAGGGGAGAGGGAAAATAGCCAATCTTCTGCTGAAACTGTTGGAAGAATAAATGTGTTGATGCAATAGTTGAAGTCAGAGAAAGCTGGCATATGAGGCACTGTAGCTGAAAATTTAACTTTGATTTCAATTTTCATATTTGTCAGCAATAATTATATTCACGAAATGTTTTGCCACTGTTCTAAAATACTAATAAGTAGAGGCCTTTGTAGTGTGGTTAATGGAGTCTTTTTTTCCTAGTGGTCTAGAAAAATTCCATTAAAGCGAAAAGTCATACTATATTACATCGCTTCAACATACATGGACTCTGCTGCTGCAGTAATGCCCTTCCTAAGACTGGAGCCCTCTGTTTAACCACAGAACCCCTAAGCTAGTGAGACAGTTTGGGCTTCAGACACCTCAGGTGTCTACCATTCTGAACTTCACAGACCTTCCTGGGTCATGGGGGAAGCCAGCAAGCCAGCGAGAGACAAAGGGAGAAGCCAATTCAATAAAACATTCCTGTCGGAAGGATGAGCTTTCATAAGCATTACCTCCTGGAGCAGGTTGAAGAGAAGACAGGAGAACATGATGGTCTGGTGGGCACCTGGCCCTGGCTGGGAGGCATGGCTCCTGCCCAGAGAGAGGACATCCATTCCTTGTCCATCACCAAACTGGACTCCCTCTTAGGGCCTTAACGCTGAAGTCCACCCAGTAATAGAACCTACATGTTCTTCCTCTTAGTCCTCAAACTGTTCTGGAAAGGAAAAGCTGAACTCTCTGGAGATAGGGTTTGATTAAAAGATCCAAGTTCTATTATTTTTGAGCAACTTTTCCCTGGGGTGTTGAAGCCTCTCTGTTGTCCCAGGGAATCTCCTGCAGGCCAGTGTCAGGGGGAGGAGTTAGGTGTATAATATACTGCCACCTCCTGAGAGTGGTGCTTGAGGAAGGGCCAGGAGCATCCTCCCCTCCATCCTACCTTGCTTTCACCATGGCTCCCCTGCAGTCTGGGATTATCATTCAGATGGGCTGGCATCTCTCTCTGGAACTCTCTTTCTTAAGCAGACTGCTGCTGCAGATAGCTGCCTGGTAGCTCATCTTTTGGAATCCAGCAAATGTAAGAATTCTGCCATGATGCTCTTAATTTTCCTGTCCTAAGTTCTGAAGAGAAACCCAGAGCTGTCTGTTCTGAGTTGCCCATACCAACAGAAAAACAGGGAGCCAATGGACCTATGTGATTTCCTTCATCTCCCTCCAACACCCGCCTTCACATTACATTGTGCTCCGCATGTCCTAGTAGTAGAGTGACACGGAATTGACTAGTCTTAAGTTTATTTCCTAAGCCTTAAAGGGAAATGAGAGAAGAATGTGATGAAGGGCAGGGAGCCAGGACAGGATTAACAAGGCAGTCTGGATAATGGACAACTTGCAGAAGTCACTCCTGGCAAAGGAGAGTGTGCATCCATCCCATGAATGCAGGGAAGCTCCCTTCCTCTGCTACTTCTGCTCTGCTTTTTAGGGCTTTGCCTCCACTGGGCTACTTCCTCCCATGTGAACCTCTCCTCTCCTAGTAGACTGAAAACATGAGCCTCTGCTCCTTCCCTAAAGTGCAAAGACCTTCCTCTGGCCCAGGCCTCTCTCTCTTCCTTCCTTCCTCCTTCCTTCCCTCTCAGCCCACCAATCCCTGCTTCGTTGCCGCCTGGCTTTTCCCTAGTGGCATGTGCCAGATCTTATCCCTATGCAGCACTTCAGGATGAAAGAAGGAGGGGATATTAAATCCACCAGTGATACGCTTGGCAATTGGGAGAGGCTTTTGTTGTGTCATTTCCTACCTCCTTCAGCCTATTAAGCAAACAAAAGTGCTTGTGGAATGAGAAATGTAAATGGCCAAAGCAAGCCGATTAATCCTAGATGTACAATTCCATTAATAAGGCCGCTTTTTAATAGGCGGCTCTGGCAGCAGCAGCGGGCAGGCCAGGAATTGATGTATTCTCTGTAATTGTATTGCAACTAATAGGATATGAAGAAAATTGTACCAGAGAAGCGGGTCTTTCAACACCATTTTCCAATCAGCTAAAATCACGACTTGCAGCCGAAAGCCTTGAAAAGTAATGACACACAAAACATATAACATCATCCAGGAGTATCTGTTACTCCAAATCTTGGTTTAGGAGGGTTCTTTCTTTCATTCTTTCTCCCAGACCTCTCTGTGTCCCTCTCCACCCCATCTCCATCTTCATGTCTTCGCCAGAGATAGGGACCAAAACCAGAAGAGTCTTGTCACCGGTAGATGGAAAAGGGGAGCGCTCAGGGACAATAAATAGCTCAACCCCAGTTCCAGCTCTCACCTGACACAGGCCATGGGTACAGGCTGAGACACTGATGTACTCAGACCTGCTTTAGGTTCTGGCAATGGATAAAGCAGACCCCAAATCCATCCTTGCCCTCATGATGCTTGCAGTCTATTGAGTCAGCAAAATTTGTGCTGAGTCCTTGCTGTATAACCTGTAAGGCACTTGGCACTTTGGTTCCCTGCGACCATCCCAGGAAGAAGGGAAAACGCCTCTGCCCTGGGTGTCTGAGCTATGGGCAGCAGAGGGAGCCAGGGCCCCCTGCCAGCATCTCTCACTCCCCCTGCCTGCCTTGCCTAGTCACTGGGTCTCTCTCCTGCCCATTTGTATGCGGACTCTGACCCTCCTTTGGTCACAGGCTGGAGAGTAAATATAAAAAGAAAAGGCAAAGCACATTTCAGTGGAAATCCCCAAGGAAACTGATGTGATTGCTGTACAGAAATGGTTCCAATAAGGGCAGAAAGGAATATTGCTTTTATAGCTTTTGGGACATAAAACATTTAGAAAATGTGATTGACTGGCAGGGTCTAATTTATCATTTATCTCATTCCCTCTGCTCTCTCCTCCTCCCCACAACACACAGGCAGACACTTACAGGCAAACTTTTTCCCCCTCTTTGCTTTCCTTTCTTCTTCTCTCTCAGAGACTTGGATTTATCATCATTCTGTTAAGCAGGAGAACTCCTGTGGCTATTTATAATTAATGCTCAGAAACCTGCCAATCCATTTAATGACACTAGCAGGTCATGGCCCCCTTATAGCTCTCCATTAATCATCATTAGAACAGCTCTGAGTTTTTACATTCTTTTTAAATGTTAATTCACCTCTGTAATGCTCCTTTTAGTTAAAACTGTAAAGAGGCAAGCGGCTGGTACCTAGTTGCTGCCCGCCAGGGGAAAGGCATGGTGGAGTTGATAAAGCCTGGCTGATTTCCTCTGTTCTTTTGTCCTCCACCCCCTATCCCCACCACCAGATGTCAACCCAGTTTGTTCTTTGGTTGCCTGTATTTATCTTTAAAAAAAAACGCCTAGTGCCTTAAAGTTCCAGGCAGATACACACACTCTGACAATCTTTGGACTCTCAGGGCCAAGGCAGCAACCTGTGCAGAGTTGCTGACCAGGTGTCATGACATGATTTTGCTCCTAAAGGTGATGGACCTTAAAGAAACCCAGAGGTAAGACAAACCGAGAACTACCCATGTGATTTTTCAAACACTCAAGAATATGCTCCAAATGAGCACACTGAAAGAGGTCATGTAAGGAATTCTTTCTCTGAGTCAAGAGAGCTCACCTCTTGGCTCATTGCTGCCACAGTAGGCTGAGAGATATGGGCAAAGCATTTAACTTCCCTCCTCATCTACAAAATGTAGTCACACAGGCTTCCAGTTATGGAGCGAATATTTCATAGGGACAGGAATAGAGCCAAGGGTCCTGTAATCGTGTTGTGTAGCGACAGATGATAGCCCCACTTGTGGTGAGCAGAGCAGAACGTATAGACTTGTGGAATCGCCATATTGTACACCTGAAGGTAATGGAGCATTGTGCCAACTACACTTCAATAAAAACAAAATACATAAATAAATAATATTTTCAAAATGAGGCCAACATCTGTCCTACCCAATGGAATCTGTAAAGATTAAATGGAGTTGCAATTAAACTTTTACAACTAATAACATCGATGCAAGGTGTCATCATTGATATCATTTCTTGACTTTATCTGCCACTTTGCATACATATCTCGACCTCCTGTGAAAGCAATGCCCTGTCATCATTCATACTCACAAGGACATAAATAGTTGCCAATCTCCACACTGTTGTATTCATATCATATTTATAAAGCCAGAAATATGTATTTTGAATCATCAAAACATATGGAGTAGAAAGTATGTTAAGTAAAGAGGTGTCTGGGTGGCTCAGTCAGGTAAGCGTCTGACTCTTGGTTTCAGGTCAGGTCATGACCTTGCAGTTTGTGAGTTTGAGCCCCACTGTTCACTGGCAATGCAGGGCCTGCTTGGGATTTTCTCTCTCTCTCTGCCCTTCCCCACTCGCGCTGTTTCTGTCTCTCTCAAAATCAAAAATCAATAAATAAACTTGAAAAAAAAAAAGAAAGTGTGTTAAGTTGTGAATGAGGGAATCTAAATTCAAGTATCAACTCTGTTGCTTATTAGCTGTGCAACTCTGAGCAAATTACTTCACTTCTCTGAGCCTCACTTCTCTTACCTTTGGATTTCATATTTTTAAGCCTCCTTGATTTAGTACATCTTGTGATTTTAATGTTTGCCCCATGAGTCTGTTCAAAGGGCCATGCTAGTGACCCAGACCTACCTGAGGCAAGCTGGTTCATTCAACCAGCTGAGCTCTCAAATTCTTGTCTTGTCAAGTTAACATGCCCTAGAGCTTAGAACTCTAACAAAAGCAAACACAAATAGATGAGGAAAATAGAAAATGTACATTTAATGCATTTTTACTAACCACATGATTTTTCTCAGTACCACCCATTTTGTACTAAGCATTTGGAATTATGGATTTGAACTTATTTTCAAGGCTATCTCAAATCCACACGTTCAACTGAGATGACTCCTCAGGGCCTACCAGGAAACATACACCTCATAGGTTGTATCGTGTATTCCTTTTTGATAGTTTTCCAAAGTGTGTTGAGCCTCATTTTGTAGACAAGTAAACTGAGACTTAAAGAGGTAGAGTGCCTAGTCTGAGATTTATGTACACTGCAGGGTCACAGGTCAAACCCAGATCTCTTAAATTTAAGTCCAGGTGAGGTTTTTTTTTGTTTTTTAGTATCTATCTTGTTTTGCCCATCCCCTCAGCTCCTATGAGTAAGGATGAGGTGATATACCATCTTGGATGAATTAAAGACATTTTTTCTGCTGTTCCTGTTCTGGCATGGATTGTAACTAGTGACCTAGGATTTGGGCTAAAAATCGACCTTCTTGGGTTGATTCCGCATTGTGCTTACATTCACATTGGAGTTGCAATGTATAAATGAACTTCAATAGTTTTTTTTGTTTGTTTGTTTTGTTTTGTTTCATTTTTTAAACAGGAAAGCACACCAGCCACCCCCTTTCATTTTTAGTCTTGCTACCTGTGCTTCCTTTTTCCCCGTCCCTATTCCTTACAGGGACAGCCATACCTCTCTTCCCCCTTCCCTGCAAAGCGTCACTGACACTCTAAGCAGACACCAGTCCCCAAGCAGGGCTTTGGCCATCTGTTCTGCCCATCACTTGAGAATGCAATAAAACCTGCTTGACAATTATGTCAGCACAAAGGGCAGAGAGGCCTGCATGGCAAAAAGCTGTGTAAAATTCATTCTTCCAAAGGTTGCATCAAGAATATTCCAACCAAAAAGAGTTTTAACAGCAAGTGGAATATTGTGTCATCTGCCTTTTTCTCATTTCACTACTTTGCTTCTGTAATGGATTTGTGTTAGTTCTTGCTTGGTATGAGCTAATAATAATCAGGCATTATAATTGTGTGATGTCGTATGCGTTTGGAAGGGCTTCCACAAATCTATTACATCTTTAAATCTTCAGGACTGCAGCTGAATTTTAGAAATGAAGGGGCCTCAAGAAACATTTACCCCTAACTTTCTCAGCTGATTATTATTGATGTATTTTGTTTAGTTTAAATAATGTATTCTTATTAAATATAATTTGGACACTATACAAAAGTAGCTTTAAAAGATTTAAAGTCACTCACGCACAATTTCATTTAATGTATTTCTTCCAATTTTTTCCTTATTCTCTGCCATGGTTTTTATTATATAGTTATAATCATATCATTTATATCTCATTTTTTCTTTTAAGAATAGATCAGAAGCAATTTTCCATGTCGTTACATAGTATTAGTGAACATAATTTTAATTGGTTTCATTACATTACATCAAGTAGATGTACAATACCATTACCCTATGTTTGGACATTTATGTTGTTCTAATTTTTGGCTGTTATAAATAATGTTTTAGTGAACATCATCATGAATATAGCCTCATTCCAGTTTTATGATTGTCTCCTTAGACCAGATCACTAGAAATCCTATTACCACCAATTCTCTTCTTTTACTTAGGGGAAACTGAGGCATACAGAAGTGAAGTGACTCCATAGAGAAGTGAAGTGACCCATGATGGGTTAAAAAGCAGTACTCTGACCAGAAGTCAAATATTTTCTCTCCTTTTTTTTTTTAATATATCTTCCATTACATGATGGTCTTCAGTATTTCTAAATAAAAGGGCTTGAAAAATGTGTTCAGTATCCACACTGAAGTAATTTGACTTTTAGTAGGCTATAATTGAGAAGAAACACAGGAAAAAACCTATCATAAATTATATAGCATTTGTAAACAATGCATATGAAATTAAATACAGCAGTGTCCATATGCATTTAGAAATAATATGAGTGGTAGATGTTGGGAAATATCTATTCCATCTGCTGATGGATCCTATGCTTCTTTTTCTTTGATTTTTTTAATTTTATTTTTTATATGAAATTTATTGTCAAATTGGTTCCCATATACAACACCCAGTGCTCATCCCAACAGGTGCCCTCCTCAATGCCCATCACCCACTTTCCCTCCCTCCCACCCCCCATCAACCCTCAGTTTATTAGTTTTTAAGAGTCTCTTATGGTTTGGCTTCCTCCCTAACTTTGTTTTTCCTTCCCCTCCCCCATGGTCTTAAGTGAGAATCCTATGCTTCTTTTAAAACTCTTGTCTCCCTCTTCACACCCCACCCCAAACGAGGGTCCACTGTACTTTAAAAATAAAGCACCCTTAGTTTTCTACCATTACAAGCTAGAACCTCTGGGAACCACAGTTTTCTCCCTCTGGATCTTTCCTGCCCCTTTAATTTAAAGGGATCTCCAAGTGGCAGAAGAGACAGGGAGTGACTATTCTAAATATTGAAAGCTGGAACAAGCCTGCAGTAAGTTTTATGTAAAGACTTAAAGGCTTTTCAACCTGAAAGAATAGTCTCTTACAATAACAATGGTTTAAATTCACTGATTGCCCACTAGGTACCGGTATTATCTTAATTGCTATGTATGTATTATTTATGATAATTTTTATCATATTTCTATGAAGTGGGTGCTACATTTATCATAATTTTACATATGAGAAGACTGAGGTTCAATTCACACAGAAGTTAGCATTAGGTTGGGATTCAAGCCTTGGAAACATAGCCACCAAGCCTATCTCTCACCTATGCAAACACCAGTGTCTTCCTGATATTTGAAAAAAAAGTGATGAGGCAAGTTATGCTCCTCATATATTCAGCTCTTTTTCTTATCCTAGCCACTCATTCAGAACCCAGCTATGGGGTGAGGGAAAATGTAGGACTCTCGGGACTCTCCTTTTTACCATCTGGCTCTCCAGAATCACTGAGATGGCTGTTCCTGCTACATAGAAATGGATGGGTGGTTATCCAAGCAGAAACCTCTTTTGACCATGGACTCTGTGTTCTGGTATGATTAAGAAGTCAATAGTCTTGATCATGATTACAGTATTAAATTGAACCATAGTCCATATTCAACCATTTTGATGTCTGAAAACATCATTTTCATAAAGCTTCTCCTAGTACACATATGGGATGTGCTTGCCTTAATAGAGCTCATCATCAGTTGGTAACACATTGCAATAAAGGGAGAAATGTGGATATATAATTATCATGCCTGTCCCCACCACCAGTGCAGGCAAGCTGCAAAGGGACCCAGCAAACTTAGAGTATTGTAGGATAAGAAAGCTATAATGAATAGATGATTAGGATATCACCTGTCCCTTTTCTTCAATCTTTCTTCAGGTCCCCTCAGGTTTACCAGCTACCCTGAAGCTGTTGCAGATCAGTTTCTGTTTCTACTAGCTTTCATGAGGATTCATGTTGGGGTACTTATCTCTTTATGCTAAAGACCATATGTCTTTTCTGAAGTATAAGACACCAGAGGAGCTCCTTCCAGATGTACAATCTTTATCCTTAGACATTGTCTCTGTTCTTAAATCTTGCAGTGTCAATCAAAAGCATAGGATTTAGAATACGAGAGGCCTTAGTTTGAATCCTGATTCTACCATTATTATGTGACCTTGAACAACTTGTTTATTCTCTCTCAGCTTTGGTTTTGCCAACTATGAGATGATCTTGATGATTAAGTGCTTGAATATATATAAAAGTATTTGTGCATTTTGGACACAGAACACATTTTGCTCATCCTTTTTTTTCTGAACCTGGTGACCTGGGATGGACACCAGAGAAGGAAGTCTGAGATTATCTGTTCCCAGAAAAAACTCTATGTGCTGAACTATAAGTTGGCCCCAAAGTTCTGAGTGCAGATATGTTTATGTGACTGATGGACCACAGCATTTAAAATAAGACATATTTTAGCAAATCTAGGACATGTGTTCTTCATTATTTAATTCATCTCCCTTGAGCTTGGAGTAAAACCAGTTTTCTGCTTCCTCTCTTTGGGTCTAGCCCTGGGCCTTTTAAGTTTCTGAAGTCTGATATTGAACTTCCTTAACAACTAGTCCCCTCTCCCATACAGAAATAGGGGGAAAAAAAGTGAGGCACATATAGAGATAGACAGGAGCTTAGAGACAGAGAAAAGAAATGGGAAGTGGCAGGGACAGAAGGAGAGATTGACAGGATAGATAGATGATAGATATGTAGATAGATAGATGGATAGATAGGTAGATAGGTAGGTAGGTAGATAGATAGATGTTACAACCTTAAAATCCCAAAGGCCAAAAAATATTTAGTGATCAGATTGGAAAAACCTTTAATTAAAAAACAAAATCTTATAGGCCTAATAAATCTTCAAAGGCCACACAAAGAATAAACTCCCTGATCGTGTTCCTACCAAAGCGCCAAAACCCATCAAGCTATCTGTAGCATTTGATAAAGCATGTTCACCACACTCTTTTGCTCAGGGAAGAGACTATTGGAATGTCTCTTTCAATTGTTTCCTTTGGTTAAAACATGGGTTTTGAGAACAAGTAGACAAGGGTTCAAATACCTGATGTACCCTCTGCTGGTTGTAAGTTATTTAACCTTATTTAGTCAGCTATAATTTTGTTTTTGTGGTGTTATAAAGATAAATGAAATAATGTATGACAGTGCTTGATATTAGTAGGTGTTGAATACATAGAGACACTGCATTTTATTTTATTTTTTTTATTTTTTTTAATCTTTATTTTATTTGAGAGAGAGAGAGAGAGAGAGAGAGAGAGAGAGAGAAAGCAGGGGAGGGACACAGAGAGAGGGAGACACATAATCTGAAGCAGGCTCCAGTGTCTGAGCTGTCAGCACAGAGCTCGATGCGGGCTTGAACTCACAAGCTGTGAGATCATGACCTGAGCCAAAGTCAGATGCCCAACTGAGTGAGCCACCCAGGAGTCCCAGACACTGTATTTTAATTTCTGATGTTTGCATGGGTCAGTAGCAGCTACTTCCTTCTCCATTTGCCATTTGATGTCCTAGTGCTCACCAGTGTCTCTCTTCTGTAAGCATACTGGACATGTAGACAAGATACTCTAAGTGGGGCAATTAGTAGAAATGGTAAACTGAAAGAATTTCCTTCATAAATATTGTATCATCAGAATCTTCATAATCCCATAATTATCTTCATCATCACTTGAGTATGGTCATATTAATCTATATGTATATCTATATATTAATTTAACTAAGAGTTTCACCAAAAGAGGGACTAAACTGTGACTGATGACCACTGCTTGGTCTCTTATTTGCAGATGGAGGAGAGAGATGTTAACTGTGCTTTTCTCAGTATCAAAGACTTGGCAGAAGTCATCTTGCTACTGTGGAATAGTGTGCCCTGTGAGCTGAGAGTCCTTCTCAGATGGTTTCTGGACTTAGTGCCAACTTTGGAAAGGCAGCTGGCAGGAATTGGGTAAAGGATCTTCATTGATTTGTATGGATGGGAGAATTTGGCCTCACAGAATTCTAAAAAGATTAAATTCCAAAAATAATATTATGGATGCAACACCATGAAAATTGAATGTCATATCATAATTACAATGATAAAAATATTGGATCCACATTTACCAATTACTGTGACCTCTGTTACGTTACTCAGTTCCATACACAGAACATCTCCAGAATTCAGTACATTACATTGAGGTATTCAGAGGAGAATGATCAATGGACACAATTTATTCTCTCACCAAAGAAAGACAACTAGGTTATGGAGAAAACAGAACCAAATTTTGGAAAATTCTACTTGACCAGTGGCCAAATGGATTTTGGTAGATGAGATCTCCTGAGAAAGGTCAAGAAATGATAAACTAAGAGATAAAAGGGAGATACATGAATACCCTTACATGACGGGTCCCATTCACACAAACCAACAAATGAATAGAGTCAATCTAGATATAACTGTCTGCCCATACAAGATGGAAAGATTTTCTGAAACAAACAAGAATTGAATTTAAGCCTGCAAAAAAATGCTAGTTATCTGAAAGTAATCATTAACCCGAAGCATATAATCCATGGTAAAAAATATAGACATAATGGGATATCTTCTGGTGATACTGGTACTATTGGACCTTTATTAGGACCCTTATTCAAGTTTTATGGCATCTGCTCTAGTACCCCAGAGGAACTCAGTGGAAATGGTCAAAGGGTCATATCATAGGGCCTATGGGGACTGTCACAGGGAAAAGGGTTGTTCAGCAGGATAACGAAATTTAAAGGGTGACTTAATACAAGTTCACAATTAAAATAAAGAATACTCCATCTGGATGACAAGCAGCTGCTCCTCATTAGGCTTTGGGGACTAGAGAAGGTTAAACTTAATTTAATTGCAGTAAGAAAAGCTTAGATGGCAAAAAGGGAAAGCCAACCAACCTATTCACACTTTTTCCAGACTCTTGGACCTTTAGGCCTCCTGGACTATCATCACTCTGAGAAGAGACACTGTTTGCTTATATTTTGATCTTGGATAGACTCACCTCCTTCCTTCTGGAGGTTGTCTCTGTCTCTTCTGTATAAAACAATGAGACCTTCCATTGCTCACCAAAGTCAGTCTCCCTGCTTGTCTCAAAGGTTATAGCACATTCCCTAAAACATGCACCCCACACTTTTTTACTCCTCTCCTGAGTTCACTTGACTCCTTCCTTACAGATACTTTGGTCTCATAAGCACTCCTTTGCAAACACCCTGAACTCTCTGGTTGCCTTTCTTTCTGCTGTATTTCCCTGGAAGAACCTCAAGCCTAGTTCAGACCACCCATCTACTTTCTCTGATCTTGGTCTTGTAAAGCTAGACCTTGCTGGGAAAGAACAATGTGATCAGATGCCATTTTAAATCTAAATGACTTCCCAATCCTACTGTGCCTTCCTGGGAGGTTTGCTTTTCTTTCCTCAGAAATCTGATTTGTACTTTCTCCCTTCTCCTCAACATTTTTACAACCTTCCAAAAATCTTGCTCCCATTTGTGGTGGATGACTCATGTTTCATTGAAGAAATAGAAGCAACAAGAACTAAGTCATCTTTGAATGCCAAATCTTCCAATACACCTGTCTCTTATTTCTTTTTTTAAATTTTTTTTTCAACGTTTTTTATTTATTTTTGGGACAGAGAGAGACAGAGCATGAACGGGGGAGGGGCAGAGAGAGAGGGAGACACAGAATCGGAAACAGGCTCCAGGCTCCGAGCCATCAGCCCAGAGCCTGACGCGGGGCTCGAACTCACGGACCGCGAGATCGTGACCTGGCTGAAGTCGGACGCTTAACCGACTGCGCCATCCAGGCGCCCCACCTGTCTCTTATTTCTAAAGCTTTACTTCAGTCCTGCTATAATAGAAAAAAAATATCCCATTCCATTTCAGAGTTCAGCTTCTCCATGCTCTGGCTTCTGTCCTCACTCAAGGATTTCAACCCTATAATTCTCTTTCTCTTTCTTCGACATCATTATTTCTTTTCTCTCCACTGGATCATTTCCATAAGCACACACCTGCTGTAGTATCTCCCATCTTTAAAACAACTGTAATATCAGCAACTTCTCTTGACCTCACATTCTCCTTCAACTTCAGCCATATTTTTCTGTTCACCTCCCCAGTAAGGCTTCTCAGAAGAATGTTCTTTACTTACTGTCTGTACTTTTTCTCCTCTCACTCACTCTTCTCTCCTGTCTGGCATTGGTCCATATCACTCCATAAAACTATTCTCATCAAGGTCATCAGCAACCAAATACAGAGGTCAATTTCCAATATTTAATCTACCTCTCAGCTGCACTTGACATGGTTGACCCTTTCTTTCCTTTTGAAAATTTTCCTCTTGGTTTCCTTGGCATCACACTCTCCTGGTTTTCGTCCTACCTCACAAAATATCCCTCTTCTGTCTCTTTTGCTGACTGCTCTTCTGCTGGATCTCTGTATGCTAGGTTGCCAAGGGCTTGGTCTCAGGTATTTTCTCTATCTTCCCACTTTTCTAGGTCCCTTCTAATACTATGTTTGCCAATACCTCTATCTACTGATGACTACCAAATTTGTATCTCCAGTCCAGACCTCACTCATGGACTCCAGATTTATAAAGATATTTCAAAGTTATTATGTCATTTCATTCATTCACATATTCTCTCACATTTTTATATCTCTGAAATTAGGATTCATCTTATAATCAATGGCATCTTATAATCTCAGTCTGCAAAATGGAGAGCCTTAGTCCCTAGTGCCTGCACATGCACAAACTTGGTCCCATTTTCTTTACTTCCTCAAGTGATATGCAGTATTGGCACTACATGAGTTAGTTTAATTGCCATTTAAAATTTTCTTTGAATCACACAATACTTCAGCATTGAAATAAAAATTATCATGTATAAAAAAATGCATGGAAACAGAACAGTAGGGTGTAAATGTGATAGTAGAGAAGAACTTATTTGTCCTGGAAGAATGACCACAACAATCAAGTGCTCTATAAAACCTACAATAGAAAGGATGCCCACAGCTGACAACCTTGTTGTTGAGATACATAAATAAGGTTGTCTATCACATTTCAACTTAAGGCAGAGGAAACTGCCAAGTCATTTGCAATACAAAAAGACTTGAAACCTATAGAGGCCTGTAGGACAAGTTGAAAGTGTTTTTTTTTTTTACTTTCTTACTAGTATATAAGCTAATTGTGTGTCTTAGGATAGATTACATCTGCCACTTGATGTGTCCAAAATGGAACTCATTATTCCACCATCTTGTGTCCCATGGGAAGGCTGTTCTTCCCTCAGTCTTCTCTAAATCACCTAATGGCACCCCTTTAAACATATTGCTCAAGCACAAAACCTAGGAATTATCCTCGTTCTTCCCTTTTCACCACTTTTAACTTCAAATCTATCAGCATTTCTTGTTAGCTTTCCTCCAAAGTAAATCTCCAATCCATTTCCATTCCCCTTCACTCAAATACCTCCATCTAAGGGACCATGACATCTTGCCTGGACCACTGTGGTAGTCAATTTTACTGCTTCCATGCTTTCCACCCATCCCCTACCTTGTGTCTTTTACAATCCATTCTCCAAACAGTAGCCTAAATAATACTTTCCAACATAAATCAGAATTTGTTACTCCTTCTTGAGACTGAGACTAAAATCCACACTCCTCCACACAGCCCCTATCTCTGAAACCTTGACCCTTGCCTCCAAGATGTCCTCACATATCTCCATCTTCCTCAGTAGTTTGGCTCTAATCACTGTTTGTCCTTCTGTTTCTCAGACTTGCTGACTTTGGTCTTACTTCAAGGACTCTCCCTTTGCTAAGTCTTCTGCCTGGACCTTTTTCTCTCCAGACCTTCCCACATATGGTGGTTTTCTACCATTCAAATCTCAGAGAGGGCTTTCTCATTCAGACTATTAAATGTGCCCCATCTTTCTCTGTCATATCATTTATACAACTTCCTGTTGAGTACCAACCACTTTCTGAAGTCATTTTGTTAATTTGTTTACTCGTGTACTATTTATTTCATCCAATAAAATGTTAGTTCAAGAGGAAAATGAATTGTCTTATTTATTATTGTATCATTAAGACTTAAGGTATTGTTTGGTAACTCATAGATGATTGCTCAATAATGTCAGAATTAATGAAGGAATAGATATTGACATTCCACCTTTTTTTTTCTTTAAAAATTTTTAAATGTTTATTTATGCTTGAGAGAGAGACAGACAGAGGCAAGTGTGAGTGGGGGAGGGTCAGAGAGAGAGGGAGCCACAGAATCCAAAGCAGGCTCCAGGCTCTGGGCTCTCAGCACAGAGCCTGACACGGGGCTCGAACTCACAAACTGTGAAATCATGACCTCAGCCAAAGTCAGACACTTAACAGACTGAGCCACCCAGGTGCCCCTTCCACCTTTTTTTTTCTTAGAAGTCTCTGAATGTAAGAGTGATCCCATCCTTCCAAAACATGAAATGTAACACCCGTCTGAAAATTGAGAGATTTGTTAAACCTCATTTACCCTCTCTTTACTTATTTCTATAGTGGCCATACAGAAATCCTTATATGCCTGGATATTTTCACAATTAAATGAAATAATTTATGCAAACAAATAGGTTGCCAAACTATATTACTTTTTTTTTAAATTTTTTTTTAACGTTTATTTATTTTTGAGACAGAGAGAGACAGAGCATGAACGGGGGAGGGTCAGAGAGAGGGAGACACAGAATCTGAAACAGGCTCCAGGCTCTGAGCTGTCAGCACAGAGCCCGACGTGGGGCTCGAACTCACGGACCGCGAGATCATGACCTGAGCCGAAGTCGGCCGCTTAACCGACTGAGCCACCCAGACGCCCCACTATATTACTTTTTGAGAACGAGATAGATGCTCTACCCCACTGCAAGTACAAATTTGTAGTCTAGAAATATGCATAGACGTGCATTGGGCTCTGCACTGTACAGCTCCAAAGATCACAGATATAGACACCTTCCCCCATACAAACATTAATTGTTATCTCAATCCACATTAAGCCAGTTGTCATGTTGATTAAAACAATTGGGAAATTTAAGATGTTTACTTTTTACAGTTAATGAGATAGAGTTAACATTTTATGGTGTAAATTTTGAAGACCCCAGTCTGTTACGGTTCCAGGTACTGGTTCACTCTGAAAGGCTCATCTCACTTTCTGCTTATGTCAGTGGCCTGGTTTCTAGCAAATAGTTTTAAGACTGGATTGAAACAAAAACTCAAACAAACAAACAAAACCCAAGGCTCTCAGTAGAGGACCTTAGTGACTCAATGTGTCTGTCATGGGATTCAGTGCATTTTCATCCTAAATAGATCAGTTATGTGGCCAGAAAAAAAAAGTGTCACAAAAGGGAGCCCTGTGCTCTGTGCTGTCCTTTGCTTGTCAGTTTTTATACAAGGGTGGCGTACAATGCCCTGGAAAGCAGTGTCATGGTGGAATTGTGAAATTATTTTAGAGCAGCATCTAGTCTGCATGCTCAAAGACCCAATGATGGAGGACAGAAATGTGACATGTAAAATTTATGTGGGAAACATGCCCCAGGCCCAAGCAAGGCTTACAGAGCAGCCAGAGGAGGAGATCTGGGGCAGAGAAGAGTCAGCATGCATGGAAGGCAGGAAAAAAAGCTTTGGCTACCTTTAAAGCTCAGGCTTTGTTATGCTTACTGCCTTAACTCAAATACTATGGGAGGTAGTCCCCGTGGATTGATTATTGAGGGGAAGGAGTCATATAGTCAGAAACACTTACCAGGACATCATAGGCAGGGACTTTCTGGCCTCACGGCCTGGATCTGCTTGCCTCCTGGGCGGGGAAGGAAGGTGACTCCTGATGAGGCTTGGACCCACCCCTTTCCCTGAGCAAATAAGCCAGTAGCATTTGGGTTAATGAACTGTGCCTTTTAATAAATGGTTCTTATCTCGCCAGAGTGGTGCTAAATTGTCAGGATTTTAAATTAACTTAATAGTTTCATGGATGGTACTTATTCACTGGTTACTCAGAAAGTGAATGCAGCCCCCAGCCTGGACTTCTTATTGAATTATGCAACAGTTAGTTATTTCATTTGGGTTTAAGGGGAAATGTTTAGGATTAATGTGCAATGCCTCAATGCCCCCTTTAATGGGCATTTCCAGGCCTACCCTAAACTAAAAGCCAGTTATTTATCATTAGGTCACTCCTTGTTCTTTAGGCTTCAAGAAGAGTTTGCTCATGCTCAGGAATGGCCAGCAAGTCCTGAAAATGCCCTCCCACACCAAAAGAGGGAAACAAAATGCCTGTCTTATCTTTCTTTTGTTCATTTGTGCAAAGTATTTACCAAGGTGGGCAAACCCCTGTCCTGTCTATGAGAGACTTATAATCTATAAGTGCTATAAAAGAAGTGAGCTGTGAAATTCAGGGACTTCTAAAGAGGAAGGAGAAATTACTTTTGTCTAGGGGAAAGGAAGAATTGGGTGAAGCTTCTGCTAGGTAACATCTGAGCAAGGCATCAATTTAGATACATAGAAATGTGAAGAGCATTCCAGGTAGAGTTTTAATCTTGTGTCCCTTTCCCTTGCAATGATCAATTTGTGGGTAAATAGAATGGTCACTTTTTGAGCATTTACTATGATACTATGTAAGTTCTTAGCAAGAACTTTATGAGATAAAAAACAGCATTGTTTCCATTGTACAGATGATAAATCTGAGCCTCAGAGTTGGGAAATACCTTGCCCAGAGCCCCACAGCTTTTGGACACACAAAGATTCTAACTAAAGTCCAAATTGGTTAGTAACATTGCTTTCAGGCAAATTCTTTTATACAGAAATTTACTCCAGTGGGATTATCATCACCACAAAGCAGATTCCACTGCATGCATCAGAAATTAGGTTTGGACAAGAAGAAGCAACTTAGCATGTAGCTAGTGCCAATTCTGTGCGAAGAGCAGTGCCTGGCAGGTACTGTGGCAGATACCTAGGTGATTAAACCCCTCTGTGTACCCTCCAAAGCTGTCAGGACATGCAGAGAAGGAGCACCATCCCTAACAACTGGAGACATGCAATCCATGACAAATCACTAATGTCGGCAAGCAAATAACAGGTGCATAGCCTACTAACTGCAAAGTGAAATGTAATAAAACTGCAAAGTATTAGTATCAAAAGCTGTCTGAGAAGCAGAAAGACACAAGGAGAGTGTGTAAGGGAGGCTGAGAATGGGCACTTCCCTGTGTGCACATTTTTGGCCTCATTCAAGTTCCCCGAGTGCTACATCTTTGGACCCCACTGGTGGTGGAGTAGAATGGAGCTGGTGAGAAATAGGGAAGGGGCTTCTTTCCACAGAGTGGGGCACAAGTCCTACAGTAATCAACTGAGACCACCCTGCTGGGAACTTCAGGTGTCTCTGCCCCTGGGCAAGGACTCTACTGTGACTGAGGAGAAACAGAAAACAAAACCTGGTCCTTTCAGCTCCTCTGCAGGTCCCTGGGAGAGGCACAAGGGGGCCTGCTGAGTGGAGTGACCTTGAGAAGGTCAAGCTGGTGTCTGAAGTGTGCAGCATCACTGGGGCAGGAGGAACAGTGTGAGCCATAAAGGAAATATTGTATATAAAAGATCTGTTTTCCCTTTCTTCTGGAGCAGACACAAGGCACTGACTTCATTTTGCATTCATAAAGCCTTCCTTTGGAAGCGCCTTTAAGTACTGCTAAGGGAGGCTTGAAGAAGCATGTTGGAGGGTCAAATGCACATCTCCTTGGGCTTTCTTTCATCTGCCTTAAAAACAAAAATCTCTCCTTTTTTAATCACCTCTTCCTGTAAAAAGGGCTAATCTTTTGTTAACAGCAGCTTCCCATGGCACAGTATCTAAGCAATTAATACAGGAGAGCAAGGGAGAGACAGGTGGAGGGGGGACTCAAGTGGATGGGAAGAGGGACGGTGAGTCAGAAAGGGTGAAGGACATGGGAGCTGGCTGCTGGTTGCACAGGGAGAGCATGAGAAGTTGTGACTGCAAGCTGCTGTCTGAGGTGGGTCTGGGCTCAGAGAAAGCTGCATTTTGGGTGCAAGTCTGCAAATGTGGCCAGTCATTCCAAACTAGTCCCTTCAGGAGGAGAGATTTCAACTGGTAGTATCCTTTAGACGTTTTCTTCCTCCCCTTACCCTTCTGTGGTCTCTCATGCCAACCTGTCTCTTATAATTATTTTGCCTTTGATAGAGGACCACATCCTTCAACTCTGTTGTAAACAGGTTCATCATTATCTTCCCAAGTTCTCACTACGGTTTTTGCTTTAGAATTACATTTCTAATATATATATATATATATATATATATATATATATATATATATATATATATATATATTACTCTGCTTCTCCCTATTTCTCCTAGGATCAAACTTCAAACACTACAGTGAGTTTTAACATTCTTGTGTCCTGAATTTTATAAGCATTTCCATACTTATTTGCTGCCAGGCCCCTTCCCTGGTGTCCTGTATGTTTGTCCTTTTGAACAGGCGATGTTCTCATATGACTTTGCCCCCAAGGGTTGCTCTACCTCCTGTACCTTCATTTTCCACTGACACATCCCTCTTTGCTCAAAGATCACTTCCTCTGTGAGCCTTCATGGCCTCTTCATGGACGTTTTAATCATTTTCTCTGAGGTACTTGCATGGCAGTCCATGTGGCACTGCTAATAATGTACTTATTATATTATTCTTTTAATGATTTGTTTATGTGGATGTTTTTGGTACCTCCATGAGATTTTGGAAAAAAAAAGCAGGGAGTGTGTTTTCTCCTTCTTTTTAGCACAATGCCTGGGACCTAATTGACACTGAACACATGTCTAAGCTAAAGATTGCCAAGGATATAATAATATAATACAAGAGCCACCCCTTAACATTCAAAGGGAGGGAGGGAAAGAGGAGGAAAAGATTTTTGGATTCTAGTAATTTTTTTTTTTCACCACAAGAGTAAAAGGATGGAGAAAAAGGTCTGCCAGAGGTTTTAGGTGGGGCTCTGTGTATGTGTTTGTGTGTGTGTGTGTGTGTGTGTGTGTGTGTGTGCATGTGTGGTGTGTTTATGTAGTTGGGAGCTGATGATGCCAATTAGCAGTAAGGAGACTCCAGTTAGAAACTATTGGGGTTCCCAAAATCAAGAGGAAATGATGCTTTGGTCCCAAACTTGGGGGAGGGGAACCCCAGCAGATCTGAATCTCGGGTGCAGGTAGAAACACCTTTATGTTCACAGTGCCAGATTTACAGAGCACAAAGAGCATGTGAGGCAAATCAGAGCACATGGCTGTCACTTTTTTATTCTTCTTCCTCGATTATATGTTTGGAACAGAGCCTGAGGACAGTTTTATGCAACAAAGGGAACAAAACTATATGCAGCATTTGTCTTACTTATGTCCAAAGAGCTGTTGCAAAATTCTTTGCATGGCTGGATCTGAAAACATAGTTGACTCCTTTCTGTTCTTAAGCCTGGCACTTCCTGGACCCAGAGCTGCTGTGTACCCTGCCCCTACTCCTGGGAAGTCCAAGCTGGCTGCCAGTCATTCAGTGTCACTGTAATTCTAATAGCAAATGTCTGTTAAATTTTTTGAGCCCCAAGAATTATGTTTTTGCCTCCTCCTTTCCTGTCCTGTGCTAGTATGGAAGCTTCTGCCAGAAGTGATGTGGGAGCTAAGGAAGCAAAGACAGCACTTGTTTTGCCCTTATAAGCTTGTAGATCCTAATCATGGGACAATGATGAACTCGGCAGTTTGGGAAAAGACTATGAAACTTGTCAGGAAGACCAACCCTGAGGTTCAGCATGAACCACATTTTGAATGTTTTGGTTTCATGGAAATGATACAGTATAGAAGGAAGAAAGGAGGAGAAAAAAAGAAACGAAAAAGTAGGGAAGGAGGGGGGTAAGGACAAGGGAAAGGAAAGCAAGAGGGAGGTATGAAAGAGGGAGGGAAGGGAGAAAGGAGAGAAGGAAGGAAGGAAAGAAAAGGAAAAGAAGGAAGAAAGGAAGGAGGAAAAAGAAGAAGGAAAGAAAGAAAGAAAGAGGGGAAGGGAAGGGAAGGAAGGAAGGAAGGAAGGAAGGAAAGAAGGAAAGAAGGAAGAGGAAGAAGAGAGAGAAAGGGAGGGAGGAAGGGAGGAAGGATTAGCTAGAGAGTGGTATGGAACAGGAAAACCAATTGACAATTTGGTTATCTGTGCATTTTCAATTCAAAGCTTACATTTGTGGCCCTAATATTCACCTTTATATGTCACCTGACTTCTAAGTAATAATCTGGAATATTAAGACAAAATTGTCTTCCCCTACCCTCTTCACTACACCAAGTTAGACATCTCAATACTTAGCAGAAGAGTGATTGTTAATTCCCCCCAAGTAATTGGTAACAATGAAATTTGTTTGCTGAGTGATGTGGTTTATTAGTGACACTTGTGTCTGATCTACTCTCTGTGTTAGAAATACAGAATTTGTGTGTGGCTTGTTGAGTTAGTAAAATCTACAAAGTGCTTTTAAAAGAGAATATGTACTTGAATGTAATTCTCAGCAAAGCTCAGAATGTAATTCTACCTCTTTGTGGGGAGTGTGTGCATGTGTATGTTTCACTAATTAAAAGAAAGGGAAAAAAATGTCTCCTTTGTCTTGGTTTGTTTAAATGGAGAACATCTATGATAGGAGAACCATTTGGTCCTAAGATGGTTACAGATTCCAAGTGAATCTTTGGCCTGACTCAGTTACAGAGCTCTTAGGCCAGAGAACATTTAAGAACTAAAGACTTAATGCTGGATTTGAGTGAAAATGAGATAAGATTTTTACCCTTGGTTTTGTGAACTCAACACAATTCCCTGTGAACCCCAACCCCTTCTAAGTGCCTGTTGAATAGACAATGGCTGCTTTCCCAAGGGAAAGTGATGATGTCAGGAATAAAATCGATGCCACCTTGCAACCTCCTTGGAGAAGCCACTGCTTGCAAAAATATTGTTATCAATGTTAGGGAAGTAATTAAAATGAACTAATCATTTCCCAAAATATTTATGTATTGAAAGTAATTCTGACTGATTGCCTTTAAATAGCATTTTATTCTGTTTCAGTAATAATCAGTATGCATGTGCTTCCTTTTGCTTTCTGGAAACTCCAGCCTCACCCCTATGGGCATGACCCTGGAGCAGCGTGTGCCCTCTTTTTGAGTGCAAGGTGGTCACAGTACCCAAACAATGCCATGCCATGGCCAAACCTGATAACCCAGACATAACCCCTTAACTGCTCTGCCCTCCCTCCAAGGCAGTTTTGGGAAGAGCCTTGTCCTGTGGGTACTGCTGGTATTTTCTTCCCAAGTTGGGAACTATTGTTAATTTGGTTAATTTGAAAGAACCACTAGTCTGATTAAATTAGGGCAGACATGCAAACAGCTGGGTTGTCAAGCCCAAGAATTTTATTAAAAATAATAGTGTTAGAAGCAGTATTGTCTTTTGAGGTTGCATGTGAACATATTGTTCCTATAGTATAACACAGCAGGCTCCTGAAGGTCCAGACCCTTGGGGACAGGCAGGAAAAATTATGGGATGAAGATGCAGGAACGCCAGTGGGCAGGGTTATGCAGTCATCTGGCTGTGAGGAGGACCAGGGAAATCAGGAGGAGGGGTCCTCTTATGTCACAAAAGTGGAGGTAAATCTCGGGACAACTCCAGATCAGGAGGTTGGGAGACCTGGTTCCTGGGCCTGGTTTGGTTCTGATTATGACTTTGGGCAAAACCCAAACTCTCTGAATCTCAATTCCATCTGACTTATGTGCAAATGGATGGATTTTTAAGATTCTTTCTGTCCATAACATTCTTGAATTTTGGAGAAAAGCTCTATGTGCAGAGAAAAGGAAGAGGAGAAGGTTCTGGTCAATGGTGGGATGACATGAGAAATAGATAAACTCTGGGGAAAAATTTTATCTCCTTTCCCAAATACTGGGAGGTGATGTGAGTAAACATCGCATGGGGGTTGACATTCCTATTTCTTTCTTCCTGCCCAGGACAGAGACTATAGCCTGTCCACTGCCCAGGACTTCGATGTGCCTCTGTGGAACTTGCTTTCTGTGGAGGCCCTGGATCACTGTGCCCATGCCAGTGGAAGTGCCTGTGCTAAAGGCCACACGTAGGTCTGTCCCATGATGAGTGATGCTGTAGCATATCAGGGTAGCAGGCCTGGGACTGCGTCTTGACTCAAACATTTTCTTTCTGAAGTTCAGGAGTATTCAGAAGTGAATAAGGTCCTTTGGAAGAGGAAAGAGAAGGCCAATACTTTGTGAGGTTATTTGGACACATACATCATTATTTCCCATGTGCTAGCCTGGCCCTTGGCCCAGCATTGATGGTTTTCTCCTGTTGCCAGTGATGGATGGAGGTACATATTGTGTTCACTATTCCTTCTCAAACTTTGCCAAAACCCACATAGATATAATGCCTTGCCTTCCCCATGTGTGCACTTGAGTCTTCCTAATTTCTTACAGGTTCTTACTAACCTTTCATAGGCTTGCATGATACTGTCTCAATCTCCAAACAGAATTGTCTGTACACTGCTCTGCCCAGGCCTTAGAAGCCAAGTAATGCATTTTCAATACCCACCACATTCCAGTCTGCCAATCTTGCCTCTTGGTACCTAGTGTAAACAACCATGATGATTTTGGGGGTGATCCAGGTGTCAGCCAGAAGCTGGTCTTTCCCTTGAGACTTATAGGACAATTTATTGATAGCAAATCCAAAAATAATAGGAGTTGAATGGAGTTGAACTGTAATCACAGACTCTTAGAAAGGATCCTAGGTGATTTTCTAAGTCAATGGATTTCAGACATTTTTTTTTAATAGCACCTTTATAAAAAGAGAATCACATCCAAGTATACAGGTAGAAGAAGGCTCAACCCAGAGCTTGGTATGCTCAGCTCTCAGGGAAGCCTTGCAAACCTCTCCTGAGCCCTGGCAACCATGATGAACACATTCTGAATGCTACTGATCTGACACACTCCTCTACAGATGAGGTCATTAAAGGCAGTGCTTCAGTAACTTATTTATACCCATATTGCTTGATTTTGTAATTCTAAGGATATAGTTACATTCTGTATTATTAAGCACAACAAGAATGACTCTAAATTGCTTATTTGAAGTTGCAGATCTGATGAGGAAGAGTACAGAAACCAGAATTGTGAGCATCTGCTTCTGTAGGCCAGAACTCCTTCCTCTAAGCCAGAGTCCAGGCCAGCAACATTGCAATCCCAGGATACCTGTTAGGAAGGTCCAACTGAATCTGACACCATGGAGACAGAGCCCAGAAATCTGTGTTTTCATAAGGCTCCCAGGTGATTCTGACCCACGCTGACGTTTATGACCAACTGCCAAGGCCTAACTCATGCTGATCCTTGAATTTTCCAAGAAATTTAGAAGGTTCTTAGTGCTGCATGGGTTAATGCTTTGGATGTTTTCCCCCTTGGTGTTTTTATGTTTTTACTTGGTAGTGGGCAGGAGGTAGGACAGATTTAAAATATATAGGATATCTCACATTATTTTAGGACTAAAGTTGCTAGATTTAGCAAACAAAAATTCATGACACCCAGTTAAATCTGTTGTTGAGATAAACAATGAAAAATACTTTAATATAAGTATGCAATATTTGGGACACACTTATGCTAAAAAGCCATTTGTTTTTTATCTGAAAATCAAATTTTATTGGGCATTCTGTATTTTTATCTGGCAACTCTATTTGGGACAGATCATGAATTAGGACAATTTCATTTTTCAGTCTTTTTTCTCCTCCTTTCTCTGCATTCAGAGTCAGACACACATCTTAATACTGTGCACCTATTACCCAAGTCCTTTTCTGTGTTGGTGGGAGAATCTGGGAGAGAGGCACCAATGTGTATGAAATGGGGAAGGAACTAACCTTCAGAGTTTAGATCATTTTTTACCACCATTATTTTGCTTGCACATTCACCACACTATAGAAACAGCTGAGTAAGAGGTCAAGAGAACCTTTACAAAATCGTAGGGCTGACTCTCTGCCCTCCTTCCCAGCCATTAGAAAATTCCATAGCCTGGCTGCCACCATTGCCAGTGCTTGCTGATGAACTTGCCATGCTGGTGAATAAACTGCTCCTGGCTTCAGCTGGGCCTTGCCAGCAAAACCGAGTCCATGTTAGAAAGATACAGGGCTAGACTCAGCACAGAGGCTCAGCTTCTGCTGTGTGCAGAGACAGGAGTGAGGAGCACATTGTAGGAGGCAAAGAAAGAACCATGGGTCTTACCACTAGATCATCCCAATGAATTTGAGGCTACAATAGGACTTGATATGAAAATCAAAGGATATGGATCTATACTCTTGTTTTGATGTGGTGTCCAATTAACAGAACTTGAATTAAGGAGTGGATTGGGAGATTGAGAGGAATGTTGGCAGAGACATGGAAATAGAATGATACAGAACAAAATGTCTTCCCATCATATCTCCTTTCATGGTATAAAAGAGTTAGGGCTGGCCATCAGGAGACCTATTCTCTAGTCTCAATTCTATTTCAATATTATCATGTGACATTGCATTACTCACAAAACCTTTCTTATTCTCAATCTTCCCATTTGTAAAGTGAGGGTATTTTTTTGAAATTAGACAAATTATAGTTTGATGGCTCAAGTTATATCCTTTTTCTTGGGATCTGTTAACCTCTCCCCCAGACCTCTATGTATCTGTAAGTAGCTTAAACCCATTGCTTCTCTGGCAAACTGATGAGAGAAGATGTCAACTGCTTAAATACCACTTGCTTCATTTATGGGATTGTGCTTAAACACACGAAGGGAGAAGCAACAATTGGTAAATTTCCCCTTACCCTCTACAGTGATAATAGCAAAGCCTGCTCAAACTGCAGGTTCAGGGAAGACTCTAATGAAATCTGAGTTTGGACCCAGAGCCATTTTGATCTGATCAATGTCGGCTCTCCTTGGTGAGAGGCTTTCCTGGCTCCCGAAAGGGCTGCATTTTTTTTTTTTTAAGACATGAAGGGACTTATTTGACATTAGTGGGAACTGAAGAGATAACTCCATTGGTGTAGAGGAAATTTGAACAACTCTAGCTCTGTGTAGGTTAAAACCTTATTCACTAAGGGAGAACGATATTCTAATAAAAGCAAGAGACTTATGTATTTATGTGCTCCATGTGCCTGGATGGTTTTCTGTGTGCTTACCAGCTGCCAAGGCTGTGCCCATGGCCTTGTACACATCTCCTCTGGAGTAGATCTGCAATGCAGAAACAGACACAACACTATCTATGTCATTGACAAGCTGGATCCCTGCAGAGAGCAAAGGATAGGCAAGGCATTTTGAAAACACAACAACCCCAAGGTCCCCAAGTGTCAGCTCACACAGGATCAGATCAACATTTAATTTATTTTTTTATGTTTATTTATTTATTTTTGAGAGGGAGAGAGGCAGGGGGAGGGCATAGAGAGAGGGAGAGAATCCCAGGCAGGCTTTGCATCATCAGTGCAGAGCCCAATGTATGGATTGAACTCATGAACTGTGAGATCATGACCTGAGTCAAAATCAAGAGTCAGACGCTCAACCAACTGAGCCACCAAGATGGCCCCAGATCAACATTTAATTTCTTTAACTGTCCCAGTGTTCTTTCCTTGTAAGAGAAGGATCCGGCAGTTAGTTCTGACCTGGATGTTGGGTTGTTCTGAAAACAGTTTAACTCTGCAGTGAATTTATGTTAAGAAACATTAGAGCTGCTGTTCTAGGCTGAAATTTTTTATTTAGAAGGAAAATGGAATGCTCATTATCTTACTCAAGGTGCTCAGTTTGGCATTTGAGATGGCCCTTATGAATGTTAAGAAGAAAAGGACAGAACTTAAGGCAAGCATAGTCTTTCAGAATGCTCCTGAACCATCCCTCTTCCTATAGGAAGATGGCGCCTAATCCTCTCTACAAGAAGGAGGTCAGTCAATGGCTTTTCTTCCTTGATTCATAACATACACAGTTAGGAAGCTACAGTTTTCATCTCACCTAAATTTCCCCTTTGACAATGCAGGCCTTTTGGAAAACAAACACTCCATGGTGGAAAATGTCCTAAGTTTTTGGCTGTCTCCTAATGAGTTTGGTTACAGGTTTCATTTGCTCTTTTAATGGGATTTTCTAAGAGTTATTGGCAGACAGGGAGGTTCAGACAACTGCCTGAACAGGAAGCATCATAGGACTATAGAATTTTAGAGCTGGAAGGAATACTTGGGCTTGCCTTCCAGACAGCAATCATTTTGGCTTAGGTTTAGCTAGGAAGTAGTGAGGCAGGGGTGATTTTATCTGGTCCTTTTTGCCACATGACTAGACTGATGGAGACCTTTAAATGTCAACAAAACAATTTTGAGTGGAATTCGGAGCTCACTAGGAAACTAGTATCAGGTCTGTGATGTTAGAGGAATCACAAGAACCAAATGTCTTGTTGTCCCCCAGTGGGAGCATTCTGCATGGGCTGCGGCCCACCATGGCTTTATCAGCATGTCAGAAAATGGTTGATCTGAAGCAACGTGAGCTAGAAGCTATCTGCAAAGATCACAATCACAGTGTCAGTACCAGTCAGACACCAGGCATAGATATCCAAATCTCCTTTGTTTCTCATCTCCCACTCACCAGGGACTTGGTAATAGTTCTTCCAATGACTGGGCTTTGAGAGAAACTGAGCAGGCAGAGAAGGAGTAAGCACCTCTGCCTGAGCTCACCCACAACATGCAAATGCCGAGTGAGCAAGTGAGTGGAGGCACAAGAAGGAGGCAGGCCATGACTTAGTTGGCCTCGGAAGCCTGTCTATCCACTCAAAGACCAGATGAGATTATGTACCTGTTTGTTACCTGTTCAAAGCCAGCTGCTTATACCCTGGTAGGAGTCATTATGGAAATTAGGAATAATGAAATTAACATAGAGATTTTCCTGGTCAGTCTATTGATTATCTATTAAATTGCAAGAAAGTAAAACAAATCACTAAGTTTTTGTCAGCCTGTCTATTGATATTTGTGTGTCACATGTATTTAGATATATGGACCACGTTTCAAAACAAAGAGGGTCTGTGTCCCATACTGACTTTCCCATGCATTAAAATCAAGGTATGCTTTAGAAGCTGTTCAAGTTTTGTTCTTTCATCATTAAATAGGCAGAGGCAATCACCAAGGTATGCACTTATTAGGCCAGTACAGAGAGACCCCACAGGTCTGGGTGAGTAGACCATCTCCCTTGGACTAGCCCTCATGGATCCAACTTCCCTTCTATTTGTCCACCCATAAGTCCATCATCCATTCATTTATTCATCCATCCAACAGGTGACCCAGCCTACCATGTACTGAGTACTGAACTAAGTACTCAGGGTACATTGATGAAGAAAAAGGTCCTTTTCATTAGTTTGTAGTCTTATGGGGGAGGTCCTAGAAGGAACAAGTAAATAAATATAAAACTACAACTGTGCTAAGTACTATGACAGTGTACAAAGTGAACTGAGGAAGAATAAGGTGGGGGAGGGAGATTTCCATGAATAGAGTGATCCAGAGAATGTGTCTTGAACGGGGGTCATTCAAGCTGAAACCTGAAGGTTGAGAAGAGACCAGTGGTGAAAGGGAAGGCAGAAGAGCATCTCAGAGAGAGGGCTGAGAAGAGGTTATGTGGTGGCAAATATCTCAGCCTGTTTCAGGGGCTGGGTAGGTGAGAGAGAGAGAGAGAGAGAGAGAGAGAGAGAAGAACCAAATGAAAGGGTAGGAGACAGAAGCCAGATTGTGTAGGGGTTTGGAGGCCATAAAAAGAAGTTCGTTTCTATATTAAGTAAAGACAAGACATTGGAGGGAGGGATGGGGGTTAAAAAGATTCTTTTTAGGTGCTATGTGTGGATAAACCTAGAGGAGGGAACAGCAGACATTGGGAGTCTATCATAGTAACCTGGAAAACAGGTGTCAGGAGTGTGAACAAGAAAGAACTCAGGTCAGGACTAGTTGTATGCCATTCTTAGAGATCTAAGCCTGAGCCATCTGTTATGAGAATAAATGACATAATGCCCAGAAATGTCATGAGAGGGTTCTATTATGGAAGCCTTCCTCAACATTCTCCTTTCCTTTGGTTGTTGTGGACAGGTTATCAGCACCAGGTACAGTGTCCTGATCCCACATAGTTGTTTGCTGTACTTTTATAGATGACAGTGCAGTAGATTGAACAGTGGCCCTCCAAAGATGCCCATGCTCTAATCCCTGGAACCTTTGATTATATTACTTTATATGGCCCAAGGGACTTTTCTGGTGTGACCAGGTTAAGGGTTATGAGATGAAGAGATTGTCTTGAATTATCCAGGTGAACCCCATGCCAAGGAAGATGTCTTTAAAGAGGAAGGCAAGAAAATCAAAGGCAGTAGTAGCAAGAGGTATGACAGTGAATGCAGGAGGTTGGAGAGATGCAATAAGGGGTCACAAGCTAAGGCATGTGGGCAGCCTCTAGAAGCAGGGGGGGTGGGTGGGGAAGAAGAAAAAATGGATATTCCTCAAAGGCTCCAGAAAGAACCAGCCCTGCTGACATCTTGACTTTACCCCAGTGAGAGAAATATATCAAATATTCGACCTATAGAACTATAAGATAATAGATTTATGTTGTTTTAAGTCATGAAGTATGTGGTGCTTTGTTACAGTAGCAATAAAAACTAATACAAAAGGTAACAATAAAGAAACTGTATAGGCTCAAGTCCCACTTAATGTCACAAGATCTGTTTTCTGCACCATTAAGTGCAGTTTTAGTTTAGGACCCACCCACCTGACACTGGCCTCCCATTATCATGCATATAAAGTTTGTTTCCCTTAGCAGAGCAGCCAACTGAGGACCTTGGAGCATTGCGCTTCTGGAATCCGATAGGCTCAGAAGACATAACCAGATAAGCACACAGAGAATGCATGTATTGTATTTTTGTTTCTGTTTTATAAAAGTCAATTTCATTAAAAATAGGAAGCAATGACGAGAATAATACCTTGTTAGAACTAGTGAGTATTTGCTGGCAAATGCTTGGTCTGTCTTATGTGATTTAAAGCTTTTTCTACTCAACTCTGAACCACACTCTTGAGCCTCCCACCTGGTCTCTGGCATTGGCCTTTCTTTCTCTCTTGTGTCTGCATCCCTACCTTCAGCATCTCTCCATTCTGAACAAGTTGAAGTGTGTCTACCCCTGAGACTCTGGAACACTGCATGTGGATCCCTGTGCAGTGTGACATGGGCTAAAAACTTAAAGAGGACATTACCAGAAGAGGGAATATACCGACTTCTCAACTGAGGAATCAGGCATTTGCCCTGAAATAAACTTAGACATCTACCTGGCAGGAGCCATCCCTCCTCCAACAGGTCTATAGCTGGCTCTCAAGCCCAGTGTTACCGCTGGCTCACCAGCTTCCTGTGCTGGCTGACAAAGGCCTTTGGCTAATCTCTTCCTCTGTGAAAGAGACAGGGCTCACCATAGAGGAAAGGAAAAAGACATTTAACAAAGACTTAGAATCCTTCCCTGCTTGATGATCCTTTCCTTGCAGAGGCTGCCAGCATGCAGTCCTGCCTGGAGGAAACAAAATGGGTTAGACAGTGCTGAAGGTTCTTCTGGATCCTTTGACCTTTTCCCCACATAGATTCTTTCTCTGAAACCAAGACTAATGATCTGGTAACCCTCCAGACAGGCCTCCCGGAACAGGGGCTTAATTAGGGCTCATTTATAGGAAGTTACCGCATATGCAGTTACAAGCGACTTCCCCAAGATCTCAAGGCCAAGATGACAGGGGGTGACGTAGGTCAAGATTTAGATTCTTTCTTTCCCAGAATTATTGCCTCTGTCCTGCCTGGTTCAGGCTTCCCATGCTCTACCTCAAATTTAAACAAACAAACAAAATGTTTTCTGGCTAACCTACATATCTTTATTAAGAATGCTCCACCTTGGCCTTGAAGAGATACATATTTAGCATTGTGATTATTTGGGGTTAGCTATTTTCTTCCTGTTATGAATACACATGAGGATTCTCCTTTTCCTCCTAACTTTGTTATGGTGACTGCCTCGCTAATAAGGGTTGTGCCTATAAATGTATTTCACTTCCATAATTACTGAGGGATTAAATGTTCTCTAGAGAAAATTAGCTGTTCCTGTGTCCTGTGAGCTTGCAGTGGTCAGGAGCATAAGCTGTTGAAGAATCAATGGATTGAATAACCCAGAGAGTTTTCATGTTCAGATCTGAGCCCCATATTTTTGTCACAAAGTAGTGAAGTTGGTGTAGGTATCCTGCTCTGTCCTAATGGAGGAAAGAAAAAAAAACTGTGGTCCCTCTTGGCTGAAAGAGAAAAGCTTAGGATTCTAACAGGCTGTTCAGAGCAATGGCATCTGACAGCAGTCACATCTGAATATTTCTTATCAAATGTTTCAAAAATTGATGTTTGCCTAGCTTCAATTTGCTGCCTCCTTTCTGATGCTTTTACCAGATTCTCTGTCTAGGCACCTGTCTGGATGTCTGTTTTATCTCCACAGAGTTTTCCACCTTTGGCCCCTTGCCCTGTCTAATCTGGCTGAGGAATGTGCTAAATTGCCTGCTCTACTGGCTGTGTTCACCTCTCCTTCCCTTCCAATGATCCCTCTCATGGCACTTCCTGTCCCTCTGTACTCAATTCAAGCTTCTGACCATGGATTTGTGTTGGTGGTTACCCTCCAGAATTGATAATCCAGGTTAGAAACTCTAGCTTTCTATACCTGACCTACTGACCAGCGAGATGCTGCAAGAGAGGTAATAAAAGAAGTCATCCATCTGTATTAGTGTGTCTGGGCTGTCATAACAAAACACCACAGAAATGTATTTTCTCACAGTTCTGGAGGCTGGAAGACTGAGATCAAGGTGCTGCTGGGTTTGGTTTCTTCTGAGGCCTCTCTCCCTGGCTTGCATACAGCCCCCTTCTTTCTGTGTCCTCACATGGCCTTTCCTCTGTGCACACCCATCCCTGGTGTCTCTCCATATGTCCCAATCTCCTCTTTTTTATAAGTGCATCAGTCAGGTAGCATTGGAGCCCACTGATATACTTAATTTCACCTAAATTACCTCTGTAAAATCCTATCTCCAACTATTCTGACATCCTATTTTGAGGTACTGGGAGTTAGAACTTGAACATGTAAATTTTGGGGAGACACAACTCTGCCTGCTACCTATATACATGAAGATGGTGATAACAATAACTCCTAAAATAGTGAGTACTAACTACATACCATGCACTACTCCAAGCCCTTAAAAATACCTCATTCAATCTTCATAACAATTCTCCAAAGTAAGCATTATACATATTCTCATTATCTGAAGTACAAAGAGCTTAAGTAATTTGCAATAAATACTCATTCCGTAAGTAATAAATATAGGATTTGAACCCAGACATTTGGCTCTGAATCTGCATTCTGAGCCTCACTTTTATACTAATACTATTAATAATGATCACATTTATTGAGAATTCATATGTAGTAAGCATGATCATAATGGCATCATGAACATTATCTCAATTAATCATGACCACAACCCCTCATAAAGTTTTTCCATATCAGGAAATAGATGTTGGCAAGATAAATGAACTGGCTCAAGGTTACAAAGCTAGTGAATGTCAGAGTCAGGGCTTGAATGCCAGTCTGTCTGGCTATAGAAAGCAAAGTTCTTAACTACCATACAATGCTGCCTCCTGACTATTAGGAAGTAAGAAATCATGGGGCATCTCTAACGATAAATACCAGACATGATTCCACTAACTTGGTTCTGTAAGAACCATTTTAAGCAAAAACCGTAACTTTCTATGCCTTGGTTTCCCCATAGGGGAAACAGAATTAAACTGATCAAAAGATGAAAAGAGAACTAAAAAGCTTTCCTTATTTGAAATGCTGGAGACAGAATGGTTTATCAAGTGTCATCAAATGTTCAGTTTCACTTTGGGAAGAAGCCGTTTGCTTTGGCTTTTGAAGTTGCAGGATATTACCACTGGAACTGGGTGGTTGGAAATCGGTGTTAGATAAGAAATGGCTGTCAAATACCTGTGTCTTTAAAAGGACCATTAGTTTTTGATCAGGCACAAATTAAATTGAAACCAGAAGCTGTGAGGTCCCTCCGAAACCCACTGAGTGACAGATTTCTAGGGTAGATCTCAGAATCCCCAAAGCAAGAATCTTCCAAAGGAAATTGGCCCATTTTCCCTTTTCCAGATCATGCTGAATCTGAGCCATTTTAGACATTAGTCTGGGTAGGAAATCTCATCAGAACCCTCTTCCCTTCCCTGTCCTTCAAGAATACATATTCCAGTATAAATCAAGAAGGCAGCATGCAGGAAGTCATTGCAGATGGCTAATTTTACTCCTTTTTCCTATACTTTGAATCCACTTGCTTATTTGATGTACTTTACATGTAAAATGTATTTCTCCTAAATTTTAAATAGCTGTTGAATATTGAATAAATTGTCAGCTTAAGATCAGGGACCATATCTCTTATTGTTCTTGCTTCCATTTTATAATAGTGAATAAAGTAGTCTGCAAGAAGCAAACAATCAATAAGAAGATCTACGCTTGCTGAGTATTTGTTATGTGCCGGGTCTTGTCCTGGGTGCACTACATCTTTGCCTGACAGAATGTGGTGCCAGAACCAGCGGCATTCTCTTTACCAGGGAGAATTTTAGAAATGCAGTCACTCAAGCCACGTACAGACCTCCTGAATCAGAATCCGCACTTGAACAAGATCCTTGGGTGATCCATATGCACACTGTAGTTTGAGAGGACTGCTTTACATAATTTCATTTATTCCTTACAGGAAATCTAGAGCGTAGAGATTACTGCACCTATTTTACAGATGAGAAAACAGAGGTGTCAGATAAGGGATTTAAGTTCAGTTCTCTCTGTCTCTATATTCTGTGCTTTTTCTATTCTGCTATGATTATTTAGAGGAGAATCCATCCATGGTAAATATTCAGCTCCAAGATACCCGAGCTTCCTAAGTTTTTATATTTGCCAGGATAAAGCTGATATATTTAAAATATCTAAAGGTGCTGATCAGTAGAATCTCTATAAATGCAGTTTATTTGTTCATTCAGTGAGAGACCACATGACTGAGCTACTCACGGTTTCTGGCTGCATGGTAGGTACTTCCAGGGTGCAGTGACAGAAGGGTTTAGTATCTGCCTAGGAGGAATGTTTGCTGCTGAGCAGACAGGAGAGTGTTAGTTGTTGAGAAACCATAGTGCTTTCTCATACCAACTCAGAATTCTCAAAAACGGCAGACTGCCTGGAGGTCAACAAATTTAACTTGCCTCCGGGTAATAAAACATCCAGTCCCTTCTATTGCTGGTCAGGATGTAGCACCTTTGCATCTGGTGTCTAGAAAGGGAATTGTATGGAGCAGTTTAGAGTTCCTGCAGGAAAATCAACAGTCTGTGCATTCCCAGCTCAGGTCTTTGAGATGAGGGCATTCCCATTTTCCTCAGACTCCTCGGGGCAGAGGTTAGATGCAGTGTCCACTTGACCAGCTGGCTAGGGACGTAGCCCTGGCGATTGACTCCCACTTCACACCCTGAGTGGAGAATGAGCTTAAAGCTGCCATGCAAATAAACCCTAATGGCTTTTCTCCTGCATTTACATTATTAGGAGTTCCTTTGACTGGCATTATGATGATAAATGAAAAATGCTTTGCACCATTACATCAAGCACTAATGCAGAGTGGAATGAATTTCTGCATTTTTTTTTTTTTGGAAAGAAAGGGAGAAAGAGAGAAAATAGCAGATGGGAAAGCAATTGACTCCTGTATCCTGCTAGGTTATTTGCATACAGGCCTGGGTGGAGGCTGCCTGGAGGGTGGTGCTGCTCACAAGGCACTGGGCTGGGTCCTTGCCTGCTGCCTGCCTTCATACTGCACAAGTTTTGGCAGCCTGAATTTTCCATGTCCCATGGATGCACAGACCACTTAGACCCCCTCTGACAGGCGAGTTATTACGGATAAATGCCTGAAGTACCTAACTGGCCTGTGAACAAACATTTTCCCCAGGAGCAAAATGATAATTTATTGTCTTGTTTGCAATAGTTTCATTTGTCACCTCTTGTGTTTTTTTTTTGTGTGTGTTTTGTTTTGTTTTGTTTTTATATTCTCAAATTCAAGTCCACTTTGTTGTTAAGAAACATTTTTTCTACTAAAGTAGAAAAGATCTGAATTGAAGTTCTTATTTTCCCCCCTGTCTTCAAGCCTTCTTGTCCATTCTAGGACAGACTTCTCTTATTTTTGAAGTGGGGATATTTGATACTCACTTTTTGAGCATTGTTAGGTTTGGCTTGGTTTGTGGGGTTTTTTTCAGGGGGGGGTTGTTTGGTAGGTGGGAGTTAAGAAATAATTTAAATAAAATTGCTTATGTGCAAGGTTTTGGTCAGTGTAAGACCATAGTTTCCAAATACCTTCTCACAGCTTCTGGCTGAGAGTTAGTTACACACCAGTGTGTCTAAACAGCCCAGGGTTAAGTGTCTCAATCAATAGCCGCCTTTCAATGTTAAGGCCCAAGACACTAAAGTAAATAATAAACACATTTAAAACTCTACAACATGATAAAGACAACTTAAAAATGAATGGGAAAAGTGTTCTAAAGTGTTTCAAAAATAGCACGAAATTCAGCTGAGTAAATTTTAAGATCTAATTGGCTTTATTCAATGATTCATGAAATGGGCAGCAACCCATCTTACAAACAGAAAGGGGATCTGAGGAGCTGTACAAAATGCAAGGTTTTTATAGGCAGAAGAGGGCAAAAAATGTTTCTAACAAAGAGTGGATTGTTTCCTCTGTGGGAATGTTAGGGTCTGTCATGCAGAGTACTTCACCAGTGGGACCAGGTAATTCCAGATCCCCTGGTTAAAGGTCATATTTATGGGAAAGGCTGAACCTACAGGTGAATTAGATATTAAGTCTTGGTTTGTTTACATGGGTTTAGCACAAGTGACTCTACTTTGGGCCTTCTCTCTCTCTCTCTCTCTCTCTCTCTCTCTCTCTCTCTCAACAACCCCCTCCCATTTTGATCAGATTCTCAGCTTAACTGAGAGATATGATAAAAATTTAAGATATTAGCACCACTCTCAGATACTACTCTATAGTGCTTACAGTTTTAGTTGATCCTCTCTGTGGGATTTACAGGTCATGAGGGTTTTTTTGCTTAACCTCTGTGATATCCACAGGCCATGACTTCAGATTCACAAGTTTTAAGTCTGTCATTGTCTTCATTCCTTTTCTGATGTTCCAGTCTTAGGGAGATCATTTGCTTGGTGGCTAGCATCTATGAAAATGTATTTAAAACTTTCAAGAAAATACAACATGCAGGGAGACTACTATGATTATTATAAGCAGGATAATTCTCAATGTCTGCAGTGCACCTCAGAGTCATGGTCTCCAAGACCCAAACCAATCAAAATCCAACAAGTCAAAGAAAGACCCCATTGAAGGAGTCGCTTTCCTGAGTCAAACCTCTTGCTCTGTAATCTTACATAGCTGAGTTTCAACCTCCCCAGAAGTGTTAATCCAGGTGCAGCAGGTGGTGCTGGCTATAGCACAGACACCTTCCTTCTCAGCCTAAAGATAATCAAGGGTTATCTTATTATCAAGAACAACTTTGGCCAGAGAGTCTAAGGGTTTTTTTGGGCAGCTATTGTTTTCACAGCAGATTTGACAATACCTTCAAGAGTTAAGCAGAGTTTCACTATCATGGCCTCATCGCACTCACTTCTAATCAGGGAAGTAGGATCCTGGCAGAGGAGACAAATCCAGGATCCTGAACACCTCCTAACAAGTCTCTTTTAAATCGGTGATGTAAATCCAAATGAGGTGACCCACGAGGTATCTCATTCTGTCTGTAAGCAAAGGCACAGACATTGCCCAGTTATGTGCCAGCCATCTAGGCATCCATAGGCCCAGGGAAAATGATAACCTCCACAGACAAAAATAGATTCTGTCAGACCTCAAGCCTCTCCTGCTAAGGTGATACTGTTAGTGGAAAGATTGGAGCTTTTGATGACAAATTCAGCAGTCTGAAAGGTTACACCATTAGCAATGGCCTAGGAAATATCAATGATGGCATTATCTTTCTAGGACAATGTCAGCATAAAGGAAAGAAAGAAAAGATGAAAGTGTTTTGTGTTTCATTACAGTAGGAAGTCTTGATCCAGTTGCTTGGGTGGAAGCAGTCCACATTGATGTCAGGTGGAGTTTTCCTTAGCTGTGAGATGAATACCTAAGGTCTAAGTCCTTGAAGTTTGGTTACATCTGGGTAGCAAGGAATGTCTGGTGTAGTCCCTTCTAAGGAGATTCAAAGGCACTATTTATTCTTCATGATTCCAAATCAGAAGTTTAGGAGAAAGTTGGAAAGATTATTTTGGAGAGTCATAGCCAGGTATTTGAAGAAACTAGAATAATTCAGGATCCAGACCAGTTTACAGGTATATAACAAAACCTCAAAGACAATTAACAAGACTATAATGTATACAATGTATAATGTATATAATGTATACAAAGGTGCAAACATAACTTCTCTCTATAGTTACCCCCATTTTTGACCAACGCTAATCACGTTAGTGATTTACAAATTAGTAAAACTAATTTGTCTGCATTAAACATGGCCTAATTATTTACATAAGTGCAGCAAGAATAGAGATTGACCATATAAGCTCTTTTTAAACAGTGTTTTCTTGGAACTTTATAAAAGGTATCTCAGACTGAACTCTTAAAAGCCTCTGAAGCCAGAAGGCTAAGCCAAGGATCCACCATTAGGTTTTACTTGCAATAACTATAGTTTGGGTGAATTCCTTCCAAAAATATCCTGAGGTTCCTAAGCCTGTCAGGCAATGACTTCCCTACTCACCTGATAAAGCTGACAGAAACCTCATAAGGTAGGTACTAACTAAACTCATCTTTCCAAACAACTCCTTAAAGCTGTCTGATCATTTCTGAGTCTATACACAACGCTCTCAAATACAACATTCCAGTCAAGGCTTATAATGTAGCCAATGTTTCCAATCGTGTCCTGTTATAAGGAGAACAGATTTTTATTGAGATTCTGCAAATAACTAATTATGTTGCCATGAAAAGAATACTCAAGAGTTTATGAATTCTGCAAGAATCAAGTAGGGAGAAAAAGTAAATGTTTTATCTTTGTTCACAATGGTATAGTTCACCAAATTGCTGTAAGTAATAGAGAGTTTAAGAAAAAGTTTCCTTAAATCTGGCAAAATAAAACATTAAAGAACCAGCACTGTTTCAAACAAAAAGTCATAGAGAATTATAATCATGCTTCTTAGTTCATTCAAGCCTATGCATGTGATACTTGTTCTGCTTGAACCCATTTTTCCGTTACTCCTAAAAATTCTTACTGAGTTCAGTTTTATGATCTTAAAGTTATAAGAAACCGGTACTTGTCAAGTCTTTTCTATGAATCTCCTTGAAAATGATGCAATTTTTCAGGAACATTTTTTGTAAAAGTATCTGAGTAAAACAGTAACTATCTAAAAATGACAAAAGACCTAAAAAATGCCCATTGTTAAAGATCTGATGAGAGTTCATTAAAATGGAATTAAGAAGGAAATGTGGTTGGTTATTTTTGTGACACATATTTTTAAATGATAAGTGAAATTATGATGATAACTTAATACTAGAACATATTAAACTTTAGGAATTTATATAATTTCTGGAATACTTATATACTTATACCAATGCAACATAAAGAAGGCTTAGTATTACTTCTTATTGGACAGTGCTTCCCATGTAATTTAACATATAAAATATGCCTAATTAGTTTAAAATTTCCCTTTTTATATGGAGAGATAACAAGTCTTTTGAGATGTTCCTAGGATCCTTTGAAAAAATCCCAAAACTAGTTTGAGGTCAAAAGACTTCATTCAGAATTTGATTTTGGTAAGTTTTTAATGTCAAAACATTTAAAAACATTTGGTCAAATAGGATCATAGGTTACTGTGAAACAATATTTAATTATATTTATAACCATAGTGACAAAGACTTTATAGGCAGGGTTACCTGGGTGGCTTAATTGGTTAAGCATCCCACTCTTGATTTCAGCTCAGGACATGATCCTGCAGTTCCTGAAATCGAGCCCTGCATTGGGCTCTGCGCTAACAGTGCAAGGTCTATTTGGGATTCTTCCTCTCCCTCTCTCTCTGCCCCTCCTCAGCTCATGTGCACTCTCTCCCTCAAAATAAATAAATAAATAAATACATAAATAAATATTAAAGAAGAAAGACTTGGAGGCAAATACAGAAAGTTAAACAAACAAACAAAACCATCCTAACTCTTTTAATAGAGAATACTCAGTTTTCTTAAGTAATCAAAGACCTGATGATAAAGATTACATAAGGCATACTAAGTTATTTTGGTAAAACATAAAATCTTTGCTTTCTAGGCAAATTACTTAAATGATAAAGAAGCTTTCATAATATGTTACCAAAAGCAGACCAAAAGTCCAAGAATATATTGTCCTTTTAAGAAAGAGAAAAACAAATCTAACTATGCATCTGTATCTTTGATATTAAAACTCATTTTTTTTCACTTTAGTAACTTCATTCCAGTCTTAGCCAAGTTGACCACACATAAAATTTATTTTCCAAGATTATTTTTCCAAAATTTTTGTACAATTTTGTCCTATGTTTTCTCCTTTTTCCCATTCTGAAATAACCAACCTCACTTTAGGACAAAATTACTTTCTTTTTCCTTAACAAAAAAAAAAAATCTACATTCCACATACCCTCTTTTACCAAAAACATATTCTACTTTTCTTGCATATATTATAATTTTTAACTCCAGAAAACCTTAAGTTTTACTTAAAATAAAGAAGTGAACAATTGTGAACTTTTTCATTAGCATTCTGTGGCTAGAAAATTTTATAAATACTTTTTATAACTTTTAGAAACATATGCTTTTGCATAATAATTTTTTTGTGTGTAGTACAAAACCTGTTTATTAATAGACCCAAGTATATTTTCTAAAAGGAAACAAAAAATAGATAAGCCTATGTTCAGTAATCAATGTTTTAATATTTTATCTTATTTGGAAAGATATAGATATGTAATGAGTATGCATCATTTTAATTTAACTTAACAAAACTTTAAGGTTTCATGTTATCAAAAAGATTTGGGGAAACTATTTAACAAGTTCACCTAAAAAGTTTAATCCCACTTACACCTATTTACACTTTTTCTCAATGATTATGTTTAGATTAGCCACAAAAACTTCATGAGACATTAGATAAAGCTAGCCATCATCCCAAACTATTTTTCTCACTGATAAATTTTTGTAACAAAGATAACTTAAATTTATTTGACTCATAAACTCAAGTAGAATAAAGTTGCATTATTATGATGCTGGTGATTCTGAGGACATGCCTATTTTAATCAATCTAATGAATTTAAACTAGCTTATATTTGCCAAAGATTATTTCAGGTCACATGAGCTTGAAAAGCATTTAGGTTAGTTTCTAGTATATTTTTGAGAGTTTTAGGAATCCTTTATTCATATAAGCCCTTATTTCTCTTCAAAGCAATTAAATACGGCTCTTTTACAAATTAATTTTAGTAATACCATTTGGAGGTAGAAAATATCACACATCTAGAGTAGTATACACCCACACACACGCGTGCGCGCATGCACGCGCACACACACACACACACACACACACACACATACATACAAACAGATACAGACATATAGCTTCCATTTAAAAATTTTAGCTATGAATCAGGTACAACGATACAAAAGTCACTAGTTAGAAAAGGAGTTGGACCAAAGTTGTTTTTCTGGTATATGGAATAAGCTAAAGCCACCTGCTTAGATGGCTAAAGCTTTCTACTAATATTTGTGGAGAAGATACATGATTTTCCAGTCATTTAAATTTCAAATGTTCTTTTCCCTTTTTGTTCTCCTTCTAATAAGAATTACTTCCCCAAAGTGTATACTTTGAAGAAACAGTCTAGATATGAATTAACATTTACATCAAAGGTATAGGGGAAAAATGCAAGTTCCACCAAGCAGGACTTTGGTTTTCCAAGGCCAACATTTACAAATCTTTCGAGATATATAAGGAGAAATTTGGGGATTGGTAGAAAGGAATAGGTGGACTTCAAACTGCCTCTAGAGCTGCATTTCTAGTTTTGCAAAGATTTGTAAGATGAGGACAGTTCTCAATTCCTCAAAAAATTAGGTTGCCACCTAAATGACGTCATAGATTGATCTACCCATCTAACTACATTATCCTCATATCTATGTATGTGTATATATATATGTGTGTGTATACAATATATGTGTAGATGTATATGTGTGTATGAGTATACACACACAAACACACACACACTCATACACACATATACACACACCAAGGAGATTTCCAACTGAGATGGAAATCAGAAGATTTCTATGTTCTGAATTTAGAGCTTTATGTCTTTGGAATGTGCAAACTTTCACAAAAGTTTCACAGGGTTTGTCTTTTCCTCTGGGTACATTTAGCTTAAAGGAGGAGGCCAAAAACAAAACAAAACAAAACAAAACAAAATTCCTATATGGTTTTGAATAATTTTAGTTTCCCCTGGTTGTTTAAAGGAATAGCATAGCAGCTTACCAAAAAAGTCCCTCAGAGTTTTATCAACTTTGGGAAGGCCCCAGACAGGGCCTTCCTTTGGCAATAGATACGGAGTCATTCAAGGTGGTCTTGAAGAATTTACACAAAACCTTTTAGGACAATCTTTTTTTCCAGTGTGTCAGTTAAATACAAATGAGATATTGATTTCTGGATCAGTATTTTAATGATAGACCCCTAAGAAGGAGAGTAATGGGGGAGACTTAGGTGTTCTCTTAGATACCTTTTGTATTTTTAAATTTTCATTACACTTTTGCAATGAAACTTTCAATAAGGCTATTTTGGAATCTTGAGGCCTTTTGGCAGCTTTAAATTAAATCTTAGATATTAAAATAGTTATCCCATTCTGTTTGTTTAATTTAGGAGCACTTGCTGTCAAATGTCCTTCTTAAATAAATGATCTTGTCTAATTAGAATATTCCCATAATGGGCATTGCCTTTGGTAAGAATTTGCCATTTTTATAGATATTTATAACTTCCAGTACCGTAGCTCTTAGACATAAAATAAGCAGGAGTACTACAGCGTGGAACGCTTACCTCTTTGGATTTTAAGTATCCTATTTAATTAATTAATTAATTTATTTATTTATTCATTTATTTATTTAACTAGTTAGTTATTTAGCTAGCTAAGCCTTTGTTCCCTTCACAGCCAAAGCAGTAGTTAAATGGTATCAACCACTGAGTGTGGAAAGGAAATGTGTAATGTTTCACAGTGTACTTCATTGCATAGAAATTTTCTTGAGGTTGGTAGGTGTCCTAGTGTCAATATAACCCAGTGTGTGACCAGCTTTTTTAAATATAGGAGTATTTGGGTTAGGCAGTGAGAGCTCTAGCAGCTTTTAAACATGTGCTCACCAGCTCTGTAGCTGCTTTTGAGAGTTCCAGTAGCAGTAACCTTTATATACACAAATCAAGACAAACAAACATGCAAACCCTAATATTTCAGCAGTAACTAAGAGATGTTACTGCATTTTGTCCAAGAGAAGACCCTCTACACACCACCAACTATTCTTACCATGGAACCTTGGACTGGGGAAAAGATTGAATCAAGTGACTTCAACAAATGGGCACCTGGGACTGGGGGTTCCACGTATATGGAGGAATTGCAAATTCCCACTGACAAGCAGTTACCACGTGGATCTTGGGAGAGGATCAAGGACTGAGGTTTTTTGCTAATTCAACAAGAACTGTAGCCTCAACTACCAGAAGCCCCCAGCATGGAACTGACTGGTAAACCAATTATATTGGGCACTTGACACAAAGAAAATAGAGCTCAGAACTGAGACAAACTTGCTCACAGCCTTCAGAAATGGTGGGAAAGACAGGTAACTCTAAAGTGTTTGCAGAAACCAGGTCTGTGTTTCTCATTGTCCCTGAATGCCATCAAAAGTCTACTTCAGATCTCATCACTGCCACCAAATATGTTTTTAAAAATTTCAACTTAGTGGATTTGAAGATCTAACTGGCTTTATTCAATAATTTATAGATGGGGGGGGGGGAGAAAAAGAAAGGTGCTAGTAGAATAGATTGTTTCAGTCAAGGTCATCCTCCTTTGGGGGAAGGGTGGAGTCTATCATGCAGATTACTTCACTAGTGGGGACCAGGTAAGTCCAGATTGACTAGTTAAAGGTCGCATTCCTGGGAGAGGCTGAAACTACAATTAGGTTAGATATTAAATCTTGGTTTGCTGATATGAGCCTTACCACAAGTTACTCTATTTTAAGCCTGCTGTCTCTTTGTATCATTAATAGAAGACAAGGTTGAATACTGGTTCCCCTCCAAAATCACTGAAACACCCTGTTAATAAGGCAAAGCCATGTTCATCATTTCCTGAGGCAAGGAGAACACCATCTCTACATGGTCTTCCTACTGCTTCTGAGGTAGAAGGGCAGATTTAAGCAACTTTTTGAGATGTCCAAGTCTGGCTTTACATGGTTCTTTCAGTGTGAGAGCTAAGGAGGGGCTGATTATGGTTCATAATGGTCATAATATAATAGGTTAGGGTTGGTAGACACAAAGAGTCTTGGGGTAGAATCTGTCCTTTTGTGTTTTTTACTGATGACTTAAGAGAACTTTCAGGAAGTTCCTGCAGTTATTTGAAGCTTTTATCTTCTTGGGCAAGAGTCTTGGGAATAGTAAAATGTTGATGAAAACAGTGGAACAGTGAAGACAGTAAAGTGTATGCAGAAAATTTGGGTTCTTACTAAGTGGGACCCTATCAAGGCTGATCACAGTGGGGGCAGCCTCAGAGTTGGTGGCCAATGGCCTTTACTGCTGACAGACTGTGAGCATCACCCTCTTGGAAGTAATCACTGAGTGCCTGTGAGTCCTGCAGCCATAGTCTTCTCCCCCCTCATCCCAAGAAGGGCTCTGTTTGGCTAAGAGGTCATCTTTCCCTTCAGATCAGGTGTCAGGATGAAGTCTGGAAAATAAGAGTGCAAGTTCTTGATTTCATGTTCTTTTTATTTTTTAATTAATTAATTAATTAGTTAATTTTTTTGCTGGTCCTATGAGTAAGGAGGAGAAATTTGTACAGGATAGTGGTAGGAGGGATGACAGTGAGCCATGAAGAGCCACGGGAAGCAGGTGCATCTCCATGCTAATGCGATCCTGTGTTCCTCAGCACACCTGAGGAGCTCTAGCTTTTTATCTCAAAGTAACCCAGTATGCAGGGGGAGAATTTCTCTGCTCCCAGCTTCTAAAGAGTTGTATTGAGCAACTGTGAATAAAAAACAATTAAATTTGCTAAAGGTCTGAGAAATCAGATCTAATCTCTTTGGGGACTTGGAAAAAACAAGCAAACAAAAGAGCTGAGTTATCGATTGCTGCATTTCAGCGGCTCTTAATCTGAAATGAAATCAGCCTGGGCTTGGGCCCAAAGGCCAGAAACCCTGATATCCATTCTCCCCTTGTCAGAAGGCCCACCTGTCAGAACAACGCTTCCCTGCTCAACAACTAAATTAGTAGGCAGGTGGCAGGTTGCAGAGAGCTGCAGCCATTGGGCTTTCTTGGGGCACAAAAGGCAGAGGAAGAACTGGAATATTTTCTTAAGTGTAAAGCAGTGAAGCAAATTGAGTTCACAGGGTCAACATTACTCTTCCTCACCATATCGACAGAAGCACCTAATCTGGCCAGCAGCACTGTGCCTTGATCCTTATATTTCCCTTTTATGAGGTGCTGTCACTCTATTATCTTCCCCCAAGTTGGTCTTTACCCCTTTGACCTTCAGAGGTGGAGAGGGAGGAAGGCAGCAGGACTGGTGGTGGGTGCTTACCAGGGAGGAGAAAGACTTTGACCTTGAATAAACTAGATATTTAGCCTTCCCTGAGTTCAGGTTGTGTCTAGGATAAAATGAGGGTAGTAGGGGTCTCACCAGCTTGTCTAGTTCTGAAGCAGAAGACTGGTATCTGAGGTCAAGGTATCTAATTTATTTTTTGTTTGTTGTGTTGTGTTTTATTTTGATTTGTTTTGGTAACTGTAAGAAAGGTCATTTCATAGTCTCCAAAACAAACCAAATGAATTTCTGGTATAAAAAAATGTGAATCTTTCAACAAAGATCTAGCAGACAAGTTAGAATGTCTTGAAAGTTATAGCTTCTCAGTTTACCTTCTTAGATCCAGAAACAAGAAAGAGGAAAATGCTCAATACTTATTTTTAGGGAGACCCTTTTGCCTTCATCCATTCAGGTTGCTATAACAGAATACTATAGACTGAATGGTTTTTAAACAACAGAAATTTATTTCTTGGAGTCCTGGAAGGTAGAAGTTTAAGATCAGGGTCTAGCAGATTCAGTGTCTGGTGAGGGCTCACTTCTTGGTTCACAGATAACCATCCTCTCACTGTGTCCTTGTGTGGCTGAAGGGGCAAGGGAGCTCCCTGGAGTCCCTTGATAAGGGCACTAATTTCTTTGACGATGGCTCCACACTCATCACCTAATGTCTCTCAGAGACCCCACCTCTGAATACCATCACATGAGGAATTAGGTGTCGATGTATGAATTTTGGGAGAATGCTACCTTCAGTCTTTAGCACTTTTGAACTGTGCTCCCCAGGAAACTACAAGGCAGATGAATCTGAAAATTTGAAGATTTATAGTTTAAATTATTAATTCATCATGAATAGGATTAGACCTCACCTCCATGCACCCTGTCCATCAATGTTCTGCACACATCCCAGATTCACTTTGATTCACAGCTGACTTCTTTAATTTTTTAAGTATTTATTTATTTTTGAGGGAGGGGGAGAAAGAGAGAGAGAGAGAGGGAACACAAACAGGGGAGGGGCAGGGAGAGATGGAGACACAGAATCTAAAGCAGGCTTCAGGCTCCAAGCAGTCAGCACAGAGCCTGACATGGGGCTTGAACCTGTGAACCGTGAGATCAAGACCTGAGCTAAAAGCAGACAGTTAACCAACTGAGATACCCAGGCACCCCCACAGCTAAACTTCTTGAAATTGGGTCTCCAAATCTTATTTCTCAGTGTACTGCAAATCAGGTTTTATTGTGACCACTGGAAAACCATATCTTACCATTGACTAAGCTTCCTATTCCTTGTTAAACTTAATTTTCTTGAAGGAGTTGGCATAGTAGATCACTCCTTCCTTGAAGTGATTCTCAATCTTGATGTCTTAAAAGTAGATGTATTCTTGCCAAGGGGCTCTCACTTAAGATCTAGGTGATGGTAACACTCTATATGGCTGAGGAGGACAGCTGGAAACAAACCTATGGATTCCCTGAGCCACATAGTGGAGAGATGGACAAGAGAAGACAGTCTCCTCAGAAAGGAGTGCAAAGAGCACTGGACAGGTGGAAAAAACACCTGGATTCTCTTTCACTTCAAAGTTATGGGTAAGGTCCAAATAACCCTCAGATTCTTATCTGTAAATAGGGATAGGTTACTAGTTTTGCTGGGATGTTGTAAGAATTCAGTAAGTGTCCAAAGTATTTTCACAAGTCATTCATGAGCTCAGATTTTGGACATCATTACTTTTAAAAAAAATTTTTAATGTTTATTTATTTTTTGAGAGAGACAGACAGTCAGAGTGTGAGCAGGGGAGGGGCAGAGAGAGAGAGGGAGACACAGAATCTGAAGCAGGCTCCAGGCTCCAAGCTGTCAGCACAGAGCCCAATGCGGGGCTCAAATTCATAAGCTGTGAGACCATGACCTGAACTGGAGTCAGACGCTCAACTGACTGAGCCACCCAGGCGCCCCTGGACATCATTACTTTTTAGAGTAATAATCTGTAACATCTGTAATTATAATGATAATTACAGTTATGAAAAAATATGAATAACAAGGGCGCAAAGTAACACAAAATAAGTAAGCTGTATACTTAAACAGGAATGTTGAAACAAATAAAAAAAAAATAGGGAACACTAAAGACACTTGAATTGGCAACTCTGGTATTTCCATACATGCTATGTGAACATTTATCAAACTAGGGGTCTTTCATGAAAGAAATGCTGAAAAATGCATTTTGCCTACTCTCTGTACCACCAGGGTTTTTTTTTCCCCCCACACAGTATTTCTCTAATGTACTTATTCAGTAGGATTTATAATACAATTATGAATTCATGTCATAAACCTATCCTCATTTCCAGAAATAGGTCGCATTTCTCTCCAATGTGTCCCCAGGCACTCTGATCTTACACTGATCATGGCACTGACAGGGCCACTGTTGGTTTACTTCTCAGTCTGCCTCAAATGTTATTTGAATTTCTGAAGGATGGGGATGGTATCTTGTTCACTATGCCTCCGCTAGCTAGTATAGTGTGAAACACTTAAGTTGTGCTCAAAAGGTATTTGCTAGCTACTCATGCATTCATTCAATCATTCATTCCATTTATTTGTGGAGTGCCTTTCACTGTGCTGGGCCCTGGACGTGCAGCAGTGTCAGTCAGGCTTAGTCATATAGACTCTAGATGTGCAGAGCCTAGCCATAAGGAATGATTTAATTAAAATTGCAGTAAATACAACAATTCAAAAATGTAATGTGCTAGGAGAATATACACAGGGATTCCCAACCATGTAAAGGGCATAGGAAAGGGTTTTCGAGGAAATTACATTAAAATCTAAAATCTAAGGGTTGGGGGTGTGAATGGTGGAGAGGGAATAATCCAGACTGAAAGAGCTACAGAAAGCCTGTGATGGGAGGATGTGTCTGGAACACCAAAACTACAAAACACCTGAGCCCCAGATAGGCAAGAAGACTGACTTCCTCTGGGCTGCCAAGTCAATTAACAGCAGAGGAGGGACTGGAATCCAGGGTTTTACTCCCAGGCTACACAGGACAACATATAGCTGTGATCCAGAAGACAGAAAGCCTTGAGCAATTTGAGAGTGACAGTGGGCAAAGATCCAGACTGATTACAGAAAAGGGAAGCAGCAAGTTCATTGGGACTAAATGGTTCTTCTTCAGCAAGACATCTGTCCTGTACCTTATCACAGCGCTCAGATGGCAGGATTGGAGCTGACAGGTCCTGGGCCCCATGGCGCACCCTGCCCATTTTCCTCTGTTAGATATCTTCCCTGCAGTTTACAGCCCTGGGGGCCTTACTGGGCCCCAAGCCCTGAATAACCTGCCTCCCCCAGAATGCTGTCTCTCAGCAGGATCCTGCAGGTTGCCACCCTAATAGTCTGTCTCCCCACAGGCCTCCTAAACCCATTGCTGGATCCCAGTCGGGATTTCCCTATCCACTGGGCTGTCCCCTGAGGTATACTGCAGTCTCCTACAAGCTGCAGGGAGATAGGCTATGGTGATTCATGGTAGCTTGATTTGTAGCAGCTCAGTGCAAAGTATCGCAGAGACCTGCAAAAATCCCCATGGTCTTGATTATGTTTGCCTTTTGCTGTTTATCAGTGGTACCTGTCTGTTTTTATAGCCACTCCTCAGCTACACTCAGCACTGCAGCTTTCCTGATGGCAATCACTCCCTAAGAGTATGGCTTTCCCATTTGGGCTTTGTGGGAGGTGGGAGGGGACAGAAAGAAAAGAGGATCCAGATGTGGAGTTATTCATCCAACACTGTGAGGGCTACTGCCCTGGTTGAGGCACATGTCCCTTGATATTTTCTTGTTCAAGACACGCTCCACCCCTACATCTTCTCATATATTCACATTTAACTTTGTGGGAGGTGGAGGAGAATGACAGGCAGGTAAGTTAAAAAAGATACCTCTAAGCAAAGACAAATTGAGGTTAATGATCTCCTTATCTGCCTCCCTCCATAAATATGGAGTTTCAAGAAAACCAGTGACTCTTGTGCTCATGAACTACCCCCAGCCACATGCTGTCCACACATTAGTCCACACGTTAATTCAGTAAATACTTCTCATCTTACTTGATTCTCACAACCACCCTAAGATTTGGATGAAGTAGGTTGGTTTATATGTCAATTTCACAGATGAACAGGTGATCTTCTCCAGGTTACACAAAGCCTGGAGCCCTACGTCTTCCCACAATGCCCCCCCACCAACTCCTCACCTTCCCACCACACTCCACTGCATCCCATCTCCCCTACACTGCTCTCTACCTCTTCCTCCCCCTCAGCACCTCCCACCTCCTCCTTCCCACTCCTGAATCCTCTCATTTCCCAGCTCCCCTGCCACACCCCAACACTCCCCACCATTCCCCACCTCCCCCACACCACCCCTAACTCCTCTTCCCTGCAGCATCTCCTACCTCTTCCCCCCCACTCATGACCCTGCTCTCTCCCCAGCTCTCCCACCACACCCCAACACTACCCACAACTCCCCACCACCCCCACAACCCTCTATCTCCTTGCCTCCTACCCCTATAACCTCCTACCTCTCCCCATCATCCACCACCCCCATTTCACCCTACCTCCCAAGCCACTTTTTCTTGAACTTTCTTGTTTTGGGTGATGGAAGAAGGGTTGATGAAAGGGACTTACAAAATAAAATTTCAAGGAAGAAACACTTTTACACTTAATGACTCTTATTTGAGAGTTTTAAAAATATTTGTTTTAAAAATGTTTAGGGGCAACTGGGTGGCTCAGTCAGTTGAACATCTGACTTTGATTTTGGCTCAGGTTATGATCCCAAGGTCATGGGATTGAGCCCCAAATGGGGCTCTGCACTGAGTGTGGAGCCTGCTTAAGATTCTCTCTCTCTCTCTCTCTCTCTCTCTCTCTCTCTCTCTCTCTCTGTCTCTCTCTCTGCCCCTCTCCTTCTCTTGCAAGATCTCTCTCTCTCTCTCTCTCTCTCTCTCAAAAAAATTAAAAATTTAAAAATGTTTGATGATTATAGGGGATTTTAAACCTACATAGAGGGGAAGGATTCCACTCTCTGCACTTCCAAGGCCTCTTTAACCATTATGAATTTTTACCAATAATAACACTATAGTAGTGGTGGGGGTGGGGAGTACTTAATTCCTCTACAAGGAGAGAACTGTCATTTTTGATGTAAGAAGATAGTCCTTAGGATGAAGTTGTATGTAGACAAATTCATTCATTCCTTTATTTTCTGCTAGGCACTGGGGAAATAATGGTTAAAAAACCAAGACCCATACCTCAATGGACTCTGCAGTCTAGTGGGGGAGACAGATAATAAATGAATAATTTTCTCATTAAAAATTGTGATGATTGCTCAGAAGAAGAACAAATTTCTGTGAGAGAAACTGACATAGGGCCTGTTTTATATCGGAGGGTGTCAGAAAAGACATTTTTGAGGAAGCAACAATTGAATTGAGAATGCAAAGAGATAAACTCTTGGCCTATTTAAAAGAGATTAATGAATTATTCAAGGTCACGTCTCTGGGACATAGTAGAATTAGGGCTAGGGGTCAAAGGACCTCAAATCTATGACTGAAAAAAGAATATTATTTTTTATCAAAATAATTAAATACCAATAGTAGTGCAAGTGTAATTCAAACAAAACAAAACAAAACAAAACAAATGGCCTCACGGTCCTCATCCAGGAATCCCATTCTCCATAGGCAGCCATCTTCAACTGCCATTCTGTGTATTTATCTTCAGATTTCTAAATAGCATGATTGTAAATCTACTTTATAAATTCCAAATATTAATTTGCTACAGAGAATGTAGCTTTACAACTCTTACATACCCCCTATTACATTTACTTCTCATATTTTCTTAACATGTAGTTTTACATCACAGTTTTGGCTGAATCAATAGTCAATATTCAAATTATCAATATAATGCAAGTCAAATCAAGTGAATCATGATTCCATTGCTTTCTTAGACAGCTTGTTCCACTTTCTGGAGCAACTTAATTGTGTGTGTGTGTGTGTGTGTGTGTGTGTGTGTGCGTGTGTGTGTGTGTGTATGTGTATGCCTGTTTTCTCCAGAATTTTTTCCCTTGCACTGCATAAAAGTTGCAAGTATGAGGTAGCCTAATGCTTCTCATTATTGTTGTTTGTAGTATTTATCTAAAAGTCTGTCTTCTAGAACCCTCAACTGTCCTCATCCAGTTTGAGCTGGGTGCTCCCCATGCCTGCTTCACAGTTCTCACCCAGAAATTCCCCATTACAGTCATCTGGTGCCCCTCTCCCAGGTTGGAATATCTGTTTCTAGGACACTATGAGTTCTTTTTTCTTGATGTCAGTTATTTCCTGAGGGACACGTTGACAACTTGCTTGTTTGAAAAAATATATGTCTTTCTTCACACATTATCCTTAGTTTGCTTTGATATAGAATTCTTACCTCAAAAAGTCTTTACCTCAATTTTCTTTATTATCCTGTATCTTCCAAGGGGGGATGCTTAGAAATGTGCCACTCTGGTTTCTGATTCTGTCTGTGACCTATATTTTTTCCTAAGAAGGTCTTAGGCAATTCTCTCTATCCCTGGTATTTTGGAATTTCTTTATACAGTGGCTTGGTGTGGAAATTTGCTTTTATTTTTATTTATTTTTATTTTTTTTTAATTTGTTCTCATGGCTACTTGCTAAATTCCTTTTCAGTTAGTTTCGGAAACTTACATTTTGGTATTTATTTAATTTTCTCTGCTTTTTTTTTTTTTTTTCTCTTTTTCCTTCTGGATGTCCCATTAAATGGAGTTTGTATTTTTTAAAAAATATTCTTCCGTTTCTATTTTCTATATTTGTGTCCCACTCTCTGGGAGAGTTCCTCAACTTTATCATGCTATGGGTAAAATTAATATTACTTAATTTCTTTTTTAGCTAAACATTTTTAATTTCCAAGAGTCCTTTCTTATTTTCCACTTAGTATTTGTTTTTGAGAGGTAAATGCTTAGAAGCTCTTTGGAAGTTTATATGTGACCAAACTGACCAGGGGGCTTTATTGTAAGCTAATGGTGAGAAGCCAGACATTTTGTTGGGGAACGCTAAAGTCTTGACAATTTTGCACTATTCTTGTGCGGGCATTTTTTTTCAGAGGAGACTCTTCCAATCTGCTTAAATCCTGCTTATCTCTAATTCTACTGTGCCTTCTCTCCGATTGGTTCTCTTATTGAACGTGCATCAGGATTACCTGCAGGGCTGGTTAAGATGCAGATTGCTGGGTCTATTGCACAGATGTTCTGATTCAATAACTCTGGGGTGGGGCCTGGGAATCTGCACTTATAACAAGTTCTCAGGTGACACTGATGCTATTGATTTGGGGACCACATTTTTAAAAATCACTGCCCTAGAGAATAAGCTTTCCATCTCTTACCAGGATAGAAGTCTTGCTCCTTGGTCTGAGAGAGGATTTAGGGAATGTAACCTTTCCTCAGAGAGACTTTCAACAGTATCCTTGTTTCCTGCCTGATCCATTACCACAGCCTCCATAAATATATGGTGAGTATTTCTAGAGGTTCGCAGCCTGAATCAGCTTACTTCTCCCATCCAGACATTGCAGTTTTAACTTTCCTTGCTTGGCTAAATCAGTTACTATTCATTCATCTGCTCTCCATTCTATACAATTTTGTCAACATACTTCATCTGCTGATGTTTTCTCTCTTGTTTAATCTGTCTATACTGATTTTTTCTTTACTGCTATTTTAGAGAGGTATTGGAAGAAAGTAGAACTTAACACAGTTCTTCAGGACATGTAGTCATGTCAAGATTATTTTGATTGCAGGACATTGCCTCCCTTCCCCTGATTAAACACAACTCTCATTGGCCATCCGCTTAGAATGAGCTGATGCTGTCTTCAACCAAAACCCAGAGACCATGAATGTGCCATTATCCTAATCACGCAAAGCACTCTCATTTCCATTCCTGCTGAGGGAGGAACGCTTCCCAGAACTAAAATCCCAACCCCTAAAAGAAGAAAAGGCAGTTTGATGTTTTCTTCACTGTTTGGAAATTTTTCTAGCACAACAAGCTGTTTATCCTTCACTCTGGTTCTTATTGAATTAAGTAGGGAGAAAAGAAATCAATTCACTCTCCATATGCTGCACGGTAAAAACCACCACTCACTAAACACTATGGAATATGTAGGAAAGAGGAAAAAAGATAAATCCATCAACTAACAAGATAAGTGCCTTGTTCCTCCATCTGTTACTGTTGTGTCCTTATCTGGGATAGGAGCATGGCAGCCACGATATATCTTGTGTCAGGTATTATATTCCAAAGTCATATGAATGAATTTTCATGCTAGTAACCATCCATGATCTAGCTCAGCCACAGCTAAATTTGTCCTAAGGCACCACCTGTCTTTTTGCATTTGAAAGTCCATTGAATTCACAGGCAGGAATAGGGTTGGCTGCTGCTACTGCTGGGCGATAGTATCTATCTCATAGCTTTTCCAGCATGGTTCTCTCTCTGCTGAGCATGGGCTGGTAGTGATGACTTAGTTGATTCACCTCTGAGGAAGTGCTGGTGTCCTTACAGGAAACAGGACAAAATTGGAAACCAGGATAAAACATATATAGAGATTCTGTGTAAGGGTACATCAACAATGATTAAATCATTGATTAGATGATTGATTAGATGTACCACTTCTTAGATCACTGGGGAAAACTTCAGAATAGTGTTCAATTAGAATGACATCCCAGGCTCTTCAGCAGTCCCAATTATACTGTGATGATTTCCTCATTCAAAAACAGAGTTTATTTTGAGGACTCAGCCTTTACTGAGCATCCAGGTGCAAAAACAGAGATGATGACACGTGGCATTGGAACTCGTGATTTTGGCATTTCTGACAAGGGCTGAAATCTCAGTATATAGATATAGCTTGTTTGGATCCGTAGTTGAAACTGAGCCTCAGATTTTATTGTAGAGATTGTGTAACTCATCACGTATTATCATTACCATCATCATCATCATCATCATCATCCTTGACAATGATGGCAGCAGCAACAACACTACGACAGAGTGTGCATTGCAGATTTCAGCCTTTACTGTGTCCATCCTTGTTGTCATAACCTGACAGCACCTACTAAATTCAGTGTGCTGGAGAGGGTTACTTAGGCTATAGTGCTCATGAGTTAGATTTGCTTCAGGAATCCAGGTGAAAAACAATGAGCAACTCAACTTTGTTAGTGCTAAGGTGTTGGAAAGAAGGGAAACAGGTTGGAAATAAAGACTGATTATACCATGATATGATAAAGAAGAGTAGAAAGTGAGGTGTGCCTTCTAGACTTCTAGCTAAGATGCCTGGGTTTGTGGTTGTACCACATTTGGAGAATAGGAAAAAATAGGTCATATTTATAGAGGAAAGCCTCAGTTTTCTTTGGAATATATTGAGATTGAGATGCCTATGAGTCATCCAACAAGGGCTGTCCTGCAAGCAATGAGTATAAAACTTACTGGAAATACCTAGAGATACAGACATAGACATGGGACCATCAGTGTACAGGTGGCATGGTAGGCCATCTTCTTGATGGTCCCCAATGGTTCCCATTACTGACTTCACACCTTGTGTAATGTCTTCCCCTTGAGGTGGGCTGGACTTACGGATTGACTTCTAATTGTATCTAATTGTAGTAGACTACAGCAGAAGTAATGGGATATCACTTCCAAGACTGTGTTATAATAGTATTGTGTCTTCTACCTCGGGATGTCTTTATCAGTCCCTCTTGGAAGGAGAAGAAGACCCCTCTCCCCCATTCCTCCAATTGTGCCTTCTGGTGAAACCACACCCTTGCCCAACAGCTTGAATACAGCCTCATGAGAGATCTTGAGTCAGAGGCACTCAGCTAAGTCTCTTTCTGATTCCTGACCCACAGAAACCATAGAATAATAAATGTTTGCAGTATTAATTTGTTGAGTATTAAGGCATTTATTACATAGCAATGCATTACTAAAATAGGTAATTAAAATTATGAGAATATTGAGCCCATCCAGGAGGATGGTGTAGAGAAAAGTAGAACCCTGATGCTCATCAATGTTTAGGTAGACAAAAGAATGGAGGATGAAGAAGAGGAAGAGGAGGAGGGGAAGGAGGAGGTAGGAGGAGGAAGAAGAGGAAGAAGAAGAAAAAGGAGAAGAAGAAGAAAAAGGGGAGGGAGAGGGAGAAAAGTAGGGGGATAAAAACCAGATGACAGTGGAATGATGAATAACTGGCATGTGAGAAGGGGAGAGGGAGATCATAGACTATATTTTTTGTGCTTCTTTTGGTTGTTTTGTTTGTCAGTTGATTATTTTTACTGTTTTGAGACAAATGATTGAGGAAGGGGAAGGATTGGTTTATAAAGGAATACATGGCATAAGATGACAATTATTCATTATTTATGTACCTGAATGTGTTTATGATTACAATAGGTCCAGAAGAATAGGGAAAGTGGAAATTTCAGCATATGTTAGGGGTGACCAAAGGGAGAAAACCACAGAGAAATGGGAGAAGGTAGAGTCAAGTACACAGGTAGAGGCATTTGACCTAAATAGAACTGTAGCTCATCAGTTAAAACTGGAGGAAAGATGTAAGGGAAGACTAAATGTGGGCATAAATATGCTTCTGGAAAGGAGGATGAGAAATTGTGGTAAATTATATTTGACCTTGATTTACTTATCAAAGCAGGAAGGATGCATAACAAGACAGTGCTTTTCAAACTTTATATTCATCCCTAATGAGAAATAAGAGTTAATACACATCCCTAGCAATCTGGAGTCATAGCACAAAGTGGTCAGCAGCAAGCTCAAAAACTAAAATTAATTATTAATACTTACTATTTGTATTATATTCATGTTCTAGCCATGTCTTAATTATGTTTTGAATTTGCTATAATGTTTAGCTTTCTTACAAAATTATTCAAATAAGTGTATGTTTCTGAAGGCTGCATTATATCTCTCTTGCAGTATGTTTATCTTGACACATTGGCTTGTGCCCCTAAGGGTATTTATAGAGCAGTTTGAAAGTTCCAGCATTAAACCATTAGCACCCACTGACACATTAGCTCAATCAGATTTTGAGATTCATTCAGTTCTCAATGGTCACCATGGGAAGCACAGAGCTTCATCCAAGTCAATGAATGAGAAAAAGAAAATTTATATGTAGTTGGGGAGATAGGTTAAGAAAGCAGAGGGAACAATCTTAAGCCTGGGGTGATATTTCTAGAATTGGGCAGGTCTCTTTGTTGAACCAGGGGTGTCGTTGTGGAGCATCATGAGGGAGCTGATCTTTGAGGGCAGGCATGGCATATGGCAATCAACTCCAAAGTGTGTGAGTAGGCTATAAATAGATGGGAGTTGTTGAGGGGTGTAATGGTGTAAACTTACACCATTGACAGGCAAGGTCAATTAACAAGTCATGCAAGATGAGACTTACATATACCATCCGACCTCCTTTGCTTTTCAGGGACAACATACAAATTATTATAAGCCCAATTTTTTTTTTTTTTTTCTGTTCAGGGGTTGGCAAACTAAGGCCCAGTGGTCAAATCCAGTCTGTCATTTATTTTAGGAAGAAAAAAAAAGTTTCATGGGAATATAGCTAGGTTTATTAGCTGACGTATTGTCCATGGTTGTTTTTCCCTATAATGACAGATTTTAGTAATTGTGACAATGACTTTATGGTCCACCACGCCTAAAATATTTACTACCTGTCTATTTATAGAAAAAGACCCCAAATCTAGATTGACCTATCTTACAAGATAAAACTTAATGAGTTTTGCAGATCACTCCTGCTCATTTTCAACAATAATTCTGAGTTTCCAAATATTCAGTTTAAGACTCTTGAAGCCTCATGAAGGAAGGGCTATCTTGCACTTAAGAGATTTCTTGGGGCATTTGGACAGCTCAGTCAGTTGAACATCCAACTTTTTTGGTTCCGGTCATGATCTCTCAGTTTGTGAGTTCAAGCCCTGCATTGAGCTCTCTGCTGTCAGCACAGAGCCTGCTTCAGATCCTCTGTCAGCCTATCTCTCTGTCCCTCCCCATCTTGCATTCTCCCAGAAATAAATAAATATTAAAAATAAAAAGATATTTCTCAACCTTTACTTGATCCTCTTCTACAGTTTGGTAGTATAAGTCCATTAGAATTTTCTTTGCTTAAATACAGGTTTTTAAAACCTTATTTATTTATTTGAGTGAAATATATAGCAACGGAGGGGCAGAGAAAGAGGGAGATGGAGAATCCCAAGGAGGATCCATGCTATCAGATGGAGCCTGACTCACGGCTCAATCCCATGAAACATGAGATCATGGCCTGAGTTGAAATAAAGAGTCAGATGCTTAACTGACTGAGCCACCCAGGCACCCCTTTAAATACAGTTTTTACTCCAACAGAACTTTGTAAGTTCTGCTCAGCCTTACAACTGTTTCCCAAATTCTCCAATCTGCAGAATTTCTACTGAGAACCAGCCTTTGCATTGTCCCTGTTCACCCTTCTCAGCTGTTCTCCTTCTTTCAAATTTTACATTCTCTCCCTTTTAGAACTTCCAAGAAAGTATCCTCACATTCCTGGACACAAATTTTGCTCTTTCTCTCTTCTTTGATCCCAAGTAGAGAAGAAGACTCTACTAGTAAGCAAATATATATATATTTAATATTAATTCTTCATGTAAAATGCTTTACTCCAACCATTACATCCAGGCATACATTCATTCACCTTCCTCTCCTTCACTGTGGAAATCCAGAGCCTCTGGAGCCAAATGAAGCAAGTGTTTTACAGCCTCTCTTGTAGCACCGGACCGCCCTGTGTCCACCCAGAGCCTTCCTCAAGTCATACATACTTCTCTGATTCAGGGTTTGGGATGAAATCAAGTCTAAGTACGTGTATCAATGGCTAGTGCTGACTACATAGGATTTGCTGTGGTTAATGCAGTTTTTAAGACCTGGATGACTAATTACATGCTCAGCACATTTTGGGGCCTTCATTTTTACTGTTATCCAGAGAAATGTGCTTCCCAAGAAATGTGTTGTAATTTGAATAGGTCTCAGTTGTGACAGGGACCTAAGCTGAAATTTGGCTGGGGAACATCACAGCACACAGCCTTATTGTATTTAAAGGCATGTGGAAAATTCAGATTTAATTATGGCTAACTTTAAAAACCACTGAGGTCTAATTTGATGCATAGGGTCAGCAACTTGAATACAGATACTAGTCGTTTGGTTTTAGAAAATCTATTTATAGCATAACCTTAGAAGGTGGCACTGATTATCTGGACTCTATCCATTTGAGGGGTTATGACAGGTCCCCAACACCTGCAGTTTCTTATGCAATCTAGGCCATGAAGGTGGAAGTTAGAGGAAGGCCTAATATGTGGGCTTATATGGATGTGCAAGGCTCTCAGGCACCTTCTAACAACTTAACACAGAGCAATTCATTTTAAACCCTGTCTACTCCCAGAGCAGTTCCTTCATTGGGCTAGATTAGGGTATGAGGATATAGAAGAAAGAATGGATGTGACATTTACAGAGCACGTGCATGGGAGAAACTTTTCCAGACTCTTAATGCATGTTACATATGCCTACCATCCTTTGAGCACCTACTACATGGTGGTATAATGCTGGACTCTTTGTACCCATTAGCTATGTGGCAGGAGGGTGAGTATTACTGACCAGAATTACAGCTGCACTGCTTCTGACATGAAAAGCTGTCCCAGAGATTATTATGCACGGCCGGAAGCTTCCAGCTGCAGGACTATGAGCTTTGTTTGGTAGGAGGGATGGCATACATTTGATAGTGGAGAAAGCATTTGAAGGCTAGTAGGTGCCATGAGTGTGAAACTTCTGAGGAAAAATAATATGTGGTTAGGATTTTTAAGGACATTTCACTGTGTAATACATGCTATAACCTCTCTGTCTTCCCCTTTAATTATGCCTATATTCATTTCCACTGAGATCCTGAAACAGCATATTGCACCTGGCTGTGAGGGGATCCAGGTTTCTTTTTAGGTGTATGTTGCTACCTGTCTTGAACACCTACTATGTGCCAAGCACCATCCTAAATACATCATATTCATTTTCTCAGGTATTCCTCAAAAAAGTTCTTAGAAGTGGATACTATTCCTAAACCTAGACTTGGACAGGATAAGTACATTGTCTAAAATCATGGTGATAGTGACAGGCAAAGGTGGGTTTCCAATCAGGTTAGCTCCACTTCAGACCTTCCCATCTGTCTAGGGCATGCTGGTGAAACTGACAGAAGTCAGTAACCACGTCTGAATGGGCTGAGGGCAGAGAAGATGATGGAAAGCAAATGCATTTAAGTACTAGCTTAACTAAAAATAATGCCAGGAAGGAAAGGAAGTCACAGGATATAAATATGAATGTGTAATGCACACCAAAGCCCAAAATAATTATTTTTGCTTTAAATATCCTGCCATTTTATATGATCCATACTAAAGCTCCCCTCTCCTAAACATGGATTGTTGAGTTATTTGTGTTTGCACGTGGATGCATCTTCTCATTTTGTGATAATTTTCATGAATTGTGAATATGTGAATATTACAGCTTGGTGTGGGCATGACCAAAGATGGTTATGGATCCCCTAACTTGCTTCTTAGACCCCTAAAGGTGAAAGTTGGGGGTAGTTCCTTCTTTTCTTGGCTTTTCCTTGGGTCTATGCTTCGGTTTGTCATTTTATCTTTTCAGAGTTCATGTACTTACCACTGAATTAAAGGATGTCTTTTTCCTTTGCTTCCCATGTGGCCCTGGCGATTTTGGTTATCTTCAGAGGCTCTCAGATCCCTACTCCAATTTCAATTTGAACACTCCCTGTGGTTGTGCAGGCTGGGCTAAAGAATCAATTCCTAATCCCCACATTAACACCAATGCATCTCTTTCCTGAGCGCTGCCATTGGCTGCTCTTGGGGGAGAGAGGGAGGGAGAATTGAGCAATCTTTCAGAAGAATAAATATGGTTTGTTTGTATTTGTATTTGCTTCTACGTTGAATTCTGATTGCATCCTGTGCCTTGACACTGCAATTATTATTAATTTCCCCCGTCTGCTCTTCGATTCTTGCTGCCACAAAGACGAAATGATGGATAATGTTAGATGTGGTAATTGGATGAGTTGGGGGAAGGGAGGGGTAGTGAAAGACAGATGTTTCATTATGAGATTTTGAATCTCAGTTTGGGCCTCCAGAGCAGGGACCTGAAATGAAGCTGCATTTGGGCAATGAGGATGAGGAGGGAGCCGAACCTGGCACTCCTGTGTCTGTACTTCACTTATTCTCCTTGAACCTTTGTGTCTCGGGCAGTTAGATTTTATACCCATTTATGGTAAATACTAGAAAGCAAATACGAGAGAACATAGAAACTTGGACCATCCTGATTCTCAGGCTGCTGCATCCCCACTTTGTGGTGCATCAGGTCACACAGCCTGACTCGGTGACCATAGCCAGACTATGTCCTGTTGGCTGGTAAAGTCAGGTCACTCTTGCTTGCAGTATCTCCTGATTTGAGATTACAGATGTGGATTTCATAGCCCTTGCAGAGTGCCAAATCTTAGAGTTTAAGAGGCTAGTTTCTGATGAAGAAGCAGCTCGGGGGACTGCTCTGCACTTGACCCTCCCCCAGTTCATGCTGTCTTTATGCCATTTGAACCCTGAGTGAGGAGCCTGGTGGTGGAATAGCCAGTCACTGCTGTATCACTTTCCCCTCAGTCTCTCCTGGACAGTCTGACCTCTACCCTGAGAACTCTTCTATACACCTGGGCTTGTGCTCACTTGGCATGCTGTCCCTGCCTCACAAACACCAGCTTCTAGTGTGAAGAGGGACAGCAGGAGAAAGCCATGTCCCTAGAATATATACCTGTGTATGTGGTGCAGTCCTTCCTGTGCCTCTAGGCATGATATTTCCAGCGTGAGGTGGTAGAATCTGAAACCAAGGAAAGAAGGTGGATTCTCCCCTCTCTGGGGAACAGGAAGACCTTCCAGGTAATGACAAGAGCCCTCACTCACAAGGAAACCAGCAGAAGAAGCCACACTTGCAGTTTTGTCTTTGCTGTGTAGTTCTAACTGTTGTTCAAGCCATGTGGAAGAAAAAGCAGTGCCTTGAGCCAGAGAAGCCTTTTGCCTGTTCCCATGTGTGCTTTACAACACCACCACACAATTCTCCAATTCTCAGTGGACTCTGACTGGGGTCCTACAATTTAACTCCATTTTGATGACACCTCTCCAGAGAGAGTATCAGTTCCCACAGGTAAAGGGCTCAGTCCCACAAGGCTGCCCCAACTTCATACACCAAACCTAGATCCAGGATTCACCTATGCTTCTCACTGACTGCCCTAAATTGGTGGTTCCCGTGACCTCCCCATCGGGTACAATCAATTTGCTAGAGTAGCTTATAGAACTCAGAGAAATATTTACTTGAAATTAACAGTTTATTATAAAGAATGTTGTAAAGGGTACAGTGAACAGCCAGACACAGAGGTACATAGAGGAGGTCCAGAAGGATCCCAAGTGCAGGAACTTCAGTCCCTGAGAAACTGGCATGTGCCATCCTCTAGGCAGATGGATGCATTCACCAACCCAGAGCTCATCAAAGCTCCTTCGAGAATTTTTATAAAGCTTAATTGGCAGCCTCCTCCTTCCCTTCCCCAGAAGTCAATGGGTGGTGCTGAAAGTTCAAGACTTCTCAATCACCTATTCTTGCTAGTGACCAGCCCCATCCTGATGTTATCTGGAGGCCACAGCCTAAGTCACATTGGTATATGAGCACCCTCATTGCTATCAAATAGGGGCTTCTTATGAATGACACTTCCCTCATTCATAAAATTCTTGTGGTTTGAGGGTCTGCACCTGGAACTGAGACAATGATCAAATGTATTTCTTATCACACCTGTCCCTGAGATGGCCCTCTCACAGCCTTTCCATTCAGGCCTGAAGTTTCCTGCTGTGCCCCCAGCCAAAAGGACTGTGATGCTAGTGACCCCAAGTCTCATGAAAAAAGCCACTAAATGATAATGCCTTTGACCTAAACTGGACTGGACCACAACAGAGCTGGAGACCTGGTGGCCATAGTTATCTCGGGGAATCTTGCTGGGGACGTCTCTTCTCAGACCCTGCTTCTGCTTGGGAGAAAGTTCTTGTTCCTTCTCCACGAACACTCCAGGGCATAGTAGCAGGGCTCACAATGCACAAATACAAAAAAGAAGGGAGACAGAGCATTGTAGTGAACAGGAAGCATTTGGCAAACAAAGGACTACAATAGGCGATCTCAGGGAAGGGAAGGAGGGAGAGTCTTGGGGGCTCTGAGCTATAAATCGGTGCAGTCAGATTAGGTGCTTACATTTATTTTTTTCTCATCAGCACAGACACTGTTTTTGGTAATGGAGCTGCCGTGCAGTAACTCAGGCATGAGATTAGCAAAAGAGGAAGGACAGCCCAGGAGATGCTGTTTGCTGGGCAAGTATGGGTGAGAGGAGCCTGGGGGAGCCTCCCTAGTGGGCTCCAGTGGACGGACACTGGGACTTGCATTTCTCATTTATAGACTGGGAAGGGGCCCTAGAGATAATTAGAGTCCAGCTTCCTCATTTTGCAAAGGCGAGCAGAAGCCCGGATTAATGACGGACTTGCCTAAGATCACACAGCAAGCTTGTTGCAGAGCCTGGGCCAGTATTTGGGGGGCAGTAAATATTCCTTTACAGCATGCTTTTCCTCTCTGTAGCCTTGCCTATAGGGGGCTATCATTGCAGGAAAGAGAAAGCATGAGGTAAATGCACAGCCAGCTGGCAGCTTCAGCATCGCCCAGATCTTCATCTCCTTCATCTTTTGCAATCACACCCTCTCTCCTTTCCTAATTAAGTCGCACTTTCTCTCTGTCCTTGTGGTAATTTCCATGAGCTGACCCTTCAGAGGAGCATCTGTACGTGAGCGCGTGTGTGCACAGAATCAGCAGGGGCCCCGGTGATCTGGCCAATCACATACTCCCCGGGAGGGACAGCAACGTCTTTGGAATTCCCGCGTATCTCACGCATATGATCTGAGTGTGGGAAAGTTTGTCCCAACAAACAGGGCTGCGCCATCACTTAACCCTGGTTGCCAGATGCATGAGTCAGGGCAAGATGGCTCCTGTCTACTCACTGAACCCATTCAGTTCTACACACTTCCTCTGCATTTACTCAAACTAGCATTGGGTTTGGAGACCTGAAATCCCAGACATCCAGGTATGCATAGGTAGGGTATCATCACTTCTTGAGAGAGTCACTGTTCTAGGGCCACAGCTGGAGTTCTTAACATCTTTTCTCCTCCTTTCTTATAGACCTCAGAGTAAGCTACTTTGTTTAAAGTTGCCACACTTATGTGGTCCCTCAAAAAACTTTCTCAAAGGCTAAACTGCCATGTGGAACAGTCTTCCCAAGTACCCCAGCACCTCCTTGTCTCTGCTAACTCCTCTCTCAGTCCTCAGATTGCTTTCCATCCATCCAGTAGATGGAGAAGAAAACCAGGTTTTTACATATAAGGGGAGGGATTCACACTGAGAAGCTCATGGGCCAGACTTGAAAGTGGTGCATGGTTCCTGTGGGTTCTGTTGGCCAGAACTCAGTCATAGCAAACTACCCATGCCACTCCTAGCTGCCTCTCACCTCATTCTGGGCCATGCTACCTAGAACCCTCCTCCATTTTTCATTTAATTAATTCCTACTCTGTCAGATTCCAAGGCAGGTTTTGGTTTTACCTCCAAGAAGCCTCTCCCAAATCGCTAACCTGGGAGGTAGGACTACCCACATAGCCATGACACCTTGTACTGGCCTTAGAAAATTTATCATAGTGTTGGTGCTACCCATCCCTCTCTCTTAATGGGCCATGAGCATCTCATGGCCTGGACTGTACTCTTGTTTTTGGTTTTGCTTTGTTTTTTTGTTATTTATTTATTTATTCTTTTTTTTTTTTTGTATATTTCAGTGGTTCTTAATAGAAATTATAACTTAGAGTTAGTTGGAGGTCTTTTTAAATATCTGTGTTTGGGCCCTACCTGCAGATAATAAGTTAGAATCTTTGAGTATAAGGTCCTGATTTTTTTAAAGCTCAAATATTGGGGCACCTGGGTGGTCCAGTCAGTTGAGCATCCCACTTCAGGTCAGGTCATGATCTCACAGTTTGTGGGTTCAAGCCCAGCTTTGGGCTCTGTGATGACAGTTCAGAGCCTGGAGCCTGATTTGGATTCTGTGTCTGCCTCTCTCTCTCCCCCTCCCCCACTCGTGCTCTGTTTCTGTCTCTCAAAAATAAATAAATGTAAAAAAACATTTTTTTAAAGCTCAAATATTTATCCAGGGTTGAAAACCATTATAGAAGATGACTCAGCAATGTTTGTCAAAAGAATAAACGCTTCTTTCCAGCATTTAGGAATGCAAAGGAGATGACACAACACAATAGAGTTCTTCTGGTGTCCAGAAACTCCCTTGGGTAGATTAGGATGTAGTCTCTATACATAGAAATCAATCTGTATTAGTCATCTTCAAAAATCATTCAAACTTTTTCTATATATTATAAATTGGATATAATAAAATCCTTTTCTTCTGTTTATAGAATTAGAGGAAGAAGATATCTAGGTAGAGAAAGAAAAATAAATTAACCAAAATTTTATTATAAGCATGTATTGAGTGCCAACTCTATGCCTAATCCCAAATGGGACTTGGGGAGACATACACAGTATGAAAGTATGGATTTTCAATCTAGGTAGGAAAACCAAGCAGATGCACAAGACAAGAGTTTTATAGATGAGTATTTTCTGCAGATATTTTTAAGGAGTACATAACTTGGTACAGATAATTAGAGAAGAAGACAGCATACTATCAGGTGCTAATTATGCAGTGCAGAAAATAATATATGAGGAGTAAGAGGAGAGGGAAATCATCATAGGCTGAAGTTTCAGGGAAGGCTTTGCTAAGGAGAGAGGCTATGGGCTCAGGCTGGAAGGATGAGACCACACAAGACTTGGTGTGGGCAGAGGGATACTAGACCAGGCCAAGGGACTTGTATGTCCAGATGCAGAAATGGGCACATGCAGAAATGGGCACATGCAGCTGGACCTTTTTACAGAGGCAGGTTTGACTGGGACAAAAGGTATTTGGGGGGAAAGAACATGAGATCCATGTGCTTGGGGAGGGTGGACCAGATTACGAAGGGCTCTGAGACTGAAGCTGGAGAGGATGGGAAGCATCACTATTGTGTGATCTGGGGACACTGTGGTCACCAAGTGTTAGAAAGCAGATTCCGGCCACAGTGTGCATGAAGAGGAGTGTAAGGTTCAACAGCGGCACAGAGGCCCATAAACGACCACTTGGGTTATCTGAACGTGACACCAGTGGGCTCCACTCTGGTGGTGGTGGAGGGAGGGATGGGTATATGGCTTTAGGATAGTGAAGAACCCAGGGTCTCAACCTCTCTAGGATGGCTCACAGCAAAGCTTACAGCACCCACCACACAGACACTTACCTGGGCTTTGGTGCTGTTGCCCCATTTCCTTCTCATCCTTTCTTCTCATAGTCAGAGGTAATTTGGGATCCCTAGATTTGGAAGTGGGGAAGAACCTCATTTGGAAGGGATGGGGCCAGACGCACGGCAGGCTAGATGCTATTTTATCACTGTTAAAGTCTTCTGAATGTTTGGAGTTTTCTGAGCTTAATGGGCTGAGAAATAGAAACTCATTCAGTTGGCAGCAGCCTGGCCTCCCAGCCTGCTGCTTTCCTGCTGGAGCACTGGGGCAGCCTCCCTATCTGCAGGCTCCACTGTCTCCCAAAGATCTTCCATGATTAAGAAGCCTTAGCTTGAACACATTCTTTGCTCTTCCCAGAGCATTCCCCATTCTTTGCATGTGTGGTCTCAGGGGGAGTCCCCTGCTTTGAAGGCTTTCTCCTTTTGTGACTTGAAGAAAGACTTTCCCCTTCCCTGAGCCCAGAATCTCTGCAGAGGGCTACTCATTTCCAGTTGTGAACTGAATTTAAATGGGTTTGCAGGAAGCTTTCTGAACCAGGTGAAGTATGTGTTCTTGTTTGTAGAAAGGTGGGAGGAGTACCTTGTTTTCAATCGTGTAAAGGTAAGTGATAAGGTAGGAAAATATCTGCTGTGTAGAGAGTGTTCCCTAATGGAAGCTATTATTAAAATGGACTTTCATTTTCATTTCTGTGAAGACACTGAGGCTCAAGGGGCTTCTTTGTTTTCCCAAGACCCCCTGGATAGTTACAGTCCTTAGTGTGAGCCTAGCTCCTCTGAGATTCCTGAAAGCCCCATATCCTTGTCTTTTAGTGCAGACAGTGCTTAGAAATAGGCTGCACAGGTCCCTGTGATGCGTTTGGGTGGGATTGTATCATTCGTATGACTTTGACTGCTACTTTATCCAGTGACCCCTCAGGAAAAAAAAAAAAAATACTAACAATAACACTAATCATCTCTGTGGCCAAGATTCCCTGTGGGACTTTGCAATTTTCAGTGTCCTGGGTGATAAAGCACACAGGACTCTAGTTTCTTTTTGCTCTGGGACCAGCTCTTCTAAGACCATATTTCCATTATATTATCATATTTCAATGAGGTGGTCTGTCCTACAAAAATACACATGTTGTCGGAGTAGATACTTTCTGAATCTCTCAGCCTCCTCTCATGCCAGCAACATCCTGTCAGGACTGCCGGTCAGGACAGAAATCCAGATCATCAGCCCTGGACTCCTGGAACTCATGGCATGTAGAACTCTCTTAGAGGTGCATATCAAAAGCAGATATAGTTTGGGAAACTGTGAAATAGGAAACGGAAAAAAAATAATGCCTTCTGTAGAAAACCTAATGTCTACATCTTCCCAAGGGGTGCTTGAAAAAAAAGGAGGCCTCTCATGTATAATCAATTACAGTCAGTGATCTGAAATATTTCTCTTTTTTTTAAAGCTTGAAAAAAACAAAGCTTGAAGAACAGTAACTCGTTGATTAGTTACCTGGTACTAACCATTCCACCACAAATCACAGAGCAACTTTTCTGCATGAAGAGTAGAAACTGCTTTTCTCTAGTGGTGGAGAAGGACGAGAGACATAAAGAGAGAGGGAAAGACAACTACAAAGAAAAGAGTAGTTTTATTCAAGACACAAAACAAGCAAACAAAAGAAAAAGAGCTTTTCTGAGAATGACCAAGCCTGCAGGGACCTTACATAGTGTTCATATTGAAAGAATAAATTATGCCATCTCTAAATGCCCAGCATTTGCTCCAAATATCCACGTGATGAAGAGAACATAATAACTATAACATCCATGTGGTACCCCGGCTCTCAGGGGTGCAAGTGTGTCCCTCCGTTAGGGGTTGGGCTGAAGGAGAGGGAGGCTGGAGGGCCTGGAGACCCCTTGTGGGGTCCCTTCGTTCTGCATGGACAGGACTAATGGGTCCCACTTGCAGTAGCAGGTGGGTCAGTACACTGTGCTGAAAAAGCTGCTCCTCTCCTCCTTTCCAACTCTGGGACTTCTTTGGTGGTATCTCTTCCCTTTCCCACCTGGGGGCTTTTTTCTATCACATGCTGCTCCCCATCTCTAAGCAGGTATTTATTTTCTTTGACTTAAGAAAATTCTTTGTTTATACATTTATTTTTGAGAGAGAGAGAGAGAGAGAGAGAGAGAGATAGCACAAGTGGGGGAGGGTCAGAGAGAGAGAGAGAGACAGAATCTGAAGCAGGCTCCAGGCTCTGAGCTGTCAGAACAGAGCCCGACGTGGGACTCAAACTCACCGACTATGAAATCATAACCTGAGCAGAAGTCAGATGCTTAACCAACTGAACCATCCAGGTGCCCTAGTTTCTTTGACACTTTAGGAACAGACACCCCTCAGCTCATCTGTAGGAGGATTATTCTGTTTTTCTCTCTTCAAAACTTTCTTCTCTCATTCCTGTTTCTAAAACGCCATACAGCAATGGCAGACGTCCCCTAATATACCATTCCTCTCATTGTGCCTGCACTGTAGTCCAATGCTTCTTTTCAGAGTTGGAACCATGGCTACAGATTTTGTGGGCAGAGGCAGGGGAGGCGGAGAGGCAGAGCATTTATATCCATCCAAGGAAGCATGCGATTTGCAGGTACTATAAATTTGAGGAAGTCGCCTCCATGGGCAGTGTGTGTGCCTGGAGTGGCAGAGGAAGGGGGAGAAGCAGGGAAGAAGGGACTGGAGACTTAGAAATTAATGGCATCCGCAGTGAACCGCCACATCCTGATTTGGTAATAAGCTGGGGCCACAGAGAGGAGAAAAATCACCTGTATACGATCCTGTATTTGGCATAGTTAAAATAATTTTAAATGAAACTGTCATCCTTAGGCTTTGAAATGTGCCTCCAGCAAAAGATAAACACAGAGAAGAGAAGACAGAGACGATGGGAGGGAAAGGGGTGCTCAGGGAGGGGGGAGACATCATAATCTTTAATATTTTTAATCAGCCTGTCTTCCAAAAAACAGGAAACATTGTTGCAGATATGCTTGCAGACTATAAATTTTCTGCTGTGTGTGTGTGTGTGTGCGTGTGTGTGTGTGTTATTCAATGTAAGCATGATAGTTCCGTTTCAGAGGCTCAGCAAGACTTAAAATCTCTGCTTGGCTGCTGCTTGGCAGTGAAGGCATCAGGTGCTGTCAATGGGTGGCTCAGCCATCGACCTGAAACCTGCAAGTATAAAGCAGGAACTGCAGCCAGCACCTTGAATGAACAAAGCTTGGTCACAGATTGGAGGCAACGAGGCACCACAGGCCAGGCTGCATAAGAGGGGTCGCATCCGAGAGGCTGTGCATTATCTAAATCCTGCACACCTTCAGGTGTTCCTGTTCTCAGCCTGCTATGGGAATTTCCACCATCAGACTCAGACCATGGAGTTAAACCTGTGCCTTCAAGCTAATACCTTACTGACAGCCTTGCCACAAAGGAATAGAATAATGTGTCAGGTTAGGGTCCATAACTGTATTGAAAGAACTGTTCCCTAGGAGGAAATTGGCCCCCTGAGGTAGGAATGGAGGCTGCAAAAAATGGAGGAAGGTTTTCAAAAAACCCAGGGACAGGGGCTTAGCCATGGTGTTCAACGTCAAATAGAACTTGGCTTAAGTTAGCTCCAATGGAGGATTAAGCCCAGGCCTGGATAGAGGAGCTATGAGGAGGGTCTGGACTTAGTAGGCCATGTATTTGAAACAAAGCAGCTCAGTGCTGTGTGTGTGTCTAGTTTGCAGGAAGCATTGGCAAAGAAGGGCTCTCTGAGCAAGGCATCAGGCATTCCTCAACTTGGCACGCCTTCATCTCTGCTTCGGAAGCTGCGCAGGGACTTTCCTTCTTGGTCCTCATCCGGGCATGCCAAAGTCAATCATTCTACCATAGCTCTCAAGATGAATAGCCAGCATAGCTCACAGAGTGGTGCTGCAGGGTAGATAGCATGAAAAGTTGGAGGTCAAGTTTAGCTCCAAGGTAAATGAGACTGAAAAGGGAAAGCAGAGCTCAAAAGCAAACCTTAATATCATGCATAATATTAATTTGGAACCAAAGAACATCTTGACTATGGGGAAAATCCCATCTACTTGCAAGGGCTTGTGGGTGATTACATTTTGAGTTGGGGCTGGAGTCAATGACCCTGCATATTCCTTTCAGACTTACAACTGTATATATATATTTTTAATTCTCTCATATGGTCCTCTGCTCCAACTAAATTGGAATGTTTGCTGGACTTTGGATCTCTATGCTTTCTTATCTCTATGTTTATAGTTAGGCTCTTCTAACACTTGCAATATCTTCTTCTCAATTCACTCAATACAACACGCCAGGCACTGTGTTAGATTATGGGTGTCCAACATTGTGTAAATTGTGTTAATCATACTCAAGGAGTATGATATTCGTTTTTGGGAGATGGACATGTAGCATAATGCAAACCAATAATCCAATGAATATTTGTTGAATGTCTACTCTGTTTCAGCTGTCCTAGGTGTTAGGGATATATAGCAGTGAAAATAGCAGTCTCTACCCTGCGGGTTCCACATGAAGTAAGAAAGCAACTATGGTAAAGAAAAATTTTAAAAAAGCTAAGTTGGATAGAGGGTATGAGGTATAATTCTTTAGGTAGGGTAGCCAGAGGGAGCTTGGAGACCAGTGGGCTAATGAGGAATGAGGGAAAGGCAGAACAGCAGGAGATTAGGTCAGAGAGAGAAAGGAGGGGCCAGGTCCTGCAGGCTTACTTAGGTGAAGCATTTGCATTTTACTCTGAGTGAGATGGGAAGCCATGGGGGATTGTGAACAGAGAAAGTGGAGAGTGAACAGGTAGAAGAGATGAGAAGTGGACAGATTCTGCAATTTCAAAGTCAAAGAGAATTTGCTGACTTGGGTGTGGGGTTTGAAAGACTAGAGGCAAATGTGACTGTTTTTGGCCAGAGGTTTGAGAAGAATGGGCATTCCTTTTATGGAAAGAAGACAATGAAGGAGGAGGCAGAGGTGCACTGGAAATGCAGACAATGACCTCAGGGCATGTTAGGTTTAAGACACCTATGAGATAGGAAAGGGAAGAGGTGAGGTCAGTGTTTGTATATGAATCTACAGTTCAAGGAGAGGTCTGGACTAAAGATTGTGGAATCATTTAGATATGGAATTCATCTATTTGAAACTATGGAATAAGTGTGGATGGGAAAAAGAACAGGTTTAAGTTTGGGGTTCCAGGTCACTCACATACATAACTGAGGGGGAAGAGCCATGAGGCAGGGTAGAGTGGATTCTCAGTCAACGGGTGCCATCTGCAGCACAGTGATCTGCTTCCCTAGTCATGCTGACAGGTGGGACAAACTGAGAACTGGATAGAGACCCTTGGTTTGGCTATGTTGAGGTGACCCAGGATGTGAGGAGATTTTTCCTTCAGCTCTCCAGAATGGCAGAGATATGCTGATATGCATACTTTGAGGGAAGCCCCAGAGTAGGCATATTTATAGGGTACAGTGGAATACAGAAAAGGAAGAGGGCAAACTTCAATCACCCCACCAGGCACATCACAGAAGCAATATGCTCCATTAATCAACCTTCATCTCTCTTCCCTGTTCTCCTCACCCTACCCAATTGGATTGATTCACTTTCTCCTTTTAACACCTGATAGAATTTTTATGACATGTGTCTTGTTAGTATCAGCCACTGTTTATTCCTGTCTACATTGTAGGCAACTTAAGGATAGGGACTGTGCATTATGTCTTACTCACATTTCTGCTCACCTCTAGCATCTAGCACATTGCCTTTTGTGGAATAGCCACTCCAGAAAATGTTGGCTGAATTGAATTTTGAGAGTTGACACCAACCTTACACCATCCCTTCCTCGGGCTGTCTACACTGGGTTGTCCAGTGAGAAAGCGAGGCTTCTCAAACTTTTTATTCCAAATCTCCTGGAGGGAGGGGTGCTAATTAGAACCCAGTTGCTGGGCCCCACTGTAGAGTTTCTGCTTCAGTAGGTTTGGAGATACACAGAAATTTGCATTTCTAACAAGTTCTCAATTGATAGGAAGGCTTCTACTTCAGTCAGGCAAAAACACTCTGAAAATCACTGTCCCAGAGCTGAAATGTGATTTCTTTCCATCATGTCTGTTACTTATCTTCCTTGGAGAACCTGGTCTTTCTTATTTATTTATTTATTTATGTATGTATGTATGTATGTATTTATTTATTTATTTATGCATAAAGGCATCTGGTCTGGCTGCATGGGGGAATGTGAATGGTCCCTCTCCATGCTGTTAAATGCCAGCATGACACCATACATTAGCCACCCACATGGAGAAGGGGCAGAGATATCTGCAAAGCCATTAGACACTAGGCCAATCACTGCCCTCTGGACCTGCTTTTTGTGCTTACCAGCAAGGATGACAAATAAACAGATTCTCCTGCACCTCTTTCTCTACTGTTTTCCCACCCAGGTTCTGAAAGGCCTTTGTGGCTCTCAAAGACATATTTTAAAATATCGTATAGATTTGTTCATATGCACTTCACTGAAGACCTAAATTCTATGTCCCTCTACCATGTTGTTGAGAATGAGAAATGAGCCATATTATTTGAATATTCAGAATGTTAGATTTTCCATAGAGCTTCCTTTTCAGAAGAAAGACTATAGGAAAAAAGTATTAGTTAGATGATTCTGAGCACCACAAAAGCAAGCAACAATTGGTTTACTACAACAAATTCCTAGCAGTCTAAAGCAATTTCCTTTTTATAACAACTTACTTGGGAAATTTGGTAGACATCACTTTTTAAGTCTAAGCTTAGTATTTCCCAAAGGTCTTCATGCTGTTCCCAGATGGCAGGCGGGTTTGTACCTGATTACATGACAGTCTCCATGGTGTTCTGAGTAATAGATCGGGGTCAACTTTGAGGAAGTCCTTAGTTCTCTAAACTGTTCTGTTTAACATTTTTATCAGTGTTAGATGAAGATATAGCAGGCACACGGATCACACTTTCACCTGATTCAAAGCTGGGATGGAGAGTATTCAATCAGCTGGATGGGCTTGAGTTTCAAAAGATCTTGACAAGCTCAGGAAGTGGGCCAGCTTAAAAAAAAAAAAAAAGAACAATTATTTCAAAGCAGTTAAAGGAAACAAGGGTCAGTGTAGAACTAAAAAAAAAATGTTGAGGAATTTTAGTTGCTAGAAAGCATAACATGTCATTAGTGCAATATAAGTTCCGTAGAGGTTGATATATGTGACTGTATTAATAGATCAACGGTGCCCAGAAAAACTATATTTGCAGCTTCATAAGCAGTCAGGGCTTCACAGACAAACAGAACCATGTCCACACAGCTTCAATGATGAATAGATTGGATAATGTGTCTTATGATCCTTGTGATGAGTAACAGAAGCAACTGAGGGAGTGTAGCTTTCAGCCTGAAGAAGAAAAGACAGGAAAAGACACAGTTATTCACACATTTTGAAATCTCTTATGTGAATTCCGCTTATTTTGAATGGCTTCAAAGGCCAAACATAAGATCAATCAATGAAGTAATAGGGCTACAGATCTTGGCTTAATAGAAAGATACAATTTCTAGTATCCAATGCTATCTATAAGTGAAATAATAATGATGATGATAAGAACCAAAGATGTAACCACTCACACAGCATAAAGCACATCTTACTCTGGGTGCAGTGCTCGATTCAACCAGACTATCAGGATAGTGAGTGTGGGAAATGCAGCCATTGGCTGAGCGATGATGTTGCAGAGGGGGATTCAAGTATCAGGTAGGAGGCTGAACAAGAGGACCTTATGTTCTGGAAATGCCATGACTGTGCTTTTGTAAACTTGTGCACAGAGAGAACTGTCGGTATAGAATATTGTTATTCTTTAAATGTTCTAGATTGTTTCCTCTGGATGTTTTCACATATGAAAAAAATTTCATACAGATGAGAGTAGTAGTTGCAAGATCTACCCTTGCCACACATCTGAGTGAGGGATTTCCTGGGAGCCAGAGTCAATGGGTATGTCTCTTGGTGATCATGGTTCGTTTTATTGGTTACAGACAGTCAATTTATTAGTTGTTTATGGACAATATTGTGCCAGTATGACTTGGGTTGGCCAGTGCTTTACAGTTCCAATCCCATACTGTGATAAAAATAGAACGTCTACCACTTAGTCAGCAAGTTGGAAGCCATGCAGATGAACAATTCTTAGAAAAGCACTTCATGTATCTTCGTATCTTCAATGCCAGTATAGTGCCTCAGAGGAGGGAGAGGATAAAAATTGGGTTTCAAAGTTGATGAATTAGGTTTAGCCAAGAAGGATGGAAGAATCACAACTGAATGTTGCATTTCTTTATCCCGAGTATTCTTTTCCATGGTATACAGTTGCTACTGTTTCGGTTGAAGGGTGACTTCATTCTGTTTCACTGCTTTCCTTCCCTCCTGCGTTGAGCGCTGGACAGAAACTTCCACAGGTCCTGCCAGCAGGACCACCCTCTCCTGAGTGCAGACAGCCTATGAGCCTGAGGCTCCATGCCTTCCAGCTGAACTGTGATGATATCAAAGGTTCACCTTGAATTTTTAAGGTCCACTTATCCACTCATGAGAAAAAGGCCCTGGTAAGAAGAAGCTGTAACTATTTCAAGGCTCAGATACAACTTCTCCTTATCATCCAGTACAGTAGGGGAATTGCTAACCCAGGACTTTAGAGAACTGGGTTCTAGGCCCAGGTTTGCCTTGATGACTGTAACTTCTCCTCTCTGGGCTTCTCCTTCCCTTTCCGGAAAAAGATTACAAAAAGATTCCAAGGTGTCCGAGGTCCTTTCCCTGCATCCACATTCTATCACATTGTCCCCCCGTCTCTTGGTGACAAGCAAGTTGTTCCATCTGAGCACAAACCCTGATCTTGACACACAGTTCCTTGGTGTCTCCCTAAATGATGCCACCAGACACGTGTGCCAGGATCCCTGGAGCAGGAGGTTGTCAACCACAGCATAGCAGCATGGCCCCTCAGTCTATGACCTTGGGCAAAAGGCCTGACCTCAATTTACAGCTGAAAGATGCAGATAATAATCCGTACTTTGCCGAGCGGCTTCTAAGCACTAAAATGTATTAGCTAGGCATATAATAAGTATTTAGTAAGTAACAGCTGCTAATATATGTCATCATTATTAATATTACTTTTATTATTATTACTATCATTAACATCAAAGATATAAGTCAGGGTCTTGAAAAACAGTCCAATATACCAATAGGCAGGTTATTTATCATCCACCTTCAGAGCTGACCCTTAAAAATATTCTCCCTTCTGACCCTTTATTCATTGCTAAAACTTTGTCTTTGAAATCGGTACTGGGGGCATCAGGCTGATTCCCAGCCTCAGTGAAACACTGAGGTGGAAGAGGAATCCTGGAGGTGTAACCAGGAGATGGCTCCCGGAGAAGCAAGCTCGGAAGGGGAGAGGCTGGAGCCTAGAGGCAGTGGCTGTGGAAGCTTCTGGCTTCCAGAGATTGATTTATCACCAGGTTTCTGATGAAGGTGTGAGCAACACTGCAGTGATAAAACAGCACGAACCATAATTAAAGTAACAGCTCTTGTTTTTTAAATGCTGTTTACGTGCTTGGCTTTCTAGGCAATTTCCCCATGTCTCACTTCAGGACAGTGTTTTCTCCCCTCCAGAGACTTGATGAGAGCCCTGCTGAGCCTGAATATGTGAGGCAGGAGCCAGGGGTCTGGGGTGAGGAGGAGATGGATGCAGCTCTGGAGTGGCTGGCCCTTGGTCCTTGATTAAAGTGTTGGGGAAAAAGCAATCCTTGGAGACCCAATGCCACGTGGAAACCTCCTGAGAACAGGAAGTCACAAACACACTATAGGGCCTGGAAACTAAGATACTAAAGAACTATTTGTCAAGAGGGACGCCATCTCTATTCAGTCTGTAGAAACCCAATGGGAAGGGGAGGGGAGCTGCATCATAAATTCATTGCTAAATCCACTCTTTCTGGCAGCCGTCTCCAACCTGAGTGGTATATTTCACAGGCTGTAAATTAACAGAGCCCCTACTAGAGACTTTTTTCCTTTCTAACGCTGGTTGTACTTACTTGTTTTTCTTCTTTCTTGCTGGCTGCCTCCTCCTCTTTTTCACTCTCTTTCTCCTTACTGCCTCCTCCCCTACTCCCAATTTGGCGAACATCTTACAGACTCAGACACTGTGATATCCCAAACAGGCACACAACTCAGGTATGTCTTTTGAAAGAATCCTGGGAATCAGCTGTGCCCTCTAAGAGGCCAAGATGTCCTTCTGTCAGCTAAGAGCCACATTCTTCTGGAGACTCTGGCAGAATTTCACTGATCAATGTCTAACCAGGGCTATGAGAGAAGTCAAGGGTAGCAATAAGTCATGCTTAAAAAGTTAGCCAAATACTTTGCCTACTTTTCCTAAAAACTTCCAACTCCTGAATGTGCCATGGACTGATACTCCTCTTGGGCAAGACCTCTAATTGTCATTTTAACCCAGAATTTCCATAACCTTGATTCAGGGACAGGGACACTGCTCTGGGTCTAGCCATTTCCCAATTCACTCCAATGGCAGATAAATCCCAAGAATGGATGACCCCAGAATGACTTATATTTGGCTTTGGTGTATGTCAGGCACAGCTTGGATGATAAATGACTTTTATCCCTTGAAGAGATCCCAGCTGGATGGTGAGGACAAGCTAACTAAGGGGTGACCTGAAAACAGATGACCTCACAAATGGGAGGCCTTTTGGATCATCACCTCTCTAGGATCACTGTTCTCATCCACAGTTACTGATATAACTACATCCCATTCCTTCTTTGCATTCCAGACTAACCCTGAATCAGAGTAAAATCTGAATAAAATCCAGTGACCCATGTATTAGGAATAATAGACTTACAGGAGCAGAAGACTGTGACAGAGGCAAGTGCACACCAGGAGGGAGTCATGCCTATGATTCCTCCCATGTTGCCAGCTTACTACCTCTTGTCCATACACAATTAAAGGCTTTGTCATGAGTGGGTTCTATTGTGGACCTAAGCCCTTGGGACTTGTGTACTAACCTGAGGTTTCCTGGGTGCTGTGATTTCACAGAGCAGAGCACAAACTCTGATTGAAAGTCAATAAAGTATTGAATTCCACAGTGAACACTGTCTCTTCCTTTCTTGGAATTCCAAACCAGGCAATCATTAGTACAGACAGACAAAACTAGATATTCCCATCTGAATGCACTAGAGCAAGTCACAAATGTGTTTCTGCAGGTCTATGCATGAGAAATTGTACCCAAGCTGGTGGAAAGTTCTGTGGTTGTGCCCTGATTATTCCTGGAGCCACAGAGCCCTTCTCTGTTCTTCAAAGCCACAACATGATGCCCTAATGGTTGCTAATAATCAGCAGATGGCTGATGACCACCAGGGATTATGACCCTTGGAGTTACCCTGTGAGTAGGAGCTATCACCCAGCAGGGATTTCAAGCACAGCAGGATGCACGTCTATCAGGATCCTATAAGCTTTTTCCCAAAGCCATCACCTTCAGCACATTCATCAGAAAGGCAAGCAATGGGGGAGCAGGTACTTGATGTATCCGCCCCAGCCCCCAGTATCACTGATATTCCAGATGCCTGCTGGTTCCCAGTTCTGACAGCCAAGGATTATGTTCATGAAAGGAGCCCAGGGGAGAAAGCAAGGGAGACAGGAAGAGAGCAGAAAAGGAGAGTGGGAAGATGGAGAAGGAAATATAAAAAGAGATGTGGGGATTTTTTCCAAGCTGATAACATAAACTTGATTCATTGAGCACTTCCTAAGGGCCAGACCTTGTGCAAACTGTATCTCATTTAATTCTTACAGCAATCTTATTACAATAGGTGCTATTATTATATCCAATTAATAGCTGAGGAAACTTACTCTCTGAAAGTTTAAGTAACCTGTCTTTGGATATATAAAAATAGACATTGCAGCTGGCATAAGGCTTAAGGATTTGTGAAGGTTTGGGAAGAATGACAACTGAGTTCTAATCTCAGCTCTTGGGAACTCACCCTGCCCTGGAGTCCTGCAGACTGTGTGCTAGCTTTTCCTTAGCCCCTGTGATGAGATGAAAACAATTCCAATTCTCTCTCTCTCTCTCTCTCTCTCTCTATATATATATATATATATATATATATATATATATCGCTGTCTTTCCCCCCATCCCCTCCTCCCTCTTTTGCGGATGTTGTATAGCACAATTAGTTAATGTTCATAATGGGCTTTCAACAGGGAAAGTGACACTTAAATTCACAGCATTGCTAACCTCTCAGTGACTATCTCTACAAATTCCTTCCTTTCCACTGAAATTAGGTGGTGGAGTATATCATGGTTCCAAATCATGGCAGTTGCTGATAGAGCAATAGAACCAAACATAAAAGCAATATACTTAGAAAGAAGACAGCTTTTTTGAAAGCAAAATAACAAAGTGATGATTTCTTCTCTCCTTTTAAATTATTTTCTTCATGTTGGGGATTTGCAGGCTCTTTCTCTTTCAGCGTCATGCACTCACAACCTCTCATACAGGGGAAATGAAAGCATTGGCCTATTCTCCAGTTCACACACATTTGCTCACATGAGTGTGCACGCACACACGAGCATACCATTCATGGCCGTCAACCCAATCCTTAGGTTTCTGACGTCAAAGACTTTAAAGAATTGCTTTAGCAGATTGTGAATGGTGAATGATGAAGTTTTAAAAACATATTTATTATTGATAAAGGTAGGGAGAAGATAAAGGAAGGCACAAGAGAAATAAGTGGGACTAAAGGCAAAAGGGAAATAAAGGGATAAAGGGTCAAAGAAGGAAAAGAAGGAAAAGAAGTAGAGAGGTCTCTGGGGAGAATGAATTGTAACTCAGAGAAACCGTGATCTCGACAACCATGCCCTTGGCAGTCCCCATTTCACAGGATATATGTACATTTTTCTCGTTTACATTTCAAGTCAGTAGCAATCTGAGCTAGGCTCCTGCCAGGCTTGCTCCGGACTTCATCTGCCTGTGGGTATCCTCTTTACACAACCAAGGAATTCAACTGCACTTCAGAACCTAGTTCTAAATTGGCCCTGAAAAAAGCTTCATATGCATTCATATATCTGAATACCCAATTTGAATATCCAAATCGTTGGACTGAAATTGCAGGTTGCAATCCATTAGAGGTCATTAAATAACTTAGTGGCTTCCACCTATAATTTTAAAGACAAATTTTCCAAAAAGTTGAAAGCCATGGGACCAAATAACCTGGAAGATTTGCAAAGTCTGTGAGCCCCTGAGATTAGAAAATATGGACAGAGCAATCTTCTGATGGCAAGTTCTCTCCTGTTTTCTCTGCCTGTGGAATTAGATATTTGAGAAAATACTAGCACATTTGTCCACATCCAGAACTTTGCAGACACCTTTTCAGTCAGCCCTTTGGACAGCTTGGGATGAGCACAGTGGGGGAAAGGAGTGAAATCAGGTAAGTCTAAACTGATCAGACAGAAAGGGCACTTAACACAACGGCTTCCAAGAGGCAGAGTTCACCTTCTGGCTGGTGCACCTCCTGCCCACCCCACACTTCACCTGCCTCCCCTTCTTCCTCTTCTGCTCAGTCACATCTGATTGACTGGCTGACTCAGGCAACCTAATGACAGGTAACACCCCATATGACGAAGCCAATGCTGTGTAATGGGTTGATTGACATCTCAGGGATCTGACTCTGTGCACAGCCCCACTTGCAGATAATGTTAATGGTTGAGGAATTAAAACGCTGTTCGGTGCCTAATGAATGCAGCATGTGCCTCATATTAGCACATGCCAGCTGCATCTCTGGGAACCAGGAAGCAGCAACAATTTCTAAATTATTTATCAGTTCCCTTACCTCCACCCCAAAAGAGAGTTGGCTTATGCATTCATTTATTTCATGGACCGATATACAGAGTAATTGCTTTGGGTTTTTGTGATTTTTTTTTTTCCTAAGGATTTTCTTTTCCTGATTCATCAGCAGGGGGGAGAAAGAGAAAATATCATGTCAATGTCATTTGAATCATAATAGCTACAAATTCACTCCCGTGAATAAATAGAGAAGCTTATTTATCAAATACAGACAAGATGTCTGTCTAGTTGTTAACAGAGGGAGAGAGATTTGAGTAGGCAGAAGCAATTGCTAAAGTTTGCATAGCTCCAGAGCTCCCTTGGGAAGAGCAAGCAAGCAGCTCCTTCCCTGGTCTGGAACCTTGTGTTTTGGCAGCTGATTGGCCAGCCAAACTGGCTGTTAGAACCTGTCACAGGCTTTACCAGGAGGCTGAGAGGGGCAGGTAGCTCAGCGCATCTGTGCCACAACCTGAGGAGTGAGGCAGTGCTTGTTCCCCTTCAGATACTTGTCCATGTAAGGCAGAGGGAATGGATGAAATGCCAAAGTGAGAGAGGATATACAAAGGGTTAGATTGTCTGTGGCTCTAGTCTTTTTTTTTAATTTAATTTAACTTAATTTAATTTAATGTTATTTTATTTTATTTTATTATTATTTTTTTTGTTGTTATTTTTTCATCTCCGTCTTGGAAGGGCCAGCTGCTGCTTTCTGTTGCAAACATAAGTTTCTGGTGCATCCTTTGTCTATTACCCTCCTTCCACAGCCAGTCCAGCCAGTCCCTCTGAGACCTACCACAGTGCTGTCATACCTCCATTCTATGAATCTTCCTGAAAAAGCAGCACGGCCTAACAGTAATGGCTACCACCTCTTGAATAGCTACATCCAGGGGCTCCTCTAAGTGCTTTACGTATATTGTCTAATTTAATTCTTACAACAACCTGTGAAGAAAACACTATTTTATGACAATTTTTTATAGATAAGAAAATAAATTGTCAGGTCGGCTAATGACCTGCCCAAGGCCATCCCCACCATGGTGTGTTCAGTTTAAATTTGAACCTTACCTTTTATTGCCTTACCTTTTATTACCATCCAAGTCGACAGGCAGACATCTGGGCTGTGAATTAAGTTTTCATCCCTATGGGCCAGTTGCCCATACCCCTCTGGAACTCAGTCTCTATGAATCAAGTCTCTATATTAATGGGGAGAGTGAGTTCAGGGCTTAGATGCTAGTGAAGCCACAGTTAACTGGGAGCAGGATTACTAGACCTCTGCTTCCTCCTGCAACATGGAGGTGATAATCATACTCTCTGTCTCATGGGAATGGCTTCAGTGATGAGGTGAGTTACTGCATGCAGAGTAAGAATGAAAGCTGAGCTCGGTGCATAGTAAACACTTAGTTCGTGTTAGCTATCATTACTTAGCTTCTGTCTGTGTGTCCATATTTATAACATGAGATGCAGTCGCCTTTCAGGTCTACTTTGGTTTGGAAATTCGACGAATCAGGCCTGTGTTTACACTTCCGCGAAGCTCTGTAGCTATTTATGGTGTTATGCCCATGAGGACAAAATTGGAGGGTGAAAACTGGGAAGTACGAGCAGCAGGAACAGCTTGCACGTACGTATCTCTTCCGCACTGGCAACGCCTCTTCACATCTACATTTCATCTCATACGATCATACGAACTGCACATTGGCCCCCATCGTCACGGTGGGGATTACTTTCCCTATTTTAAAGACCTGTTCAGTGATTAGCCCAAGGTCAGAAAGTGAGTGGAAAGCAGGAAACCAGTCCACATATCCAGCTTCCAAGAGTTCTCAGTTGTCCGCAGGGCATAGGGATTTGAGATTCTGAGTTAAAGCCCAAGCAAGGAGGCGCCTCAGAAAAAGAGCTTTTGTTTAACTGTATTAGGCATTTTCTATTCCAAAATAAAAGACTGGGCAAAGCGTCCTGGCTGTATTTCACCAGCACATCTTTCTCTAAACATAAAAATTTACCACTTTTCCTTTTTCTGACTAGAGAGCAATTAATCTTGTCTCCTCTAGACCCTCATGATGGCACACATTACCAGTATCTTGAAAATACACCATTCCCTGGGGGAGAAGAAAAGTGAAATAACCCAAAGCAACAAGAAGGATTGGAAAGTTCAAAGCCTGGCCAGTGGAAACCAGTGAAAGCTGCCCTGAAAGGCTCCTCCAGCACTTCTGAGCTGTCATCTGGGGAGTCAGATCTGCTCCCCTTGGCTTGCAGGCAGGAGTTCATGGGTCAGAACACCAAAGGAAACTGGTTGGTCATTTGCATGCAGCAAGGTTATACAAGGCCCTGGGGGAAAGGGAAAGGCCAGAGACCTGTGAACTTAAAAGAGAAAGCAGCCAGTGTTCTTAGAGCTTTTGTTGAGAGAGAAGCAAAAAAAGCAATGTCTGTTAACACTTACATTTCCAAACTATCACAGCCTGCATTAGCTGTACATCTAACTAACCTGTTTCTCAGCTCTACAGCGCCCCCTACATCAAAATTTCATTTCTCTTGGGAGGGCACAGCTCAGAGTTAACAGGAAAACTGCCATACACCTTGACATTCTCTGCAGCCTAGCATCAGGCTGGGATGGGAACATAGAACATAGTAGATGCTCAGTTAATTCTTGAAGAATCAAATCAGATTAACCAAATCCAACAGAAACATTATCTGTTCAAGAGTGTAGTCAATGCTAAAACAATGATGTGGGGAGGGCAATTGATTCAGATAATCCAACTGGATTGAGTGGCAATATATAAGACAATCCTCAGGCTCCTCTAAATACAACACATAGTTTCATATGTCTATTTGCCTTCCCAAAGAACTTTTCCCTTGGTTAATTTATTCACTTATTCAACCAATATTCCTGGAGTGCATACAACATGAAGGCACCGTACTAGGAAATGCCAAGGTATCAAGATAGCCACAGTCTCTGCCACATGCAGAGTTGATCATGGATGGGGAAAAGATCGGTATTATACCATAATTATATGAATTGTCTAACTATAATAATTACTTATGCTACTGAGAATTAGGCAGGATGTACCAGGAAGTCCCACCAAAATCTTCCCGTGGGAACAGAGTGGTGGTGAGGGAGGAAGGATTTGATGACATAATATTTATATTAAGACTTAGGAAATGAGTGTGAAAATTCCAGAAAAGCTTGGGGGATGACAGGTTGAGGTGCCAACTTTAAAATAAAATTGTCTTTCTTTAAGGATTCCCTAACTGATGTGGTTTAGCTGGTACAGAAGCACATCAGCAAATCCATTCTGCCCTCAAGGGCAAATGCTTGAAGTGCCTTCAGGATAGCCTTCCTTTGTTCATGTTTAAGGGGAGAAGTGTTGCTCTTCAAAGTTCTATCTCCTAAACTGTGATATTGGCTATTTACACACATTGCCTGGTGTGTGTCATCCAATTCCTGCATGCTCAGTGGCATCTGTCTGGGAAAGACCTCTTCTCATCAATGATTAGAAAGGGGAGGAATCAAAATTTGCTTAGCCAGAGATTTCATTGCTGCCCAGGATTATTGTGACAGGGAATTCTAGCCAGTTTCCTGAAACTAAGATATTTCAACTAACAGGTGGCACCTTACACCAGAATATCTCTCTTCCTTGCTTTCCAGTCAGAAGGCTGTGTATTATAAATAACAATAAGCTGGCCCAGTCAGAGGCTGTAATTGAGTCTCTTTTTTCTGCTGACATCAGCGGGATTCCCTTGAGTGAGTTACTGTGTGGGTATTTAATTGGGTAACACATAGGGAAAGTCAGACTCTCTTTGTTTAATTGCATTGGGTATCCCCCACTGGCGTCAGTGCCCAGCCTTGGAAGGGCTCTTGGACATCACTCATGTCTCTGGAAACTATTGCAGAAGGGTTAGGGAAGACCAGGGACAAAGAGAATCAGCTTAGAGTTTGAAAAATGAAGGGAACATGGATAGAAAAGAGGACTGATCCCATGAACAATAACAATCCCCCTGGTTTACAGATTTAACTTGTACGGAACCTAACATTTATTGACTATGTGTGTGCATGTGAGTATAAATGTGTGTGAGTGTGTGTGTGTGTATTGGGAAGTGGTTGATAAAGGAGGGGGGAGAGTCTTGAAGAGAGCACATCGTCACAAAATACAAGTTAGCCAATGCTGGATCCCTAAAGAAAAGTACACTCATATATCCAACAATGTAAGCACTACTTTCTTTGTCTAAAATTAGGAAACTTTAATTTTTTTAAACTAATGGATGTCTGGCAATGAATATATGTAATACTATTCCTTACAATAACCTCTGCAGTAGTATTTAATATACCCGTTGGACAGATGAAGAAGCTGAGGCTAAAAAATGGAGTTAATAAGTGGTAGATTCAATTCAGACCCATGTCTGTCTGATTCCAAATCTCATATTAATTCTGCTACATGCCAATGATTCAGCCACCCTCCAAACTTTTATCAAGCTTCTTGTATATCAAATTGGTTAATTAATGTGCAAAATATTTGAGTTTTCACTGCATGCATGGAATAGATTTTGGTCTTGTGGGAATATGAGTAACAGTAATAATCTAATAACAACAACAGTAGCTGACATTTACATGGTTATTACTCTTTTCTAAGTCTTGTTCATAACATTTTAAAAATATTAACTAATCTAATGAAACATCTAGATTCAGACAATGGGCTTCCAAATATATCACCACCATGCCTTGGAACAGTGAATGTCTCAACCCTGATTATTTTGAGTTAGGGGCTAGCTAGCACACAAGAGCAAAGAGCAGACTATCAGCCCAGTGCCAAGGCCAGAGCAGGTGGGGTACCTAGGGCTGTGGCACAGTAGCTCCATACCAAAATATGAATTCCCCATGCTTTGCCAACTACTCCAAGAAACTTTCTTAATGGATACCATGAACAGAATATATGGATCCTGGATGAGGAGGGAGGGATTGTGAATCAGTGGCTGAGGATGTCTTCATCAGACACTCAACTTTTTCCCCATCATCTACTAGGGGCTGAATTTTTCTCTGCAGCACCTGGGGATGCCACCAATAAATATTTCTTTTATTCTCTCAGCAAAGAGGCTGGGATGGGCAGGGTTAAAATAATGTCAGAAGAACCAGAGATTAGACATTACTTAAAATTTCCTAGTTGTAAGGTTTTTGAGAAACTTGGAAACAAAATTGAGTTAGGGCAGGGAAAATGGAAGCTAATATTATTGAGTGGTCGCTCTCATATATCATGGCAGTGTGGTGGACTGTGTTCAGCGCTCTCTCCCATTCACTGGGTGCTTATTCCAAACAGAACCTCTCTCAATGCCTAACCACCATGCATAGCTGCAATTAGCTTCTTCCTTCTCTTTTCAGAGTATAAAGTGTTCGTTTCTCTTTCTGATAAAGGCTGATTGTGCCGTTTCTACCTCTGATTCAACCCACTCCCCTTCTCTCTGGAAATTTGGTCTGTTTATTTCTTCTCTTCTCTCTCCAGCATCTTTAACCTTTCCTCCCTTTGATCACTTTCTCCTAACCTATTTTATTCAACCTATCAAGTCTTCCTTAAAAAGTAAGAATAACAATAAATCTTATACATTGTCTTATAATTGCCTCCTTCATTATCATCCAGATTGTTTGAAATGGTAGTTCCCATCCCCAATGTCTTCACCTTATTACCTCTTATTCGCTCCTCAATCAACTGTAATCTGGCCCCTAGCCTCACTATTTCACTGCAATTGCTTTCATTAAAGTCAGAAATAATGACCTCCTATATGACAAAAACTACAAAGCACTTTCAGAATTTCTCTGATCTTACCCTGAACGTATTCATGTCTCACATCTTTGTAACAGTTGAGGCAACTAACCACTTCCCCCATCCCTAAATTCTCCTTCTTCCACTTCCATGATACCTGCTTTTCTTTTCCAACTGTCACCTTAAGTGGTTGTTTTCTTTGGATTCTACCTTTAGTTCGCTTCTTACTCTACATGTTATCTTTGCCAAATTCATTTATACTCATGTTTTAAAATTCCACTTATATGATAATAATTCCCAAATCTATCTCTCGTCCATGAGGTCTGTACCTATAAATCCAACTGTTTGCTGGACAGAGTCACCTGGATGCCTCGCAGGCACCATATGCTTCACACTCCAACACTGAATTCACCATCTTTATCTCTTACTCTGTTTTCTTCTGAATTCTCTTCCTTGATTTGTTAGCATCTCCATCTGCTCAGATGCCCAGCCAGGAGCCCAGACTTTTCAATATTCATTTTTCTCCAGAATTCCCTTTACACCAGTCACCAGTCCTGAAATTTTTATTTCAAAGATATCCCTGTTTTTTTTTTATCCCTGCTGCCAGCTTTTTGTTTAGCTTCTTTTTGTATCATTCTTAGACTATTACAATAACCTCCTACCTGTTATTCTTACCTTGACTATGCTTATCCCCTACCACACACAAACATATCCTCCACACTGCTCCCAGAGAATGTTTCCAAAATGTTGAGCTGACACTGTGAATGCCCATATTCAATCTGACAAAGTCTAAGCTTTTTAATGTTATACAGAGAAGTTTAATTTATGTGACATCAGCTCATTTCTCTACCCTTGCTCCTTATTATTATTATGCTAGTAGCATACTAGCTCCCTATCATTATTATGCTACTAGCAATTACTCCTTGTCTATCCTGGCCCAATGTTACCTAGTCCTCTACTCAGAGTGCCATTTCTGCCTACAACGTCCTGCACTCCTCTCTTCTCTCATGTCTTTGGCTCCATTAGATCTTTCATCTGTTCTCTCAGTTGGCTGAGCACAGTGCTTCACAGACGTGAGGGAATAAATTTGGCCATCCAACCCAAAATGTAGAGGTAGACACAGTAGGTGCCCACAGACATGGTTTGAAGGGTGGGGCTTACAGAAGCTAATAACTAGTTATCTTTCATTATTTAAAATTATTTCATTTTATTGGGTCATTTCTTCTTATTTTTGGAGAGTCTTCTAGAAATTTATGCAAGGGGAAGCTAATCCCTTACATTTTTACCAGTTCCTACATAGTATGGAAAGGGGCTAATGGTAGTTAGCTGGGAGTGAGGCTTTTGGTGAAATGGCACATGGGATAAAGAATTGCAATGAGGGGAGAAATGTTTGTATAGAGAGAGCTAAGAATGTCAAATAAAGAAGTCATAGCACAGAACTAATGTGGTTGAACCACATGGATGATGCCAGAAGTTAGGATTCAAGTTAATACCCAGATCACTAAAATGAGAAAAGATAAAAGGATTTTCTGAATAATACAGAATCATCACCTATATAGCTCTATGTTCATTTCCTTAAAAAAAAGAAAAAGCTGTCAAAAATAGATCATTTGTTTAATGGGATCTTGTGGGATAAGTCAAAGTGTATCTGAATGTTTGAAATAAAAGATAAAGATAATGAAGTTGGTACCCTACAGGTTGTTGATAGAGTGACGAAGAAATTATGTTACTCTCAAAAGACTGGGAAGAAAAGGAAGAGAGACAGGAAGAGAAAGACATGTTCAACAAACTTGTGTTGAGTATCTACCACCTAGAGATTGGTATGTCACTGAGATTATATTAATTATCAGTATGTACATAATTCCAGTTGTGGGTATCTACTTGGAACATGGTAAATACTTGTAGAAGGAAGAAAAGAAGAAAGAAAAAAAAATAAGGAAGGAAAGAAGGAAGGAAGTAAATAAGAAAGGACAGACATAAACAGATGTCCTATTATTACTAAGTCTAGGATAGCTTAAATTTACTGCATCATTGTTAACAATTTACTGTTTAGCTTTTCAGGCTATGGTATGTTCTTTCCCATGGCATGCTCTTCAAGGAAATTCACACTAAATCTGTTCCCCATTAAGGTTAGGGAGCACTTTATCAGGCTAACCTGTGGACTAAATAATTCAGCACGTTGAAGTTGGTGACTTATCAAAACAGACAGCAAGTGAGTCACAGAGTTGAGGTTCTAAAACCAAATATCAATAGCATCCCAGATAATCGTGTACCTGGACTCTGTATCATGCTGGGAATGGATGTCTCCCTGCTTGTCTAGGCCATTTGATGGACCACCATCTGACGCATACCCAGAAGGGGAAAATAAAGGTGGCACAGTGCTCAGTCCAGTCTTTGTTTTCTAATCAGTTTCAACTACAGGCCCCAGAGCAGTGGGGAGAGAACAAGCATATAACTTTTGATCAAGGAATTTATATGTGTGTTGAGCCAATTTTGTAAGATAGCTGTTCCAATAAAGGATTTATCAAGACAATTAAAAAAGAGAGGGAGAGAGAGAGAGAGAGAGAGAGAGAGAGAGAGAGAAGAGCCTAAAGACCCTCTAGTGAAAACAGCTCTTTTATACTATGAGTGTCAAAGAAGAAACGCTTTGAACAAGTGCCATATTTTGCCCATTCCCACTCCTCCCCATCTTTTCTCCTACTCACCCTGACACATAGGCAAAAGAGCTCTTTAGTTGTCATCTCAGGGCCTACATACTATAGGTACCTGACTTCTCTTTTTGTCTGACACCCACCCTCAATCCACTTACTCCAGATGGATTTTCCTTTCATTGGAAATGGCTTTCCTGTTTGGTTATTATTGGGGATTTCAAAGACGGTGAATTCTAGATAATGAAATAGTTTTTAATTGAAATGGGCATCTCAACCCTTTGAAAGTCATAAAGTGTCTCTCTACATAAATCACTACGTACATTTTAATTCAGTTTATCTCTTTACTGAGTATCTACTCTTCTTCTGGCATGTGTTGGGTGGGAGGGATAAAAAGCAGATCCCAGACAGCTCCAGGGCTTGCAGAGTTTACCAGAACACTCGCTGGGTAAGGCCAGCACTGATTACTAGTGCCCTGCATGCCACCTTGCAAAACCAGGAGCTTAATAAAGGCTTATTTGTAAGCATTCTGACCATGATGATTCAATTATTCAGTTATTCATAATTCATTTATATAACCATCAAACTTGTTTTGAGCACCTGCTATATGCCTTTGATATAAAGATAAATTAGAGACAGTCTTTCTGTCCTTGAGAAGCATGTTAGAGCCTGGTGGCAGAGACAGATGTATCAACAGACAATTACAATGCAATGGAAAGTGTGTTCTAACAGAAGTCTACACAAGGGGCAAGTTTTCCAGACAGAAGGAAGAGAGAACAGCATGTATAAAATGTGAGATGGGTGGACAGAATACGAGTAGTTCAGGGAAATGTTAGATCCTAAAATGAGTGCTGATGTATTATTTGAGGAGCCTGGGACTGAAAATGGTGAAAAACGAAGGTGCAGAGGCAAACTAAGAGTTTTCTAAGGCAAAACTAAGAGAAAGAGTCTGTGGATGCTGAAGGTTTGAATTCCTTATTAGGCCCTAGGGAGCCCCGTATGGTTCTTCAAGAGTGGGGAAAGCAGACTCAGCAGTATGGACAGGGGTAGTTCTGAAAATTAGTGGACCAAATAGAGGACTATTATACTAATGCAAAAAAGAGATGGGGAAATGAACTGGGCTTATGGAAACAGGTATGGAGGAAAAGAATTGATTCTATTTTTTTAACTTTATTTTTTACTTTTTTTTAATTTACATCCAAATTAGTATATAGTGAAGCAATTATTTCAGGAGTAGATTCCTTAATGCCCCTTACCCATTTAGTCCATCCCCCTCCCACAACCTCTCCAGGACCCTCAGTTCGTTCTCCATATTTATGAGGCTGGAAAAGAAGTGATTCTAAAGGTACATGGTGGACAAAAGTGAAGATCATTATAAGTGGTTGTGTATGAGGGCAGGATACAGGGGAGGGTGAAACAAGGGAGGCATTCCCCTCAGGATAGAATTCAAGGGAGCAGCAAAACTCAGCAATCAAGATAAATAATATTTTAATGCAACATTTTAAAATATCAAAATCAATGCTAACTAACAACCCCATGATTAACAAAATATCAATTTTTTAAATAGAGACAGGTAAGTATTACTGATTTTTCCTTTTGTCTCTGGCTCCAATGAGGCTCTACATGGTAATGTACTGATCCTGGCTTTATTGAAAAAATTGGTAGTTTGTTCATTATGGTTTTTACATGATTTTGAGTTTTAGGTATACTGCATTAATGTTTATCTTGATTACTATTTACCAGAGACACTCTGTTAAATTTTGCACTGAAGCAAGTGTTTCATTCATCCTCCACCTAGAATTGTCCCTGGAACAGGGCAGAGAACAAGAGAGAGGGGGAGTTTTGACGAATGATAATTAAGGGTGTTGTCAGATAAGATGCACCAGTGTGCCACCACGGTGCCTTACTCCATTGAAGAACTATTCGGTCTGTTTCTAAAAGTGACTTGCTTTCTTGTATATGTTTCCTCTACTCCCTGAAGGGTTGCCATTTTATGCTAGTTTTCACCAAATTCAGACATCACACAGACCCCACCTAATGCCCTCCCTCTGAGCAAACTGGGTCTGGGTCTCCCATGATGAAACTCACATACAGCTTGTGTACAACTTGTCTAAATGCCACAAATGCTTTGAAATAAGCATGGAAATTGGTTTCTAAGCTCCAGCAGTTTCTAAAATAGGAGTGGTTTTAAATAAAGCAGTACTAAAAAAGGGATTCCTATAGAGCAGATTGTGGGAAATAGCAGTGAGCCTCCAAAATGGAAAACCTGGGGAAAGAGTCATCCCTGGGAAAGGACAGTGCAGGAGGGAAATGGGGTCTTCCAGGGAGAGAAGTCAGCTCTGTCTCCGTCTCTTCAGTGCAGTGAAACTCATTTCTCTTCATCCCCTGGAGCTTCTTTTCGCTCATATCCTGGCTCAATGCAGATATAATACATTCTGTCAGTGTGAAATTTGGCCTGAAAAATGTTGTGGCCTTTGGAAATATGAAAGGAGCTTGGGTGGGGGTTCCCAAATTAATTGCAATGTGCAGAAGGAGTACATTGGGGATGATGAAGTGAAAGAGTGGAGGATACTATCTGTATCACAACATTGTATACAAGGCAATGCTTGGGTGGAGAACATGATACACTGGGTAGGGCTGAGCATTGATATAGAGCATTTGATAATGAAGGAGAGTAGATGAATATTTAAGTGGCATTTTCCTGATGGCTTCAATTTTGTTAAATAAGTTAGAGAAAAGACTGTTTTGTGAGAGCATGGGGTTGGGTGAATATTTAGCAGGATAGTGAAGTCTAAGAGAAGTGGAGAAATAATTGACCAAAGATAATGAGTATATTTGCACGCTTCCTTGCAAACCATCTGCACTTGGGGACCACAAATGCATGTGACTCCAGTCTACAAGATTGAGTGGTTTTTGTCTTCAGTTGTGTTCAGCTTTTGGGCAAAGGCTTGGGAAAGTAGGTCACAGGGCTGATCCCAAATTGAGGATATATAAGGCCCATGAGAGGTGAGGGAGCTGGTTGGTAGAAGAGGGAGAACTGTAGAAGTGGCTAGCACTAGGGGCAGCGACCTATGAGACCAGTGATGAGGTGACATCATTGCCACACAACACCAGCGATGAAGAGATATGAACAATGCCAGAGTACCAAACTCCTAAGTGTTATGTCATCTTTTCATAGTGTGAGAAATGGCTGAGGGATCTATGTTATTACAGGGTGCTGTCTCTGTAGACTCAGCAATAGGTCAGCGTAGATGGCCAAAAAGCCTACACAATTTAGAAACTGGGGTGCCGTTTGTTAGATTGGCATCCCCACAATCATCATGAACTCTGCACCATTAACAATAGTATCTCCTCTCTTGAAATGCAGGCAAACAATTCTCTCTTAGGTAGAAGATGAGTTATCTGCTTCTCTGGAATACCATTTAGGAACAGGTAAATTCTTATTTAGCGAAAGAAGACTTATTTCCTTAGTAGGACTGTAAGTTCCCCCAAATCCCCCCTACTCACAATGAAATTGTTAAAATGTGAGAGTCAATAATGAAGGCAACATCCTCAGGTTGATAATGAAGACAGATGCCGCTAACATTTCTTATACTGCATAGAGCTGTCAGGGCAGGATGGAATTTGAGAAGGTGGTATGTAATTAACCTAGTTGGAATTGGGCCAAGGAACCCGAGGTTAATGGCCCTGGGAATGGGAGCATTAATGACCACTAATGGTCAAGCCCCTTTTCATGTCTTACTCATTAGAGCTACCTTTTATATTCTATAAGATCATGGCCTTTGGCCCTGGGACCAAGGGTAACGGAGAGTCACCCCCCCCCCCCAGACAATGTGTTATGCATTCTGACAGCTTCTGTTCAGCTCTTGATCCCCCCCATCACAATATTCAGGTATAGTGTGTAGCAGATCTCAACACATACCAGCCATCTGCTGAGCACTGCTGATGAAGGCTAAGACATATACATGATGCATATTCATGGGCAAAAATTGCTTCAGGTTTTCATCCAACAGACTGACAAAAGTATGACATTCTCTTGCTTTCACCTGTTTCGTGCTGGTATTTCATTTTCTACACACTCCTTAGTAAGCTGGAATAGAATCTTTAACCACTTTGGAATGTGTCCTCAGTCATATTTGATGGTGACAACAATTATTAACATGTGAATCTTCCCAGTCTTCCACCCTGACTTGATTGACAAGGAAAATGCTATTTTTGACCACTCCATTTCTCTTCTCCCCTTATTCCCTTTACCCTCCTAGAGAGAATTCTACCTTTGCCATAGCTCATCTTATGTGATAAGCTTTTGTGATGTAAATTTGGGACACTGGATAGATCCAGACAGAACTGAAATAGGGGAGATGAGGGTATAAACTCAAGGGAAAGAAGGAAAAAGCAGAGGCAGAGCAAAGGAGAAAGGGAGAAAAGTCAGATTCAATATGTGTGTGATTTGTTGGGGGAAAGATGAACATAGGCTGTGAAAAGAAAGAAGCTTCAAGGTAGCTGTGTTGTGTGTATGTGAGAGGGAAAAAACAGAACAGTAAGGGAAAAATCTTAAGAAGTCTGGTTGATAGTTATCAATCAGATCTCCCTTAGTATCCTTAGAGGGATACAAATAAACACTGGTATTAGTTTTAATTATGTCTGGTTGTTGGAGTGTTTTCCTTTGCATAGAAAAAAAACCTCCTGAGACTGAACTATGTACAAATCTGGGATTATGTGAGTTCACATGTTTAACTGGAAAGCTAAAGTTGGCATTCTGAAGCTCAAACAGGGACAGTGACTTTGCTTCCTCCTATTCTTAAGCTGAAAGTCAGTAACACATTTTATGATGCTACCTTCCCTAATGGATTTTAAAAAGCAGAGTGTGTTAAAAATACCAAGAAGCTCCATGCCGTCTGCAGTAACATACATCTACAGAAGGCTCTATGATTACACGGCAGTTTCATACATTCTTATTTCAGCCTTATATAAACTCTCAGGAATAGGTTTTACTTTCCCATTTCATAAACAGAACTACTGAGGTCTAGTGCCAGAGAGAGACTTACATATCCATGGTTACAATGCTCATAAGAAGCACCTCAACCCAGGGTAGAAGTCTGAATTTTTATAAAAGGGAAGATGAAGAAGGAGGAGAGATATTGAAAGTAGAAATTCCGTTCTTAAAAAGAAGCAGGGATTCAGTGAAAACTATGAGGCTCTTCTTGGGTTTCACATTTCCTGCTCATTTGGGTGATTCTCTACACACAGAGTTACTTTGAGCCCTTTGTTGAGAGAGTGAGAGAAACCAGCAGAGACACAGAGCTGCACTTCTTCCTGATGTATTTCATCCTGCATAATAGCCTCAGATGCTTGGTGATCTCCCCACTTAACTGTCCCTTTTTCTTGGACACAACAAAAGGGCAGTGGAGGAAGCACAGCCTGGGTAGAGACAGGGCAAGGAGAAGATGTGTGCATGGCTCTGCCAGCCTTGGCATTTCCTCCACGAACCTGAAAGATAATCCGAGCCATTAAATCATCCAAAATCATATGCAGTGACTGTCATTTTTCTGTTTGAACATCTCACTGGCTCAACACAAGCATCTCGATAGCCATGGTGTCCTAATTTTCTTTGCTGGAGACAACAAAACCAAAGGTAATGAGAGGAGGAGGGACTGATTCCCAGGGGCATATTCTCTGGGGAAGTCTCTTGGGCTTAAATACATCTAAAGCAGATCCAAAAGAAAGCAGTGATTACAGGCTAATTTTCTGCCTGCATTACGTTAAGTGTCCCGTCGTTTACACAAATAGCGATTGCTTTATGCCAGAAATCTTTTTACTGAATTCCTCTTATTGGCAAATTTTGTATTTTTTTTTAAAAAAAAGGAGACTAAAAGAAAAATTTTTCAATTTAAAGGTGAGACTATCAGGATACCGGTAAAAGATACAAGACTGGCACATACCCAAAGGGTGATTTTCCTTTTCAAATGCAAATATAGGAGAAGGAGAGATGGTCCTATTCTTTAAAGGTCTGGGAGATCCAAGCTTTTAGCTTTAGGAGGACACAGCTCTACCTCCTGCAAACACACTTGGTTTTCTGGCAAGAAAGCTGATACTGGTGTGAAGTGGGGAGTATAGGTGAGGAGAAACTGATAAATTTAGCTATTCCCGAGTCATTCCAGGTAGACTGTCAACAGTGGGAATGAGAGGGGCATGTGGGGCCCATCTTTCCCCAGCATCAACACTGTCCGCTTCCTGGAAACAAGAAGAGTCAGTTCAGCCACTTCACTGACACTGTCTTATGCTTCCACCCCGGGCGTCTAATCTTAAAGGCGTTTGTACAATATTCATTCATTCACACATCATCCATTCTATGAACATTTAATTACTAAGCATCTTCTGTGTTGCAGACAGTGGGCCAAGCCTAGGGAATTCAAAAACATAATTATGAAAAAGAAGTTGGAAGCATGACAGTCAAACAGAAACGGAATGCAGGCATTGAAATCAGAACCACCTGAATGGAAAATGTTACCAAAACCCTTCTTGCCTTGGATAAATAACTTGGGGTTGTGGGGAATGGATCCACCTTAGAGAGTTGTTGAAAGGAGTAAACAATACATGTGAAGAAACAAGCTTAAGGCTTGTTGCCACAGCAATGCTCAATAACTGTGAGTTGATTCCACACTTCTGAATTCTCATTTGGAACCAAAAAATCCCCCCACCACATCCTGCCCAGGGATTCTCTGATGTACAACCATCAGGACATCAAAACCCCTGGCCTACATCAAGAGGCACTTATCTGTGCCTGTTCAGGCCTAAATCTATGACCTTCTTGACACAAGAAGGCTGGAAGGAGGCGCAAAGACTGAAACGTTGAGTGGGGCAGGGAGAATTTGGCATTGCTTTCAAGGGAAGGAGACAAGGACTAGTAAGAGGCCCTTCTGTGCCAGGAGCCATGCTAGGCATTTTGTATAGATTATGTTCCAGGCCTATGTGTAGGGTGGGAATCCCTGTGAGAAGACTGTCCTCAGTGGGGTCAGGAGGACAAATTAGCAATGGCAACTTCCCAGAGCCCCAGCCTTGGTCTTTGACTGCCAAGGTCTGGACACTGCCAGGGAGTGTCCATTTCTGAGGACATGTGGTAGGATCATTAATTCCTAAAAAGAGTGAAAATTTGTGTTGCAGTTGAGAATAAGCTGTAAATTAGCAATTAGTCAATGTTTTATACAACATCCTCTGAAGACAGAGTTTTAATATCAAGGAAGATAAGCTTACTCTCCAACTATCCAAAATGGGAACTTTGGACTTAATTTAAACTTGTCTCCATGTGTATGTACTAGTGCTGAGGTAGGTATTTTACTTATCTTATACACACTGACCCCAATTCTTGTGGTGCACATATTTTCATGGGACCTTATAAATGACTGACAATCTCCACGGTTAAATGCAGCCTCAAGGGCATGACTATGAGAGAGAAGAGGAGGGTGTTGGTCTCTATTTCTTGGAGATCCCAGGTATAGATGTTTTGCCTATGATGAACTATGTGACCTTGGGAAAATTACTTTATTTCTTTGAGTATGTAATATCTCCTATAAAATGGGGATGATAACATCTGACAAGGTTGTTGTAAGCCTTAATTTAGATAACACAATTTAAATACCAAGCAGAGCTACCACCATTTACTGAAGGCTCAGTTAATATTAGTTCTCTTATACAGAATACAGAATGAAGGACACTTGGCGAAGATTTAGTGTTTGATGATGATAATAATGACAATAGGAACATCACTGTGGGTGTTCAGAAAGAAAGACAAACATGGGACTCTACTGCCTCCAGAATTTGGCAGAGTCAGGTGCTAGGAGTAGAAATTGAGGTGAATTTGGCTTTGCTGATTCAGGCTACCAACAGGGCTCTGAAGTCCCAATTTCAGGCAGAAGAACCATCTTTTTTTTTAAGTTTATTAATTTATTTTGAGAGAGAGAGAGAGAGAGAGCGAGCAAGCAGGGTAGGGGCAGAGAGAGAGGGTAGAGAGAGAATTCCAAGCAAACTCTGTGCTGTCAGTGTAGAGCCTGATGTGGGGCTTGAATCATGACCTGAGCTGAAATCCGATGGTCAACTGATTGAGCCACCCAGGTGCTCCAGAAGAGCCATCTTTGACATGCATAACACCAGGTTGCACCAGGAAAACCACACTACTGCTTCATCACTGAGTTCAGTCATCTCCACCTCAAGTGGCCAACCACAAGTTCACCTCCTTTCCCAATAGAGAGGAGGCTTTCAGGTGGGGTCCTCTCAGCTCCCAGACATGCAGCCACCCAACTTTGCCTCTGATTAACTTTTGATGTCTGGCAGAAATGAATTTCCTAGATTGCATTTAGCTGGTAAGGAATTGGCAGGGACTTAAAGTAACTGAATCCCATACCATTCCTTCTTTAATATCCATTGGAATTTGGAGGTAGTTACTTAAGACATTGTGTTTTCTAAAGGTCAATTTGAGCAATCCAATCAGCCTTGGCCAATTGTCACCTTCTTCCTTTTTCTTCTTTCCCTTTCTATCCACATTCTTCTCCAACTTCTCTTTCTTCCTTGACCTCTCATTTAGCCTTGCTAAAAATTGCTGAGTCAGAGTTCTTCTCTTGCTGCCCCTCTCAGAGAATAGACAAATGAGACACCAATACTGGATGGTTTATAAATAATACATAGTGCACAGAAACAGCTGGAAAGTCCCTCTGGTTACAAAGAGAATCTCTTTCAATAACCTATTACTCTATCTGCTCTTCTTAATGCCACCAGTTAAGAGTCACACTTCTCATTCAGTAGAGTCACACTTCTACTTGTTCATCAGTATGAAGTCCTAGCAGAATGCCAATGGTTCTCCTGCAGTCTCATTCCAGTTTCATGACCAGGAAGATCTCTCTGACATACTCTTCTAATGACTGTGCCGTCATGCCTGGGGCCACTGGAAACTTGCCATAATGGTGGCCAGGCTAAAATTGATTCAAGACTTACGTTTCATTGTTTTAAACTCTTATGGTTTTGATGTCTTCATACTTGCTGAACCTGGCAAGGAATAAAGACCTCTAACTCAGTATCCTAACATATTTAAATATAGTGCCAATAAGCTCCATATTCAGGACTAAGAGCTTGGTGAATACAAGATGTCTCAGGCATAAACCTGTAAAGTAGGTTATTAGTATTTCCAGTTTCAGTTGAGGAAATTATGACTCAGATAAGTTAATTGATTAGTTCAAGGTCACTAGACTAAGAAATTATATGCCTAAAACAGAAACCCAGTATCTATGATTTCATGTTCCATATTAATTTTTCTTTCTGCCGATTAGGATTCAAAATTTGGGGACTGATAAGAGAGTTTATCAGTAAAGGTAATAGCAGAAAACAGAATTTCACTTTGTTCAAATGAAGATATGGCAATGAAGAGATAATTTACATAGTTTGTAGGCAGGGTAAAGGAAATCCAACAGGAATGTTGAGGCATCTAGTGATTCACAATCAAAGGAAACTATTACTACCTCTACACCTGAAAAGAAAAGGGAAAAGATAATGTAATTGGAACCAAATGAAAGCTGGAGCCTTAGAAGAGGGTCTGCTTGCTAGGCTCTGTGGCTTGGAAGGCTTAGCCACTTCAGTATATCAGCATTGAAGCATAGAGGGAACAAGAGAAAGAGCGACTTACTTTGTAGGCATTTGCCAAACCCAAATGGAACAAGGCAGCAAAGGAGAAAGTAATGCAGTCAGTGTGGTCATCATTCTTTGACACAGAGCAGAGAAGAGAAATGTAGAAAATGCTGTGTCAGGGGTTGGGCCATGGAGAATCACCAGCATAGAGAGCCAGCACATGATTCCTCATCATATGGTTGGCATGTGGAAGAGTCACTGTTTTCCTGCCCAGGTTCTATACCCAGAGGTAGATTTTCCATGAAGCTGATGAAATTTAAGCTTTGAGGTCTATTTCCATTAAGTCTTGCTGCACAATAGACTATCTAGGAACTCGATGGCTTAAAATAGATATGATTTATTATTTCTTACATTTCTGTGGGTTGGCTAGGAGTTTTTTTTTTTCCCAATTTCCATGGTGTCAGCTGGAGTCACTCACACAGCTGCACTGAGCTGAGAGCTCATCTGGGTCTGAAACACAGACATCTCTACTTGCATGTCTGGGGTCTTTGGTTCTCCTGCATATGGTCTCTCCTGAACACAATCCTTCATCATTCAGTAGTCCAGCCTGAAGTTTCCTACATGGCAGTTGACCTCCAGAAGGACAAATAAGAAGCTGTCAGGCCTCATAAGACCTAGACCTGGCACAGCATCACATCTCCCTCACTTTATTGGTCAAAGAAAGCTGCAGGCTGGCCCAGATTCAAGAAGGAATAACAGACTCTATCCTATGATGGAAAGAACAACACACAACACACAGACTGGGAAGAATTGTCTGGGGTCTCTTTTCAGACAATCCAGCACAGTCTGCTTTCACACTACAGCAATTCACATACATTTTATGTGGAAAATATATTCACCCCACCAAGACACACCAAATTTTCATTCCATTATGGCAGCAACCTCAAGTCCAGTATCTCATGATCTGTAATGGATACAGATGTGCATGAGGTCCTTGGGTTAGGCGCCTATTGAGCTAAAGAACTGTGAAATGATAGACATAAGTTAAACTCCTCCATATTCACTAGTTAATTGTGATATAATGCTAATATAGGGACAATTGCAATAAATGGAGACAAACGAAAAGGAGATAAACAAGAAGCACATAGCAGTTACTTGTCCATAGCCATTCTAAAATCAAAATTCTGGCTCTTCGCCCTTCCCAATGCATTGGGGTAGGCATTTTTTTCTTTTAGGCAAGTTCTGTCTCTGGGAGTATTTTCAAATCCACTGCTTTGGGGACCACTGTCTAAACTCTGCCCTCTGGTTCATTTTTTCCTTTTTCATAAGAAATAGCTCAAAGCTTTCAGTTGAACAACTTTCTCAACCTATTTTCTTCCCACAAGAAATTGGAGCTCCAATGCCTCTTTTCACTTTGCACCTCCCTATTCTTTTATCCAATCTCGTAGTTCTCTCACCAGGACAAAGTTCTTTAAAATACCGTACTATCTAGCATCCTTACAGGTGTTTACTCCATGTCCCATGACCCAAGACAATTCTTTCTGAGATTGAAGTCTTTGTATTTTGAGAATATGAGGCTGCTGTGAGACAGCAAAGTTATGGTTCTTGGGAACACTCTAGTCTTGCTCAGAGTGTAGGAAGCAATGCCTTACCTCTTCTAGAGGTTTTAATGAGGGGTGCTTCAGCCACAGCCCTGATTTGATCTTTTCTCCAAGGCCTCTCCTTTCAGAGTCCTTTGCCACCTGGAGAAACTGCCTAGAGCCCCTGTATTTCCTCTAAATCTTGCTTGAACATTGATCAGTTCTTTGGCTCCCCTTTCTTTCACTGCATCTTAACATCCACTACTAAAAGAAGTCACTTGGCACTTTCAAACTTCCGTCTGGAAATCTCTTTAGTTAAGTTTGTAATGTACTCACTTACCTCACTGTTCTTCAAGTGTCTACAAATGTTTACTCTCTCCTTTTAGTCTTCTTCTTCTACATGACCCCAATGACACAGGTCTTAGGTTTTTGTTATGGCACTAGCACACTTCTGGATCTGTTGCATCAACTTGTCTATTGCTGATTTAGTTATCTACTACTGAGCACATACTTCCCCAAACTTAATGGCTTATAACAACAACCCTTTGCTTGCTCATGATTTTGCAGTTAGTGTAGGACTAAGCAGCAATGACCTACTGCACTCCACGTGGTGACAGTTGGAGTCATTCCTGTGGCAGCCTTCAGCTGGATACTACTTTGGGACTGGAGCATCTAATAAGGTCTCAACCCATTATGTTGTGGGACAGCTTATTATACAGCAGTACACAACAGAAACAAGGCCTTTCACTTGTACTGGCTTCTTACGAAGCCCTGGAAGAAGCACTAAAAATAGTTTCCTGATCAAAAATATGGTGTAACTATAGAAAAGTAAGACATTTTGACTGTAGCCAATCAGGGCTTCTGTTGCTTTTAATCTGACATAATGTTCATCACACTTCTCTATGTCAGGTGGCTCAGATCTGAAGGACCACAAGCATTTTGGGGATATAGCTAAGAGGAATTTGAGTTGGGGATATGTTTAGTTTGTCTGTAGTCAGATGTACTTTATGCACTTCATAGTAACTTCCTTGCATATTAAATTCTTGCTAGCTGTTCCAATGGAGAGATGGCTTTCAGAAAAATTCCTACTGCTTACCATGAGACACCCAGTGTTACCAGAAGTCACATTGCAACATGAATGTGTCCTCTGGGGAGCCACACTGGAAATCTGTGGGAAATGGAAGAACAATGGTAAGGAACTGAAAGCTAATTCATCTGCAAAAAACTCTTCCAAATATCAGCACACACACACAAAAGAAACTTGATAGAAGTTCTCCCAGATTTGGCCAAAATCCTAAAAAATTCCTGACATGACCAAACATGACTTGGAAAGCTGAAGAAAAACTGTTTTGAACTGTCAATTTAAAAATTAGGAGCATCTGGGTGGCTCAGTTTGTTGAGCATCCAACTCTTTTTTTTTAATTTTTTGAACGTTTTATTTATTTTTGAGACAGTGAGAGACAGAGCACGAACAGGGGAGGGTCAGAGAGAGGGAGCCACAGAATCTGAAACAGGCTCCAGGCTCCGAACTGTCAGCACAGAGCCCAACACAGGGCTCGAACTCACAGACCAAGAGATCATGACCTGAGCCGAAGTCGGCCACTTAACCGACTAAGCCACCCAGGCTCCCGGAGCATCCAACTCTTGATTTCAGCTAAGGTCATGATCTCAGAGTCATGGGATTGAACCCTGCTTCAGTCTCCATGCTGAGTGTGGAGCCCTGCTTACGATTCTCTCTCTCTCTCCCTCTCCTTCTCCCCTGCTCGCACTCTCTCTCTAAAATAAAAATAAATAAATAAAAATAAAAAGAAACCATTTTAGAAGACATACTGAACTATTTTTCTGTTCTTTATATAGAAAATATAAAATTGTTTTCAGTGATAGAGTGATAAAAATGTATAAAGCTGAGAATGTAGAAGAAAATTTACTGAAGTGTATTGGGGAGATATTTAATTTCAGTATATTATTTTTCTAGAGTTTCTGATGCTTATGGATATTTCTTGGTTTTTAAAAATTTACAACTTGTGATTTCTCATTTTAAATAAATACACCAAACCTATTCTTATATTTGTGATTGTATGTTCTTGTTCTTAAAGAGAATTTCAAAACTGTGTAATATAATCAGGCCTTCTGGGCCACGTCTGTACCTAGATCAGAGTCTTGACTCTCAAAGGCAATGATGGGATATTAACTAATAAAACCCTGGAGTTGGTGCTATCTCTCAGCATGGAAGATTCATGCTCACCGTAATATGACTTATCTGGGTTGTACTTCTGGGGAGAATGGAGAGTCAGAGGATACAGTGCAAGATAAGGCAGGATGAGGAATGAGAAAAGCAAAGAAGGAAAGTAGCTTTACCTGGTAGCTGCTGAGACAGAGATACGAGCAGTAACTGTTGGCCACAGGACACCCTTAAACCTGATCAAGGTCTGGGGCACACTGCTGATAATAACACCAACAACAGTATTGTAACTCACTCAATTCATTACTGTTCAGGCATTGTTTTGAGTACTTTGTATGCATTAATTCATTTGATCCCCTAACAACAAAGTAGTTTCCAGTGCCCTGTCCACTTTGCAAGTAGGCAAAGCAAGCACAGAGAGGGGCTGTAAACTGCCATAGGGCATACTGTCTGTGTGTGGTATAACTGGGGCCCCAGAGAGTTCAGCTGTTCCAGAGCCTACTTCCTTCACAGCTCCCAATGCTGTCTTGCGCTGGTATAGCAGTGTGTAGTTTATCAAGCAGTTTTATAGAGATCATCTCACGTGCAACCCTAATAGCCCTGAAAAGTTGGCAGGACAGTTGCTGCTACTCTCATTTTATGGAAGATTAATTGAAATCTAAAACTGCAAAGTGACTTATTCATGATCACAGAGCTAGTAAGTGGTGGTATTGGAACTGAAAGCCAACTCTTGTAGGCTTTTCATTATATCACACTGTGGATTAATACATTTCAGCTATAGTACTTTTCAGTTTCTAAAACATCTTTCTATATAGTGCTAACACAATAATTTCTACAACTTTATAAAAAGTATTATTATTATTATTTTCCAGTATTACCAAAGATAAATATGCGGGTCAGAGAAGAAGCACTTGAGCCCTGAATATTTGACTTCAAATTCACAAGCAGTGTTCACCCCTCCACAAATGGCAGTATTTCCAGTCAGCTTGCAGAATTCCGAACATAGCTTGGCCCTTCAGAAGTTAGGGGAACAGAAGAAAGAGCCAATAGCCAGGACTTGAAAATGCATGGTGGGCTCAGGAAACTGAATGGATTAATGTGGCAGGAACATAGCATGGATGAATATCAAATTGAAAAAAAAATGGAGCCAGAGTGTAGGGGTTTGGAGTATCATGATGCCAACATTATTTTGCTCTGAGTATATGCAGAGATCTGCCCTCAATGCTGGGTGAATAAACTGAAGAAATCCAAATGTGTTCTTTAGCTGCAATCTGCCCTTTAGTCTGAGAATAACAAACATATATAGGGGAAGGAGAAGAAAACAACAACAACAAAAAAAGCAACAACTTAAAACTATTTATGAAAGAATAGGTAATTGATGTAGAAAATTAATAACGTGTCTACTGATTCTTACAATCACATAACTATAAATGAAAGGATAATATAATAACCACAATATTTAAAATGGCCCAGGGCTCCATGGGGAAAAGAGTTCTACTTACTAAATGTTTTCTGTCTACACTTGACATAGAAGGTGACCCAGTTCATAGTTTCATAGATGGTCACTTGAAAGTGGGAGCATTATCTACCCCCAACAGCTTATTAGATTAATTTTCCTTAAGATTTTCAGTGCTGGTGGTGATGATGATGATGATGATGGTGGTGGTGATAGTGGTAGGGGCTTCCATTGTTCATTGCTTGCTGTGTTGAGGAGTCCACAGAAATTGGCTCTGATCTGAAGCTACTCTGCAAGTTAAATATCGGTCCCTCATTTTAAAGAACAGACAGTGAGGCCAAGACTCATTAACAGACTTTTCCAACTGGTAAATCAAAATTAAACACAGGTTTGGGGAGCTTGGGTGGCTCAGTCAGTTAACTGTCTGAAGATTTCAGCTGAGATCATGATCCCAGACTCATAGGATTGAGCCCTACATAGGGCTCCGTGCTGAGCATGGAACCTGCTTAGGATTCTCTGTTTTTATTTCTGTCTCTGTCTCTGTCTCTGTCTCTGTCTCTCCCTCCTTCCCTCTCCCCTGCTTGCTCTTTCTGTCTAAAATAAAAAAATAATAATAATAATTAAAAAAATTAAACCCAGCTTTAAAAGAATATAAACACCAGAATCTTTTTCGTACACTGCCCCTTCCCATTTCTTTGCCCGGGAACCGATATTGATATTCTATTTTTTGCTCATCAAGGCTGAATAACTAATTTGCATATTTGTGGCAACCATGATTGAACCTAACCTACATATCCACCCAATTTTTTCTCTGTAGCTTCTAATTTCAACTTTATTTTCTTACCAAATTTATAATAAATTCATCTCAAATACATTTTATTCTCACACCTCAGTGTATGTCATTCAACAAGTTCAATTCACCTAGTTTTTTTTTTTTAATCAAGTATTGTACTCAACACATACACATTGTCTCTTTCTTTCTTTTTAATTCCTTTTAATGTTTATTTGTTTTCTGAGAGAGAGAGAGAAAGATAGAGCATGACTAGTGAAGAGGCAGAGAGAGAGAGGGAGACACAGAATCTGAAGCCGGCTCTAGGCTCTGAACTGTCAGCATAGAACCCGACATGGGGCTCAAACTCATGAGCCGATCTGTGAGATCATGATCTGAGCCAAAGTCGGACATTCGACTGATTGAGCCACCCAGGTGCCCCCACATTCCCCAATTCTGGAATGTGTGTCTCTCCATCTCGACCGTTCAAAACACTATGTCCTTTAGGATCTGCTCTCACGTGTCAGGCACATAATAAATCTTAATAAATTATTGCTAATAATGTTATTGCTATTTTTATAATTATTACCAGTCATCTGATAAATAGTTTAGTGCCTACAATGTGTCTGAGCACTGAGAGGTGTTAGGAGTACAATGACAAACATGGCATGAGATTGGCCCCAAGGAACCATGGTGAGGTGTGTGTATGGTGAGCATGTGTGTGGAAGGAAACTGTGGCCATACACAATATAGGATGAGAGGGTGACTAATGGTGCCATGAAGTAATGAAATTCATTTTGACATTACCACAGGAAGCTTTCCAGAGGAGGTTAGCTGATGTCTAACAAACACGGTTTGGTTAGTCAAGCAAATACAACTTCATGTTAAGTGACCCATCATCCATGTTTGCCTGGGACTAAGGGGTTTTCTGAGTCACTGGGTTTTGAGTGCTAAAACTGGGACAGCCCCAGTCAAACTGTGGTCACCTGTGCTAAGACTTGAAGTAACAGAGTGTAGCAAATATTTTTGAATGAATGAATGAATGAATGTGTAAATTATGCATAAATACATGAGAAGAATAATCCACTACTGATTGATCTACCTCTGAATACTTGCAAACTCATATCTAACCTGAGTGTGCAGCTACCCCTGCAGGGTCCTATCTATAGTGAATGTTCATTCTGGGGTTTGCCTGGATGGCAGTATTTTAATAACAAAGAAGATGGAGCTGTCACCCGAAGGTGGGTGAAAGCAGCTCTGGGAAATCTCTTCCTCTATCCCTCAATCCCTCCCAAGCCTGTGTATTTCATTAAAATATGTATGACAACATTTCTTCTCATATTATTGTATTACACCATCCTTAATTGCATAATTCAACATTTTCAAGGGTATTTGGAGGAAATTTGGACGGTTCATTGACTGGTATTTGAAGGAAGCTGAGAATTAAATTAAAAAACATGAGGCGAAATTAGTAGTATAACAGACTGATTGAAGGGCTGATGTGGGCTGACTCTGAGTGCCCCCGCTCTGGCATCCAATGCACACCAGTTTGGGTTTTGGGGGGAGTCTGTGGCTTTCCATCCATAGTTCTTTGCTCCCTGCTTGGTTACCAGGTGAAGGCTGGAAGAAGCCCGCTTTAGGTTGTCTTTCCTCCCCACCCTCCCCCTCCTGTTTGTGTTGTTTGTGATTTTTGACATGCATTTTGCAGATTGCATGTTTTTGCCTGCTCTGTTGAATGCACTTAGGCTCTTGGGCTGATTGCAATCACGCTGATGGTGGGATGAACCCATGGTCTGTAGCCCAGGCAGGCTCCACCACTGCCTAAACAGCAGTCCGTCTCCTGGCCTACTCTCTGACCTGCAAACTTTCACTCCCACATGTTTCCCTTGAAGTTCCTCTCACCCAGCACCCTGCTTCCTTTCTCTCTGGTGCTGGCATCATGTCCCACAGTCTGAGTGAGCAGCTAGAGGCAGCTGGCACAGAAATGAGGCTGGGTCGAGAACTGAGTGCTCTGGGAGCAATACCTCACCCACCCACCCCCGACCCGTGCCACCAGTGGTAGACTTTCCAGCCACAAAGCCTGTTCCCACCATGGGAGCTGCCTTCCTTTGGCTCAGCAAAGGCCCCAGGTTCAAGAACATTTGGTATTCTTAGTCCCAGCCACAGGCATAGCAAGAGAATTCTTCAATATCACATATGCAAAATGATGCTTTCCACCTCACTGATGTGATGGTTCTGTTAGCAAAAGAGAGCGTTACAGGTTGGGTAGGATGTCAGTTTATCAACACGGATGTTATGAATTGGAAAAGTGATTGCACAGGTCTGAATGGCCGTCCAACTTTAGGGAGAGGAAACGTGAGAGTTTGGCTAAATTAAAAGCTGAGCTCATTAGGACTGAAGGCAAATTGACTTTTGTGGAGGCAAGTGAGTGGTCTTTGACCAAACGTTCAGAATGAAACAGATCCCTCCCTGCTCTTCTCTAGAGACTGAGATTCTCCCAGTGAAGTCTCCACTCATCTGTGCAGTCCTCACCAAACTTAAGGCTAGGGAGAAGGGAGTATTCTTGGGTCCTATCCTATTCTGAGATTTAGGGTTCATGGCTGGGAATAACTTAGGCAGTGGCTTTCACAACCCCTCACCCAAAGAATGGTGATTTCAAGGTCCTGCTGGCAGCCAGCTGGGGTCTAGCCTCTACTGTGAAAGGAGAGACCTCCTAGTGACTCTGCAGCTGTGCTCCTGTCATATCTGCTGCATTTCAGCAAACGCCTCCTTGCTCTCTGAGCAGTTGTGTTCAGGTTTAGAAAGACCTACCTGAAGACAGCGGGCTATGTCCCTGCCTGCAGACAAAACAGGGGAGCAAAACTCAGGCAGGCCAGAGGCAGGCACAGCCAAGGGCAAGGGGCAGTGGGGCAGGGATCACAGACATACCCCATGCCTTTCATCGCTCCCCCAGAGGGATGACCTAAGAAGGTCTTGGGAACCAAATGCTGAGTGGGTGAAAGTTTGGAAAGACCTCTTCCCTGGGGGAATCATCCAGACCCAGCATCTTCATCAGCTTATTTGGGAGCATTCAGCTTGTTCCAGTTCAATAATCCATTCAATAAAACTGTTAGTGCCTGACATGAATCCCAAATTGGTGTGTGGCTATAGGCATGCTGGCCGCCCTGCCTGACAGATTGGCACATCTACCACCTCTTCTGTCCTATAAGTGAAAACCAAGTGATATTAACATTATTAGCATAGAAAATAGGAATACTGACAGCAATGTCGGAACAGGCATGGAGGGTTACCCAGACAGCACAATCACCCATGGAACGTAACCTGGCAGCCACATCTCACACCCTCTCCCTCCCAGCTCCCCCCTGAACAAAGACGGGATTTGCTGTTGCTGAATTCTCACCAGCAAGTGATCGATAGCTGAGAGATTGCACTTTGCTTAGGAACAGCAAGGCTATTCAGGTTTAAGAGGAAAAACCTGGCTTTATGTGATGCTCTGGTCTGGGAGGAGAGCCTCCTATTTCAATCTTCACTTCACACTAACCCCTGCCGAATGGGGCCCCTGTCTCCCCATCTCCAGTTTGCACCATAGATTGCAGCTGCCAACAGGTCCTTCCAGAGCCCACCTGCTGCTTGGTTAAAAACTGCCTGTGGAACCAGGTAGCTGTAATGGGAAGGGCTTTAAAAATTTTTTTTTTTAATGTTTATTTATTTTTGAGACAGAGAGAGACAGAGCATGAACAGGGGAGGGGCAGAGAGAGAGGGAGACACAGAATCCGAAACAGGCTCCAGGCTCTGAGCCGTCAGCACAGAGCCCGACGCGGGGCTCGAACTCACGGACGGTGAGATCATGACCTGAGCCGAAGTCAGACGCTTAACCGACCAAGCCACCCAGGCGCCCCTGGGAAGGGCTTTATAGTCAGATCCGAGTTCAAATCCTAGATCTGCCCCATCCTGGTGATGTGACAGGATTGAGCTTCAGTTTCCTCATTCCATAAAATAGAGATAATCATACTACTCCCTTCGTGGGGTGGTTGGGAATATCTGCGTAAATGTTGCTTGGCGTGTAGTTAATACTTACTGAGTACTTATTAACAGCTACTGAAATAATATGAAATATTTTGTATTGTTGTTTTATTGATTCTGTTATTATTTTTACTGTGATTATTTGAAGGTTCCTCTGAGTCCTACAGATAGCTCTGAGGTCTGTCTTGGGGCCAGGACCTTTCCCCAATTTTCCTCCAAAACACACACACACACACACACACACACACAGCAAGTTATTGCTCATTACTTCTGCTCTTTCCCTGTGGTCTTGTTTCATTAAAAATGCTAATTCCCCCAGCTTGCCTTCCCATCTTTGCATTTGCATATACATGAGCAGCTCATTCCCATTCTGGAGTAGGGCTGAGCTAAGGCCTGAAAAGGAACTCTGTTGGAGAGAGCTGGCTGGGGAGCCAGGGCCAGAGCTGCCAGGAGGGGTTGACCACTTGCTCAGCTCCTCATTTGATCTCCTTTGTTCTCCTTTGCCCTCTTCTGGAGGCACCTGCTGCTAAGCAGGAGGATGCCGGCTCCTGCCATGGGCACTTCTAACTGGCATTGTCTTGCCAGTGTCAGTTCCAGGCAGGAGATGTGACCTGTGCTCTCTGCAGTGGCGGGAGGCTGGTCCTGGCACTGCCTTCCTCAGAGCAGTGTCACTTGGCCAAGTGGTCCCTGGGACATTCCATTCCAGCACTTGGAGTTTACTCCGGAGTCCAGAGGAGCTAAACAATAAAGCAAAAAAAAAATATTATTACAGTTCATGTGACACTGGAGAACATTATGTCCACTAAGCAGGTGTCCATAATTTTATAGAAGCATAGATTTGATGGTCTACGCATTCTCATTGGAGTGAATGATGAGGTAAACAAAGAAAACATTCTTGTGGTCCCTAGATATGGGTTTAAATATGATATTGTTGATTAACAACCAGGTAACCTGGATAGTCACCTAAGTGGACCCTCCACAGCTTCATCTTTAAAATGGGTTTAATGGTAGTTACTCCACAATGTAAAGATAGTGCTGAAACAGGCCAAGGGCCTTGCTTATCCCCATTCAGTCCCCTTCACCTCTATTGTCACAGTCTGCTCCCAGTCACTCTCATCTTTACCTGGACCTCTTCGCCTGCCTCCTGAAGGTCTTTCTACCCTTCACCTCTGCTTCTTTCCAATCCATTCTCCACACTTTGCCAGAATGTCCTTTTTAAAACCCAAATTGAATGACAAAACTTTTGTTATGTTTTGTTTTGTTTTAAACTCTCAATTGGCTTTCTTTTCTTCATGGGGACAAAAGTTCAAAAATCTCTAACTTGTCCTCTGTGTCCTTCTAGTCTCATCTCACGTACTTTCCCTCCTGCTCACAATTCTCCAACCACACTGGCCTTTTCTAATTTTTTTTTTTTTACTATGCTAAGCTTCTTTTGCATCAGGGGAAAAACATCTCCTGAGACTCCAATCCAGATTAAGTTCTTCTCCACCTTCATTAATATGCTCTGAGAGTATCCTGTGCTTTTGATGTATACCTGTAGGTCAGCTGTATACATATTTCCATTAATTCGTTTCTCTTTTAATATTTTGTGAATCGTTTTACCTCTTGGAGAGGCTACACCCCTGCAAATGAAGCCCCTGGGTGATGTGTGCTCTGGTGCCCATCGTGGGATAGAAGAAGTGCTATGTGTCCCTGGAAGTGGTAGATGCAGTAGAATTCACTGGAAGGGCTGTGGGTGCTCTGCTGTGCTCCCAGACCTGCCATGCCTGAAAGGAGTGCCATCCTGGGTCCCAGAGAGTGAGGTTGAGCATGCTTGCTCATTCCCGGCACATGCTGATCACCCTGGGTTGCAGACTGTGTAATTCCTGTAGCAGCTCTGCCCCCTCATGACTGCAGTGGACCTTGGAGGAGAATAAACCCTCACCAACTATAACTATGTAGATTCATGCTGACAGAGGACTCCACACTTCCTTCTTCTTTCTTTGGACAGGTTATGTGTTTAGCTAGCACAGACAGCCTGTGCAGAAAGCATTTGCCTCTTTTTTTAGATCTTCCTCCCCTTCCTCCCCCTTAGGATCTAAGATTTATGTATTCCCCAAACATTTATTGAGTAAAAATCCCAGTGAAACTCTGCTCCACATGTTCTATATTTATTGATCATCTCTTACAACGTCCCTGCAAGGTAAGCATTATTATTAGTATCCTCATTTTACAGAAGAGATACCTGAGGCACAGATAGGTGAAGCAATTTGCTGAAGACTACACAGTAAGTGGTGCAGCTGGAAACCAAACTCAGACAGTCTGACTTCCAAGCTGCCTACTTATATACGTACAGTCCAACAAGATGGGCAACATCCCTGCCCTCATGGAGTTTATATTCTGGTGAGAGTCACCGACAGCAAACAAAAACAGGAAAAAAATCATGCTCATCAGAAAGCAGTAAGTGCTGTGAAGAATATGAAGGAAGGGGATGCAGAGTGGCTTGGAGTCAGGGCAGATGGCATTGACCTTTGAGTGGTCAATGGAGGGCTCTCTGAGGAGGTAACTTTTAGGCTTAAGATAAAAGGAACTGGCTGTGTAATATCCAGTGGAAGAATGTTCTAGGCAGAGTGTGGGAGGAGGACCTGTCATGTTTGGGAACCACTCTTGTGCTGGATCATGGGGAGAGGGGAGATGCATGGCAGGTGACACAGGCCAGAAAGGAGGCAGGGCCACTGCAAGTAGAAAATACAGTCTTAAGGAGTTCAGGCTCTACTCCAACATACTGGGACACCACTGCAGGACCTTCAAGAGAAGGGATGCTAAGATCTGATGCATATGTTTAAAGGGTTATTCTGGCTGCTTTTTGGAGAATGAAATTAAGAGGACCAATCACCATGCTATGTCAGTCCAAACAAGAGATACGGTCATCCCCCTAATTTGTGGGTTTGCTTTCCACGGTTTCCATTACCTGAGGCCAATTGCCATCTAGAAGCAGAAGATCCTCTTCTGACATACTGTCAGAAGGTCAATAATAGTCTAAGGCTATGTCGCAGTGCCTATATCCTTGCCCTCACTTCATTTTATCACATAGGCATGTTGTCATCTCACATCATCACAAGAAGAAGTGTGGGTATGGTACAATAAGAGATTTTGATGGAGGCCACATTCACATAACTGTTATTACAGTATAGTCCTATAATTGCTTCATTATATTATTGTTGTTAATCTTTTATTGTGCCTAATTTATAAATTGAGCTTTATTGTTGGTGTGTGTGTATAGGAGGAAACATAATATATGTAGTTTGGGACTATCTGTGGTTTCAGGTGTCCAGTTAGGGGGGGCTTGGAATGTGTCCCCCACAGATAAGAGGAAGATGCTATAATGTTAAAGTGGAAATGACACAAAATGAGTCAGACTGTGTTTTAGAATTCCAGTTATGATAGCATTTGCTATAGAATTGAATGTGCAGCAGGATCTGAAAGAAAGCAGAATCAATGATAATTTACCAGGGTTTTGGCCTGAGCAGCTAGTTAGATGGTGACATCATTTATCAAAATGGAGAAGACTAGAGGTGGAAAAGGTAAAGGTTCGTGTATGTGTATGTGTGTGTGTGTGTGCATGCACACACTTATGTGTCTGTGTGTGTGCCTGTGTGTATAATGGGTTAGCCTAAAATCAAGAGTTCTGTGGTGAACATGTTAAGTTTAAGATAACTATTCAACTTCCAGCAGAGATGTCAGAGCATATTGGATACATGAATTTGGGCTTAAGGGAAGGGTGGAGGATGGAGACATTAGCATTTAGATGGCATGGAAGCCTTGGACTGGACAAGAGCCCACAGAGAAAGTATAGACAGAACAGGGAGGGAAGGAGAAACCCAGCACTATGGGGTCAAGAGAAAGAGAAGACAGCCAATGGGAGAGGAAACCAAGGAGAGTGTGCTGTCCCAGGAGGGCAGAAGATGGAAGGATGGGAAGAGGAATGAGCAGTCATCTGGGCAGATGCTGCTTCAAATCCTGACTAGCCCTTAGCATTCCTTCCCTCCCTCTCTCCCTGCCCCATTTTTCTCCATGTCACTTTACTTCCCACATCAGTCTTCCCGCTGGGATGCAGCTTCATAGGGGCAGGGACTTTTGCTTCTTTTGCTTATTTACAGACATGTTCCTGGCACCTGAGACAGGGCCTGGCACTTCATAGGTGTTTAACAAAATATTTGTTGAGTGAATTTGTTATACAAGGCAGAGATCAGGTAAGATGAGGATCGAGAATTGACCACTGCCTTTGACAGAAGATAAATCATTGGAGTTTGTGGCAAAATATGTTTCCAAGGCATGATTGGATTCTGTTCAAGGGAAAATGAGAGATGAGGAAGGTGCAGATGGAGAAGACTGGGTACTTTTCAAGAACATTTGGGAACACCTTTGTTTGGTTGATCACATTTGTTCCCATTTTCAGTAGGAGACCATAAAGGATGTCAGCCTGCAGAATCTGTGTGCTGACAGGAATTATCCAGTAAAGGGGAAGTGGCAAATGGAGAAGAAACAAAAAGTTGAAGAAATACAGGAACAAAGTCCTGAGTGAGGAGAAGCAAAATGGTAGGCAAATAAACCCTGAGCACAGATAAGGGTTCTACCTTCTTCCTGAGGTAGAAGCAGGAACAATTTGCTTGGCAGAAATAGAAGGAAAAGTAGAATGATAAATGTGTGGGAGATTTGGGGAGAAGAGTACAGGTGGCAGCTTTCTTCTGATTGTTTCCAGCTCCTCAGAGGTGTAAGAAGTGAGGTCTTTACCTGAGGGAGAAAAGAAGAAGGAGGTTTGGAGGCTTAAGGAGAAAGCAGGAGCTGTAAGGTGGTCCTCTTTGGAGGAAGAAGCACATTTACTGGGGAAGTGTACCAGGATCATTGGCAATTTCAGGTACATTGATATTTGAGGTCATAAACTTCAACTTGGGCTAGGTGGTGTGCTTATGGATTTTTCTCCAATCATGTAGAGGTGCAGTGAACAGGAGGAGGGATTAACTCAGATGCTATCAATAATCCCATCAATCACAAAAGGGCTGTTAGTGATTCCAGAACAGGCAGGTCTGAGTAAGGGGGCCTGAGCCACAGACTTCCTGATAGATTGGATTCCAGCGAAGGCACTACCTGGTTCGCTTTGACTAGGCTCCTGAGGACCACTCACACCAGGACCATCTGGGCCAGGCAGCTCCCCCCAGGTCCCCTGCTTCTGATCTCCCCACTTTAGACCCTGTGGCTTGTCCCCCATATCTGGGCCTGCCTGGTACACAGCCTCACCAGCTGCCTGTGTTTCCCCCTTCCTCTCTGTGCTGCACCCACCCCCACATTTTGACCTGTTCTGGGGGACTGCGGCTATTTATGCCTTCAAAATGCAGATACTCTGGGCTAAACATCCCCAGGGTAAACATGGACATCTCACCTCTACTAACAGGGGGATGCCCTCAAATCAGAGCTCATAGATGTGTTGCCAGAATCACTCATGCCACTTCTCTCCATGTCTCTGGACTTGTCTACCTCTACCTAGATTCACTGCTCTTACAATCTCTGCCTGGTCTGTGTACTCCACAGCCATCTGGGTGTTGGTGTGCCGCCCACCCCCCCCCACATCTGACAGCCATCAGACTTCCTGGATATCTATTTATTGATCTGTAGATTACTTGCCATTGTGCTTGCTGTCAGCCTGTCCATCCCCTTCCTACTTCTTCTGCCTACACACATGCCCACCTCCTACTCCAGTCTGCAGCCATCTTTCTTCCTTTGGCACTTGGCACTCACATCTCAAAATCCACATATACATATTGAAATCAATCCACCCTGTCCTCAGCAATATCAGCCCTGGCCAGACAGCAGGCAGTGGGTGTTAACATGAAGACAGAATGCTGTTGTGTACCTGCATCGGGATGGAAAGACATGTTGGTCTCAGACTTATCAAACCTACCTCATATGTGACCATGGAGAAGTCATTCATCTCTGGGCCTCACTTAACCACTTTGAAAATATTGGGGTAAATTCATATGGAACCACAAAAGGCCCTGAATAGCTAAAGTAATTTTGAAGAAGAAGACCAAAGCAGGAGGCATCACAATCCCAGACTTTAGCCTCTACTACAAAGCTGTCATCATCAAGACAGCATGGTATTGGCACAAAAACAGACACATAGACCAATGGAATAGAATAGAAACCCCAGAACTAGACCCACAAATGTGTGGCCAACTCATCTTTGACAAAGCAGGAAAGAACATCCAATGGAAAAAAGACAGTCTCTTTAACAAATGGTGCTGGGAGAACTGGACAGCAACATGCAGAAGATTGAAACTAGACCACTTTCTCACACCATTCACAAAAATAAACTCAAAATGGATAAAGGACATGAATGTGAGACAGGAAACCATCAAAACCCTAGAGGAGAAAGCAGGAAAAGACCTCTCTGACCTCAGCCGTAGCAATCTCTTACTCGACACATCCCCAAAGGCAAGGGAATTAAAAGCAAAAGTGAATTACTGGGACCTTATGAAGATAAAAAGCTTCTGCAAAGCAAAGGAAACAACCAACAAAACTAAAAGGCAACCAACGGAATGGGAAAAGATATTTGCAAACGACATATCAGACAAAGGGCTAGTATCCAAAATCTATAAAGAGCTCACCAAACTCCACACCCGAAAAACAAATAACCCAGTGAAGAAATGGGCAGAAAACATGAATAGACACTTCTCTAAAGAAGACATCCAGATGGCCAACAGGCACATGAAAAGATGTTCAACGTCGCTCCTTATCAGGGAAATACAAATCAAAACCACACTCAGATATCACCTCACGCCAGTCAGAGTGGCCAAAATGAACAAATCAGGAGACTATAGATGCTGGCGAGGATGTGGAGAAACGGGAACCCTCTTGCACTGTTGGTGGGAATGCAAATTTGTGCAGCCACTCTGGAAAGCAGTGTAGAGGTTCCTCAGAAAATTAAAAATAGACCTACCCTATGACCCAGCAATAGCACTGCTAGGAATTTACCCAAGGGATACACGAGTACTGATGCATAGGGGCACTTGTACCCCAATGTTTATAGCAGTACGTTCAACAATAACCAAATTATGGAAAGAGCCTAAATGTCCATCAACTGATGAATGGATAAAGAAATTGTGGTTTATATACACAATGGAATACTACGTGGCAATGAGAAAGAATGAAATATGGCCTTTTGTAGCAACGTGGATGGAACTGGAGAGTGTGATGCTAAGTGAAATAAGCCATACAGAGAAAGATACCATATGGTTTCACTCTTATGTGGATCCTGAGAAACTTAACAGAAACCCATGGGGGAGGGGAAGGAAAAAAAAAAAAAAAAGAGGTTAGAGTGGGAGAGAACCAAAACATAAGAGACTGTTAAAAACAGAACAAGCTGAGGGTTGATGGGGGGTGGGAGGGAGGGGAGGGTGGGGGATGGGTATTGAGGAGGGCACCTTTTGGGATGAGCACTGGGTGTTGTATGGAAACCAATTTGACAATAAATTTCATATATTAAAATAAATAAATAAATAAATAAATAAATAAATAAATAAATTTAAAAAAAAAAAGAAAGAAAATATTGGGGTAATGTGACCTGTCATAGAGAAGTAGTCTCATGGTTTAGAGCACAAGATGCCACTGTCAGTTCACGGCACATAATAGGTCTTTAAAAAATGCTCTTGATTCTATGGTATAAGGTGTAAATCTCGAACATGTAATATTAACAACTGCCATTTATTGAATTATTATCCTCACTACCTGAAGGACTTTATGTTTATCATTGTATTTAATGTTTACAAAACCCAGTGATCTTGATCTTCAGAGTGTGATCCCTGAAACAGCAGCACTGGTATGGTCTGGGGATATTTAAAACAGGAATTTCAGGCTCCATCCCCAAACCTTTTGAGTCAGTTGGTGGTTTTACTTTTTGTTAAGCGTATTTATTTATTTTGAGAGAGTGTGTGTGTGTATGAGTGGGGCAGGAGGAGAGAGAGAGAGAGAGAGAGAGGGAGAGGGAGAGAGAGAGAATCCCAAGTAGACTTTGCTCTGCCAGTGCAGAGCCCTACTCAGGGCTCGAAATCATGACCTGAGCCGAAATCGATTGCTGGACACTTAACTGACTAAGCCACCCAGGCGCCCCAGTTGGCATTTTAACAAGATCCCCAGGATGTTGAAAAGTGACATTATTTACCCTCATTTTACAGAAGAACAAAGGAAGATCTAAACTACGTAAATAATCTGTCCTAGGTCACACAGCCAACACATGGATAATTTGGGGTTTTAAGATTGACTTCTCTGACATCAGAATTGCCACCATTGCCTAGCACACCATGAGGATGACCACAAACACATATACTTACATGCACATGGAGAACAGATGGGCAGCCACTCGGCATATTCAGAGCCCGTGGTCTGACATGCTTGGAGGTGAGAGAACAAACAAGGTGAGAACTCTCCTTCCCCTCACTGGCAGAAAGGGTAGTAGCAGGAATGTAAACTGAGAATAAGGAGACTTCAATTTAACTAGCTGTGTGATCTTGGGCATACAACTTCACCTCTCTGAGCCTCTCTTTCTTTATTGATAAAGTGAGGTAATTAATTAAACCAGATATCATAACAATGAACCTGTGTTATTATCCTTTTGTTTTGCAGGTGATTCTGTTCTGACAATTCATATGCATGAGAATTTTGTCAGTATTTCTGTTTGATGTCAATTACCACTCTAGTAATGGAGTTAACATGGGGGGAAATGCAAAAAAAAAAAAAAAATATGTAAGAGGTTTTAAGGTTATATTCTGAAATCCAAACCTGGCTTCTTCTAAAATGACTCATTCTCCAGCACAGACAAATCAGAGGGCCCTGTGTCAATTACTCCCTGTGATTATTCTGGAGCTTGTTTGTGGGTCTGGAGGCCCTTCATACATCATTCCTAGGACTTTTCTCAAGGGGTTTATGGACCAAGGACATCTGGTGCCTGAGGCTTTATGTCTGTTGGTATGATCATCCAAACAGGGGAAGGGCCTATAACACTCCAAATGCTGGTGGCCGAATATCTTTAATTCCTTATGAAGGGTCGAGGTTATTTCTCCATCGGGAGTGCTAATGGGATTCTAATACCCTGGCAAATGGGATTTTTTACAACTGCCATTCTGCAGTTACCGAGATGGCGTGTCGCTGGGACAGCCCTATAAATCCTGCCAAGTCGCTCTGAGGAGTAGGAGGAGAGGAACCCTCAGGGAGAGAGGGCTCACTCTGTGGTGCAGGCCGCATGCTGGGCCCACTGAGGGGCTTCTCTGGATCTAGTTCTCAGGATGAGTTACTCACCCTGCCAGAGAGCCAAGAGAAGCCACGAAAATATGGTGGGGTCCACAGTCCCAGGGCCTAAGAAACCAGACAGAATTTGATGGAAATAAGGCAATGGGCCTATAAGAAATATGCTTTACTCTCTGCTTCTTTCTCTTTGCATGTGGCTTTCTAACACCTCTGTTTCTGAGGGCTGGTGGGCAGAGGACTTAAGGATATTTGCCAAAAGCAGGTACCTCTGTCATTTTAAGCCCAAAGGAATGGGACCCTGATAAAGGCTCATGGTGGATATTATGGAGAAGAAACATGAATTGACCCATCCTATTAAAGGGGTTAAAAGAGATGCCTCAGAGTAAAATCACTGTTTAAAAAAATATGATATTTTATGTTGAGATTAATTACTCTGTAAATATGGGCTCGTTGTGAAGCTAGGTCTCTATGTCAGTACACAGTTTACAGATAGCCTTTCATTAGATCACCGTAAGAGATGGGAAAGAGCAAATTATAGTATTTCCATGCTAGAGAAGGATCATAACTCTTAAAACATTAAAAAAGTTGTCCCAGGACACACCAGTTTTATGTTGCTGACTTAGGCCTCAAACCCAGATAGTATGATTTAAATCCAACTACCCCACCCCCACTGCACCATGTTGCAGGGTGCCTCAGAAGGAAAACTTCACTGACGTGTGATCTTGGGACATCTGAGTAGCTTAGTTGGTTAAAGCATCCGATTCTTGATTTTGGCTCTGGTCAGGATCTCACAGTTCCTGAATTCAAGCCCCCTGTCAGGCTCTGCAGTGACAGTGCAAAGCCTGCTTGGGATTGTCTCTCTCTCTCCCTCCCTCCCTCCCTGTCCCTCCCCAGCTCTCCATCCCTCTCAAAATAAATAAATCAACTTATAAATAAATAAATAAAGCGTGATCTTAAATTGGGGGTCTTCTCCAGGACCATGTAACAAGGGTTCTCAATCCATAGACACATCCCAAGTACTCAATTGCAGGCTCCCATTTACTCTGTACTTACCTCACATCTCTCAATTCTCTCTGGTTTCACATTCCTTTTCCTCCTTTGCTTGCTTGCTGCCTTCTTCCCCTAGAGGCACACACCGATTCAGTGGCATGACATTGCACCATGAGCATGCTGTTGTCCATGCCGAAATGTAAGTTTCTCCAGGGCAAGCTTTCAGCAAGCAATTACCGAGAAAAAAGTGTTTTTATAAACAGATCCTATGGAGGATATGAAGAAGTATAAGATCCAGTTCTAGTTTTCAAGGAACTTACAAATGTCCCGGGAAGGCAGAATGTATCCATAAGGTAAATTCAAAGTAATTTGTTGTCATTATATATATATCTCTTGATAGTATGGACTATTTTCAGAGGTGTGTCTCATTACATTCTCCATTGGTAAGAGAGGGTTAAGATGTTAATTCCTTCTTCAAAGATAAGGTAATGGAGGCTCAGAGAGGTACAGTTGAGTCTTGACCAAATTTACAAAGCTAGGAGCTATTTAAATATAGCTCCATCTTGGGCCTGTTGCTTCCAGTGGAAAGGGACCAGTAAGTAACATGATGCTAGTTTGTCTGATATAGATACAAATGGCACAAGCCATCAAAGGAAGCACCAAATCATTAAGCAGGAGGATTGGAGAAGACTTCACGAAGGAGGTGAAATGTAAGTGGAAACCATGTTTTCCATTTCTCTAGAATTCAGTCTCTGGCTAAGTGACTTGAGCATCCAGCAGTACTTGGGGAGATGAAAACTGAGAGCCTAGAGGCAACATGGCCATCATAGGGACTGGAATTCACAAGTTGCATGAAAAGACCCAGACTTTCCCACTTATGGGAGACACTGTGCAGTTCGAGTCCTGAGAATGAGCTCTGTCCTGTGGGGGTCTCCTTCCTGATCCCAGCTTCACACTCCCCTCCTCCCTATGTCCACCAGCCCCAGCAGGCTTGCCACTTTCCAGCCTGGCTCAGGGTCTCCATGGCTCCAGTCTAGAGAGACAGAGCCTACTACAGGCATTTTCCAGGTCAAGGCACCTGGACTCTGTCATTCACTGGTATAGATGGGAAATGAATAGCTTTGTTTACCTTTTCTCCTTTCCTGGTTCTGAGCCATCCAAAAAATGGGGCTTGGAGCCAGACAGCCTCAGGTCAAATCCAGCTCCAAGTTAGTTGTAAGACTGTGGTCAATATATTAATTTCTTCTAAGTATCTAGAAACTTGAGTCTCATTTTTTTTTCAATTTGAATAATAGTTACTACCTGCCATATCACTGTTGGTATCATTTGGCTATCACTGCTTTTATTTTATTATCACTAGACCATTCTCAAAGTCCCAGGGGCCTCTGTAATTGGAACAGCTAATGTTCTACAGTGGTGGTTGGCACAGGGCTCTGCCTTCTGCTCAGCCCTGGCTGGGCAGGGCTCACATTAACTGCTAGGCTTTGAAGTACTCCTCCTGACTCTCGGGAAGGAGCCAGGGGCCATCTGTGTGGAAGGAAACTGGCACACCATACCCTGACCTCGGTTTTGCCTCCAACTTTCTATGTGGTTTGGGGAAATCACTTAACCTCTCAAAAAACTCTAGATCTTCAGGTTGAAAACAATGTTAAAAAGAATAAGACCCCTTCAGGTCTATTGGGAGGATCAAGGGAGATGTTGCCCATGGAAACACTTTGTCATCCCTGTGCTCCAGACCATTGTGGTCTTCTGAACAACATTTTTAGGGACTCATCACACATTCCTCTGAGACCCACAACACATGTAGATGCATCTGAGCAGAGAGGCCAGGTGGTTTGTGGACACTGCTTTCCCCGACCAGCAGCAGAAGTTCAGGAGGAGCCAAGCCACCTTCTCAGGGCCTGAGCCAGGCAGATGAGCCCAGCAAGTGGGGCTGGGCCAGCAGCCAGCAGGAAGAGCATAGTGGTCCCCATGCCTAATTGAATCAAAGTGAGGTGAAGGCAGCCTGGCTGCCAGAGACCCTCAGTCGTGGCCTGTGTCAGGCCAGGGCTCCCATGACATTCATGCTATTACCCAGGAATCTCTAAAACACCCCTCACTTCCCTCGCTGCTTGAAGATAGTTTGAATACAGCAATACCAATACCTCCAGCCTTCGATATGAAGCCTGAGGCCTCATGTAAGCTTGACTTCAGGCCTGTACTTACAAAAAAAAAAAAAATTGAAAAAAACAAACAAACAAAACAAAAACCCCAAGGTTATACATATTACATGACTGCATCCAATCTCTGCTTAGGATTGATTTTTCTCCATCCCCAATTGCAGGAAGCCAGGAAGATGGGATTATTGTCTTGGGCAATCATGAGCTGAGGCACCTGGCAGCTGAGCTCTCCACCTCCTCCTTCTACACACTTGTAAATAGGCAACATCTAGTTCCATTCTGTCCCCAGAATCCTCAGCTCTTATGGCACAAACAGAGGCATTTACTAAAATCCCATTATAACTGGGAGCACTTTGCAAAGCCAATCTCTGTGTCAGAGGGTAACCTTACAGAGCAGGAATGCAGAAGATCCTGACCCACACCTGGGATGATGGGCAAGAGGCCCAGCTCTACAGCTCAGGATTTCTAGTTCTAGAAAATCCAGGCCCACCTGCCATCCAGATTCCACTGGTACAGGAAAGGAAAAGAAAAAGAGAAAAAGGGTTGGAGAGGTCACCACGCAGTCAAGTCACGCACAAGAGACATGTCGAGTCAAGAGATGTACAAGTTCCAAATTGTATACCCCACTTATGAACACCAGGCTTGGTAACCAAACCTCTCTTCAGCAGGGAGCTGAGTGGAATGAGAGCCCTTGGGACATGAGTGGACCTAAGTGCTGGGCTTCTTATATCATTATAGTGCCACTTAGTACACACACACTGAAGCATGTGTTGAATAGATGATGGCAATAATTTGTTATGTGTTTGTTCATTTGTCTCTTGTTTGTTTTCTTTCTGAATACATTTAAAATCTCTGTGTCCTTGCTGCCCAGCTCCAACCACAAGGTCTCAATGGCTACTGACTGCTGCTTTGCCCTTCATTGTCCTTGCTTGGCCCTGCCCAGGCAGGGGCTCACTAAAGATGGAGCCCTTGCAGGGAGCCCAAGACTCCAGGACCTTGGAATCCCACCTGGTTGGATAGCCCAGAGGCTACCTCCTGAAGCTACGTGCGCTCCTCAAAGACTCTGGCTCTGAAGAACCCAGTGTGAAATGGCCAGTGTTTCCTTCTTCCAGCTCTGTTGATTTGAGTTCCAGTTAGTTATCCAGTTGAGTTATCCAGGGTCTGCCTTATAGCAAGCTCAGCCCCAGCTCCAGGTCCCAAGTTCGTGGCTCAGAGAAGAAAGGAATTAACAGCATAGGGCATGAAATCACTCCCCAAACACAGTAGGTGCCAGTCAAACCATTGGCCACTCTGCTTCCTTGTCTGTTCTCTCCCTGTCTCCTCAGCCACCTGCTAGAGCTGGATCCACAACTGTGCTAGAAGGATATCTTGTCACTTGTGTAGTCCTGAGGTGATAGCCCCACATTCTCTTCTCTCACCTTGTATTGGCACAGGTGACTTTCTGGAAAGTTTCCTGTGCCTTAGTCTTGAAAATTTACCCAAGTTAGTGTTTGATTGCTCTGCCCTGCACTGCACACATCATTAAGAATTGGAACCTGGTTCTGAGCCTGGACTAGGGTCAGGTCCTGTTATACTGTCTTATCCTTTCTAACCCTTTCTTTCAGCTGCATTTAGTTCTGGTTCTATTCCATGACTGCATCCCTTTCTGCATCCTCCTCACTTCCTTAGGGAAGACTCCATCTCCTCTCCCTCCCTGGACATCACAAACTGCACTGTGTTAATGCATAAACAGAGTCCCATCCACTGCTGAGGGTTTGAACCCAAAATATAGTCAGGTCAACACTTCTCACCAGTAGCACCTCCTTTCTAGAAAGGAACAGCCTGACCTGTCAGTGCTGTCAATGGGAAGCGTCCCTTCACCAGCCTGATGGAGGGCACTGTGCTGAGCCTACAGAGGAGGAGTTATAGCCTCCACACCTGACCTCTGGGATTTTCATAGCAGAAGACAGAGATGGAAATGGACCATGGAGAAGGCTAAGCCAGCCAGACCAGAAACACTGAACATACACAGAGAAACACCTTTGAACACAAGCCAAGGGTCAGCTGTGTCTCTGGTATGAGGGGAATGTACATCAGTTTCAAGTTTGTGGGAGATGGGATTAAGGAAGGAAAGCAGCCTCCTTCTTTAATTCCTCCTTCCACTGTCAGATGTGTGGGAGATAGAATGAAAGAACCAATATGAAAGTACTGTGAACTTTTTGAGGCTCAAGGAGCTTAAGGATCTAAAGTATTATGATTACCTTTTAACCCTATGATAATATTGATTATATGGGGGTATAGTAGGGTGTCTCTGGCTGCCTGGGCAGAGTTCTTGGAAGCTGAGCATATTTATAAGCATTGTTGTATAAAGTCCTTGGCAGAATGCTATTCAGAGGGAGATTTATAAGGGTGGTGGAGGGCCAGAGGTTAAGTTTTATCTTTATTATGTGTCGGGAAGTGGCGTCCTGCCAAGTTGTTGCCCAGGGGGAAAAGAATCAAATGTACCCTTCCCTGCAGCCCCACTGCCCTCCTAATAGACACCAATACTTTCACTGTGGCTCCTACCTCAGGAACCTATGCTCCTGAGCCCTGGCATCAGGCTTCCCCCAGAAAATTTATTAATAATAACAATAATGATGATGATGATGATGATGATAGTAAGTCAGCTGATACTATCACTAATGTCCCAGGGGCGAAAGCATAAGAAAATCACCTCTAACATAAATGCTTGACTTAAATTACTGTGGTGCAGCTGATAAAGGAGAAGGGTCACAGATTTCGCGGTCTGAGAAGGTTAGGCAAGGATACCTGCCCTGATGTGTACTCATGTAGCCTTTGGCAAATCCCTTGTCTTTTGTAAGTCTTAGGTTCCTTATCTTTAAGTGTGGACAATAATAATTAATAACAAAATTAATATTAATACCTCATCATGTTGTTGTAAAATTCAAATTAGAAGTACCATGTAAAGCATTCAGCTGACTGTCTAGCACATAAAAACTTTCAAGCACTATGAGCTATTATTAATACTGGTAATTATTGCCAATCTTTGAAAAGCCTCAGAATCACCTCTAGATTATTTTGAAATGCAGATATTGGAGCCCATCACCAAGACTAATGAATCAGAATCTCCTTTGATACCAAAAATCAGGAGCCCTGGCCTGACTCACAGTTTTTGTGAGGATTAATTTAGATGATATTTGTCAAGTACAATGGCCAGCACACAGTAGGGTCACATTATCTGTTCACACTCATACCTGGATGGGGGAAGAGTTCATGGCATTAGAGAATATTACCAGGAACAAGGCTCTCTGCCCATATTATGTGGTGCTTCCTCCCTCCCTTTGAACATTGACTCACCTGCTGAATAATTTGGTACTGTGTATTTTCCTCTGCCCCTTAAATGCTTCCCCAACCCTTAAATGTTGGGGATAATAAAAGGCAAAACTGTGGACTTGGATAGAGTGACCCACCCAGAGAGCCAGTAACAGATGAGGTAGGAGTTCTCCATGGGTTCAAGGTGAGAATTGTAAAGATCATTTTCTGCTGGTGTCAGGCACATTATTTTGGGAATGTGTGATTCTGGCCTTGGAAGCCAAGCCTGGTTCAAAACAATAATTCACAGTTAATGAACTTACAGAGTTATGGCCCTAGGATCAGAGCTTTCCTCTTGCTCATTTGGCCATTTTGGCCGGATCAGGTGTTTAAGCATAGAGATGAGAAATGTTTCAGAGAGATTGCACATATAAAGCTTCCTGTGAATACCCAGGCTAATTTATAGTCATTTTCATTTAATTATGCTGAGTCCCGCCATGGCAGCACTGAACAAATGTCTATTCTATACCCAGTTTCTAGATAGGAAAATAGTCACAAGGAGAAGACCTACACAGAATTGGGTTTAGAAAATATGGACAATTTGCTGAACTTTGTAACATTTCCAATGTGTTAAATAGAACTTTTTCATGCCATTAATAGCTATGTGCATTCGTTTGGTTGTGTTTTTTTATCTTTTTCTGAAAAATAGATACACTAGATATAGAGAAGGTACCACTTGGTTGAAGATATTGCTAGATTTTCTTTAATCAATGTTTTATTTCTACAGTGTGCTTGTAATTTCTCAAAGTGGTTTTACATATATTATCTCCTTTGATTTGCACAATGGTCCTGTGTAGCAGTAAGTAGGTATTTTATTTCACAGAACAGGTGGAAAACTGAGGCTTGAGCTCCTGAGGTGATTAGTTCAGGGGACACTGTAGCATTGCTAGAGCTCCAGCCCCAGGCTTCTGAATCTCCAGCCTGTGCCCTTTCAACAGGGTGACCCTGTCCCTCTTGAAAAGTTGCACCCTGCATTATGAGAAAATATGTATTGTATTAACTTGGCATTGGGGGATGGAGGACTTGAAAAATGGCATAGAAGAATTTCTGGTGTGACTACTCAGGAAGAAGGTCATCTCTCTGTCTTTTTCTCTCTTTCTTTTCTGTAATGTAAAAAAGACTCTTTTTTTGTCTCCCCCTGGACCCTTTTAAGTGGTTTCCACAGAAGGATATAGAGAGCCATTTTAGATTGCATTTCAGGGTTGGTTGCTGGAGCAGGAAAGGTGACTATGGCATATCAGGTGGCTATCTATCTTGATATGCCTGTCACCATTGGAAGTGGCTACATGCTTGCTTAAGGGGAGATAAGCCAGCTGATTGGGAAGTCTTTCCCAGTTTTGGCACAGAATCTTTTGGGTAGTGATCAGAAAGCCTGATTTCTCATTGCCTGTGCTGTGGCTAAGGTCTGAGATGCTGATTGGGTCTCAATTTATAGATATCCCAATCACGCCCTGAAAATGGATGCCTGATTATACCTGAGATGCTTGTAAAGGCTTCTGAATAATGTGTAGGAAAACCAGATTCTGACTACCCGTGTCACATGCCAAACAAAGACTCCAGGGTCACTCTACTAGGGACCTTTCCCTTTTAATGTTAGCCCTTCCCTTACTCTGCTGCACAGCCTGAATATTAGCATTGAGTACAGCCCAACAATTTCTTCACAAGAGTCATCATTAACAGGCAAAAATGATACACAGGCTGGCAAGCAGTGGTGTAGAGAGACCTGGTTGATTTCTACTTCAGTCCACTTACATATTAAATTGTATGTCTTACATTTGTACATATGCCCTTCTTATGTCCTCCCTGACTGCTTGTCCAAGCATTGCTCTAAAAAAAAAAAAAAAAAAAAAAAAAAAAAAAAGCTGACCAGAGTGGAATCCAGTCTTTTTGGTCTGGTTTCTCTTTGGTTCTGCTCAGGCTCAGGCCGGATAGTCTTCTGACCCATGGCATGGTCCTTGAAGAGACAAGACTCTTGTGCCTATATTTGCCTGCTGTCAGTCCTTGGGTCTAATTAGCACATTTACCAGCCAAAGTCCTCCCTGTTTAACTTCTTTTACTTACTTTCCCATTATCCACTCCTCCCTGGAGCGCAAGTCCCTGCCACTATTCTGAGGTTGCATGGCCCATCTGTACTACTCAGTATTCTGGATATCGGCTCAGCTATTCGAATTTGCACGAACACAAACATCCTCATTTACATGGAACGCACAGAAGGTGACATTCTGTCTGTAACAATAGGTTATAATTATCATGTCTCTCATTTGTATTCCATTTTACAGCTTCTTGAATTGTTTTCACATGCATTACCCCATTTGATTCTGCTTACAATGCTGAGATGTAGACAATTATTCATTCATTCCTTCACTCACCGAATATTTATTGAGGGGCTGGGGAAGCTGAGGTGATTAAGACAGGCTTGGTTCTGCCCTGGTGGAGCTTATATTCTAGATGAAAAGATACACCACCTTTCCCATTTTACATCTGAGCTCACTGAAACCTGTAGGAGTTACAAGTCTCAAATCAGTCACGTTGTAAGTGCCAGGGATGGAATAGAACCCAGACCCATGGACATTTACCCTGGATCTCCTCTTGCTTCACCTGGCTGTTTCTCTAAGGACACAGGAAGTCTTCATCTCACACAGAGGCTGTGTTTCAGGAGTTGAGTACTTGGCATTCAGGACACATTCTCCCATAGAAATTATGTTATAAATGGTTACTATGTTACAAGGCCATTCAACAAAAGCCCAGTTAACCCATTTAACCCATAATGTAGCTGAAGCATGCTATTAATAGGACAATTTCTTCTCCTGCTACACCATTGGGGAGGTATTTCATTGGGCTCATTCAAAATTGATGCCGTGTGAATAAAATCAACTTTTGGCCTTTTGATTTCCTTAGTCACTACTCACTGCAGGCAGGGCACCATCCCGGTGGTTACAAACCCACTTTCCTCCATTTGTTTATTTTATGCTCTATTTTTGTATGTTTGCAAGGAGCTAATATGTATAAGCACCAAGCTTAGTTTGCCTGGATTGTATGCTATTAAATGAGTAAGTGATTGTCTGGCTTAAGGACAAATATATAGCTGTTTCCATAGATACCTGATCATAATAACTAATTAGACCAACATGTTTTTCAAAGCTTATTTCAGGGGCATTTCAGATGTAACATACTCCAAACGTCCTATAATGCAGCTATATTTTTCTTTTTATTTCTCTTTAGTAGCATCAACAAATAACCTCTGATGCATTTAATAAAGACTAAATGATTGGAAATCAGGAGTTTTGCCATTTGGTATGTTGAAGTAGCATTAGGTAAATATTACGTCTACCCTACTTTTCTGAACAGTAATCAAATGAGATTCTTCTAAGGTTTTTTCATGGATAAAAGCCCTGAGTTCACACTTGAGACCTAAATATTTCTCCTTACTTTCTCTTGGCCCCTTCTCCCATCATAGGCTTCACTAGGGTCAGAAATCTGCCTGGTGGGGAGTCTTGGAGTTAGTTATGACCAACCCAACTCTTCCTTACCTGTAGGTCTTCATAAGAGGCAGAATCTTGCATTTTGTACCTATAAGGTGGTGGAGTCTCCAACCTCTGTCCCCATCCACAGTTGCGTCAGAGAATCACCAGATAATACACATCATGTTTCTGAGTGATCCTGTAATTCCTCTAGTGTTGGTAAAGTAGGAGCTACCAATAATAATAATAATAATATTTATTGAGGCACTGTTTTGGTTATTTTATAAAGATTCTCTTGAGTCCTCTTGACAAGCAGATATTATCACAATTTTAAGATAAAAACCTAAGTTTGGGGTGCCTGGGTGGCTCAGTCAGTTAAGCGTCTGACTCTCAACTTCGGCTCAGGTCATGATCTCATGGTCATCACATCCAGTCCCGTTGGGCTCCTTGTTGGGCATTGAGCCTGCTTAAGACTCTCTATCTCTTTCCTCTGCCCCTGCCCTGCACTCACTTGCTCTGTCTCTGTCTCTGTCTCTCTCTCTCTGTCTCAAGAAAAAAAAAGATAAAAAAACTAAGCTTGAAAACTAGGTGATTTCCCTAAAACCATAAAACTTCTAAATGGTAGAGATGAAATTTGAAACCAGGAGTCTGTTGACTCCACTCCATCAAGAAGTTCAAAGGATTCTGGGAAACAACAAATGTCTATTCTCTTTAATATCTATCCACCATCCGTAGGTGGTGTCTAAGATAGCAGTTTGATTTATGAACATCCTTAGATCTTGACTCTTTCTTAGAAACTCAGGGAGCAAGAAAAGCTTTTTAAAAATCCTCCCAGATACAATCGATCTCTGATGTTTAACTTTGATTCTATCCTTTGTGTCTCATGACAGCTGCCAGTCATTATTGTCAAGCCATGGACCCTTATTTTATCTTGATGACTGAATGAGTTAAAAGCTTTATATGCATACTACTCTTAAAGGGAAAATTGTTTCTGAAAACTACCATTCAGCACCCCTCAATCCAAGTATGGACTAAAAGGAATCTGTGCATATTTGAGTCAAAACATGCTCATCTCTTCTCTGAATGTTATTAAGTCCCCTATATCCATATGTCACTACCTTCTGCTTCCCCCTTTGTGATCTCTGAAGATGTTTATGCCTGGATTTTTCATCAATCCATGTTTCTCTTTTTTTCTAATATAGTAACAGGTTAAACTTCTTTTGGAATCATAAGCAACTTAAATTTTAGATTGATGTGATTTATATGAAAAGAACCATGTAGATATATATGAATATACAATAGGAGGGAGTGGTTCTGGGTTCCTGGATTAAAGAGCTTGGTCATTTGTGACTGTTTATCAAGCTCATAGATGTATATTGATTAACTGCTGGGGCCACCCAGGTCCCCCTGTCCTTCTAAGTCTAGCATCTACAGGCTGGCTTTTGAGGAAGTATTATTTTTCTTAGGACTATTGATAACTGTGGTTACTGGAAGAAGGAGAGAAGACTTGAGAGAACTGAAGTCAAAGTCTGTACAAATCAGCTGACTTATAAAAGGTGATCATTTGCTAACAGTAGTTGCAGGACAATAGGGAAAAATCCCTCTGTTGATATGTGCGGTGTTTCCTTTTTGGCTAATGTAAGTGCAGAAATAAAACAAAATGATCTGCTGAAATCTTTACTGATATGCATTTCATTGCAACTAACTGTGTAATGCACAAATGAATTGATGAGCTATCAGGGTTATGTGTTTCTGTAAAACAGAGACGTCTAACTTGGAAATGCTTTCTCCAGGGAAACAGACCTATTTGAGCTAAATCAAAACAAGATTACAGAATGATTAATAAAACCTATGTGCAAAGGTTGGGGGAGCTGGGATCATTTAATATGGGACAGAAAAGCTGCACGGAGATTTCACGAAAACTTCAGGCGTCCAAAACGTTCTCCAACATGTACTTTTCTTTTTCTTCCTAGACCAATGAGCAACAGCAACAATCTTAAGCTGCATCATTAGGGATTTAGGTCAGCCAATGGCTCTCAAGCCCCACCTGCATGTTAAAATCTCTCAGAAACCCTTTAAAACACACTGTTGCCTTTCCTTGGTCTTATCCTAGCCTAATAAATCTCCAGAGGTGAGAACCAAGCATTGGTATTTTTAAATGTTCAGATGGTTATTCTAAACATTAGCCAGACTTGGGAATTACCTAGTTGACTAAAGGACAAATCTTGGGATGTCCTGGGTCCCAGAAACTGGTGAGGAAAGCATCTATAGATATCTTTACAATCTAGGTGAGATGAGTTATGGCTATGCAAATTGACTCAGTAGCCTCATTTCTAACTTGGACATTTTTTTCTGCGACTAAGTGACCTGGGACCCTCAAGGCACAGAGAGTATCACAGCACAGATTCTCAATCACTATTTGTTGAATGGATGGATGCATGGATGGATGGATGCTAAAAGACCTCCAAGGAGAGCAGCTGACAGTTGTAATGCTATTCTGCAAAAGTGAATCTCAGGAATTGCTTCCCCAAAGCAAGTATTGCTTAAATTAAGAAAATGCTACTAGACTTTGTGATTCAAAAATATCTGCTAGGGGTGCCCTGGTGGCTTAGTAGGTTAAGCGTCCAACTCTTGGTTTCGGCTCAGGTCATGATTTCACAGTTTCTAAATTCGAATTCTATGTCAGGCTCTGTGCTGACAACATGGAGCCTGCTTCTGATTCTCTCTCTTCCTCTTGCTTCCTCTCTCTCTCTCTCTCTCTCTCAAAATAAATAAATAAACTTAAAAAATAAAGATTGAAATGTATTCAATTAAAAAAATATCTGCTAAACTTCAAGACTTTCATATCAAAGAATGGTGGAAAGAGGTTCAAAGGTCAGCAAGGAAGTGGGTGTCATAGAAGCTGAGGTTGTATATGTTGATTATTCATTTGGAAAGTTCAAAAGTAAAGAAGACAGTAAGTTACATCTAGAGGTGAATACTTTTCTTTGCAAGTGTGAAGACAGAGAGGTAGGATGGTGCAAGTTGGGGAGGGTTGAGATGTTGAACAGGGTAGTCTAGCTGATGGAAAAAAGTCTCCAGAGGAGATAAGATGGAAGACATACGTGGAGGACTTCTCGGAAAAATTCAGGTGTGCCTCTGGTCTAGTAGGTTATTGCTGTGTAAGAAACTACTCTAAAACCATCCTGATTTACAGATTAGGAACTTGGTCAGAACTCAGCTGGACAATTCTCCTGCTTTATATGGTATGAACCAGAGTCAGTTTGTGGTATTTTACTAGTGACTGCATAGGTCTTTAGGGTCCAAGACAGCTTTACTCACATGCCTTGCTGCTTTTGAAGGCCATATTAATCTGGGCTTCTTCCCCTGTCCATGTAGACTCAGGACATTTCTATGCGGTCTCTCCAGGATGGGTGCTGGGCTTTTATGTGGTAGCCTAGAGCTCCAAGGGACGAAGATGGAAGCTGTCAATTCTATCAGGCTGGGCCTGCACAGATATGGTTTTCCTTCTGCTATACTCAGTTTGTCTATCAAGGCACTGAGGCTGGGCCAGATAGAGAGAGGATAATTGGAACCCACCTCCAATGGTAGGACTATCAAATAATTTGTGGTCATCTTTAATGTGTCACAGCCCCTCCCTAAAAAGAACAGATAAACAGAGATATTACCGTTTTGAGGTAGAAAATAGTGAAAATTAAGTAGTACATACAGTGAATAGCATGGGCATGTCAGTAAAATGTGTCAAGGCAAAAGAGTGTATGTGGCTCACTGGTCTTAGATTAATCTGGTTTCTAACACAACCATTTATTAACCAATTACTGTTTTTTTTCAACTGTAAAGTGTGGTTAATATTAGGACCTACCTGACTCTGAACTTGGGTTCTCCAGGAAGCAGAACCTGATATAAAAATTAGCAAAAAGTTGTTGGTTGAGAAGTGCCCTTGAAATCAACAGCTGTGGAAAGGTGGGTAAGAAAGTAGGATTGGACAGAGAGATGGTTCAAACTATGATTCAGGCCAGCTCCCCCTTGGTGGAGTCCACAGGAAGGAGCTTTGGATGAGAATGGCCCTTCAGAGTAACCCTGAGCAGGCTGAGGTGGCCAGGTGTACTCCAGCATTGGCTGCGGCCACCTGGGGAAGAGAAAGGCCCTTGAGTAAGATGGCTGTTTCCAGTGGAGAGGGTCCTTCCTGAATGACCCAACAGCTATAGGCATCTGCTGACAGCACTCCTGCCAGCTGGAGAAACAATTCATCATTGAAGGGGGATCTGGGCAACACATCCAGTGTCCATGGATCGGTGTTAGTAATAATTACAGACACCAGCACAGCTCTTGTGTGCTGTAAGCACTGATTCAATGTCAGCTGTTTGCCAGTAGTGGTTGTAAGAAAGGGTTGTAGGCCAGATAAGAGAGGCAGAGTGCTGAATAATGATGTGGAGAAGGACCCAAAGACAGCTAGTGAGACTGTGCAAGGCTCGTCATCAACATTTCACAGAGGCCGGATAGGCAAGGAGTCAAAGGTAGCTAGAAAAAGCCTAGCTAATGGACCGGGCAAATTTGGAAAATTACTAATACATTTCCAGACCAATGTCAATAAGGTAGTGCTCTCTTCACTCTGAGAGTGAATGAAAAGGTCACAAGACCACACTTCTTCTTTTTCCCATGGTTGTTCAGCACAGCTAGGGCATGAGGTAATGGAGAGATAATGGGCTCTGGGTTCAGATCCCAGCTCCATATTCACCAGATGGGTGAACCTTAGCAAGTTAATTAATTTCTCTGATCTTCAGTTTCCTCATTTGAAAGTAGAGATCACAATAGCAAACTTGCTGGGTTGCTTAGTGGTAATGTATATATAAATTGCTGTGAATAAAGGCCTGCAATCAACAAGTAGCAATGTTTATGATGGATGGGCTCACTTGTGAGCTGCCTCATTTCTCCATTCAGAAATTACCTAGGGAGAATCCCGGAGTGTTCTGGTTCAGCTTAAACATTGATTAAGCATCCCTTGTGTCAGACTTTGTAGTGTGCACTTACATACACGTGCTCTCTTTTGAGCCTCACAAAAGTACTTATGGGCAGCATTATTGCCCCCTTTCACAGATAAAGCAACAGAGGCACAGAGAAGCCAAGGGCCAAAGACGTTAATTTGTGCATTAAGCAGCATCATACCCACGTCTTCCCTCTACTGCATCACAATTACCTGCCCTAAAGTGAGGTACAGGTCAAGTATTTCTCTGCACCTCAGCATCCAGCAGTGTCCTGGGTCTCCAGCAATGTTCACACTGCTGGTCAGGCATTTGAGGATGTCTAGTTGCTACAGACTAGAGCTTGCATCTCCACCATCAGTTTGGACTGTCAGTTTTCTTCATAATGATTAAAAGAAGGTAAAGGAGGAGGAAAAGGACTAAATAAATCATCTTTGTACATTTTAATCTGAGCCGTTTTTTGAACGGTGTGATAAGGCAGGTTGTGGAAATGTCAGCTTCTCCTTATCTCTAATTGACTTAAGTAGAGGCAGCTCTAATCCTTGTGTGCACAGGAGCCTGGAGTGGAGAGATGAGGCCAATTGATTCCTACTTTTTAATTAACACATGAGCTGCTTAAAAACAATAGTATATTGGGGGCAGTTTGGGAGCAGGAGAGAATGTGAGGGAGGGTCGCCTCCATGGCAGTGACATTTAGAGCAATATTGGCAAGTGTCAGCATTTGATTTGAATAAGGGTTGGAGCAGGGCTAAGCAGCATGCCTCATGCATGGGTGTCATCATAAGATTGCCACTAAGGTGACAGAGAAGTTTAAGCACTAATGGGAAGACCCTTTAACTTACTAAGCATGTGTTGGGGGGACCTCAGGGTGCGCATTGGGGAACATTGACCCTCTACTAGTCTTCACATTAGTTCTTTTCCAGGAACAGTTAATGAAGTTGAGGGTTTTAGTCCCATGTAGTCCCAAGCAATAAGAATTTGGTCAGGCTACATGTTAGGAGTCTCATCCATAGTAACGGATAGGGCCTGGAGTATTTTGCCCATACCAGGGGTGATGCATTTATATGTAAACCCCTGGGCACCCAGAGCTTACTACCTATTCCCATGTTATGTGCTTGGTTTAGATGGAGAGTCTTCTACACTTTATCTTAGCCAAAAGGCTGAGAAGCAATTAAATGGAGAGTCTTTTGACCTCATTCCTATAAAGTCACCTTATTCTGAACTCTAGCGTGCTTGGCTGCTGCCCTAATTTCTACAAAATAACTTCTATTCTCTCTCCCTTGGGAGTTGGATTTCATATTTGGCACTGTCTTGCACATAGTGATGGATTACCAGTGTTAAATCAGGGTGATTAAATCTATGATCAAAATTTATCTTCTGCATTCAACCAGCATCACCACTACCTGGACATTCGTATTGCCATGTCCATTCTATTCCCCAAAGTAGTTCCCTGGAATATCCCTATATGGATAAGAACTAAAATTTGCTTTTTTTTTTTCCTGGACATTGACATATGAACTCTGCTCTGTGCCAGGTGGGGATAGGGAAGGAAGAAGAAGTCTGATTGTTGAATTAGCTTCCCAAGACCCATCCTTGCAAAAGCCACTTCTATTATTTCTTTCTCCCCTGGTTACTTTGGATATTACAGCACTCCAGAGTACTTCAAGGCCAAATGACCATGGTTCACAATACCTATAATGTTATTGGAGTATACATGAGAGGATAATGGATTTATAATTAGTGCCCTTTAATAATTAATTAATTAGGGGCGCCTGGGTGGCGCAGTCGGTTAAGCGTCCGACTTCAGCCAGGTCACGATCTCACGGTCCGTGAGTTCGAGCCCCGCGTCAGGCTCTGGGCTGATGGCTCAGAGCCTGGAGCCTGTTTCCGATTCTGTGTCTCCCTCTCTCTCTGTCCCTCCCCCGTTCATGCTCTGTCTCTCTCTGTCCCAAAAAAAGTAAATAAACGTTGAAAAAAAATTAAAAAAAAAAATAATAATTAATTAATTAATTAATAGATGGGAGACAGGGGCATGGACAAGATGGCCTCTGAGTGTTTTGCTTTCAAGGATTAAAGATCTGTTTTGTAGATTTGGAAAGCAATAAATAAAATGGTTGTTCATAACATTCTACCCATTCCATCCTATAAAACATTCACTTTTCTTTACTCTTGTTCTTCTCTTGTTTATTTTCATTCTACTTTTTTAGGTCTTCCCCTAAGCTTGGGTATCAGGGAGACACATTGATCTGGGAATTTACCTATCTTTTCCATTAGCATTAAAATGTAAGTTTCTTAAGAATGGGGACCACGTTTCATCCACAGAAGTAACTCTATAACAATACTACAAGCTGGCATTTATTAAGCACTCGCTTTGTGTTGGAGATTTTGCTACATCCTTTATATATTTTCTTCATTTAGTACTCAGATCCCCTCTATGAGGGAGCACTATTAATATCCAGATTTTATAATGAGGAAAATGAAGTTGAGGGATGTTGAGAAACTGGTGCAGGTTTATTCAGCTAGTGAAAGGTCAGACATGCTTAACCATTCATTCTGTACCTATTCCAGTGCCTGACACATAATAGATTATTATTGAGAATTATTTGAATAAATTATGAGTTAAGACATAGATTCTGTTTCCAGTTTTGTTACTAACTTGAACATTCCCTCTAAAGAACTGAGGTTTATTCTTCCCTCCATCACTTTCCACAGGCCCTAGCACATGGCAGTGTGCAGTAAATGTTTAGTAAGTGGATGCTGAATGAATGGCTGATCCCAGAAGTCTTTTCTAGGTCTAGAAGTTTAGGACTGAAGCTTCCATTGACCTCTTTCTTCTCTGACCTCTTCTAATCATTCTATGTTTAGATATTTGATTATATTCTATCCTTTGTTGGTTCTAACTGCTCAGTGTGTGTGTTTTGTATTCCTAAACAAATTATATTATATTTCCCTTGTATTTCTCATGGTGCCTAGTCTAGTGCCCAGAACATAATGCGTGTTCAGTAACTACAGATTGAAATGTAACTGAGTATTGCTTCAGCATACTTCAAGCCAGAAGGAACACTGAAATAGCAATTACCTCTTGGGCTATTGTTTTAGTCTTCAGAGAAACTGCCATGTGGTTTGTGCTAAACAGATGTTTTTGACAGGTCAGGGAGCAGCATCCAGGCTACTGGCTTAAGGCACAATTTGACATACTGCCACAGTGTACTTACTATCCACCTATGAGTGTTGGTCTCCAGAGAGAAAGGTTATTATTCAGCTTTTAGGAAATTCAGAGGGCAATGGTCTGAGAGAAAGAGAGACCTAAAGGTAATTGATAAAATTCCACTAACTGAATGAATGGTGCCCTGACATGGTTTCACACACACACACACACACACACACCACAAGACCCTAACTCTTCCTTAAAGTTGGAGACAAACTTTGATGCTCAATCTTGTTCCTTCCTGGAATTGAGGAGCAAAGACAATTCTCAGAGGGTAAATAGGATGGGAAAATGCAGATAGGCTCTCAGTGCCCAAGGAAATCAAGAAGAGTGATGGTAGTATGTCTTCCTTCAGCATCTGAGACTCCAAGACTTAATGAGCACCACCTTGAAATCAAGACTGACTGATGCGTGTGTTGGCTTCATGGCATGTGTATTATCCAAAAAACATATATTCTCTAGGAAGTAATTAGGAGAAAAGTCAAGAGGAAGAAGGAAAATATGGGCCTAGGCTTTCCTCCCCTTAATTATTCCCCCTGCATTGCTTGGCATTCTTGGCAAAAAGGCATAACCATCCTTGTGTTGTAATTCCATGAATAATTTACCTTTTGAGAGAATGAGCTATTTTATCCTATTCTGCTCCCTCCTCAGCCATCCCCACACACCTGTGGAGCTCATTTGAGGAGTATGCAAGTGCCTTTTAGAAGAGAACAAACTAGGTATTTGTCCATCCTTGTGCATCCATCTGATACCACTGGGCCCGCTCTCTCATATGATGCTGCCTCTCCATCTTGAAATCCCTCTGTACATCAGACATCAGGTCACTTTTCAGTGATATATTCTCCAGATGTTCCTTTAGGGCAAGGGCCAGGTAACATTGATGGGGCCCCTCTGGTGCCCAGCCCAGTGTCTGGTGCATAGTAGGCATTCAATAGATATTTGCTGAATACATGAATAAAAACAAATCTAGATGGGTTTGAGATATACCTACACTACTGTGATGGGTTCTTTAAACCCTGTTTCAGCCAATTCTCCCCCCATGAGAAGTTTGGATACATAAGAATTCGAGGGCAAAAAGAAAAGAGAAAGAAATACATTTACTGTGGAAGTCATCCAGCAAAGTTTGGTGCTCTGCACAAAGAAAACTTCCCAGTTATTTAATTGGGGGACTTGAAAGCTCACAAAAGAGAAAGGAGGGTGGGAAAATAAGAGGGAAAGGAAAATGCTTTCTCTGCTATAGGGAGGGCTGGGACACAAACAAAAGCCCTGTGATTTACCCAAGAATAGAAGCTTAAAGGTCTACAACTACGTGCCAAGGCGCCAGAGGGCCTGCCAACCTCAGTGCATGTGGGGCATTTGCCCTTTGATGCAGCCAAGGAAAGGGATTTAAGCAGGCTAATGGTGACCTTAGAACAGCTGTGCTGGAAGGCCATTCCCCTAATGTTCTCCCTTCTCTTTGCTAAAGGAGGCACAAGAAAGAGTTAACGATTAGACTGGAAAAGCCCAGCTCTGGTTTCTGGGAGAATACCTTGTGAGGAAAAAAAAACATGTAGGCCATTAAAGGAGGAAACCTGAGCTGGGGGTAGAGAAAACTAGTGGCGGGTCCAGATGACCACTGAGCAAAATGAGTTAGCATGAGAAGTCCCCACAACAGACAGAAGGCATGCCTTGAGTAGCTGCCATGGGCAAGAGGCTCCTGGAGTTATATCACTGGGTCCTAGCCATCAACATTCAGTGTAGCCCCCCTACTCCCACAACCCAGCTGAGTATGCTAGGTTTCAGCCAGGTTAAATAACAAGGCTCCACAGCCATGCTAGAGTCAGGACTGGAGCCCACAGGGTCAGGTACCATGGCAATGCTGTTGAAGCAGAACCTACAGAGGGGAGGGGACCCTTTCTTTTATCATTCTTGATATATCTCTTCCACTTCTGTTAATTGCAACAGCTTTTTCTGAGAAGTTAAAACTGCCTGCCTCCCCTGCCTCCCCACCCTGCGTAGAACTAAAACAAAACACAACACTTCTAAGACCGACCGGTGTAATTAAATATTTATTGAGTTCCTACTATGGGTTAGGAATGCTACTCTGTGCAGGGGATATAAAAAGGAGTAAAACATTGTCCCCAAGGTATGAAGCTCCCAGTCTACCTCATGAATTCATTGTAAAGCAAGGTAGAGTGATTTAATAAGGCGTATGTAAATGCTTTAAGGAAACAAGTAGGTGAACATTGAGACCTCTGATGTGAGGGGAATCAGCTAAAGCTTTTGTGATAGCCTGATGTTTTCAAGCACAATGTGGGAAAGGCATTACAGACGGAAGGAACAGCAAGCACAAGTGCTCAGACCACGGCAGGCACCATTGCATTTGAGATGAACAAGGTCACTCAAGCTGTTTGGTGCAGAGAAAGTAGACATCAAAGTCAGTCTTCACAATCTGCTACCTTAGCATATATTTTCTGGGGGTGGGGGGGTGGGAGAAGGGTATGTCTTTTTTAAAATTGAGGTAAAATATAAATAATATAAACTTATCATTTTTAAATGTTTGTAATCCACTGGCATTACGTGCACTCACAATGCAGTGCAACCATCACCACCACCCATCTCTGAAACTTTTTCATCAGCTCAAACAGAAACTCTGACCCCATTAGTCAATAATTCCCCATTCCCCCTTCCCTGTGGCCCCTGTTTACCTATATTCTACTTTCTATCTGTATGAATTGATCAATTCTAAGTACTCTATGTAAGTGCAATTGTACAAAATGTGTCCTTTTGTGTCTGGCTTATTTCGCTTAGTATAATGCTTTCAAGGTTCATCCATGTTTAACTGATAGATATCAGAATTGTATTACGTTTTGGGGCCGAATAATATTCCATTGTATGGATAGACCACATTGTGTTTGTTTGCTCATCTGTTGATAGATAACTAGTGATTTCCATCTTTTGGCTATTATGAATAATATTGCTACGGACATTGGTGTACAAGTATCTGTTCAAGTCTCTGCTTTCAATTCACTTAGGTATATATCTAGAAGTAGAATTGCTGGATCATGTGATAATTCTATGCTTAAATTTTCAAGGAACTGCTAACATGCTTTCCACACTGGCTACACCATTTTACATTCTCACCAGCAATGCACAAAATTTCCAAGTTCTCCATACACTCCATATGCTCCAGACACTGATGGTTTTCTAGGAGCTTTGTTGTTATTGTTGTTGTTAAGTATAGGCATTCTATGAGGTGGTTAAGTATAGCCATACTACTATGGAGTGGTTTTTCATTGTGGTTTGATGTACTTTTCCCTATGATTAGTGATGTTGCACACACTTTTATGCATTTATTGGTCCTTTATATATCTTCTTTGGAGAAATCTCTGTTCAAGTCCTTTGTTCATTTTTGAATTGAATTGTTTGAGTTTTTTTTGTTTGTTTGTTTGCTTTCAATATATAAGTTTTGAGGATCAGGGGCTATAGAATTGGAGCTAAACATAACCACTAAAGTTTTAGGCTTATTTGATTTTACTTTTATTTTATTTAGATCTGCCTTGCTCAAGTGTGAGACTGGGGAAGTATTTTAAAAGTCTTATTGTTGTTGTTATGTATTTTCTTGTATTTTTTGAATAAGCTGCTCCTCCACAGTTCCCTATGGCCAAAGGTAATAAAACTCAAAGCAGATGTGGGAATGCCAAGCTAAATAAAAACCCAGAAAACCACCGGGAAACAATCTGAGGATGTAAATCATACATCGTGAAAGCCATTGGATTAGAAACACATTACCCTTGTCTGATTTGCTAACACCCACATGTTCCAAGTAAGCTTCAAGTGTGATTTACATCCCGACATTTAAGGAAATGGGAAAAGGGTGATCCAGCTCAGCCTTGATGAATGCCTTTCTTTTTGTCTGTAACTCCAGCCCTGGAGAACAATGAGATAGGTATCTCCAAACATGTAAATGGGGGATCTGGGCCAAGGAGCACCTGTGCCTATCAATTTAAGGGCTTATTCCAGCCCTGATTTGATCCTGGATAGTCATGTAAAGCAAGGAGCTAGCTGTTTTCTCTAGTGGATCTAGTCAAGGACTGGTGGCCAGAATTCCTGTCTTCAGATCCTAGCCCCTCTGTTCTTGGGGGGACCTCGGGTTTTCCCTTCTGCAAAATGGGGAAAGGAATTGCAGCTCTCAGACTGTAATATGGTTCATATGAAGCAAAAAATGTTCTGCACACAATCTGACAGGAAATACAGTTTGAGAGATGCTAGAGGAAAAGAAGAAAAAAGTGTAGAACAAGGCAAAAAAGGCTACAGCAGCAAAGCATGCATATATAGAAAACAAATGGCAGTTTTGCCCAGTGCCAAAAGCAGATATTTAACAGTTGGAAATTTTATTTGCTGTGCTTTCTTGTGAATTTGAAGGCCCTTATCCCAAGGCACAGACCCCCTTCTGTGCTCCTCCATCTCACCCCAGCATGCAAAAGGCACTCTCTCCTCCCCACATTCTGCTTGCCCCTTGGTCCTTTGAATTACCAGGCAGTCCTGCCCCACAGGCGCTAATCCCTCTGGTTTCTCTCTGAAGGAGATTTAGCAGCATTCACAAATTCAGAGTTAAATCCTTCATATCTCCCAATCCAAGTGAACAGCTGGTAGTGGATACTGATGGTGAGGAAAGAAGTTATCACTTTGTTGGGTATTTCCCTGAATAATAAGTGAACTGTTTATGACATTTCTGGGGGCATCTGAAACTCCCATCACCAAGCCCCTTCCACCCCTTTGCTATTAGGACAGGTTGTTTATAGTTTGAAACGTGGGTGAAGTGGTGCCTATTCTAATGCTACATGAAAGTTCTATTAAGAGTGACATCAGACCAGGACTGGGGTCTAAGGACAGCAAGTGAATTAAGTTTTCATTTATTAGTATGTGGCCTTATGCAAGTTGTAAAGCATCTCCAAATCTTGGTTCCTTCCTCTGTGAAATGGGGCTAATAGTTTACCAAAAATCTGTTGGGATGAAATAGGATAGCATAAAAAACAATGAATGAATGGATGAATGAACGAATGAATGAATGAATGAATGAATATGGCAGCATATGACAGGGTCTCTGGCATATCACAGGTGCTCAACAAATGTTAGTTCTTTAGTTCTTAACCCAACATAAAAGAAAATCATCAGTTCTTTGGCCAAATAAAAAGCCTTATTATGATATTTTTTGGGAGAGGTCAGGAGTAGGAGGGAGAAAAGAAAATTTCCCCCACAATTATACTGGTATCCTTCTTGGGCACGGGGCCATTATTGAAAAGTCACTTACAGAAATGGTTGCACTGTGGCCTCAGCAGGAAGGGGGGTGTGCTCGGCCTGAGCCAGGCTGCCTGAGTGTCTAAGCACAAAGCGCTTCAGACCATGCTGAGCCCTTGATGACTGGTATGAACTCAGCCTGCCCCGGCTGCATCACCACGCGGCACAAATCCCTGCTGTATTTTCAATGGAACGAGCCGCTCCAGTGGCGCTGAAGAGAGAGGGGGGGGAAGGCCTTTCCTCGCAAGCCAGGTTTGCTTTGCAACCACCATTGAACATGTTTTTAAAATTCACTTTAGGTTTGCCTCTCAGGGTCCTTGATGCTGCTCACGGAGGGAAGGTAGACAAAGCTCATTTGTCTGTGTGCCCCTGTGGCCAAGGGTGGTCCAGGTGACAGCTGTTAGCTCTGAAGCATGATGGGCCCTAGGCAGAAGGAGGACTTAATTAATCAATACATTGATTGAGCACCTACTGTGAGCCAGGCACTGTGCTAGACACAGTGGGGTATAGAAGACAAGGCACAATCTTGCCTTCTGGTGTCTTAAATTCTAGCCAATTGTGATAATGCATAAGCATGTGAAAAGCTAAATAGCAATATAAGAAATAAATAACAACTCAATTCAATAATATAGGAGATGTCACACAGTGATTAATTACCAAATGAAAGGCACAGACATTAAATACTATTGGAAAAAATCAATCAGTGTGTATTTACTGACTGCCTCTTGCAGGCCTATGATCAAGAAGCAAGCAAGATATTTCCAAGGACCTCTGCCTTGGCCCCCTCCTCTAATGTTCTGTTGAAGTTCTTGGCAGCCATATAAGTGCAGCAAAATGGCATAAATGTCATTAGAATCTCTAGCCCTTCCATTCCAGATGCCTTGGTACTTAGGTCCCTAAAGAGAAGAAGGCAGGGAACACCATCACCCCAACCAGAGGCTTTCACCCACAACTTCTGGTGTGTGTCTCCCTTGAAGCAGTTGTCACATAGCCCTGAAACTTCATGCATCTGTCTCCCTCACAAGAGCACAACCCATCAAAAACGAAGGGCTTGATTTACTTCCTTTTGTAGCTTTCTTTCTGTCATTGCTTACTGTGATGACTGACACACAGCAATGACTCCCCAAAATGGTTGACTGAATGTTTATAGCATGCTACTGAACTTAATGCATGACTACTGCCAAACATATCTGGTATCTACAGCAGAACTCTTGGGAGTGGATAAGTCCTTCCTGGAACGAATGGCTCCTTGTCAAAAAGCTAATACTTGTAATAAATGTATAGGTTGGGTGGTTGAGTGGCAGCACTCATTGTATTTCCTCTTTTCCTTGTAGAAAACATGGGGGAGAAAGGACTTGCTCAATTATATCTTCCTTTAGCCAGGCCCAGGGCAAACAGTTTACTTGTACCCCACCAGTCATGGAAGTGTGCTGGATGTCCTTCAGCTTGGGTGAAAGATATGGACAGTATCCAAGAGACTAAGATGCAGTGGCCTGGCACCCCTCAAATTTCCTAAGCCTGCCATATGAGAGTTGTTCAGCCTTGATCGCAAATCAGAAAAGCAGATACAAAATGGAAGGTGAATCAATGGCACATGAGTGGGCAGGAATGACAATTAGCAATTACTTGTGGGACATTCACTAAATTTTCTCACCTCACTAGGCTATTAGGACCTGTGCATAGAGTTCTGATTCCAGAATGTAGTAAGCAATTCATAAGTGTTTGCTAAAGAAACAGGTTCATGGGTGATGCAGAAGATAAGAAACTTTTAATGTCTTTCAACATTTATATATATATTTTTTTATATATTTATTATATATATTAGGAAAGTCATCAAACATACAGAAAAGTTGAAATAATTTTACAGTGAGTACCCACTGACCCATCACTAGATTCTACAATTAGCACTTTACACAGTTTTCTTTATCAGAAATGCATTTCTCTATCTGCAATCCATTCATCAACATGACACTTTTATTGTATAAAGGTTATATTTCACTTATGGAAACAAAATGTATACATGTGGAATGATTACTCAATGTTTTACAAAGCAGTGCTAAATACTGTGATATAGGGATGCATCTGGTTGGACTTGAGAAGACGATCTTCCATGGGGAATAAAATATTCAGAGACCATTTCATGTAGGGAAGTAGGACTTCAGCTGGGCTTGGAAGAATGTGTAAGATCTGGACAGGAGAAGGAAAAAGCATGGTCTTTAGTGAGGTGAGATCCCAGGGACAATGTGTGAAACATTGTTCTGGCCAGTAAGTACTACACCATCCTTTCCCTCCTGCTTGATGCTGCTCCGGTGCCATCATTATCCTTATCATCATCAGTGTTTAGGACAAAAGATCAATATGAATACCATGGGGGATTCAGACTCTGAGCTAGCTGGGTATCTTTCTTGTTGAGTGATATATGGTGGGTTTCAAGAGATTGGTACGGAGGGGTGGGCATTTTTCACCTAGAATGAAGGTTAGAAAAAATGAATTGGTATGGGTGGAAGATTGGAACTTGAGGAAATAGTTGGGAAGTAGGTGGGAGATTTTGCTAGTCCATTCTGAAGGTACCTGGTGAAGGCCTGAGAGCTTGCCTGCCTGTCTCCAGAGCAGGGAGTGTAACACAGACCTGCTGGAGGGGAACATGTGGGCCTTGGGGAGAGCTGCCACCTTGCAATGGTCAAAACGGAACAGGCCCAGCATTGGGTGGAGGCAGCTCAAGGAGGGATCAGGAGCCATCAGAGCCACTAAATACCAGCCTTCCACTCAGTGCCATCTTGTGAAGAGGCTTCTGAAGATCAGCTTTAAAAGGCTTTTATTACTTAGGTCCTTCCTGGCACATTTGTTGGGGTAATGGAATTCAGAATGCAATGCTGGCTTTAGCTTAAATGGCAGGTAGAGAAGGTGCAGAGCAATTACTGGGTATGTCTGCACAATTTTGAAAACTAGTTACCTATCTGCTGGCAGTAGAAGGTTTGGCTGCCTGAAGCCAGGACACTCTCTTGCCTTTGTTGTTTCTCTTTCCCTCCACTCTCTCCCAGAGCCACCCTCTCCTTTCCACTGCATAGTTTCTACTGCCTGTGAATTGTCTTACTAAGCATGGATGTGGTCTGTTTGTTTGGGGCTGTCTGGTGAAGGAATGCTTCACCTTCCCTCTGCAGTGGTTGCCCTGTGCTGCACTGTGGAGCAGGGCCAGGGCCTGGTGTTCATAGAACAAAAGATACCTGTCCTCTGAATGGTCCAGCCATGCTGGGCCAGGAGGAATTCTTGCAAGTGCAGTGAGCGGATAAGCTCATTCATTCGGTGACGCAGCCTCTGTGTACTTTGTCAGCAAGATGGAGAACACTCACTATTTTCTCTGGCTTTTAGGATTTCCATATTTATTGCTTGTTTGCTACCACTAGGGAGAAGAGAAGAGGAGAAAACAACAACTTTCTCCATTTGAAATTTTAAACATGAACACATGAGGCTTCCCCTCCCTCCCTCCCTCATCCCCTGCAGTTCCAGCAATGCATAGAACCGTAGAATGTTAGAGCTGGAAGCACTTGGGAATCCAAAAGTGTTGCTTCATTTTACATACAAGTAAACCACAGGCAGAGGATAAAGGGATATGGCCAACGCCAAATACCTAGTTAGTGGTAACCCTGACGTTAGCATTTATATCTGCAGAGTCTTAAGTTAATGTGCTGTCACTATATCATGCAGGCTCTATTTCTATTTAAGTCAAAAATCCTACTTGGAGCTCCCAGATGTCTCAGTTGGATGAGTGTCTGGCTTCAGCTCAGGTCACGATCTCACGGTTTGTGGGTTTGAGCCCTACATTGGACTTGCTGCTGTCAGTGCAGAGTCTGCTTTGGATCCTCTGTCCCCCACCTCTCTCTCTGTCCCTCCCCTGCTCACACTCTCTCAAAAATGAATAAACATTTATTAAAAATCCTACTTTGCATAGGAGATTCTGCTATGTGTAAAGTATGTACAAGAGGCTTGCACATTAGCTTGCACATTTGTCCCCACTGGTGCAGTTGCTGAAGTGCCAGGGTTGTGAAACAGGTGATGCAGAACTGGGCCAGTGGGACAGGTGGGCTCTGTCCTGCAGGAGTGTACCATTGAGTAGAGGTGATGACACAGAGTAGATAGGGTGCAATAAGAAATGATGTATGTTAGAGGCTAAAGCACTTGATGCCTCGCATGCAGTATATATATTAGATGATTCTTAAAGAACAAAAAGGTATTATCCTGCATCAAGGGGCCCGGGAAGGCTGTGGAGGGAACAATACTGAAGTCATCTTCTGGAAGAATTTCATCTGACAACTATGTGGGGAAAGGCATTTCCAGCAAAAAGCAGAGCTTGAAAAAAGATATGTTTGGGAATCACATATAGACAAGCTGCATGGGGATGATTGCCTGTGCAGCAATAGCACAAAGTGTGACTGGAAAGTGGGGTCAGCCATTCATAGGATGGAGATTTACTGAGGGCTTGCCCCGTGCTGGCACTTGTAGACCTGTGATTCTGCAGCTAAGAAGACAGAGAGGGAGAAGATGGGAGGCACACACCCACATACACATTATGATGTAACAGCAAGTGCCTTGGAGCCTAATTTGATAGAAGCCATGTGAGGTAAGACTTGAATGACAAGGAGAAGCCAGCCGTGGGAAAATCAGAGTCCCGGAACCCTCCAGGCAAAGGATAGGAAAGTGGAAAGCTTTGAAGCAAGAACAAACTTGGCAGACTTGAGAAAGAAAAACAATAAAAGGCCCATGTGAAATGAATTTTGGGGAAATCTACCAATGGGAGAGGAGTTTGGGCAGCTGAGCAGAGGTTAGATTTTGTAGAACCTTCTAGTCCATGTCCGGAAGATTGAATTTCATTCTAAGTGCGATGAGAACAGAGTCCAACCTCCTTTCCTGCATTATCTGGCCTTGGCCTGTGTCTCCGTGGGAACAACTCATCTTGGTTTGCAGAAGACTTTCCAGTTTTAGTACTGAAAGACATACTGAATCCTGTGAACACCCTCTGTCCCCAGCAAGAGAGTGTCAGTCACCTTACCTCCCATTCTCATTCTTGTGAACTACAGTCTTGTTGCAATTGTTTGGGGCCATGTTGTGGAGTCACTTGCAAATCTCTGGCTGATTCATTAGAAATAGATGGCCAATAAAAATTTAGAGGAATGGGAATAACATAGTTAAAGTTATTTAAGCATTTGTAAGATAGTGACAACCTCAAGGGTCATTCAATTTACATAAAGATCAAATCTTTATGAAATCTGGGGATTCATTTGGACATGGAAAGGGTAATGGGCCAATAGACATGCCTCCCTTGGGAATAAAAAAAAAAGGTCATCTCCATCCAGATGTTCCTGTCAACACCCTCTCTTGCAGAATTGATGGGATGCTTCAAGTCTTCATTCTTCAAGACTTGAAGGTATGAACTCAGAGTATCTCTTTAGTAAGCAAAACTTACAGGAACAGACCTTCACATGACCATCCCAGGTGAGTCTGTGCAGGTATCTAGGATTATAGGAAGCTAGTTGTGGGAGAAATTATAGTAGTCACTCTGCTCCTCACCTCTAGAATTGTATTTTCTAGCTTCTCATTAGTTAGAATGAAGCCAGAATAGGACCTTACTCCTTTAAGAATCTTAACCAAGATAATGGTATTCGTGATCTCACAATCACATAAATCACTGCCAGCCCCCTTAAGTCAATTCATATTTCTGTAGTTCGTTAGTGGCTCGGGAGGAAATTGCATTTATTATAATTGCCTCTAATTGCACCAGATTAGTGATTACAATTATTGATGGCAGCTGATTATTCATTAGGCATCAAATCAATTCCTGTGCTTCCTCGTTACTCGAAACAGTAACTCTGATGAGGAGAGGTCTAAAGGAGGCCACGTCCACCCTCTTCCCTGCATAGCAGGGCAACATCCCATGCTGTCTCTAAACAAGCACCTAAAAACAATTTCGGACTTAAAGTGACAGAGAAGCATCCCTCTCCTTCCCCACCCAATGCCTACTGCCAATTCCAGCACTGACTGACAAAACTGTGGATCTGTTCAACATCAACAAAGCTTATTTGGAGGCCCCAGAATGCTCCAGAATCAATAGTCCTTCCAGGATGTCCCTCTTGATTACACAATGGCAAACATCAGCGTTCCCTGGTCCAACTTTTCTGGAATATATACAACCTAGAATGCAAAGAGAGGATAGACCTTAGATCTGTAGGGACCTGGCTTTAAGTTTTTGCTGAACTCTTTTGAGCTACATAAAGCCAGACAAGACACTGACCCTATCTGAGGTGAAAAATTAATGGTAGATTATAAGTAAACAAGTGATGAGATCTCAGCTTCTCATGTTCACAATTTGACTTGATCACCTAGAACAGTGCCAGCAGAGAGCAAAAGCCCCATAAATATCTAAGGAGTGAACACATGGCTATAATAATTCCCACTTGAAAGGACTGTGGTGGAGGCTGAAATTGATAACATATTTACAGACCTTGTCTTGCACCAGGTGAAGAGTAGCTGCTCAAGAAATGTCACACCCTTCCTACTTCAACTCTATTTCCTCCATCCTTTAACGTTTAAATTACCCTCAAATGTTTCATTCCTTATCTCTTCAAGTACTGGATCAATTTTAACTATAAATTTCTTGACCATGTATTTTCTTGCCAGTGAACACCAGTGTATTTTTAATATAGGAGTAAATTCCAGAAGACCTTTGCATGGTGGTTTTTGTTCTTTGGCTCATTCATTAGTACCTACAGCATGCCAGGCACTGGATCTAGAGGAGTTGAGGGATAAATAAAACATAGGTTGACCTTGGACAGCTCACAACCAAATGGGAGAGACTGTTCATTCTGTTTCTATGCTTTGTTTGCATTCAAGAAATGTACAAGGTCTAATAAGCCCACAGGATGGAGAAACCTAGCTCAGCTTGGAGGGTCAAGAGGGCCTCACAGAGGTGGCATTTGAGATGGGCCTTGCAACTGTATGAGTTTCTTCAAATGTCTAATGAAGTGGCTAGATTTGCAACAGAGCAAATAGCTCCTGAAAAGACAGGAAGGCAGAAAGAAGCAGCTTTTCAGAGTGGCACAGTGCACTTCTGGGTGTTTGATACTTCATCACCATGGCAATGTTAAATGCTCTTGGCCAGATACTCCCATGGGCCCAAACCTCCATGACTAAGGGGCCTTTCCTTCTGTAGCACTTGAGATCTCAGAAATGTGGTGTTGCCTGAGGGTTTTCTTCCTGTGTACTTCTTTGAGACCATAGGTCCCTTTGATGACACAAAATTGTAAACCATCCTTTCCCCAAATTTCCAGGTCACCCAGATTCAGTGCCCTCCTTCAGCTCTCCTACTTATCACAATCCCCATAGTCCCACTCGTGATTCAGTTTAAAGGGCATAAGTGTCCCAGGGAGCAAAACCATTCACACATGCTATTCTAGACATGCCTTCTCAGTCACAGAAACCCCTGCACACACCAGAGAAAGAAGGAAGAAGCCTATAGTGAGGATGCATGCGGCATCGTTCCTACTCAGGTCCTTGTCCACATGGGAGCTGCTGCTATTTCCTTGATTGCTCAGACACATGAGCCCTTCAATAGGTCTGACCTGTACCCAGGCCCTCTGAGAGATGCCCAAAACAATCCAAAATATGGGGCCTAGAGCCTGGAGGACATGACCCCAGCACCCTATCCCTTGCAGGCCTTAGCTTCACATTTGCCTCTTTCCGCAGAGCCAAGGGGAAGCATGTGACTTCTCTGGGCAGAATGAATTTATTTTCTACTTTGAGTCTCTTGAGCGCCCTACTTCTGAGCCAGTTGAAACTTCATTTTGTCCTAAGAGCTCCCTCTCCATCCCAGGCTGCTTATCTATGTGTGAGGAAATTAACCCTGTTCCCTAGCTGACATGTTCCTCTACCTCCTGTCTTCTAAATAGCCCATATGGTGGCAGTCTCCTCTTTGAAAGCTGATCTTTTAGGGGAAAGAAATATGTAAGTATAGTATCACTTCCAGAGAAAGCAGAGAATTCTAGTACTGTATGATAGGCCAGAACTGCAAACAATGCTTTCTCTTTCTTGGCAACTGCACCCACTCCCAACCACTTTCCCAAAATTCACTGGAGGGCAGAGTCTCTCTTGAAGGGCAATAGGACAGAAGTCCATGTCCACTAACTCATAAAGGAAGTTACATTCTGTAATTTTCTGGGTGTGGAGAAAGCTGCTGTGGCCAGGGCTTGAGGGAAGTTCTGCCTGGTGACAGAACCATACGAGTTTTTCTGGGCTGCTTTGGGAAGCTACATAGAGCTGGCTAGCAGCAACCACACAAGTTAAGGAAAGGCTCTCCCTCCCTCTGCCCTGGCAGAGCTCCCCTAACTCTAAACTTCCAGAGAAATACAGGCCGGAGCACCCCCACCCCTGCTCCTGCCTGGTCCTCCATCAGCCAGTGCCTGTGGTCCTACATCATCCCGGTAACAGTTGGTAAATGAGTCCCAGTCTAGCTGCTTATGCAGGATGGTTGTGCAGTAAAAGCCTTCATCCTTATGGCAGGCACATTAATGCCAAGTTTGCTCATCCTAATTAATAACAGTCAGTAAACACCAAAGAGAGCTAATGATGATTACAGGCCGCAGCTCCTGCGTGTTAGCAAACACGCCAGGCAGGTGGCCTCTCCTCCCTTCCCAGGAAAGAGACTGGGTATGTTTCTTGCAGAGATGCTATCCCTCCTCAAAGTCTCTACCCCAACATTCAATAAATCTTGGGTGACTTCTTTCACCCAAATTCCTGGCAAATAAAAGGAGGACAAGATCCATGGAGCCCAGTCACATGGAAAGGATCTGGCTTCTGGAACAGAGGTCTCAGGAGCAGACCCTTGGGTGCCTGGGGGCTCTGAAACAGCTTTCCCCAGCACTGGAGATGAAGCAAAATTTTCTTTTTGTTTCCCTTATTTTGAAAATATTTTTGCCAATTTCCAAATTATTGCAATTGGCTTTAAAAAAATTAAAATACTACAGAAGTATGTGAAGAAGAAAGGGAGAGCCTCCCTTAGTCCTAGTCCAGAAGTAGAATTGAGTCGCTGGCTGGAGTGTCTGCTTTCTTGAGTTTCTCCCATCTCCTCTTCCTTACAAGGTACAACCTCAATTTGATTCTCTTCTATTCCTGGTGCATACATGGCTTCTTTCCACTACTGAATTATCCCTGTTGTGTACCCTCCACTCTTTGTTCTGCAAGCTTTTACCCATATTCTACCCCTAGACTTTTTCTCCTGACTCAGGGATTCTTCTTATGATTTCTAGCTCCAAAGAGACAAAAGGAGGAAGGAGTGATGTCCCTAGGATACCTCAAGGATACTTCATCTTGGAATGTTTTCTTTTCCAATTTGCAGGAGTTATGGCAATGACTCAATTATTCAGGACTGAATCTAAATTTGAAGTTTTTCTTCTCAAAATAGCCCCTGACACCATGGTCCTGGGAATGTAAGGAGTTGCAAAGATCACACATGGTGGGTTTGAAAGGCCCTCCTCAGAGAGCCTATCAACTCCCGGTTGTGGGCCCTCTAGCTGGTACTAGGACTGGATTGTAAAAACTGATCTCTGGCCATCTAAGAAGGTAACTATATGGCAATGGGCAGAGGCAATCTGAGGAATAGAGCAGGCCACTGTGGTATCAAAATCTCATCCTGGTTTGATCTTTTGCAGCAGGACCTCAGTCAGACCCCTCTCAATCTGTCATTTTTTCTTTGTTAACCTCATCTTTCTTTTCAGGGAAATTTAGTTCATACGGCTTTAAGGATACTGTTACCTCTATCACCAACACTACAATTCAGAGGACACTTTCTTCTTTGATGGGCTGCTCAATTTAGTCCACTCACACCTGGTTCTCTGAGGGTTTAAGAATGAAAAGAATAGAAAGAACCATGAAAAATCATTAGGTAACATTTCTAGAATGCTAACAAACAGATCCGGGTAAATAAGTGAGTGTGATGGAATGACTTATCTTACTGTCTTTTTAAATGTATGGGATCTTACACTTTTCTCTCTTTCTCTTTCTCTTTCTTTCTTTCTTTCTTTCTCCCTTCCCTTCCCTTTCTTTCTCTCTTCTTTTCTTCTCTCTTCTTTTCTTTTCTTTATCTCCTTTTCTCTTTTCTTTTTTATGTCTCCTTTTGTGTGGCTATTAGTCTTTCCTCCATTTTTTCTCTGATTGACCATGTTTTTTCTCTCACTATTCTCATTCTCTCACCTTTCCTTTTGATTATGATAAGGAATCAATGAGCATTTCTCAGTTCAGTTTGGTATATTCCATGCATTAGTTCATCCATCCCTTCATTCATTCCACCAACACTCACAGAGCGCTCTTACTCTGTATCAGTCTCCTTGCTAGGTGCTCAGAACACAGAGATGCATACACACACCATCTCTGCTCTCAAGCAATACTGAATCAGCAAGGGGAGGAAGACATGAAATCAAAAAAAACTGTTAAATACATGCAGGAGATGATGGGAGTTTCAAGAAGGTGATGAGCAGATCTATGGGGTCAGATCAGGGAAACCTTCATAGAAAAAGTGACATTTGGACTGAATATTAAAGTGTGTTGAAAGTGTCACTGAGTGGAGCACAAAAGGCAGGGGCTGGTGGGAGGATGGATTTGAAGGCAGAGGGTGCTGCCTGAGCAAAAGCTTGGAGGCGTGAAGCATCCGAACATTTGAATATCTGAAAGTAATCTAACCTGGCTGGGGAGGGCGGCTGAATTTGATGATCAGGGACCTGGCAAGCTACCTGAAAATACAAATGGCATTTCCACATGGATTGTCAGCTGAGCGAGTAAGGAGGGGGACATTTACATTTTACCTAATACCCTGCTGTACTATTTGAATTTTTATGCCGTGAACATGCATTACTTTTATTAAAAGGTAACACTAATAATTTATGGCATCATGTGTTGTGTTAGAGCATTAAAGCTCTTCTTTTTTGAAAGCATGGAGACAGGCAGGATTTTAAGCAGGACAATGCTCTTTGAAGCAGATCTAATGTTCTGTTTCTTATTCCTTCACTTTAAGATAGATAAGTATAAACTTGTTATCTATTTCTTTAACAAATGAAGCCAAGTTGTACTTTACCTCTAAGTAACCCTTGGCTGATTTTATTTCTTTGTTGGTCAGTGACCCTTGATAGGAACAGGGTTCCCCACTGCTGCATTAGCAATTCCACTCTATCCCTGATGATTGTCCTATTTCCCTGTCATCCCATTTATAGACATCTGCCCTTCCTTTTATATTCTGCACAGCAGGGATTTCTGCTAAGGCTGAAAAATTGCCTATCAATCCTGGCCAACACCAACCATGTCATGCTTTTTAGACTCCTGGGAACCAGCCTGTGCTTCCTGCACTAGCCAATGCACAAGTTGCCCAGTATCTCATTTGGAGCTTTTCTATCCAGCAACACCACATTCCCCAAGAGCAAGAGAGACTTAGGAGCCTGTGCAGCTGCCTCAGCCACTGGGGGACTGTAAATGGAGTAGCCAACTAAACCAGGAGTGGCGGGCACCATGCTGATCTTTCTGCAAAGCTGCCCAGTGATCCTAGGAGGCAATGAGAAACCAGGTGACCTTGGGTTTTGTGAGGAAAGTGGGAGGCCCAGATGAAGAACCTTTCTTTCCTTTCCCTGCTTCACAAGCTGTATGTACCTTTCTTCTCCTCTGAATCCATCTCTCAGGCCTCAGGACCCTCTGTCCCTGCCCACCCCCTTCTTTTGGCTGAACTCATTCTCAAGGCAGAGCCTCTTCTTCCCTGTCCCTAAAGCCTTAGTTCTGTCTCTGGATTTTGTGCTGTGCTACTGTCTTCCCTAATGCTTGCCCCTCAGCGATCCTGGTCTGTGAGGTTCTGCTCCAACACTTCTCCTCTAAGAAGACTTCCCTAGGACTTTAGTTCTTATTTATGTTCTCACCCTCTCCACTCCCACAGACCTAACCACGTGATTGTACATCTAATTCACATAGATTGGTTGTTCTTGGATTCTGTGACTCAATTCTATTTCTGTTTTGTGAAGTCCTTGAAGGTGAGAGGTGGGATTTATAAATCACTGATTACTCTCAAATCTACAAGGCCTAGCACAGTGATAGGCAGCAGGTGGCTAGAAGGCATTGGAATAAGGTCACAAACTTGTTTTCAAGATCACACCAAAAAGAACAGGAAATTTGGAAAGAGACAGAAGGGTTCAAATAAGCCTTTCTTATGTATGAACTGATCTTGGGTAAGTTCCTGAATGTAAAAGAGCTTCTCTTTCCATAACTATTAAATAGGGAGAGTGGTACTTCTCTGGGAATTTTAGTGATATTAAGTTAGATATGTAAAGCAAGTAACTCTATGTTTGGATTTTCTTAGGTAGGTAATAAATCTTCATTCCCTTCCTTCTTAAGTCTTTGCAAGAACTTTTTCCTTTGGCCACAGGCATGTTTTTGTCTCTACCAACACCCTCCCCTTCTGACTTTTTCTAAGTCAATCCCACTCAGGAAAGAAAATAGCCCCCAGGCAGTTTACCCAGGTGATGCCTGGAGGGGTGAGTCAAGAGAAAGAAAAAGAATTGAAAAAACAACAACAACTGTATTTCTTCTCCCTAGAAGGGAGGGGTGAAGCTTGATCATTTTCCTTTATATTCATGGTGCTTTTTTCCTCCCCAGAGATGCACTGCTATATAAATGTAAAGTTATAATAATTATGATAACATTCAGATTAAATGTGATGCTGACAAGGCTTCCAGAGATAAGGAAGTTTGCTGATTCCCACTGGAATGAGTAGAGCAAAGTCTGCTTTCCCATGCAGACTTCTCCATTCTGATCCACTAGGACTGCCTGTGGTATGGGGGTGGGGCAAATCAGAGGCTGACCCCTTGGTGCTTTATGTATTTTTGTGATATATATCCGACACACCTATTGCCTCCAGGCCTCTTAGTATAATCAAAATTCACACTTCATACATCAAATGACAGAAACAAGCCAACAGCAATATTCCACTGTGGACTAATAACTTAAAGTCAGTTACCAGATAATTGGGAATTTGGAGCACTGTTAGGGAAAGGGTAGCAGTAAGAAAGCTACGGTAATACAGGACTTCATAGTCAATGATCTGATTGCCCTCAAAATTGGGAGCCCTTGAAGGCAGATTCCATGTCTTGTGCATCTTTGTTTTCTATGTGGTACTTGTGCATGTATGACAGTTAAAAGTACAACTGAATGTATAATGCAGAGAGGGAGAAAAGCTCCTCATCTCCACCATTTAATACTCTTCTCATTGCCCAAAAAGTGATGCCAAGAAAATATGGTAGAAGTTCAGGAGCAGATTTGGGAAGGATGCTTTCTCCCTTTCTGGAATATACTTTGATCCCATTTTAGAGTTTGGCAGCAGAAGCCCAGAAGCATGGGACTTGGGACATTTAATGAGGAAGGAGACTTGTATGCATCTGGGATGCTGAGTCTGAGAACCCTGCTCAGCATGTTGCAATCAGGTGAATAAGGAAACATAAGTCTGGGGTCACACCCTCTGTAGAAACAACTATAGGCAGAAAGTTACCCAGGAGAGAGAGAGTCAAAAGGTTTTTGGCTATGTTCAAGATGTCAGGCATTAAGCTAAACCTTTCATATCTATTAAACCACAATGAGCTGTAGACTACTGATTGCATCCTTAATTTCTCAGGAAATAGAACCCCCACAGAAAAAATGACACAAACATAACTGTGATTGAAAGATGGGAAATAGTCCTCCCCAAGCCACAAGATGTTGTTTTTTCTGGTACCCAAAGCTTTTTTTACCCCATGTGTTCATGTGCCTTGGACACTGAGATAAGGTTTGCAGTCAAGGACAGATTCTGTTGGAGGTTATTCATGGTTAATCAAAGCTGTTCCATGCAGCTTTTCAAAAATCTTCATTAGTGAAGAGTCGGGAAGTAAGGGGGGAGGAGATAAAATATTCACAGGAGGAAATTAAATTCTGCCCCAAAGATGATTAACATCTCCTAACACTAATGATGAATTTCCATCTTTCAAATGACAACACACAATTTAAGGTAGTGTCTTTTTCACATGCATGTGTGTGCGTGGTGAATTATGTTCATATAGTTAAATAAGTATGTAATGACTTGCATTTCATGGCAGACCTATGAGCACACATGAAATGTTTGCATTGCCTCAGGAGAAGCATGTGTCTTTGGATCTGGAGAATTAGAGATCACATGGCAAAAGAAGCAAGAACAATAGGTAACTACATTAAATATTTACTATGTGCCAAGCACTGTTCTGAACACATTACATGAAATGTATGAATCAAGGCTAAAAAAAAAAAAAAAAAAAGCTATGAAATAGACACTCTTCTGTCTCCTTTTTAGATGAGGGACCTGGGCTTAGATACGTAAAGTAGTTTATGAATGCTACCCAGTTGGCAGTGGCAAAGCCTGGATTCAGACCCAAAATTTTTACTGTAGAGTCCTTGCTTTTACCTGGAACTATACTCCATACCATCTCATGGTGATGAGGGATTCAGGGCAACCTTTATGGAGTAGAGTGATAGCATTTGAAAATGATAGTGGCTCATAAAGGAAAGTTTCCTCTGGTAGCTAAGAGTAAGTGAGTCTGTCAGAACTATGCAAACAAACAAAGAAACAGTGAATTTTGAAGGTGAAGTGAATACATGTGGCATGAAAATAATGTAAGATAGTCCTCAAATGAACAAACAAATAAAAATAAAATCTCATGATTGCAATAGTCAAGGAATTTTGAGAACATGGTAGGTACTATTTATCACCCTCCTGGGCATTCGATCATCAGTACACATAAAAGCTTCAGAAAACCTTGTCACTAAGAAGCCAATTTAACTATATTAAAACTGATGTGTTTCAAACACATGGAACCATGAACCAACATTCAACAACCATTTTTTTTCTTTTTACCTTCTGTTAACATCCTTGCAGGTTTTTAAAAATCCTCTATCCATGAGACTGCTCTGTTGATAAAATGTTTATTTCAGCAGACTCTTTTCTTCCTGGCCCTTGAAAGGACCCACAAACATCCTTTGTGATTAGAGAAAGGGACGCAGGACAGAAGCTATGTCTGCAGTAGTAAAACCTGGGTTTTCAGGTGAGGAAAAAGAGCAGGGAGCTAGAGCCAGCCAACTGATAGGACATAGCAAAAAATTAATTAATTTTTGAGATTAAACTCTCACCTCTCGTATCAAGATATAACACTGGATATAACAGAAAAGAGGGGTAGGATCTTTTTGGCCATCCACAATATCATTACACAATAGTCAGGGGGAACTGAAGCTTCTTATTGGCTAGGATTGCTACAAATACCTTTAAAGTAAGTGACCTGCCATTCAAAGTGTAAATCTATAGACAACCCAGTAGACTCTAACAAGCAAAAGACTTAAAGAAGCATTTTACAAAAGAGGACCCCAAAGGCCAATTCAACATCATTAGATACTAGGGAGAGGCAAATTAAGACCACAGTGATATGCTAAGGCGCATTTACCAGAATATAGAAGGAAGGAGGAAGGGAGGGAAGGAAGAAGGGAAAAGGAAAGGGACAGGATGGAGGAGGAAGGGAGAGGGCAAAGGAGAGAAGGGGAGAAAGAAAGAACAGAAAAGATATTTGCCAGTAGCAAGTATTGGTGAGACATGGAGTGATGTGTGCCTCACACAGCTAGCCGAATGTAAATTGGGACAGTCACTTTGGAAAATAGTTTGCCTTTCTACCAAAGTTTAACATATGCATAGCATGTGACTTATAAATTATATTCCTAGTTGAAGAAATGTGTTTGCATGTGCATCAGGGGATGTGTGCAGGAATGTTCCTGACAATGTTGTTTAAAATAGCCTCAAGATGGAAACAATGAAAATGTCTATCATAGTAGAATGAAGACGTACATTGTAGTATATTCATTCAATGGGATGTCACACAGCATTGAAAATTAGTCAATTCTAACTATACATAACAAGGATGACTCATACAAAGCATACTGAGCTACAGTAGCCAGACACAGGAGAACACATGCTGTATGATATTTCAAAACAGACAAAATTAAACCCATAAGTTTTGAGATGCAAATAACAAAACAAAATAAAAACAAAGCAAAACAAACAAAAACCCCACAGAGGTGGTTATGATAACATTTAGGATGGGGTTGTGCTTAGTGAGCAAGGAGAATGATGTGATGGGGAAGGGGCACATGAGTTCTGGGGTGCTGGCAGTGTCCTTTTATTTGTCTAGATGGTGGTTCCAAAGGTGTTCAGTTTTCAATAATTCACCAAGCGGCACATCTATGCTTTATGTACTTCTTAGGTATTTTACATTCTACAATTTTTGAAAATGATTTAAATAATTTAAATGTGAACACAGACCAATTCCACTCCCCTGAGTGCTAGCTGAACACTTTGGCAGCCCCCCAGACAGTGGAATTTGATATCCGATGGAAATCTTTACTCTAAGGATTATAACTGAGCTCATCACTCCAAACCCCAAATCCATTCCTTCTTTTCTGTTTCCTAATGTTATGAATGGCAGCACCATCCATTCTAGCAAACTGGAGGTCATCCTGTCTCTTCCTCCCATATAGTTTATGACCAGTTAGTTACTAAACCCAATTTATTTCTACCTCCTACACATTAAAAATCTGTATCTATACCCTCATGTCCTCTACCACAATCTAGTTAGAACTGGATCATCCCTAACCTATGTGATGTGTTTTTTTTTTGTTTGTTTGTTTGTTTTGTTTTGTTTTAAGGTCTTCACCATCATCTGTAAAATCAAGTTTTGACTTCCTCATATGGCACACACCATTGTTTAAAACCTGGTACTTACATAGATTGTCACTCCCATTCCCAGTGAACTTGACCACTTGCTATTTCAAGTTCTCTTAACCCAAGGTACCTGTTATTCTCTCTGCTGCCAATAGCTTCATTCCCATTCTTTCCCTGGCCCATCCCACTCATTTAATGGTTGTTCAAGGCTCCAATCAAATGATACCTCCTTTATGAATGCTTCTCTTCCTGCCTTTAGAGAATGTAAGAGTTCTTCCCTACTTTGTACTGCTTAAATACCTTAGACTTAATTTTATTTTGTCATTTAACATGTTCTTTGGCCATTATGTGCTGACATATCTGTCTCCTTTACAGATCATGCAAGCCTGTAAATGTAAGCAGTTCCTACAGCAATGCTTACCACAAAGTATGATCTTATTAAAAGTCACTGGCTGAATGTGTGAACAATAAATGATTTACATGATGGTCCCATTATGGTTTGGGCTTAGGGAACACCGTGAAGAAGCTAAATCCTTTCAATTTGGTGACCTATCAGTTGTGGACAATATGCAACATTTAGTTAATTATGACTTTTAGCAGGGACAATCAAGATTCTCAGGGATGTAACAGCTTATAAACAAGTATTGCTACAAATATTCTTTATATACAAAATTTACTTAGGTCACCTTCAAACACACACCCCCCCCCCCCACCTCCACATATTTACAAAAGAATAACACATGAGAACAAAGGAAGATAGGATGTTACTTTTCAACCCTCTGTTCTATTTTCTATTGGCTTTTTCATTGCTCTTGGCTGCTATCTTAAATAATTCTCAAGTGAGAAGCAAAAGAATCTCCAGGATTAAGTTATATATTAACGCTACTTTGCTATATGCTGAGAGCAATTAGGTTTCAACAAAGTTTTTTGAAATCACTTGGACACCCCAGCCCCTCCCAACCCCGTGCTTATTTGTTGAGGAAACCAATCACCTGCTTGGATGTGCTTTGCTTTGCCTTCTGAAGAGTGCTGCCTCTCATCTGCTTCTCATTGAGGAATGGAAGCTATTGATGGCATGGCATTTGTCCCAACTTCTTTTTGTAATTAAGCCTCAGGGTGTCTTAGAGGTGACTTGCTTAGCAAGACAGAAGAAACCTGTCTCTTTAAAAACCAAAAAAAAAAATGTCATGCAGGGTTCAGTCTGAGCCTGGGTGGCTCAGTAGGTTGAGCGTCCCACTACCGCTCAGGTCATGATCTCGCGGTTTGTGAGCCCGAGCCCTGCAGCAGGGGCTCACAGCTCGGAGCCTGGAGCCTGCTTCAGATTCTGTGTCTCCCTCTTTCTCTCTCTGCCCATCCTCCGCTTGTGCTCTGTCTCTCTCTGTCTTTAAAAAATGAATAAATGTAAAAAAAAATTTTTTTAATGTCATGCATTTTCTAAATCACCAGTATGTATTGAATGCAGTTAATTCCACATGTTATAAATATAAGAAATACAATCATTTTTCCCAACTTGTAGTCACAGTCAATTTGTACCTCATTCCTTTTAATTTGGTTCTTTTGTATTGGTTCTTCAGAGAAAGATGGGACAAACAGCCAAATTCCATTAGACAGAGTAGTCATTTCCTCCTTATGATTACATCTATTGGAGACAATCTTCTAAAGCTGACAATTCTTGAAATCCATGAGTAGTTCCCTAAGTCTTTACTTGGTCTTGGAATTAATTGTAGAACAGAGACCCCCTCCACACACACACACAGTATAGGAGAATTAATTAGTGATCCTGAATTGCCTACATATCTCCAATGTGCCCAGTCTATGCCATACCCAATTGCAGTCATTTTAGGAATAAGTGAGTCATAAAGCAGTCCAGGAACATTTGGGGGAGTCTCTCACCTCACTTTCACAATTGGTCCCAACCCAATTGACAGCTCTGGTTTTCAGATGGTGTCCGGGGACAGAAATGTTTCCAGCTCTTGCCCAGGCAGGAAAGGGACTTGTCTTTCCTTTATCAGTGCTGTCCTCCAGGAAGATGATAACGCCAACGGGTACAAAACACACTTTCTCTGATAGCATCTGTTCCCCAGAGCCATCACTTCCCTCAGGGAATGGACTTAATAGAACATTTTTAAATGCCAAGGAGTGACAACACACTGGAACCCCCAGCCCCAGGCCCCATGGGGAGTAAGGAAGGATTAGGAACGGCAAAGGGGCAAAGTCACCACCTTTGTTGATGACTGGTAGCTTCCAGCTCTGTGCACAGGCCTTGAGAGCAAGTTAACTAGCCTCCAAGGGAACAAAGGAAAGCCTCTTGCTTTTGCAAAGAAATGATGCTTTAACACCTTATGGGTATGGAAGTTCGTATTCTGAGAGCTGTCATGGAGAGAATATGTCCTTGGAGCTGAAGGCCGCAGGAAAACAGATGGAAGATTGGAAACACATGTGAAAGCCAACACAAGTGGCAAAATTAGAAACCAGGGTACCTCTGATATCAGCCTCTTATTGATGTCCAATCTCCACTCACCTTCCCACATCAAGAATCAAGCCATTAACTCCAAAAAAGTCACTATCACCTTCCTCCCTCACCCCCAAACAGAATGAAGCAGGCAGAGGGAATATTGTCAATCACTGTAAATTTGGAAAAACAACAATCTATATATAAATTACATTAAAGGCAGTGCATTATCATTTAACACTTCATATTATACCCTTACTGGAAATGATATTTAATAATCGCTAAGTCAGGTTTAAAGTTCGGTTCTTCCACTGGCCAGTTGTGAAACCTTGAGCAGATTACTATATCTCTCTGTGCCTCAGCATCCTCTTCTGTAAAAAAAGCTATAAAAATGGCACCAATCTCATAGGGAATTTTGAGAATTAGATGAAATTGTATACAGATCTTAGAAGACTGTGCTATAAATGTTAGCTATTATATTACTTAAACCATTCTGGGACAGAATGCTAATGGTATAATAACTCTCTCAGCTCATGCATGTGTGTGACTGGGAAGGGGTATTTCAGGTGATTTGTAACTTATGCGTTTTTAAATTACTCTGTCATGGCAGGTAGGAGCAACTCATTGTAGTGTTTCGGAGCAGATTTTGTTTTTCTGGGATTTCCCAGGAAGAGAAGTAGGGAACAGTGGGAGCCTTCAGAGTGTATGTGTGGCCAGAAGTGTAGGTCCAGATGGAGGGGCAGGGTGGGGATGGGTTAGGATGGGCTGAGCATCAGGGGAGGCTTCAGGTGACTGCAGAACCAGGCTGGAGACAGTGCTGCCACTGTGACCAATGTTTTTAGATGGATAGCAAGTATTTAGATGGATCTTTTCTCTCCACGTGAGCCACTTATCCTGGAGAAGAAAAGGCTATGGTCAAGGTGGTGTAACTGCTCCCATCACATGCCTTTGTGGCTGACGCGCTCTGTAGTCAATGAGTTGTTTTGTAGATTGGGTAACTTGGCTCAGATGAATGAAACAGAAAGCCAGATTCATTACCTACATCTTATCATTGACTCCTGACTCTGTGAAATCCACTTCACCTTTCTGTGCTTCAAGCTTCTCCTTGGAGAGTACAGTGAAGAAAAGAGTCCTTTATTTGCAGATGTGCAGGAGATTTGGCTTCTTCTGTTTCCATGACTGAATTATAGTGTCAAAATTGTCCAACCTTCTAATACCCATAAAGCCATAAAACCCTTCCATCAGGAAGCCTAGGCGCCCTGACTTAAAGCCAATAATAGATTTATCTTACTCCTACCTGGAAGACACACTTTTAAATTATTTTGATCATGTTTTATCAGCTCTACTGTGTGGCATGTAGAACTATGTGGGTCTTTGTTTTGGGGCTCTCATCTTCCAAAATGTAGGGGATTCTGTTGTTGATCCAATTGTGCTTGATCATTTAGATGCATTTAGATGCTTCTTGGAGCATTTTGATGATGGGGCTTAAGAGGGGCTTGGGGGCAGGGCAGTGGGGATGGGGGCAGTGAGTGGTGCTCTAACAAGCCTGTATCTTTGAGCAAATGTTAAATGTCAGCTTAAGACTGAAATATCAAAAGAACTAAGCCCCGGAGCCTAATACATAACTCACTTTTCAGCATACAGCTTGGATTTGGGGGCTGCTAACATTGCTGATACCTAGAGATTCTGCCTTAAGACCGCCACAGAAGAAGAAGAAGAAGAAGAAGAAGAAGAAGAAGAAGAAGAAGAAGAAGAAAGAAATCATATATGTAGAGGGATGGGTCTGGACTGGAACCATAGTTTCCCTCTTTCTTTTGGTTAGTCTCTCTACTTGCTGTTGTGGGAGCAGCATGGAATCCTCTGTAGCCCTCCCTGGTGCATAGCCACCTGTACTTTGACACACCCATTCTGATGGGCTAAAAACACAGGGACTGGAAATATCCATAGCTGTCCAGTAGCTTATGGTTATTCATATTGTCAGGAAATCAAGGGACAGAATTCTGTTCCCTACTCCTCAAAGCTTATATAAAAATGCTACTGATTTTATTATTCCAAAAGCCTCAGCTGCCTCTTTTCTTTTGCCTAGAGCTACGAGTCTATTTAATTCTCAACTTGTCAAGATTTCTCCATTTTTGTGTATATGACCATCCTATTATTAAAATAGTTCCAAGAAGATCCCTTCAGGTTTTTAGGCTACCAGTTACTAATGAGATTGGCAATATCCTAATAACCCAAGCAGTTCCTTTCTTGGTCTGAAGTGTAGGGTACTAGAAAGTCAGCCAAGCTTCATCAGGATCACTGGGCATAATTTTCATGTCTTTAAGAGGATAGTGGTCAACCTGAGGTGTAGGGATGGTGTTCCCTCCCCTCCTTGGATTTCCAGGAGTGGGTGCAAACACTGACTAGAACTTACGCCTGTAGGAGAGAGAATTCAGGTTTCTGATGTTCCATTCTACTTGTATGTGACTCCTGCTGCAAGAGAGCACAGCGATAGGTAAGCAAATGTGTCAAAATCTTGATAATTGTTTAGTCTGAATGGTGGATTTGTGGGGCTTATTCTATCATTTTTCTGTGGATGTTTGAATATTTTCTTAGTAAAAAATTCAAAATATAATTGGAGGGATAATTGTGAAATACAAATTAGAATAAGTAAAAAAAAAAAAAGAGCAAAAATACAGACTGCTTTTGTTTGTCTTTGTTTATGTCACATAAACAGCATTTCTTCTGGCTGACTTGGATCGCTCTTGACAGGCCAAATTCCATTTGAGTACATTCTCAGCCATGTTCCCAAAAGACTGATAGAAAACTTTTCTTCTTATTCTCTTTAGTGAAACATGTGACTATAACAAATAGTATTCTTCATGTGACATCAAAAAGGCCTCTCAACTACTCCTGGTATTTGAGTCTGGTATTTCTTGACAGTTCTCTGGTGAAGTGATACACTGGCTTTCTGTTTTACAGTTAAGGACACCACTTTGCTTCTCCTCTATTTTTTCTTATCTTTCTACTTCATACACATGGGAAGAGTATGGTATGTTCACTTCACAGTATCAAATTTATTACATAGACTCCTGACCCTGAAGAAGTTTGTGTTTAAAAACAAGCAAAATGTGTAAAATGATGTTTTAGTTTCAAAGACCATTATAATTGAGTTCTGTATTAGGCAAGATGTAAGCAGAGTTGCTTTAGCATGGTAACTCCAAATACAGTGGCTTAGTCAAAGTAGAAATGTACTTCTCTTTCAAGTAGGTAGATGATCTAGGACTGGTGGAATTATCCTGACAGTCACAGTTTTTACCTCTGGTTTCAAAGTGGCTGCTTCAGCACTTACCATCACATCTGTAACCCAAGCAGTAGGGTGTAAGGGAGTAAGTGAACAAGGGAATCACACATTCATTCCTTCTAAACACATGACCAGAAAGTGGTATACATCACTTCTGTTCTCATCCTATTGGTCAGAACAGTGTCACATGAAGACCTAATTGCAGAAGTGGATGGGGAATGTAAACGGACTATTAAACATGAAGAGAAGAAGATTTGGCAAAAACTAGAATTTTCTGCCACAGCTACCTTGAGGCCACCAGGACTCAAATTCAGGTGTTGTGACTCTGCATCTGGTAACGTTTAAGACATGAAACAGCAAGTTTAAAAAATGATTTGCCCTTTAACGTGAATGAGCACAATCGCTACATCACATGTCTTTAAAGAGATCCTGAAGTTAAAAGTCTCAGGCAAATCCTGTGATTCAGCCAGTCTTTGCAAATCCTAGGCAGAAATGACTTTGTTATTCTGTCATACTTTCTGCTTGGTTTTATCTGTCATGGGAGGCTAGAGAGTTTTCTAGTTTTTGACATGGAAAGCCCTAGTTTTTCCTCACTTAGAATTACACAGATAGCTGCAAGCAACATGTATCTCCATAGTTACAAACACAGTTGTAACTGTGTGTTGTAACAAACACAGTTGTAACACAGTTACACAGTCACAGTTGTAACTGTGTGTTGTACAACACACACAACAAACACAGTTGTAACACAGTTACACAGTCACAGTTGTAACTGTGTGTTGATGCAAAAATCTATTAAACGGGGTCAGGGACAGAATATATGTTTCAACATGCCATAAATTCTCCACTAATTGTACACTATTTAAAAAAAAATCAAGGATGCCTGGGTGGCTCAGTCAGTAAAGTGTCTGACTTTGGCTCAGGTCATAATCTCACCATTCCTGGTTTCGAGCCCTAAGTCGGGCTCTGAGCTGACGGCTCAGAGCCTGGAGCCTGCTTTGGATTCTGTGTCTCCCTCTCTCTTTGCCCAGCCCCCGCTCACACTTTGTCTCTATAAAAAATGAATAAATGTTAAAAAAAAAAACTAAAAAAAAAATCAATACTGTGGAGTCCGCCTGTGGCATGACATCCAAGGAAGGGAACGTTTTGTGGAATTTATTTTCCATTAAGTTTTTGTCCGGTGTGTGCCTTATATTCCAAAAGAAGTTATCAGCTTCCTACATTCTTCATTCATTCTGCTGGCTCCTCCCTTTCCCCCTTCCTCAAGTCGCATCTTTTGAATATGAAAAGCTATATTCAGTGCTTAATGTATTCTTCTGAAAAACCTTTAAGGCCATCTTCAGAAACACAACCATTTCTTATTTAATAAACAATCGCTGTCTCATTAAATGTAAATTAGTTCTTTATCCTTAGCCCTATTTGTTGAATCTATTACTTACTGTGTTTACCAATTTTGTTTCCTTTGGCTGCAAAGCTTCCTGTAAACTCCTCATAAATATGAAGTTGAAATGAAGACACTTTCTTTCTGTTTAAGCACCTGCATTAGCAGCTTTGAACAGCCCTCTCCTTAAAGTCTGCTCTGTTTTCCCAGTACCCCTGATGCTGACAGTTCCAATCACCTGGAAATAGCTCAGCAAGATCCCCCGCTATTCTCAGTCCGATCTGACCTGGGCCTCTGTCTCTCAGGAATGTAAACGTTCCTTGCCTGGTCCGGTGCTGGAGAAGTCAGAGGACTTGGTGCAGGTGGGAAACGTGCATTCTTTGAAAAGAACAAGCACAGCCAGTCTTTTGTCGAGTAGAAAATGAGTTCTTTGTAGTAGCAGTAACATTTGGCACTTTGATTCACTGGGTTCCAACATGTCCAAGTTTCCTGGCTTATAGGGCACAGTGTAAGGCCCATCTGCTCCAGCAGGCTTTCCCTGATTAGATAGGATGCTTGGCAAACAGAGTCTCAGATAATGGATATTTGAATATTTTTGTAATTTCCATGCTTGTGCCTAACAGCTTAGCAGTTGGCCCTATGTTTAAAGAAAATGGATAATAATCATGACTAATGTGGTAATTTCCATTCAAAAATTTCAAATGGTGCTTAATTAAATCTTCCAATAACATTTGGAAGCAAAGGTTCCCCTGCCCATGCTATCCAGAAACACACAGAGTGATAGGGTAGTGGAAGGAATCTTCAAGAGCTCCCTCTGGGAAACCAAAGCACAGAAGCTGTGACCACTCACTTAATCACAGCGTCTAGAGCATTCTCCATAACCCAGCCCTTCACATGGCAGCCATGGGCGATGATCCCCCCCAATTGGCAGAGGTTCCTTCAACTCCCTTGCTCATTTCCATGGTGTCTATGAGGATGGACAGACCACCCCTGATTGAGCTGTCTGAAGGTTTGATGACACAGTTCTAGAAGTCTGTCCTCCTGACCCTGTCTTGGTAAAGAGAAGACTTGCTACTGTCTGGGTCATATGGGTGGCTGTTGGCCTGCCAGCTGGGCTCATTCAGTGCTTGTCCTAGATTCCAGAGATTCCCTCATCAAAACCTTCCCAAAATGGAGGCTTATTCTGATGTTAAAAACCTTCACTATAACAATAACTCTATTTGGTTATCTTTTAACATCTAGAACCCTGTTAAGAATTAACATCTAAGAATCCTAGTATTTGGAAAAGACTTAGAAGTTTTCCAGATGGAGCCTCTCATTTTATTTTATTTTACATTTATTTATTTTTGAGAGACAGAGAGAGACAGAGAGTGAGCAGGGGAGAAGCAGAGAGAGAGGGAGACAGAATCCAAAACAGGGTCCAGGCTCTGAGTTGTCAGCACAGAGCCTGATGTGGGGCTTGAATTCACAAACTGTGAGATTGTGACCTCAGCTGAAGTCAGATGCTCAACCAACTGAGCCACCCAGGCAGCCCGGACCCTCGCATTTTAGAGATGAGAGACTGAGCCCCCAACCTCCTACCCACCCAAAAGCTAAAGACTCAGCTAAGTTCATTTCAGTAATTTTCATCCTAGCTTGGCCCTGAAGCTGGGTTTCCTGACTTCCAGTGCAGTGACCTTTTGCTTTAGTATTACAAATGGATTTTTCCTCTGTTAAAATCTAAATCTATTTTTGTTCCTTCAGTTTCCATTGGGAGACAGTCAGGAGGTGGAGCGATAGAGCAATTTGTCGGTATCCTACTTATATTCATCCTCCCCATAACACAGGGGCCATTGCTACACCTCTCCCTCTCCTAATTCCTTTGGCCTTGCATTATAACCTTGCCTCTTCACTTCCTTTTGTCTCATTTTCCCAACCTAAAAAATCAGGCAAAAAGGATTTGCCCTTTACCCTCTAGGGATGTTCGAAGATTGATAACATGTCGGGAAAAAGCCTGGATTTATTAGAATTTCATGATATCCTACTTAAACAGAATAGTCCACAGATAAAAGAAATTTAGAAATAACTTTCTTTTATATTATTTTTATAATTCATTTTCCCTCTTATTATGATTATTATTGTTATTTTATTTTTGGGTCTGGTTCTACTACAATTTAAAGTCTTTTATAAAGGTCCTGACTGTTCCCAGGAAAGCTGGCCACGCACTGAAGCAGGACAGAGAGAAAGATGATACAGTGAGGCAGGCCTGGGGAATGACAGCCCTGTCATGCTGACTTATGATGGATGAGGGAAAAGTCTATTTCTCATCCGTAGTGGGGGAGGTGAAGTGTAAAGAAAGATGCACCAGGAGTCTTTGGGCGATTCATCTTGCAGCAGATAAACTCTCAGAAGCTGCAGAGTTTTGAGGGGAAGAGAAAAAGAATGGAAGAATCAAATTCATTATGTGAAGTATAATCTCACGAGGAAATATCAAAATATGTCAGCAGCACCCAAGACGGGAGGGTGGGGAACTCACTGATGATATTTGTCAGCTGCTAAACCAGGCGTGGAGGCAGAGAGGCACTGGGTTCCACTGCTCTCCCTGCAAACAGCCTTCCCACCAAATTCTGGAGGAGGCCAGGCAGAGCTGAGGGCATTTCATGGTGAATGAAAGCAGGAGATTCAGCAGGCACACCAGAGACTTCTTGGAGGGCATCTTCCCCCTGTCTAAAATTCACCTCCACTGTCTTTTCCTTTGTGTTTCTCACTTTCTGGCTCTGCAGAAGCCAAACAATGTAGAGGTTAGGTATAAATAATCCCATGAAGGATGTTACATGGAGCTCTCTCTAGAGCATTGTGTAGCCATGTTTTCCCAAAACCACCCCCTATCTCTGATCATTTCAAAATTTTATCAGAGCCCTACCTAGTCACAAGCAGTGGGTCTAGCAAATGAGAACTGATAGTTTGGGGAGTCTTTCCTAGCCACTTTAAACGTGCTTACTGGACTGCGATTCTCTTGGTCTTGCATATGCATTAGGTGCCAGCCAGCTCCCCTTCTTAAACACCTCTGTAGACTTGGCCCCTCTAGCACCCCAGAGGGAGAAGCAGCAAAAAGCTTCCCCAACTCTGGGCACGAGGAAGCCTTTGCAATTTCAATTTCTGTCTCATTTCTCATTCCCAGAGTGACCTTGGGCAAATCACTTTCACCTCCCTGAGACTCAGTTTCCACATCTGGAACATTGAGATAATAGCTACCTGCCTCCTGGGGGGAATCTGCAAGGCTTAATTAATTAATGTTTGGCAAAGCTTCCGAGACCTTTGCTTGAAAGAATCCGCGTGAGTGCAAATTATTATTATTATATCACTGGAGCCTTAACTCCAATTTTGTGGCTGAAGCTAATAATTATTTCTTTTCTGAGGAAAAAAATATTAATTTTAATTCCAAGTAATTTACCAGGTAGTGGGGAAAAAATATACCATTTGTCAAGGACAAAGTTGTCTAGATGGAATTTCTAGCAGCACCTCTCAGGGGAAGACTGCAAGAAAATCTTCCTATTTTGCTATGTTTCCTGGGCATCCTCTCCCCCTGTGCCTCTTCTTTGCTCTCTCTCCAAGGTTGAGGTGTTAGCCTGGGTTGGCCAGGGCAATGCCTCTGCTGATTGTGCTTTTGGTCTCCCTGTGCTGTGGGGTCCTTGCCCCTGCACTAGGTTCCATTGACTGCCCTTTACATCAGCCATCCCTCCATCTCTGGACACTTTCTTTGGCTCAGCATACATGCCAAATGCCAAGTATTTTTAAGAAACAAGACTTCATACGATATCCTTGAATTGATTTCAAATAACGAGGCAGCCTCTCTATTAAAAGCATCAAACAAATTTACTGTGTCAGATGAACCACCTCCCTCAAGACAATAGACCCTGGTTTCCACAGGGATAAAAATAGAGTCAGGCAGGCACTGGCATCCTTTTTTCCCCTTTCTTGCCCCTGTCCACAAGGCTTCGTGGATCGCCTGGCTCCCCAAGCTAAGGCTCTCATCAGTTCCTCCAGTAAACCCCTGGAGATTTCTCCCTTGCTGTTTCTCAAAACAGCCTGCAGTACTTATGTTGCTGCATTACTGAGGGACAGAAATGTCCCTGCTCCTCAGGCTTTGCCCTGACCCTATGACCTTGGGCCACACAGAAAGTCAAATTAGTCGGTGTTCCTCTGGGGTCACTGTAATTGCATTATTAGATTCAGAGCCAGGAGCACACATCTGTGCAAGGCTTTCTCTCTGTACTTTATGCCCCTTGTTTCTGTACGTGCTTTTGGATTTTGAAGGTTAGTGTTGATTCTGTTTTTCTGAGGAAGAAACTAACAAAAAAATAGCTTTTCACTTCCTTTTCTTTCATCCTGTGCAGCTAGTTCTCATGCCACAGCCAGCACCCAACTTTTGTACTCATTTTCCTCTCTTGAGTCTTTCTTCCCACATTCCTCCTTCAAGAATATTCTCACCACACACGTGTGTACACGAGCGCACATGCACACACACACACACACACACACACACACACTTTTCTTCTGTCATCTAAACCCTTAACTTTCGTCAGGACTACTTATGTATATATTACCCAGACCATGATGACCTATCCTTTGCTGGATTCTAATACCTGTAATTTGTACCCTCACAATGTGTGACACTTTGGAATATACATACCAACTCTGAGGCTTCTTGGGTCTCAAGTGATGCTAAGAGGGCATGTGTGGTGAGAAGGACAAGAACTAGGAGTGATTTGGAGCCATCTGATTGCTGCACCAAGGCTGTTGGAACGATTTCCAGCGCCTCTTCCTCTGGGCAAGTGCTGCAGGCTGACCCCTCTGCTGATTTCTCCTCTCGTCTCAAAGTCTGCTTCCAGTTTCAGTGAAACACTACTCATCTCCCAAACATGTCGTGTTCCATTTTCTGAGCCCTTCTTCCTGCTTGTCTTTCTTCCTGGAGCAGCATTAACTCCTCCTTCTGTCTGGAATAACCCACCCAATATTTCTGGTCTCGGTTGAGCTTCTCCTCAATTCCTGGGTCTGCTCCCTGCCCTCCTCCCCTTCCTGAGGTAGTTGGAGCCTGCCAATTTCTCTCCATGTGCCACCACAGTGCATTGGGGTAACAGGATCCTTAGCATTCTCCATGCTGGGTTGAACATTTTTGTTTTCATGGCTCCTTGCCCTTTGTATCTAAAAGTATATTGAGATCAGTACCTGGCCTTTAGTTGGCACTCCATAAATATTTAATGAATGAACATGTGAGCCAATAAGTACCTCTACGTTCCACTCATTTTTAGACCAAAAATTAATCATACATTTGATTTATTTTGCATATGTGCTAAAAAGAATCTGAGAAATCTATATAGGGCCCTGAGTCACTATGGGAACTCGGCATATCACTTCTGATAAACGTGATCCAATGAGGCTTGCTGAAGTCATCTAGGGTTACTCTGTTCCAGCAAAATCATTGGCATGTTTCGTGGCTGCTCTATCAGTCGATATTCTCAAGGGAGTATTTTGATCCTTATGCAACCAATCTACGTAGTCAGGAAGTCTTACCTTTGTTCTCCCTTCAGGCCTATTAGCCCCAAGCTAGAAAACACTGTGTTTTAGACAAGGATGAGTAATCTGTGTGTACACACCAAAACCAAAGTGGTTAGGAATAAAAGTGTGGTGTCGATAGAAGATGATATTATTAGAAACCTGTTAAATGGGTTCCTGGTGTGTGCTTTTAATGTCTCTCCCTTCAAGAAAAGCGCTCCACACCATGTCTCATTTTGCACAGTCAATACGATCCTGATAAAACCTATCACAGCACTTACGGTGCTGGAAGAAATTAAACATTTAGGGGACTCCTCCAGCGCCACACTGATTGAGCTCAAATGATGCCGCTAAATTGACAGATGCGTTTGTCTGTTCTTGCAAGCTAGTGAGTCTTCCCTGCAGAATGTATTACAGATTCCTTAACAGCAAGGAGATAAAAACAAATCAGAAACTCCTTTATTCTACCTTTATGGTCCCTTCTCCAGGAAGCTGTTTTTTGTGTCCCTGCTGCCTGTGTGCACGCGTGCGTGCAAGTGTGTGTGTGTGTGTGTGTGTGTGTGTATTGAGTGCAAGTGGCATGCACCATGAGAGCCAAACTGCTGCTCAACTCATCATACACACAGTGTGAGTCTTAAGTTTTCCAAGGTTGACACTCTTTTCCTGACCATTCTGTTAATTGAACCAACCGTGCCAATTCCCCGAATGCAAGGACAATCCTGTCAGCAGGGGAAGGCACCTTGCACCTCTCAGCCAGATGCATCACACCTTTAAACAGATTAATAAAACTCTTAACAGGATAATATTGTTGGGCAATGTGCTAAGGCTTCCTGCTCTTGCTCCGGTTGTATTTTTATTAAGCTGTAAACTGTGTTTAAAAGAAAAAAAAGCAAGATAGAGGGAGAAGAGGAAGTGAGAAAGAGACTGTTACAGCCTACAGCCTCTTGTTTGCAGATTATTTTCCAAAGATGCTCCATAGAATATCAATTACCTGTGATTAGAAGTCCTGCCAGGTACTACCTTGAATGGAAGGCTTTAGAAGTGAGAGCCATTCCTCAGAGAAGCCATACATTTTAGATATGGAAAATGGCTCAGCTAAAGTTCTGCCTTCACAGTGGGCAGAGCAAGGCAGGGGGCTGGGGATGATAGGGCCAAGCTGGAGTGAGGGGTGGGGTTTGAAAGGAAGGTTTCATGCTCTGTTCCCCTCTGTCTCAGTGAGGAGCAAGCTGTATCCTCATTACCAGATAGGTGGTCTGGGGTGCAGGCAAAAAAGACTGGTTGGAGTTGGGGGCTTAGGAACAACCTGGAGTCTGGTCACAGGCTTTTCAAAGAACACTGGCTCTAAATTCCTTAAAAACAACTCCCACTGGAAGTGCTGCTGCTCAGGACACGATCTAGAGTCTTTTCATTTCATGAGTAATAAAAATTTACTTTATAAAATTTGTTAAGTCCTATTTGTTTCCAGAAATGATAATAATTCTAAAAGCAATTGTGATCCTGCTCAATTGGGTGAATGCAGAAGTGATGCATGTTTCTGTCCCCAGATAACTTCACAAAGATGCTCTCTGGATCTGCCCCATTCATCCATCCAGATGAGAATGATGGCACCAGCCATGGCTTGGTTGTGGGGGCGGTGGGGGGAAGGAAGGGGAGAGATGGGATGTCACCCGGATCCTGGGAACCCAAATTCTTACAGGCATTTAGAGTGACAGAGGTGCTATCATAGCCCTTGGTCTGCACTCACTACTTACTGGTTGAATGAGTGCACTAATGGGCAATAATAATGCCTATTCTAGACATTCCATATTTGTGGAATCACAGTATGTGGTCCATTATGTCTAGCTCCTTTGACTTAGCACAACATTTTTAAGATTTGTCCAGGGTATAGCGTGAGTCAGTGTTTCATGCGTCTTTCTCAGGTTCTCCCCTTTTTCCCACTGACATTTCTTCTCATTTCTACCTAGAGATCAGGTTTCTCTCTCTTTCATTTTTCCATCTCCAAGAAACCTTGGCCTTCATAGCTTAGGTGCCAGTTCACACTTCCCAGCCTCAGAAACTGTTCTCCTTAGAATCACTGAGCTTCTAACGGGCCCTGGTCCTTGTATAGGGCAGCTGCAGGGTCCTGGGCTCAGCTTGCCTCCTGGGCTTCTTCTTTGGTTAACTCTTACATGTCTCACAGATGTCTTTTGGTCTGTCTGTCTTGTTCTTCCTTTCTCTCTGATCTTTTCTCTCAAGGCTTTTAACCCAGGGATCCTCTCATTGCAAAGTGCAAAGAATCTCCAGAAGCTTCTTGTACCTTAGCCTCAGAGGCTGTCATCCTGCTCATCTGAATCAATGCTTTTTACAAGTTCCCTCAGGAAATTATGAAGTGGGTGAAATTCTTTGACTCTCTCCCTTCTACTTCTTACCTGGGTTTCAGGAGCCCTCTTTGTTCCTTGTGCTGTCCATGGCCACCAACACTTTTCCAGGGACAGACTTGCCCATTTTCCATCCAGCTCACCATTACCTTCCTTCCACCTTTGCTGTCAAAAACTCAAAATTCCAGTTGTTCATTTACTCCTCCCTTGATGAATTTCTTGAACCTGAGGCATGTTAAGTGCAAGGCCAACAGAGATGAATCACCATGGCCCCTGATCTTAAGGGGCTCTTACTGTCAGAATAGATCCAGGTGTATAACTAGCTACTCCTAGAATTCCTGTGCCACATATTGTGTGCCTATTCAGTGCCATGCATCCTTTGAGCAGAAGGCCACAGCAATGACTAAGACAGACATAAATAAACACACAAACAGAAATAAGTAAGATATCCTCATATTAAGTGCAGTAGACAAAACTGAGAAGGGTAAGGGATCGAGAGGGGCTGGGAAGAGACTCTTCCTCTACACAGGGAAGACAGGAAAGGCTTCTCAGAAGACATGATGTGGGAGCAGAATCTGAAAGAAATAAGACCCATTTGCATCATGCCCTGCAGGAAGGGTATCTGTGTGAGAGGGACGGGCTAGTAAAAGGCCCACAGTGATGTGATGTGGACCCTGTGGCTGCCAGGCAGCAAACAGGAAAGCCCTAAATCTGTCTGGCCTCGTTTCTGAGCTCGTGTTCCTATTTTGCTTGAAGAAGAGTTTGTCTGACTTAGATTCCAGTAGAATTTGTCTTTCCACCCAAGCTGAGCCTCATCCGACCTTGAGTGTGCACACCCCAGTGAAAGCAACGACAGCCTGAAGCAGGCCAGACATTGAAACAATTGGTTGAGAAGACTGGGGTGCTGACTAAAGTTTATTCAGACCCTTCAGGGTAGAAAGTGGGTGCAGGGCAGATGACAGATGTCGAAGCTTGAAGAGAGAGTGAACCGGACTTCTTCACAGGTTCTAAAAAATTCTAAAACCTGGAAGCTCTAGATGAACCTTGAAATAAATGCATTTCAAATGCATTTAAAAGAATGACTTACTAGGTCATGAATTTGTAGCCTCCTTTAACCACAGGATAAATGCAGGCTAAAATAATACTTTCAAAATAATAACCATTCAATAAATAGGATTGCTTATTATGTGCCCAGCACAGCTGACTCAGAAATGAATTAGAGAGATGCAGTTTTTGCTCTCCCAGAATGCACAGGGTAATTGAGGAGAGAGCCACTGAATAAGTGAGTAGGGCCCCATAGCAGTGCAGAACGGGGGGCAAGAGCAATGGCCTTCATGCTGATGAAATCCCAGTTCTGCTGTGTGGGCTTGGACAAGTGACCTAGCTGCTCTGTGTCTCCAGTTACTTTTTTTACTCTTTTTTTTAAATATTTATTTTTGAGAGAGAGAGTGAGAGAGAGAGTGAGCAGGGTGGTGCAGAGAAAGACAGAGACAAAAGATCAGAAGTGGGTTCTGTGCTGACAGCAGGGAGCCCAATGTGGGGCTCATACTCACAAATCCTGAGATCATGACCTGAGCCAAAGTTCAATGCTCAATGAACTGAGCCACCCAGGTGCCCCTCCAATTATTGATGTTTAAAATAGAGATAATAGTAGTGCCTCATCAGGCTGTTGTAAGAAATACTTCAAAGGATATCCGGCACACAACAGGTGCTCAGTAAGTATTGACTATGAGGTAACTAATTAACCACAATTTTGATAAGTGTTAGGAATCGACAGTGTAACAGGAGTTCCTACTTGGTCTGGAAGAGCCTCCTGATGAAATGACATTGCAGTGGCTCCAAGCATTGTAACTGATAATTTACATATATTAATATGAATCCAAAAAAGTCCTGCCGAGTAGGTATTATGCCTGTTTTAATTTACCCGGGAAAAAAACTGACACTTTTCAGGAAGTTTGAGCATCTCGCCCAAGGTCATCTAGCTGGAAGTGGAACCAAGTCCCACACAAAGCCATACAGGTTCTTAGTATTCACTTTGGCAAAGATGCGATTGTGGGAGGGAAGCTCCATAATGAGTTATTGAGGAGAACTGAGATATTTGAGAAAACCTCACCCTCCCACACGATGTCTCTTCGTACCATGGGCAGAGGAGAAGGGTGGGCAGGAGAAACCATGTTGTGTCCCAGGGAGGCATTCTTCTCTGTTTATGTTCTTCGTTAAAAAATGCAGGGTGAGGGGTGCCTGGGTGGCTCACTTGGTTAAGCATCCAACTTCGGCTCAGGTTGTGATCTCACGGTTTGTGAGTTCGAGCTGGGGGCTGACAGCTGGGAGCCTGGAGACTGCTTCGGATTCTGTGTCTCCCTCTCTCTCTCTCTGCACCCCCCTCATCCCCCACTCACACTCTGCTTCTCTCTCTTTCAAAAATAAATAAATATTAAAAAAATTTTAAATGCAGGGTGGAAAGACAAATGGTGGTGGTGGTGGCTGATTTTCCTCTCTGCAGCTGATCCCACGAAAGAGAAGACAGCTTCTGATTCCTGTGTAATTAAAGCAATCGGGGGAATTGGCCTTTCAGAACTAAGTCACAAATATGCCTCAGTGAAGAGACTCTCCTCTTTGGTAGTCTGGCCTTTGGGAGGAAGAGAGCACCCATGAAAAGGCTGACTTTTGTCTTCCTAGGAACATGTTGTCCCATGATGCCAGCTTTCTGTCTTGGGCAGGGCACAACTAGCTGGGCAAACCGTCTTCAAAAACAATCTAAGTCCCTATCTGGGCCCATTTGAAATGAAGTTGAATGATACCAACTGATTTCACAAACATAAATCGCAATACATGGAGGCAGACACAAAGAGCCATACTCAGGGTGTCCGGCTTGCCTGTCAATGTGTGAATGTGTGCTCACTGGCGTGGAGACAGCACAGGGCATGTGCACAGCAGCCTCTTTCTCACAAAGGACAATCTGGCCCAATCAGAGGTGCCCTCATTATGGTACAGCCTGACTCACAGGCTCACAGTGGGTATGTCCCAGAACCAAGGACCCTTCCCACACACACAGCAATGGAACACGTTTGCCCCAAAAGAAATCTCTCACCTGTTTGTTGTTCACCTCCTGAGGGATAAATACCAAACCTGAACTATGTCTGCTCCCCTTCCAACCCTTCTGTCCAGTCTGGGTCCAGTCCCATTTCCCCTATACTGCTTCCTTCCTTTTGTCTTCCTTTACCTGGCTGTGCTTTTTGATCTTTCGTGTGACAAATTTCAGCTGCCACTAATGTTCATGTACAGCATGTTTCTCTTTCCCTTTGGATGACTGTGTGCTCAATGAAAGACTTCTTGGAGACGGCTGCCTGAATAGAAATGCACAGCAGACAAACAAAGCAAGCAGCTCAGACATCCTCACCAAGGCTCAGGGAGTTTAAAAAGCCCCCTTTGCCCCAGAAATGAGGCTATTAAGGTGTGACACGATTCTCCCTTTCAGGCAAAGGCTTTTTAAACTGCTGTAGAGCCCAATCAAGAGAAGATGAAAACTTCAGTGTTTCAAGATATCCAACTCTTCTGCTGATGAAGGAGAACATGCCCAGACGCATGTGGAATAAGAAGCAGGCTCTGGCACCCAGTCAGCAACCTGGCTGAGAGCTCACAGCTCTGGGCCGCCCCGGCTGTCACCTCATGTCTATCCACTTTTCATTTCCCCACAGCTTCTGGAGCCAACAGGAGGGAGTGGAGAGGAAGCCAGGGACCTGCTAAAGATCTCAGTTAGAATAGGTCAGGGGAACACCACCCCACCTTTGCACCTCCTTCCTCCCAGGGATGTCGGGAATCCTAAACAAGAGCAGGGAGCAGCAACTAGCCTGGCAAACTGCTGGAAAAGTGCCTCAGAACTGCTGGTAAATCCCAACCTTTTGGCTAGAGCTCAGGTGCTTTCTTATCATTCCTCGAAATAAAATATGACCCAGCAGTGTCACCTTGGAATCAGGAAAATGAGAGTTTAAATCCTGTCTCTGCTAATTTATCATTGTATCCCTGAGCTTCAGTTTGCTCATTTGCAAAACTCCTGCCTTTCAAGACTGTAGAAAGGAACAGATGAAATGTTTTACACAAAGTGCCTCGCACTGGAAAGCCAATATAAATTAGCTTGTGTGGTGTTTTCGGATGGCAAGGAAACGAAGGCAGGGACTCCCAACCAGCATGTTAGGGCTCAATTCGATTGAAAGTAGTAACTTCAGTTTTCTCCAATCGTTTGGTTTGAAACAGAATTTCTGCTATTCTCAAAGTCTTATTTGGTAGATTAATACCTCTCTCAGGCTGGCCCAGCTCTGCCACCCTGGCCCCTTCTTTCAAAACAGTTCCCTCTGCTAAGATTACCAGAAAGAAGCTGGAAGGAAAATAGAGATTGTTTTAGCCAACAAAAATACCCTGTTTCATCAGCTTGATTCTGTCCCTAAATCTCTCCTGATTAGAGTAATACCCAATAGCATTGTTTTTTCATGAAAATATAGGGGACATTTTTTCTTAAAGAATCAGTACCTGAAGACAAGCTACCAGATCATCAGTGGGATATTGATGATAGGAGTGAGCTTACCCCTTTCTCTAGGATTTTTCTAAAGTGTCAGAAGTATTTTCTGTCTGAGAACATTCAAATTCCCAGAGGTTCCTTCTTTAAAGCCACCAAACATGGTCCAGTCCTAGGAGACTATAGCAGATTCATGCGAGGTTAGGTGATGAAGGCTTGTGGGTTCTCTGTCTTTTTCTTCTTTAATGAAATTTTCTTTATTGCCCCTCATGGCTCTAGTTTATGGACATTAGGACTAAATTCAGATTTAGGGGTGCTAGGAAGCAACACAGCCAATATCTGGAATATATAAATGCTCTATAAAGTGCCTGTGGAGACTTTTGAAAACCACGTGATCTTGAAATGCTAACTTTATTCTTTGTAGATATAAGTGAGCCATTGCAGTGGTGAGTGCAGTTTTGGAAATGATATCATTGCATTGTCTCTTTCATGAAACATGAGCAAAGGCCTTTCTCAAGTGTCCGTGCACTACATGTTTTAAAGCCTCCTCACATTCACTCCTCCCTTTCTTTCATCATTCACAGTCTCTCTATTTTGCATAAATTGAGACCTGAATGGTAGTGATATGTTTTGCTCAAGGTTATACAGTATGAGTGAAGAACTTCAGAATCCATGCCTGAGGTATACCCACTGGGCCACTTGGGTAGACCCAAGCAATGCAATCGAGTGTGTGTGTGTGGGGGTGGCAGTGGGTGTGAATGTGTCTGTATGTATGCACACATGTGCATATGTACATTCATGTACTGATTGCTAGAATCTCTCCCCATGATAAATAGGCAATGCCCTAGGTGAGAGAGAAAGAGGAAGCAAAAGGAAAACATTAGAGTAGAAGGAAGAGGACTAGACTTAGCAAAGAAAACAATGATATCCCTCCTAGAAAGTCCTTTTTCCTCCCCCAAATTTGCATTAGGAGCAGTCTTCTGATCACTCAGCACTGGTCTCACAGCAGAAAAGGGAAGCATCTCTCCACTCCCAGGTTGGGCTATTTGAACAGCAACAAGATGGTATGGGTCACCTCCCATTCTTCAAAAAGATCCCTGCCTGCCCAGTGGCCTGAGTTCTCTCAGGCTTTGAAAAGACCTTAGACAGCATCAGCTTCAATCTGCACTTCATGCAAGAATATGCTATTCAGCAAGATTTCCCAAAATGGTTTCCCAGGCAATCGGTCCCTTGAGATGGTTCTTTTTTTTTTTTTTTTAAGCTTATTTAATTTGGGGGATAGAGATAGAGAGAAAACAGGGGAGGGGCAGAGAGAGAGGGAGAGAGAATCCCAAGCAGCCTCCACACTGTTAGCACAGATCCTTATGCGAGGCTTCAACCCATGAACCTGAGCCAAAACCAAGAGTTGGAGGCTTAATTCACTGAGTGGTCCCAGAATGGTTCTTTAAATAAAAAGAGGGAAGAGGGTTCTATAGTTCACTGGTTTATGAAATTGTTGGACACCTATTTTCCTCTGAAAGAGTCACAATGAACTGTGCAATATAAATGCTCTGAAAAGGACTGCAGCAAGGGAAACATTGTTAAGTTATGGTAAGACTAACAGGATTTTATACAGATGTGGTTTAAACAGTTACAGGGGTAGGAATTCCACTATTGCATTAAAACTTTTTTTTTTTTCTTTCTGGGGTGCCTAGGTGGCTCAGTCTGTTGAGCGTCCGACTTTGGCTCAGGTCACGATCTCTCAGTTCATGAGTTCGAGCCCCGCGTCGGGTTCTGTGCTGACAGCGCAGAACCTGGAGCCTCCTTCTGATTCTGTGTTTCCCTCTCTCTCTGCCCCTCTCCCACTCGTGCTCTCTCTGTCTCAGAAATAAATAAACATTAAAAAAATTTAAAAAAAATTTCTTCTAAAGCATTCTTACAGTGCATGCCTTTGGGTATATGGGCATATTTTCTTTTCTTTTCCAGTTGAGATGTTTCTGGAACTCAGGAACTATATACTGTATTATTTTTATCACAGTATACAACACATAATGATGCTCAGTACTGGTCCTTCTAATAAGGCACATAAGAAAAATGAAATGATATAAAGTAGTACACTCTAACTTAGTAACATATTTAATGAGATAACCTTGTTTCATTATCAAATCACTGTAACTTTTGGAGTTCAAATACATGTATTGGGACCTATCTTTCTGTAACTACCAGCCTGTTCCTCATACTTTTACCCTATTTTCCTCTTATTCAAGAAAATAGTTTAAGGATGTTCACAAGCAATCATCGGTGATAGGTGGAGGGGTTGGCAATAATAATGATATAAAATATGAATTATATAACAATGATGATGATGATGGCTAAACTTTTCCCTACTCTGAAAGAATCAAAAGTATAGGAAATTTGGGTTAGACCATGCCTTTGATCACATTTTTCTCTTCATAACTCATACCTTCTCTTGTACCTTTATACACTTGCTCTCTCCTGACTCACTGGGTCCTCTGTTGGTTCCAACTGACTTATCTTAAGTGGTGAATATGCTCTAAAAGGAGGAGAAGTATAATGCATTTTATATTATCAGGGTTAAAATTTCATTTCATTCCTTGTCTGATGCTATTCAGGACTGCTATCTTCCCTTGTGTTCAATAAGCAATAGAAATATATATGTCGGCAGAAAGCCAGCCTTCGACATAGTATCAGGAAGATGGGCTGGAGGGGGGACAGCCATTGTGATTTGCGTTCCCTTCCCTCCACTCTGCTCCTGCCAATTAGAGGAGGTGGGAGCCAGTCCTTGGACCATAAATAACAGCTACACCACTGAAATCTCCCTGCTTCAGAGCATGGTTCTATTCACATTGGCTACATATTCTACAGGCTTGCATCCCTTTCAACTATTCTCCAGCACAGTTGGAAAAAGACGAGAGAAAACAGCAGGATATGGATATTTAAGGGGTCATTTTTCAAAAGAACCAAGATGAGTCTGTAACTAGACGTGCTGAAGGTAAAGCCTGCCTAGTACCTTCTCCCCTCCTATTACAGTGCCCTGTTCCATACTTCTTGGGGTTGTGGCCCAGACCTGCCTCCACCCATCGTCTGAGCTTTTGCCCTATTCTTCACCCCTAAGATTATCAAAGCTTACCTGCCTTTCTGCCCCTATCTTTCGATGTTCTACTCTCAACCAGACACATCGAAGAGGCTCTACTTCACAGCAAATCTTTACTGACTGACAATGACTGCTTCCATTTCAACATAAGACAATGCCTCACTCAAAAGAAAAAGATAATCTCTAATAGTACATTCACGTAGAAGAGCTCAGGGGAACAGATACAGCTTCCAAGACCCCTCAAAGAATGGCCAATGGGCACCTGCTTGTGTCATGTTTGATAAAAAAAAAAAAAATGAGTCTTGATATAAATAATAGCATGATTCTTTTTCAAATTTTTTTTTAATGTTTATTTATTTTTGAGACAGAGACAGAGCATGAGTAGGGGAGGGGCAGAGAGAGAGGGAGACACAGAATCTGAAACAGGCTCCAGGCTCTGAGCTGTCAGCACAGAGCCCGATGCGGGGCTTGAACTCACGGACCATGAGATCATGACCTGAGCTGAAGTCGGATGCTTAACCGACTGAGCCACCCGGGCGCCCCAATAATAGCATGATTCTTAACAGCAGAGTCTCTGGAGTTGGGTTATGTGGATTTGAATCTTAGCTCTGTCATTTTCTTTCTGTGCCACCCTGGGGAAGTTCTTCATCTTCATCTGCAAAATTGGGTGTAATAACATCACCAACAGTGCGGCTATTGTGAGATTACATGAGATAATCTTCGTAAACCCTCAGCACAGTGGCTAGCTCATTGTCAACACTCAGAAATATTAGATCTCAATGCACTGATAATAATATCTTATGAGACATAAAGGCAAATTTCAAGGAGTTTCGGATCAATCAAACATGAGTTTGAATTTTGGCTGTTTTGATTATTGGCTGTGTGATTGTAAAAAACTTATTTAACTTCTTTTTAGCCTCAGCTTCCTCATCGATAAACAAGAAAAACCATATCTCTGTCATTAGGATTGTTATAAAGGTTGAAGAAATGTATGTGTTCGAAAATACCTTATAGCTAAAAGGCATTCAATAAATGTTTGGGGATGGGTGAAACATCCTCTGAGCAGATCACTCGGGAAAAAATGACAAGGATTCTTTTGGGCATTTAGATGTGTGCATTTCAATAATGGACTTGCATAGTCGCTCTGTCCTAAGGCTATCTATCAACTGTTATAGCACTTCTGTGAGGCACAGAGCGAATGTGGATAATGATATCTTGATTTTATTAGCAAAGTGAGTGTCCCAAGTACCAGTCAATATAGCACAATCAAGTACAACTCTAGACAGACAGATTGCTTTCTTCCTTTAAAGGGGTAGTTTCCAAATTATAGTTTGCCTCTCACTTTTTCTAGAAGGATCGAAAATAAAGCACTATTATAATATACAAAATGGTGGAGCTGCTCAGAAGGAAGGGCCTGGATGCCTACTCCTTTTCTCCTTCAGCCCTGCAGTAATCTCTAATGCACCTCTAAGGAAGTCTAGGACTCTGTAAAAGTCAGTTTAGAAGCCAATGTGCTAAAGGCATGGGATGTTCTTTAGACTCCTAAAATGCACTGTGTGGATTAATAGTGATTCCCTACAGTCTTAGATTTATTAATATTAGGTCATGGCAAACAAACCTCATTTCCTAGTTTGACAGTGTCTTCCAGGGAAATGTAGTAGACATAGTGAATTGGTATTTCAGGAGTGCATTTTACAGGCCTTTTGAATGGCTTTGTTGGGATGATGAAGAAATTTATGCTGAGTACTAGTAAAATTAGGCATATTAGTAAGTGGATGAACACTATCGCCAACAGGTGCTGAAAAGCTAATTGATCAATGTCAAGCAGTGTGCTGCCAGGATACATAGGGCATTGGCTCTGTCCTGTATCATTAAATGTTTCCATCAGCAACTTGGATGGAGATATAGACATGACACTTAGCAAATTTGTGGATGACATGATTTTGAGGAAAAGCAAATTTATCAGGTGATCGAATCCAGAAAGATCTTGTCAGGCTGCAGGAATGGGCCAAATCTAAGATGATGGAATTTAATGGGGGAAAATGCAATATCTTATAATTAGGTTCCAAAAGTAAATTATTCAAATATAGGTTTATGCCATATTTATGTTAGATTTAGGCATGGTCTAGCTAACTGTAGGAGGTAGGGGCTCTTTAAGAGGGTTCTTCAGGTATATCTGAGTACTGGCAGATGGGATTAGGAGAAGGCCAGTACATCAGGGACAACATGGCTTCTAAAGAGTACAGCTGTAGGAAAAGGTCATAGGTCAGAGCTGGCAACCATTCCAGACTGAGAACAGTGATAAAGAACCAGACACATAAAATAACTCTCATTCATTCTCTCTGAATATATTAATCATAAAGTCACAGTGTATGGTCTTTAAGGGGCCAGGAAACTTTTGTGGACAGTTCCTGGTCTGAATCCTGCTCTGAGAAACAATGGGGCACAGAGGCTGGAAATTAGGAACAGGCTAATCGATTGAAGAAATTTGTTTTAGTAGAGTGAAAAAAAGAAGAGGAAAAAATGCACTGGTTTTACTAATTGTCAGTTTCCTGCAAGGTACAAGAATAGGATTCCTTCCCCCTTTCATATTTCATAGAACAAAAACATTTATGAGCACTGCAGTACGATGAGCCAGACAGACAATATATAAAGTATAGTGCTAACTATTGCACCACACTTTTAGAGTTTTGAAGAGGCCCAGGCTGGCCAGGTTGTTAAAACATGTGTGCGTGTTGTGTGAACAAAGGACATTAGAGCTTGAGGTGTTCTTTTGAGGGAACCAAAGCCACATCCACATACATGCATGAGATCTCTTCAAATATTTGCAGGGCTGTCTTGTGGAGGAAGGGTGGCTAATCCTTGCTCTATATGCTACTAAGGACCAGGGGATGGAAGCGCTAGGGTAAGGTCTTTAATTACTAAAGTCAGAGTCAATAAAATGGCAAAGAAGAAAACCTCCACCTTGGAAAAAGGCATACTTCCCATGGGCTGGGCAAAGACAGTGAGGGCATGTCTGCACTGTGTGAAGAGATGTACTAGACGCGGTCTTCACAGTCTTTTCCAAAACATAGTGTTCAATGTTTTTATGAAAAATACTATGAGTCAGTTGAGTAAATCCCAGAGTTTTGGCTGTAGTTCCAACGCATTGATGCCATCTTTGGAATGGCTGTGCTGGACCACATCTTGCCCTGCTGTCATTTGCAGAAGCCATTACAAAGCGAGATGTAGTTCTACACCGAGCCAGGAGGTGGAGCCGGTCTACAACGTACCTGGAGGGTCCCACTGGGAGGGTTGTGTGATGAAGTTGAGCACTGGAGCTCTCTGTGTGGATTGGCAGCCATAAAGGAATGTAAGAGCTAATCGGCCGCCATCTGTCTTCATTTTGCTAACCCCCTCTATTGGATGCCACAAGCAGCTCACTTCCTATATTTATAAACATCCCCAATCAGTCATTTCTCTGCCCGCTGTCACATATTTGCGGCATTAATGCTGGCTGCTTTATCACAGATTGGACTTCATTTCAGACATAACTCTCATATACTGTGGTTCTGAGGTCTTTATGGCCATATTACAGTATATGGCTGAGTTGTGATTACACATCAGCACTGTAAGGCCACAGACAGTGATTTGGCCCTCACCCACCCACCTGCCACCCCTGCCCTCTGCGGGTGGCTATAGATCACGCTATAGGCAGAGAAAAAAATTGGATCTATGAGAGGGAGAGACAGAGAGACAGAGAGAAAGAGAACAAAGGGTCAGGCAGAGCGCCACTAAGGCTCAGTACATAAGGCTGAGAGTTCACAGGACTGCGGTCTTTGGGCAGAGTGACCTGACAGATGGAAAGAGTTAATGGAAGGAAAAGAGAGGTGAGAGAGAGGAGTATGTAATTGAACTGACCTTTCTCAGGAGCCCCTAGATCTCAGAGCTGACAAAGGTGCCATAGATTTTCCTCATCTTTTGTCTGAAATCAGGAATGTAAGTGAACATTTCTTCTTACTTTCTGCATCATGCTTGCCACATTCATAAGGTTACTTTTCTTACAGAAATTTAAAAAAAATACATTTTTTGTTTTCTTGCATCTCGCATCTTGTGAGTCCTATGAATGGGCCCTTGGAACCACATTCACAAAGGGAAGCAGCAAAAATCACCACTTTTGTAAGTCATGACAGCCATTTAGAAGCTAGAAATAGAGAGTGATACTTGGCCAGGAGATAAACAGAAAATCCAGGGGAGGCAGTAAAATTTTGGAGAATAGTAGGACCATGGCTTATTGCTAGAAGAGTGTGTGACATTGGGTATGCCACATGCATTGTGAAAGAAAATATTTTTTTTATTTCTTTTTTTAAAATTTTTAAATGTTTATTTATTTTTGAGACAGATCATGAACAGAGGAGGGTCAGAGAGAGGGAGACACAGAATCTGAAGCAGGTTCCAGGCTCTGAGCTCTCAGCACAGAGCCCAACGTGGGGCTCGAACTCATGGACTGTGAGATCATGACCTGAGCTGAAGTCGGATGCTTAACTAATTGAGCCACCCAGGCACCCCAATACTTTTTATTTCTGATAAAAATCCCAATTTTCAGTATTTTGGACATGATATCCTCTTCCTATTCACAGAACCAAGAGAGGGGCTCTCATCCCTTTGGTCGGTGGAGCCTGCTCCTCTTTCCTGTGTTTCTGAGTTTCTGAGACTCTCCACAGACCTCCATGGGCCTCCCCTAACTGCCTGCTCAGACTGCCATAGCCTCTGACAGCCTTGACATCTCTTTACTATGTCATTACCCAAATGTGGATACGGTTCTTTCCCTTGTTTCCCCAATGAGGCTGACCACATGGTGGTAGGAGAGGGGAGTTACTTCAGAGATGATGAGTCTAGTTAGATCTGTCAGACATCACACTTCTGAAACCATCACTCATAGCCTTTCCCAGGAGCCCTCGTTCTCCTCGCCCCGCCCCCCCCCCCCCCCGCCTTCTCCCTGACTCTTTTCAAGGGAGAGAAATTAGCCACCTTAGCCATCCTAACTCACCAGAGATGTTTCTCTGCCTATAAGCAATATTATTTTGTAGAAACTTTCCATTCTGATGATCTCAAAATCCCCTTCTAGACAGGGCTCCAGTTCTTTTTATGGGGCGGGGGGAGGGGACTCCAATTCTTAACTCCGCAAATTAAAAAATCAACTAAAGCATTCCCCACCTCCACCCACACTCCCACCCCCACATCCCCCAAAAGAACCAGGTTTACTCAGGTTGAGCTCTGCCACCAGCCCCTAGAATCCGAAAAGTGCTTCTGCTGAAAAGGTCTACCTTTGAGGGGTTTCCTACACTCACTAAATCTGTTTTAAATGAACATCAAGAATAGCCTTGAGAGGGAAATATGGACTGAATCTATACCAACTGGCATCAACCAGCTTATGAGAAACATAGAGAAAGAGTCCGGCTCTGCCGCCTGTCAGCCATGAGCCCTAACTGTATGTAAATGAATCCCCCAGTCTTTTTTTAGACCCCCTAGCACTAACTGCACTTCTAAATTTAAGTAAGCTACTGCTAAAGTTAACTTAGCAGTTAAGCCATGCTTTGCGGTTAGACTGCCTGCATTTTAAATCGAAACTCCACCACTTACTTTTTTTGCTTTGTTTTCCCTCTGGACAGGCCTTCATTTTATCACCTAAAAGAAGAGAGTAATATTTACCTCAGACTTGATGGGAGGAACAATCAAATAATGCTTTCAAAGCACTTAGGACAGTTCTTGATGCAGAGTTAATACTCAACAATTTACATGTTGATATTATTCATAATAATCAATGTCACATTTCTCTCCACCCCCCACTACTTTTCTGTTGTGCAAATACCTCAAAAATCAAAACGTGGTCCTTCCTCAGACTTACTGAGCTTAGGGATGACACGGCTGATTCAGAACGGAGTGCCTGTGAGCCCCACTGTATCCAGGTCCCTGTCTGCCACTCTTGTATTCTCAGGTCTGTGAATCTGGCCCCTGCTTCCTGCTAACTGAATCTAAGGGAATCTGATGGGACTTCCTTCAGGACAATGGCTCCAAATGCAGCTCTGCTATTAAAAGTGTCCTCTGCAATGTGGGTACCCATCTCTCTACTCCTTGTGGTTATCCCAAAGGCATGACTAACCTATTTCCATAGTGCTAGGAAGCTGTGAGGAAAGCCGGTCTCAACAGTCCTCAGTTCCAATAGAATGGATTATGTTCTGTGGTTTTCCAATTGGATTCAGACCCCTAAGCTGAATACCATCATGCTGGCCCCAGAGAGTAAAGCAGACAGTCTCCCTGCACTTTAAATTCAACTCATTTCAGAGAAATCTGAAGCCTCGTAACTGTACTCCTCCCACCCAACCATCCCCCCTCCACAATCCATACTTTTCATGATCTAATTCTTTAGCCCTCATGGCAAATAGATATTAAAATATTAAATCTGTCTTAGATATCGTCTTCATAAAATATTAAGGGAAAATGTCTGTGTTAACAATGTTTTAACATGAAATAATAAACAAACTGCAGTAATTGGATATTTTTCTTCTGAAGGTCATATGCCTCCACAAAAATCACCCTTGCAAATGTGCAATTCAGAAGAGTGATCACACCTTACATTCAGACACTGTGCTTTTCTGTGTTCAAAGAGCATTCTTTAAACATTAATTAGTTACTCCACCAAATATCCTAGGAGGTGTGGATTAATATCTGATTAATGCAGATGTAGATGCAAAGAAAGAGCAGAGAGAGTCCTGCCTTTCACATCACACAAGAATTCTGAGGCAGGAATTTTTAGCTAAATCTTCACGAATGGACCAGAAATAAGTCACAAGCGAGACTAAGAAATCAAAGGTTATTGATCCCAAATTTCTAAGATATCTCTTCTTTCTCTTATTTGATTTGCATGAAGCCCATAGATGAACCCCTGAGAAATGATTTCATTTCCCTGCTTAAATCAGATATTCACTTGTTCCAAGAGTGTCTGGCTAAATGTCATAACGAGGATCTCCTCCTGCTAATGATATGGGGACCGCTTGCTTTTGAGGGTCCATTTTAGCCACAAGTGATTTTTCATAAATGCCAAAAAAAAAAAAAAAAAGTAGGAGGAGGGGCAGGATGGCTGAAGCAGAACACAAAACACAGAGGTCCATGCTGGGATTCTGGTACAGTCTGACTAGTTGCAGGCAAAGGCTTAGAGATTAACTGGCTGCAAACTCTCTTTGCTGACACCTGCCCTGAGTTACAAGTGTATGTCCCTAGGTCCCCGCTCCGTGCTTTTCTTAAGGACTTATGATGTGCCCGTCGCATAAAACCACTTGCAACCGTTCCCAATAATTGCAGCATGAAAAGTGAGCTGATCAGCATCCGACTTTTATGGCCAGCTACTAACCCAGCCAGCATTTTCTAATAATACTTTGCCTTTATATCCCAGGATCGCAGAGCAATTTACGAAGATTAATTAGAAGCTCCTCAGAACTCTCATCCTTGGTGGAGGCAGGGGTGGAGGCCACGAGAGGGGAGTTAAATTAGCCTCCCGCGAGAGTGGGGAGTGAGGATTCTAAGTAAGGGCTTGTCTGGTTCAAGACAGGGCTGTATCTGAAAATAAAACCCTGTGCCCCATTAGTAGGAAATGAGAAACAATGTGTCATCTGATATTTGGAAAGGATTCAATTAGGAGGAAGTAAGGAGGCTGTGTGTGTTTATTTTTTATTTCAAAAATGATGTAAATACCCAAATTTGTTACTACCCCCAGGGTCCTGGCAAAATGCCTGAGATATCTATAATTTTGCAAGATTACATTTTGTGTCACCCCAGTCTGGGCCATTTCACATTTTGCTCTTTCCTGACTCAAAACCTGCTGCCCCTGGCTCTCTGAGAGGTCAGGCGTGATGCTGGTGTGAAGATGACCCTTTGACGTACTGCAGTATGGAGGCCGCCTGCTAGGGGCTCCCCCCCTCCCAGTGAGCCACTGGGCCTGAAGCTGGGAAAGAATAGGGAATGATGGTGGAGAAAGGGCTCTATCAGGCCATTGAGGAAGCGCAGCTGTTGAGGGGCCAAGGGGAGGGGCTGGGGGAAAGCTGCAGTGACGTTCTGTTTTGTTCTTGCAACCAAGGCACAAATTAAGGCAAAATTAGAGACTTTCTTTGGACGATTGGACGGATGGGAGGAGGAGGAAGATGGGGAAGCAGAGCTTTTAAGGACAGCAATTTGAGAACATCTGAGACAAATCTGTGGTTGATTCTTTCTTTTCTTTTTTCTTTCTTTTTTTTTTTTTTTTTTTTTTTGGTGGATTAGTTAGTGACTTTCTTTTTGGATTCCGGAGAGGTTTCCCCCCCTTCCTTTCCCTTTTTGCACCATGCACATGTAAATGTGATTGAGAATTCTTTCGTCAGATCTGCTGTCTTGGCAGCCTTCCTGCCAGCTGGCCTGGCTGGGGGAACCCACGCTGGTGGCTGATTGCGATTGACAAGTTCTCCCAGGATTTGTGGGAGGAAGTTTGGGAGACACTCCCAGGCCCTTGTTTGGGCTTTAGTGCCTGGAGGGGAGGAGGGCAGTGGAGACCGCCAAGCAGGACTGAGCTGCTCTCTCACCACGGAGGGTGCCAAGGCTCCACCGCCATTTCTGTCCTTCTCCACATGGCCAACGCAGTGGCTGGTGAGGAATGGTTCTCACTATCATCAGTGCAACATTTGGTGTAGAAACCCTGATACTGAAAGTCCGAGTCCATCTTGAAAGGCCATGTAATCCACACTGCCTTCCTCTATCTCCAAGGAAGGCATTTCATCAAAAAGCCAAGATATAAGAAGTATAAAAATCTTGCTCCCCCAAATTATTGTAGTTTATGGGCAACCCTGTCTTTACTTCCCTGTTTCACTTTATTCTCCTTCTTTTCCCAACCCAGGCTTCAGGCCATATTCATTTGCTAGTTTTGTTTTGTTTTGTTTTGTTTTGTTTTGTTTTGTTTTGACTATCTTCCTTTTCTTCTTCCTGGCCAGCCAAATTCTCATGAATTACCAGGACCTAACTCAAGGCTCATATCCTCTACAAAGTTCTCTTTGGCAACTAATAGTTTTTAAACTATTGAATACAGAGCCTGGTGTATAGTAACTGCTGTCTAAAAGGTCAATGAGATGGTATTTTTTCCCTTTTCTGTAACTGGTTGTGATTGTCAGCCACTAAGATGGCCCCCAAGATCCTTGCCTCCTGGTGTTCAGGCCCTGTATAATCCTCTCCTCTTGAGTGTGAGTTATACTTAATGACTCAATTCTGACAAATAGAATATGGCAGAAGTGATGGGATGTCACAACCAAAATTAAGTTATAAAAAGATTGAAGCTCTCTCATCTTGGGAAATCTCTTTCTGGGATTGCTCACCAATCCAGCTGCCATGTTGTGGGGGAAAGCCAGGTGCCACATCTTGAGAGGGAAGCCACCTACCATGTTGGGAGGCAGCCCTGTGGAAAGGCTCACTTGGCCAAGGACCAAAATATGCCAACAATCATGTAAGCTTAAGCAGATTTCCTCCTTTCCAGTTAAGCCTTCAGTTGAGACCAAAGCCCTGGCCAACAGCTTGACTGTAGCCTTATAAGAGAACTTGAACCATATTTCTGGCCCTAGAAACTGTGACATAATAAATGTTTGTTGTTTTCAGCTGCTTAGTTTATTACATAGCAGTAGATGACTAGTACAGTGGGTTCCCAGGCCACTGTAATTTCCTTTTTATGATACTTTAAAGAAAAGACTATAGGTTCTCAAGAAAAAAAAATATGAAATCAGCTTCAGCACTAAGGGATTATTTCTTAAGTGTTTTTAACTTGTTGTTTGGAAGAATCTATACTACTGATCTCACACTAACAGTATCCCAAACTACATTAACTTCCAATTACTAAAAGAGATATCAGACAATTCTGTATATTGAATTAATTTCAGATGACTTTAAAATATGAGTAAATGCCACTCAGAACACTGTGGAACTAGTGGAAGTTCTCAGAAAAGAGAGGGACACTAAATAGTGCTAACTTTTTGTGCAGGAATTTTCCTACATGTTTTATACTGTATTTCATTGAATGCTTATACTTATCCTATGGAGTCGGTTCTATCATTAGCTCCATTTTACAGATGAGGCAGCTAAGGCACAGTGAGTTTAAATACATTTCTCAATGTTATATAGCTAATAATAATAAAAGTCTGACTTTGGAGCCCATACTCTTGACCACAAATTCAAGTTATTAAATGCAACTGACTCTTGGTTGATTGAAGAATTGATGAATTATCCACATGCAGAACCAGTTTGAAACCACAACATGCATTTTAAACTCCATCCCATGCATGTAAACTTTCTTTCGCCAGTCACAACATACACCCACATGAATGGAATTGTATCTTAAATGCTCTGTAGCAGCGGGTGCAGGACTCTACTCTTTTATGACTATGCATCAGAAACAGTGGAAGGAAGTAGTTGGACAAGGGTCAGCACAGAGGGAACATGGTAATTGTCAGTATTAAAGAAGAGGTGGCTAAAGATCAAAACAAGGTCAGCATTCATAAAATAAAAAATGAGGCAGAGAAAAACCAAATCACTATCTTCAGGAGGACTTTTATGAAGAAGAGTAACCCAAAATTGAGGAGGAAGACAAGGACTCAGAAAGGCAACATTTACAGAATGTTTGTTACATACCAAGCACTATTCTAAATGATTATGTGTATTATTTCACTTAATCTGCATATCGCCATATGGCACAGTTGCTAAAATTATCCCCAATTCACAGATGAAGAAACCAAGGCATAGAGATATTACTGTTAATCCCAAACCACGAGTAGTAAATAAAAGGTCCAGAACACAAATTCAATGTGGCCTGGATCCAAAATCCTTCATCTTAACCATAACACTAAATTCCCTTGACAATGTAGTTTGAGGCAGTGAAGGCTAGTAAGTGAAGGCTATGAAGCAATTGGAACTAAAAAATAAGAGTATTTATCTTTCAATGCTTCGATAGGTGTTGGGCCTAGGTAGTGTAGGGTCCTAGAACCCAACTGTAGCCAGAGTGGTCTAACATCTGAGCAACCTTATTTTACCTATAACTAGGGTGGACGACAAAAAAGAATGGGAGACAGGAATAAATATTCAGTCCTGGTAGAATTTTACCACACATCAAATATTTAACATTTTTTTATATATCTGTTATAGGCAAGGGTATTGGGTTAGGTGTTGTGAGGATATGAAGAAATATAAGACATGGTCCCCATCCTGTTTAGGAAGATAGCACATATAAATCTACGACTCAGGGCAATGTGTAATCATTGCTAAATGAGGTAAAGACACTAACTGCGAGATGATAGATCACTGTGAGCTGATGTGCTGTGATTTGAGTTTTGAGAAAGAGATCTTACTGAGCAGGTGAAAGATAAGGAGAAAGGGTGTTATCAAAGGTGTGGATCACACAACATGAGAGTGGGAGATAGTGCTGCATGGGTCTCAAAGGTTGAGCGTGTTAGAGAGAGACATTGGTCTTTACCCTGTAAGTCATGATTAGCTGCTGAAGGTTTTGAGGAGACAGTTAATGTCATGAAAGCAGTATTTAAGGGAGGTTAAGAAAACAGTTATACAGGGGAACACACTATGGTTAACCTGAAAATAAATATCCAGGCTCTGGCTATAGGAGGTAGGCACTAGGGTAGATGTCAGGAGACCCAGTTTCTAGTGAATATTCTGCCATTAATTATCTGAGTGAGTTTGAGCATTGTCCTTCTCTGGAACACACATTTTTCATCATAAAGTCATGAGATTGAGAAAGATTATCTTGATGTTCTTTCCAGCACTAGTAGTCTGGGATTGTTAACACCACTACTCCCCTGGATTAGTACCGTAGGCTAACACATAGCCATTCGCTATCCTGCAATTGCACACCGACACTGCTCACACCAGCTTCTGCAGAGCCAAGACTGCCTCAGCCTCTCCTGCCTTGCACATGATGATGAAACCAGATGGCTTTCTCCTCTCTGGGTTGTCTAATCCCAAATCATGATTGTTATTTCATGTTGAGCATCTTCCATGTACAGACAGACGGTCCCTGATTTACAATGGTCTGACTTAATGATTTTTTTTTAATTTTGGATGGTGCAAAAGTGATCCACATGCAATAGAAACTGTACTTTGAATTTTGGTGTTTCCCCAGGCTGGTATATGGGGTACCATACTCTCTCCTGAGGCTGGGCAATGACAGCTGCAGCTCCCAGTCAGCCCTGGGAACACAAGGGTCAACGACCAGCACACTTACAACCATGCTGCCTTTCACTTTCAGCACAGTATTTAGTAAATTACATGAGACATTCAACACTTCATTTTAAAATACACTTTGTGTGGGAAGATTTTGCCCAACTGTGGGCTCATGTAAGTGTCCTGGCCATGTATAGGGTAAGCTAGGCTAAACTATGATGTTTGGTAGGTTAGCTATATTAAATGCATTTTATTTTTTTACTGTTTATTTATTTTTGAGAGAGAGAAAGAGAGAGCGAGCATGAGTGGGGGAGGGGCAGAGAGAGAGGGAGACACAGAATCTGAAGCAGGCTCCAGGCTCTGAGCTGTCAGCACAGAGCCCAATGTGGGGCTCGAACTCACGGAACAGCGAGATCATGACCTGAGCCAAAATTGGCCACTTAACCGGATGAGCCACCCAGGCACCCCATGTATTAAATGCGTTTTCAACTTATGATATTTTCAGTTGTGATGGGTTTGTAAAGATGTCACCCCATGGTAAGACAAGGGAGATCTGTACTAGTTTTGGAATGTTACATACCCATGGCATGGAAGCACAATCCCACCCCTTCCTCATCTCCTTTATCTCACACACACACACACACACACACACACAAACCCCTCAGACACCCCTCACACCATGCATATTTCTCACACACCCCTCACACACACACTCACACACACCCCTCACACACACATACACACACACCCCACATGTTTCCTACACACATCTCACATATCCCTCACATATACACACCCTTTGCTCACACACCTTACACATGCATCACATACCTGCCATACACTCCTCACACATACACACCTCTCATACACTAACCGTACACACACCTCACACACATACCTCACACACACACACACACTTTATACACATCTTACCACACACTTCAAACACTAACACATCACACACCACACATACACACTTCATCACACACCTCTCTCACACAAACAGCTCACACACCTGATGTCAGGTGAATGCACTGGTGTTACTGCCCTGGCCTCACAGCTGACAAGAAAAAAGCCAGGTTCTTAGGGGACTTATTGGCTGGTACCCAGTGTTTCTGAGCTAGAGGTGTAAGGCTTGATTTATGTCAGGCAATATAGGGTGATAGGTGGATAGCCATATAAGTAGTATATTTCTCACTTCCGAAAGTAGGGGAAAATAGTCCTCTCAAACCAAAACCCCCCAAAGAAACAAGAAATATACTCTTCCACAGCCATGCACCAGGATCCTATTAAACACAGATGTTCACTAAGGGGCTAGCATGTTCTAATTCCGATACTGGAAACATCATCTCCAAGATGATTTGTAGTCTTTCACACTATTTTGCTTAAACCTTGCTCCTGCTTTGACCTCATTGCCATTGGTAGGGTTCATTCTCATGATGGGATAGCTTCTGTCTCTCCCTGGTGGACAACCATCTCTGTCCACTCTATTTTCAGAGCCAGGATCATCTCATGGCAATGCTGGCCCCAAGGGCTTGTGTCAAAAGTAAACTCTCAGGTATTGGATGGAGCTGGTAGAAGCAGATTTACTTGAGGTGACTAGAAGTGGGGTTGACCAAGAACTGAGTGCTCAGTAGACCTAGAAACAGCAAGCAGGTTGATGCCAGAGGGGCAGGGCCAAGTGTCAGGATGGAAGGCCAGGTGTGAGCTGCAAACAAGGGAGGAGAGTAACAGTCTAGGAGGATAGGTACAAGGCGGAGGACAGTGTGAAGTAGATCCCAAAGATCTGGCTCTGAGAGGATACCATGGGATCTGGCCTCTGGTGTTGGCATGTAATGACAGGCCAGGTGTCCCCTACTCTACATGATGACATTTGGATGGCTGCATAATGTCCCACTATCAGGTCGGTGGCCCAATTACAGGTTTGCAAGAATAACTCCCCTTCTTTGAATGCTTACTCTGGACAGGGACTGAGTAATAGCTTTACATCATTATCAAAATTGATCCATAGGACAATCATATTGAAGTGAAGGCTATTTTCCCATTTTATAGATGAGGACACAGATTTCTTAAGAGGGCTTAAACAATCCGTCCAAAGTGTATTGCAATAAATAGCAGAGCCAGTGTTTGAACACCAGGTCTGACCCCCAATTCAGTTCTCTTAAGTGCTGTTTGTTGCTGTCTCCACTCACCTGCAAGGGTATAAGAATACTAGATGATATTGATGCAGTGTTGGGACAGAACCCAGTATCCTAAAGGGCAGGTGGGGTTGGGAACGCAGGGTTCTGCTCCATTTATGAGCACCAGATGCTCCTAGGAGAAGGCTAATGGAATATGAGGCCATAAGAGCAGTAAGCTAGCCGTAGGAACCCAATGAAATGCTTGGGTATGGTTTCAGCTAATCCATTCTGGAGTCAGCACTACAAATATGGCCAGAGCCTCAACTCCTTAGGGAAATTTCTTGCCAGCTCAGTATTTAAGTCTGGAACACCTCAGGTCTGCCCAGTGTCCAACAGCACTGCCCCCATTCTCATCTGCCCAGTGCCATTTACTCATCTTATGACCAGAATGCCTGGCAGAGCTGCAGAAGGTCCCTAGGAGGGAAGGCTCTCCTGGGGGAGGCCAGATCTGTAACAGATGACTTCCTGCAGAGACAGGTTGCGCTCAGAGGCCCTGCTGAAGAGAGCTAAAGTCTCCCTGTGGGTCTGCCTGGCTATCTGTTGCTGACAGGCCATGGAGCTGAGCCTGGGGAGCCATATGCCTGGTGGGGCACACTTTGCCACCCCACTGGGTTTAGGCCCAGCCTGCTAGGTTTCATTCCATCTGACAGCCCCATACAGAGATGCATGGAATCTCTGCCCAATGGGACTGTCTGAAGGTGAGCTGAGCCAGGAGTTCCCAGTGTAAATGAGGCAAGGCCAGGGATTCAGTCTCCATAAAATTCACTGATAAAGAAAGTACCACACTGTTGCCTTCACAATGTCTTGTACCAGGTAGATGTGTGCCCTCCATCATATGGTGGAAACAAGGGAGTGTGGATGGGTTGGCCTTGCTCATCACAGACACTCGGGGAATCCTGAGTACATGTGTGACTGGCATCAGCTCAGAGTGAAGAGTGGACATTGTAGTCACAGCTGAAATAAGCTCTCATGTATCTAACCTAAGACCCTCCTGCTACAAGTTAAGTCCATTTTCCCTTCCATTTTCATTGGAGAAGCACCCCTTGTGTATGAAGCACCAGCACCAGGTCACCTGCAGGCTTTCCTATGATAAATCAGAGACTACTCTTCTTTTCTTGTATTTGCTCAAGTAGCTTTTTGGAGTCAGGTTTGATAATGGTTCTCCTCATGATAGGTGCCTATTGGGCAAGCTGATGAAGAGGGGAAGAAAACTGTTTTTTATTGAGCATCTATAATGAACTCATCATATTTGGTCTTATTTAAATTAATATTTGACAAAAGCAGAAGTTGTCCTTCAACATTATCCTTCGACAGTGGAGGGCAAGAGAATTTCTATTAATAAACTATGTAGGAAAGCATGCTGAGTGCTGGATTCAGACCTACACCTGAACCTTTGCTTTGCCATTACTGGCTAAGATCCTTGGGCATGTGACTTAACCCCTCTGAGACTCCATTTCCTTATCTGGAAAATGGGGTTAAATATCTACCTTTTTAATGGCAGGTGGTTTGTCCTTTTAATCTCATATTCAGAATGTGGACCTGGGAATCACAGATGCTCACTAATTCCTTGTTTAGCAGGAGGTCAGTGTTTGAATGGTTGTGGTGCAGATCATTGAAATAACACACCTAAAATGCCTTATGAAGCTTGGCACATAGTAGGTCTCTAAAAAGCTAGTTTCATTTGTCTTACAATGGTGGTGGGGGTTATGGAGCCAGCATCTGATTTCCTCTCTCTTATGGACCACCCCTCCCCCCACACACACATTGAAAAATTTTGTTCAACGTTAACTTTCTGGCACTCTCTCTCTCCTTCTTTCCCACTACCTCATGCACCCTTGCCCCTCCTGGTCTCCTTGCTAGTCCTGGGATGCCATGTTTCCCAATTCTAAAGCCCCCAGGTCCTCTCTCCCTGTCCCCTTGTCCCCACTATCCTGGACCCAAAGCAGATGTGCAGCAGTCTGCCATCTTCTCAGATGGTGTGCTGTCCCTGTCAATCTCTGGCCATGCCTGGCAGCTGGAATTGCAATTCTCCTTGTTTACAATGCATTGTAATTGCAGACACAGGCTATGCTGTCACTTGTAATTTTATCTTGTCCTGTTCTCCCCACACACTCCCTTGCCTAAGTGTCAAGCAGTTGCCCTTGTGAGAGGTGCTATTGGCAGGAAATGTGCTTCAACATCCAGCAAAAAACCAACTATTATTTATTTCTCTTTCTATCCCTCTCAACTCAAGACATGGAATAGACCACAAGCAGACCTGCCTCTCCTGCAGCATCCCCACCATCCCACACCTCTTTTTCCCTGTTCTTTATGGTTCCCCCAGCCACTAAGGCTTCTGCTTCAGCTTAGATTTTGCTTCAGCAAGACTGGAGATTAGGGGAGGACAATCAAGAAAACCACCCCTTTGTTCTCCACAGGTGGGTTGTCTAGGATCCTTTGAAAACAAGTTGTACTCACTCAGGGCAGGGGGCTGGGTGCCACCAGAGCATAGGGGCTCAAGGTCACTCAATCAGTGTATATGAAACAGGCCTAGGGAAAGACCTATCTATTCCATACCATGCACTGTTCTAAGAACCCTACACACATTACCTGACTTAATCCCCATTATAGCTCTGCAGAGAAGCACCTGTCACAAATGAGAAAGCTTACCTAAGTGCCTAGTTGAAGGTCACCCCACTAGTAGAATGTGGGGAAAGCTGGGATTTAAAACTAACACCATCTAGTGCCAAAACATTTGGTGTTTTACTGTATTTTGCTTGGTGTTTCATGTTTTTCTGTGTTTCTGAGCACACTCAATCCCTGCACTCACAATATTGTTTTCCAAATATCTGTTTATCCATCGACCTGCTACTAGACTGTAAGATCCATGAGGGCAAGGTTTATGTCTTAGTTTGTTTTCTCCCTTTTGACACCTAGCACAGTTCCCAATACCTGGTGGATCTTCTACACACATTTGTTAACAATGAATGTATTCAGACGGTCGATATTTCTGTGGTTAGGTTGCTGTTTGGCAATTACTAAATTCTATGCTCCAGCCGTATATATTCTTGTTTCAGATTAACATAGAAAATCCTTTGTCTTCAGAAGCATACTTTGGGTTGTTTTAGACAAGAAGGACACTTCAGAATATAAACATCATGACAATTGGATTCAAGAAAAAAAATCCACACCTGTAGTCCATTTACATTTGGTTTAATTTGGCCAGAAAGAACTCAGAAAGAACTCAGAAAGATTTAGGACAGAAATTCTGGTATGTCCTGTAGATTTTTGTAATCTACATAAAGTTGTCCATGTACTAATAATAACTTTTGCATTAAGGGGTAGAATTAGGAGTGGATGTCGTTTAGTCCTTTCCCTCCAAGTTTTATGTGATGCTCTCAAGTTATATCTATAACAGAAAAAAAAAAGTTTGCTAGTTTATTTTTAAATTTTTTTTAACATTTATTTATTTTTGAGACAGAGAGAGACAGAGCATGAACAGGGGAGGGGCAGAGAGAGAGGGAGACACAGAATCTGAAACAGGCTCCAGGTTCTGAGCGGTCAGCACAGAGCCCGATGCGGGGCTCGAACTCACGGACCGTGAGATCATGACCTGAGCCGAAGTCGGACACTTAACCGACCAAGCCACCCAGGCGCCCCAAGTTTGCTAGTTTAATAAAGATTGGTAGCAATCATATTTCCAAGGCAAATATTGCAGTATTCTGAAGGGGGTAGAAGGAAAGAAATGTCTCTGGCTTGTTGATCTTCATTATGACCTACACAAGCTGGTAAGAAGGGAGGGTCATTCCACATTCTTGACATCACTACAATCAACTCTTGCCTCTTCATCTGCCTGATGTTCTGTCCCTGCTCAGACATTCACTAGCTGTGCATCTTTGAGCCATTTGCTCAACCTCTCTGTGCTTCCATTTTCTTATTGGTAAAACTGGGCCAATGATGTCTCTAAGTTAGAGGATTTGGGAAGTGGGGGGCTCAAATTGATCATAAAATGTATGCAGAATATGTAGCAGAGTGTCTAATATACAATAAGTCTTCAGTCTTAATACCATTGCTGTTTTGACACTTTAAATGTAAGGACAGTGACTCGAAGGGGGATGGGTGGCTGCAGCTGAGTTGCAGCATTAGACTTGCTGCTTTGTTTAAGCTTCACATGGGGCAGATGGGCTCCAGAGTCATGTCCTAGGAACGGTCCACCAGCTGATCACTTGCTGCTATCTGTCCCCTCCTTCCACATCTCAATGTGCCTCTACCAGCTGAAGACAACGAGAAAGCTTTGATGAGATTCAATTAGGAATACAGATTCTACATTCAAGAGGGCTGAGCATTTCATACAGATGGAAGAAAAGACCCTGAAATTAGTCTAAGTGTTCTGCTCATATATCCTCACAAGCTAAATAGTTAAAAAAGATGTATCATTTAGCAGGATTGACCCTGGGGGTGTTTGCCTCTCATCAGCTGGGACGCTATTATTATTTTGCAAATGACATCTTCATCTTCAGTGACTGTGCCCCCCCCCCCTCACTCTGAAGCCTACATAAATAAATGATATTTAGAGAGCTGCTGACTGTGGAGGAGGCTTGGCTGAGATGAAAGAACAGAGAGGCCTGTGTTGTTTCCCAGGACACTCCCTTCATGAGTGCCTAGGATGGGCTGTGCATGCATGGAGTATTGGGAGTGACAGAGAAGGCACATCAAACCTCTCTGTCTCACATTTGAAACTAGTAGGGACTCTGTCTGGAAAAAGGGGACCGAGGCAGAGGCAAGAGCAGCTCGGAAAGACCTCAAAAGCAAACTCTAAATACTTCAGAGAAGATTCAGAGATGGAACCAGACAGACCTGGGTTCACTTATGCTGAACCAGAAGCGGTGGAAAGAGGGTAGGAGGTCCTTCCCATCCTGGGGAATGAAAATTCAATGGGACATAACACACTAGAGATCACGCCTGGACTGATAAAGACACCTCTTTTAGAAGCTGGGTCCTTTTGCCTCACCATCCACTGGTGCCCTGAGCCTCAGCCCCTTGTTATGAGGAAAGTAGAATACAACCTAGTGACTGCATCTCCCTAGTAGATTTAGAAAGTATGAAACTTTTTTGAACTTAGAAGTGCCCTTGACCTGCCTCCTGTTTCCCTGGATGACCGGAAACCTTGATCTAGATACCTCCAAGTACATTCAGTTCAGACTAATGTTTGTATTGCTTCCTCCATCAAAGTCAAGATTACTTAAGTGAGAGTCCAGGGATCAACATTTTCTCTAAAGAGCCAGTTTGTCAATATTTTGGGCTTTGAGGGCCACAGGTCTCTACTGCAAATACTTAACTCAGCTATGGTGGCAACAGAGGTAAATAAATAACAATGGCTGGGTTCCGATAAAACTTTATTTACAAAAAGAGATAGCGAAGAGAATTTAGCTCAAGGGCTGTGGTGTGTTCACCCTGACATATTCTGTCTGGGTTTTATTCCTCTGCCTATCTCCATGTGCCCTTTGCTCCCTCTTCTCCCCCTGTACTCTGCTAGCTGGGAGGGGAGCAAGGCACTCATTTGAGGTTTTGGTAAACCCATGGGAACAGGAGGGATGTCTGAGAACACTATGGAGGTACAAGCTTTTTTTCCCCTGCATCCCTATGGTACAACCCCTATACCCCATCAGATTCCCCGCTGGGACTATGACCATAGTTGATTCTCCCAGTTAATTTGAGCCTCAGTTTGGGTCCTTAGGAAATTTAGGGTCCCATTTAATGTCATATAGGAAGTTGCAACTATCTGTTGCTCTCTCCTCCTCTCTGCCCCTCTCTCCGTTCACTTCTCCTTATATCATCCTCCTCTCTCCCTCTACCCCACTTCTTCTCTCCCTCTCAGTGCCTCCATTATCATTGCTTTCCCAAACAGATTGGTGGTGAAGCATCTACACAGGCTGCCCTCAACACTTCCAAGGCCCTCCATCTACTTTCTAGCCCTTCCATTCCCCAGTTAGGGATTCTCTTTACCCCAACTGAACATTCCAATCCTGAGATCAGTCAGTAATTTTTCCTACTTATGTATGAATTGTCCCTATCCTTCACACTTTCCTTAGGCAGGAGTAGACTTTGAAGGTAATGTTCCAGCCTCCTGAGCTTTGCACTCAGTGGTCCCCACAAAAATTTTTCTACTTTTCATGACCCAGACTGAGGGGGATGAGAAAAGTAAGCAGGCAGGGGAAACATTTCATAAAAATGTTTTGTTTCCTATGGATGAAATGAGCATACATAAATCTCCTGGTATAAAGTAGGCACTTCATTACTGGTATCCTTTATTATTAGTTTTAGGAGAACAACATTCAGACAAATTCAAAAGAGTCCATTGTGCAGGGGCAGAAAAAAAATTCCACACTCTATCAGGAAATGGCCCAGAAAAACAAATCACAAAACTCTGATGTTGCCAGCCTGGGTGGCTTGGGACTCCATGCTTCCACCTGTTTGATTGCAATCTAGTTCCACTCTTTGGAGCACAACTGATGGCACATGTTCAAGGTCTGCTGGGGCTGATTTCAGCCCTGCTATCTCCAGGTCATGAGTGGAGGAAGCAAGTATATAACAGGGACAGACAACTCACTAATTTATTGGAGGCAGAAGAATTACCTTAACAATTTTATTTTTTTGTGAGGCATTCCTCAAAGATATAGTGGGGGTGTGTCACATTGCCAGAGTTCTAGAAACTTTTCCAGAATTGCCTTCTCTCTTAACTGTGGAACCAGATGGTAATAGTCTGAAAAATTCCCATGTTTCAGAACAGGAGCGTTCAGAAGTGGTACGGAAAATAGACTAGTAATAACACAACCAATCCCTTCCACCACATTTCTCTTTCTGCACTCTTCTGTTTACATGTAGGTTATGTTAGTCAAGATTATGTTGTAGTAACAAATTAACCCCTACATCTCAGAGGCTTAATAAAACCAAGGTCAGTGTGTGTGAATGTGCATGCACACATGTGTGGTGTGGGGGAGCTCTCCTCAACATTAGTCACTCAAGGATCTAGGCAGATTGAGACTCTGCCATCTTTTTACCATGTTATCTGAAACACATGACCTCCACTATCACCACAGCAGCAGAAGAGAGAGCCGGACAGCCACATATCTGGCTAGTGTTCCATGACCTTGAACACCCATCTGTTGACCAAAACTGGTCACATGGTCCTTCCTAACTTCAAAGGGCCTAGGAAATGTGTGGAGGCCTATGCATATTGTATGATCAATAAATAGTTCTGCTACACCAGTCTTCAGCACCTTTTAGACCTTCTTAACAGCCACTTGGGATAGGAACATTTGATTGGCCATATTATTTATATATCTATCCAATCATTCTAAATAGTTATTGAATACCTACTTTGTGCCAATTATATCCAAGCAGTGGAGCTGTAATGGGGAGCAGGAAAAATCATTTTCATTCTTCAAATGGCTCACAACAATTAAATATTACAGTGACAAATACTGTAATAGAAAAGACACAGTACACCACAGAAGCACCTGACAGGAGGAATTAATAGGTTTAGGGGGTTGAAGTTATCCAGGCAAAGAAAATATTAATGGTGGGATGGGAGAGAAGAACGTAAAAACTGAGGTTTCTCCAAGTCAAATCCTGTATCTGTACAAGAGAATAAAACCCAGGAATCCCATCTTTGTGGTCATTATACTCTCAAGTGGACTCCCTTCTATATTAGGGACAGTTTAGAACTCCAGACTATAGACACCAATTGCTATAAACAGAGATTGTACTAGGCTGATTGTCTTCCTTGCCTTTTCCCAGATAGTGCATATGTCCTGTCTGAGCCAGCACACCTCTGGCAGCCAAAGTTGAACTGCAAGGAGGAAGCTCCTCAATCTGGATCTCTTATAGATATGAAATTATTAATAACCCAGGATGTAGCTGTACATGTTTGGACCCCTCCTCCAAACAGCCTTCTCTGGGGGATTGGGGTGAGGGTTGTGGGGGGACACCTTGCTGTTTAATAAATAATAGAAGAGATTCATAAAGTGTCTGGGAAGCACATTCCTCATGCAGAAATGTTACGGAATAACACAGGATGAATAATAGAAAAGGTTATTGAAAAATTCATAATTTCCAAGTGCCAGTGAAGGGCAGCTCCTGTTCAGTCTATTTGCCTGTAGAAAAGTGATTAAAATATATATTATTGTCCTGTCTATAGGAAAATGTATTATTAAGTGGATACTAGCGTGACATTTGAAAAATCCATTTCATTCCATTTAGCAGCAAAGGGGTTTTGGCTGCTGCTTTGTGTAGCAGGTGTCACGAGCATTTTAATAAGCCATTTAAAAAACAAAAAGGGATTTTAATTATGGCCCCCTGCCTCCCAGCCATACTATTGCTTTGCATTTTCAGATCTTTTGCCAAAGAAATTTTAAAACATATAATAGGGAATGTAAATATTCTGCCTACATTTATTATGTCAATTGCCAAGAAAGCAACTTGACCATTGACCAGTACTTATGGGTTGAAAGTAGGGTAGGAAATGCATTTGCTGGTCCAGACACAAGAAACAAAGCCTCAGTGTAAAGGGCCTGCAATCCCTGCCAAACCCAAAGTGTGGCTACTCTTCGAATCAGACATTCACCAAGTTTTCCCTGTGAAACCAAGAATTACTTTAAGGTATACTTCTAAATGGCTTATGTTTCTGAATAATGACTTAACTTAGGATTGGGGAATCATCTGATTCACCCATCTGCTTCTGGGCAGGATGTAGCTCTTGGAAGATCCTCATACTTGGTAAAAATCAGAGCTGGGTTTTAATAGATTCAAGTTTGGGACTTGGGATGGGCAGGTTTCGTATCCCTTCTCAGTATGAAGTTTCTCCTATAACTTGGGTAATGTCCAGGGACAGGATGGGGTCTGAGATGGAAGAACGCATCCTATCAGCCTCAAGTTATGATTCAGCTTTGACAGCTTTTATAGCCCAATGGTCTCTCAGTGCGATGGATGGTGATGCCCATGAGATCCCCACCACTTACCGACTATGTGATTTTGCCATTATTACTCAACTTCTCTGGGTCTCAGTTTAATGATGAAAAATGGAGCAATTTCTATTATATCATTATTTTTAATATTTTAATTTAAATGCTTATTTTAAAAAAAAACAGATAATCACACCATTTCTTTTAATAAAATCTCACTTGGGAGCAGATAAAATTGTTTCTCTAGATAAAGATAAAGATCAGGGCATCAAATTGCCTTATACCTTAAACCAGCTTCCCTCTCCCTTTTTAAGGCAAGCCCCAGGAAGCCTGGAGCTCTGATTTTACACCAAGTCCTAGAGTAGAGTGTGAAAACCAATGTCTTTGGTGATATACAAGATCTCTTCCAGCTATGAATTTCTGACATTGAATTGTGGCCTGTATGACTAGATAGTGTATGGCTAGTTGAAATGATAAGATGGCTTCTTCTGGTCTCAGTTTTACTGAGGAATCATCAGACATTTATCCATGTATTCAACAAACCTTTCCTGAGAAATATATATGCAACACATGTAGAATCCTGAGCTAAGTACTGCTTGAATACGGAACATATGTAAGACATGGTCCTTGCTTTAAAGGATCAACAGGCATCTAAATAATGCACTATAGTTCAAAATATAGGACATAAGAGTAATGACAGAGGTACAGATATTTTTTTTTTTACTAGGAAAAACCAGGAATTAGGCTTAAAAGGAAATTAACTGAGTTTCTCTATGGTCCATTTTTTAGACCATTTCATTAATTAAAATACTTTTTTATTCTCTCAGTCCTCTGTATTAAGGGCTGATTGGTATTCAGCCAGGCTGCAGCAAGATGACTATCCCAGTTGTTAAGATATTGAAATACTTCTGTGTGGGTTGGTGAATACACTCTGAGTTCCTTCAGTGTTTTCTACTGCCCTGTTACATTGAGCCCACCCATCCCCGACTTTTCCTTTATCTACCTACACTTTTAAATAGTGGAAGCAGGAGATGGGGTTCCAGGGCCATACAGTGTTATGGCCAGAGCCTGGCCTTTGTGGTTAGTGCCAGTACTGTACCAATGATTAAATATTTTGAATAATTCCTTTCCCCAAAAGGCAATCTATATCAATGCTTCCTTAGATTCTAAGTTCCTAGAAGATGAATTCCACTTAATATCTACTCCCTATAGAGGTCCTAGTGCTTTTCTTGTTTGATAATCAGGTGGTGAAATTAACATTCTTTTTTGGCTATTTTAGCATCACTTTGTATTCTTTACACTCTCCTAGGTGATCTTATTTAAATAGCATCTTTGTGTTAATAACTCCCAAATTTATATCTCCATCTCAAACATCTTGAGTTCTAGGTTCACACATCCACCTGTCTACTTGATATCTATGCCATGTACCAGTCCCTATCCTATGCAGTCGTCACTGTCAGTAAATGGTACCGACATACACTCAAATGTTCATGTCGAACACCTCAGAGTCCTTTCCTTTACCATCCATATTTAATCATCAGCAAGTCTTGTGAACCCTCAAAATATATCTTGTAATCATATTTTCTCCATCTCCACTACAATCATCTCAGTTCAAAGCACAACAACAAACTAGTCTCTGAATTTCTATATTTGCTGCTTCCCAATTAATATTTCACATAGCAGTAAGTATGGTGATGTCCCTCCTTTGCTTAAACCTTTTGATCCTTCTGAATTGCAGTGAAATCCAAACTTCATACTCTTAACTATAAGGCCCTGAAAAATATGCTTTGTGTTTACCTCTCCCCACTAATCCCCATGTCATTTATCCCTCTCTCCCATGCTGATCCACATTGGGTTCTCTCAGTCCCTCCAATATACTATTATGTTGGTATATCTTTCCCACTACAGAGCCTTGGCTTTCATTGACTAGATCAGTGCTTCTCAAAATGTAATTTGCATGTGAATAATGATAAATTATTAGTATGCAGAATATGATTTCATAGATCTAGAGTGGGGACCAAAATTTTCATTTCCAGCAATCTTCCAAGTGATACTGACCATAATTTGAGTAGAAGGGGTTTATACTACTCCTGTCACAGTTTATTGCTTGGCTAACTTCCTCAGTTATTTTTAAACAGCTTGATTGAGGTATAATTCACATACAGTCCTATTTTGGTGATATTGTAGTTTCATTTACAGACCACTGCCAAAAAGTAAGTATTGCAACAAAGTAAGTCTAATGAAATTGTTGGTTTCCCAGTGCATATAAAAGTTATGTTTACACTATATTATAGCCTATTTTTAAGCTATAGTCTATTCATTGTATAATAGCATTATATTTAATAAAACAGTGTATATACTTTAATTAAAAAATACTTAATTGTTACAAAGGGCTAATCATCATCTGAGCTTTCAGTGACTCATCTTTTTGCTGATGGAGGATCTTGCCTTGATGTTGATGGCTGCTGACTATTTAGAGAGGTGGTTGCTGAAGGTTAGGGTGGTTGTAGCAATTTCTTAAAATAAGACAATGAAACGTGTCACATTGATTAACTCTTCCTGTCATGAATGATTTCTCTGTAGCATGTGAGGCTGTTTGATAGCATTTTACGCACAACAGAACTTTCAAAATAGGAGTTAATCTTCTCAAACACAGCCACTGTTTTATTAGCTAAGTTTATGTAGTATTCTAAATCTTTTATTGTAATTTCAACAATATTCACTGCATCTCCACCAGGGGTAGTTTCCATCTCAAGAAACCACTGTCTTTGCTCATGTCTAAGAAGCAACTCCTCGCCTATCCAAGTTTTACCATGAGATTTCAGCAATGCAGTTCCATTTTCAGAGTCTACTTCTAATTCAAGCTTTCCTGCTGTTTCCACCACATCTGCAAGTACTTCCTCCACTGAAATCTTGAACCCCTCACAGTCATCTGTGAGGATTGGAATCAACTTCTTCCCAATTTCTGTTAATTTTAATATTTTGAGTACTTCCCATTAATAGCAAATATTCTTAATGACATCAAGAATAGTGAATCCATTCAGAAGGTTTTCAATTTACTTTGCCCAGATCCATCAGAGGAATCACTATCTATGGCAGCTATAGGCTTAAGAAGTGTATTTCTTAAATAATAAGACTTGAAATTTGAAATCACTCCTTGATCCATGGGCTACAGTATAGATGTGTTAGTAGGCATTAAAACAGCAATAATCTCTGTACATCTCCATCAGAGCTTTTGGGTGACCTGGTGCATTGTCAGTGAGCAGTAATATTTTGAAAGGAATCTTTTTTTCCTGAGCAGAAATTATCAACAGAGGGCTTTGAGTATTTAGTAAACCATGTTGTAAACAGATATGCTGTCATCCAAGCTTTGTTGTTCCATTTATAGAGCACAGTCAGAGTTGATTTAGCGTAGTTCTTAAGGGCTCTAGGATTTTTGGAATAGTAAATTAGCATTAGCTTCAACTTAAAAACAACAGCTGCATTAGCCCCTAACAAGAGAGTCAGCCTGTCCTTTGAATCATTGAAGCCAGGCATTGACTTCTCCTCTCTAGCTATGAAAGTCTTAGATGATACATTCTTCCAGTATAAGGCTGTTTCATCTACATTGAAAATATGTTGGGGGTGCCTGGATGGCTCTGTTGGTTAAGCATCTGACTCTTGATTTTGGCTCAAGTCATGATCTTATGGTTCATGAAATCGAGCCCTGCGTCAGGCTCTGTGTTGACAACATGGAGCCTACTTGGGATTCTCTCTCTCCTCTCTCTCCTTGCCCCTCCCCTGCTTGTTCTCTCTCTCTTTCTCATAATAAATAAATAAACTAAAAAAAGAAAATCTGTTATTAGGTGTAGCCACCTTCATTAATTATCTTAGCAGCATCTTCTGCATAACTTGCTGCAGCTTCTATATCAATACTTGTTACTTCCTTCACCTTTCACTTTGATGTTATAGAGACAGTTTCTTTCCTTAAACCTCATGAACTAACTGCTTCCATCTTCAAACTTTCCTTCTGCAGCTTCCTCATCTCTCAGCCTTCATAGAATTGAAGAGTTCAGTCCTTGCTCTGAATTGGGCTTTGTCTTAAGGAACGTTGTGGCTGGTTTGATCGTCTACTCAGACCACTAAAACTTTCTCCACATCAGCAATAAGGCTGTTTTGCTTTCTTATCATTTGCGTGTTCACTGGAATAGCACTTTCGATTTCCTTTAAAATTTTTTTGTTTGCATTCACACCCTGGCTAACTGTTTGGAACAAGAGGCCTCATATTTAGCCTATGTCAGCTTTTGACACACCTTCCTCACTAAGCTTAATCATTTCTAGCTTTAGGCTTAAAGTGAGAGATTTGTGACTCTTCTTTTTCTTGAACACTTAGAGGCCAATTGAAGGTTATTAATTGGACTAACTTCAATATTTTTATGTCTCAGGGAATAGGGAGCCCTAAAGAGAGAGAAAGATGGAAGAATGGCTGGTGAATAGAGCACTCAGAACACATACATTTATTGATAAAGTTCACTGTCTTATATGGGAGCAGCTTATGGCACTCAAAAGCTGTTACAATAGTAGTATCAAAGATCATTAGCCATAGAGCATCATAACAAATATAATAATAAGGAAAATTTTGAAATATTGCACAAATTACCAGCATTTGACACTGAGACACAAAGTGAGAAAATGCTGTTGGAAAAATGGCACCAATAAGCTTGCTTGACATAGGACCACCAAAAACCTTAAATTAGTAAAAAAAAAATACAGTATTTGTCAAACACAATAAGGCAAAACATAATAAACCAAGGTATGTCTGTACCTTATGATTCACCAACTTAAATTGTATAATTCGATTTCTTTTAGTATATTGACAAACTTGTGTAACCATTGCCACAGTCAATTCTAAACCATTTTCATCCCCCTGTGGAGAAATGCTTGCACCCCTTCACTGTCACTCTTGACATATACTCTCACCCTCCGCCTTAGACAACCACTAGCTTACTGCTGTCTCTATAGATTTGCTTATTCCAGACATTGTGTAGAAATGGAATTATACAATACATGGTCTTTATGGTTGACTTCTTTCACTTGGCATTCATTTTTCAAAATTTATCTATGCTGTACCATGTATTAATAATATTTTATTCCTGGGACACCTGGGTGGCTTAGTCGGTTAAGTGTCCAACTCTTGACCTCATTCACGGTTGGTGAGTTTGAGCCCTGTGTTGGGCTCTGTGCTGATAGTGCAGAGCCTGCTTGGGACCCTCTGTCTCTCTGTCTGTCTGTCTGTCTCTCTCTGCCCCTCCCCCACTCATGCTCTCAGATTAAATAAATATCTAAAAATAATAATAATATGTTATTATTTTTCATGGTAAAATAATATTTCATTAGTAGACATATCACATTTTACCTATTCACTTATTAGCTGTCATTTCAGCTCTGTTCACTTTTAGCTATAGTGAATAATACTGCTATGGAAATACACGTGCAAGTTTTACTATGGATGTTGGTTTTTATTTCTTTTGTGTGTATATACACCCCCAGAAGGGAATTTGCTGCATTGTAGGAAATTCTATATTCAACGTTTTTAGAAACAGCCAAATTGTTTTCCAAAATGGCCAAAGCATCTTAAAAACCCATCATCGATGCCAGAAGGATCCCCTTTCTCCACATCCTTTCCAACATTTGTTATTATATGGCCATTTTTATTATAATCTTCTTAGTGAGTGTAAAGTGGTATTTCTTTGTGGTTTCTCTTTGCGTTTTTCTGATGACTAATGATGCTGAGCATATTTTCATGTCTTACATGCCATTTGTATGTCTGCTTTGAAGAAATGTCTACTCAGATCCTCTATTTTCCACACGGAATATTGGTCTTTCTGGTATTGAGCTGTAAGAGATTTTAATATAATCTTGCTAACAATCCCTTATCAGATATGTGATTTGCAAACATTTGCAAACATTTTCTTCCACTTTTTGAGTTCTCTTTTCACTTCCTTGATAGTGTCCTTTGAGTCAACAAAACGTTCAATTTTGATGAACTTCAATTTATTTGTTTTTCTTTTGTCAGTAGTATTTGGTTGCCCTATATATGACAACTGTTATGAAAAATGTTAAGCCATTTCTGGACCTAATGCTACAAAAGTATACCTCTCTGTTTAGCTATTACATATGCACCCATGATGAATTTTGAGTTAATTTTTATATATTATGTGAGACAGTAGTCCAAATTAATTGTTTTGCATGTGCATATCCAGTTGCCCTAATGCCATTTGTTGAAAAGACAATTCCTTTTCCTGTTGAATTTTTTTGGCACATTTGTCAAAAATAAATTGACCATAAACATAAGGGTTTTATTTCTGGACACTCTATTCCATTCCACTGGTCTATATGTCTGTCTTTATGTCAGTGTGACACTGACATTTGATGTATATGTAGCCTTGCATTAAGTGTTAAAATCACAGGAAATGTGAGCCCAGTAACATCATTCTTTTTCAAGACTGTTGTGGCTGTTCCACAATTCCACATGGGTCTCCTGTGTTTCCATATTCATTTTAGGATCAGCTTGTCAATTTCTACCCTTCCCTCCAGAAGGCAGCTGTAATTTTGATAGGAACTGTGTTGAATCTCTCAATAAATTGGAAAGTTTAATATTTTAGCAATATTAAGTTTTCCAACTCATGAACATAGGACAACTTCTCATGTACTTAGGTCTTTTAAGTGTTTATTTATTTATTTATTTAGAGAGTGTAAGCAGAGGAGGGGTGGGGGGGGGGAGAGAGAATTCCAAGCAGGTTCTGCACTCTCTGCACAGAGCTAGATGTGGAGCTCGATCTCATGGGTTCCTGAGACCTGAGCCAAAGAATTGGATGCTTAACCAACAGAGCCACCTAGGCACCCCTACTTAGGTCCTTTTAAATTTCTTGCAGCAAAGTTTTGTAGTTTTTAGAGTGTAAATTGTACGTGTCATTGTTAAAATGATCTCAAAACATTTTATTCCTTTCAATGTTACTGTAAATGGGATTGTTCTCTTAATTTTGCCTTTGGATTGTTCATTGCTGGTGTATGCTTATTTTTTGTATATTTACAAAAGTACAATTTATGTTCATATATTTATTGTATATGCTGCAACTTTGCTGAATTTGCTTCTTAGTTCTTTGGATTTTCTCTAGGTAAGATCATGTCATGTGCAAATAAACATAGCTTTAATTCTCCCTTTTTCAACCTGGCTCTCTTTTATTTATTTTTCTTGCCTAATTTCCCTGGATGGAGCCTGCAGGGAAATGATGAATTCACGTGGCCAGAGTGAACATCTTTGCCTTAGTCCTGATCTTAGGGAGAAAGCTTGAAGTCTTTCACCAGTAAGAGTCATGGTAACTATGGGTGTTTTGTAGATATCCTTTGTCAGGATGAGATGCTCCCTTCTAGATCTAGGTTTTTGTGAAATATTTTTATTATGTAAGGGTATCTTCTTCAAATTAAGTCAGCTTAAATGGTCCTTCCTTAGGAGCCCTAATCCCAGCAGCTTTGGAGCCTTTCCTGGATGACCTCATCCAAGTCAGCTTACCCTGGCTGACTTAACAATCATCCTTTCAGTTCTGTACTAATTGTTATTATTACTTATTTAAAAATGTAAGCATTTGCTCACTATCCTTTTTGTTGTTGTTGTTGTTGTTGTTGTTCTCTTTCTTTCTTTATAACCATCACATCAATGAAACTCTGCCCAGGAAGCCAGGGACCAAGTTTACCCTATTCACGGTTGTATTTTCTAGCATCTACCATAGTTCTTGGCAAATGGCAGTTGATCAATAGATAAATATTTGTTGAACAATTGAGTAAATTAAGGAATGAGTGAGTGTCCTGTAGAAATAGGTGCTAAGTGGTAACTCATTGGATAGAAGCAAAACATTGACCTTTAACTAGAGATGATGGGAATGAGTCTGGAATAGAGTTGACATACTTTTATAATGAACAATTTCAAACACTGGCCAAAACAAAAGAGAGAAAGAGAGAAAGAAAGCAAAAAAAGAAAGAGAGAGAGAGAAGGAAAGGAAATAAAAGGAAAAGAAAGGAAAGGAAAGGAAAAGAAAGAAAAGAAAAGAAAAAAAGAAAAGGAAAGGGAAAGAAAAGAAAAGAGAAAAGAAAGAAAAGAAAGAAAAGAAAAAGACAAAGATAAGAAAAGAAAAAGAAAAAGAAAAAGAAAAAGAAAAAGAAAGAGAAAGGAAGAAAAGAAGCACGTGAGAGCTGACAGCAGAAAGAGCTCTGTGAACTTGGGGCATCCTCATACCCTATCCAGAAACTAGTGCTCAATAGTCTGGGGTGTTAACAGGATGTTTGTTTCTTTCCAGGGTCACAAAAGTACTAATAGCTATTAGAGTTTCCCCAGCAGGCTAGCATCCCAGGCACTGAGCCAGCCTGCTTTGGGGTGTTTTCCTACCCCAGCCTGCTGTGTTTCACAAAGCAAAGGCCATGACATAAGAGACCACATGGTGGCTGGTTAAATAAACCTTCAAATGTACCTTTATCATCAGTTTAATCTCCTTCCTTTTACCACCCTGCAGTTAAATCTGTCCATTTCTCAGCCTCCTCCCCCTGAGCCCCCATCATGACCATCTAAATTAAAATCTGTTATCGGCTTCTGGGTAATCCCCTTTGATGCCCTGAGTACTGCAGTATCTGTCTTGCTCAAACCTAGCATGTAAGTGCTGATAGCTTTTGAGCGGCTGAAATGGCTTTGTATATCTCACACAAATGTCTGCATTGCTCGCAAACAGCCAGGAGCTGGCAAAAAGGATACATTCATGGCTGGAAGTTTTATGAAACTGTGAGAATTACCTTTGAGGACAACTTAGGAGTGCTTCTTGCCATTCTCTATTCACTTGCTTGGAGTGAGGAGAAATGGTTCCCGTGCTTCTCTGCCACTGGATTGATACTGACCTTCCTGTGGTTTACTTTGTTTGTTTGCTTGCTCTTGTAACTACCTTGCTCAAACAGGTTATTTTTGCTGCTTTAGTGTCCAAATTATACATTTGAAATTTTTGATGAGCAAGTGTTAACTCCCCTGGACCAGTCAACCCCAATTGTGACCTAACCCATAATTTCAATCTTCACATTTATTCCTTCCAAGGCTAATGTCCTTGCTCTCCTGGGGACAGAAAGATGACTGTATATATGGTGGGGAGAATATATGTTTGGGGTTAGCAGACAGACTTTGGCTTAAATTCTGCTTCTAATGATTAGTAGCTACAAAATGCTGAACAAGGTATTTGAGCCCTCTGAATGTATAGCCCTATCTTCTGTGAAATGAAGATTTAATACACATGTGGTAATTATTCAAAGATAATAGAATTGATGATTGTTGTACTTATTTATTTATTGTCACTCTCCTAACTTATTCTGTAAACTAGACTATAGACTCCATGAAGGCAGGAAATGATCCTGTTTTGTTTCCTGTCCTGGAAAAACCTAATAGACACCACTTGCTCAGTAAACATTTTTGAATGAGTGAATGAAATGAATTGACAGTAAAGTCCTCAGTGTTCAGGGTGACATAGTAGTTTTTTATAAAAATGATTCCGTTTACTACTTTGGATGTTTCTCAGATGCTGTCTACAGATTGGCAGATTAGAAAATCTCAGTTAAGCAGAAAAATTCTTCTGAGCCTTCTCTAAGTGAGGGTCACACCATTTTTCATAAGTGATGGGCCCTGAGAATCTAACACTTCCTGACTTGAGGACCTGTGCCCTGATCAGATGTGAATGAAGACCTTGCCCTGGTCTCTGGGCCTTGTTCCTAGGGACATGTGTGCACCAGTGGAAATCTGAGTGCACCATTTTTTGCTCCCCTTCAAGGATGACTCTGAAAGGGAGACATCCATCTTTCCCCTCCTTCTTTCTCTTTCTGTCTGTCCCTCTCTTTCTTTGTTTCCTTCTTTCCTTATTTTTATGTATTTTCTCATGTCTGACTTGTGAAGCCTTCTCTAATATTATCTAGTGGAGTCACTTCACATGTTATACAAGAACTCATCTTAAAAGATGATGGGGATTCAATAGTGTCCCACAAAGCCATGATTAGTTATCAAGTTTTTAATCTTGATCTTTTAGGCTTTCCTCTATTTATGCTACTATCTATAATGGCTGGTAATATTTGTTCAAATAATAATTTTGAATATTTTTAATGTTTATTTATTTTGAGAGAGAGAGAGAGAGAGGCAGGAAGGAAGGGGGAAAAAGAATTTCAAGCAGGCTCCAGGCTGTCAGCACAGAGCCCAACATGGGCATTGAACTCACAATGAGATCATAACCTGAGCCAAAATCAAGAGTCAGACACTTAACCAACTGAGCCAGCCAGGCGCCCTTCAAATGTTTTTAAAAACCAAGACAACTCCTGTTATCAAAATAAATTGATGTACATGCTCAATAGTTAAAAGCAAGAAAAGAAGAAGTGTTCAGGTGAGGGTGTGGACAGGACACCCACCCACTCAGCTCCCCCTGAACCTTAGGAAGCTGCCCTGTGTGGGAAGTTTGGTTTCTACAGGCCTCTGTGCTATAAGCTCTGGATTGGTGAGCAGTAGCTTCTGGGGTGATATTCTCTGAGTCATGCTGGTACTGCCTTTCTGAGTTTGGTTTGTCTCAGCCACACTGAGAGCTTAGGCTTAAATTGCTTGGCATGGTGGGTTATTTCACTATTATTATGCCTGGCTTAATAGTAGGGCATTGCTGTATGGTCAAAGCTCTATTATTAAAGTCATTTAAACCCAGACAAGGCCAAGTCTGAGAGAACACACTGCAGGGAAGCACCTTGCCCACACTTAGTAATGGAAGCTATGACCTCGGTCTCCCCCATCTCTTATTTCAATCTCCTCCATATCTGCTTTCATGCTGTGTGGTTCCCTGACTGTGACTCAGTTTGGGTTTCCATCGACAGCCTTTGACTTAATCCAGAGAAGATCAAAGGCTCCTTGATGAAGAAAAGGCACCGGAAAGGCAGACTGTGGTTTGCATTTGAGCTGAATTTATTTCTTGGTGTTTTTTGTACGAGTAACAATACCAGTCCCTGGGGCTGGCACTTAATAGATCCTTATTTGCTGGAAGAGTAAATAACTACTCCCCCTTATTCACTCCTCCCTAACAGCCAAAACATGCTTCTGTCTTCAACCCTTCTACCCAGTCCCTAGTTCACTTAATATAAATGCTAATTAGGATGTGGGTTTAAGGTCATTACTCTCTGTCAGGGAGAGGACACCAAGAAGAGGCTTTCCTCTTCCAGAAGACAGCAGATCTCAGGATGCCTGCCTTTCTCTTGCTTCCATCCCTTCATCTAGCAAATGAGGTGGGAGTCTCTGCCCTTGGCGACAGGAAAAATACATTTCTTTGTTTCAGTCATTTGTGCAGCCCTGGCTTTATCACCCTAGCAGCATCTTGTGGAAAACAAAAATGTACAAGCACAATTACTCCAGCTTCCCACAGTGGGTAGCTCTAAATAGGACACTTGCCATTGGCACCAAAACAATCGTCAAATTGTCAAACAATAAACAGGGTAAACTGAGAGAGAAAATAAACCTAGTGTGAGCAAACACACAAAGTTGGGGAGTCAGAAACAGCAGAGTAAATTGAGTGTCTCCTCTGCTGGGCAGGATGCTGTCATGCCCCTCACTGATGCAAAATCCAGTGTTTTTGGTTTAATGATAGTGGGAAATCTAGCTCTTTCCACCCAAAGTAGCTGTTTAGCCAGAAGAAGAAGAAAGGAATCCATTAAAAACCTTTTCTCTGGGGATTTTATTGGGGTTTCTGGCTCACAGAATTCATTTGTAAATAAGTATTGAATTCTTCTCATATGTAGGGTAGTGTGCTCAACCCAGGTGGGTAGAGAAGACCTACAGTCTTGTCTACAAGAAGACAACCCCAGAGCAAAGAAAGCTTGAATTTTTAAAATTTATTTATTCATTCATTTAGTTAGTTAGTTATTGAGAGAAAGAGAGAGAGACAGAGAGAGAGACAGAGAGACAGAGAGACAGAGAGAGAGAGAGGAAATCCCAAGCAGGCTCCACACTGGCAGGGTGAAGCCCGATGCATGACTCAAACTCAAAAACCATGAGATCATGACCTGAGCTGAAACCAAGAGTTGGGTGCTTAACCAACTGAGTCACCCAGGTGCTCCAAGACTGATTTTAATAGAAGGTTATACACTGGGGCAAGTGAGCATAGTGGACAATTACTCCAATCAGAGTTTAAGACAGGCAGAGTCCAGGAGGAGCTAGAGCCCTCATACAAGTGTGATGGGAATGTGGGAGCACGAATGGATCTCATTTGGATGGGCAGGGGCAAGGCCATAGCAAGGATGGAGAACAGCATGATTAGAATAGAGGCATGTGGTAAGAGCTCTCAGGTTGGGTGGGAGTGGAAAGTAAGTAGAAATCTACTTCGGAATAAATGTTGAGGATCTTATATCCCAGGCCAAGGACTTTAGACTTCATTCTGGCATCACGGTAGAAAAACCAGAAGATGTTTTGAACGTAAACATGACATGATGAAAGTAGCATCTCAGAAAAATTGATCTGGTCAGAACCGATTGGATTGCAGGCATCAGACATGGCCAAACAACTTAGGATACTGATGCAAATAATGTGTGGGAAGATAATAGATACCTGGAAATTGTGGTCACAAGAATGGTAAAGAAGGATGGAGAAGAGGAACATGTCAACCCCTGTCTCTGTGTATATATACAGGGCAAAGGGGATCATGTAAGTTAATGAGTTGCTAAAGTTTTTATCCTTTGCACCTTTTTAGATGGAAACATGGACAAAAAATGTCAGTCAGGAGGGGGAGCTGACTTCAAGAAGAATGATGCACTTGGCTTTTCTGGACTGTGTTAGGTATGAGGTAATAGGATATCCTAGCACAGGTTGGTGGAAAAACTCAAATAGAATGTGAACTTCAAATGACATCTCAGATCCGTGCTGAAATAAGTCCTGGTTCCTGCATGTATTGTAGCATTTTATAATCGTATGCTACACTCTGCGTATATACATGAATTTGGTAATTACAGGATAAATCCTCTGGCTCCTTGCCTCTCCAACTCTTCTGAGTGGAATCATATTGCTCTGGGACTGAAATAACAATAGATCAAAGGGGAATACACTTATGTAAGGAAAGAGGAAAAGAGCAATAAGGAAAGACAAAGGTTTTTAATTCAAATGGAGCTAAGGACCTGAGTACAGGCACCACCCCTGTTGCTAGTAGCAAGGAACTGGATCCAGAAGCAGAAAGGAATGGAAGAGGAAAGAGAGGCATTAGGAAGGAGAGTGTAGTGCTGTAGCTGACCTGGAATTGGATGGAGGGACAGAAACTGCCATAACCAATGAAATACACTCATATATGCCAACTGAGGTGGGAAAAGCTAGACTTTTCCCATGTGGAGCTAGAATTGTCTAGTTGCATGCCTGTGCACATGATATACGCTTCTAAAGATAGTCCAAAAGTGGATTGTACATATTAGTTGCTGGTTGTTGTAGCCAATCTCCAAGATTCCTTCCAGTGAACTTCACCTCCTGGTAAGCATATCTTTGTTGTCTCTTTCCATTAAGAATCAAGGCTGGGCCTATGTGACTGAGGGAATATGATGAAAGTGATAGTATGTGGCTTCAGAGGCTCGGTCATAAAAGGCACTGCCATTTTTGCTTGCTCTCTTATATCACTTGCTTGGGGGAAAGCCAGGCCCCATATCTGAAGCACACTCAACATGCCTTCAGTCAACAGGCAGCACCAACTTGGCAGCCACATGAGGGAGCTGTCTTGAAGTGGCTCCTCCAGCTCCAGCCAAACCTATAAATGCCTTCAGCCCCAGCCTGCATAGACTTGAACCTCATACATGACGCTGAAACACAACTTCCAGCCAAGTTGCTCCTGAATTCCTAATCCACAGAAACCATGAGAGATAATAAAGTATTATTGCAGCTTAAGCCACTAAGATTTGGGCTGATTCGTTATGCAGCAATAGATAACTAATACACTAGAGTCATACAAAATGTACTAGAACTGTTTAGAGTGCTCATCTTAATGTTAATGTGAAAAATGTTTTGGCTGTAATGCATCACCAATGATGCTGTAATGCATCACCAAGCTATTGAAATTTATGAATAATATGTGTTCAGCCCAAAGTCTATCCAAAAGTATCCAAAGTTTCACAGAGGGAAGCAGAACTCAGGAAAATAAATGGATGCATATTAGATGTCAAACATGTGCTTATTGAGTTAAATTGAATTGAAATTGCAGACAGTTACAGATGAAACACTTTACATTGTCATCTCACACGTTTATCAAATGCTGAACTACTGACAACAGTACACTATGAGGAACGCTTCCATGGGTAAACTTAACCTAGTGGAATGTAAGTTTACCCAGCCACACCACGATGAAGGTGTGTAGCAAAGCTCTGCTAATAGGAATAGAAGCTTCTGGATGGCTGAAGCCCATGCACAGAGTTGCAGAAAGCTCAGCCCTGGTTCTGCCTGTGTTCATCAGTGGCCTGGCAGTCATCCTTCCCCTCGACCTCTGTTGCAGGGTTCTGTTTCTGTGACACTCACAATTGACCTTCACCTCAGTTAAGGCAGGTGAAGTTAATCCTATCTGCCACCATTTCCCTTGTCTAAGGCTTACAGTCTTGGGGCCAGGCTCATTTGAGGACACGTGGCCTGAACTGTCCTCAAGTGAGCCTCCTGGTCTGTCCCTCCTCAAACGGTGTTTCTTCAAGCTTCCTTTCCTCATTTCCCACTTCCCATATGGGAATGGAATACCTTTTTGCTTTCCCATCTGTCCCACTTCTTGCAGGAAAGAGTCCAGTTTGGAGCTTTTACCTGGGGATGAGCCATTGGCCTACACATCTGAGCCCTTGAAGCTCAGAAGTCACTCCTATAAAGAGACCTCCAGTGGCATCACCTACCATCTCATTGACCCTGGACACAAGCCAGATTCTTATTTTGCCCAAAGCATGGACCTTCATGTTGTGGTCTCTGAAGTAGTATTTTCTAATTATTCCAAAGTCCCCTTGGCCTCCTGTGAAGAGCATATTGCTGGCAGTAGCCTCCATTAGAATTTCTAGGTCCCCTTCCTTAGTCTGCTCCTCTAGGGTATGCTGTTCCTTCCTTTCTAACACTGACCACCAAATGCCAGACTGAGGATGGAATCCATGATTGAATGGGCACTTCTTTCATATTTAGTTAAAGTTAAAAACTTACCACAACTCAATTTTAATAGTCTAATCTTCAAATGTTAATAATTATAGCTTTTGCTCACTGGGCATTGATGAAGAGCCAGACATTGTGCCAAGAAGTTTACATACATGATCACATTTAATCCTGACAGTACCGTTCAGAGGTGTTTTTATCATTCTTGGGTCACAGAATAAGAAACTGAGACTCAGAGAAGTTAATTATTTAGCCCAAAGCCACACAGCCGTGGAGAACTTAGGTCTTTTTATTTTAGTGGCATCCCCACTTGGAAGTACATGGACACTTCCACTATCCTAATGCTGCAGCCATAGGCAGGGATATGCTCCTGAGGGAGCACCATGTACCAGCCTTGATTTTGTAGCTGAGGAAGCAGCAGAGCTCTAATCGCCAGCTCTTTGGCCCTTCCATTCTCATACACTCTGCTACTCTCTTTGTCTGTGAAATTCCATTTCTTACATGTGGACATGCATCTGTATTTCCCTCTCTGATTTGCAGAAAACCTCAAATGTTGGTATCATAAAGGGACTCAGAGTGGCTTCTTCACACCAGGATGCACAAGGATGTGGACACCTCATGTTTGTAAGGTGTCATCAGGACTTGGGGTGATGCCTGCTAGTGTTCTAGAATCAGGAGAAGGGATTTGGGGGCACTGCTATGCTAACTGTGAGCTCCCTTCCTATAATGAAGACAGGAAGCATCTGAAAAGGATATGAATACAACGTTCTATTTCTAGAGTTGTCCCTGGTGTGACCTAGCCAGAGAAAGCAGTTCCTATAAATGCCCTGATGCCCAGAAGGGTGAGTTCCTGCCCCACGCTCACTGGGGACCCACTCCCCACACCGGCTCTATTATTAACAACTACAGATCTATGCCAGAAAGTAAATACTATTCCCCAAAATGGGTCGGTTCTTTTTCTTTTGATCTCTTATTCTTCCCAAGGGGGACAAAACTGCAGATTTTCCCCCAGGAGGTGAGGAGGCCAGCATAGAGGCATGGTTGGCACATGCAGTATAGACTGGGAGCAGACTGCTGTTTCTGTGTGCCCTGGGAAAGACAGTGGACCCAGAGGAAGCCCCTGAAGCCATGGCCAAGGGAGCTGTGAAGTTATGCCTTGAGGCCAAAGCTGGCCTGGAGCTCTTCTGTGCAATTTGGCCCAGTTTTCTGGGGCTAGCTCTGGCTGACTTTTTCACTGAGACTGTCACTGCTTTGTCAGTTCTTGTTTAAAGGTCCCCTGGGTTATAAAATTGCCATTGTCTGTCTCAGGTCTCAGAGCACAAAAAGCTGTTGCAGCTGCATATTGTCCACCAAGACTATGAAATTGGAAAACATGCTGAGATTTGAAATTGCTTGGTTGAAAGTGAGACACTGGATAATCTCCTATCATGTGACCAGCATCACTGTGGGCCCCTGCCCGCTCCATTCCAGCTCCTTATCTTACTACAACTGGATCCCAGACCAGGTCCCTCATTTTGCCCTACCTCCCTCTCTCCTTAAACATTGGGAGGTGGTAAACCCAGGAGTTCTTGCAGCCAGAGAAGGTTTTTAAACCTTGAACCTACTTCAGCATCCCAAACCTTTGGTGAAGAGACAGACTTCCAGTCAAAGCAATAATCAGACTTTCCTGAGGCAGCACACATATTGGTTAAACACCCGGACTGAAGACTGGAGTGTGAGCAGAGTTCAAATCTTGGCTCTCCAGAGCCTCCTTACTCTGGAACTGGATCAAGTTACCAACCTCTCCCAGCCTCAGTTCCCTCCTCAACAATAAGAGGATGGTGATAGTAGCTGCATTACAAGGTGAAGGACCAAAGTTATAAGCTAGCACCGCCCCTGGTTCACAGTAGCCTCGGCTCACAGCTCCTAGAAAGCAGGGACTTTTGTCTCATGCCTCTTTTGTAAACCTTCCAGCACCTGCATGGTACTGAGAATGTATACAGCAGGAGCTGATGGAATAACTGTTGGACCAGCTGATAAATGGACAACTCAGAGTTGAAGCAAGTGAGTCTGGTAGGACATCGGTTGCCCTTTGGCAGTGACTTAGGCAATGGCCTATGTACTCAGTATGCCTGCCTCACAGGAGTCAAGGTCGAGGGTGTATGCAACACACCCAGGTTCAGTCAGCCATGAGGAATTGAGTGTAGCATTTGGGTGAGTATATTCAACAAGTTAGCTCCATTTTGCTTCATTTTCTTGTCTGGCCTTCAACAGAATCCTTAGAACAAGCTGACTGCTTTACTGCTCTTAGTTTCGTGCACTTACAGAGCCCATTTTTTCAGGGGGTGGCAAATTATCTACAAATACTGATTACCAGCTCTGCTCAGGAGAAAGAAGGAAAGGGTAGATAGCTCGCTTCTGTGGCAGGCTGGTAAGACAACAGCGGACATCACCGATGCATGCTCCCTGCCACATCATCCTCTCCCATACCACGTTCCTGTGCTCCCTTCCCCTTCTCTGACCAAGGCAGCATCTGGGCAAACTGCTCAGTGTGGATCACCACTGCCCAGGGACAGGATTTGGGAGTTGAAGGAGAGAGGAAAAAATATTCCTCAAAACTTGGAAATAAGAAATGACCACAGAGGACAGGAGGAGAGACAGGCCATCAGAAAACAGAGGAAGCAATTTGACAATGAGGTGAAAATTGCCACTGCCAATTCTCCCTGACACCCTGCGCTTTACTCATGGGCTCGAGGAAATCTGTCAGTGGCTCAGGAAAATGTCTGCAAGGAACTGGTAATAGTTTAGTAATGGCCTGGTGACTCGAAATGAGATGGAAGGCTGCAGCTGTGCAGGGGGAGATCTCGCCTGTTTTTAACCCAAGGTGATGAGATGTGGAAACAGTCCTCTTCCCCAGCTCTGCTCCTCTAGAGGCTGAGCACATCAGCCCAGAGAAGCCACAGCATCAGAGGGAATGTGGCTCACTACTCGGATCAAATCAGGGTTTTTAAAAGACACTGGTTGTGAGGGTGCATGTGTGTGTTTGGATGTGGGGTGCATGGTTTTCCTACAGCTGTTTTAATGAATGTGCCTTCCCTTCTTGAGGCCCTCCTCCTCTCTCTAGCATATCTCTACTTTGTGGTAAATGGGTTTTGATTCTAAAGCAAATTGACCTTGAAATAAGTTCCAGGATCTGAGTTCTTACACCCCAGATGCTGGTTTTGGAATGCAGACTGCTCATTCAGCAGATAACCAGCTCCATCATATGAATCTGGAGGGGGAGCGCCACATCGTGTCAGCCTTGTAGGCAAATTTAGAGCTCTGTGGCTGAATGCTCTGCAGGGAGTGCCCAGATATCTCAGGTGTGTGGCAGAAGGTAGTGTTGCCTTGGTTGTCCTTTTTGATTGTTTATGTGTGTGTGTGGGTGGGGGGGGTTAATTGAGGATGTGCTTGTATTTAGGAATTATGGTGAGTAGTAGGGGATCAGGGACTGCAAGAATCTAGGGCTCCAGGGCTACAAATCTCCGATCACAAATCTGTCATGTGACAAGGGAACAGAGTACCCTTCATGGAAAGAAAGTGTATGTTACGTGCATACACATGTGTCCACATGGAACCCAAAATTTATATCATGGATATGTTTATGAGGGTTACCTTAGTCTCAGTTTTGCTGAGGCACTGACACTTCTTTGTCTTAACATGTCTTTTGTATCAATAAGATATCAGTGTTATTCTACTAAGATTGTGAGGTAGGGGTTTTGATATAACAGAGTCAGAGCCAGCAAATATTTATTGAGCATCCACCATGTGACTGTTAATGGAGCCACGATGTTGAAAGTGAACTCATGAGCAGAGCAGAATTATATGGAACTTGCTGCTTGTGCCCAGTGTACCATACTCAAGGCTGCTCTCTGAGTATTACACAGTACAGGTGCCGGGTCTAATTTAAAGGTGATTTTCGATTTTCATTGTTTTAATGTGTCTTAGTGCTACATTGTTCGTGAACTGAACTGGCAATATCGGGGCTCATGTCACCAGAGCTCAGATGCTCTCCACCCATTATCAGCTTCCACTATACAGACTATTGTTGAAACCAAGCTCTTTGCCCCAGGGGTTTTTGCTGTTGTTGAAGCTGAAGTAATGAAACAGATCACTGCAAAGACAACCAGATGTCTTTTATAGATTAGAGAGGTGAATCTAGACCAGAAGACAGATTATAGGGGGGTTGGGGGGGGGGTCGGCACAGAGTTAGTTATCCAGTGTGCCATCTGACCTTCAAAGGGAGTGATGGAACCATCTTAGAAGACATAGAGAGTTGTCAATTCAGCCTCTCTGGGTCAGAGCCTGCTCCTCTGGTATGGCCCAGGACCAGCTTTTGGATGAGAGCTGGGCAGAGAAATAGGTAGGGAGCCAGTGCCAAAACAGCAATCCCAGAAAGGCTTGAAGCTGCTCATTTGCATGCTGTTCACTTTTTTTCCAGTAAGGGAGACCTTTGGGAGTGATTTTTATAGAAGAAGTGGTTAGGTATAACTCTGGTTACAGTAGAAATTCAGCAGATCCAAGACCTCAAAAGTCCCCCAGAGGTTACTTAGTGCAACCCCTTGCCCTAAGCAGGTCTGTGCCTACAACCATTCCAGAACAATGGTGTTTCATTTTAAATATTTCTCAGAAAGGATATTTCATATACTCCCTAATGCACTGGTACCAAAACAAAGCCTAGCATAAAAAGAACCAAATTTTTTCTGGACTATGGCCAAGTGAAATCCAAGATGGATACAGATGTTTCAAAAGCAGTCAGTTAGTCAGCAGATGTGCCAATATACCTCTTCTCTGTGCCCTCTGGTGACATGCTTTCCAAATTAAATTAGTTTGATATTGCTCGGGGCTTCTATTTGACTCTGATTCTTTCTAGTGGGAGCAACATTTTTAGTTCAAAGAAGAGAGGTGGTCAGAAGTCTTTGCTCCTTATAATATCAGAGTGTGGACCTGATTTTAGCTTTCCTGATGTTCTAATGAGACAAGGAAACCAGAATTTAACTGATAGTTATTAACATACCATCACTGACTTGCATTTTAGCAAGTTCAGGGATAAGTGAATATCAAAAACAAAACAAAACAATATGCTCTGGAAACAGATGGCTTAGAACATCTTCCATGAATGGATATAAGGAAAATTGTTCTAATGAGCAAGAAGTTAAGTGTGTATATGGTTGCCCATACATATTAGCCACCAAATATGTGTGCTATCAATGCAAGATGGTATTCCTAATGAGGTGTTAGTGGTGACATGGAAGAAATAATTATCTGGAATGTTTTCAGTGCATATGAGGAGAGATCCCATAGGACAGAAATATTGCAGATAAAAAATACGCTTAGAATAGAAGAATTGATGCCAAGCTAAAGAGGTATGCAAAAAGGAGAAGGAGAAGGAAGGAGGATATTAAGAGTATTCCCCTTGGAGAGAGTGGTGTAGGTGGAGCTTCTGAGATACATATGAAATGAACTCAAAAGAGAATGCACTGCCATACATCTCTGATGAACAGAAATGTTTGGCAGTGATTGGTACTACAATACCCCAACAAAAAATGGAGGTGATGAAATGGAGGCCTGACATGGTTATTTAAGAAGTTGTTTTGTTTTGTTTTTTCTTTAGGTGATAAACTAATGTGGATAGGAAACCAAGATTTACCAATTCCACAACTACTCCCATTCTGGTTTTATATTAAAACACTTGACACAGAAGGAGGAACCTGAAAGATAATATATCTCTAGTAATATTGAAGACTGGGGCAAAAAGTCACAGTGGGAGCTCAGATGATGTTTTCATTTTTTCTAGCACTTCAAGGTCAGAAATAAGGTGAAGAAATGACAAAATAAAAAGTTGTTATGTACTTAGTACTGCAACATAGGATTTTGTCTCTGGAACCCATAGTTTACCAGACTAACAAGGTGAGTAGTTAGCAATAGACAGATGCCCATGAAGGAGGGAAGAAAGAACATGTTTGGCCAGATGGTCAAGAAGATCATAGAGCAAAATTTGTGGAAAAAGGAAAAAAAAATGCCTGGATAAAACTGTAACACTAGACCTTATGGAGGACAGCAGGTGTGATATAGAAAGAGATATAGATGAAGTGTCCAGGAAAACAGTACAGAATTATACAAAAATAATATTTCTACCTCAAATATCGATATACTAAAGCACAGAATATTGGTAGTAAATAAAGGTAACATGAAGTTTTACCCAAGGAGGTAAATTCTATGACTGCAAGTTTAACCTCAGAAAGATTAGTTAAAATGAAGTTTTCTTTACATATGTTTTCTCTTTCTCTTTCTCACCCCCCCCATTCCACTCTTCATGTCCACTCCTAAAACCCTTTCAAATCATTTTATTACTAAAGTCCATGTGCACTACTGAAACCCATCATCTTCAAAAAGCTATTACTGGTTTTCCTGTTTATACCCCTTTGCACAAACATCCTTCTGATTCACTACTCACCAGAGTTATCCTTTTAACACATAAATCAGATCAGGTAACTCCAAGTTTATAATCTCCTAGCAGTTTCTCATCTCATGTAGAATACAGTTCAAATGACCTAAAGTAGTTGACAAGGCTTTCATGATCCAGCCCCTGACTTTTCCTCAGCCTCCTGTCCTGTCACTCTCCCTTACTCAACCCCTCACATGAGACTTCTCATTGTTCATCAAACCCACCAAGCATGCACCTGACTCAGGGCCTTAGCACTTACAGTTCCCTCTGCCTGAAATGCTCTCATCCTAGAAATTCCCATGGATTGTTCAATAACCTCACTCAAGTCTATGCACATGTGCTGCCTCCCAATATAACACATCCTCTACCACCAGCCCTACTCTGTCCCTTTTCATAGCACATTGCCAACTGACTTTAGATCACATATTTGTTTATGACATATTATCTGTCTCCTAGACTAAGATGTAATTTCTGTGATAAAGCCAATTTGGTCTGCTGCTCTACTATATAACTTCACTACCTAAAAGAATACCTGGCACATGGTAGATGTTCAATAATTATTTTGGAAATGAATTAACTGATGGATCATAAGTAGAACTGTGCTAACCAATAATAGCAGTAACTAACAATAATTAGATGTTTCCAGAATACAGAACTCCATAATGAGTATGATGCAAGAATACAAAAGACTTAAATGATGTGAAATTTGAGAGAATGAAGGGAACCAGAGCTGATTGAGTCCACTCCCAAGTTATTAGAACCCCAAAATGTAATTTATTAATGTTCAAATAACCAGTAAGTGGTGGTCTGGACCTAAATTATGATCTAGAACTATAGTCTGGACCCATATTCACTGACCAGAGTTTTGCCTGTTTACACTATACGGTAAGCTCTTTGTCCTTTAAAAAATGATGCAATTGGGAAGACCAGATATATTAATTTGAAAATAACTTGGGAACACCTGAAAGTACAACAGTATATGGGTGACCAGAAGATGAAACAGGGCAGGGAGGAGAGATGTTCATTGGACACCACTGAGAGGAGCTTTGTGGGTGCCTGAGGGACAGTCATGGGAAAATGCAAGGGAGAGGGGCTGTCTGTCCCTAAATGCAGACCACAGATCAAGAGTCACCCCCATAGAAAAGAGAGCTACAGACAGACACTGGAAGGACTGTTTCCATTTGTGGCTCTGTGAGACATACAACCTATATTTGGGGGCCTAAAGAGCAAATAGAATCAGGGGAAAATGTCCTTCCCATCTCTCACTGAAGGCATGAGAAATAGCACATTAGCCAGGAAAGTAGGACATCATGACTGTGGGCATGGCAGATGTCATGTCTCAGCCGTCTGTAGGCAAAGTAACAAAGGCCAGGGGTGAGGACAGGAGGGGACCCCTCCTAGGAATCCATACCAATCAATGGGGAGGATGTGACTGGAAATGAAGTCCCTGTAGCTGTGGAAGAAGGGTAAAAAGCCAGCAAATTTTACCTGTTAAAAATAATGTGACCTCTTAGGTACCACAAGCTGGTAAGCACAGGGGAAAGATGATAGAATGAAAATAAGTGAAGGTGTGTTTTATTTATGTCATAGTTCATGTAATATCAGATAAACAAGTCTGAAAGCTGAGACTCAGACCCCCAGTGCATGACCATGCTGTCATCAACTGCATTGCACAGGGACAGCCGTTCATTTGTATGCTCCATGTAGCCTAGGATTCAACAACATTTCTGGAAAAAATGAACAAATAATTTATTTCTTGCTTGAAAAGTTAATTCATTTATATTAATATTTTGTTTATTACCTCTAAGTTGACCAGATTATTAAATTATCCATTATTTGGTAGCCAAAATTTTGCTGCACAAACAGAATACAAATTGATTGTATATATTCTGTGACAACACAGTTAACAAAGCACTAAAGATAAAAAAGAGGGAAATGGGGCCTAAATTGGTGTCAGGTCTGCTTCAAGGCCCCTACTCTTTTTGTGGCATTTGGCAGCAGACAGGATGAGAAGGTAAGGTGTCCTGACTTCCCCCTAGGAAATCCATACCCCAGTAACTCACTGGCAGTCCTCTGTATGTGGCCCTTTTCACTGGTGAGCCAAGAAACCTAATGGGCTCTCTGGTAGCCGTCAGTCAGCTGGCATTCATCTATTAAAATTGTATTTTTGTGTTTGTCACTAAAACACTGGTTGCCTCCTATCTAGGTGCTTTTTTTGGTACATTGGGCTTCAAGTGGTAGTTCTACAGAATAAAAAGAGAAATATATATATAGAGAGAGACAGAGGGAAATAAAGGGTAATGGCTCTGAAAAAACAACTTTATCTCAGACAGTCAGAAAACTCATGGGGTACCTACGTGGCTCGTCGATTAATCGTCTGACTTTGGCTCGGGTCATGATCTCGCAGTTGGTGAGTTTGAGACTCGCATCAGGCTCTGTGCTGACAGCTCAGAGCCTGGAGCCTGCTTCGGGTTCTGTGTCTCTTTCTCTCTCTGCCCCTCCCCCATTTGTTCTCTCTCTCTCTCTCTCTCTCTCTCTCTCTCTCTCTCTCTCAAAAATAAACGTTAAGAAAATAAAAGAAAACTCACATGCTTCATATACCCCCAGCATTGGATAGGTAGAGCCCCGTGAGTACCCACTTATCCCTCTAACTGGAATTGGACTTTGTAAATTCCTTCCAGATGAGCCCACCAGGTAGTGGAGAGCCCCAGGTAAGTAGTGGTGTGGGCAAAGTGGAAAGAGTATGAAGCTCACAATCAAAAGATGGAAGTTGAGCCCCAATTCTACCACGTGATCACTGGGTGGCCTTGGGAAAGTCACTTCACCTCTCTGAGCTCAGCTCCTTGAGTGTGGATAGCAATATTACCCCTCAAGACTCACTTGAGAATCAAATAAAAATATAGGTAAAAATACAGACTTTGCAGCCATATACAAATACTGGTTGTCATGAAAATGAGAGCCCTTTGGTTGTTCAATAACTAAAAGCTAAAGCCTAAGATGGACACCATGCTGTACACCAAATTCTGTTTTATACCAAGTCATGTTTGAGAGTCCAAGTACTTCCATTTTAAAATTCCATCTTCTACTGTTTGCATATTTAAATGAAAATTCATTTGGATGGCAGCATGCTTGCAGCGAGACAGCAGTAGCTAAATAAACAAATAATCAGCAATGGTCTAGGCCTTGATACAGATGAAAATGCAGAGCACCTGCAGTGCGACCAGCCTGTGAGTGATCAGAGCTGATGGTCCTCATGCTCCAGCATGTCACCCTCTGGGCCGGGCCACTCTCCCTCCTGTGGAAGAAAGAACACTGCACAATTAAGCACCTAATGTGTATGTAGGGAGTGGGGAGGAGTTGGCTGTGTTTGGTTGTTTAACTTATCCTTTCTCTGTCCTGCTTTTCTTCTGCTGTCAGCCAGGGAAAACCCTCGGGACTGCCCTACATTTGGAGGGCACAAAATGGAGGGCATGCCCTAGACGTTCAGAATTGGAGTCCCCATATCAAATCTTATCCAACAAAAGCAGGTGCTTTCACAAAGGTAGCTAAAGACTCTTAAATTTTTCTGTGAAAAGAGCTGGTGGGCAAATACGTCGGGATGTATTTGCTCCTGTCTTTCCTTGGGGCATCTTGTGCCATGCAGGAGGCCAAGCCCTTCCATTTGTGCTTGTGGATGGCAGGACTCAGATTCCATTTTCCCAGCTTAGTGGGACAATTTTCTGGCAGGTACCATAGAAAGGTCTGATCTGGGTACCCTGGTTGCTTTTTAAAAACCATCTCCCCTGACAAATCTTCTAGTGGCAGCATGCGCAATAGCCCTGTAGTTAGAATACCACTGTTCAGCTCTGTGATTTCGGCCCCATTGCTTTAGTGTTCTCATCTATAAAGTAAAGCCAGTGCTAGTCACCTCACAGAGCAGTTCTGAGGATTAAACGTAGTAGCTCAAGCACAGAGCTAAGATGGTGTCCATCCCCTTGCAAACTATGAACATCACAGGCAGTCTCCCCTGGCTGCTCCACTACCCTTAGCTACTCTTCCCCAAATTGCCCCCAGGCCATTATTGTCCACTTGGACCATTTGTGAGCTATTTGTATTATTTGCTATTTCATAAGTGCCTGCCTTTGAAGTAGGAATTAGGTCCACATATACTTTTTTTACCACTTGTAGCACTTAGCATTTTGCTGAGCATGGGGTAGATAGTTAAGGAATGATTGATATGTTAACAGAAGTCTGTTTTGCTTCAGGAACAATGTAATAGTGAAGTCCGACATCCACCCATGCTAATCAGGAACTACTCCATGGACTATGCAGAGGGCAAGCCACTCTTTCTTTGGCTTATATTTCAGTTTGCTGTATGCATTCATTCATTCTCTCACTAAACATACCTCCCATGCCTACTGAATGCCAGGAATGTGGGAAGTGGTGATGAAGAGCAAGGCAGCCAAGGTTTCTAGCTTTGCTGGGCTTCAGTCATCGATCTGACTGAAGTAGTTGCTCCTTTGAAAAAGAAACTATCCATGATTCAAAGTGCAGAGAGATCTCCATAACCTGAAAAGCTTAATGGCATGTAAATAATAATGTGCACCTTATTATGCTTACCTGTCATCCACGTGGAAATAGAGTTACCAAATCAGATGCTCTCTACTACCTGTTGAGCTTATTTAATCTCTTACACAGAAAGCAACCAGGTGAAGAAACCATCTCATTTAAAAAAATACTTATGTTCTATTTTAAGTGGTAAACATTTATATTCCTTGAAGATGAATATAGCTCTTCAAAAGCATATGGCTACATCAGAGTCCAAGATGCAGCAGTGGTTGGTCACTCTGGTAAGGTCCACCCCTGGTGGGCCATGGGGAGTCCCATGTGTAGGGGGAGTGACTTTCTCATTCCATTTCTATAACTGGCAGGGGAAGGAACAGAAATGCTCAGGAGTCAGACTTAACAAAATGCATGGAGGGCAGCACAGTTTCTTCCTGGGATTCATAGAAATTAGTCCTATGGAGACTTTTCCTAGGAAAAGAGAGAGAGAAGTGCAGTTGGATGGGGGTGGGGGGGAGGAAGAAAGGAAGGAAGGAAGGAAGGAAGCAAGGAAGCAAGGAAGGAAGGAAAGGAGTCAGGCAGGCCAGTGTCACATACATTTTTTAAATTGCTTTTGGGTTTGACACACACAAAGCCAAGTTCACAAAATGTAGCCTCAATGAAGTGTCACAAACTAAACACATCCAAATAGTCAGTGCTCAGCCAAAGGAACAGAACTGTCTGCAGTCACAACTACACTCCCCCACAAGTTTATCTCCAGCCTGAATCCAGCCCCTTAAGGATGTATACCTACTTTTCAACTCACATGATGGGATCCTACAGAACATTCCCTTTGTGGCTGCCTTCTTCTGTTCAACATTGTGTTGTGAGATTCATTTACACTGTTGCCTATATTTTTGGTTGCTACTCTCAGTGCTGTGTAGTACTCCACTGTATGAATGTGTTAATTACTATACCAAAGTTTATAGAAGAGGAAAAGTTTTAACACTTCAAACATGTATAGCAGATAGTAGTAAGAAAGATATCTAATTGTACCAAGGCATTTATACTTCTTCAAATAATTCTTTCAGCAAATAGTAGTGACTGCAGTACTAATAATGAGTAATACTACAAAATGGGCATGAATAATTATTACAACTGCTAAGCCTTGGCTGTTTGGTAGAGTTCTATTTCATTACCAAAATGAGTAGGGAAATGTATGAAAAACATGTTAGCTGTCAAATCAATGCTATAGGACATTTGGATATTCATCCAAAAGGTGGCAGTTTGCAGTGTCCAGTTGTAGGCAAAGTATTCACCAACAAGAAACACTCTTTAAAATGCTGGTTTTGAGGGGCACCTGGGTGGTTCAGGTGGTTAAGCATGAGTCTTGACTTCATCTCAGGTCGTGATCTCACAGTTCATGGGTTGGAGCCCTGCATCAGGCTCTGCGCTGACACTGTGGAGCATGCTTGGGATTCCCTGTCTCTCCCTCTCTCTCTGCCCCTCCCCCACTGGCCCTTGAACTCTCTCTCTCTCAAAATCAATAAGTAAACTTAAAAAATAATAAAAATGCTGTTTTTGAAACTTCTCACGTATAGAAAGACAGCAAACATTGCAAAACAGGAGGTGATGAGCAGAGAGGGAAAAGAGTAGGCAGGAATCCAGAGACAACCTGACACTCATTTAAATGTTCAGGATTCAGGATAGAATCAGAATCAGTGGAGGGGCAAAGGTGCCTCGTCAGTCTACACTCATTCCCCACCTGTGACCTAGCAATCGCCTTCTTATGTGACCCAGCTCTCCTCACGGAAACAATTTTCATCCTCGGCACCTTAGTTTGCTGAGAAAGCACAAATAAATAGCCCTGCTCTCCTTCCCCACATGTCATCCTCCACCTGCCTCTGCCCAGGGAAACCACCTTATGAATTACAGCTGCTTGGGCCAAGGCTCTGAGGAATCTGGGCTTATCTCCTCCCCTGCACCCAGTGATAAGATAATGAGATGCAAGGCTCTGGTGTGTTTGACAAGCTGGTGGCTCCAGCAGGCGAGTGGAGAGGCTCAGGGGCTGGGATTGGAGATTAATTAATGCTAAAAGACACAGTTTGATGTGGCAATGAAATTTCGATTATAATAATCTCTAATTATCTTGTACCACGAGCGCCCTGACTCTCGCAGGTGTTTCTTCGTGGTTGGAAATTGCTATTTGTGCATGAAGTAAAGCAGACTGCATGGGGGTGGGGGTGGGGATGGAAGAGGATATACACAGTTCCTCTTGGAAGCAAGGGAGTGTATGGAAGTGCCCCTTTGAGGAAAGGGCAACATTTGAGGAAAGTGAACTTGGTATTGTTTTATAAGAAGCGTAACCAAGGCAAGGTGAAGGAAATGTGATGGAGGAGCCACACTGAACCAGAATCCTTGTCTCTTGGCAAAGACACCTTTTGCTAGACTTTGCCTCCTCTATGACTATTGGAGAAAAAGCCCCCTTGTGGAGCACAAATTAAGTCTCATCTTTCCAGGTACTATCAGAAGTCTTTTTCATAATAACAATTTCACCTTGGGAAAGAAATGCAAGTCCTAATGAGTTAGTGCTTGGACAAAGGAAATCTAACCTCCACAGGAGAGAACAAGAATCCTGTATTCCCAGGGCAGACAGCTTTTGCCCTAAATCCCCTGAAGCCCAAACATCCATGACAATAGCCAGTACTTGCCAAGGAAATGTGAGCTATTAGAGACTGTGAAGCTTTGATTCTGCTTCCAGATTAGTTGGAAAGCTTGAAGAACTCATCCAGCCAGGTGTGGGAATTGACAAAACTTACCTTCAGGAAGAACATGATGGCAGTACAGAAAGAGGAGGCAAAAATCTCTCACCCCCAACACACCTGAAATCAGCACAACATTACAAGAAAATCATCTAACTTAACTCATGGATTCCTCCCTAGGTGGCCCTGTCCACATCTAAGCTGCAGCTCAGGGAGCCATAGCATCATTGGCCATACATAACAAAGTATTGTTTTAGACCTTGTCCACACAAGAGCAGTGCGGATGTGAACAAGTTACTTAACATCTCTAAATCTGTTTTCTCATTTGCAAATTGCAGGGAATGATAGTTGTTAACATTTCACAAAGAGTATTTTAATGTAATAATGTGTTTGGCACAGGGTTTGGCATGCAATAAATGCTCAATAAACACGGCTATTACCAATAATATTTTAAACATTCATGGGCCTTTGGCCCAAGTACATAGATATTTGAAAAGCTTTTAGGTAGAATCACGAGTGTGTGTGTGTGTGTGTGTGTGTGTGTGTGTATTAGAACTAACTGCTCATCAGTTTTATTTGGGGCATGTCTGGTGGCCAAGAGTCAGACACCCAAATGATACTCACGTCTATCATCCTCATGCTCAATACCAATTATCCTGCTCTCTAAGGAAATTATTGCCTCTGTCTGAATCTCATTATGTGTCAGAAGCATTGCTAGTCCATCCAGACCAAGTGCTACCTGAGTTGAAGACTGGAGAAGGGCACCTTTCTCACTGGAGACATAAAAACAAAAGGGCAGACTGAAGTATTGTCAAAGTTTATAAAAATAAAAAGGGGACACTGAGGAATGCCCTTAGCACAGAGGCACATGTCCAGTAGGAATGATGAACCAGGTACCTAAGAACTAGGGATATGAGACAAAGGTGAACAGAGTAAAGAGGATGGACATAGGTCCTGCAAAGAGGCAATCAGTGGACTCATTTGGTGGGCATCTTGTGAATGGTGTGTGGGTGTCAGGGACCAGGTCAAAGGGCTATAGGCAGAGCTATAGGCAGCTATAGGCAGAGCACCCAGCCTGTTACTAAGCTCTCTGCTAGGCTCATGGGTCAGAAGTACAGACATCATGAGCAGTGCCCTTGTAAAGCTTGTTACCGAGAGTTTGGGGAATTTTCCCCTCATCCTTTTAAATGAAGATGACAGAGGTCTTCCCAGGGACTTAATAACAGATTCAATGAAGAGTAAAGCCGTGTGGCTGCAAATACATTTAAGAATTTTTTTCTTTTTATCTTTAAACCAGCACAGAATGCCTAAGTCATTTCATATAAAGCTCTCTCGGTCTGATCATTGCTAGTCATGCTGGAATGGAGCCCAGTTTCAACCTAAGCCTGTGGAAGTTCTATCATTTCCTGCCCTCCATCCTCCAGGTTGGCATGGCTGTCCAGCCTTGGAAATGGTTTAATATAATGGACAAGTTATGCATCCTAACCTGAGGGACACCTGCTCTCTGAGCAGAGTTCTGAAAACAAGCAGCTCTATGATGAGGAAGTGTGCCGACGTGGATATCCATACATTGAATAATTGGCTGGCTGGGGAGAATAGGACACTCTGTTGCCTCTTGCTCACACTTATCTGCTTAAAATTGCTTCTACTGATGGAAGCCCCAGGAAGAAAGCAGCTCACTTACAAGAAACACCCTGGAGGATGCACGGATACATGCACACAATCTTGAAATGGGAGTATTTACATTTGGTTGGTTCGGCTGAACAGAGGATAGAACCTCATTTGTATTCCATTAGACTCACAATCTGTGCAAGAATAAAGGATCCACATTTGTATTTTGCTAAAGGAGGTTTATCAGTTAGGGCTAGGTTTAGGTGCAAGTAATAGAAACCTGAAAAACTATGGCTTAAATAATATTTTGCATATGTAAAATTCTAAAGATAGGCAGCCCAGTCTTGGTGGCTCTGTCGTCACACATGGCCAGTACTCCTCCGCAGCATTCTTAGTGTGATGCATGGCTTCATGTTCATCAGAAGTCCAGCCAACACATCATATGCCTTCCAAGCAGAACAAAGGGAATAAGGAAGGTCAAAGAGCATAAAACAACTATGTTTTAGGACAATTTCTGGAAGCTCCCACCCAACCTCTTGCTGGCTAGAACTTAATCACATGGTTACATCTAACTGCAAAGGAGTTTGGACCACACACTCCACTAAAATTTAGAGATTTTATAACAGTAATAATGGATATTGGGATAGAAAGTTAGCACTGTCTACTTTGGATCAGGAGAAATCTTTTATATTTATTGCCCAAAGACCTGATTTTCCCAAAAGGAGATGCTTCTCAAATATTTTTTTCTCTCTTCCAAGCCCCAACTTAATCTCTTGTGATTAATCTTAGCTACAAAGATTAAGTCCTTTTAAATTGAATCTAGGAGAAAATCTTGGAAGTTTTCAGGTCTTCTTGATCCTTCTAAGTTCTTGGTGTTACCTTTTGCCATACTTTGCCTGAGTTGGATACAAATCTGTGTAGTGAGAGTTTACCAGTCCTGATGATAAGTTTCACAAATGGCACTCTCATTCCTTAGTATTAATCTTCCCTTCATAGACCATACAGCCTACTAATGGAAACGAGATCTATAGCCAGAGAACAAGTCAAGACTTGAGAACTCTTAATGTATGACCCAGTCAAGATCCAACAGACAACTTTAGAAGCCTAGGTATTCTCTTTGTTATGTCCCCCCTGGGTCACATCATGATAATCACCTTCTGCACTGGGATCTCTTGGAGGTTAATTAGTTATCTGTATTGCAGGTTGAGTCTTTTATTGAATATTTTTTTCTCCTTATCTCTGGCACATTATAAGAAATTTTAACTAGGGTTTGTTAGGGATTTAGAATTTTTCCTCTCAAAATCTAATACTTAATGCTATCTTTGTGATATTATCCTTCAGAGTAAGGGAATCAGTTTGGGTGAAAAGAAATTAAAAGTAAAGCCATGCTTATAGAAACCAAAAGATTTCTCCAGTTTTTATGATCTTAATCTGGTCCACAATAGGAAAACTGCTTTTCAATATTCTCTAGGAAACCCTGTTCTACAGGTCAGAGAGAAATCAATAATTAAGTACAGTATAGTGGTAAGTAACCCAGGGATGCATTTAGAAATATATGGATTTTAGTAGGGCTTTGTCCCCTGCTAAAATTTTACTTAGCCTTTCTGATTTTTAGATCTGTCACCAGTTAAGTGACCATAATAACACATACTGTGGGGCATGGTGAAAAGTTTATGTATCAGACAGTGTATAAAGCATGCTTAGCTTTCTAAGTGTTCAATAAAAGTGTATGTGTAATAAGTGAACATACTGCCTAAAGTCCCCACACAGAGGAAACCATCCAAACTACAGAAAGTACCCAAACTGATAAAATTTTCCATCAGTATAACTTCTCAATTTCAGTCTGTTTCCTGTCTATGTGATTGCTAGATATTTTCAAGCCAAGATGGATTTTTAAATCACAATGCATATTGTTTTCTAGAAGTTCCCTCTAATGTGTGTAAAAGAGATTAAAACCATTAAGAGATTGGAGTACTTTTTTTAAACTACATGTTTTCACTATAGACAGTAGCAGTTGACTCACAACCAGAAAGGATGTGGAAATAAGCACTGTAATGCTATCACTTTCCCCTTAATTAAGTCATTATTTCCCATTGTCATTCACTTTTGTTACTGCCATTTTCATCATTGTTTGGTCCTAATTATAAATTTAAATGCATTAAAGTTGCACAGCCAAGGAGCCTTTTACCTTTCCTCCATTTTGATTGGTTCATGAATTTTTACATGTTTGAGAAAGTCTGCTTTGTGCCTTTTAAAGCAAGTCAACTGCCACGATATTTTGTGGTCACATTTTACTTCCCTCAAATTTTGGTAGACACTGTCATCACATCATCCAGCATTGAATGTTACCTTGAAGAATAAGCTTGTACATACTTATTTAATTTTGTTCTAGTGGCTCTTTTTTCCCCCTAGATGCCAGAGAATTCATACTTTATCCTCAGTGTTCTATCATGTGGCAAGAATATATTTCAGCACCAATCATTTTGAAACAATTTTTCCAGGAACATGCACTGCCCCTTTGATCCACAGACTCAGTTATTCCTTAATTTCAAAGCCATTCTCCCAACCTTTGTACTTGAATATTATTTTAAGTGTATTCATTAGGGCTTCTGGTCCAGGGAAGCCACTTTTTCTTCTGTTTGATTCCCTCCATAGTCTATCTCCTCTTTAATTTCTTTGGTTACTTTGACTTCTTTCCCAGCATTTGCTGAGAGTACCTCAAGTCTTTCCTTTATGCCACTAACTGAACTGGCCACCGCATCCCCTCTTTTATTACTGACTGATTAGTCCTAGAACGATTCTCAATTTGGGCCTTAGACCCATAGTCCTCTTTTCTTATCTCAGTCTATCATTTTTCAATCTTTTTTTTAATTCTTATTTTATTTTGCACTCGTGTTCTTATTAAGTCATTGTATGAAACAAAGCACTCTTGGAGGATATTCTTAGGCATTTAAGCCAGAATTTCTTCCAAAAAGAGTTTTTCATTGACACCTGCAAGCAAGGTTCCTTTCTTTAGTTCCAATTTGTTCTTTTTCCTTTTTTCTGTGATATATTTGCAGCGTTGCCTTGGTGCTTTCTTTCATCTTGATTATTCTTGGGCATCTTTGTTCAGACCACCTATTTGTTCTGATAATTCTCTTCTCACTGCATCCCAAACCTGTTCCAGGAGCCAGAGGTTTGGTATTCTGTTCCACTTTTACCATAGCTTAAGGGCCCAAAAAGGGGGACAGGTCAAATGAGTCTGTTTGAAGTATTTCTTAATAATTGGGCTCTGATTTATCTGCTCATATTTTGTTAGATGTACACTTCCAAGGGGACTATCCTGAACTTCAGAGTATTTCACTTTGCAACTCTGAAGACTTCACTTCAGTCAGCAGGAAGCCAATCCTCTTTGAGAGGTTATTCTGTTTCTTCTTCACCCATTTTACCACTGTCTTCTGTCCCATGGACTTCAAACAGAACTTAATATGGGATGCATTGTATTGAAAGTGAGGCCCAACATAAGTGATTCTTGTGACTTGATTCAGTCCCTGAAACTCAAACTTTTTTTATACATCTGTTCATATTGTCCTATCTTCCAAACTTAAAAAAAAAAGAGAGAGAGACAGAGAGTTCAGGTTTGTCGCATAGTTTCACACACACAACAAAAACACACAAAAAGCCATGCCATTTAGAAGAGGAAACAGCTGGACATAAAATCTGTTTTGGTCTTCTTAATGAATTAGAACTTCTACCATGGAGAACAATTTCAAAATCTTGAAGGGAGGGGTTCTGTTCTTTATGCTATGTTATTATGTTCAGCCAACAATGTACATTAGGGGTAGAAAGAGAAAATGAGATAGCTCAAAGTCATGTATATCCAAAGCTGCCCACCTCTGTCTCCTCAAGGCATCTCACCCCCTTGTGAGCTGTTTTGAGTTGCAGAACTCTTTTCAAATGAGCTTGGAGCACACTGGGTAAAAAGGAATGGTTGGTAAATTCTATTTCACTTCACCAGTGAGCTGAAAAAGCACTGGATAATATGTTATGAGTTGTAGATCTGTTTGATTGCATTGTTGCAAAGTGGGAATTGTTTTGCAACATAGATTCTTAATCACTGAGGCATCTATGATTGAATGCGTCGAAAATTGGCTGAAATTGAAAGTTAACTATACTGCAGACGGCTTATTCTGGTGTATAATTGAAAATAAATTCTAATAACTCTTCTCGAAAGAGCTGCTCAGAGGAAATTTCAAGCCCCCAGAATAAAAGTGCTTTCTCAAAGAGACTCCTCCTCTGCATAATGGAGTAATGTAAACAAAGCCTAACCTAGTTTTTCTGTGATTTGAATGCACTGACCAAAAAAAAAAAAAATTGATACTAAACACCTGTAAATTTATTTCGTAATGTGCTCCCCAAGCCTTTGTGCCGGAGAGGTCTTGTCACTTCTCTTTGAAGTCACTTTAGGATCATTTTACGCAAAGACAGAAAAAAAAAAAAGCCATGAACTTTTGTAATCAAACAGCGTTGAGTTTGAATCATTGCTCTGGCCCTCACTAACTTAGTGACATTGGCAATTCATTTTTTTTCCCCAAGATTCAGTTTCAATCTCTGTAAAACAAGCTTGTAATATAATCTAATTTTCCTTGTTTCGTATAGCTGTTGTAAATATAAGAAATAATATATCTGCATGAACAGTACCTTGTATGTAGTTGTCACTCAACACACTAGAAATTATATATGGATATGTTTGTGTGTGTATGTACATATATGTGTGTGTGTGTGTGTGTGTGTGTGTGTGTGTGTGTGTGTATGAAGTCTAGGTAGTCATTCATATATTCATATTTTGCTCAAATATTTGCCCAATTCGGCACAACCACAGGCAGGGACCAAGTAGGAGAATGAAGAGAAGACACCTATCCCAACCTAGGAAGATAAGTTTATTGCTCTGGTCTTGGATCCAAAAGTATCAGAGCTGTAATCCTGCCTTGGATATTAACCTGTTTAAATCTCATTTTTTCCATCTGTAAAAGTGAATAACTTTATATATTTTATTAGGTTGTGGTAAATAAAATAATGTACAGTGTCTGTCATACATGAGGTATTTTTTTTATTTATTTATTTAAATTCAAGTTAGTTAACATACAGTGAAGTCTTGGCTTCAGGAGTAGAACCCAGTGATTCATCTCTTATATATGACACCCAGTGCTCATCCCCAAAAGTGCTCTTCTCAATGCCCATCACCCATTTAATCCATCCCCCACTCACCTCCCTGCCAGCAACCCTCAGTTTGTTATCTGAATTTAAGAGTCTCTTATGGTTTGCTTCACTCTCTCTTTTATCTTATTTTTTCCTTCCTTTCCCTTATGTTCATTTGTTGAGTTTCTCAAATTCCACATATAAGTGAAGGTCATATGATATCTGTCTTTCTCTGACTGACTAATTTTGCTTAGCATAATACCCTCTAGTTCTGTCCATGTAGTTGCAAATGGCAAGATTTCATTCTTTTTGATTGCTGAGTAATGTTCCACATACATATGTATACACACACACACACACACACACACACACACACACCATCTTCTTTATCCAATCACCCATTAATAGACATTTGGGCTCTTTCCATACTTTGGCTATTGTTGATAGTGCTGCTATAAACATTGGGGTGCAATTGCCCCTTCAAAACAGCATACCTGTAACCTTTGGATAATACCTAGTAGTGCAATTGCTGGGTCATAGGGTAGTTCTATTTTGAATTTTTTGAGGAAACTCCATACTGTTTTCCAGAGTGGCTGCACCAGTTTGCATTCCCATCAACAGTGCAAATGGGTTTCCCCTTTCTCTGCATCCTTGCCAACATCTGCTGTTGTCCAAGTTTTTAATTTTAGCCATTCTGACAGCTATGAGGTGGTGTCTCATTGTGGTTTTGATTTGTAGAAGCTCTTAAATGTGTGCTTGTCGCAGCAACTTCAGTGGCTGCTCCAGAGCCCAATGGAGAAAGAATGAGTTTCAGAATAGGACAGACCCAGGTTCTCCCCAACTTCCTCCTTAATGGGCTACGTAACCTTGAGCACGTCTTCTGTGGGGTCACATTCTGGTATATCAAATGGAGATACTAACAGCTTGCAGTGTAATAAAAAAGCTTTACTGAGATCACATGCATGGTAGGCACTAACCCATGCTAGTTTTCTTCTGAACCCCTCTCAAATTGTTGGCCTAGTTTTAGGCAGAGTTAGACTTTGATACTTGTTTTTGTATAGAATCAGGAATGGACAGATAAGTTATCTTTCAGCTCAGGTGAGAACCCAGATTTCTCATTAAAGCTGGCAACTTTCATCTCCAAAGAAATAGCCTCCTACCCACCTCTCAGCCTCAGAGTGGAACATCTGCTTCTCTTTGCCCAAGGTAAGGGATGCCAGTATGGCTGTCTAAGCCATTCCCTCTGTCTCCTGGCTAGTTCCAACAGTGCTGTGCTTATTCCTTCTACAACAAAGTCCAGGGGTGCCTACCTTGCTCAGTTAGTACAGCCAGTGACTCTTGATCTCTGGATTGTAAGTTTGAGCCAAACATTAGGTGTTGAGATTAATTAAAAGTAAACAAACAAACAAAAACAAAAAACAAAAAAAAAAAAAACTAAAACAAAAACAATCAAACAACAACAACAACAAACAAAGTCCAGTAGGTCTGCAGTGAATGGCCCAGATATCCACTTGTGGCTAGCTATGGATGCTACTCCCAAAGCTGTGTTTGTTTATTGTACATGGAAGGCTTCAGCCACTTGCCATGGGGAATATTAAATTATATTTAAAAAAGTCAAATAACAGGAGGAAAGACACCTAGCTGCTAGGGAAGTAACCTTTAAGATCTCAAAGGATAGTGTATGCATGTTACATATGCTTCCAGGCCTTAAATAGCTACATCGCATCTCCTTCCCTGCTTCCTAACCTGGGGGCGTCAAGCCCCACCTCTACTTTCATGTCTTTTCCAGTTGGCCTATTGTCCAGGCCACTCTCTCAGGTGCCCCTGCTCTTGGGAAGCCAGCAGCTTTATCTACTCACCCTTCCCTCCTGCTAGAGAATTAAGCCTGGCCTACAAATAGACAACTGGCTTCTTCTGACTTTAATGAAGGGTGAGTCTTACCTGCCCTTAATCCTGTTCTCTGCTCACCTCTGCCAGCACCTAACTTGTTTCCAGTTCTTCTGCTCAAGCCAAAAGAACACTTCCCTCAGGTAGATACTTTGCATGAAAATTTACCTCCCCAAAGCTATCTCTGGTGGTACACAAAAGAATGCATCCTGCAAAGATGTTATAAGGATGAACCAAAAGCAAGAGTCCTTGGAACAAATATGCTCTCAAAAATGGTAGAATTTTCTATTTGCTTCCTAGACTTTGATTCCAGTCCCTTCCTGTAGTTCGGCTTCTCTGTGGACTGATAACCAACAATAATAGTCCCCATCGATAGTTCCATCTCCTAAATAGCTACAGCTTACTGGGTGCCATTGGCTGCTCTGGACACAGAATTGTCTCCTTAGTGTGACCCCAGTTATCTAAGGAGTTCCTTATATTTGACAAGTACTTGTTCTCATACAGTGTAAACTTTCCTGGGAGGAAGGGTGCAGATGTATCGGTTCATGGAAATTATCAATTACAGAGAAGTTGTGCTCCTATTAACAAGCTTAGGAGTGTTATCATCATAGGGAGAATCATATGGGAGAGTCTACTGAATTTAAAACACTTAGGAAAACTTTATTCAAAAGTGGGCTTAGAAAGACATGATAATGATATGTTAATGATAAGCAAATCATATAAAGACAGCATTCCTCTAGAATTTCTCTGGCTTCAAGTCCTACCTATTATGATAGCCACCTATATCCCCTTTTGAAACACTTGATGTCATACTATGTGTATAGGAAAGCTAGATCCTAGTTCCAGGTGCTACTATAGAACTGGGGGATCTTGAACATTCTATTTGGTAGTGGTTTTATTATCTCTAGAATGGAGACAATATAATCCCCCCTGCATGCCATTTGAAACATTTTTTTAAGTACAAATTTAGAAAATGGTAATACTAACAACAGTAATAGCTTAGATTCATGGAGCACTTACAGGCACTTTTCTGAAAACTTTTACATGAATTAACCCAATCTTTGCAGGAACCTTAAAAGGCTGGTTACTATTGTAATGCTCATTTGAAAAATGAGTTACTGAGGCATAGAGAGGTTGAGTAACCTCAAGCTGACCTCAGGCTGAGGTCACACAACTGGTGAGTGGCAAAGCTAGGGTTTAACACCAGGCTATCTGAGTCCACACTGGCACTGCTGTCTCATATCCCTCCCTAGCCAATTTGAGAAGGCAGTAGTCACAGCAGTACATGAAGAAGTATTCTAGAATGTGAAGATACTTGTTAATGCAGAGATAATTGCAGTCACACCATTTGGAATGCAAAGTGATTCTTTCTTTCTTCCTTCTTTCTTCCCTGGTTTGGGGCATTTCCTAAGAATTTGCTGACTGTACCTTCTTCTCTTTGCTTATAACATTTATTTTCCAAAGAAAATCACTATTTATCAAATAGGAGTTGATAGTCAAAGTGGAAAGACTGCTTCAATAAAGAAGTCTTAGAAGCCTAAAAAAGGAACATGTGCTACCTTTCACCTCAACCATAGACATCCTACCTAGTAGGTGAGATACTTAGACCTAGTCACAAGACCTAATGACTTTACTGTTAAGCCAAGAGGTGGGGGAGTCTCTTGCCAAAACATAAACTATGCATCTGCCCTGCCAGGCAAAGACCTCTTCTGACATCCTCTCTAGAGAGGTCTACAGTTCCTCAAAAGTGGGGTAACCAAATTCCCCTTATGGTTCTAGTGAGCCAGGCAAAGATGGGAGCATACATCCCAGGAGAAAGTGCAAGTAGAGATGCTCCAATTCTGAGAATGTCTTTTTGTTTCCTTCTTCTGTGATTTTGTGTTGGTTTCATAACCTCCTTGCAGTCAGGCAGAATATAGTCTTCAAAGGACTTCCTTACTCCTGAAAAGATTATGAAACCACATTAAAATGCAGCACTTCATCATGCTAAAATGATAAACATACTCACTTATTGTGACAAGAGACAAAGATTAAAAACAAAAATGGGTTCAAGAAAGTTTGAGATCCATACATCTCGAAACAGATTATCGACAGAGAATGTACAGAATTTGGCTCATTCTCATCCTTCGAAGGTAAAGCTCAGGGAGGATGATTATCTTTCCCAACAGAGGATCCTGTGGAGGCTCTCATAAGCCATATTTTGGTGCGGCCTGAACCATGGGGTTGACCCAATTTGACATTTCCTGTCTTGTTAATGAGGCTAACTCTACCCCACTGCTTTGAAAAAAAAGTTTGAAATGTGAATCTAGAGGCCAGACTGCAGGACCTCATACTCCACAGGTGACTTCAATTAAGTGCAGTGACTCCTAAACCTGGAGCTTCAGCTTTAGCTTAATATGGAAATTAGTATCAAAGGGTTCTAATGTCTATAGACGCCCTTGCCCCCTTCTCCAAAATTACTGAATCGAGATCTCCAGGAGAGATCTAGAGATCGGAATTGTTTAAAATCTTCACAGGTGATGTTGATGCCCAGCTGAGGCTGAGAATGACACATGGTTTCTTCTCATTGGTGCCCAAAGACTTATAGTGTCTACCATTTTTTTTCCTGCCAGATTACAGTGCTTAATGAGTTACTTGCTTTTTCCAGACACTAAAATTAGCACTGAATGTTTGCTATCAGTACACATACAAAAGGAATCATGGGTATGAGGTTGCTCAAGAGATCAGAAATTGGTCTACACAAGAAAACATGCACTCTTAGGAGGTGTTCTTCTGTGTTTGTTCACCACTTTAGGACAATTAATGGATGTCTACACTGTAACTACTTGCTAATTTCTCTGGTCAGACTTACATTCTATACCCAGATTGACATTATGGTAACGGTGAAAATGATGGTGATTTCCTAAGTCGCTAGACTGAGTAGTGAAGTGATAGCCTGTCTGTGAAGTGTGAAGGGGCCTGAGGAGTTTCATTTGATTGTCCACCACTGTGACCTTGGATAAGTCACTAGCCTTACTGAGCCTTAGGTTTTCGTTTGTTTGCTTGTTTGTTTGTTTGTTTTTTCTTATAAAAAGAAAGGAGTTAGGGGCGCCTGGGTGGCGCAGTCGGTTGAGCGTCCGACTTCAGCCAGGTCACGATCTCGCGGTCCGTGAGTTCAAGCCCCGCGTCAGGCTCTGGGCTGATGGCTCGGAGCCTGGAGCCTGTTTCAGATTCTGTGTCTCCCTCTCTCTCTGCCCCTCCCCCGTTCATGCTCTGTCTCTCTCTGTCCCAAAAATAAATTAAAAAAAAAACGTTGGAAAAAAAAAATTTAAAAAAAAAAGAAAGGAGTTAGAGGAGACTGGTGGTTTTCTAAAGGTATTTCACAATAGAACCCTTTTTAAATAAAGCAGATTAAAGGGGAATGTCTTTGCTGCAGGTAGGGGTTAGGTGGTAGAATCACAACACCATGACTATGAGGTCTCTCTGAGACCACCCCCAAACCGTCTGCTCTGGTGAACTCTAAAGGAGGAAGGAGATCTGAATCTCATTAACTGAGGCTAATCTGGGGGACTTGAGCTGTCAGCCTGTATACCTTCTCCAATGCCAGCCCCTCTTTTTTGAGAAATAAGAGCAGAGATGGTGGCCATGAGTGGTACTCCAGATTGTAAATGATCCCTGGGTTTTCTTAAAGCTCCCATTTTCTGGATTTTAAGATTTTTCTACTTAAAATGGTTCTTAAATGAAGTAGAGAGCAAAAAGAGATACCTATCAAATTTCTGATGATTTTTATGCCAGAGCCATTGCCTGCCACAAAATACAGCCACGGTGGAACAATTGATCAAGATGCATGGACAGTGAGTATACCAAATGGAGACTGGAAAATGGGAAGGATTGGGAAGAGAGCTCCAGGCTGAAGCTCCATCAGGAGTCTTCAACATATTTGGAAGTAAAAGAAGTTTGGAGTTGAGTAGGTGCTCCATTCTACAAACTGGAGACAGATCCAGATAGTTGCTTGTCAAAACAATAACAATTTGGGGAAGTGCAAGAACTGACTTTGAAACAGATGAAACAATATAAAACTCCAATAAACTCAGGTATCACTCTGGAATTAATGGAGGACAAATTGGATCTGCTGTTAACTTAAATACCCATCTGCTCACATCCTGGAGCCCATAAATTTGTGGGGCTAATTAGTTGTTGCCATCCTAACAGCGGCAGGGGGCTAACCACATTCCCTGGAGTTTTGTTACACACAAGTCCATTTCCCTGCCTCCTCACACACCTGAGCTGGAGGAGTAGGGAGAGGAATGGAGATGGCCCATCCTGGAGTGATCCAAAGACTTTGGATAACATAGTGATGGGCATCCACGTTCTCATCTTGACCTTCCTGAAAGATGGTATTGAGAAATCTCCAAGCCTATTTACATTTTCTCTACTATTTTTTCCCATCACATTTACAACACCATTGCTTTTTCTCATCTATCCAATTATCATCGTGTTCCCTCCCTCGGTCCCCCTCTGCTGCCTGACTTGACTTCTCTAAAAGCAATTCTGTCTGTACCAGGAACGTGAAGCCTTAATATAGGCTCTTCAGCATAATCGCTTCTTAATTAAGTCAGGCTATGGCTCGGTTTCCCAGAATCGTTTCCAGAGGGCTTAATTTTACTTCTGCTCAAAATTAATATTTTACATTTTACTCTTAAAAGAAACAAAAAAAAACTGAAAAGGAATTTGAGAAGAGGAGAATGAGAAAAGGGACCAGGGAAAAGAGAGATCATATTTCATCTCCCATTACAGAACTATTGAAGCCTCTGTTGTTATTTTCAGCAAGTAATACTCAATCTGTGACATTCACTTTAGCAAAACAAAGCATGGATCAAGGTAATTAAATGGCACAGCTCAGAGTGAATTAAAGGATGATTCTATCAACAGGAGACACCTGCTGATCTGACACTTTCCATGTGCCTGCTTTGTCCTGGCTGTGCCTGCCCTGGCCCAGGGCTATGGGAAGCCTGCTGTTTCAGCACACAGTGTACTGGGTGCACCTGTAAGCAGGCACAGTCAGAGCTCCAAGTGCTTGTCATGAAGGCAGAAAACCCAAGAGACAAATGATATTAGTGACATTATATCTTCTTCCACAAGACTGACCAACTACTGTTCTGTGCCCTGGCCTGGAAACTCCCTGGGGGCTCTCACTAATAACTGTGGGGCACAGAAACTTGCAGACACATTCACCCTGAGTCTGTAGGAAGCACATTCTCCTGTAAGAAAGTGCAGGACTTCTGACCCAACCCAACAACCCTGCCTGTTATGCGTTCAGCCATTCACCGACTGTACCCTAGACTGTGTCCAGCTGCTGGAGCTCGAACAACAGCAAAACATAGACATGGGTGCTGCCTTCATTAAATCTGCCCATCTGTGGCTCACAGAATATGGATCAGGCCAAGAGTTTACTTGTACAAACTTGCTCTGAGCATGTATGGGAGAGCTATGTAAAGGAGATCTGGGAATCCTCAAACAGAGACCAGAGGTATATCCTGGAGGTATATGTTGCCTAAAAATGGGTCTGGCTTTTTACAGTATGGTCATAATCACATATGCACAGAGATTCTGTACTTCTTTTATCATCCTGCACTTCTTGTCGTTATAAGACCACCTCTGCAGAATCTCACAGGAGGTTACACAGTGCTTGGACATGGGGAAGGGGAATCTAGTAAGAGGCTGAGGGGCTGGAAATTTTGGTGCTATGACTTTGGCTTAATATGTAAGAGGCTAGGTGTGAGCTCCCTGAGAGATTTCTTCCTGTTACCCTTGGCCATCCCTCCCTCCTCTCTTGCTTCCCAGCCAAGAGTGGTGCTCTCTGAGGTAAGGGTTGGGGGGGGGGGGTCGGTGCAGACAATGGAAGTCACCTGGAGGGACCAGATATACTGAGTTCTTACCCCTTTACCTAACCACATGGAATATGTGAATCAATGTGAACATATGGGATAAATAGCTGGACGTGAAATCTATGTGATCACCTAAAATCCTGGTTCCAATAGAATGTGATAGGATGTTGGGAAATTTCATTCCAGAGCCTGTGACTGATGTTGTGCCATAGTATTTCCTCTTCCCTCGTTTGCATGACTGGTTATAACCCTTCATCCTCCTCTACAAAGTACCAGTGGAAGGGGGTCTCTGCTACTCAGCCTGTGCCTGCTGAGGAGGCTGCCCAAATTCATTACTTGCTACAAAAAGTTTACTGTACAAATACTACATAAGATTATTGTGCAGTATACTAGCAGGGATTGAGAATTCCTTTCATACATGGATTTTCATCAGAAGAAAATTTTATTTCTTTGAGGAATGGATTTATTACAAGGGGCTTAGTTTATAGGATTTCTCAATTTCTTTTTGTAAATATTTTATCAGCATGATAGATTTGTCTTAACAAGATTGAAAGGTACATTTTCCTTTAGCCATTTGGTGTGCGAAGAGAAATGATTTTTTTTCTTCCCTGAAAAAGAATTTAGGGGGCGCCTGGGTGGCTCAGTCGGTTAAGCGGCCGACTTCGGCTCAGGTCATGATCTCGCGGTCCGTGAGTTCGAGCCCCGCGTCGGGCTCTGTGCTGACAGCTCAGAGCCTGGAGCCTGTTTCAGATTCTGTGTCTCCCTCTCTCTGACCCTCCCCCGTTCATGCTCTGTCTCTCTCTGTCTCAAAAATAAATAAACGTTAAAAAAAAAAATTTATAAAAAAAAAAAAAAAGAAAAAGAATTTAGGATGGCAATAAAATCATGTATGTTCAGGTACTTTATAATGGGAATGGAGACATCCTCATTTATCCCATCTTGTGCATTGTTAGCAAATGCTCCTTCTGCAATAGGCAGGCTTGACATATTGCCAAACATGGGCTCTGCCAAGCCTCACTGGACTGATGTCTGGGGGTCTTTATATTCTTGTCCATACAGAAAGATCTATGGAGGGAACACTTCCTTTATGAGCTTCATTTGTAGTTAGTACACTTCACAATACACATGAGGTAGATATTATCATTAGCCATTTAACAGTTATAACAATTGAGGCACAGAGAAGTTAAGTGACTACCCATGGTGATATGAGATGGTGAGATCTAGTTTCAGTGACAAGACCAGGTGCTTGAGAACCCTATCATGCCTCCATAGGTCCTCCCTCTGGAGAGGCACCTCCTTTCTCCTGTCAGAAGTGTTTACTATTCTCAGCCTGTCTACAAAGCACAAAGTCCTGCTGAAGCATAGCCCAGTGGCTGGAGAGAGGGGAAAGGCAACAAGCATTCTGACAAATGTGCGAAAGGGTATTTCATTTCAACCTCAGGTTTCACATTCAGGCCTGCGTGCCAAACGGGAAAGGAATTCTGAGTATTATACCAAACTCTGCAAAGTCTTCTCTACCTTCAAGCCAGGTCTTACTCTTTTTACAATCACCCAATTTTAAAACACATCTCCACCATAGAGCCCTCTTCCAATGATTTAATTTGACATTCTAGTTCTTATGCATTCAGGTCTACATAGCTAGTTTTGTAGGTGCTCTTGGAGATACATATATATTTATATTCATATATATATATATTCTCTTCATCGTATCAGAGCTTGGGAAGGGTCAAATATTGTATTTCATATCATTCTACCAATAGGATCTTGGATAGGTCTGTACATACTGGGTTACATGGAGCACACAGAATGGATAAAGGTTAATGTTGGGGACTGGATCATGACCCCAATACCATTCTACACCATCAAAAATGTCCATGATGCTTGACCTTTGAAAACAAAAATAGAAAGCTTAGATTCTATTAAGAGTATGAAACCCCAAGACCAATCTTAACTCTAGATACATATATATAGAGGCACACCTGTAAGAGGCTAAAAAAGTGAACTTTCATATTTAGCACAGAGACGTGGACAAGAAGGGAAACATATTTTGTGAATAGGCTTTAAGGGAAAACACACAATTGATCATCTAAGACAAGGGTCAGCAAGCTATGACCCTCAGGTCAAATCTGGCCAAGTTACCTGATATTTACAATGAAGTTTGACAGAAACCACACTCACTCTTTTGCATATGATGTAGGGCTTCTATCATACTTCAACAGCATGGTCAAGTAGTAAGGCACAGACAGCATGACCCAAAAGCCTAAATATGTGCTACATAGCCCGTTTCTCTGCTTCTATTTTTGATGCATGCACTTTTCTTCTAAACTTCACATGGAAAAATCTCTGAAAGTCCAGCTCCCTTCCCCCACATACCTTAACCCACTTTCTTTCCCTTCCACACATAACAATTTGAAAAGATGTCCAAGACTTCCATTTTTGCAAGCCAGCCATTTCTTCAGATTAGTCAGTGCCATGGTCTACTTAGATGCAGATTTTACACGAAGTTCCAGATTTTGTTAATTGTACTTCATGGTTTTAGAGTACATTTCAGCATAAAAGGTACAAAAATTACTTGTGCATTGTCTCTCACTTAGCTTCTTTTTGCTGGATCCTGCAATTTGGCCAGGAATTTCTGGCATAGGTGTGATACTCATCAGACAGTTCTTGATAACTCCAACCAGAAATGTAGAGTGGGAAATTGAAAAGAAATGAACTCTAGAGGGGGTTTCAATCTCAGCTTTTTCAACTTTTGGAGTTTTGTTTCAATTTTAACCTACTATACCCAGTATGACATATTTCTTGGTTTTTTGGTATTGATTTTTATATTATAGAAGAAATACAAGGATGTGTTCACTATTCCTGGGTCATGTTCACACCCTAATGTGTTCAGTAAGGAATGTGTAAAGCCCTCAGTCCAGAATTATATGGAGACAGAAAATATGAAAGGGGGCATGGAGCCAGTGTGCTGCCTTGCAAGCTCCCAGACCTGAAGTTGTACAGAAAGAGGTTTGCTTTCACACCCACGCAGTACCAGCTGAAAATTCTGGGTTAACTCATATGAAGTCTCACACATTTATCAGTGGGATTATATCCCCCCCCCCAACCTTCCTTAACTAAAGGTCAAGTGAATCACGGAGAAGGGTCCAGAAATAGCAAAGCAAGTCCTTGAGACTCAGAGGCATTTGATCCAGGGAAAATACCAGCCCTGAGCAAAGAAAGAAATTCACAACTTTCTTCAAACTTGAGAGTATCACCATTAAGAATCTTCTTATGTGCACAAATAGACCTCAATAAATTATAAAATTTTGCTAGGGGTGAACAGTGCATCTCTCACTTTGGGGAATGGCATTACAGAGGGCAACCACCACACCTTGGGCTAATGCAGAATGTTATAGTAAACAGGCCTTTAAGGGAACCCCTTAACTTCCAAGACAAGGAAGGGCAAAGTATGAGAAACAACCTGAGGAGTAAGCAATCTGACATACAATGAATTCCCAGTCTGTTAGGTATAGTGCTTTTATACGTAATCTCATTTGATTCCTGCCACATTTCTGAATTATATAAATCATGTCCATTGAATAAATGAGAAAATTAAGCTTTATCAGAGTTAAACAATTTGTCCAAAGTTATACGGTTTGTTAATGCTGGAACTGGATACAAATTCATATCTGATTCTTCACTACACCACGCAGGGTTGAAATACTATTGTTCCTAGCTCTTTTGGGTACCAAAGCTTAGAGAAGAATGTTGACCTTTCTGTACCTTGTAGGTAAAGAGTTGTGTTTTATTTTTAACCTACTAATGATGATTTTAGTATTTATTTTAGGTAATTTCGTTTGTGTGTATATTGCATCCTAAGCTAAGTACAGCTTAGGACCTAATTTCTTTTTAAAAAATTTTTTTTTTTTATTTATTTTTGGGACAGAGAGAGACAGAGCATGAACGGGGGAGGGGCAGAGAGAGAGGGAGACACAGAATCGGAAACAGGCTCCAGGCTCCAAGCCATCAGCCCAGAGCCTGACGCGGGGCTCGAACTCACGGACCGGACCGCGAGATCGTGACCTGGCTGAAGTCGGACGCTTAACCGACTGCGCCACCCAGGCGCCCCAAAAATTTTTAAAGTTTATTTATTTATTTTAAGAGAGAGAGAGAGAGAGAGAGAATGAGCAGGAGAGGGGCAGAGAGAGAGGGAAAGAGAGAGAATCTCAAGCAGCCTTTGTACTGTCACTATAGAGACCAGTGAGGGACTCAAATCACGAACCTCAAGATCATGACCTGAGCTGAAACAAAGAGTTGGATGTTTAACTGAATGAGCCACCCAGGTGCCCCAATCTAATTTCTGTTTGTAACATATACTCTTACCAGCCCCATCACTTTTTAAATACCAAGGTAATTTAATGATCTTACTAGGAAAAGAGAAGGGACAAAAACATGGATGGTGGCATATAGGCTGTCACCACATTCTTTTCTTTCATTATACTTCATTATGTGGCATGAAGATATAGAACCTGAGATTTGTTGCACATTCCTCTTGAATTCATGAACTGCTTTTTTTCTGGCACATCCAGAAAGAGGAAATAGAAGAATAAAAATCACGCTGGGTCGCGTGAATTCAAATGGAAGCCAAAAGAAGCTGACAAATACTGAAGCATGAGCCAGAGACAAAAGTGGGCCCGTGGCGCCTGCCGATGTTGCGTCTAGGGTTGTTCATTTCATCATGTCACACGCCAGGTGCGTGGTGACAGGTTGTTTTGCTGACAACCACAAGTGTTCAGTTAAGCACTGCCACTTCCTTGATAACACTGTAGTGGAAGATGGAAAGATTTTTTTGCCTAAATTTGAGTAATAATAATGGTAGTGAAAACACATGGCACCAGTTAATAGTAAGTAGGGAATTTACTTCAATCAATTAAATCTAAAAGTCACTGCTTTGATAACCATATGTGAGTTTAAGATAGAGGAAAAAGCAGGGCTTCCAGAAACAGAATGCAGTATTTGCTTATGAATGTTGGTGGGGGGAGAGTGGGAATAGGTATTGATCAGATAAGAAATGGTTTGAGCCTTCCCAAGGCCCTTTCAGTACCTGGAGAGAGCTCCATAATTCATAATCCTGAAATGCATAGGCTGATAATTGCCTTAATCATTGGAGAAACATGGCTAAAACGAACTGAAATAAGCCATAAAACTCATTACAAGATAACAAGATTCTATCTATTCTCTGAGGTCACGTTAGTGTTCCATAAGGTCAAGGAGTTAATCACCTCATTCAGTAGAAGCAGATAGATAAGAAACTGGTGGTGGTGGTGGTGGTGTGTGTGTGTGTGTGGTGTGTGGTTTAAATATTCCTAAATTCCAAGACAACAGAGATGGCCAGGTAGGTGAAAGGAAAGTGAATGACAGTTTATGAATAATCTATGGTTTTGTGCTTTCCTTTCTTGACTTTTGGAGCACAAACGTCCAAGATATCAGTTATTGTAAAATGGATTTGTTTTGCAAAGTTACCATTCTGCACACTTAACCTCCTCCCGTACGATTCAAGTGGCCTGTCAACAGGTCAACAGTGGTTCAGGGCTATAGCTTGAAAGTCTGAACAAACAAACTTCTTTCCAACTGGCCTGATAAAGTGAACTATAGACAGTTACACAGGAAGAAATCTTAGGTATCACTCACTCTTACTTCCCCAGTCTTTCCAATGAGAGAAACAAAGCCCAGGGAGATGTAGTGCTGTCCAAGTCTCTCCTGCCATCCACAGTGGACTGGAACTATGAGCTAGAACAGGGTGCTATTTCACTAAGAGATTAGGTTGTAGGGGAGGACAGGGAGGACAGAAGCAGCAAATGTTGGGAAGATACAATCTCCATCTTCCCCAAGGATTCGAAGAACAATGCCATGTTAAATTGGGGCATCACATCCTCGCATCCGTAAGGTGTATGTTGGTGAACCTGGCCCAGGGGCTTTTGTTGCCCCTGGATTTCTGTCCTGATTTGATGCAGGAGACCCACACTCCTCTTCCCCCTGGGCCCTCACCTCTAATTCTGCTCCTTTGTCTTCTCTGTAGCTTCCAAGGCCCCAATCTTGCATTTAGATCTAGACGTCCCTGTTTTCTCAGTAAAGCCTGGAAAAGAGCAAAGATAACCAAACTGTTTATGAGGAAAAGTGAGAGTATGCACCTGGTTCATAGAAAGTTCTCCATAAAGTCATCATCATCATCACCAGATTAAGGAGGGTTGAGGGATGTAGGGAGACAAGTGACTGGCTGGTTCTCATCACTGCTATGCCCTCATTAAAAGAAATGAGCTAAAAATGCGACAGGAAAAAATGTCTATGTTTTAAAAAATATATAATTACTGGTCAATTCTGTTGCATAATTCAAGGAAACATCTAAAAATCCCTCTGCCTTCCTCACAGGATGATAAATGAGACATTTTTGGGGGACACGGGGCGACTCCAGTGCCAACTCAAAATGTTTTCAGGCTTTTTGATACCATTAATCATCAATATAATGAAATTTACTGATCTGGATTCCTAGATTTTTCTTTATGTTTTGTTTTTTATTTTTTTTTATTTTTTTACATGTGGTTTGAAACTCTGTAGATGAAAAAGACCAAGACTACTGCCTTTTTTTAGTTAACGTAACAAGAAACTATTTCCTGGCTTCTTCAATTACCAACTCATCTTGGAAGTATTTACTTTAAGATTGCTTTGTGAAAACAATTTAAATTAAGCTCCCAGAATATACATCTATCAAGGATTTACTTTGATAGATTCTGTGTAGGTGGTTTTTGCAGAATTAATCCTCCGTAAATATGTTTTTGATAATCAGTTAATTTTCATGTAACATGCATTAACCACCATATAAGCTCTAGTCAAGTGTATCTAGTAAAAAAAAAAAATAATAATAATAATAAAAAAGTTGAATAAATCCTAACCAGTGATTAAATTAGCCACTTGCTATTATCTGTGGCTAAATCAATTGGATAAATTTAAAAGTAATTTTTTAAATTGTTTTTATTTATTTATTTTTGAGAGACCACAAGGGAGGGTCAGAAAGAGAGGCAGACACAGAATCCAAAGCAGGTTCCAGGTTCCAAACTGTCACCACAGAGCCTGACATGGAGCTTGAACCCACAGACTATGAGATCATGACCTGAGCTGAAGTTGGATGCTCAACCAAGTGAGCCACCCAGGGGCCCCTAATGTTTATTTAGTTTTGAGAGAGAGAGAGAGAGAGAGAGACAGACAGAGCACAAGTGGGGGAGGGGCAGAGAGACAGGGGACACAGAATCTGAAGCAGGCTCCAGGCTCCAAGCCATCAGCACAGAACCCAATGCGGGGCTTTAATCCACAAGCCTTGAGATCATGACCGGAGATGAAGTTGGACGCTTAATTGAGTCACCCAGATGTCCCTGTAAATTTTTAAGTGGGATTCCTTGGATGCCAAGGATAGATTTTATTCACTGACATTGGTAGGATTCTCGGATATATATTCAGCTCAGGGCTAATAAGTTTAAATGTTTGCTTCCCGGGGACAAATGAAGAAAGCATAAAAGCCAAAATGAAATCCACTAGGAAGGGAGTACTTAGGTCAGTTCATCAGCTGTGCTGTTCCAAGGAGCTCTGTGAGCAGTTCTGTACAGACCCAAGACCTCTAGAGGTGGTCTCCAGACGTGCTGCCCTAATACAGGAAGCTGACACTCTTTTATCAGAACCCTTAGAAAATGGGCACGGGAATTGGGGCCTGCATCCAAGTTGTAGATCTAGGAGTTAACAACTTGTGACCTGGGGCAAATGACAACCTCCCGGACACCAGTTTCCTCTTTTGTAAAATGGGAATGTAAAATAATTTTGACCTTCTAAGCCTTCATATGAGTATCAAATGCAGTGCTAATTTACATGAAGGGAACATTTACACTGTGAGGCGCATAATAGGTACACTATACTTGTGATGTTTTTCCATTGAGAAAGGGCTTGGGATAATATAGCCTGATGAGGCTTGCTTGGCAACCAAATGCATCTTTTAGGAAGTTGGTATCCAGATAATTCTCAGATTTCCAATAGCTGCCAAACAGAACCACATAAGATTGTGCTCTGTCTTGGTTCTCTTGGCATGAGGTCCAGACCCAATTTCACACAGCTGATGGCTCACCTTCCTAAGCATTCAACCCACCTTTGTTTTAATCCTTTTGAAGATTGCTGTTAGGCCATGTTGCCAAATGGGCAGAAGTTCAACTTGGAGCAAGATGCCACCTGACTCACCTTAATCGTAGAAAGAGCCAGAGTGGGTGCTGCGTTGAGGAGAGATCTATCCTCTACTTCTCTTACTTTCTTGGGTGTTCTGTGGAGTTGGAATGCTAGAGCTAGAAGCCCTGGGGAGTGGCTTACTCCAACAGGCCCTGCCTTGGCTGCTCAGGGTTCCCTTGGCCCTGAAGGGAAGAGGAAGGAATATATCCACAGTCTTATCAATAAATAAGCAAACAAGGGAAGTGCACCACACCATGTGTTTTCACCTCCCGGCACTGAGACAGGAATCTTCACAAGCAGAGGGGCTCCAGACCCTCAGTCCAGGAAGCAAACCTTGGAACATGTGGCAGCTTCTCACAGTCACTCCACCTTCAGAAATCCACTTAGAATGCAACCTGTGTATCACCTTTGTCTTTTACTGTTCTGCCAGACTGTTTACTCGAGCAACCTTATTACCAATCTCCTAAAAATCCCCATAAAATCCATAGATCATAGGCTATAGCATTATTACAGCACCAGCCTACATGATGAGCCTCTACAATTACTCACCAGGGGCTAGAGGAAGCCGGTGTGGTCACCAGGTCCCCACTGATGTACAGCGTGTGGACCGCAGAACCATCTCCAGAAAGAACGAGAAGGAAGGAAAGAAGAAAGAGTTCCCAGCAGTCTCTCGGTTAAGTTCTCCTTTCTTAAGGATCTTTTTCTAAAGGGGTTCTTTTTCTTTCCCTCTTTGTTCTTTCAGTTTTAGATATATTCCTTCACCCACTGTCTCTCTTCGCCTCAAGAAACAGATGTGGGACTTGAGAAAGACAACTTCATAGTTGTCGGCTCCCACTGGGGGCTGACAGCAGCCGGTGGGCCGTGGGGAGGGTGAGGCTCAGGCCTGGCTGGCTGCAGCTGTGGGAGAAATCTCTGATGAATTTCAAAACCTGCCTCTGCTTTGGATGTGATCAACAGTCACAGCAGGGCTTCTGTGTTTGACTATATGAACAAGCTCAGAGGGAGGGAGAGAATACCGCCCCTCCCCTCCTTCCCTCCCCTGCCTCAGCTGAGCGAAGTGTAGGGCACAAGGAAATGTGTCTACCACACAGGGAAACGTGTCTACCTCTATGCAGTGGGCATGTGCCTGCCCCTAACAGAAGGTGGGCAAGTGCTGTGCAATCAACATGCAGCATGCTGCAGCTGTCTCCAGTCCTCAGCCGAGGAAAGTAGGAGATCTTTAGAAAGATGTAGAGGTGGGGCCAGCCCTTGGCTCCTCCGAAATGTCTTGGGCAGAGAGCTTGAGACCCCCATGCATGTGGGGTCCTGGAACAGCTTCCAGTATAAGAACAAAGGTGGGGAGGGCACCCAAGAGCACCCTCTTTGATATCTGCTTCCTCTGCCTCCTTCTAGGCTTTCCAGAAAAATGGCTTATAGAATGCATTGGTGATAAATATTGCTGAAAGGAGGGTGTGAATTACAAAAGTCCATATAATCAATCAATCAATAAACAAACAAACAAATAAATAAACCCTGTCTCAGGTTTTTATAGCCTCCAGCCTTATTACAAAAGTGGTTGTGGCACTCACAGAGGTGTTTGTTAAATATTCATGGATTAAGCACATAATGCCTCTCTCTCCAATATAAGAGCCTTGTGATTTTCCTGCCCATAAAATGGGTTGTTCATCTTTTGGTTAACTCAGCATAACTATAACACGTGTCTTCTGCACGCAACTGTACTCGGTGATGCTACTATAAGATAACCTCGTTTCTGTCCTCCAGAAGCTATTGGTTGGATCACAGGATTCCTTTTTAAAAGAATAAAGTCAATTCTCTGACAGTAGCAGAGGTGGGAGAAGGGAACACTGGCCTCTTTTTCTTTTGGCTGTGGAAGCCTCTTTCATAGAAGGTTTTCTCTCTAGGCACAGCCCTAGGAAGACAAGGAAAAGCCAGGTGGACCTCCCTGCTCAATGGCAGGGCCAGTACACTCATATCTGTTCTAGGTCAGCCTAGTAAGAGTTAAAGAGACCTCACAGCTCTCAAACCTGTCATTTTAATGGGAAATAACTCTTGCAGACCATTTTTCTAAGAACTTCAGAAACCATCTAATGCAGTGCTTCTCTAAGTCTGGTCTCCTACCAGAACAATCATCCATGACTCTGTAGAAATGCAGATTCTCAGGCTATTCCTCAGACCTACCCAATCAGAAATGGGAACAGCTTAACAGTCTGTGCTTCCACAGCCCTCCAAGGTTCCCGGTTCTCAAATGTGACTGCATGTTGGAATCACTTGGGTGGTTTTTAAAAACGCCAACTCCTGGGTCCTACTCCCAGGGATCCTGATGTCATTGGATGTGATGAAGTTTGGATAGCAGGATTTGAAAACCTACTTAGGTGATTGTAATGTACAGTCAAAGTGGAGAAGTCTAAAAGTGCAGCTGCTGAGAAAAAGGGCGCTAAGATGCTTACCCTACCCCAGAACAACTTCGGCTGCTATGCTTTTTTGTTTTGTAGAATTCAATTTCCAGACATTTTCACAGTCATTAAGGAAAAGATGCTAATTAGTAACATGTAAGCTGGCATCTCTCACCTTCCTTTCTGGAGACATCTCACAGATAAATAGGCAATGTTTAGCCAGGCGAGGTCAGTAGCAGTTCCTGGGGCTTGCTGGAAACACAGGGTAGTGGCTGGCACAGCTGGTTTCGCATAGGTGGCTGTGCTCTACCGCTTTGTGTCAGAGGCACAGAGGGGGCTGCAGGCTTAATGCAGAAAATGGGTTGTACTGACACTCAGTCTCAGGCCCTCTCCCCTGACATTGCTTCTCCTCCAGTCCTTATCTAGAAGTGGTGGAAAAAGAAAGGTGGAGCTGATCTGGAATACAATTGAGATCTCTTAGATGTTTAGCACGTGATGGTGTCTGATTGTGAAAATTGATAAATATACCTACTGCAAAGAAAAGAAAAATCTACCCAGCCAAGCTCTGTGTGAAGCAATGAAGGGAAAGGAAAAAGCATTACTCAGAGGAATTCTGGTCTCCAACAGAAACCTCAGGACAGCATAAATCCAGTTTCCTTCTGACAAGCTGGCACCAGATTCATTGTCCATCTTGGCACGTGCCCCATCTCACCATGGACATGTTTTCTAGCTCTTGGGAAGTCCTCCTCCCCATCCTAGGACAGAATGTGAGAACACATGAGCCAGAGACTTTCCACTATTCCTCATGCATTCGCCAGAAACCAGCTAACATTTCCTTGGGCCTCAGTTTTCCCACCAACAGAGTGTTAGTAGCAGACCTCTCTCTCTCCAGAGCTTGGAGAAAATGTGGGTAGGAGAGGTAGAATTTGTATTTCACCAGTGTTCTGTGTCAGAGAAGAAGAGAACATAGAAAAAAGTCTGAGAGATTCCACCCCACCTCCATCCCATTTGGACAGCTGGCTGGAAAAGAAGTTTAAGATCCATCCCACTGCATTTTAGAACCCTTACCTAAACATACTGTACATCTAGGTAATCCTACATAATTTTTCTACCTAAATAGACTCAAAAGCCATCCTCATTTCTTTTCTTTCCAGCAATATAGTGGGGACTGTGATATGTACCTCTGAACTAAGAGAATATCTGCAGATCTGTAGGAGTCATACCCCCAGTGGCATGGACAGAGATGGGGGATGACACAGATCCTTGACCATACATGGCCTGTTGCAGAGGTGCTGTTGATGGTCACAGACCATGGATGTGGCATCAGGGCTCATGTGGATGGATTTGCAGATTCCCAGTGGTATAGAAAAGCAGTGTGGGTGTAAGGGGAGAAGAGGGACACTGCTGAGCTCTCGATCCAAGCACTTTCTTTTGCATTCTATCTCCTTAGAAGGCTCAGAAGCCATCAGAGGGAGGGTGTAAGAAAAACTAGTCTTGGCTCAAGACCAGAGCCAGTATGGGGCCCAAGTTTGGAGTAAATATGCAATTGTCAGTTAAACCTTTCTCCTGGGAGTGCCTGGCTGGCTCAAGATCAGCATGAGGCTCTTGATCTTGGGGTCATGTCCCACATTGGATGTAGATAAATATCAACATAGGTATAGATATAGATGATATAGATATATAGATATACATAAACCCTTCTCCTGGAAGATGATCAACTTCTATGAAAAGTACTTGAACTACATTTTGATGTGTACATTTCAAATTTGCTGAGTCCTCTGTGCTCTATGATGGGCATCCTTTCTTAACTCTCAAAGGCTTAGGAGATTTCCTGGCTGTGGGACTGAATGGGTTACCTGGCCATACTTCATACTCACTGTTATAGTCAGGAATGGAGATCTAGAGAAGTAGAGCCTCTTCAGTTAAAATCATTTTGCACAGTTAAGCTGTCACTCCTTGCAGTTTTACGATGGCCCTATAAAGAGCAGCCAAAAAACAACAACAACAACAACAACAACAACAACAACAACAACGGAATGGATAGGGCTTGTAGTGCCTTGCGTGGGCACTGAATGTTAAGTCAGCCTCATCTGCAGAGTGAGTTCCTGTCTGGGTTCCCAACTCTTCACAAAGGTGGGCATCTGACCCCCACCTGCGGACATGTCAGCTTCAAGAATTCCATGGCAGAGGTGCTCTGCAGTGCAAACAGGGACTAACCAAAGGCCATCTTGTCCTTACCTTGGAAATATGGGGGACAGAAGGTGGTCAGCAGATTTTTAATGCAGCACTGCAGTGGGAACAGCTCAAAAAGGGCCAGCATCTTCTTTGAAGTGTTCCCTGATAGTCTCCATGGAATTCCAGGTTTTTTTTTTTTTTCTTTTATATTATTCTCAGCACCCAAATGAAAGATACGGGTGCCCTGTCCTCCAATAGCACCCTGTGACTGCCCCTGTCCTGTCAGCTCTGATGTCATATTATGACTCAGCGACTCCTCGTCTGTTTTCCCTCTAGACTCGAAAAAGGCAGGGATCATAGCTTTCATCTCTGCAGTCCCAGAGCCATGACAGTATCTAGTCTACAGAGATCCACAATTTCTTATCTGCAATTCCAAATTCCAAAGGTCTGGAAACCTAAAGTTTTCTTATAACTCATTTTGCAGTAAAGTCTGGGCTAGGTGTGGCCAAGTTTGCAAAGCCACAATGTGGTAGAGGAGAAACAACAGGTCTCTCATAAACGGCCCAAGAGAAGAAGTGCTGAAAGCCACTGCAAGCAGCAAGCAGTTTGGTGCAAAGTCAAGCACTGTGAGGTGAGCCAGCCTCAGAGGGCATAGCACGGAAGCTGGGCTTAAATGTTAGATATGATTCCCGAAGATGAGGGGGAGGAACACATGGGCCAGCATTTCTGCCTCTCTGAGTATTTCCTAAACTTTCTATATTCCTCTCTTCTCTTGAAGGTTTTAAGTTCTCCCAGGGTTGAGACTCGAGTCCCATTTTCTCATGGCCTCTACGTGGGCCAGAAAAAGGCACTGTGAAGACTGCTGTGGGGATGGTAAAAAGAACATGCCGTCATCCCCCAGAATTCCCCTGTTCTGTTGGAAATCATTCTGGGCCTTGCACATACATCGTAATCAAGAATATTTTCTTGAAAAAATGAAAACCTAAGGAGTGTGACTTTTTTAATTAATAAACTTTAATTTTTAGAGCAGTCTTAGGCTTTAACAAAATTGAGCAGAAACTACAGAGATTTCCCACACATACTCACCCCCCCACAAGTCTTCCAAGGGTTGCAGTTAATGCACCTACATTGACATGCCATTATTGTAATGCTTATTTGTTCCTCCTTAAAAGTGATAATGGAGGAGTGCCAGGGTGGCTCAGTCAGTTGAGCTTCCCTAGGGCTTCGGCTCAGGTCATTATCTCACAGTTCGCAAGTTAGAGCTCCATATCAGGTCTGCGGCTGTCAGCACAGAACTTGCTTTGGATCCTCCGTCCCCCTCTCTCTGCCCCTCTCCTACTTTCATGAGCTCTTGCTGTCTCTCAAAAAATAAATAAACATTAAAAAAAAGTGATAATGGAGGCAGACAGACACCGCTCCCTCCAGATCTGATTCAACACCTCTCTCTTTCCTGCCCCCATGTACAGGTTCTTGGTCTACTGAGAAACTTGCCCAGCTGCAAAGCGGCAGAGCAGAGATGGAACAGGATTACAAGCTTTGAAAGGTGTAAACACTGAGAAGGCAGAGAAATCATTCCTGTGCAACAGAGGGAAACTCGTAGGCATAGATATTAAAGATGGAAAAAAGCCTACAAGATCAATTCCCTCCCTCAGGGCTCAGAGGAGGGGAAGTAATCAAGGCGCATTAGCTCCTGCCTTCTCATTCACTGGGGAAAACAAAAGTCACACATTCCTCACCAGCTGCCCTGGGCAGCTGAAACCCAGTGTTCTCAGTCTCTCTCCACGAGTGCAGCCCAAGGACAGCAGTGCCGAACACCACAGCCTTAAAACTATTTGCTCTTTATAGTTTACAAAGCGCATTTAAAGTATCACTCAGCCTTGCAGCATCCCAGTGGTGTATGCAGGGTGTTTAGAAGTCTCCCCAGCTCACAGAAGCAGCTGCTGGTGACCCAGCAAAGGGACTCTTTGCAATGGGTGAGAGGCAGAGACAAACCAGAGCCTGGGATGCTGGGCCTGGTTTCCCACAGGGCATGTCGAGGAGCTGCATATCACACCCAGGATCCCCTGGCCACAGACTGTGATAAGACCAAATAAGTTACCCTTAGTATAAGATCCATACAAAACAGCAGGGACAGAGCCATCCTTCTGAAGTAGGGGGCTTTAACTCGTGTTCAAGAAGAAGAATATCTGAGTAAAATCATTTTAGGAAAAGCCTAAGCATGGCTTTTCACTATGGACAGTCTCCTAGTTTTTAATATCAGAATGTGGTCATAAATCTCCAAGAGGAGGAGAAGGAGGCAGACTTTCCTGAAAATATTTGACCATGATTCCATTTTTGGCAGAGCATCCTAAGCCAGCATCTCTTTGGGGGGTGTAGTATTAAACCTGGTCATATGGGGGACACGTGGTTATTTTTCAATTCAACAACCTTCAGCTCCGGGGTGTCCTCCACAGAGGTTCTCAGAGAAGCTTGGGGCAGAAAAAAACACAAACCTGAAATCTCCAAGAAGAGGCTAAAAAGAGCTGAGTTATTCAGGCATAAAAAGAAAAAGATACTGGCAGGCCACTGAAATCGATTTTAAACTATTTAGCACATTAGGGGACTGTGAGGGGCTGTTCTTGAAGCAGAAGGCTGAAGCCCAGCTTCCCCTGTGGCAGAGGGACGTGGGGGACCCACAGGGCTGTGGGGAGCCTGTGGTGTGAAGAACATGAGCCTTTGAGATCAGAAACCCAGTAAGGTGTGGATCCACCATCCTGCAGTTCTCAGACAGAGGGTCTCCTAGAACAAACATGGACCAAATTGGATCCCACTTTGAAGCAGGGGAGAGAGAAAATGACCCAGGCCATTCACACTGGCCGTAAGCAAATTCTGTAGAAGCAGATCTGAACTGCGAGTAGTACTAAGGTGACACCATGGATGCTGTGTGACAAAGCAGGGGATAGAAACCTTACACGAGTTCATTCCGACAAGGAGGAGTGATGGGGAACCAGGAGAGGGAGAGAGAGGAGAAAGTCTCAGAACCTGGGCCATTTGAAAAGGTCCCAGAGCTGCAGATGGAGAGTCACCCTGTGGGGACTGCGACCTCCCTCCTGAATAGGCAATGATCAGCTTCGACCCCAGGTCACCAAGGCCCTGCTTGAGAGAAAAGAGGCTCCACACACCTCACAACTTCAGTGCCCATGCCCGAAGTCCCCCCCTGGTGTATAAGGTCTGCATCTCCCCAGTTCCTTCCTGACCTTTCCTCAATGAAGAGAGGGAGCAAGCTGTGGGAGGTGAGGGTGGAGGAGAGGGGCAGCAAGCGGCCACAAAACAAAAGGAAAATCATGAAGGGGAGGATGGGCCCTGGGGATGGGCTTCTTGCAAAATCTCGCGTTTCATTAAATATAGAAAGGTAGGATGAAAAGATAATATTCACTCATTGTTACAGTTTCAAAGTCAGAAGCTGGCCTTGGTTTCAAAGAACTTGTATGTAATGTGATGCATGGCTTTCTCTTCTGTCTCTCTTTTTATAGGTAAGTGACATTTCATTCTGCTCATCCCCAAGGCAAAGTTGGATGTTTTTAAAGTGGAAAAAAAAATGAGCGGAAAAAGAAACGGGGAAGGTGGGAAGAGGTGGCAGTCGAGGGGCAGCAAAGGTAGGTGCCCACTGAATTCATCATCCCTTTGCACAGACAGTCGAGGGGGAGGCTCGTCCCCCAGAGTCTCTGGTGAATGCCTTTCCTGAGGACGAGAGGTCCCGGTCATGGTTGTGGCTTTTGAGATGGGAGGCACCTTTGCTCTTGGAAAGAGGTCGGTCTCCAAGGGGTTTTTCTCTGGTGAAGTTTTGATTCTAAAATGAGTTGGACTTTTGTGTCTGATGTGATGATTCAGCTACTTGGCTGTGCGTTGCCAGTAGAGGAAGTAGGGGAAAAATGTGTTTACAGCTGGAGAGGCTGAAGTAAAACTTTGGAACATTAGGGATTGGAAGATGATCATTTCTGTCACGATCTGACTACAAATTGTATGACAATTTTTGGACAGAAAGGAGACCTGTGGAATTTGTGGGGAAAAGGAGGTCCTCTGGTACATTAACAATCATTTACTTAATGTTAAGATGTGTCTAATTGTTGTGAGTGTACTTTTCTGTGCCTGCCTGGTCACTAAGGCTAAAATACCACTTAGTTCCTCCTTAGTGTGAAGCAAGAGTGGCTTTCTAAATCTAGAGGCTAATTTGTCCTTATAGTGTCCTTACTTCTTGGTCATTCAAGGAAGCCATTTTTAAGTTCAAGAGTAATTTGGGTTTTCTACTATTCTGAAATTCCATTGCTCTCCCTTAAGAGTAAGGCAGAAGTGCTTTTATTTTTCCTGTCATTTGCAGAAGATCCCCTGAAGTAATTGACTGATGGCTCTGCTCACAAGTATTTGTTATTTTCTTTGAGAAAGAGAAACAAATGTAAAACATTCTATTTAACAGTCTATAAATCTAGACTGGGAACATAAAACTCCATTCAATAAAAATATTTAAAATGTGCCCTCTCTTCTGTCCCATTAAGGGACATAAACAATTAATTGGAGGATGGGTTGGTAGGAAGGGGGGAAAGATAGAAACAACTTCAATCTGTGCCAAAGACCTAAGAGAAGATCTCACCCACACAAAAGAGGCAAATCTGTAGACATTAGGAATTTTAAAAAGAGGAAAAAATACCAGAATTGTTATTAAAGGTGTTTAATTCCATTTCTAAAATTCGCATACACACATATTCCTTAAATTCTCTTTTCCTCAATTTCAACAAAGAGGGAAAAAAGCTCAAAACCCAACTTTCTCCTCTGAGATGGGAGAAAGCTCATTGTGTTTGGAAAATCACAAAACCTCTCTTTAATCTCTTTTCATGATGTCATATCCCAAGCTTGGGGTCTTTTATTATATTTTCACGGAATATGTGGTGACTCCTATTATATTTCCATGGCTTCAGACAGGACTGGGGATGCTTCTTCTTACTGGCCCTGCAAAATGGAGGGAATTAACTGCCATCTATCTGGGTCCCAGTCCAAGCGAGAGCTCTGCACACATCCCAGCCTGCTTTGAAAATGAAGAAAACCTACAACCAAGAGGCAATCTGAGAATTTTGCCCAATGGGACCCAAGGAGATAGGGGTCTTAGCCATAGGGCTTTCTGTAGCCCCTTTATTATCAACTGCAGGTTTCTCTTTGCTACCTTTGGATCGAGGTTGATTGAGTCCTTGATTTAGTTGGAAGATTCATAGTTTTTTAGAATTCATCAACAGAATAAAGCTGCAATACAATTTGTTCCTTGTCTTCAAATAAGGAGCTGGATGGTGAGGGGAGGGGTAGCATTCTCTCCAGGGCTTCTCCTTTGGACACCACAGCATGCCCTGTCAGCTCAGAGGTGGGGGCATTGGAAGGCCCAGGTTATTGTAATAGATGGAAATGGATGCTTTGGAATTTCCTATTAATAAGGAGGCAACAGAGTATATGTTAATTTTACATGAAAAAATTTCCACAGAGTATATAGGCAAGTACATGGGCATGTCTGAATAGTTTTAGTACACTGCAATTCTCAAACTATGAGAATAAAATTCTATTTGCACCTATCACTGTGCCCCATGGAACAGGAGGACAAATGGGTAGAGCTTGCACACTCATATATCCCAAAACACCACCACCACTTGCAAGTACTCATACACGCAAATGCATATTTTTAGATGCAAACACACAAAGCTGTGATTTTGCTGTTGAAAGGTGACAAGAAGCAAAGACCTTGCTCAGAATCAGATCTGCCTTCACACTATTGTTTCCCAAGACAAGTACAAGGATGATCTGTTTCATCCCCCCCCCCCCCCCTTCTATCAAATGCCTTGCCCAGCCACTGTGTTTCACTTCACAGCTTGGATGCTGAAAGCACCAGGCTCTTCATTTGCCTTGGAATCCATCAATCTGGCAGTTTCCCCAGTTTCAATGCCCCAGGTTGGCACAGTTAATCATGTGGGGTCCAACATTGATCTTCCTTCCTCTGTTTTTCTCTCCTCTCTGAGTTCTATGGCCTTCCCTGACCCTTCTGTCTGTACCAGTTCTGGCCTGGGCAGAGGGCCAGACTGTCTGATAGAATTCGTGTTTCTTGGGCACTAGGATCACTGGGTTTCAGGAAGTGGCAGTGAGCACAAGCTACTACAGACTGAAACAAAGGACTTATCGAATTCCACAAGCCCAGCCTTCTCCCACCCCCGCAAAGCCTGCTTTGGAGACTGCTGAAATTCTCACTCTTCAGGCAAGGAACATTTTGCTATATTTCTTTAAAACTAACCTTTACTGAGTTTTAGATACCATGCTAACCAATACACACACACACACACACACACACACACACACACACAGAGATCCACACACATTCACACATATTTTGTTTTCAAAACAATCCTGTGATGTTGGTTTTATCATCCTCTTTTTATAAACAAGGAAATTAAGGCTTAACGAAATGAGATGATTTGCCCAAGGTTGCTTGATCTTGAAGCCTGAATTTGAGTGTGCATGTCTCCTACTCTGATACCCCTGCTCTTATTCTCTTGTTTCCCACCCATACTGCCTGTATTATCTCAGAAGAGCAGAAGGTAACAGGGAAGGGAAGTTGTTCAACCATGCTGGGATTGCTCCTGTCTAGCTGTTTCAATCAACCAAACTCCTGGTCATGAAGGCAGCCTCTGGACTGTGCTATGGAGCATCCAGCAAAGGCAGATGAAGAAGAACTGGGTGAGGGCCTAGAAAGACTTGGGTTTGAGGCCTGCATGTGCCATGAATTTGCTTTGTTTCCTGAGGCAATTGATTTAATTCTTTGAGCCTCTTACATCATGACAAAGACATAGGAAGTATAATCCTGTTTCATAAGCTTAATAGGAGACCAACTCAGAGAATACTAAGAAAGCTCTTACTGTCATTACCCAATGACCCCTCTCACTCCGGCCTCCCCAAATCTCTAAGTCAGTTCTTGATTTTTCTGACGAGGCCTAGAATCTTTGCCAAAAGTAAGGAATAGTTCTTGGCAGCTTTCTGAGTCTTCTCTTCCTTTCAATACCAGGCCTAGGGGAGAGCAAAGTGAGCCTGCCAATCACTCAGAACCGTGCAGGCCCCAGGAAATGACACTGCCTCTCTCCCCACCTGCCTACTCCCAGGTGCCCAGCACCAAATGAACAATGCAGGCCACACATTTCCATTCCCATGTTGCTTCTTGGTATTTGTGAATTTGATCAGGTTACTAGAACAACCAAAACCAAGTGGATTTGAGATGTAATTCATTATCCCCAAAGACCAAAGGTTATCAAATGTAGTTAGTGAGAAGGTGATTATTGCTCTCTTATTCTTTCTGATTTCAACATTTTTTTTTTCACCAGCAACATTTAAAAGCCACTCTTTTACATTGCTTACCAACCCTTAATGGCCGATTTAAAGGAGAGAAGCTGAACAAAGGAACTGGGAGCACTCAGCACATCCTTGGAGCTTGTGTGGCTTACTTGAAGCTCCCAGAACTGATGCCCTTCATGTATTTCTTCAGCACTGGGGACAGAACCCATGTAACTACTTTCTGTGGACAATGTCTGGGTGCACCACAGGCAGCTGGGAACACTACTCTCTAAGTGCTTCCTGTGTTTGCCAGTGGCGTTCACACATTCCCTCCTGTCCCTCAGGGAAATTAAGAAGGGATCTCCTCTTAAGACTGACAGCTGCTTTGTCTTAGCCATCCTTTCTACACCTCATCTCTGGAGTGAGTTATCTTAATCCTGACATTTTCCCAACCATTCATGGTAAAAGCCTTTTTTTTTTTTTTTTTTTTTTTTTTGTACTGAAAGGTGAAAAATATTTCAGGTACACAGTGATTACATTGATGTGAAAACCAATATAGATCCCATGGCAAATGAAGGATAAAGGGCTTTATCTAAACTACTAGGACACTGTTTGGGAGCTGATTTGTGTCCCCTCCAAAATACATATGGTGAAGCCCTTACTCCAGTACCATAGAATGTGACTGTATTTGAAGAAAAAGCCTTTAAGGAGGTAATAAGGGGAAAGTAAGGTCATAGGTGTGGGTCTTCTGATTGGTGTCTTTATAAGAAGAGATTTGGACACAGACACACACAGAGGAAAGACCATGTAAGGACACAAAGAAAACATGACCATTAGTAAGCCAAAGAGAGAAGCTTCAGAATGAAACCAACCTTCCAGACACCTTGATCTTAGACTTCTAGGCTCCAGAACTAAGAGACAACAAGCTTCTGTTGTTTAAATCTCCCAGTCTTCTATGCTTTGTTATGACATCCTGTGCAGACTAACAGAGTCACAGTGAGTTCATTGCGATAAGCATGAGTGTCTGGGAACATGCAGAGGCTCCAGTGGGCTACAGAAAGAAAGCAGGCTTGCATGTCCAATCTTTGCACTGTCATATTTTGCTTTTTCTTTGGCAAGTTACCATTTGGATCCTAAATTTCCTTATCTGTACAATGGGTATGATATATATCTCACTATATTGTGAGAATTAATTGAGATAATGAATAACAAATATTGTCAGACTCTGAGTGTTCAATATCTAGTTTTCTAACTCTTACTATTTCTCTTAATAGCATAGGAATAAATGTGACTTTAAAAAATATTTATTTTGAGAGAGAGAAAGAGAGTGAGGGAATGGGTGAGGGGCAGATCGAGAAGGGGAGAGAGAATCCCAAGCAGGCTCCACACTCAGTGCAGAGCCCGACGTGGGGCACAGACCCATGACCGTGAGATCATAACCTGAGCCAAAAGCAAGAGTCGGATGTCAATCAACTGAGCCACCCAGGTGTCCCAGAAAAAATGTGATTTTCAGTGTGCACCAGGTATTATGCTAAATGCTCGTCCAGTGTACTTCATTTGACCTAGTCATTTTTTTCTCCTGGTTATTGAAGACAAGTCTGTTCTCAGAACTCTGTGCTGGAGCTGTTGAAGTTAGCAACCTGCTGGCCAGGTGAAGTCCTGTACTTCCTACCTGCCCTGACTGATATTTGTCAGCACTAAGCCTTACTGGCTTGGGGATAAGGACTGCCTTGGGTGCCCACTCATGAGACGTCCAGACTTCCTTTCCTGGGCTGCCTCATCTCCAACCATCTGTAGGTGTTCCTCTATTTCACTGAAATGCATGGTTACAAACCACTGAGACCAAACTCTAAGGATTCCCTTATAATGATTTACATCACTGAAGACAAGATTAGTGACCATGACAATATAACACACCAGAACACAAAGACTGAAGAACAGGGTTACAAACTATTCTGCCAATGTCCTGCATATTTGGACATAGAGCTTTGCCTAAAATGGACTCCTCCTGCCTAGCCTAAATGTACAGTTGATCCCACAATGAAGAAACATCCTTGGCAAACACACACACAGTTCTGAAATCCTGAAATGAGAGAAGCTCCAGACCTCCAAGCAGAGGCTGACTGAAAGCCAAGAAGTTCTAGTTGACATTCCCATTGTGTGTTCACCAATGACACAGCCCTTGGCTTTTCAGGCCCACAAACAGACAGAAACAGTTCAATGAACATGGTCAGCCTCTTGGTGACAGACTCACAGAATTATACTCATAAAAAGTTGATGGACACACCAGAATTCTGATTGAATAACTTACTATGGGGAGGACATACCTTTCCAGAGATTGCTGCTATCGACTATTCTGGAAGCTGAGTTATTGACAAGCTTCTTGGTGGGGAAAGATCTAGAGTAGAGGTTCTCAGATATTTTCTGCCCCAACATATCTGAGAAATACAGCCATCCTCCACCATTGGTGACCATATCTAGGGCCAGTGTAATTTTCCATTAGGGGCTTACCAGAGGATCTCAGCCAGGATGGAGAACTTTGATTGGTCTCTCACATCATGCCATTACTTTGGTTTAGAACCACAATGCTAGAAGGTGAGTGGGTCTTAGCTTATTCCTTCTTGCCATCCCACCTCTTTGTCTCACTTATCATTCTTTAATTTAAGAGTGTCATCCTTTTTCCTTTAAAGAAGAGGACCCTTGTTAGATCTGGATGGTGCAGTTGGTTCAGTATCTGACTCTTGATCTTGGCTTAGCCATGGTCTCACAGTTCTTGAGTTGAAGCCCTGCATTAGGCTCTGTGCTGATGAGGTGGGACCCGCTTGGGATTCTGTCTCTCTTTCTTAGGAAAGCCTTCCCAGTCCCCAAGCTAGGTCACAGCCCCAGGATCAACTCTTTTCCCTCAGTGAATTTGTCTTGATTTATACTTACTCATTCATTGGTGATTTGATGGCATCCTGGCAAAAGACTAGTAGCCCCATAACAGCAGACACTGGAGCTGCTTTTGCTTTCCATGGTCTGCCCAACACCTGGAACAGTATAGGTACCAATTCTGCTCATGGAGTGACTCGGACACGTCACTGTCCCACAGCAGCGCACTCCTTCCTGGAACAGGGTTAGAGCAGGAGTAAAATATCTCTGGGCAACCATTTCAGGAAGGACACAGCTAGGTTCCTGTCTGTGCTTAACTGAGGTTGAAGGAGCTCATTCCAACCTCAAGAAGTTGAGTAGTTCCCAATTCTGACCTCTTTCTAGAACCACTGGGGAAACTTTTAAAAACACTAGTGTCCTTGCCCCATGCCCAGAGACTCCACTGAAATGCTCTGGTAGGTCTAGGCTTCCTCAGGTGTTTCCACATACAGCCAAGCTTAGGAGACCCTGCTTGAAGACATTCCTTTTTCTGCCCTCGTGTGAGCTTTGATTAGCTTAACTCCCAAGGGCACCTTTTTTTTTTCAACTTCTTGTCATTGCACACTGTGCAAAACACTTCTGGTGCTTCATGTACCTTGATCTTCATAAAAGATAGCTATTGGCATTCCTATTTTGTGGATGAGAAACCACAGCCCAGACAGGTTAAGCATCTTAAGAACACACAGTTTCCACGTAATGAGGCAGAATTTGAACTCATGTCTATCTGACTACAGAGCCCAGACAGTACACACTATATCATATCACCTCCCATTCATGCATCTCCTATGGCATTTGCTATCGGGGATGCCCGACATCCTTAACGATTCCCACATAGTACAAAAACTTGAGAGTTGAAGAAAGGGCAGAGTCTGTGTGGCCACTTCTGAGCGGTGTTGGTCCCTCCTTGTTGAACAGGAGTAAGGTGGAAGGTAAAATGAGACAGAAGCAAAGACTTAAGACAACGAATTTTCCCCCTTCTAATCCCCAATTTTGGACAAACATGGGGCCCAGAAATGAGTGAGGGAATTAAATTAACGAACACAATTTCTCCCTGTCATTGAACTCTGACTAATGAGTCTATTTCTGGGTAATAAGAAGGAGCAGGAAGTGACAAGGCAGTGTAATGAATTAGTGGCCCAGAACCTCGTTAGTCAGAATAATCTTTCCACGAAAGATAAATGATGCAAACATTAATTATAAAGCCAGGGTGGAATGCATCCCATTATTTGGTTTCCTAAGAAATCTATCCCGGTTATTACGAGGCATTTCAAGCAACAATAATAATAACAAAGTCAAGGCTCAGTGAGAGCTCTAACCCCCGGGAGACTCTGTGGTGGTGGGGCAAGGGGAATCAGCTCTGTTTTCAAAAGGGGCCATTCTTGATCCTGTGAAAGCCAGCTGTGTGCTCCAGATTTTGTTCCAGGACTGATTCCCTGGCCTCGGCCTCTGCAACCTTCAGCTTAGCTGTCCCTCCAACTTGGTTATTCAAAGAGGTCCATTCTGGGTCATTAGTTTCAGGTGAGGCCTGGAGTTCAACAGAAATGTCTCCTTCATCAAGAAAAGGAAGCACAAGGCCGTGGTTTTTGCCAGGAACTCCAGCATCCTGAAAGAAAGGTCAGAGATCAAAACCATGGAGGAAACAGAGGGTAAGGGGGGATCAGGCTGTGGAATCCACTAAGTTCAGATCCTGGCTCTGCATATTTGAAAGAGTTGGCTTGTTTCTTCATCAGAGCACTGGTAACAGCGGAGGTATCTGGTTAAAGGGGATTGTTTATGAAGATAGGTAAGGTTGCACACAGAAGATACTTAGCAGCTTTTAAGGGTTCAGTGGATGGCATTGATTTTTTTTTTTTAATTTAATGTAGTGCTCAGGGTGTAGAACTGGCAGGCTGTTGGGACATTTAAGGCAGTTCCCTCATAAGGATGGGGAAGGTGAGACAGGGGCAGAGCTACAGTCCGGCCAATGTCACACGGTGGGGGACAGGGCACCTGGCCTCCTGCTCCAGGCTCCTGAGCTTCTGTCATCTCAGGCTGGTTTGTTGCCTGGAATTTTGGTAGGCACCCAGGAGGGAAATGGGGAGAGGGAGGAGGACTTTGCTCGGAACTAAAGAGAAGGCTGAATCAGTAATAAATGTAGTTGCTGAGGCCATTACTCGGGAGAGTAAATAAACCAGAATTAAAAACTATAAAAAAGTACTCAGCAGCATCCTGGTAATAAACTTGCCCGTGACTTCACAACATAGAGGTTCCTCAGCTTCCAAAGATTTTAGCTCTCTCATGGCCATGCGGGGGTCGGGAGTCATTTGCTGCAGGGAGAGGCACTTGAGTTAGGCTGAAACACAGCCTCCTTCCAGGTGGCATCTGATTGAAGTGGAGACTGCCGGCTGCTTTTGTTTTGAAGGTTCTCTTGTTATCTGAATGGCAACTCTTGGGAATGAAAGAGGGGAAAAACAATTAATTGGGAATGAATTTTAATTGTCTCTGACTTCTCATTTGTAGGCGATTAAAAGGAGTCCCCTATTAAGCAATCATTCTGAGATAACGGAAGTCACCCCAAAAGTGCTCCTCTCTCCAGCCTCTTCCCTTTGGGCCCAATCTGGGCCTTTGGGTTTTAAACAAAATGAACCAAATGCGGAAAAGATAGTGGGGGAGGGAACTGTGCTGCCAAAATCTTGTTTTTTTCTTTTTCTTTTTCCTGAAGAACAAATGTCTGTATTTGTTCTGCTGTGGTATTGACTTGGTTCACATTTGGGGAGTGCGGTAGGAAATCTGTGTGGGGGACAGGGCTCAGCTGTGTTTGGGCAGCTCATCCACTGCCCACCTAGAACCGAGGCTCCACATGGGGCTGCTTGCAACCACGGAAACAGAGCCTGGCCTGCCAGGACTAAGGGAGGGGGCTTGAGAAAGAATCACCAAGACTTTATCCTCTTCTCCTCCCCACCCTGACTTGTCTCTTGTTGCTCCAAAGGGTCAGGGAGCTGAAATTCCTTCTTTTTCTTTTAAGCTTTACCAAGGTAGAATTGACAAATAAAAATCATATATACTTAAGGTCTACAATGTAGAATTTGAATACATTGTGAAATAATCCCCAGAATCAAGGTAATTAAAGTAGCCATCATCTCCTATAGTTATGATTTTCTTTGTGTGTGGTGAGAATACTTAAGATCCAGCCTCTTGGCAGATTGGAAGTATACAACACATATCATTAACTACAGTCACCTTTCTGTTCATACGTCTCCAGGACTTATTCGTTGTGCATAACTGAAACTGTATCTTTGGCCAACATCTCCCATTTGCCCCACCATTCTGCTTTCTGTTTCCAGGGGTTTGAACTATTTTGGATATCACTTACAAGTGATCATGCAGGATTTGCCTTTCTTTGTCAGGCTTTTTTCACTTAGCATAATGTTCATAGAGGCACTATTCACAACAGCCAAGATGTAGAAACAACATAAATGTCCATAGATGGATGACTGGATAAAGAAGATGTGGTAGGTAGACCTGAAATGTGATATTACTCAGCCTTAACAAAGAAGGGAATCCTGCCCTTTGAGACAACATGGATGGACCTGCGGGGCAGAGAGGTATCACTGTTCTGATGCAGAGCTGGCCAGGGGCACAGCCTACTCTTCATACTTGGCCATTGCTTTTCCCAGGGAAGGTGGAGGGATGTTGTGATGTAGGCTCCAGTGTAGGACCTGAGCCATTGGGGATGCAGGTGAGTCATGGGGCACATAGGTGTCTCAGTCAGCTGAACGTCTGACTGTTGATTTCGGCTCAGGTCATAATCCCAGGGTCATGGGACTGAGCCTGAGTCAGGCTCCGCATAGAGTACTGAGTCTGCTTAAGATTCTCTCTTTCTCTGTCCTCTCCTGCTCTCTTCTCTAATAAATGAATTAATGAATGAATGAATAAATAAATAAATAAATAATTTTTTTAAAGACCTAGGTGAATGAGACCCAGCCATTCAGTGTAAGGAGTGGGACAGCCTTCCTGTGGTTGTGAACCCCCTCAGTCCCTTCCCTGAGAGCTGTGTAATGTAGACCAGCTAAATCCTAGATGCCAAGGCCCCGGCAGCCCTATGCATGCCAGGGTCTTAGCTCCTTCCCTTTCAGCTCTCCCCATTAGGTGCCCCTCCCTCCCGCTGCTCACCCTCATCTGATAGGTCCCTCTCTTCCTCCTCCTGTGCCATCCCCCTTGCTTTCTCCCCTTCATCACCTTCTTCTTACCTTTTCGTTCCCCTGTTTGCTCTCTATATAAAAGTACTAGGAATTCCTCCACAGAAGGCTTGGCTCAAGAATATGCTAGGTGGCTCTTGGCTTCTTGCCTCTCTAGGTATGCTCTGTACTTAGCAACTTTATGGCTGTCAGGGAGCCATCTCTGTCCCCCTTGGGCAGAGTCATAATCAGCCTAGAAGGCCAGTCCCACCTCCTCTGCTCCCCAGGGCTCTATCTGGCTTCTATTCTAACCCCCACCCCCAGCCCATCACTGCACAATTTATTTATGGAGAACCAGCAGCACCTGTCTCCTTCCATCTAAATTACCTGCATATTCAAGGGGATTAATTCATAGCTCCTGCTTGCACTTGCCTTATTAGTTCTGGACTTTGCAGAGAATATGGTTAAATCAATGCTAACTCTGTGTCTGGGGGAGTGGTGGGATGGGACCTGGCAGGACCCTCTCCTCTCCCTGGTCATCCTCAGCAGACTGGGCATACCTGTGACTTAGCAGAGCGGGCAAATGGCTTGGAGCTCTGTGAAAATCAGCCAAGGGTCAGAGGTGTAAGAAGTTAAGGCCTGGTGCCAATCTGCAGGTCACCCAAGGTTGATGAAGTGCCAATCAACCATAGTTGACCAAACACAGGACAAAACATGCCAAAGGGAACTGTGACCCCAGAGCTTGCTCCAGAATGAGGACCTGGGAACCTGGTGGAGGCAGTGATATTTCTTGGTTTGGGAGCTGAGGCCTCTTTGAAGGTCAAGGCCAAGTTTAGGGTCTTGAGAATCCAGTGCCCTTCAACAGTGGTGGTGGCTGGGCTCCGGAGCAGAGGCCCCTGTCCTTGAAGCCCTGGGCTGGCTGGGCTGCTCCCCTGCTGGCACCTCCACTTGCAGCAGATGGTGAAGGTGTGTGCTGGGCACTTCCCGTGCTTTACTCACATGCCCCGATTCCTGTCTCTCTTTCTAAACAAATTGTCTGTTTTCAGAGTGGACCAGACTTTCTGACACCATGCATCCTGGATGATGGGCCTTCTTGGCAGAGGGAGGAGGAGATTGTCTGAGTGTTGCTGGCACAGGAGCCTTGCCTCCTCCCTCACCTTCAGCAGCCCCAGGAGCATGCTATCAAGAGGACACTCTCTGTGCCCTCCATTTGGGAGGCCTGAAAACAGCACAGGGTCATCAAGACCTACAGGAGCCAGGCAGGGAACTTGGATGAGCAAAGCTCGCCCAGGGGGAGGTGGATGGCGGATGGCAGGTGGTGGTGGACTAGAGCAAACACACCTCATCTGGAGGCTTTCAGCATTTATTTTAAAGCAAGAGGCTACTTAACAAGACAGACGAATGTGCCAAATTTGGCCTGAGTGCCATGCGACTCTGCAACCCTGAGGAAACCACGCTGGGTGGACACCCCAGACAGCTTGTGTCCCCCACCACCATCAAGCACCAAAGACTCTCGCTGTGACATGTCTTTGCTCAAGCTGCTCGGTCCACTATTCCTGGGATTTCTGCTCCTTCTCTTCTGACCTGCCGCTTCCCAGGCCTCCTCCAGGACCCTGACAGAGCCCAGGGCCTGTCTTTGTTCCTCCAGCGCTATGAGGGCGGTAATCAGGTGGCAGTGTAGACTACCAGCTACAGGAAAGGGACATGATTTCACTTAGGTTTTTAGTTCTCCAGGGATATAATAAGTGCTTAATACAGGTTTATGGAATTGAAATACAGACTGGCCCTGACCGCATCTTCCCAGCCCCCAAAAGTAAGGCTTTGTGATTAACTTTTCCCTTAGAACAGTGAAGATCACCATACTTTGGGGTAAGAAGCTACTGCATTATTTGTCAGAAGCCTAATTTTTATATAATAAAAATAAATCTAGACAGGGGGTACCTGGGTGGCTTAGTAAGTTGAGCTCCAGACTTTGGCTCAGGGCATGATGAGTTCAAGCCCACTATCGGGCTTGCTGCTATTGGCCTGTCAGTGCAGAGCCCGCTTCAGATCCTCTGTCCCCCTCTCTGCCCCTCCCCTGCTTGCACTATCTCAAAAATAAACATTAAAATAATAATAATAATAATAATAATAATAAAACAAATCTAAACAGATGAGAAGGCTGGGATGACCAGAGGGAGAGAAGCTCACTGATATTTTTGGTGGTGAATTGTGAGGGCAGCAATGAGACGAGAAGGTGACTCACAATCCTTCCAGACTGTCTGCACTCACGCAAGGCTGGCTGAAGGCACACGACTGACTGGGTGGGGTTTGCAGTTGACCCATAGGATCTGGGCACTAGGGGTCCCGGGGAGGGAGGAACCCTGAAAGCAGCACATGGGTTCTTTGGTTATGATGCTGCTCATGTGCTTCTGCCAGGCTCCAGCTATGCACTTTGTAGGTGCTGCAAACTTGTTCCTGTTGTGTGCGTGTGCATGAACATGCATGTCGTTTCTTCCTATCCTCTTGTCCTGCTAGTCTCCTCCCTGTGGACAAAGCCTCCATTTAAATACAGTACTCAGATATTGACAGGATACCCTTTGGGAGTGGCCACTCACAGCTCTAATTTTCTCCTCTCTGGAGACCTTTCCAGAAATGTTCTCGCATCATTCACCGGAAGCAGTGGTGGAGAAACGATGAAATGATACTGCAAGGACTTGTGCAGGTGGTTCCCAGCCCTCACCGGAAACTCCCCAGGGACGGTATCACAGTCCCACACCTTGTGTGTGCTGTCCCCTATGGCGCTGGAGACCAGAGGCCCTACAATCACAAACTGCCTTTTAAATCAAAATGCCAGAAGAGGGAGACAGTGATTTCACATCTCCAGTGAGGAAAAAAAAAGTTGCCTTTTTGCTCCCCATCCCCCAAGTCCATTTCTCAGTCTGTTGGTGTCAGACTCTGATGTGTTGAAAGGCAACACAAAGAGGAAAGGGGGTGGGGAGAATAGCGTCTCAGGGAGATAATTGACTTCAGAAAAGCTATGTTTGAGATGTAGGAAGAAAACAAGTGAAAATATGTTATTTTACAACCTTGATACTCCTGACCTCATTGAAAATAAATATACGCATGCTGTATGGGCGATCAGGTAAGCCTGGATGAAGGGTCCTAGCATGGGGTACTGGCGCCCTCTCGCGGCCATAAGAAACAGTGCCACATACCATCTTGCGTTTCCCAGAGAAGCAGGCATGTTGCACAAGAGTTTGGGCACTGCCTGAATTAAAACCAGAAAATGCATTACAGCTAATTGAAAAGGAGAGCAGTTCATAAAAGTCTCCCTTATCTAAGCAAGGCATTTTTTGTCTCTCCTAGGGTTGGTTGACACTCTAGAAGGGAAGAAGTAGATAGAGGTGGAATAAAACTAGATCCATGAGCTTGGTTTAGTCTTTGTGACTTATCAGCTACATAGCATTTGTGGTCTCAGTTTTATCGCCTGTAAATTGATAAACTTGAAAGGGACGATGCTTCTGATTTCTTCCAGCTGAGATATTCTGTTAAGTCCCAGAAGACCTTGAGGAACCCTGAAATATCAGATATCTGACAAATCACTGATGTTAGTCTTGGGCAACTCTTTGTAGGGATTGTCTCATTGCATTTACACTCACTCAGTGCTATTATTACAGTCCTTCTCTAGCTCTGATGAAGGTGGTGTTAGCTCAGTGTAACAGAATCGACTGCATTGTTCCTATGTGTTGTTACAAGAATGTCGCCATTGTTATTACCAAGCCCGGCTTCTCTGTCTGCTTCCTGTAAGGTTGCCTCTCGAAACTGATGACAAAGAAGACCTTCCCCTGGGAATGTAGATTATTGGGCAGCTAAACTCACTCCCGCTCCAAAATGTGCATCCACAGAAGGCCCAGGAGTGTACCCTGGGCTCTGAATCGGGGATCAAAAAGCAGGGCTCACAGTTAGTGGTATTTGGTCTTGCATTTTCCCTTTTAACTGAATTTTTTATATGAAATTTATTGTCAAATTGGTTTCCATACAACACCCAGTGCTCCTCCCAATAGGTGTCCTCCTCAATGCCCGTCACCCAACCTCCCCTCCCTTCCCCCCCATCAACCCTGTTTGTTCTCAGTTTTTAAGAGTCTCTTATGGTTTGGCCTGCTCTCTCTCTAACATTTTTTTTCCTTCCCCTACCCCATGGTCTTCTGTTAAGTTTCTCAGGATCCACATAAGAGTGAAAACATATGTATCTTTCTCTGTATGACTTATTTCTCTTAGCATAACACTCTCCAGTGCCATCCATGTTGCTACAAAAGGCCAGATTTCATTCTTTCTCATTGCCACGTAGTATTCCATTGTGTATATAAAACCACAATTTCTTTATCCATTTGTCAGTTGATGGACATTTAGGCTCTTTCCATAATTTGGCTATTGTTGAAAGTGCTGCTACAAACATTGGGGTACAAGTGCCCCTATGTATCAGCACTCCTGTATCCCTTGGGTAAATTCCTGGCAGTGCTATTGCTGGGTCATAGGGTAGATCTGTTTTTAATTTTTTGAGGAACCTCCACATTGTTTTCCAGAGTGGCTGCACCAGTTTGCATTCCCACCAACAGTGCAAGAGGGTTCCCGTTTCTCCACATCTTCTCCAGCATCTATAGTCTCCTGATTTGTTCATTTGGCCACTCTGACTGGCGTGAGGTGATATCTGAGTGTGGTTTTGATTTGTAGTTCCCTGATGAGGAGTGACGCTGAGCATCTTTTCATGTGCCTGTTGACCATCTGAATGTCTTCTTTCTTTTTTTTTTTTTAATTTTTTTTAACATTTATTTATTTTTGAGACAGAGAGAGACAGAGCATGAACAGGGGAGGGGCAGAGAGACAGGGAGACACAGAATCTGAGACAGGCTCCAGGCTCTGAGCAGTCAGCACAGAGCCTGACGCGGGGCTCGAACTCACGGACCGTGAGATCATGACCTGAGCCGAAGTCGGCCGCTTAACCGACTGAGCCACCCAGGTGCCCCTGAATGTCTTCTTTAGAGAAGTGTCTATTCATGTTTTCTGCCCATTTCTTCACTGGATTATTTGTTTTTCGGGTGTGGAGTTTGGTGAGTTCTTCAACTGAATCTTAACACAGTTCACTCACTTACTGCTAGAAAAGAAAACTCCCCAGTATGATGGGCATTAAAAAAAAAAAAAAAAAGTACAACTTTTTTCTGAATTAACCCCCTGTATCAAGACTCTCATTTTTTCAGATATTTAACCCATGTGAGCAGGATTCAGTCCTCAACCACCAGCCCCACTCTCTTCTGCCAGATGGACTTCCAGATACCCCAGTCTCATACACACTTCAGTACTTGTGTGAGGCTAACAGAGTCATTTATCTTTTCTGTTTAAACCCTTGGGATATTTCTGTTTAGCAAGACAGCAATTTCAGGAAGCTACACTGTTTTATTAAGTGTATTAAACTGCGGAGTAGCTCATCTGGTGGCTACAGTTTGTCGACTGGCTGTCTTGGCTCTATCCCAATACATCAGGGGTTGTTTCCCCAACACACTTTTAAATTTTTATTACTATGATTCAATTTCACTGATGTTATTATTAAAATTAATTTGTTTCCCACAAAGCCTAAAATACAGAGTAGACCCTTGCCAAATGCAGCATCATAACATTTCTGGAATGGTGGCCACATGAATAAATAATTGGTACTTGATGAGTGCCTACTAAGAGCCATGGAACTTTGCACTTATTTCTTCTACTTTTCCATTGCAGCCCTAGAGGGAAGATGGTATTATATCATTTTATTATTATTGTTATTTTTAATGTTTATTTATTTTTGAGAGAGACAGAATGCGAGTGAGTTAGGGGCAGAGAGAGAGGGAGACACAGAATCCAAAGCGGGATCCAGGCTCTGAGCTGTCAGCATAAAGCCCAACGCGGGGCTCGAACCCACAAGCTGTGAGATCATGACCTGAGCCGAAGTCGTCGGACGCTCAACCAACTGAGCCACCCAGGTGCCCCTCATTTTATTATTTTTTAAGTTTATTTATTTATTTTGAGAGAGAGAGAGAGAGGAGAGAGAGAGAGAGAGAGAGAGAGAGATAATGTGAGCAGGAGAGGGGCAGAGAGAGAGGGGGAGAGAAAGAACCAAGCAGGCTCCACACTGTTAGTGCAGATCCTGACATAGGGCTCAAACTCACAAACCATGAGATCATGACCTGAGCTGAAATCAAGAGTTGAATGTTTAATCAACTGAGCCACCCAGGCTCCCAATTTATTTTTAAGAAGGCTTCACACCCACTGTGGATCCCAACGTGGGGCTTGACCTCACGAACATGAGTTGAGCCTCTCAGGCACCCCATTATTATGCCATTAAAAATAATGTTTATTTATTTTTGAGAGAGAGAGAGAGAGCAGGGGAAGGGCAGAAAGAAAGGGAGACACAGAATCCCACATCTGAGCACAGAGCCCGACGTGGGGCTTGAACCCACAAACTGTGAAATCATGACCTGAGTCAAAGTTGGGCACTTAACCGACTGAGCCATCCAAGCACCTCTATGTCATTTTAATAGATGAAGAAACTGAGGCCTGGGGAGGCCAAGTGGCTCACTCAAGTTCTCACAACTACCAAATGCTGGAGGAGACACAATTCACACCCAGGTCTGGCTCCAGGGCCTGTGCATTTCCCGTCATAGCCCTCCGGCTACAGTCATGCCCCTGATGAAATTCCATTTGGGGCCTGGTTTCAGTAAGAGATACACTGACCAGCATATTGGCTGCGGTTTTGTGTCCTTTACTCAAAATCTGAGACAAAGTGTTCTTACTCTGATGGTCCTTTTCTTAGGGAAGAGGAAAACCTCTGACCTCTGGCTGATTCACCTGAGGAGTGGCAGTCTGCAGCCCAGACCCGTTGGCAAGGATCTTTTATTACCTAATATTTAGTGCAGGGGCAGGGGAGAGGAGGAAATTGGTCCCTTGATTTAAATCTTAGAAACCTGCCCTTACTGGTTTGTGTCACCCTGAGAGGACTAACAGCCAAATTTTGAAAGAAGAACCTTGGCATTTTCCTCTGGAGAATTTGAGTTTTGACAGGAGACTCAGCAGACTCAAAGGTCTATTTTGTGAACACACAAGTATTTTCAAATACTTTGGCAGGAAAGGAATGAGATGTTTTCTATATGATACTGTAAAGCAAAACTGAGACCAGTGAACCTAAATTATTTGGGAACAATCAGTTCAACATAAAATAAATGTAAATGTCTGAGGTGTCAAAAGAAGTAAAAGGCTGTCTTTTACAAACCAGAGGTGTATGTATGTGAACACAAGTGCACTCGCTTGAGGGCACAGGAGAAAGGTGTGCACCCACTCATGGGCACCAGGAAAGGTGCAGCCACGCTCATGGGCACAAGGGAAGGCTGTGCGCATGCTCCTGCATGCAAGGGGAAGGGTGCACGAATGCTCCTGGGCACAGGGGGAAAGGTGCACATACTCGTGCACACAAAGGAAAGGAAAGGTGCACATGGGAAAGGTATGCACATGTTCCTGGGCACAGGGAAAAGTGCACACACTTGTGTGCACATGGGAAGGGTGAGCACATGCTCCTGGGCACAGGGAAAAATTGCACATGCTTGTGGGCACAGTGGAACGGTGCACACATGCTGATGGGCACAGGAGAAGGGTGCACATGCTCATGCGCACAGGGTAAGGGTACATACAGGGGAAAGGGTCCACACATGCTCCTGGGCACAGGGAAAATGTGTACACGCTTGTGCATACAGGGGAAGGGTGCACAAATGCTCATTTGCACAGGGGAAAGGTGCATATACTCATGTGCACAAGGAGAGGGTGCACACATGCTTCTGGGCACAGGGGAAAGTGCACACGCTAATGCACACAGGGAAAGGGTACACAAATGCTCATTTGCACGGGGGAAAGGTGTACACACTCGTGTGCACAAGGGATGGGTGCACACATGCTCCTGGGCACAGGGGGATGTTGCACATGCTAGTGAACACAGGGGAAGGGGTACACATGCTCCTGGGCACAGGGGAAAAGTACACACATTCTTGTGCACAGGGAAGTGTGCACACCTGCTCCTGGGCATAGTGGAAAGGTGCACATGCTAGGGCACATAGGGGAAAGGTGCACACATGTTCCTGGGCACAGGGAAAGGTGCACATGCTCATGCACACAGGGGAAAGGTGCACACATGCTCCTGAGCACAGGGCAAAAGTGCACACATCGGGAAGGGTGCACACATGCTCATGGGTACAGGGGAAAAGTGCACACAACTCATGCGCACATAGGAAAGATGCACACATGCTCCTGGGCACAGGGGAAAACTGCATAGGCTCGTACACACATTGGGAAGAGTGCAACGTGTTCCTGGGCATTGGGGAAAGGTGCACATGCTTGTGCGTACATGGGAAGGGTGCTCAAACACTCATTCACACAGGGGAAAGTTGCACACGCTTGTGAGCATAGGGAAGGGTGCACATGCTTTTGGGCACAGGAGAAAGGTGCACACATTTGTGCTCACAGTGGAAGGGTGCACACATGTTTCTGCACACAGGGAAAGGGTACACACATACTCGTGCACACAGGGAAAGGGTGCACGCATACTCATGCACACAGGGGACGGGTGCACACATGCTCCTGAGCACAGGGAAAAGTTGCACATGCTCGTGCATACATGGAAGGGTGCACACGTGCACCTGAATACAAGGAAAAGGTGCACACACTTGTGTGCTCAGGGGAAGGGTGCACATGCTCCTTGGCACAGGGAAAAGTTGCACACACTCATGTACATAGGGAAGGGTGCACACGTGTTCCTGGGTACAGGGGAAAGGTGTACATGCCAAGGCACAGGGAAAAGTTGTGCATGCTTGTGCACACAGGGAAGGGTACACATGTGTTCCTGGGCACAGGGGAAAAGTGAACATGTTAGTGCACACAAGGGAAGGATGCACACATGCTCCTGGGCATGGGGGAAAGGTGAACACACTCATGCACACATAGGAACGGTGCACACATGCTCACGTGCACAGGGGAAAGGTGAACATGTTAGTGCACACAGGGGAAGGGTGCACACATGCTTCTGGGCATGGGGGAAAAATGCACACACTCATGCGCACAGGGAAGGGTGCACACATGCTCATGCACACAGGGTAAGGGTGCACACATGCTCGTAGGCACAGGGGAAGTTGCACATGCTTGTGTGCACAGGGGAAGGGTGCACATGCTCCTAAGCACAGGGAAAGGGGTGAATAGAAGATATAAGACCTAATCAGATGACCTTACAATTCCATATTTTCGGGACTTTTAGAATTAAATTTTTAAGATGGGCCTACAGGCACCACACTAGTTATCAGAGATATATTTGCTTGATAAATTTGTCTGGAGCACTTTTTTTTTAATTTAAACCTTCAAAACAATAACAAGAATAGCATATTGAACAGATTTCCCCTATATTTGCCAGGCAGCTTCTAAGAACAAGGCATTCTCTTACATAACCACCACAATGATCAAATCCAGGAAATTTAACATAGATATAATGCTATTTTCTAGTATACAATCTGTGTTCAAGTTTCCCCAGTTGTACAAACACTGTTGTTTCTCACATTTTCCCCAACCACTGACCTAGTCCACTTAGCTACACTCAGTTGTCAATTTGCTTTAGCCTGCTTTCATCGACCACAGTGCCTTAGCCTGACATTTTTTAAGACGACAGACAGACTGGCAGTGCTGAGTGCTTTTCAAATGCTGCTCAACTCACCAGCAGATAGTTCTGCGTCTGGCACATAATATCTAATGAGTATTATTAGCAGAAAGGAAGGACGTCTGTGAACTGGAGGGCCAGAGGCCCCAGAGCCCGAGCCTTCCTGGCTGGCTTCACTTACGTCAGAGATGGCAGGTGCCAGGGGACAGATGCCCATGGTTTGAGTTCTGTTCTGCTATTTCAGTTTGTGTGAGCCACCCACCTTCTGTTAACCTCAGCTTCCTTCTCTCTGAAGTGAGGGCTTTCTATACCAGTAATAATTAAGTGGCACATGATAGGTAAAAGTGCTTAGTAAACTACGGCAAAATGCTAGACCAATGAACTATATTATAATTTATTATTAATATACCAGTGAGGCAGCCTGGAGCTAGAATAGCACAGTGCAATTGAAATGTTTGTAAAATGCTATGGAGGAAAATAAAAGTGGGCCGTCCAGGTAGGAATGCTGGTGTGCAGTTAGATGTGGCTTTCAGGGTTCTTCTTGGGGGTCAAACAGGGTCTCCTCTAGGCACTTGCTTGCAAAGGCCCTAAAGGCGGCAGCTTACTGAGTACCTGCTGGGGGTCAAATGTTTTCCCAGGAAAAGCCCAAATTCTAATACTAATCCTGAAAGGTGTTATGATCTCTAGACGAAGATGTAGAGTTTCAGAGAGATTATGTTATTCAAAGTCATACAGATAGGAAATGGCACAATCAGGAAGTTAATTTCCAACACCTGCAGAGGCATTGCTGTGTGTGTGTGTGTGTGTGTGTGTGTGTGTGTGTGTGTGATAACTGTGTTCCTGCCGCTCTTCTCAAAACATCTTTGGTGGCACAGTGACATAGAGCCATCAGACACAGAGCTTGTCAGCAGGTCCTACTCTAAAGTAAGGGCTTTATCTGAATCTGGAAATTATCAATTTTTTAAACAGGACCTCAGTTCTTCATTGAGATGCAGATGCATGCTAATAAGCTCTGGTTCCACACATCTCTTGTTGACCTTCTGAATTACATTTATTTGCTGACCTTGTGAGAGATGTAAGTCTGGAGAGCTCTCTAAGGAATTCAGGAATATTGCACCTTCCAGGGGACCTGGAATGAGCCTCCTCTTTCCCTTTTCCTTCCCGAGAGCCAAACCAGGATTTGGGGAGACAGAAAAGTCTTGGCTCTGGATCACACCAAGACTGAAGTTCTGGACAACTTTCTGTAGCACACACCTTAGGCACTCACCGGTTGTCCCCATGTTGGTTTCAACAGAGCCGATGCTCCATCACAGCTTATGGAATTACCAAACATGAAACTTAGGAATATCAGGCAATACAGTTGGCTGGCAGACTGCCTGGCATTTGCAGGTGGGGCCATCAGCCTGCAGGCTGTGCTCACCTTTAAGTTGTATTGCCCGTTTGGCAACACACTGATATCCAGTCTTGATCCCTGCTGCTTGCTCTAGCCTAGCACAGAAGCCAGGAAGGTGGTTTGGGCCTGTGGACAAGGTCTCTGAGTCTTGTAAGAGCATGGCCCAGAAAAAGGAAGCAATGTGGAATGCACACCCTTCCTCTCCTTCCCACCCCACCCCGGAGCCATGGGTTTGCATGAATGACCCGGCTGGTGGTTTTGGGGTTTCTAGATATTTGACTGTCCAGATATCTCTTCATATCAGAGTTCTTCAAAGACATTGCTTTCTTCCTCCTCTTTGTCTCTTTCTTTATCAAGACCCTTTCATATCCCTGTCCTTTTTCTAGTTTGGGGTGGGATTGCTATTGGCTTTGTCTGCCTTGCATTTCTGACCTTTTGGCTCTGACCTCTGATTCTCCCTTGAAGCTGAAGGCAGCCAGCTTCCCAGGACTGAGCCTGCACCGTAGGAGTGAGTATGTTCCTAGGGCCCCTGTGACCACCTCCTCCAAACGCGTCCCCTGTCTTCGGGAGCACGGCTTCCTCTGACACCCTTTTATTATAGCTACTGCAGCTGTCACATTACATAATTGCTTTTAAGATGGGAACTGTTCCATTGTTGGAGAAAGTGCTCAAGGAGAACAGCCACTCTCCCTGTCCGGCCACTCCATGTGTTCTCTGCACCCCCTTCTGTCCTGGATCTCCTAAGGAGCATGGCTGTTGACTCCATGAGGCTGCTCACAAACGAAAGTTAACCCAATTCCTTCACGTTCTTCAATCTTCTCCCTCTTGCACTGGGACACATTCCCTCGGGGTTCTGCTTCCATCTTCTCATTTGTTCTTAAGTCCAGATGGTCCCTCGTGCTCAGAGGAAGTTGTGTGCCTGAGATAAAGCATGAACAATGGGGAGGGATACCTGTAATAATGTAGTTCAAACTCTAGGTCAAATATAGCAAAGGGGAATCTGGCTGGCTCAGTCAGAGGCGTGTGAGGCTCTTGATCTCTGGGTTGTGAGTTTGAGCCCCACAATGGGTGTAGAGATTGGTAAAATAAATTAAACACACACACACACACACACACACACACATATATACACACACACATATGTGTGTGTATATATATATATATATATATATATATATATATATAGCAAAGGGCTTACATCTTGCCTACTGATTCCAGTTGGTTTTAGTGGCTTCTGGACTGGTAGGCTGAGAAAGATTCTGAAGCCAAGTCTGGGCTCAATGAGCAAGAAGGCCATGATTGATTAACAGTGCCTGCCATGTGCATGTGCAAAGGGGTGCCCATGTTAACTATCCAGGAGCTGATGTCCATACCTCTGAATATGCTGTTTCTGTTGCTATCTGTATCCAACCATTCCCATTTCTTTCTGAAAGCTTCTGGGGAAATTAGTTTCCCCTAATAAGGTTGTAAGAAATGTAAATATGTTACAATACCATTATCACCTGAAACTTCTTAAGAATGCAAAATCTTGAGCCCCAGCCCAGACGGACTGACTTCAGAACCACGGGGGAGAGACTCAAAAATCTGTGAGATGTGTGGGCAGCCCTTCAGGTCATCCTGATGCAGACTACCCCTTGAGGACCACTGTCTAACGGAACAGGAAAAACAGGGGATGTGGGAGATGAATGGTAAAGGCTGGTGCTGGCTTTTGACTAATTCCTTTCTCTCTTTTAACAAAGTCATAGAAAAGTGAATCTAGTGGTTTAGGATTCTCTGGGTGAAGTGTCTTGAGAGGACCTATATATTTTATAGCAATATTCAGCGGCAGATTTTATCGAGCTTCAGTAAATCCCTCCTGGACAGGGGAGGATGAAGCTCCCTGGGTGATTGCATGATGTGAACCCAGACAAAGACATCCCAAGAGTGCTTGACCCTCCACCCTTCTCTGGTATTTACGCCCCTGTCTCGGCCACCACGTGGCCTTGCCTTCCCTTTCCCTGGGTTGTACTGGCTCGTGACATTGGCATTTGTGACTTCACTGGAATGAATCAGAGAAGCCCACATTTGGGCTGTTAGAGAGAAATGAGAATACTTCACAACACGAACATGTGTGTGGATTTGTGTGTGTGTGTGTGTGTGTGTGTGTATGTGTATGTGTGTGTGTGTGTGTGTGTGTGCAGGTGTGTTTTCCCTCCTTGCACACTATAACTACAGAGTCAAGGTGAAAGAAAATAAGAAGTTTGAGCTCACACATCCTTCCCATTTCAGGTGACATACCTAAGAGATCACCCAGGGCCCAGACCCCAGTGCTAGAGGCAGGACCTTCACACTAACTGACACCTCTTACCTGGCCTCCTTGGGCAGTGTCTGGATCACCACTCAGACATCTTTTTGGCCACGAGGCACACTGGACTCAAGGTTTCATTATTTCAACAGGTTCCTGATTTCAAATCTTTTCTCTGTCAGCTACTAAGAGATAGATGCATTACTGTTGTCATGCTATATATCTGAACAGCTTCAGTTTTCTCACCTGGAAAATGGGTTAATACCTGTCTCAAAGGTTATTGTGAGGATTCATCTAAGAATCTACATACATAAAATGGCTATTACAGTTTAAGGCGCTTTGAGTCCTGCCTTTTGAGGGCATTCTGCAAGCACCGTAGAGGACCAACCGAGAACTCTCTTTCCCAGTGGTCTTGCCGTCCTGACTGCAGCGGCTGGACCTCCGTCCCTACTACCTGCTGTATGAATGCAGTGAAAGCAGAAGAAAGCAAGGACACCCTCTTCTCCAACTGTCGTGCTCAGACTGTGCCCCCTGGTGGCGACTTCAGATGCTGCAGGCCCATAGCCCTGCCAGGCTGGAGGAGGGGGGGCCCGCTGCTCATCATCTCTTGATGCCCCGACCCTGGAGATTCGGTCTGAGTGCACCTCTGCTCCTAAGTGCTCTCAGTAACTAAAACAGAAAGTTACCTGACAGCGTTCACTTTCTGATAGCGTATGTGAAATTGACTGTCTCTCACATCAGAAGAAGTGAAGACTCTTCACTCCCATCCTCTTCTGGTTTTGGATACTTTCTGGCTCCCACAGCCCAAGAAGGGGGCAGGCCCAGCACCTATTGCTGTCAGTGCAGAACATGTCTGTGCTCACAGCTCACTCTGCTTTTTACCTGCCAGCCAGGCCTGCTTTGTGAGATAGAATATACTTTAAAAGGCACACAAATGCCACAGATACAACAACACCAGCTTCCTGTGCGTGCTCTCTCTCTCTCTCACACACACACACACACTCAGGGACATAGGTTCATAGAGCTTTCTAGAAATTCTGCTGGTGTAAATAACTCCCACACTCATCTGCTCAGCTCTTATACCTCATTATAAGGGAACTTTTGCTTGCAAAGTACAACTTCCCTTCCTTCCTGCTAAACCCAACCAGAAGGCCTGCATGCTTTCTTCCTAATCAAAAGGAGATGCTAACAGTGCCTGCACTAGCCGCATTGCTCCCTGGGCTTCAGCAGGTCCTCGACTTTATCTCCCTCCTCTCTGTTCCTCTGGGGTAAGATAGGAAAAGCAGCCAGAACGTGTGTATCATAGAAGATGCACTGACAGGTTAGTCTGTGTCCTGGGCTCTGTGCAGGGTGCAGAGGGAGGAGGCAATAGGACCCCTGCCCTCCAGCACCAGTAGATAACCTCCCTCTCAGGAAGTGATGCAAAACAGCCTAGGCTCCAAAAGAAGTCTGAGGAGATAAATACTTTCAGAGCAAACACCAGAGGTGAAAGTGGGAGAGGGGTAGCGATGGGTCAGTGGCACACATTTTCACATGGTGGAGTGGGTTTGATAGATCCCTGTTAGCGTTGCAGAAATATGCCCGAGGTGTTAGAGGGTCACTTTGTCAACGAGGTTTGTAGCCAACCTGCCTGGGGCTCTATTGGAATATGAGCCAATCAATAATATTGCTATTACTATGGAGAGGGCGTGGCTGGGCTCTGAGGGGAGGTGGGAAGATCCCAAGGCAGACGGTGTCACATTTTCGGGGGTCACAGAGGCAGCCACAGTAAAGGTGGGTGCTTCAGAGGAACGTTCTGTAGGCGGAAATCTCTGGAGTCTCTGATGTCCTGGGAAGCGATCATCCCAGGCCAGTTTTTTCCCAGGATCTGCCTAATCCTGGTGCCATGTTGCTGGTAAGGAAAGGATTCACTGGCAGCATGGGGAGTTTAGAAGGGTCATTGATAAAGGGAAGGCCATGGTAAATGAAGGTTCTTGTAACTGAACAGATCCCCTGTTGCTGTGGAGTTCAACGGCACTGGGTCTTAAAAGCAACCCCACTCTCCACTGGCCGTGTGACACAGCATGCGGGTTAACCCTGCCTGCTGCCTGTTTGCCATCAGTAGAACTTGGAAGTGAGCTGTGTGTGTGCACTGACCCCAGTGCTTGGCATAGAAAGAGGCATGAGGTGATGTTGGTGTAGACCATGAGCGTGATGTGAAGGCGGTGGCACCAACCTTTCCAGAGTGGCCCACAGACGGTCCACAGAGGGTCGTACTGGCTGGGTGACTGGAGACAACCCTGGAATCACAGGACCACGCTCACCACTGCAGGCAGGTAGGACTCCCCACTCTTCCAGGGAAAACGCAGCCAGGTGTTAACTTCATAGGAAACTCTCCCCACAGCCTTTGAGTAGTTGACAGTGTCTCCTTACAGGCCCTCACCAGCCTGGGCCATAGCTCCTTGGGCCCTAACAGGGAGCAGGAGAGTGGGCATGGCCTCCACTCACAGTGAATCTGGGCTCGTCTCCTGTCCTCTGGCAGATGCACCCACTTTCTTGTGCAGGGTGTTTGTTCAGCTTTGGGCCTGAGGAGGGACCATGGGGCCTAGCTTATGTCTGGCCTTCCCACTTACGTCTTTTCTACCTGCCTCCTGCCTCTCAACCCTTATTTCACTCGGGAGCATAAGTGTACCAAAATCCCATGTTTCCAGAGGCCAGGAGGTATCTGGAAGCAGCAGTTGAGGCCCAGCCTAGGTGATGACCTGGGAGAGATAGCATGCCATGCATCTATCTCTCTGGGACTCAGCGTCCCTAGCTGTATAGGAGGGAAAAGAGATTTTGAGGTGGGAAGGAGATCTGGCAGGGGGAGGGGGTTGTTGGGCTGTGAGGAAACTCCAGAAGGAGTTTCAGAGGCTTACTGAGCTCCCCATGAGGACTAGCAAGAAAGCTGATATCTGCTGAATGCTGGCTGAGACCAGAGGGAGGACCTGCTTTGTGTTGTTTGGGGGCCAGAAACAGGACCACTTAAGTGGAAAGTTTCACCCATTGAGAGCTTTCTAGAACCTATAGGTAACCTATAAGGAAACCTAAAAGTTTTCCTCTGGTACCTCCTACAGGTGTCTCATTTAATTTTCACAACAACCCCATGAGGAGGGATGTATGATGGCTGTTTTAGAGCCAGGGAAGCATGAATTGAACATCAGGGTAACCTGACAAGATCCCCCAGCTTGGGAAGGGGTAGGACCGTCCAACCGAACTCAGCCCTTCGCACACACTCTTCTTGGAGGTACTCGCACCAGGATGGAGGACCCCAGCCAACATCTATAGGAGATGGCTCGGTATTGAATGGATAGCTGGGCTGGCAGCCCATAGCTCTTGGATTTCTCAGGACCAACCAGACTGTAACATTTGTGATGCTGCAAGTTGGTATATCTCTGAGCTCAGTTACTATCCTCCTCCATTCATTCCACTGCAACCATGTTCATCTCCTGGCTGTTCCTATTACACACCAAGCACACCCTGGCCTCAGGACATTTGGACTTGCTACTTTTCTATTTGAAATGTTCCACCCCCATATATCGAGTGTACTATTTCCTCACTTCTTTCAGGTGTCTCATCAAATGCCACCTTCTCAGAAATGCCTCCCAATCATCCTACATAGTAGAATCACCACCATACCATGCTATCTCCTTACATTGGCCTACCATTTTTCTTAGCCATTTCTAACACCTGACATACTATATACTTACTTGTTCATATGTTTAGTGTTAATCTCTCCCCACTAGAATTAAAGTTCCATATGATCAGGGACATCATTCTCATCTCCATCCACAGTGTCTAGAACATTGGCACAAGGAAGGCACTTAAGTAAATTTGGGGAATCTAATGGTAACTAAAGGGATGTTTTCCAACTCTGAGATCCTATGATATCGTGTTGCATAAGTAATACTGTGCTTAGTCCAGGATGTTTACAAAGAAGTCTAGACTTAGCCCTGTCTCCCAGGATTTCCTTATCACAAAGGAGAGGGAAGGAACACACATAGGTGTTAAATATCCAGACGCCTAGTGACAGACCCAAGCAGGAAGAGCCATATGTGGGAGCAAAGGCAGGCCACACAGTTTCTGAGAGCAGGCCAGGTCTGGGGACTTGGTCAGGGATTATCTGCTTCAGAAACCTCTCTCTTTACCTCTAATGGCTGGGCCCCTCTGGACACCACAGTGAGGCTGGCTAAGAGATACAAATGAGAATGAACTAATTTCCTTTGATTTCCTTTGATGTTTTCAAAGGTAGAAAATAATTTCTGTGCTCTTATGAGAACCACTTAGCTGTAGGCTGGGGGTTGGGGGATGTTCCATCTGTGGGAAATGCTAATTAGAAACAATTATTCCCTGGGAATGACTGGCCAGGGCACACCTAAGTGAGGCATCCACAGCTATGGGGCCCTGGAAGGATCCCCAGTCTTCAGGAGGCAGCCAAGCTGTGGAGAGAAACCCTGAATTGGGAGACTTCCTACCACAGACCAGCCACTGTGAGACACACGGGGGCTCAGTCTCCATGTGCCCCTATTTCATGTATGACCTCCACATTCTGGTAAAGTGACAATTTAACTAAACCGATATTCCAGGGGAGACCACATGAGACGGCAAAATGTGAAATACTGTAGTTAATAAAGCTGAAGCACTGATCTGCTGGGAGCCAGGTGTCCAAATCCTCTCCCCCGCCCTCCTCCCACCGCAATCATTTGAATGTGATGTGTCTGCCCACAGAGATGTCTGCCCTCTGCCTGGGCCTGCTCCATCGCTCAGTGACTCCATGGAGGGCAGGAGTTTGTCTCCCTCTGCGGCCAGGACCTCCAGGTCTGGTTGGAGCTCTCTGTTCCCAGACTCTTCACCAGGCTGGTCACGGGGTAAGGGACCTTCGTGGGCATCCAGCCTGGAATTGGCACTTGTCTGTCTTCCTTGTCTTGCTGAGAGTGACTGCGGAAAGGGGGCAGCACAATTCACTGGAATTATGTTCTACAAGCGCCTGCAAAGCCTGTCCTGGGCACTGCAGTGAGGGGATGGAATGTGAGGGCACAGAGACAAATGGCTGAGGACCCTTCTATGGGAGCAAAACAACTGGACCTAAGTGTCATCAGGGAGACAGGAGCAAAGGGCCCCAGGGAGGAAGGGGCCACGCTGAGTCGGGCAGCAGAAGGGTTGTGAGCTGCCCCTCCCCCCATCCCGACCCCGGCCTCTGCTGTTGATCCTTGGGTGGTTCCCAGCCCCCCGTGTGTCCTTCCGCCCCACACGTCCCCTGGTGCCGAATGTGCTCTAGCAAAGCAATCAAGTGAATGTATTTTTAAAAGAAAACTCATTTACCAACCAGGCCTCTGGAGCAGTTGATGGAATAGCCTTCCTCTGGATGGAAATAGTGGTGTAATGGCCTCCCCGGGGCTATTATTGCACTGACATTACAGCAGGCTAATAAACCCCAAAGGGTTAGGACGTGCACTGCCAGCCAGTTCGCACATCTGGACAGGGGAGCCTGCAGATGCGGGGCTGGCTGTGCCTGCAGCTCCGGAGGATGGCCACGGGAGGGCACTCCTGTGCTCTTCCAGAGGCCTAAGCTGCCTGATCTCAGCGCAGTAACAGGGCTCCTTGAACAGAAGAGGGCTCTTTTCTGCAGACTCTGTGCAGGGAGGTGAAGCCACCTGCTGTGTTTTCTCTCTCAGTGCCCCTAGCTGCATTTCCTAAAGTGATTTGCAAAGCCAACCATACAGGGAGGGTTGGAAGAAGGGTGGGTAGCTTACATCGTTAAATCAGAAAACTACATGTTAATGATTACTTTTAAAGCCCATGAAAAATGCTTTCAAACACATCAGAATGTGATTGTGTCATTTCTCTTTAGGAAGAGTCTGTGAGTTGAGCTCCAAAACCCCAGAGGCAAAGGCTCCTCCTTTCCACCTGCATCTCTTGGGGGTACGCGTGGTGTAAAGTGGGTACCACGTGGTGTGGAGTGGGTATATCCTCGCCCACGCCCGGTTCTCCTAGGGGTTCCCATACAGCTTGGGCAGTGACCACGTTGCTTACCTTTGTCTCCCCTAGCCAATAGCAGGTATATGTGCAATTCACGTTTTAGTTGAACTTGATATTGCTTTTTTTTGGGTGGCTGTGTGGCTTGTGTATAAGGTCCCTTGCATATGATGACCAAATATCCAATGCTGCCATCAGGCAACACGACACCGTTTGGGATCAAAATATATGGCCATCAGTGTCACAGACTCATCTGCGATGGTCTTACCCAATCTCAAAGGCCTGTGAACCCTTCTATTGAAAAGTGTTACTGTAGGATTTCCAGACCACTCACAAATACTGTAAGACACAATCTATTTACTTATTTAGTGTTTTTTAAATATATTTAGTTAGTTTTAATTTAATGTAAGAGTACCTGTCAGTAAGAGCAAATGCTGGCATATATATTGGACATTTGCTAAGGAAAATCCCCAGAAAGCCCTGGTGTCAGAGGAAGGAAGGGCTACCTTCTGACCCTGAGCCAGTCTTTCTTCTCAGGAGGGCTGGGCCTTCCTCCTCTGCCACAGTCTGCGGCTCCACGTGGGGATGCAAGGGAGCCCTGGACCAGGGGCAGGCAGAGACACAGGGGTCAGGGGGCTGTCCTGCTGCTACCTCGGCCTCCCCACTGTAGCCTGAGCCCTCAGAAACTCAGTACTCCTACTGGGTGGCTCAGGAGGGGCTGGAAAGACAGGAAAAGGAGCAGATGAAGGAACAGGTGGGCGTGAATTTATGCCTCTTCCAATCCCAGCCCAAGACGATAACTCTTTTCTAACTTTCTGGGCCTTAATTTAAAGGCTAGCTCAGTCCTTAGGCCAGACTTAGGAGATTTATCATGTGGAATTCAGTTTCCCTGCAAATGTTGCTTTTAGTCCATTTCTCCTGAAAGCTCAGGTTCTTTCTGAGGACAGGTGGAGGCCAAGTCCATGAGGAGGGGCTGGCCTGCCGGCGGTGCCCCCCTGGGAGGGATGGGATGGGGGTGAGGCCCTGAGCAGGGAGGGGATGGGTACCTCATCACAAGGAAGACCTCAGCTCCCCATTCTCCTCTGCCTTCCTCCAGGCAAGGTTGGTGGGCTTGCCTGCTTGCATTTTGAGAAATCTGGTTCAGAAATCAGTTCCTTTCATTTAGATGCCATGCTCATCTTCTTCCAGGATGCTTCCCTCTAATTCCATGATTTAGCCACCCTCCTTCCTCAGGTCACCCACTGCTTCCTGCAAAAAAGAGATGAGGCAGGAAAAATAAAGAAATTATTACATTACCAGCATGCTGTACTCTTGTTTTCCTTCCTATCATAAAAGATAATAGAGGATGCTACCTAAAAATAGCTACTAGATACTGAGTTCTGGCTCTTTGTGGGTGCTGTGCTAACATCACTTACATTCATCATTTAATCCCTTTCCTCACAATGATCCTTGGAAGTGAGTGCCATTATCACCCCCATTTTGCGGATGAGGAGACTAAGACACAGAGAAGTTGTGAGTGGTTACTGGTTTGGGCAGATCCAAGTCTCAGTCCAACCCATGCTTGCAACCACTAGGCTGGGCTCTTGCATAAGAAGAAACCACTGAAATCTCCCAAAAAGACCTCACGGCCTGGAAAAATGCTCCCTGGCAAGATAACATAGCTCTTGTGTGTCCTCAGTGCAATGAGCAACAAAGAAAGACCGCATCCTATTGCCTCCCAGTGTTCCAGTGATGAAATGTATATGGAATAAATATGCAGACATCCCCACAGCAGCCATCAGGAGGCCAACAAAAGTGATATGAATTCTGGGCAGCCCTTTCCCCTGCTGCTCATTGCCTCCTCCCCCAGGCTTGGACAGAACACCTCCGAGGGATTGGACAAGGCTTGTGTCTACCCTTCCTTTGGGCACCTGGCACCATGGCCCAGACCACCCCTCCCATTATTACCAACTGCCTTCACTCTAGAAAGACTGAACAGTGAAAAGGAATTTTTTTTGCTTTGATAGTAAGTACCAATTATTATTGGTCACATGCCTATCACCTGGGACAGAAGTATTTGCATTGACACGGTTGGCTCCCTGGTTTGCATAAGATGAAATTCACCCGTACACTAACCTGGTGGTTGTGCAAGCTGGAACTCATGCTGCAGAAGTCCACAGTGAAGGGAACTCTCTCCACACTCAGCATTTGAGGCCTCTCTCCCCTCCCACACATCTGTCCCTGAGCCCATCTGTTTGTAGGACTGGGTAGGAGCACGTGGGGCCAGCAAAGAGAAGCCTGGATCCCAGATTAGGAATGAGGGAAAACATACAATGTAGTGAGGCCTTCTCCACACACTCTGGTCCCATTCACATATTCACACACATTTCATCAGGAAGGCAAACAGAACTGCTCAAATCCTGGAAAATTGAGGAATAGGCATTCTCCCAGAGGAATGCACATGGTAGGAAAAGCGTCCACTCCAGCACCCAAGGGGATGGGCAGGACACACAAGCCTCCAGGCTCAGAGGCCTGAAGCTCTGAAAGAACATATTTCATGAACTGAATGCAAAATTTAAAAGATATATGCAATGGACTTCCTAATAGAGGTAGCAGTGACCATCCCCTTCCACCAATAAAAAAAAAAATCAATCATATAGAAAACAAACAAAAAAATAGGTAACATAATGAGAAACTCTTCTCCCAGGATAGACACCCTGGGGCCAAGGAGCTAGGGTGAGTATGATGTTTAAAAACTGAGGGAAAGGGGGTTTTGAGGGACAGTCCCTGCATCACTGGCCATGAACCCTACCTGAAGGGGTCCTTTGGGGCCCAGCTTTCCTGACCTCACCCTCCTGACACCCTTTGAGTTTCTGGGCTCCAAGAAACTCTGCCAAGGTGTCTGCCAAGATACGTGCAGAGGTTCCCAGAGCCTCCATAGCATGCAAGAGAGCCAGCTGAGCAGGCCAAGAGGCAGGGAAGCTGCTGGCTGTGTCCTGCCTGCTCACAGATATGCTGCCTGCAGTGGTCTCCCACAGCTTGACCGGGCCCAGCAGAGACCCCTGTACTCCAACCTCAGGGCCAACCCGGATACCCCCGTCCCAGCACACATTATGCATTGTCTGGGTTAAATGCCCACTTGTCTCCTTCGGTGAGAGCCAGAGGGACTGGCTATGTTCCTTATCCTCCTTCACTGGCCAGTCCAGAGGTTGGGACCAAGGCTGTGATGGGATGAAGGAAGGAAAGGAAAGGAAGCACATAAAATATCTACCAAGTGGGAATGTGGAGGGAAGCACTGAGATCTTTCTAGAATGTTTACCATGAGGGTCCAAAAAGAAATGGAATCTCCCTTTGATGGAACTCATCCAGGGAATATTTAATAGAAGAAATACTCATATTTCCCCCTGGAGATGTCAGGGAGGGTCACAGGAGCTGAGTACTAAGGTTTTCTCAAAGGTGGCACAAGTCTGGAGTTGAGCTGAAGGGCTAAGAGGGGCAGAGGTGAATCTGCACCTGCCCCACACTCTCTTCATTGTCCCCAAGAGCTGTCTATCTCTCCTCTCACAAATATGTGGCTCCTTCGGGAGAGTTCATCTACCCCACCTGGCGTCAGTGACCTCCCAGTGCAACTTATGCACCCACCAGTCTTGACCCAGCTCTACCTCCTCTCTTTCCCCAGCGACAGGAGTGCTTTTCCTTCCATCTCTAACCTTTACAGAATCCGGGTCACATCCAAAGGCACAGTAGTAGGCCCTCTGCCAAGTTGCCTGGGGGCAGGGGGCCGTTGTGCTCTGCTGGTGTGCAAAGCCTCCCATTCAAGCCTCCTGCTACCTGTGTTTACCAGGGCTGCTGAGACAGCTCTGCCGCTGAGGAAGGTGGGGGCATCCTGTGTGGTCGCTCCTCTCCTGCTGCGGGGTGTACAAAGACTCATTTCCCGCGGAACTCGGGGCAGGCCTGACCTCGCCGACACGTGTGTCCGTCCCTTCCAGTCTGCGTCCCTCCTGGACTTTCTGCGGGGACACGTGTCAGCACTGGCCCGGTGTATTACTCCATCTGCCTACCTTTCTCTGGAAGTCTTCCTCCGTCCTGGCCTCTCACTGTCTTCTCTTTCTCCTCTTCCCTTTCCCCTCCCCCCTAAGCTAAGCCCCCAGAGTGGAGGCAGTATAAAGACCTCAACTCCATGAGGCTGGGGCACTTGCGCTGGGTACTGAGGACGCCAACTTCATGCTCAGTGCACGCTCCGCGCCACTAGGTGGAGCTCGTTGAGCTGTTCTAGTGTGAACTTGGCTGATAACTAAGGAAGACGCTGCAGGCTGGGGCAGGGGTGAGCCAACATTCACCAAGCTTTCGCTGTGTCTTAGGAGCTTTTCATATGCTATCTTGCTCATGACTCAAAAAAAAAAAAAAAAGCGATTGTACAAGGTAGATATAATAAACTTTTCAAATGAAGGCATTGAAGATAAAGATGCTTGAGCAATTCGTGTAATTCAGATCCTGAGATTGATGGCAGCGTGGATACCGTCATGTCCTCTGGTCCAGAAGGAAACAAGGGCTGAAGCGACACCGGCCGGGTCACAGGGAGCTCCCTGTGGGAGCTGTGAGCAAAGGCCTCACACCCCTAAGCAAACAGAATGTGAAGCAGGAAGGAAGGGGATGGAAGGAAGGAAGGAAGGAAAGAAAGAAGGAAGGAGAGGAGGGGTGGGGAGTCATAGGATATGTTTTTGCAGTTCTGTACCACCTGCTTGTTTCTCTCTTCCTTCCTTGCTGGCCCTTGAGACCTTCCCCTGGGATGCACTGGCACCCCTCCTGGTGGTTGGCTGTGAGAAGAGCCCTCCACGCACACCCTGGGTGGTGTGGGGACTGCTTGCCCCATGCAGACATGTGGTAAGCTGCAATTCTAGTTCCTCCTTAAAGAAATGGAGAGACGGAAAGAGGGGAGAGACAAAGGAAGAGAGATTGAGAATCCCCATTTTGGCATCTGGGCCAAGAAATGCGGACAAATGGAACTCTTAGTTGAGCTTTGATGTGGCATCAGAGCAGAAATTGCCTTCCCAAGCTTCATAAAGGAGGTCGGATAAATGCAGAGAAGGAGGCAGGAAGCTAAGGAACCTAGTTGCCCCAGTTGGTGCTACTCCTTCAGGGTTAATACATTGAGAGTAAAATCCTAGAAAAAGAGAGGTTAAAACAGAAACTTGATTAAGTCTTAGTGATTCCAGGAAGAAATCAAAGGGAAGAATGCCACTGAGCATTCGGGGTTAGTTTCAGATGCTTCAGCCAAGAAATGGCATGGCAGGTCATTAAATGAATTTAGTTGAGATTCTGGGTTTTTATATTGTGGTTAATGAATCTAGGTAAGTATTTATAATGGTAATGGCAGAGCGACCATCAGCCAAGACAATCATTGTAAGGGAAAGTCAGGTGAAGCCTGGGGACAGAACAGGGAGAGTGTGGGACTGGGGGCATAGCCTTACAGGAAATCACTCTGTTTTCTGTGTGCTGGGTCGGGGCAGAGGTTGGTCTGGGGAACTGAGCAACAATCTCAGAGCTCAGCGGTCAACAGCTCTGGTCAGGGTGATGGTGAGTGGGACAGAGGCTTATTCAGGGGGTTGCTTTCCTACTTCTGAGATGATCTGTCTCAGTGAGGGATGGGGAAAAAAATCTCCAGCTGAAAAATGTCACCTTCAACCTGACACTGGAGCCAGAGCATTTACAAATCTGCCTGTCACCGTGACAGCCTGACAGATAGCAACCTTAGCTGGGACTGAGTTAAATCGCCACTATAAGTCTTGCAAAAAGTTTGGCTCTTAAGATTTTTATCATCGAGACAGGTTAAGGGATGGGGGGCATGGTTTCCAAACAGGAAGGGACTGAGGATCCGTGCCTGCCTCCTCAGAAACTCCAGCAGCTGCGGGATTATCTATTACCTGAGGGGAGGTGACAGGAGAAAATTACCCAGCATCAGCCCCATCTGTTGCTGAGCACCGTTTATTTCACCTTCACTAATTCACTTGGTTTGTCATTTTTCCTTTGTCTCTGTGTCATCCACCAAACCCTACATCTATTTGCCCTGGTGCTGCCAGCCGGGAATTGTGGCTGCAGAAACAAAGCCTCTGGTATCTTTTCAATGAACTGCAGTCACTCCTGAATCTCTCTCTCTCTCTGCTCTCTTCATTGTCATTTCCTCCATAATTGATTAGGAACTGGAGGCGGGAGAGGAGAGGCTGTGATTGCTTTTACAGCCTGGGTCTGCAGGCAAAGCACATTTCTGTGTTTGGCTCCGTCTCCTGGGACCTGCCTCTGTCAGGAAGAGGTGGCAGAGTATTAATAAGGGAGAGCAGACTCATGTCACTGGGAGAGAGGTTGCAGAAACGAGGGTAAAACCCTGGCTCTCACATTAGCCTCGGATGCTTGGCCATCAACCCCTTCCAGCCTCTGTTTTTTCATCTGAGATTCAGATTTAATTCCTGCTCTCCTCCCATCCACCAGGGTTGTTGTAAAGATTAAATGAGATAGTATAAGGGGGAAGCTCACTGTCTATTGACTGAGAAAATGAATTTATGGCACATAACGGTGCCTTGAATGTAATAAATGCTCCATGACTACCATTATTAGCAGTATGCAAATGTAAGTAATTATGATTTTTTTTTGTTACTCTCGCAGCTTTGCCATTCTTCTGGTTCCCAAGCTAGATAAAGTTTTTTATTGAACATTCATCGAGCAAGTTCCATGTGCCAGGCACTGGATTCTATCCTGGGGCTATGAAGATTTTTAAAACACAAGCTAAAAATGTGGTGCTTAGGTCTAGGAGCACAAAGCTTGGAAGACATGTCACAGAGTTGAGAACAGAGGCTGCAGGCGGGCTCCTAAGTTGGAAAGGAGGGGTTGGATTGCTAGAGAATGTCCTGGTTAAGAAAGTGACTTCTGCACTGGGTTTTCAAGGAGTTAGCCATTGAGTTGAGGTCAGGAAAGGGCATTCAAGTGGGAAATGCTCTCATGAATACCCCCACGCTGGATAAGGAGCAGATACCCCCCAGAAGTAAGGGGGTCCAGATCTGATACTGGCTATGTGGGCAAAAGAGATATCACAGAAGAAGCATATTTATTTCATGCAAAGCATCATGAGCTTTACTGAAGGGCAATGGAAACCACTAAATGTTTTTAAACAAGAAGCAATGGGAGCAGATTTGCCTAGAAGATCACTCTGGATTGGATGGGGCATGAATTGACAGGAAAGATCAGCCAGGCTGACAATATAGAGATCAAGAGCCTGCAAAGAAACTGCCTGCCTCAGGGAGGGAAGTGAAAGCAAATAATGCAATATGCACCATTGGACTCTCAGAGCTGAGGAGATGCTCCCCAAGGTATAGGCAGCATGGGGGGCTGGGAGGCCCTACAGGGAAGAACCCCAGTGGAGTCCAAAAGATCCATGAAGTTGCAAGCTTCCGCCAGCAGGGGGCAGTAGTAGAAGAGCTGAGATGCAGACCGTGCCTTCTCCAGATTCAGCCATGGAGGGTGGAGCAGAGAGCTGTCTGCTGGAGGAAATGCCAAATGTGTTGTCTGGAACATTTTCACCTTAAAATGTTCTGGGGCACCGTCAGGCCAAGGATTTTGTTTTTAAAAAATCTCTGTGATCCTACTGACAAGATATGTGCTGGACTTGTATGAGAAGCCAGGGTCCCTGTGGTACTGCATACACACCTCTGGTTTGGTGTTTATTGCAATGTGGTTGCCCACCTATCAATTCCCCTGGATATAATGGTAAAGATAGAATTGGGTTAGCCTGAGACCTTACTAAAAGAATTATTATTTCATGTGTCTACATGTGTTTTCATATGTGATGTCTTACTGAATCCTTAAAGCAACCCTATGAGGTACATATTAGCACTTTAAAATGCAATTCAAAGAAGTTACATGATTTGCCAGGAAATGAAGTAGGTTTTGATTCAAGAGCTCAGGCTCTCTCTGCTATTTCACACCAGATCTTTTCTTTTTTTTTTTTTAATTTTTTTAACGTTTATTTATTTTTGAGACAGAGAGAGACAGAGCATGAACGGGGGAGGGCCAGAGAGAGAGGGAGACACAGAATCCGAAGCAGGCTCCAGGCTCTGAGCCATTAGGCCAGAGCCCGATGCGGGGCTCGAACTCACGGACCGCGAGATCGTGACCTGAGCTGAAGTCGGACGCTTAACCGACTGAGCCACCCAGGTGCCCCACACCAGATCTTTTCAAGCTCCTTTGTCCTTTGAAAAAGGAGGTTTTCTATTTCATAGGTGGCAAAGCCGTGAGCAGTGTCTTTGAGTAGCCTATTAGGCATACCCACCCACCTTGAGAACGGAGGGGGATCCCACAGCAAATCAGCCTGGAGAATCCAAAATGTTTAAGTGTTGACTGTAACAAAGTTGCTTACATGGATGTTTCCCACTTAATTCTTGGGGCAACACAATGGGCAGGATTATTATCCCCATTTCCAGATGAGGCTCAGAGAGGTTACATGTCCCACTTGAGGTCTGTGCATTTACACAGCTGTGCTATTTGTTCCTGTCTTGCCTTGAGATTGACAGAAGCTGAAGTTTAGGAGCCCTGTTGGATGGGAGGGTTGAAGTTCATTAGGAAGGCTGAAGTTGTGGCCCAGACAGGTGTACATCAAATTAACATTCTGACAAACAAGTTTCCCCAAAACAAAATGTTGTTGATATAATAGGTCTATGATAATCCAAAACCAAGCAGAAACCTGCCCCCCTGCAGGGAGAATAACCAATTCTATTTGGGCCACAAAAGAACTTTTATCCTCAGAACGAACAGACAAATTTCCTCAGCAGAATTGAGTGTCGGGACTGTGTTGGGTGCTCACTGTCACTCTGAGGATAGAGAAAATGATATGGCACAGCATTGGACCCACTGAGGAGGGGACCCCAGGGCCATGGGGAAGGGAAGTGGAATGCAGGCTCACAAGAACACCCCTGACGATGAATGTGGAGGGAGCCTAAAAGGCTCTGTGTAAGAATCTTAATGTTTCTTGGGTCAAGGCTGTCTGGGAGATGTGGGTTAAATGCACAGTCACCTGCTGGGACCTCCCATTTCCCCTCCACACTTGGATCATGCCTCACAACATAGGTGGGATTTCATTTCATTTCATTTTGGATTTAGGATCTTCTCAGCATATTGTTTTCTCTCTACCTTTCTTCTCCATGGAGTCAGACTCCCAGGAAAGTGACCCTTCCCACTACCTAACTTCTCAGAGACTTGCTCCTCATGTGATAAACAAGCTTGATGATACTCTTCATACCTGATTGCTACGAGAATGGAGAGAATAAGTATATATGATAGCACTTAGTTCAGGAGGCAGCATATATTAAAGCTAAATAAATATTGGGTTTCCCTCTCCCTTCCCCTTTGTGTCTCAAACATGTGCGTGCATGCACACACACACACAGGGCAAACCACAAACCTCACCAATAAATCTATGCTAAGTCAGAGTTAACTTAGAAAATCAACACGGTGCAGAGGCTTTTAGAGGACTGACATTCCTCAGGTTATGGAAAACAATAATAATAAATCTTAAGGAATGTCACCTTGCCCCTGGCACTGAAGACAAGAACCTGAAAACGTTAGTGGAATAGCCTTGAGTGTGTGGGGAAAAGCGACAGTCTGTTCACAGCAAGGGAGAATGGTGGGTTTTAGAGGGAGCAAGCTGGGAGCACAGTGACTGGCCAGTTGTTGGACTCTGGATTCGTTAATTTCTCAGAATTCATTTCAGGATGAGGATACAGGGTAAAATGGCAGTGAATGTGGAAAGTACACAGATCACAGTCATTGACATTTTGGAATCAACTTGAAAATGCACATTCGTTAGTCCGGATCCATTCAGTCCCTCTGTTTCTAGGTCTCTTAAAACATTTTTTTAATGCTTGTTTTTTGTTTTGTTTTGTTTTGTTTTTGAGAGATACACAGAGAGAGAGAGAGAGAGAGAGAGAGAGAGAGAGCGAGCAGGGGAGGGGCAGAGAGAGAGGGAGGCACAGAATCCGAGGTAGGCTCCACACTCTGAGCTGTCAGCACAGAGCCTGACGCGGGGCTCAAACTCATAAACAGTGAGATCACGACCTGAGCCAAAGTCAGAGGCTTAACTGACTGAGCCACTCAGGCTTCCCCATTTCTCAGTCTCTTAGACACCACTCAGAGGTGCTGCTGTAGTTGTGGACATATGGGCAGCTCTGAGAGTTTGGCTGGCTTTACCACTGCAGCCTTTTTGAGACTACTGCACTTGTGACTGTTTGACATATTGGCTGAATGTTTTTGGTGCTTAGGTCCTTTAGTAATGTGGGGGAATTGTTAATCTCCAATTATCTGGTAAGATATTATTTCTGGGCTCTCTCTTTCATAAGCTCCTATTAGGTATATGTGGGGTCTTCTCACTCATGATTGCTATTTCATACTTTTTCCTTAGTATGATTCTGAGGACTTTCTCAGATTTATCTGCCAATTTGGTTTTTTCTCTTCTCTGATGGTGCTTACCCATTCATTGAGGTTTTGAAATTCATGATCTCATTTTTCATTTCTAAAAGCTCTATGTTTTAAGACACCATTTTTTGAATTCTTTATAATTTCCTATGTGTTTGAATCCTGCTTTTTAAAAGTATTTTGAGCTAAATTATGCCATAGCCTCTATTATTTGATTCCTTGAAGTTCTAGGGAGTTCAGAAGAAGTGGCTGTTTCCTTGAATGTTTGGTAATTCTGGATTATGAGCACAGCTTCATGTGGCAATGGGAACTCCTTGTGGCCTGGGGCCAGAGCAGTTGTGTTTGCCTCTGCTGAGGGCCCTTGGGGTAATCAGCATAGGAAGCAGGCATCTAAACCCAAAACCTCAGCACACACCTGGAATTACAAATTCCCTGGACACACATGGCTGTTCCATCCAGAGCCCAGGTCAGGACAGACCAAAGTTCTTTACAATCTTCATGCAAATTTTGGAATTTTTTTCCCAATGCAACATTTGGAGGCATCCAAGGATGTCAGCCATACATGGAAATGTCATCCAGTTTCCAGCCTCAGTGCCCAAGTTCCTGTTAAGACCCTGCCCCTTACTTTTAACACTGAGGCTTCACTCTCCCTCCCCCAGCCCCAGACAGCATGAGCAACAACCCCTACCCTCACCCTTCTATTTTAAGTCTTCTCCTTGTTGTTGGCCCTTGGAGAATCCCCCTTTTTTTCTTGAAATCATCATCATTAGCAACATCATAATCACGGCTGTTATTGAGCCATTATACTACATGCAAGCTCTGTTCTAACTGCTTTACATGAATTAACTAATTCAACCCTCATAACAATACTAGGAGGCAGATGCTGTAATTATCCCCATTTTACAGATGATAAAATATTTCCTTTAAAGAACAAGTATTCCCCATTGATTAAAAAAAAAAATAGTCCCAAAGATTTAGATAGTAATTCTAAATTTTTTTTAACATTTATTTATTTTTGAGACAGAGAGAGACAGAGCATGAACGGGGGAGGGGCAGAGAGAGAGGGAGACACAGAATCCAAAACAGGCTCCAGGCTCTGAGCTGTCAGCACAGAGCCTGACACGGGGCTCGAACTCATGGACCGCGAGATCGTGACCTGAGTAGAAGTCGGACGCTCAACTGACTGAGCCACCCAGGCGCCCCTAGATAGTACTTCTATAGAAGAGGATGAAGAATCAGATTCATGAAGGAAAATCATATTCCAGGGTTCACATAGCCAAGCCACCTCAGAGTCAGAATCAGTGTCCCTATGCCTTCACTCTTAGCCCAGTGCCAAATATTCCTGCTGAAAGTATTCCTTTTACAAAGTTCAGCTTATTTCTTACACTGTAATCAAGATTTGGCTTGCTGAGGAAAACCTGAGAGAATTATTATGGCATCCTTCCATGAAGGTTAACCTGGTCCCTTGTTTCAGATCACTGTATCATTGAGGACTTTCTAGCCTACCCTAGCATTGGGAAGATAGCAAAAGAGATTGTATCCCACATTCACAAAATTACTATTAGAGGTTGGCTGCTAAGTTTCGTCTCCCAGGGAGGGTATGTCTCTCAAAGACAGATACATTTATAAATACAGATAGAAGGTGACTCTGTGGAAAGTGTTGAGTGATGTGGACTCCCTCTTTTTTTAAGTTTATGTATTGCAAGTTGGGAGGGGCAGAGAGAGAGGGAGAGAGAGCGTATCCCAAGCAGACTTGGCACTGACAGTGCAGAGCCCCATGCTGGTCTTGAACCTGTGAAGCCATGAGATCATGACTTGAGTCAAAACCAACCTCAGACGCTCAACCGACTGAGCCAACCACATGCCCCTGGACTCCCTCTTTTAATGTGAATTGTTTTGAAAAAATAAACACACATCTATCTGCTGAACTCTACTGAAGTCAACTAAGCAGCCTCTAGATTACACTTTGAAATTACAGTTACCCTTGAACATGGTTTTGAACTACGCGTGTCCACTAATATGCAGAATTTTTTATAGTACATACTGTAAATGTATTTTCTCTTCCTTATGATTTCCTTAATAACATTTTCTTTTCTGTTACTTACTTTATATTTTAGGAATACATACAACCTACAAAATACATGTTAATTGACTGTTTATGTATCAGTAACCCTTCCAGTCAATAGTAGGCTATTAATAGTTAAGTTTTGGGGGAGTCAAAAGTTACAGGCAGATTATTGACTATCATTATTGAGATTATAAGCAAGAAGGGAATACAGGTTCTTTCTGCTACTTTCTGTCCTGAAGGCTTCTCTCTTCTTTCATGAAGATGACTGGACTGGAGCACAGGATGGAGGCAAGGCAGAAAGGGTGGAATCTGACAGGTTTGGGGCAGGAAAGAATAGGATGAGGTCTGAAACAGCACACTTCAGAGTCAAAGGAGGAAAAGAACCAGCCAGAGTGGCCAAGTGACATCAACTCTCAAGAGAAGCTCTATGCTGCTTTATGTGGACAACTAACTATAGATGGTAGGAGTCCAGAGCCCATGAGTAACCTTAGCCCTTCCTGGATATGGACAAAATGCCAGGAAGCTCATAAGACATTGCCAATATTCCCCACTTGTGTGGTTAATCTGCATTCCTGTCACCACCCATTTCCTGCTCATCACTCACACCTCAAAGCTCTTCTCCAAACAAATGATCCCAAGTTCAATTTCCTGACTCTGCCAATATACTTTCCACCTGCAGTATCTTTCTTTTTGCCTGTAACTTGCCACCAAACCATGTATTCTACCTCCTATATGACATTCATTTCCTTCATAAAACCTGAGATAGACTTGTTCGCATCTGTTCTACACATCAAAGTCTCCAGCGTGAGGTATGGTACTTGGGACCACAGAGGCAAACACACAAGAGGACCTTTTGGGATGATGAAAATGATCTGTACCTTGATTATCGTGGCAGTTGTGCAAGTATATATGATTGTTAAAATTCATTGGCCGATACACTTAAAACGTGTGCAACACTTATAAATTATACTCAATTATACTGAATCTCCCATGTTAGACAAGGAGGGGTCCAGAGCACTGAATCGTCACAGAGTTTCTAAGTGTCATCTAGGAACACAAGTAGGGCTAGACTATGCAGAAGATGCTGAAATTAAAAATGCACTTTCCAGGAATAAAGTTTTAAAATGAGAGTCTTTGAGCACATACAATAGTCAAGCATTATGCTAGGGCCTGGGACTATGAATAAAATCTGATTTAAGCTTATAGTCAGATAGGAAAGTAGAAAGTTCCAATTTAGTGGGTAAGTTCTATGATAGAGGCAAGAGTGGAGAACTGTGGGAGAGCATCAAGCCCAGGTAAATGGCACAAAAGTCTTCCTGCAGGAAGTCCATATTGAGCCCAGGAGATCAGGGGGAATCCTCCAGGATCACTGGTGAAAGCAGCAATCAAAAAGTACTGAGAACCTGTATACATATGTGTGTGTGTGTGTGTGTGTGTGTGTGTGTGTGTGTGTGTTCACAGCCCTTGAAGACCATGACTCTTGACCACATAAAAATGAGATACCACACTTGGGTTGGAAGCTAACTGAGGGGCTGAGAAATCCTCAGTGTATGCTCACACTGGGGACAAACTCTGGTGATGAACAGAGCAGTTTGGTTAGCTGTGGTCCCCTTTCTCTAGGAATCTGGTTAAATATTATTTCACTTGTCATTTCTGATTATATTAATTATCATCTAAGGAATTGTCTTTCTTGTTCAGAGTCTCAGTATTTTATTGCATCTATAAAGAAACGTTTCCCTTTTGTTAAAACTTCAGTAACTTCCAATATCTCAAAGATAATTTCCGTGTCTATCAAGATACATGCTTTCTATGGATTTCTTTTCTTCTTATTCTATCTTTTCTCTTTAAGAGATCTCCTTTTTGCCCATAACTTCTGTTATTATCTGTAAGTTCCCAACTCTTGAGTTTATATCTCTAGCCAAAATCTCTCTTCTTAGCTCCATTTGACCCAATTGCTTACTGGGTCATAATAATCTTCTTAGCTCTGCAATGACCCAGTTGTGTACTGGGCCATAATAATAGCAAACACTTACCTAACACTTACTCTTCTGGGTACCATTCTAAGCACCCTGCATGTATGTACTCATTCAGTCTCCACAGCAACCCTGAAGGTTCTAATATTGTATAGTATCCTCATGGATGCCTTCCAAGCACCCCAAACCCAGCATATCCAAAAGTGATGTCCCAATTATTCCCATGAAATCTGCATCTCCCCCCCCCACCATATTTCGAATTTCATTAAATGACATCATCTTTCCATCAGGTACTCAAACATATAACCTAAAATTCACCCTTAACCTTTTCCATATTCAATCTATATTCAGTCACCAAGTTTGCCCCTCTCCTAGCTCCGTCTTTTTTTCTTTTTAGAAAAAGTAGCATCTTGGGTTAGCTAAGGGTTTTGGATTTGAAGACAGACTGTTTAGGTTTGAATCCTGGTTCTGACACTTAACAGCTACAAGTCCTTATGGAATTTACTTAAACTTTCCGAGCCCATCTCAATGTGAGAATTGAATGAGCTAAAACATGTAATGCATTTAGAACAGTGCTTGGAATGTAGTAATGAAATATTTCTTCATCTGTCTCTGTTTCCAGTTGGTGGACAGTAAAATACACTAAAAAGAAAAAGGCATTTGGTGACAGACAGACCTGGGGTTATTATACTTTTTTTTTTGCCACTTACTTTATGTGTGACTTTGTCAAATTGGTTACTTCACATGCCCAAGTTTCTTAATCTGTGAAATGGAGATAATACTATCCACCCACAGGGCTATTGTGAAGAATGTATGATAAACTCTATATAAAGTCCCTTGCTTAACACTTGGCATAGGATAGATAACATAGATATGTTGTTCCTCTTCTCCTCCAATCGCTTCCTCTATGCACTCTCATCCACTTTTTAGAAGAACATGATTCGTTGCCAGAGAAGCATCTGGGCATGGTGGATGGGAAGGAAAGATGGAGCAACTCAGCAGATTTGCCAGTTTTGCCATGAAGTGTGGGTTCAGAATCATGGGCAACAATTGGGCTTCTGACATCCCCATCTCTCTCACTTTTTATCCTTTTTTAACAGCTGAGTATACAGTTAGATTATAAATTATGACCTTTTATTGTAACTGTATACCAATGTTCAATACTCACATTCCTGAAAAAGTATTTTCTCCAGCTCTTCCTCCCTCTTTACATCAAGTACACTGCTGAGTGCCTTTTCATTTCATAATTTTTTTAAAAAAAATTAATTTATTTTTGAGAGAGAGACAGAGTGAGCAGGGGAGGGGCAGAGAGAGAGAGAGGGAGACACAGAATATGAAGCAGGCTCCAGGCCCTGAGCTGTCAGCACAGAGCCCGACATGGGGCTCAAAATCACGAACTGTGAGATCATGACCTGAGTTTCAGTTGGACACTCAACCAACTGAGTCACCTAGGAACCCCTTTATTTCCTAATTTAATGGGGATTCAGCAAGGACCTTGGGGATAAGGGACTAGATAAACACAGGGTTGCCCGCACCCCATCAGATTGAAGGCTAGGGAACACATTGAAGGGGTGGAAATAGGACAGCTAATAATGTGTGGGATCCAGGGCAGAATGAAGATGTGGGACTCCTGATGAAAAATTGTCAAGCATTTATTTTTGTGTACGGTATAAGAAAGTGGTCCAGTTTCATTCTTCTGCATGTCACTGTCCAGTTTTCCCAGCATCAGTTGCTGAAGAGACTGTCCTTTTTCCAATGGGGGAATGGGTTAAATAGGTGATGGGCATTAAGGAAAGCATTTTTTGGGACAAGCAACAGGTGTCCTATGTAAGAGATGAATCACTGGGTTCTATGGAAGCCAAAACTACACTGTATGTGAACTAACCTGCATTTAAATTAAAAAAAAAAAAAAAATCAAGCATTTCAGGATGGCAGCAGCAGAGCACAAACCAAACTCCAGGCCCTCTGAGCTTGGGGTCATGTAGGACTGTACGGAGTCTGCAGCTATAAGGCTGGCCCACATGGGGAGGACCTAGTTTTCTTTCCCACATGTTCAGGAGGCCTCCTCTCAGATGCCTGCAAATACTCAAACTCTTCTTCCTCAGCCAGGCCTGTCTTTTCACTCTTCATCCACTTCAAGCATCAGAAGATCACTTAAGAGTCAGACTCCCCAACATCAGATCTGATCTCTCCTTCACTGGGAATCAGTGTGTTCTTTGAACCCCTGATTTATCAGCCACTGCTTCTCCAATGCCTTTCACTCCTTTTCTTGAAAAGGTAAAGATGTTACCAATATAGATGTGCTGATTTTTGAAAGCCAGTATTTAGTGAGTGCTTATTTAATTTCACACAAAGCATTTTTAACATAATTTTCCTATTTAATCTTTAAAGTCTTCTAATCAGTAGACACTGGTATAACTCCATTTCACAGTTGAATTTATAGCCTTAGAAGGAAAGGCCAAGGATCTTGTCCAAGGTCACACAGTGATCAAGTGGTGGAGCTGAGGTTAGAATCCAAGCCCCGTGATTTCGAAGCAAGAGAAGAGTGTTTACAGAGTCTGAAGAGATGTGTATTAAGAGACATGTGATAGAATCAAATGGCAAACAACAACAAACAGAACAAGGAGAAACGAACTGCATTTCTGTCATGAGTACTGAATACTATTGTGGTGCCAGTTTTTCCTAAGAGAATTTCTGATTTTAAGGCAATTCCAAGAAAACATTAATTGTCTTGTTTTGTTTTGTTGGTATAGCAGTTAGGGGAGAATGATATTAACTTTTAGCCACAGCTAAGAAAACCCCAGCAGAGAAATTAAATGGAGGGTGTGGGGGACAGCCCTCCTTCTTTTTATTTTTTATTGATGTATAATTGATATATTCTATAAGTTTCAGGTATATAACATGTTCTGATATTTGTATACACTATAAATGATGACCACATTATCTAATTTCCTCATCCCCATGTAATGTTTCATAACATGCAATACAACATTACTGACTGTAGTCACCATGCTATCCATTACATCCCCGTGACTTATTTTATGACTGAAAATTTGTATCTCTTGACCTCCTTCTCTCATTTCTTCCACTCCCTATTCACCCTTCTTGAAACTACCAATCTGTTTTCTGTATCTATTTGTTTTGTTTTGTTTGCACATTTGTTTTGTTTTTTAGGTTCTGTATGTAAGTGAAGTCACATTGTATTTGGTTTTCTCTGATTTACTTCACTGAAACTAATACCTTCAATTACCATCCTTTTCGTTGCACATGGCAAGATTTTATTCTTTTTTATGTCTGAGCAGTATTCCATTATGTATATATAACACATCTTCTTTATCTAGTCGTGTATCCATGGACACTTAGGTTGCTTCCATAACTTGGCTATTGTGAATAATGCCTCAGTGAACATGAAGATGGATATATACTTTTTAAAATTAATGTTTTCATTTCATTCAGATAAATACCCATGAGTAGAATTACTAGGTACTCTGATAGTTCTATTTTTAATTTTTTGAGGAGACTCCATAATGTTTTCCACAATGATCACACCAATTTACATGGCCACCAATATTGCACAAAGTTTCCTTTTTTCCACATTCTCACTAACACTTGGCATTTCCTGTCTTTCAAATAATAGCCATTCTGACAGATATGAGATGCATTGCCCTGGTGATTAGGGATGCTGACCATCTTTTCATGTGTCTTTTGGCCATTTATATATATTCTTTGGTAAACGTCTATTCAAGTTCTTTTGTCCACTTTTGATTAATAGTTATGTTTATTTGTTTGTTTGTTTAGCTATTGAATTGTTTGAGTTCCTTATATATTTTGGATACTAACCCCTTATCATATACAGGATTTGCAAATACTTTCTTCATCCGGTAGGTTGCCTTTTTATTTTGTTGATGGTTTCCTCTGCTATGCACAAGATTTTTGGTTTGATGTATTTCCATTTATTTATTTTTGCTTTTGTTGCCATTGCCTTTGGAGTCAGATTCAAAAAAAATATTGCCAAGAGAGATGTTAAGAACTTTAGTATCTATGTTTTCTTCTAGGAGGTTTCTGGTTTCTGGTCTTACATCCAAGTCTAATCCATCTCAAGTTAATTTTAGTGTATGGTATAAGAAAGTGGTCCAGTTTTATTCTTTTGCATGTGACCAGCCAGTTTTCCCAGCACCATTTATGGAAGAGATAGTCCTTCTTCCATTTAATATTCTTACTTCTTTTGTTATAATTTAATTAACCAAAAATGCACAGGTTTATTTCAGTGTATTCTGTTCTATCGATCTATGTGTCTGTTTTTATGTCAATACCACACTGTTTTGATTCTATAGCTTTGTACTATAGTTTGAAATTAAGAAGCATGATGCCTCCAGCTTTGTTCTTCTTTCTCAAGATTGCTTTAGCTATTCAGGAATTTGTGTGGTTCCATAAAAAATAGTTTTAACAGTTTTTTTTGTGGCTTTTATAATTTTCTATACATAAAATAATGTTTTCCATAAGTAGTAAGAATTTTACTTCTTTCTTTCCAAATTCAATGCCTTTTATTTCTTTTTCTTGCCTAATTGCTCTGGCTATGATTTCTGAAACTAAATTGAATAGTGGTGAGAGTGGGCATATTGTTCTCCGATCTTAGGAAAAAAGCTTTTGGTTTTTCACCATTGAGTATGATGTTGGTGATGGACTTGCCTTATATGGTCTTTATTATGTTGAGGTATATCCCCTCTATTCCTGCTTCATTAAAGTTTTTATCATAAATGGACGTTGAATTTTGTTAAGTTCTTTTTCTGCACCTACTGAGATGACCATATGATTTTTATCCTTCATTTTGTTAATGTGGTATATCATGTTGATTGATTTGCAAATGGTGAATTCTCCTTGCATCCCTGGAATAAATCACACTTAATCATGGTGTATCATCATTTTAATGCACTGTTGAATGCAGTTTGCCAATATTTTGTGGAGGATTTCTGCATCTCTGTTTATCTATGTTGACCTATATTTTTTTTCTTCTTTTTTTGTGGTGTCCTTGTGGTGGATACCTTGTGGTGTCCTTGTCTAGTTTTGGTATCAGGGTAACAATAAACTTATAAAATGAGTTTGAAAACGTTTCTTCTTCTTCAATTTTTTGGGAGGGTTTGAGAAAAATAAGTATTAAATATTCTTTGAATGTTTGGTAAAATTCACCAGTGAAGCTATCTGGTCCTGAACTTGGTTTGTTGGAAAGTTTTGATTACTGATTCAATCTTTTTGCTGATAATTAATCTATTTAGATTTTTATTTATTCATGACCCACTCTTGAAAGATTGTATGTTTCTAGGAGTTTATTCATTTCTTCTGGCCTATCCAGTTTTTTTGCTATATGTATTTTTTAATGTTTATTTTGAGAGAGGGTTTAGGGACAAAGAGAGAGGAGAGAGAGAATCCCAAGCAGTCTCTGAACTGTCAGTGAGGATGCGGGTCTCAATCTCATGAACCTTGAGATCATGACCTGAGCTTAAATCAGGAGTCAGACAATGAGCTGGCCGAGTCACCCAGGCACCCCTATTAGCATAAAATTGGTCACAGTAGTCTTCTATGATCCTTTGTGTTATTTTGGTATACATGGTAACTTCCCCTCTTTTATTCCTGATTTTATTGATTTGAATCATCTCTCTTTTTTCTTACTGAGTCTAGCTAAGATTTATCAGTTTTGTTTATCTTTTTTAAAGAACCAGCTTTTAGTTTCATTGATCTTTCTGCTGTTTTTTTAAGTCTCTATTTCATTTATTCCCTCTAAGATCTTATTTTCTTCCTTCTACTAACCTTGAGGCTTCATTTTCTCCTCTCTTTTTCTAGCCCTTTTAGGGTAAAGTTAGATTGTTTGAGATATTTCTCATTACTTGAGGTAGGCCTGCATTGCTATGAACTCCCACCTTAGAAATGCCTTTGCTGTATCCCATAGACTTTAGTGTGTTGTAATTTCATTTTAATTTGTCTTAAGATATGTTTTGTTTTCTCCTTTGATTTCTTGTTGACACATTGGTTGTTCAATGCACGTTGTTTATTCTCCAAATATTTGTGATTTTTCCTGTGTGTGTGTGCATGTATGTGTGTGTGGATGTGTACACACATACACACACACACTCCCCATCTTCATACCATTGTGGTCTTAAAAGATGCTTGATATGATTTTAGTCTTCTTAAATGTATTGAGGTTTTTTGGTAGCTTAATACAAATATATCTTGGATAATGTTAGATGTACACTTGAGAAGAATGTGTATTCTGCTGGTTTGGGATAGAATGCTCTCTGTGTATCTATCAAGTACACCTGGTCTAATGTTTTGTTTAAGGTTGATGTTTCCTTATTGATTTTCTTTCTAGATGATCTGTGCTTTGATGTAAGCTGGGTATTAAAGTCCCCTACTATAATTTTATTGCTATCCATTTTCTTCTTTATGTCAGTTAATATTTGCTTTTTATAGTTAATAGCTACTATGTTGGATGCATAAATATTTACAAATATTATATCTTTTTGCTGGATTAACTGCTTTATCATTATGTAATGTTTATCTTCATCTCTTGTTACAGTCTTTGTTTATTACATATATGCTGCTCCAATTGACATTGCCTTATAGGTCCCTTAAGCTATCTTCACTTCTTACAATTATCTTCTCTTTCTTCCTTCCTTTCTTTTTTTTTTTTTTTTTTTTTTTTTTTTCTTTTTGCTGCTCTGTTTGGGTGAGTTTCACTGTCCTGTATTCCAGGTCACTGATATTTTCTTATGCTTCATCTAGTCTTCTGTGGAACCCTTCAGTGTATTTTTTCAGTTCAATTACTGTAGTCTTCAGCTCTGTGACTTTTTTGATACTTTCTTATTTTTTCCATCCCATTGTTGATGTTCTCTCTGTGTTAATCTATTCCTATTGTGATATTGGTGAATGCCTTTATGACCATTACTTTGAATGCTTTATCAGATAGCGTACTTATTTCTGTTTCATTAAGTTTCCCTCCCCTCCCCCAGAATTTTATCGTATTCTTTCACTTGGAACATATTCTTACTTTGTCATTTTGCTTGACTCTCAGTGTTTGTTTCTATATATTAGGTAAAACAGTTATCTCATCCATTCTTGAAGGAGAGGTCACAGGAAGACTGGAGATGTGTTTCAGTCTGCTATCTGTACAGTTCCCTGGGGGTTGTAATCTGCCAAGAATTATCTTTCTGATTAATTCAGTTTCATGGGGCCCAGAAAAACAATACCCTCCTCTGGCCACCAGAGCCAGGTGTTTCAGGGAGATCCCCTGTGTGGCTTGCCTTGACCTGTCAGCTTTGGCAAGGTAAGCCAAGGCAAGCCAAACAGTGCAAACCTGTTCACCAGATCTAGTAGGCTAGGGCCATGGGAGAGTAACATAGCTCTGCTTATTTGAAATCTTTTCACAAAGGTATAATGCTATAAATTGTGGAGTTCTGGAATAAGAATCAATAGATTGTTATATGTAACATAATTGGTTGCCCAGAAATACTGTTATGAAATGTAAAATTTTTTTGCATGAATATGACAATTTCAGAAATCAGTTAGTTAAGAAAGGGGTATTCAACAAGTCGTGTAGATTTTTCTAATAGTAAAAAATCTATATAGATCCCAACTCCAAAATAAATTATAATTAGAATACAGAGCAACAAGTAAAATATAAAATCATCAGAACTTGAAGTGAATGTAAGTAAGTCTACATGGGATTAACTGGGCAGAGAAGGTTTGTCTATGTGCAAATGCAATGACATGATAAGGGAGGAAACACTAATTAGGTATCATTAAAATTAAATATTTCTGTATGCCAAACAAAAATGTAAAATCAAACAAAGAAGGTAAATATTTTTAACTGCACAATAAACTCTCAATATCTTTACTATGTAATGAACATCAAATATCAATAGGAAAAACATAAATATTTCAATAGCAAAATAAGCAAAGACTGAAAAGCTAGCTAAACTATGTTAGTGATCAAGAAATACAACAAAAACATCTAATCACTTTTCATCAAAGAAATTCAAATTAATTATAGTTGAGATGTGCCTTTTTGTGCCTCACAAACTGGCAAAGTTTAGAAGAATGTTAACCCTCTACCTTCACAGTGGGTATGCTTAAACACTACTGTTGGAGATATAAGCTGAAAAGCAGTGTGGCTGTATGAAACAAAGGTATTAAAATACCTATGCCATTTCACCTGGTGCTACCATTTATAGGATTATATCCTAGGGTGGTTAAAATATAACTAATAAAAGGTTTTTATGAAAGGCTATATTTTGCAGTTCTATAAAACAACAAAATAGTGGAAACAACCTAAATGCCCAGCCTTAGAGAATGGTTATATCCAGTGAATGTAATGAAAACTGTGAAGTCACATGTTTCATTTATTCATCAAAAATCTACTGAGGACTGTCCATGTTTTAGAGATGGTTCTAAACCCTGGAAATGCATTAGTTAGTCAAACAACAAAATCCCTACCCTTGGGATTTTACATTTCTGTGGAAAGAAAGTAGATAAAAAGCATAACATAAATAAATTATAAATAAATAAATTTATAAATAAATTATAACAAATGCTGGGAGACCATAAGTGCTAAGAAGAAAAATACAAATGAGTAGGTGATGACAAGTGGCAAAAATTAAGGTGGTAGTGGGTTATTACAGTTGGCCTCACTTTGAAGGTATTATTTGAACAAATAAATGAAGATAACAATGGAGTAAGCATTGTGGACATCTCTGGGGGCAGGATAAAAGATTCCATAGATGTAAAAGAGACTACAAAGGCTATGAAATGGGAGCTGTCTAGTGTGTTCAAGAGCAGTTAGGAAGCCAGCGTGGAGCACATGTAGGTATGGGGGGTGATGAAAACACAGGTAAGGCAGGGAGGAGGGGAAGGAAGGTACTCCCCTAAGAGTAGGGTTTTGTAGGCCACTGTAGAGATTTTTGTTTTTATTCTAGGTGAATGGAAATACATTGGCAACTTCTGAGCAGAGGCATGGCAATGAAATGATATGTTTTCAAAGGATTGCTCCTTCTTATCTATTGTATTTAGACTTCAGGGGGACAAGAGTAGAAACAGTGAGAGACTTATGGGGAGATTATTTTCAATAATTCAAGAAAGGGCTAATGGTAGAAACAGTAGAGGTGGTAAGATAGATGTGATGGTTAGTTTGAAGGAAAATGCAATAGGATTTCCTAAAGGATCAGTTGACAATCATAAGTGAAAGACAGGAGTCAAGTTGACCTAAAGGTTTTTGGCCTGAGCATCTGAAGGAATGGCATTGCCCTTAACATGAATAGGAAACCTTGGCTACAGAAGACCAACAGTCACTGTTCAACATGTTAACTTTGAGATGCCTGTTAACTATTCAAGTAGAGTTGTTTAAAAAGACAGTTGGTTACATAAGTCTGTAATTCAAGGCATAAGTCTCTCAGGATTGATACATTTGGGATTAATCAGCATATGTATGATATTTAAAACAGTAAACCTGAATAAGATCACAACACAGAGGATAGAAACAAAAGAGCAACTACCCAAAGTTTTAGCCTCAGGGATTCCACCATTGAGAGAGTAGGGGAGGCAGAGGAACCAGTAAAAGGGGTAAGAGGGAGTAGTCCTTGTGAAAGAAGGAAAAAACAAAAACAAAAATAGGAGATTATGGTATCCTGGAAGCTAGGGGAAGAAAGTGTGCTCTAAAGAAAAAAAAAAAAAAAAAAAGATCAACAGTGTGAAATGCTGCTATGTCAAGTGTGATGAGGACTCCACCCTGGATGGTAATGTGTGGGTCATTAGAAATGACCTTGACAAGACCTAGTAATGTGAAAGTCATTAGTGACCTTGACAAGAACAGTGTCAGTGTGGTGGGGGCAAAGAGATGCAGAGGAAGACAGTTGGAGACAGAAAGTCTGAACTAACCCATCACTGGTTCACAGAAGTCATCTTCTTTCACCAATTCAGAGACAATTTTCAACTTTCTCTCATATTAACAGTCTTCTCCTTTGCCTGGATCACTTTTATCAAAAAACAACTATTCTATAATTACTCCTATCTATTTTCAAAAACTACTTAATGACATAGAAAAATGCTCAGGATATCTTGTTGAATGAAGTACATAAGACTATGTAATATACCAGTGTGATGCCACCATATACCCAAACATAACATTTAGCCTATTTTTCTTAATTCACTAATCTAGTGGGTCTCAAAGTGTAATTCTCAGACCAGCACCATCAACAACATCATGGAAATTATAGGAAATGCAGATTTTATGACCACACTCCAGACTCAATTAATCCAAAACTCTGGGGGCAAGGCCAGCCCCTGTGGCTTATAAGACATTCAGGCTGTTCTGATGCCTCTTTAGGACAGCACAAGGCTAGGAATTTAGCCTGTCTTTGTATGGGAAAACAAGAATGTCACGCTGCACCCTGGGTATATAATTATAAAGAAATGGAAATTTTTAGAGCAACAAAATAGAAAATAGTTGAGTACATGTTCTAAATATAAACCACACAATGCGATACATGCAAGTAAAATAGAGGGAGAGAAAAGATAACAATCCAGCTAAGCACAAAAGGGTATTGTTGTCACTTAACTGTGATAAAGTTCTGTTTCTAACCATTTACTTTATTGTCCTCTTCCTATCTACATGGTTCAGCTTAGTCTGTCTCAACTTAGCCTCAGCTATTAAGTGAAGTCCAAATGTTAAATGCCTCATTAACACTTCCTGCCACCAGGAGCAATTGTGTCTGGAGTGATTTTTTCTAACTTCATAGACCCAATTCATTATTTTCTATCTTAGAGAACTAGTCTCTGAAAAACTTTTCTCTCTTCCTATTTTCTCTTTTCTCCCCAGGAAAGTGTACACTACAGGTAGGCAAACATATCCTCTCTTCTTTCTGTGTTCCCAAGTCTTACTCAGGTCTGCTCCCCTCATTGTAGTATCAGTTTAAGTGTGCCACATTATAGAATAATCAAATGCCACCATCAGGAACAGCACAGATGTAAGACATGTAGCCTATATCTTCATATAGGGTCGTCCTTCCCTAGTGTGCTATTGTCCACTGGAACTCTATGATGTTGGCACATTTGATACCTCATTGCTCTTGTCCTTCTACAGACATGGCCATCTTCCTCAGCCTTTGCCATTTCCTGTGGCCGAGAAACAAGGCAATGTGGTCTGGGTGGTGCTATTTCACTTGATTTATGCTCATTGACATTTACTGAATTGGGCTCCTTAATTTCACAAGCTGAAGCAGTCCTAGAACCACACTTTATAAATGTTTTTAATGATAAAATAAAGAAGCAAGATCTGTTTATACATGAAATTATGCTACTTGCTTCAAGAAAATTCACAACAAATGCTTGTTTCTAGGAGCTGGTGGTATAAGACAGATAAAAGAGTAATTATGAGATAAGTGGCAATTACTGGGGAACAGGTCACCCTCAAATACAATGGCTGAACTAAGATAGAGTTCTACTTCTCTCTCACCTGACATTTCAGAAATAAATAGGCTAAGGCCCCACTGTTGCTCTGTCATCTCCAACACTTGGTCTCCATGATTGTTCCAATTTTAACCAATCCCCAGTTAGTAAGGAGGAAGGATAAAGCAGGGTAAGCAATGTAAACCTCTTGTGTTTATATGCCATTGCCTCAAACTTAGCCATATGACCACACCTACTGTAAAACGGCTGGGAAATGTAGTCTGTAAATGCATAGTTGGTGCCCAACTAAAATAGGAAATAGGGAATTGTAGTTTCTTTTTTTAATTGAAGTATAATTGACATACAATATTATATTGGCTTCAGGTATACAACATAATGACCAGACATTGGTATACATTGCAAAATGATCACCACAATATCTAGTCACCATCTGTCACCATAGAGAGTTAATACAAAATTATTGACTGTATTAGCCATGCTGTACATTATATCTCTATGACTTAATATTTTCCAAATGGAAGCTTGTACTTTTTTAATGTTTATTTATTTTTGAGAGAGAGAGAGCTGCAGATGGGCAGAGAAGGGGGGGCAGAGGATCTGAAGCAGGCTTGGCACTGACAACAGAGAGCCCTATGCAGGTCTTGAACTCAGAAACCACGAGATCATGACCCCACCTGAGCCTAAGTCAGGTGCCCCTGGAGGTTTTCTTGTAATTGAATTGTATGAGTTCTTTGTATATTTTGGATATTAACTTTCTATTGAATATATGATTTGCAAATATCAAGAAGCAGTTTCTAGGACTGAAGAACAAAAAGGGTTTCCTGAAGACTATTAGTTTTCTATGACTGGTACAAAAATTACCACAAACTGAGAGGCTTAACACAATGGAAATGTATGTTCTCACAGTTCTGGAGGTTACAAGTCTAAATTAAAGGTGCTGTGGGGGTTGGTTCCTTCTGGGGACTATGCGGGCACCTCTATTCCAACCTTCCTGCTGCCTTATGGTGGTTGCCAGTATCTTGGGTATTCTTTGGCTTATGGCCATATCATCATTCCAGTATCTGCTTCTGTCTTCACATGGTGTTCTCTCTGTGTATCTATCTAAATCTCCCTCTCCTTTCTCTTATAAAGATTCCAGTCATTGGATGTAGGGACCACACTAATCTAATAGAACCAAAGATCAGGGGTTGTGAGGAGTTTGTTTTTATCTGAGGCCTCTCTCCTTGGCTTATAGATGACCACATTCCTCATGGCCTTTCCTCTGTGAGCATGCCCCTCGTATCTCTATGTGTGTCTAAATTTCTTCTTATTAGGACAACATCATATTGCATTTGGGTCCACCCTAAATCACCTTTTTACAGGACCTGCTTCTAATTAAGGTCACACTCTGAGATTCTAGGGTTTAGGGCTTCACATATGAATTTTGTAGAGAAGCAATAAAAAATGTAACACTTTGTCTTAATTTGACTATTTCTGAAAAGACCCTATATCCAAATAATGTCACATGAACAGGTTCATGGGGTTAGGACTTGAACATAACACAATTCAATTCATCAGAGAAGCTATTAGAAGTATCCTGAATATTATGTCAGCAGTGAATGCAGTTTCATTTAAAACACAGGTTGACAGGGAAAGAAGTAATGCAGAAAGGGAGGCATTTATGGAATTCCTATTCCTATGGACGCTAGAATTGAATCAGGGAAACCATAAGTTCCTTGTGCTGTAAATCCAGCAATGTTTCCCAAGGACAAGTCAGTTTGCAGAGATTGGGAAAAACGTAGATCAAAGGTGAATATAGGACAAATAGGTGGGAAGATGTATTTTAACATTTCAGACTATTTCTTCCCCCAATCATTATTTGCTTTTTTATGTACATTTAACAGCTTTATGAGGTATAATTGATATACAATAAACTGCACATATTTAAGCATGAAAACTGAGCATTTTTTATGCATCTGTTCACTAGGGAATTTTGTCAAGATCTAGCCACTATACACCCTCCCTCCTGTTGTCCACCTGTCCACAGATACAACCACCGATCTTTCTGTCCCCATAAATGAATTTGCATTTTCTAGAGTTTTATATATTTGGACTAACACAGTACTTATTTTTACTCAGCATAATTTTTTAAGTTTATTTATTTATTTATTTATTGAGAGAGAGAGAGAGAGAGAGAGAGAGAGAGAGAGAGAGAGAGAACAAGTGGGGAAAGGGCAGAGAGAGAGAGAATCCTAAGGAGGCTCTGCTATGTGAGCACTGAGCCAGACCCGAGGCTCCATCTCACAAACCCATGAAATCATGACCTGAGCCAAAATCAAGAGTCAGATGATTAACAGACTGAGCCACCCACGTGCCCCTTAGCATAATTATTTTGAGATTCTATGCATGTTGTTGCATTTATCAATAATTCCTTATTCTTTATTGTTGAGTAGTATTTCATTATAGGAATAAACAAGACTTTTTGTGGTCAATTGTTACATTTTTCTTGAGCAAATACTTAGGAGCCAAATTGTTTGATTATCTAGTAATTGTTAGTCATTGTGAAATAATTAGAATTAGAGTCATCCTAATAAGGATGTAGTAGTGTCTTATTGTGGTTTTTGAATTTCCCTAATGACTAATAAAGTTCAGCATCTTCCTGTATGCTTATTTGCTAATTGTATATATTCTTTGGTATTATGGATGTTCATATCTATTGACAATTTTTATTGGGTGCTTTTAGTACTTATTTTTGAATTTGAAAGTTCTTTACATATTCTGGACAGAAATTCTTGAGCAGATATATGATTTGAAATATTTTTTCCTGCTCTGTGGCTCATCTTTTCATTTTCCCAACAATGCCCTTAAAAAAGGAGAAATTTTAAATTTTGCTCAAGCCCAATGTATCATTTTTTTTTTCTTTTATAGATTGTGTTCTGGTATTGCATCTCAGAAATCATTACTTAACCCAAGGTCAGAAAGGTTTTTTCCTTATTTTTTTTTTAAAGAAGATTTTACATTTACGGCATTGGTTCATTCTGAGTTATTTTTGTATATGGTGCAAAGCATAGATTAGATTTTGTTTGAAAACTATAGAAATCTTATTGTTTAAGCACTATTTATAAAGCAGATCATATCTTTTCTCCACTGAGTGCCCTAGCACTTTGGTACAAAAACAAAAACAAACATCAGCATTTATAACCATGGGTCAATTTCTGGACTCTGTTTTGTTCCACTGATCTATTTTTTGCTAATACTACACTGTTTTGGTTTCTGTAACTTGGTAACAAGTCTTCAAATAAGGTGACATTAAGCCTCCAATTTTGTTTTCCTTCCTCAAAATTGTTTGGGTTATTTGGTGTGTTTTGTATCTCCATGTGGATTTTCAAATTAGTTTGTTAATTGCTACTAACAAGAACTACCAAAAATTTAGATTGAATTTGTATTAAGTCTATGGATTAATTCTGAAAGAAGTGCCACCTTAAAAATACTGTCTTGTGGCTGACTCAGTATGTTTCTATTTGTCTAGGTCTTCTTTAACTTATTTCAGTTATGTTCTATAGTCTTCACAGTACAAGTGTTGGATATCCTTTGACAACTTTATCCCTAAGTATTTAAATTGTCAAGGTGTTTTTTTTTTTTAATGGTGTTGTTTTTTAATTTAAATTTCAGATTACTTACTGCTAATATATGGTAATTCAATTGATTTTTGCTTTGAACATTTTATCCTGCAACATTTCTATACACATTAGTTATAATAGCTTTTTTAAAGATTTCATCAGATATTCTATATTGGCAATTATGTCATCTGCAGATAAGTTTTACTTTTCCCTTTCCAATTTGGATGCGTTTTATTTCTTCTTCTTACTTTATTGCATTGGGTAGAACTTCCAGCACAAGGTTGAATAGAAATCATGTATATAAATCCTTGTTCTGTTTTTGAATTTACAAGGGAAGCATTCAGTCTTTTACTTTAATATATGCAGATATATATTGTTTTTTCACGGATGCTCTTTATTATCAGATTGAGGAAGTTATCTTCTTAATTTGCTGAGATTTTCTTCCCCTTTAATCAGGAATGGATATTAGACTTTGTCAAATGCTTCCTTCCTTATCTTGTTGGGAAAACATGCTTTTCTTATTTTAGTTTATTAATGTTGCGAATTACATTGATTTGGCTTTTGAAAATATTAAGCCAACCTTGTTTTCCTAGGATAAAACTTTCATAGTCCTGATGTATCCTTTTTTATATTATTAAATTTAATTTACCAAAATTTTGTTTAGAAAATTTGCTTTATGTTCATGAGGGATATTGGTCTGTAGTTTTATTTTTTTAATGACCTTTTATAATTTTGGTGTTAGAATGATGCTGGATGCACAGGATGAATTTGGGAATTTTCCCCTAGTCTTCAATTTTCTGGAAGAGTTGTGTATAACTGATATTATTTCTTCCTTAAATGTTTAGTGAAGTTCACCAATGAAGCCATCTTGCCTTACATGTTTTGTTTTTGTTTTTGTTTTTTTTTTTGGTGTGAGAGCTTTCGCCTACAAATTCAATTTCTTTTGGATCTTATTTTTAAGATTTGCTGCATGAGATCAATGCAAAGTTTTGCTGAGGCAAAGTACTTATGAATACTCTACTCAATGCCTCAGGAATCTTAGTATTTTTAGTCTGGCTGATAGCAAAAAACACTATACTTGACCCTTTGTTGAGTTCTGGACACTGTTTCTTACAATCCCTTACATGATTCTTTCTCCAGACTTTGGTAGTTTCATCGCATACAGGCACCGACTCCTCTACTGAATAGGGCTCTCTACATATCTCTGGAGTTCTCTCTAGATGAAAGTATTCTCCTCCCTACTATTCTGCTATGAGAACTCTGCTTTCATTTCCCTGGTCTCTTGCTGCTCGATTTAGGGAGTCCTCTGCCTGATTACCCCATCATGCACTGTGCTTGGGATCTCTCTCCGGGCAGTTAGCTTGGACAATTGTACCTTATTTGGTTTTACATCTCTCAAGGATTACTCCCTTTCTGTGTCTGATATCCAGTGTCTTGAAAACCACTCTGCTGTATATTTTGTTCTTCTTGTTATTGTTGCTTTTATTTCATGTGGGAGGGTTATCTGGTGTCTGTTACTTCGTCTTGGTCAGAAACTGAAGTTAGAAGTTTGGTCTACGGCCATACCACCCTGAATGTGCCTGATCTTGTCTGATGTTGGAAGCTAAGCAGGGTCAGGCCTAGTTAGTACTTGGATGGGAGAAGTTAGAAGTTTGCTTTTGAATCTAGGTAAACCATGCAATGTCATCCAGGAAAGGCAGCTGTTCGGCTATGCCAATTACATAATGTTAGAAATAACATTCAGGAAGAAGGGTAAAGACAGAGCTTCTAATAATCTATAGCAATGAAACCTGCCACTGAAGTATGCAAAGGTCACATGGAGGATGCTCATAACAGAAGCATGGGAACCCACAACCTTGCAGGCTTAATACGGTAGAGAGGACACTGCCTCAGGAGGGCCAAGACAAAGAAATGATAACTTTCTGAATGGTCCTTTGAGTGCTGTAGGAACTTGACAATAAGCCATTTCATGCCTGTGATTCCAAGCTAAACGTGGTACTTATTTGCTAAGTGTGGAGGCATTTATGGAGGCCAAGGGGACCCTGTTTATTTTAAGCATCCTGTTGTGTTCTATCAATACTAATGGGGGCTGAGCAGCCAAATCATCATGTGTTACATCCATTGGGAAATTCACTCTCCAAGATCTAAGTGAAAACATAACAATAGCTTCAAGTTTAGGAGACATTTGTAAGGGGGCAAGTCACAAATATTTAGAAATTATTCTGTTCTGAGCATGCGCAGAATGCACTATTTTGTTTGTTTGGTTTTTTGCAAGATGTCATTCTCACACTGATGTTATGCCATCTTGAGTATATTTTTTTCCGTAAGTTGTCTTAAACATCTTCATGAGAGGAAACATAGGCCCCTGCTCAGGTGTTCAGTGGGTACTTCTTTAGAACAAAGAAACAGCATGATTCAAAAAAGGAGGTGATGACCAACACAGGCTACAGATACTACTGCTTCAGTTTACCTTTTTTTTTTAAGAAGCCAAGAAGTTGCCCAGTAATGTATACCTGCATTATGCCAGGCAGTGTGCTCAGTGCTTGACAGTTATTCCTTTGAATTCTAACAGGCATGTGTGACAACATGATCACAAATCTATGGAGAAATAAGTGGAGATTCAGAAAGGCCATACACCTTGCTAGATTCAGTGTGTCTACCTTCAAATATCAAGCTATTTGTTTATGCTGCCTGAAGAATGCTTAGCTTTGGTCATATCTGTATTAATTTATTCAGTGAAGTACTCCTGGAAAACAGAACACTCTTAGGCTTTGCAATCAGACAGTATAATATTTGTAAGACTGGCTCCACCCCCCAAAACATCATTCATTGATTCGACAGATATGTATTTTGGGTGATAAAGGGGGTGGGGAAAATAGACTAGACTGAACTCTTACTCTAAAACTGGAAATTTAATGATGGCAATGTGGAGATTCAAACCAGTTTAGACTAACATCTGTGCTTGAACTCTTTCCGCAACATCATCTTGCATTACCAATATAATTTAGCATCATGTCGACTGCCATTAAGCTAATGAACTATTTTGACTTCAGAGTATATTATAGTGGCTTAAAGTACGGACTATGAAATAGGCAACCTAAAATCATGCCCCATCTCCACTACTTATGTCTATGAGATCTTGGGTAAATTATTTACCTTGTTTTTGCCTCAACTTCTTATTGATAAAATGGGGGTGATAAGAAGAATCTATCTTATAGGGGTTTTGTTAGGTTTAAATGAGTAGAGGACTTGGATGAACACTTAGTCCACTATAAGTACTTAAATAACCATTGTTACGATCTTTTTTTTTTTTCTAACATAAGAACTCTTTTTTTAATTTTATTTATTTATTTTGAGAGAGACAGAGAGTGCACACACGTGCACACACATGAGTGGGGAAGGGGCAGAGAGAGTGGCAGAGAGAGAGAATCCCAGGCAGGCTCCACACTGTCAGTGAAAAGTGCCACCCAGGGTTCGAACTCATGAACTGTGAGATCGTGACCTGAGCCGAATTCAAGAGCCAGAGGCTTAACCTACTGAGCCACTCAGATGCCCCATTACTATATTTTTCTTCTTGGTTTGTATATAGAAATATCTCTTTCTTTAGAGTAAATGGGGGATGTTTTTCTTTCCTATAGAAAAATTAGGGCACTTTAAATCAATGATATTAGAATTAGAAAGAACAATAGAAAATATCTTTTAAAATACATACTCTTGTTACCCTCCAAAAAAATCCTGCCCAGTTAAGTAACCTTGAGAAACCAGAATAAACTGGCTAATTAGCAACAGAATTATTACTAGATCCCAGGAGACTGCAGGAATTATTTTTCCTTTATATTTATCATTCTCAAATTTCATCTTAGCACAGTGGCTTTGGAGGCTGGATGACCTTGGGAAAATTACCTAAACTTTCTGAACTTTAATTTTCTCATCTATAATATGGAGATATTATAATCCTAATCACTCATTAAGATTTTGTGGTCATAAAATGAAATAATGTATACAATAGATTGAGCAGATTATAAGTATCCAATAAGGATTATACATGTATACTGGCTAAGAGCTTTGGCTTTGTAGTCAAATATACCTGAATATGAATCCACCCCTGTTTACCAAATTGTTGGGTAACACTGGGAAAGTTACTCAACTTCCCTTAACCTTTCTCAGTCTCTTAACTTGTACAGTAAGGATTTGACTGCCTCTCTCTTAGGGTTGTTGTGAGAACTAAAGAAAATAATGCTTGTAAAGCATCAAGCACAATTCCTGGCATATGGTCAATGTTCAATACACAATAACAGATGTAAGTATAATTATAATTGCTTTAATTATTATTTTTTCAATCATCTGGTTTCCATTGTGTCAATATTATTATGTTCTTAAATTATTATGTTCTCCAGGGTTCTGGACATGCAGGCCAGCTCACTACATGTAAGTAGGAATGTAATCTGGATCTCCAGCCAGTCATTTTTCCCCTCACAAACTACAGTCAGTAAGAGTGAATGGTTTGGCATGTAAAGTGACAAGATGCCTATTGCCTGACTACCAAAAGAAAAACTTGGGTGAGATTCCTTTGATACGGACTTGTCACCATAGGGCAAGATTCCAAGGTCACGCTCCAAGACATAAATAATTGGATTCACATTTTAATTTAGAAACATACAGAGTTCAAGATCTTGGCTAACCTTACAGAGAATGAAGGAGTAAGATGAAGGATAATGTATCGATGACCGTAAATATGCTGATGTTGATATTTTATTTTTACTTTCTATTAGATTCTAGTATATACCAATCTATATCTGTTATCTATATCTATATCTATATCTATATCTATATCTATCTATATCTATCTATCTATCTATCTATATACTATCTATATCTATTACTATTTTCTAACTTTTCAGAATGGGAAACTCTGCCCAGAGAGGCTTAGTGATATACCACTCAGGGTCACATAGCTATTCAACAGCAGATCTGAAACTGGAATCCAGTTCTTCTGGTCCTCAACTTGCAATTCTTTCCATTATAAAAAATGGAGATACCAAAATCCTCTTTTCAGAGTGTCCATTGAGAGTTATAAAACAGCATCTTCTGTCATTCATACCACCCAGTGGTGTTTGAAGCTCACTTGCCATGGCAGCCATCAAAGTATTAAGCTCCTCAAAGCAGGATTGGCAAGGCAAATTCAGCTTTGCTATTGTTCATAGTGATGGCTGGAATCATGCAGAGCCAAGAATCACTTACCATTCATCCTCTTCCATTCAAGTGATATAGATCACACAGCTGCTGGATCAGAATTCAGCCTTCTCCATGATGGTTTTGCTGTATGGTATCTCCCCCATGATAGGTTTATGCTAAGTATATAGCAAATGAACACAGGTATAAACATGGTAGGTTATCGATCATTCCTAATTTTCTTCTTTCTTCCTCTTTCTCTCCTTCTTTCGCATTCTCCCTTCCCTCCATCCTTCCCCCTTTCTATGTAAATAACAGAGTCCTCAAATCCATGTCAGATTTCAAATGGTTTCAACCAAGCAGATCAATTCCAGTCCTCAGACCCCATGCCTCTGGAACACCAGACAACAATTTTAATGAGAAATGTAATAAGAAAACCTATATGGATTTTTTTGCCTTTTGTCATCCTTCTCATTTGCTTTATTTCTCCTCTTTGATATCTTCAGCAAAGAAATGTGTGTGTGTGTGTGTGTGTGTGTGTGTGTGTGTGTGTGTGTGTTAGAGAGACGTATTTGTGAAGATACTGAGTAATCTGCTAGTAACACATGATGTTGGAAAGGTGGTTTGCTACTCATTGGCTCTGAAGTTACAGGATCTTCAGAGGGAAGGGGATATGGCTGAAGTGGTGGTAGCAAACAGCAAGAAAGCCTAAGGGTCAATGCAATTTCTTTGAACAAAATAAGGAATCCATGGTTATGATATTTCAAAATAATTTCCTAGTTTGACATTATTTATCAGGCAGTGGATCTTTTTTTTTTAAATTTTTTTTCAACGTTTTTTTATTTATTTTTGGGACAGAGAGAGACAGAGCATGAACGGGGGAGGGGCAGAGATAGAGGGAGACACAGAATCGGAAACAGGCTCCAGGCTCCGAGCCATCAGCCCAGAGCCTGACGCGGGGCTCGAACTCACGGACCGCGAGATCGTGACCTGGCTGAAGTCGGACGCTTAACCGACTGCGCCACCCAGGCGCCCCTTTTGTTTGTTTGTTTTTTTTTATTTTTTTTTTTCAGGCAGTGGATCTTTTAAAAGAGGTCATTTAGAAAAAGTAAACAAAGGGAGTGACTCTAGATTTTGTAGCAGAAGCTACAAACCAATACAGTAATTAGCACTAAGTAGATGAGTATGTGTGTTGGGGGTGGGCACTGGTATCTGTGCTGTTGCTCTGTTCTCCTGTCCAGATGTTGTACCAGCTGCAGGGTGATAGGGATGCTCATGGACCTCACCTTCTCTACTTGTCTGCTACATAGCTGCAGGCTTCTCTCTTTGGTTTTCCATCTGGCTCCTGGCATCAGGAAGTAAAATTATTATTATTTTTTTCCAAATGAAAGGCTTTGAATCACAGCTGTTAATTACCAGATAATTATTAAAAACACATATTGCCTACTGAGGTTTGAGAAGACAACTCATGCATGTTGCCTGGCCCTCTCTCAGAAGCTTAGCCTCAATCATTATATATGTTTCTTCAAATAACAAAATGTGATTTTACCACACATTCAGTCAAATGCAAATAAGAAGGGTAGTGAAGATATTCCAGGACACTGTTTAAAGTAATAAAGACTTTTTCTCCCTGCACAGCATGTTCCAGAATCTCAAATTGCTTATCTTAGCCCAATGCTTGATTCGGATTACCTCCATTTGGGGGCCTTTCAAACACCTGCAGCCCTTCTGATGGTGCTGACTAAGGCCTGTGTACCAATGATGCCCGAGAAAAAGAAAGAAAAGGCCCAGCAGAAGGGTACTCATAAATTATAGATCTCAGCTGTCATGCTGGGTCGCTGGAACTAGGGTGAGGGACAGATGGAGGCTGCCTGAGCAGGCACAGCCCGGGGGTGGAGAGAGCAGCCAGTGAGAGGTAGATTCTTTGCATGTCAGGGGAAATGACTGGAAATTATGGCTGGACAAAGGAAAGGAAGCAGGCGTGGGGCTCTGAACTATGTGTGCTGGAGGGAATGGTGGAGAGAGAGCTCCAGATGTTTATGGGGCATTGCATGGATTTACTGTCTTGAATCCCAAGTCTGTGGGACAATGTGATCAGACCTATAATCAAGGAATATCTTGTGATTTCTAAATTCTCAGTATGGTGCCAGGCTTGTGAAGAAGATGGACATCCAAGACAAGCTATCTCTTTTCATGGATCTTACAAACTAGTTTGCAACAAAGACTATAATGGATGGGATAGTCCATGGACAATATGGACAGACACTAGGTGTTAAATTCACTCATTCAATAAGTATTTTATTTTATTTTTTTAACGTTTATTTATTTTTGAGAGAGACAGAGACAGAGACAGAATGCGAGTGGGTTGGGGCAGAGAGAGAGGGAGGCACATAATCTGAAGCAGGCTCCAGGGCTCCGAGCTGTCAGCACAGAGCCTGACGCGGGGCTCGAACTCACGAGCTGTGAGATCATGACCTGAGCTGAAGTCGGACACCCAACTGACTGAGCCACCCAGGAGCCCCAATAAGTATTTATTGAATACTCATTACCACATGAATCAAGTACTGTATTAATGAGCAAAATAAGAAAACATGAAATGATATCTCTGCTCTCCTGGAGCTTATATTCTAACAGAATGAGACAAACAATAAAAAGATTGAGGAAGTGAAATATACACAATGTTATATGCATATAAATGCTATGGAGAAAATAAATCAGACAACAGGAATAGGTTGTCATGGTGGGGGTGAATCTAATTACAAACAGTGTGACTGGGGCAAGCTTCCCAGATGTGACCTGAAGGAGGTGAGGGACTGAGGCATGTGGACATCTTGCGGAGAGTGTTCCAGGCAGAGGAAGAAGCCCCAATAAAGGTGTTGAGGCAGAAGCAAGCCTGGTCTCAATGACTGAAGGCAAGTGATTGACAGGGACAGTGAGGAGTGGGGCAAATGAGGTCAGGGAGGTAAAAATGGAACCAATGTATATGTGGGACCTGGAAAGCCATTACAAATATTTTGGTTTTTTGCTAGGAGTGAGATGGAGCTCTTTCAGATAGCATTGAACTGAAAAGAGATGTGACGTGACTGCAATGCCAACAAGATGTTTCTGGTCCCTGTACTGGTTCTCAAACTTGAGAATTGCATTAGAATCACCTGGAGGACTTGTTAACACACCTGCATTCAATGGGTAGAAGTTAGGGACTAAGGTTTTGCTTTACTAGCAAGTTCTAGGTGACACTGTCACTGCTGTTACTGAGGATCACAATTTGAGAACAGCTCTAAGAGGAACAGTAGGAAGCAATGAAAGATGAAGCATCACAAGCTCCATCCTAGGGGAGGTGTATGGATTTTAGACCCTGATTAACGTGGGGAGAGGGAGAACCTCTCAAGAAAAGAGAGATTATAGGAGCAGATGAAGAGTGGTGTGTTTTTTCTTTTCCATTCTGTCTTCTGCTGGGAAGAATGTGGAGAAGTTTATAGAATAAAAACACAAGGGATCCTGGTTGGCTTAGTTGGTTGAGCCTCAAAATCTTGATTTCAGCTTAGGTCATGATCTCATGGTTGTCATATTGAGCCCTTAGACTCCACCCTGGGCATGGAGCTTGCTTAAGATTCTCTCTTTCTCCCTCTTCTTCTGCCCACCCCCCTGCTCTCACACATGTGCATTCTCTCTCTCTGTCTCTCTCTCTCCCTCTCAAAAAATGTAGAATGCAGTTATCTACAGACCTTATCTTTGGTAAGTTCTAGTCTCTCTGGTACCCCCTTTTGAGGTTCTTCTTTTATTATGCTCATAGGAAAAGAGGGATCTCACATATAAAGGTCAACCTTGGTCTACAGGGCAGTCTGATTGCTGTCATTACTGCCCAGCACCTCTCCCTCTTGGGTTCTATGGCTGCCGTCCCTTTTAGGCATAGTGTCTTTTCTGCAGGACACCAACCTTTTGCTGTAGTTCCCAAATCACCCACAGCCAAAAACTACTATGAGCAACATACTTTTAATGAAGTCTTGTGAGGTCCAGAAGTGATAGCACAGCACAGAACAAAAAGAAACTTAAAACTAGATACCAAACAACCTAAAAATTTCTCAGTCATCCCTGACTTTAGGAATATCTTATTGGCCACATTTCCCAGACTCCTGCTTTATGACTAGGTCCTCTTCTCTCCCCAAAAAAATCCATTGCCCCATTGCTCTCAAAGGTATTATATGGAGCAACTTGATGCTTTGTTGTGTCCTCACTCTGCCTCCAGTCTACACCCCCAGGGGCTTTTTCTTCATCACCCTAGAGGGCTCAACAAGACCTATTCCTAAGTAAAACCAGGTTCTCTTAGGAAGATAAATTATGTGGGCTTCCTGGGACATCCTGTCTCAAAAAAACTGGATGTCTTCCTCCTCCTTCTAGTTACACATATGATTTAACAAGATGAAAAATATCTCAAATAGCTCAAAAACAGTGCAGGGAACTGAAATGAGAGTAGGAAATTATGGGGAAGCCAGTACACAAAACATATGCTCTTACATCCTAAGCTTTTCAATAAGACAGTTCAAATTTAGCTTTTCATATACTTTCAACAAAAAGGGGAAGCAAACTATAGGGGCCACTTTCCTTCCTTTTTGAACTCAAGAGATCAGCTAAGTGCAGCAGGAGGAGAACTTGTAGTCAAGAGAGGGAGAGGGTCCAGCTTATCAACATACCAGGGAAAGGAGTTTAGACTTTGTATGAAAGGTACCCAGGCACCCATTTTAGTATTTTTTTTAAGAAAGACAGGTTTTTTTTCTTTTTTTTTAATGTTTTTTTTTATTTTTGAGACAGAGAGATACAGAGAATGAGCAGGGGAGGGGAAGAGAGAGAGGGACACAGAATCTGAAGCACGATCCAGGCTCTGAACCGTCAGCACAGAGCCTGATGTGGGGCTCGAACTCACAGACTGTGAGATCATGACCTGAGCCAAAGTCAGATGCCCAACCGACTAAGCCACCCAGGTGCCCTAGAAAGACAAGTCTTAAACAACATCTAAGGAAAATCAGTCTGGCAAAAGTCTGTAAGATAGATTGTAGAATAGAGTCTGGAATCAGGGCAGCCATCTGAATTCTCGGCCTCTTTCAAGATCCAGGCTAGGGCTGTCAGTGCTGTCCAGCACCCATTCATTCTCCAGCCTAACTGCTGAAATGTAGCCCTTGGGCCAAGCTCAGTTTCCATGCAACCTCTGCCCCTGTCTTTCTGACCATCCGCATGGAAGCCATCCCTCTTTCTGCTCTTCTAGAGACCTTAATACATGGTGCTTATTACATCTGTGTTTTAGGTATTTGCAGACATGTTTATTAGAAAATTTGCTCCACAAGAGCAGGGGTCACCTCCTAGACCACTTTGCCAAAGTTAGACCAGAGGTAGTGCAGTAATAATAACAATACTAGCATTACTTAGTGAGCACTGAAACACTCAGGTAGGCTCCCTCTCCCAGTATACCCATAGGATAGCTGAAGGTAATAGAATAAGGTGTAGGGTAATGTAGCTTAACTTTGGGGAATAGCGTGTAATGATAGAAAGTATCCATTTTGGAGTCAGACTATAATATGGAGTTGAAATCTGGAATGCACTGGCATTTACAAGCAGTATAACCATAGACAATTATATAACCTTTCTGCCCCCAGGTTTTCCTCCACATAGAAGGGCCATTATGAACATCAAAAGAGTTAAAACATGTAAAACACATCAAAAAAGCACTTGTAATGGGCTGAGTGACCAGTTAAGTATTAGCTACTAGGACCATTACATACACTGAGCATTCAATAAATATTGGTGGGGTGAATTCAAGCACCTGGGGGTCACTATTGAATATGTGATGTTGAAATCTTCACCAAAAGTGTTTTGTGAAAGCAAGTTAGTTTTCCCAGTATATCAGCTTTCTGGGAATTAAGTTGTAATCCACATAGTATAAAATGTACCATTTTAAAGTATATAATTCAGTAGGTTACAGTATATTCACAAAGTTGTGCTATCATAACCATTAATTCCAGAACATTTTTACCACACCAAAAGGAAACCTTATATTCATCAACAATCACTTCCCATATCCCCTCCTCCTAGCCCCTGGCAATCAGAACCTACTCCTTTCTGTCTTTATGGATTTGTTTACTCTGGATATTTAATATACATACATTGAATTGTTCAATATCTGACATTTTTGTCTAACTTCTTTCATTTAGCATGATGTTTTCAAGATTCACCCATGTTATAGCATGAATTAGTACTTTGTTTCCTTTTTTGGCTGAATAGTATTCCATTGTACGGACATACCATGTTTTATTTATCTATTTATCAGTTGATGGAAATTTGGAATAGTTTTGTTTATCATTAATTCTGCTATGAATATTCATATATAAGCTTTTTTGTGGACACATGTCTTCATTTGTCTGGGGCCTATACCTAGGAATGGAATTTCTGTTTCACATGGTAATTCTATGTTAACACTTTTAAATTTTTTTTTTCAACCTTTTTTATTTATTTTGGGACAGAGAGAGACAGAGCATGAACGGGGAAGGGTCAGAGAGAGAGGGAGACACAGAATCGGAAATTTTTTAAATTTTTTTTTTCAACGTTTTTTATTTATTTTGGGACAGAGAGAGACAGAGCATGAACGGGGAAGGGTCAGAGAGAGAGGGAGACACAGAATCGGAAATATGTTAACACTTTTAAGAACTACCAAACTGTTTGCCAAAGTGACTTTATCATCTTATCTCCCTACCAACAATGTATGAGGTTTCCTTTTTCTCCTCACCTTTGTGAAAACTTGCCACTGCCTGTCACTTTGGTTATAGCTGCCTTAGTAGGAGTGAAGTGGTTTTGCTGCCTTAGTAAGCAATCACAATATCTTGTGATTTGCATTTCCATTTCCCTAATGACCCATGCTGTTAAGCATCTTTTAAATATGCTTATTGTCCATTTGTATATCTTCAGCTCATTTGTTTTTAACATGACACACTGGGATGAAGATGGTAAATCTAGATAAAGTTGTTCAGCAGTAACATATGTCCTGTGAATACACAGGCATATAGGTGAGCACAAGGGACTGGAGTTAGAGTCCTCCTACTAATCAACACATGGGTGGCTGCTGAAGTCATCAAGAGGCATGAGTTCGAGGAGGAAGCGATGAGGAGAGAATCCCTGAGCCTCAAGAAATATCTGCACTCAAAAGTATAATGAATTAGGGGAAAGGAAGAAGAAATAAAAGGATCTGCAGAAGTCAGGAATGGAGGTCGGGTGCCTCTTAGAGAGCAAAATGTAATTTTCCAAGAATTCTATTAGGATCAGCAAACTTCCCTTGTTAGTGGTTTCCTCTGAAAAACAAAAAAACAAAAACAAAAACAAAAACAAAAACAAAAACAAAAACAGTCCCCAGGAAGATCATTGACAGTTCCAGAAGCCAGTCAGTAAGAGGTCACCCAAGTGAATGAGGATATATTTACCCAGAGTTTATTGTATCAGACCGCTAGACTGTTTTTTTGGTTTGTTTGTTTTTTTAATCTATGACATACTCTACAAATCATAACTTAGAATATTTTCCCTTATAATTTCTCAAACCAGAAAAAAAAATCATACTTTAATAGAACACATGGCTGTTGGCCCACGACCCATCCCCCAACGTGTGTTCTCACTTTGGTCCTTCATGTCCAATGTCTAGACCCTAATTTTGTCCTATTTTGAGGACTCAAAGGAAAATCACAAGAGCTGTGGATCTTTCTATACTTTATGCTCACTTGGCTTCTTTAGATGAAAGATAATGTAGATTAGCTCCCATTTTCATGTTGCTTAAAATAATTCAGGCTGGTTGGGTATGTCTGTGCTTAGTTTTGATGCTTACCTTCCATTTCTGCCTGATATTAGAGTGTTTCCTTAAATATGATGCTATTTAATCAACTCTAAATTCCTCTAGAAAAGGCTATTAACTGTTCCTATTTATCCCTCTTATTTCAGTTTATTTTATGCAACTTCAAACATAACTGACGCTTGCCCAGGCCCATTGTTGGAAAATAAAGGTCATAGCTGGGGGCACCAATCATCACCTTTCCAGACTTCCACACACGTTTGTGCATGCATATGTCAATCTTTTCAATTTTCTTCTTGATTTAGTGGAAGCAATCAGAACACAATTGGTGCTGAATGTTGGCTGCAAAGCTTTCTTGAAGAAATTCACCAACAGGCAGGCAGCTGCCTGGCTGGACCCCATGATTAAGTTGACCAAAATGCATTTAAAGAGGCCAGGGTCTGCCCAACACAGTCTCAGAGATAAATTCCTTTTCTCTGAAAAATGCTTCATGGGCTGGTTACGGTGGCTGTTTTTAGCATATATTCTGCTGTGGTCCCCCTGCAGTCTTCCCTCCACCCCAGAGCCTCTCTCTGCACATATGCTTGTCCATTTGATGTCCTACTGTGTGTGGTATGGCATAATGGTTAGGAAGAGCTATGCACTTTCAAATTCAGCTATCCCCATCACTTCTTCAATGGATAATATTGGACACCCTTTACTTAAAATCTCTGGGCCTCCATCTATTCATCTGTAAAGTGAACATAATTAAAGAACCCGTTTTATGAAATGGGCTGTCATGAGAGTTAATGAGGTAAGCTATAGCAAGTTCTTAGTACAATAGAAAGTGCAAAGTCCATCTTGCATTTTGTTATTTATTAACCTAATTTGTTGTTTATTTACCCAGTTGTTCAATATGGAAACTTCCAAGTCTTTGTAAATAGCCACTTATCTCCTCATTCTTAACTCTCTATATCTAACTGATTCCTTCTCTGTTAATTGTATCTTGGGAAATCTCTAGAATCCATCACCTTTCTATTTAGCCATCATTGGTTCGTTTAGGACCTCACCCTGTCTCAGTGGTTCTGCCTCCCTCCCTCTACCGCTGAAACACTCTTGTCTTTCCCAGGATCATCAGGGTTGTTTTTCCTAAACACAGAGTTGACTATGTCAAATTGAACAACTAACTTTCTCAGTGTGAGGTTTCAGAAGAGGAAATTTTAAGGCAATCTATCAATTGTAATTTTGACGAAATGCCCCCATGTTTTTGATTTTTATGGGTCTTTTTGTTTACACAAAGTCTCATCATCTCAAGCCTGGTGCTATGTCATTTCATTCCGTTATTCAGTGTTTTCAGTGTGAGTTTTATGTATTCTCAGAGGGCGCTGAAGTAGTTCTTGGTGATGCTTGTTTGATGTTTGCTTGCTTGTTTGTTATTGAAGTATAATTAACATAGAATGTTGTATTAGTTTCAAGTGTACAACATATTGATTCAACAATTCTATACATTACTCAGTGCCTCACCACGATGAGTATAGTCACCATCTGTCACCATACAACATTATTACCTACACAGTATTACAGTATTATTACCTATATTCTCTATGCTGTACTTTTCATTTCCATGACATATATTTTATAACTGGAAGTACAAACTTCCATGACTTCTTGATACCCTTTACCTAATTCTCTCAGCCACCCACCTGTCCCTTAAGTCAACCACCAGTTTGACCTCTGTATTTTATCTGTTTGTTTCTTTGTTAATTTGTTTTATTATTTACTCCACATACAAGTAAAATAATTTGATATTTGTCTTTCTTTGACTGACTTATTTCACTTAGAATAATACCCTCTAGGTCAATCCATGTTTTCCCAAATGGCCAAAGCTCATTCTTTTTATGGCTGAATAATATACCATTGTATTCATTTTTCACATCTTCTTTATCCTTTCATCTATAAATGGACACAGGTTTCTTCTGATTGCTTATAGAAGCCAGAGGGGGCAAAAAATATCAGCTACAATTTCTCTCTTGATTAAAGAGCAGTACCCTCTGAGTAGAATCACATCAGTTAGTAATATTCACCTATCCTACAGAATAATGTAGACATGGGAAAGTTACGGTCTCTTGTGCTTCAGTCATGTGTTCCCAATGATAATTTCAGTGTCTTTTTAAATTGATTTTGTTGGTATAATATAATGTTCTACATTAACATTATTACAGTGATAGTCATTTATTAATTTATAGCATTGGCCTGATGAAGGTATTATTAACCAACTATTAAAGCATTGCTTTAATGAAAAAAAATTCCCTCCGTCAGCTGACATCTGTTACTCTCCTATGCAGAAATGCTGCTGTTTCCCCAACTCCATGAATAAAACTCAAATCTCCTCAGAATGGCACTCAAGGCATGTTATAATCAATTAGTCTGACCTTTTCTTTCATTGCTCCACTAACAGGTTCCTTGCCTCTACTTTTCTTTTCTGGCTTTTTCCCCATTTAACATCGTCATATTTCCTCATGCCATTAAAATTGCTCTAGAATGTTATTTTAATAGCTGCATAGTAATCGATCATATGAATATGCCATAATGGATTTAATATCCCATATTGTTGATCATTAAGATAATTTGTAATTAACTGGTATTAAGAGTAATGTTATAAAAGCATCGCTGTTCACATTTTTTTTGTCTACATCAATGGATAGTTTGTTGGAATATTTTATTGATAACTTGAATGTATGCTTAAAATACTAACTGGTGACAGACTCCTGCCAGGCATAGACATATGTGACAACAAAGGGACCTTACAATGGAGCAGTACAGGGAGGGAGGCAAAGGAAGATGGGCACAAGCCCATTAGTCAATAACTTCCCATCCATAACTCTAAGACATTGTCCTCCAGCGCAGAAGCTGATTTCCTGGGTTGTCCTTTTAATGGTCTCTCTAGAAATAACCCTGGTTTTGGAGTGGCTGAATAGCCTTTACCATTGTAATGCAGCCAGGATATTTTATAAGGCCCACTTAAGGATCCAGTACACACCCCACATTCTTTTTTAGCTTTGATTTACATTTTTTTTTACTTTAGTGATACCTTCCTTCCTTCCTTTCTTCCTATCCTTCCTTCCTTCCTTCCTTCCTTCCTTCCTTCCTATCCTTCCTACCCTTCCTTCTTTTCTTCCTCCCTACTTGCATGCCTTCTTGCCTTCTGTCCTTTCAGCAAACATATATTGTGGGTCAAATATGTGTTTGCTGGTGTGCTGGGTGGAGCGTCCCAGAAGTGCATGAGACACAGCCCCATCTTAAAGAAGCAAAACTCCTAACTCACAAGACTTAGAGTTAAGAATTTTTACTTTTTTCTCTAATTGTGCTATTCATATCAGTGGCTTCCAACTATTTCTTGTGCTTGCATTGCCCTGTTTTTTCTTTAGGGTAGTGACGGACGTTATTAATAACTAGTCTCTTCCCCTTTGCTTTACCCCAAGTTGTGGGAATGTGCACAAGTCAATATTTCTCTAAAATGCTGTGAGCTTCCTAGATAGAAACTACTATTATTACTACCACTATTAGTATCATTATTAATAATCCAAATAACAATATCAGTATCACCAGCAGCACACTATCCCCCTGTGCTTCCATTCACAGTCATTATTATTATACCCCTTTTTATTATTTCTCCACGATCACCCAGGGGCTATTCAGAAAATTAAAATCCAATAAAAAAGAACGAAGAATAATTAAAATAACACCAAGAACAATAGCAATTAGATGACAAATACTGGAAAAGCCAAGAAAACATAACCAAGGGGCTAACTTCACTGTGACAGGTGCTAATAAGATCAACTAGGAATATGTGACAAAATCCTTCCTGAGACCTCGAAAATTCTCTCCTTACCCAGTGGCCTTTTTTGCCACTGAGGTCTCAAGAGGTGCTAGATTGTATAACACTTATTTAGCTGATCCTGCCAAAAATGTGCTACTAGGGGGAAAAAGATGAAGAAAAGAAAACTCTTTCATTATTAGAGGCACACTGAAGAATATTTCCCCTCTTGCCAGATGCTGGCAAAGCTCCCAGGCACTTTTCACAGCTGTCCAGATCCTACAGAAACCTTTTTGGAGCTTAAGGGGGAACTTCATACTGCATTCCTCCCATGTTTTGTGCACCCTTGTAGGCTTTGACCTCAGTTTCTCCATCTGAAAAATGGATGCAATGTTCTGACATACAACTCCTGAAGAAAGACAACTAAGATGGTTATTTCTATACAGAACCTATACCATAGTAACATGACAGTCATTTTGTTGAGGCATATAGGTATTAAAAGTTGGAGGGGATGGAGTTTTACTTCCTGAAATGTAGTCAGGTGCAAAAAAAAAAAAAAAACCCAGCTAGAATAGACAAGTTTTGTGTTATGTATACCTTGACAAGGTATACATATTGAACAAAGAATATATCACTGAACTTCACCTTTAAAGGACATGAAATCGTCACCTATGTTTACATGCCTGCTGTTTCTTTGGGGGGCATTCATGCAATGTAAGCTGTTGCTCCTTATGGCAAAGATCAATGTTGTTATGGCATACAGTGGTATGGTGGGGAGAGCACCAAAGGAAACTCCTTAGGTTTTCATTTGTGAGATAGGTATCCTTGAATATTCTTGAGGTACTTCTGTGTATAAATTTTCAAAGTAGTATGACTCTCCACAAATCACTACTGTCCATGTCTTAATTTTCTCATATAAAAAAATTAAGGTCATTGGGCAAGCTGTCCCTTCCAACTTTGACATTATTTCCATTATTTCAAAGATGGGAAACTAAGTCCAAGGTCATATACCTCAGTGGGTGATGGACGTCTAGAACCATGCACATCAGTCCTAGATTCTATTGTTATTTCCACATCACCAACATATACTGTATCCCAAATGCCATGAAAATAGTTACCTTTCCCTATTACAGACCCACACACACCTTTACCTGTCTGCCAGGCCTAGTCTACCGCTCACAAGTTGAAAAGTACTCCGCAGATAGTCTATTAGGTGACTCTGAAAACTTCATTGTCTGTCTGAGACACACACTCAGCTCTACTTACAACGCACTATGGCACTAGAGCAAGGGGCAGGGTGGCCCCGCCTGCCCCTCCTCCTTCTCTCCTCCTTACATCAATCAGCACAGCCTTGGCTGCCTCCTCAAATGGATTTCACTTTCTGTTCCATCTCATTTGACACTTTATCAGCTAGAGATGGCTCTGAAACGGTGTTCTGTCAGCTCCTGAGACACATTCCATATCTGCCAAAAACCTCTCACTCCCTGGCAAGGCAGCTGAGGACACAATAAAGGAGAGAAAAAGTGGTAGATGATTACCTTAACTCAATTTTGTTAAAATAGTGCGAACGTTTCCCTGACTTCTCTTAGGGTAGCATAAGGAGAAAGGAGGAGGAGGGAGGAGAAGGATGAATGAGGAGATCACTGTCATCTCTGTTTCCATCCAGAAACGAGGTTTGTCCATCCTGGTTGAGAATTTGGTGCTGATCTGTGACATTCTTATGTATTATTATGACATGTGTTTACTCTACAAAGAAGACATTTTTAATTAATGATTCCTATGTAGGGAGCAGTATCATGACAAGGTTTCCAAATGTAGTGACTCTCCTCAAGGAGCTTAGAATCATATCTACTCCTTCAGATGTATGATAGCTATATTTATTTAGAAAGCTACTACTACTACTTCTGGACGTCCATCTGTCAGGCTAAGTGTCAAAGCGAGGAAGGGAATAAACACTGGATTCGGATGTATCTGGCATTGTGTAAGGAATCTGACCTCCCCCCCCCCAGAAGTAACTTGTTTAAGAGGGGATAGTTTGTCATGTCAGTGGAGCCCCACTGCTTAGGCAGTTAGGGCTGAGAAAGGAAATAAAGTCATTGGAAAGATTTTACATGAATGGGAAGGGGAGGAGCTTAGGCACAGGTGTGGAGTAGGACTGGTGAATCCCACCTCTCTGTCTTGAAAGACCCCCTCCCACGCCCCTCTGTCTGGGCCACAAACATCAGAGATCAAGGAGAACCTTTGTTCTGAAGTTCAGTCAGCATATTTGTTCTGGTGCATTTGTCAGTGGAAGAGAAACCATTCATGCTATTTGTTTGGCTGTACCTCTATTTTTATCTAGGATAAACTGTGTTGATTTTTCAGCATTTTCTTATTTTTTATTTCATTTGCCCTCCAGAGCTCAGGGAAAAAAAAAAACAAAAAAAAAAACAAAAAAAAAACCCCAAACCTCAAACATCATTTTACTTCTCTCTTCCTGATCCTGGGGGGAAGATTGATATATCTGGGTTTTATGATGTCTATGCTCTCTGCTCCCTTTCCCCTTTTTCTTTTCCTTCTTTGTGTGCTTCCTCCTTCTCCCTTACCCTTGCTTCCACAAATGTCTTCCACCTGGAACCTAATTCTTGATGTCTGCCCCCGAGGGAGGTGGGGGTGGGTGGTGAGGGGAGTTCCATTCTCCTCAAAGTCTATCAGAAATATGAGTGTCCAGGACAAGGTTGATACCCCAGACCTCAGGTTGCCATCCTCGGCATTTTCTCTCCCCTTCCCAGTTTGGTTGAAGAAGTTAAATGGTTTATTTTTTGATATGAAAATTAATTTCTGGACAAAAAGAAATATGCCTGCACAGGGGCCAAATTTGTGTTGTCTCATAGCATGGCTGTAATTACACTGTAGATCAAACTGACTCCTTCATTTTCAGTGGCTTTTTTTCCTTCTGTGATGTCCCTGAGGCTGCCAGGATAGCCAGCAGCGGTGGTTTTCATTAGCAGCAGAGCAAGGGGATGGCGATGGATAGGCTGGGTTAGCCATCATTCGTAGGTCTCCTTCCTCAAATTCTTTTTCTGGAGGGACATGTACAATCCAGAAAAACACAGATAGACTCAGGATGCAGGTCTCTTGACACAGTGTGGGGGTGAATGGCAGGGGCGCTGGAAGGGCCCTTCACCATCCTTTTGGTTGCAAGCACTACCACTCACCTGCTTCCAGCTGTCAGCCTCAAGAAGGGTTTGACACATTCCCCATTACCACATTGCCTATCAGAAATCCGTGTTCACCTGTTAAAAATGGTCACTGTGAATTAATATCAAGGTAAGAACTTGTGAAATAAGGCAGAACCAACAAGAAATTTTCCAGAGTAATGAAAGTGAAGTGGCTTTTATGCTGTATTCAGTATTTTGAATTCTAGAAAGATTTCCAGGAAAACCATGGTTTCCTTCTTTCATATCCCAACTCCCATAGCTAATTATAAATTGTTTGTACATAGCTCCATTATTGTTTTTATTATATATAATTAGACCCCAAGATCTATGGCCCTCAAGTGGACATCTACTTTTGGCCAATAAGCCATGTATTATTCTCCAAAAAAGCTTATTTGATTCTGACATCTATAGTGTGAAGGAAAACTACTTATTCACAAAGGGCACTAGCGATCCTTCATTTTCCCCATAATATATTGGGAGAAAATGATTTGTGTGTGGAGATAGGAGTGCTCAGACATACTTCACGTGAGAAAGTCAACCGAGGAGATGTTGACAAGTCCCATCAAAGGAGCCAAAGCTCAAGAATAAGATGATATGATCTCCTGGGTTGAACTGAGGGCCAAAGGATGTGGCCCTCAATTCCTGCAGCTTTGCCACTGGCCCAGAGTGACCATTCATGTATTCTTCCCATCTGCCAAGTGGGGTAACCATCCCCTCCCACCGACATACTCATGGGATCATCTTTTTTTTTCACAGTAGCATTTTCAAGATGAGTGAGCTTCAATGCCTCTAAGGAAAAAGTCCTTCTCACATTTCCATCCCCACAGTTTTTTTTTTAAGGAAACCAATATTAATAGTGTTTTGAGTGCTTTTGAGAAATAAACAGTTCATTCATCTCATTGGAGTGGACAAACAAAACAAAACAAAACAAAACAAAACAAAAGATGGGTTTAGGGATTCAACATTTGAAGATTCCAATCCTAAATTACTACCTATTACCACCATGGATAAATTACTTATCCTCTTGGAACTTTATTTTCCCAATATAAAAAAGTGGGGATAATACTGCCTCCCATGAAAGGCTACAAGCATAATCAATTGTCTTTATTATATCAATACTCCTGTAACATTGAGAGAAAGATTTTTTTTCCTAAGTGGCTTGATAACCCATGTAACATCTCCAATTACCACACATGGCTCCCAGTTTGCTTGTCTATGCCTCTTCTGTGCTTTCTGTGTCTGCAAAGGGCTTTCAAAGTCTAGGGAGCTCAGTGCCACATGCTAGAACCTGTCATACCACAGCACCACCTATCCTTTGCTTCCCAGTCCAGGGATGGGAAGACACTGTTGTTACATGAGGACTGTGTTCCTGGTTAGAGTAGCAGTATTTGCCAGCAGGAGAAGAAGAAAGTTAATGTTTCAATACATCCCAATACATGCCAGATGGGAAACTGCAGTTGTCAAAGGTTGCCCGAGGTTCATTCTTCTCTTCATTTCTCAAATATAGACAGATATATGGCCACTGGCTGAATCTGAATATCCTGCAAAAACCATGAGCAAGGGGGTTCAAATGAAGGGGAAACAACCAAAATGAGGAAGGAGCTGAATGTGCAACCTCTTAGACCCAGGAGTGCGATTATCTGACATTTTGGTTTAATGGGGGAAAAAATGGTTTGGGAATCAAATGTAAGTTTGAAGCCTCAGTCTGACACTTAGCAAAGTGCTGAGGAAGTTACTTTTTTCGCTCACTTCCAGGTATTTTTATTTATAACACCAGAATAACATTTCCCTCATCGGGCTACTAAGAATGTGTTCAAATCTCAGCTGCCTCAGTTACCACCTGCTGGTCTCTGAGAAAGCTGCTTGCATCTCTGCACCTCGGTTTCCACATTTGTGAAATGAGGAAAATAATCATTGCTTGTCTCAGGGGGAGTTGTTAGGATTCAGTGATATGGTGCACAAAGGAAGCCTAAGGCCAACTGTACCTAACATAACGCATACTCAACAAGAATAGTCCTTTTTCACTGATATGTGGCTATTATTAACATTATTATTATCTTATTGATTTTTGCTTGTGATCCACACAAATAAATAGTTCTACCTACCAATTGGATTAGAATGGGACACTAGTGAAACTGTGTGTGTTTCTAAATGGCTTATACTAAAATTCCTAGAAATTTTTCTTTTTCTGAAAATTTTTCTTTGACTCTGGAGTTTCCTTCCATTTAATCCCTGATTCTCTCTCTCTCTCTCTCTCTCTTCCATGCAGTAAAACAGAGCTGCAGGCAGTCAATTTCAAGTCAGTGGGCTGTGAAAAGCAGTTAGAATAATAGTTTATTGACCCTGAATGTGGCAGCTGGAACTGAGGGCAGGCAAGGCTCAGGCGGACCATAATCGTCACAATGGAGGTTTGATCTTCTTTGATCATTGCTGTGACCTTTAAGAGACAGGATGCTTGCAGGGAACTTGGTGAGCACCATCAGAGCCCCCGTGTCCAGGGGAAATGGCCCAGCCCAGAGAAGGCTTGGCCTGATTGGAAAGGAGACAGGTGACCAATGATGGAGAGTCTGTGTCTACACTCTTCCGTGCATGTGGACCCCACATCATCTGGGGGATCTGCAGGTCAGACTTCTGAAAATGTCTTGACTTCCATTGGGAATACTGATCCCCAAATTCAATTATGTCAGACCCACACTGAAGCACTCCATTTTTCAGATCATCTTTGGCAACTGAGAGTTTGCTACTAAATACTAACTTGCCTTCTTCATTCACTCAGGTGACCATGGACTTTCTGGTGGTAACATAATTATGAAATGAAAACAAAATTAATCTATTTTAATATTTCAATATTGTTAACAACTTGCAAGTGGAATTATAAGTAAAAAGATAGTTGAAAATTAAGGCTAAGAGAGAAACTCAAGGAGAAAGAAAGGAAGAAAAGAAGGAAGGAAGCAAGGAAAGTTAGAAGGAAGGGAGGGAGGGAGGAAGGAAGATTATATTTTGCATAATTTGTGAATTGAATGTATAAAAATTAAAAACAAGAATATATACCCATAAAATACTATACGTTTAATAAAGAAACTCAAAGTGTGCAAATTTTGGGCAAATTTTGTTGTGGTCTTTAGAAATTATTTCAAATAATAACATGTTACTTCATTGTATTTACAAATGATATTTTTACTTTTGTTGTCTTTAAGTTTACTCATTTGGTGATCCTTCCAAAATTTATATTGAAAGGAAATTTATATTGATAAACACTATGTAAATAATTTATTTTTGTTTTTGTAAGAAAGCACCAATATAACTAAGGGACATATAAGTTTCTTTGGGTATCTATAATCTGGAGTAGGGTGTAGTTTTTCTCTTGGGCTAGAGAAATAACCTCTGTGAATTACATGGAAACTGTGATTTTAGCCAAGCCATTTCCAATATTAGATAAAAGGGCACTTATGCCAGTTTAAAGGTGTTGTGAGCTCTGGGTGACATATATGAGAAGGGAGCATAAATTATGTCTTTTCATTTAATTTCTTTCCATTTAAAGCAGGGAAAGACCTGCTTTCCTGGTGAACAAGCTGGTCAGCTAAAAAAAAAACAACAACATGTAAATAGAATTGATGGCTGTGACAGAAATAGAAAAATGGGACCATGTATTCAAGTAGAACAGGATCTAGGTGAAGGGTGAGAACACAGACATGAAATAATATTTTGTTTTTCATAGTAACAATTCAGCAAGTGCACAAATTAAATCTGTATGAACTGAATGCCTAAGTGCTGACTGTCTGCTGAGGAAAAGTGTGAAGAGGCATTTCTGAAGGTTGACACCAGAGGCTGATAGATTCAGCTTCCCTTTTTCCAATTGTTTATGCATTTGTATGAGCCATCTGAGGTCTGTAACACTGCTTGATTGTTCAGTTCAATTATTACAAGAAGGAATTTCAGAAAAAACTAGTTTTGTCTGCTTTCCCTCTCTCACAAAGGATGCAATTGTTTCAACAAAAGCTGAGACTTGGTGGTAACCTCTCAGGCCTGAGCATCTGTTTAAGACCTAACAGCTTGGTGTTTTTATTGTTAACACTTTTCCAATAGTGCCTTTTGCTGGTTATTGTTAACGTTGTGTGTTTTTTTCACATTTTAAAACTAATAACCCTTGGTTAGGATATATCGGTTTCCGGTGTCTGATAATTATTTAAGAAATACTTTTGAAAAAAGACAAAGTGGAAGAGAAGGTAAAATGTAGAGGCCATATTACAAGGTTTACATTTACAAATTTTCCCTTAAAAAGCAATATTCTATTTTCCAGAAACCAGGTCAGGCAAGTTTTTATGCAAAAACTATGAAACAAGGTAAAACCGGATGAAAGATACTGCTAGAACCTTCATAATACTCTTCCTCAGAGAGGTAATTTGTTATGTGGATTTTAAATGTCTTTGGGATCATGGATTCGATTAAATGTAATCATGTTATGGAATCTTCCTACTAAGTGCTCAGCCAGAATGAACATGTACCAGGCAGAATAATGACTTATCCCATTTTCCCAATGTATCTGTGAGCCACTGCCCCTTAGTGCATTTTATTTCCATGTCTCAAGGAGAAGAGACAAAAAAACAATAAGATTGGGAAGTCATGTGAAATAGTGGAAGCAGCTGTTCTTATTTTTCTGAAAATGTGTACACCCTTCACGGTGATACAGATCAACTAGAATTCTATCTAGAGTTTCAATCTGGTATGTTGGGGCAGAGGTAGCAAATTCACGGCTATTCCCTGATACTTAGAGGACTCTACCATCCAGGCCATTCATTCTGGCACCCAATCCAAATATGCCCTTTGTGTTCTCAATTTCCTCAAGGTATATTTTGACTGTAATAATCTCCCAGCCGCTGATTGTTCTTCGGATAAAACCTAAATGTCTTTTACACTAGGAGCTCTTGATATTCCAAAATTAGCCCATTTTTGAGAGGCAGATCTCTTCTGCTTGCTATCTTTGGAGATACTATCTCTGTAACTTGAAGCAAGTCTCTTAACCTTTCCTGATTTCCCCATCTGTGAATCAGAGGTAATTATTCCTAACTTTAAGGAGCCATTGAGAAGATTAATTTGTTAATGTTTGTAAAGTACTTTAGATATGTAAAGTGCTAAGCATTATTAAATTCCATACAAATAAATTGCCATCTAGGCTCTAAAGGGACTAAACAATTGACTTTATTCTTGTGAGTTTATAATATTTTAGCAAATCTACAAAAAAGTGGGTTTTTTCCATCCAACATTTGTACAGAGATATTATTGTTTGTAATATAGAACAAGCAAATCAACCTCTCCTCCCTACTCAAGTTAATAAAAACATAAAAGAAATGGCTGTCATTAGAAGCAAACTAAATGTCCTGGGGGAAAGTATCTCCCAATTTCAAACATTGCTGGCAATTCCCTCTTTGAGCAGTCTGCAGAAAACCTGTCAGAGAAGGCAAAGAGAAGAGTGAAGTCTATTAAGGAATTGGATGTGGATTAGACAATTCATGTTTAAACAAGAGAATAAATTTCTAATTGCATTGTTTCCTAGACTCTGTAACAATTTTCGTAAATAAGCATAACATATTTGCCCTCAAGCCCACTTCTTTAAGACACAGGGCTAGCCTCTGGAACTGGCTAGACTTTCTTCAGCCCCAGTGATACTCAGATCCTGGTTAATGAATATTCCTCTGACATAATCCCACCAGGTGGATGCATCAAGTTTAGCATTTGTATCATGCCTGAATCACTGGAGACTGACAAGATATTAGACTATATAGACCACTGGCTGCACTTGTGTATATCTCCTGGGCAAATGCAAGAACTTTGCATACTGACAGAGCACCCCCCAAATGATGATTCAGATGCAGGCATTTCCTGTATTTATGAAAGGGTGATATTCTTTAAGCAAACCCAGGCACACAAATACAGGGACTTCTGCTGGAGTGGTGCTGACTTATTCTGATTGATGGTGCTACCAGAAACCACTTTGCAGAGTTACAGCCTTGGATGACAACGATTATTGCACATATTACTGAGGCTGTATTTCCTGGAGCTATCCCTGCAGGATTTGAAGGATTTGAGAGAGAACAGTGTCTGTGTCTCCTGCACTGGGGGTTAGGAGGTACCATCAGGTTAAGGGCTCTGCCCTCCACATCCTCATCTTTCAAATGGGGAGAGTTATTCAAGCTATCGCCTGCCTTACAGGATGAGGCCAAAGTGATGGAATAAGCGTGTAGGTGTTGGCAGGTTTAGAAGCCTATGCCAATGTAATTGATACTCTCAGAACCACTATTTTTGCTATGACCAAAGCATTCTGTCTGGATTAATAATGCCTTTGTCTCCATCATGCCATCCTCATCTGCTTGCTGTGCTTAGCAATTAGAAAAATACATATCTTCACAGAGAGTAAGTGAAGTTATAGCACTGAAATAAATCCTTCTCAGTGGGCAAAAGAGACCCTTTGGTTTTGCTTTTGAATTTCATCAAAAGAGGTATTTCAAGGGAATATGCTCATTGTCTAATCTGTGCCCCTCTTGCTGCTGCACCTCATAACACCTGGGCTGCTGGGTGGCTTGTGGCAGGACAGAGTATAGTCGGGAGACTTGTGAGGGATCCATCCCACTCCGCCTTGCCTTCTCTTGGGGAGTCTTTACTCTCCTATTCCTATGGATGATCAAGAGAGCAAGGTAAGTAGATATGGTGGAGAAAAAAAAAAAAAGAATCTTCCTTCAGAAGGTGACTTTCAGGGTTGGTGAGATTTAATTTATTTCTCTGTGGCAACCATCAGGGACGGACATCTTTCATAGAGCTGGCTGGGCACATTTCCTGCATGCTGGTGGGATGGGGACATGTGCTGCTCTTCCTCAACCCCAGAAAAGTGAAATGTTGCCCAATGGGGAGCTCTTCATTACTTCTATGGAGGGATATGATGTAGCCAGACCGGTGTGAAAGTTTTAGAGACAGGAGAGGAGGAGGCTGCAAAGTAAAGACAGATGTTCCAGAATGCATTTTGCATCCCTTCACTCTGCACCCAGACACTAGGTTTCCTTTGCTCCATCCTTATGGTGTAATTTTCAAGATCAAGATAAGCATGAAGCATGTTGCCTGTCCCCTCCTGTACAATTAGCAGTTTCAGGCTGTGCTCAGATGAATAGATCTGTGAGTGTGCTCGGACATTAATAAGGCTATGCATTCAAATAACCTTTATCTTCCAAGGAGCTCAGACTGTTATAAATGATGGAACATTGCCTTTTTTTCTGCTTCAGACACTTAGTGTTCTTATAAAACTTTGAATTTAAGGATTATCCTTCATGAAGCTAGCGTAACATTAGAAAAAAACAGTAACAATGATAACAACAAATTATTGCAATGGAGGCTCAACAATACATACAGAAAAAAAAAAATCAGAGAACTGGAGTTTCAATGCTGGGTTAGTCACTTAGTGTCTTGCTATGGTAGTTTCAGCCAAGCCCCTTAATCTTAGACACTCATTTTCATTACCTGTAAAATTGGGGTAAAAATATCTAACCTGCAGGGTTGTAGTAAGGAACAAGATGAGATAGCTACTTCATTGTGAAACATTATCCAAATATGAAATGATTATTATAACCATTTCTTGGAAGCCACTACATCCCTAAGGAGCAGTTTGCTTTTTATATAAATGTGCCAGAGGGAAACTAAGGCACAGATGGAAAATGTACTTTTTCCTACTGCAATCTATAAACTAACAACTCCCAAAACTATTAATGCAGACAAAGCTCCTGTGAGCTAAAAACTCCCACGTCAAGATGCCAGCTGAGTAACTTACAGGCACCCACCTCGGCATCCTTTATGAGTTTCTTTGCAAACTCGTTCCTCCTGCCCAGTTCCTTTTTCCACTTGTGGTACAGATTTCTGTGCCAGGAGCTGGCACCACATCCTGGCCTGCTCTTCTATACAGTGGATGGGACTGATTGCACCTCCTAAACCTTTCTCCCTAGGTCTCCTTGCTATCCAGACAACTGATATCTCAGTGAAGCCCCTTGTGTTTCTGCTAAAGGCAATAGGTTTGTAACTGCACTGCCTGCCTGTGGTCTTCTGTTCCTTACTCCTGAAATCATCTTCCACAATATTGCCAGAGCTATATATGTAAAATGCAACATGAACCACATCCATCCTAAATGTAACCCATCCCCCACACCTGCTGCCATGGACCATAGAATAATCTCAAGCTTTTCATCAAGGTAAATAGGACTCTTCAACCAAACAACTACATCTCATCAGTGCTACCTCTCAATGAAACCTGCAGCAACATAAAGTCAATTTCCTAAAAGCACTTTGCACTTACCATGTCTCTTTCATCGACATTCTGTTCTCCTTGCATAGAACCCCTTTCCTTCCTTTCTTCATCTTGAAAGCACCTCATCATCCTGTGATCTCAAGTACACCTCCACCAGCACATTACCGCTGTGTCACCCTGATGGAAGATGGGCCTCCCACTGTGCTCACAGGGCACCCTGTGGCACCTGTCACCTGTCATGATGACTTTAGTCTTACCTGATACATCTTTCTTCAAAGAATCCATTGACTGAGTTTAAGAAGTTTTAATGCTACCATTCATACAAGATTAGGTGCTGTGAGCCAAATGTTTTCAGTTCTATAGTAGATCTGTGTGTGAGTTTAGTCATACAATCACTCAACCAACTTTATTAAGTTGTTAAAGGTTTACTATGGGACAGATACTGAGTTATGTTCCAAATAACATAGGGGTTCTTGGTTAGGTTTCAGGGAATGTACTATGTAGTGTATAAATGGGGACACAAGCTTCCTTGGTAGTCCCCAGAAGCATTGAAAGTTCTGAAAATAGAGGACTACAGCAGTAGAAAAAGATTCTTACCAGTAGGGGTCACTGCAGCTAACCAGACACCGAGACACAGCTAGCATTGAGAGGCATTAGGAACTCTGTCTTGAATTAATAACATTCTAAACGTTTTCTATTTATATGTGAAAATTCACATTTCTTTGCCTTTTGGGACTAGACTAGATCTATTCATTCTCCTTTAATGGTTTTGTAAACACTGTGTCTTCTGTGACCTGCTCCCCTCCTCCCTCTCTCCCTGTGCCCATCTACTGCCTCTTACTATACAGCGTGAGGAGCAATTTTTATTTTGATTGTATTCATTTCCTATAAGAAGAGAGGCTGTGAGTGAATCGTACATCGGTTCAAATGACTTTCTGTTTTGAGAATGTTCCCAGAGGGGTGCAATTCTTTTAATTTATTTAATCTGATGTGCTTTTTCAGAATCACTCTCCTCTGCAAAACAGATGGGAGGGGACCACACCGCACTACCTCTCTCGCTCAGCTCCCCGTGGAGGCTGGGCTCTCCACATAAAGTGTGGGGGCCGTGTGTGGCTGTGTGGTGCCACAACACACTGGAAGAGTTCTACAGCATTGTGGGGTTCTTGACATCAGAGGGTTTGCTTTTCTCTTGGGCCTGCCTCTGTGGCCTGTTCCGTGTTTTGTTTGGACCAAGAAAAAAGGACACAGAACAGCACATGTCCTTAGGACTTAGATCCACAAGTGTGGCACATGAATGAGACCTTTTTGGACATTAAATAAATCAACAGTTGAAGCAGGAGTGGGTGCAGGAGAACATGTAATAAATGCAGCCAATTTTATTCCCAGTCAAATGTGTTCTGAATAAACTCATCAACAGTCATGTAAGTCACCAGGAGCCAGGGCTTATGGGTCACACAGACCTGGGTTTGCATCCCAGCTGGCCACTTCCCAAGAATGTGAGTTAAGCAAACTGATGTGTTTGAGCCAGTTTCCTAGCATGTGATAAAGGAATGACAATAATATCCACATCACAGGATTGTTCTGAGAAGTTAATGGCTGGGAGTTCACAAAGTGCTCAGGCTCGTGTTGGGCACAGAGTAAGCACCCGAAAGTGGCAATGAGAGTAAATGTTATTATTAACTGAGTAGAGTTAACACTATAGGGAAATCATTCTTTTCTTTCTTTTTCCAATTGACTGAATTTGGCTCATTCAATGAAAGCCTTGCTTTGGATACCTTAGACCCTTGGACCCACATCTGCTCTACCACATACATCTCCACACCATCACTGTTCTACCTGCATGACTAACAGACTTTTTTCCTGTCAGCTTTATAAGGCAGAGACTGAGTCACCAATGCCTCTATGCCTGTCTCTTTTCCTCTCATGTTTAGTCAGGGTTCTGTCCTAGAGGAGTGGCCCCATGAATGCTCACAAAAAGAAAGCCAGGTAAGCTGTCCTATGACCACCTACTCCTTGGTTTGTTTACTTAAGTTCCTACTTAGGTGATCTTAGGTGACAAGCCATTAATTAGGCACCTGCTTATACATGACAGAAAAAAAGGCAACAATTAATTATCTTATGTTCCCAATTCTCCCTAAATTTACCTTTCAAAATATCTATCTTGCGTATCTTTTTGCGAGAAACACCTTTTTCTTTTATTCATGAGACTAGGTGTTGCCAGCTTTGTCCAGGGCTGTTATACATGGTTGTTCAAGGAGGACAATCTATACATCTGTGTGTAGTGGCCCTGAATCTCACTCAGTGTCTACTTAGAGAGAGACCCCTAGGACATTACATTAAGTCACATGCACATTGCCACATACTAGTATATTTTTACCATCTTTATTTTTACTGTCAGGAAAAAATGTTACTCTGGCAACAAGATTATCACCTCCTTCCCTGTAGGTTGCCACTCTAGTCTTCTGTACAAGTTACCATGAAGTTACAGTTTGTTGGTACCTCCATCAGCTCAAGGCAGAGACCCAGTAGCCTCCCAGCCCTCCCTTCCTGCAGTCCTATCACCTGAGTTGTCACCAAATCCGGTTGATTTCCTCTTGAGGATTTATGGTGAACTCTTCAATTTCCACTCTCTCTACTAAGGTCCACACCTCAGCCATCTGCTTCAACTACAGCAATAGCCACTGGCTGGCATCTCATGCCTCGTTCTCCAGAGTCTCATTCAAATCCTTCCCATCACTGGGGTCTAGGTGAGATTTGGAAAGCATGTATTCTTATGCTCGTCTCCTTCCCTACCAGTGAATTTCCGTTCCACTTAGGACCACAGCCTGACCGATTTCCACGATCTGGAGAGCTCTCTTCCTGTGATCTGTGCCATCCTCCATATTCTCTTCATGTGCCACTCCCCGCTGCCTCTGTGTTGTCAACCACAGGGGCCTTCTTTTAGTCCTTTCTATCCCAAGGTCTTCAAACGTATCCTGCTCTCCATCCAGAAAATTCCCCAGCTCCCCCTTCACTGCCTCCTTAAGTCCTACTCACCCTTCAGAGTGTGTCACATGTTCTTCCAGAGGCTTCATCTCTCACCTTTAGTCTAAGTTGAGTGGCTTCTATTATTCTCTCTTACCACACGAGTTATTTATACTTCTATTAATACTTATTACCATGTGTAGATATATATTCATGAATTTTTGCTTAACACCTGCTCACAGACTACATCATCAGCTCCAATGCGCAAGGATCATGTCTTTTGTTGTTACCATTTTACACTCACTACCTATAGTGCAGTACTTGGTAAAAAAAAAAAAAAAAAAAAAAAGTAAATGTTCGAAAATTTGCTTAATGAATGGAGAAACAAAGGTTAATTTTATTTTTCTGAGTATTTATTTTTTATTTTTTAATGTTTATTTATTTTGAGAGAGAGAAAGAGAGAGAGAGAGAGAGTGGCAGAGGGGCTGAGGGACAGGGAGACACAGAATGTGAAGCAGGCTCCAGGCTCTGAGCTGTCAGCACAGAGTCCAATGCAGGTCTCGAACTCACCAACCATAAGATCATGACCTGTGCCGAAGCCGGACACCCAACCGACTGAGCCACCCAGGCACCCCTATTTTTATGAGTATTTTAAAACTCAATTGATCTCAGGTAAATGCATACCAAAACCACTATGAGATACCACTTCACACCTATTATAGTGACTAATAATTAAAAAAAAAAAATAAAGCTGACCATAAGTAGGTGTTGGCCAAGATGTGAAGCAGCTGGAACTGTCAAACCCTGATGGTAGGAATGTAGAAGACTTCGAACTACTTTGAAAAATATCATGCCAATTCCTCATAAAGTTACACATATATCTAGCATATGACGCTGTCATTTCACCCTTTGGTATTTATCTGAGAGAAATAAAGTGATATGTTTATGCAAAGACAGGTACACAAATGTTAATGGTGGCTTTATTTATATTATTCAAATCTGGAAACAAATCCATGTCCACTAATGGATGAATGGATAAACACATTATGATAAATCCATATTATGGAATACAACCCAACAATAAATAAGAATGAACTATTAATAAAGGCAACTATATGGATGAATCTCAAACGATTATGCTGAGCCAAAGAAGGTAGATACGGAAGAGCACAGATGGTTGAACTCTATGATTCCATTTATATAAAATTATAGGAAAAGAAGATTAGTTAATCTATAATGATAGAAAGCTGAGAAATGTCAATCTAGAGCTGGAGGGTCATGGAGTTGATTGCTAAGGATGTGAGGTAACTTCCTGGGGTGATGAAAACATTCCCTATCTTAATTGGAGTGGAGGTTACACAGATGTATACAGTGAGCAAAACCCATTGAACCAGGTGTTCGTAAATGGATACATTTGATTATATGTATGCATATGCATGTATAATGCCTTGATAAAGTTGGGGTAAAAGCTCAGTTGGGCACATCAGGGAACATCTTTTTTAAATGGTTGTATATAGAGGTTTCACTCTTGGCCCAGGGGAAATCCTAGTAAGCCCAGAGACTTGAGACTGGCAATGATGACAGAGAAGAAAGCAATTAAGTTTTCTTTGACCATATTTTCAGTTTGTCACTGCAAAGTGAAGCTGGGGGCTCAAGGCATTAAACTACAGATACATTACATTTAGGGTTGCCAAAAAAAGAAAATACAGGATGACCAGCTAAGTTTCAGTTTATGACAAATGATATATAAATTTAGTATAAGTATATCCCATGCAATATTTGGGACATACTTATGATAAAAATATATATTTGTTTGTCATCTGTAATTCAAATTTAACAAGGTATCCTGTATTTTTATTTTCCAAACCTAGCACCTCTTCCAGCATACTGTATTATCACCAAAATGTTTGAATGCGTATATGGCAAGATTATCTTTTGAACATATTTTGCATTTTATGATGCCACACACATGGAAAATTGGAATCAATACTAGGTTGCGAAAATAATGTGGATTTTGTAGTGAGTCAGACCTTGATTCTAATCCCAACTTTGCTTCCTAACTCATTTTGAGAGTTTGGCCAAGCTGTTTAACATCTCTGCAAAATCAGGATAGTAACATCTCACTCAGTTTTATTGGAGGAGTGGTGATAGAAGAATTAGGTGTTTGGCATTCCTAATCCAGATGACACTTTCCTTGCTCTTTGCTGCCCTGTTTTGGTCTGTAGAGGTCAGCGTCTTGACTTGCAGGAACACTAGCACTGTGGTGTCTGAATCTGAGGCAAGAACAGCACGTTGTTGGCAGTCAGTATATGTCTACAAAGGATGCTGGGTTGTCATCTTGATTATCAGCACCACTCTCCCACACTCTCTGTGTTTGTGATGAGGTAGGTGTTGTAGCAGTGGTGGTAGGGAAGAAAATGAGATGTCCTTTTCACAGTCTGCTAATGCTTTTTGAGAGGAGGAAGGAGGTGTGGAGTTGAAAAGAAACAGGGAGAGGTCTTGATTTACTCTGAAGAAATGGGGGGTACCTCATATTAAAGAATTGCTACAATAGGGGATTATTTTATTGTAGGAAGAGAAGAGAAAAGGCTGTTCAGGGGGGATAGTGAAAACTGCTTACTCCCCTTACTTTACCTGACAGTAACACATAGATAGACCTGAAGGCACTCAGTGAAATTTATGGCCAGTAAATTCCCAGCCATTAAAAGGAAATACTTCTTTATCTACTATGCAGTTGACTGCTGGGGGGGGGGGGTCATTCAAGCAGAACCAGGGGCTATGTTTAAAAAGGGGACCTGGTAATTTTATGATCCATAAAATCTTGGCTGGTAATGCAGCTTGGAGTGGGGAAATGGAATGCCATCTGGGAGCCCAGAGTGAAAGCTGTTGCCTTCAGTAAAAGCAGGGCCACTTCTCCTAGTTCAGTATAACCTCAAACCCCAGCTCTTGGTTCTGGGAACATCATATCTTTCTTTGATCCTTCACTCCTAGACCTGGGAGACTTCCTTTGTTGTTCATCTACAGGATGCTTCATCATCTTCTCTTTCCCTTTTCCAACAACTGCAACTAGTTCCCAGTATGAAATTCCTTCTCTTGGAGTTCTGCTGTATATGCACTCTGCCTGACTGGCCCCTGTCTGATGCACCTGGATATGCCATTTTCCCTGGGTATTTCTGCCTGTCACACACCATCTTTTTTTAAAATTGTTTTTAATGTTTATTTATTTATTTTGAGAGAAAGAGAAAGCACCAGCAGGGAAGGGGCAGTGGGATAGGAAAGAGCAAGTCTTAAGTAGGCTCCACACTCAGTGCAAAGCCTGATACGAGGCATGATCCCTCAACTATGAGACCATGACCTGAGCTGAAATCAACAGTCAGATGCTTAACCGAGTGAGCCACCTAGGCACCCCTGTCACAAACCATCTTAATGGGATGGATACATTAACAGTTATCAGTGTAGCTTCACAGTCAAAGGGAAACCTGAACTGAAGGAGACTTGGGTACTAACTCTCTTCCTGCTCTTCTAGTACTCATTTTGAGGGATGTTCTAGCTCCATAGTCAATGCTGCGTGACAGGAGATAGTCCCTTTCACTCAGGGGAGATGGAAGCAAGGCCAGGACCTGATGTTCTATACTTCCACTTGTGTGGCTTCAAGTGAAATCACTATGCAGTTATTGTTATTATGCTTGATGTGCTTGCTTAGGAGGAAGTTGTCCCTAAGGTATTCAAGTACAACAGGGATTCAAAGTCATTTAATTATGTTACAGAGGAACTTAATCAGAGCAAGGGCAGTTGGACAAAAATTAGTGAAAATGTGCCCAAGTTGAGAAAAGAAACCCACACTAACATTAGAATGGAGAAAATATTTTTTAAAACACTGTCACTAAAAGTATATTCTAGGAGTGAAATGTAGGTAAAGGATTTAATGTTTGTTACTACTCTACTAGCTTCAAATTTTAAACAGAACTTCCCTGAATAGTTTTGGGGTCTAAATGATTCATATTTTCAAGAACCCCCAGCTGGTCACTGGACGTTGCAGGAGTCTGCTGAGAGCAAGTTGCCTTACTTAAGCAATAGCAGGAAAGCCCAAGATTTTAAATCCTATGTAGACTATTTTATACAGTTTTACATTGTTCTATCTGAATGGACAAGAATAAGCTCCATCTAAATACAGAGTTACAAATAGTGCCATTCTTTACAAGTTCATCTTTGAAAGCAACTTCTTAATCCAACTCAGTCTTTTTTTCCCACTAGCTAGTTGTAGTAAACTCTGATGATGTGGGCTTGTAACATAGGCATGCTTCATTTCTGGCCATTTGCAGGAAATTGAATTTTATTTACATTTGAAAAAATTGAGTCGCACTTCACATTCACTACAAAATACTGTCTTTGAAGCAACATCCCCAGAGTTCTTTTAACATTTTTTAAACATTTATTCATTTTTGAGAGACAGAGACAGAGCATGAGCGGGGGAGGGGCAGAGAGCAAGGGAGACCGAGAATCTGAAGCAGGTTCTAGGCTCTGAGATGGCAGCACAGAGCCCAGCGTGGGGTTCAAACTCACGAAATACGAGATCATGACCAGAGCCAAAGTTGGACACTCAACTGACTGAGCCATCCAGGCACCCCACCCCCACCCTCCCCCTCCCTGCCCCCCACCACAGAGCTCTTTTAAAGAGAGAGACAGAGAGACAGAGATTGAGAGTCTTTACCATTTTAGTACCTTGGAATTTTCTGAATCATATTGTCTTAAAACATCTATTTGCCTAGATAAGTCCTAATCGAGGCAGTGACCATTGGAAGATAAGTGGATCACCCATCTTCATTGACATAAGGAGCAAACTTCATAAGTTCAGACATTGCATTTTTGAAAAGTTTAGTTGAAGATAATACAATGAGAAGAGCAAGGCTGTACCCATATACTATTGTTTGGAATGCATTTTTTGAAAACCTTCACACCTTTATGATTCTACTTGGAACACAGCAGCCATAGCAAGAAAGTTCACAGCTGCACTATTCGGGTACAAAGAAGAGGATTGGAAGCAACAATTTTTCTCTGCTCTTTATTCCCTGGTACTGTTCATCGGCATATTTATAAGTTCTCTAAAAAATGCTTCAGGCTTTTTAGGGAATGAGAAAATAATTCCATCTTCATGGTTCCAAATAAAGTATTCCTGGGGCTGCAAAACCAATACTGTATAGGCTAAGATTGCCTGGCATTCTGGAACCTGAGAGCAAACAGAAGACAGTATTCAATAGACACAACTTTGCAGATTTCATTCAAATATGCATTGGAACATGGACATTTTCACTCGTTTACCAACTTTTCTTTCTTTACCCCCTTTCCCTGGCTCTTATCCCTTCCTCCTTTTATCTCTAACTTATTTGTTTGAAGAACACATACTGATATATTTAACAACAATTCTATTTGCCTATAGGAACAAATTCACAACCATATAAAAATGGTAAGAGATTAAAGAGAAAGATTGTTCTTCCATTATAGGCCAGTAGCCTAAACGTATTTAAAATCTTTCTCATGATGTTAATCCTTGGTCTTGTTAGAGCTTATTTTCATAGATGTTACCAAACTTTACGGAAAAGAATATACTTCATCCAGATCACTAAATTACCTTCCTGAAATTGATTAGAGAGGGAGCAAAAATCCACTGCAACCTTGATCCCAAATGGATTTCTCTCTCCATGAAAGTGTCCAGGTTTCATTTTGAGTTTTAGTGGGCTTTTTTTTTTTTTTTTTTTTAGGTATTCTTTATAGGAGGGAGAGGGTGATGTCAGAGTGTTAATGAAAAAACTAAATAACTCTCTGAACATGAACCCATCATCTGAACAACAGAAGCTAATTTTGAATTATTAAAGGAGGCTGGATCACAACTCACCACTGAGAAACAGAGGGAGGGAAAACGCTGTTTGGGAAGTCCAATTATTTCTGAACCAGAGACAGTCTTATTAAGTTGGGCAGAAAATTAATTAGGCTAATTAGAAAACCTCATTGGAATTCAGCAAGGAGTTATGAGAGGAAAATGACAACCCTGGATGTGGTAGTTGAGGGAGAAGGTTCTGGGGGAGAGTGAAATGAGTTTTTCAGGAAGCAATTGGAGGGTGATTCACGCACATCGCGGTTGATCATTGGGTCACTTCAGAAGGAAGCAGCAGCGTTTTTATAGACTTCTGTTCCCAGTTGTGGGTCTTCACTGAGTATTAAAAATGATGTCTTGTGTATGTTATAAGGGGGAAAAAAGAGAAAAAAACCCCTAAGATTTATTCTGAGGCTTCAGGGGGATTTTATATTTATTTTGGTATTTCCGATATGCTGGTTCATCAGCATGGCGCATTGTTAAAAAGTGCTGGGTGGGTGTTTTTTTATCTTCACGGATTTATGGAGTCCTTAAAACATCTGTTCCGTTCTGATTCCCTCGCTCAGTACAAAGACGTTAGTCAGGGGAAGTGTCTAACATTGCACTGTTTCAATGCACTGACGTTGGCAACAGCTAATAGAGATAACCCTGATGAAAGAATCAGTGGTGTCTGGGGGCTGGGAAGCAAGGGCCAGGGGATGCCATATACAGGAAAAGGTTTATGGAAACTGGGCCACGAAATGGGACTTGGTGCCATAGACACTGAGACTTTGAAGTGAGGCAAGAGGAACCCCAGGAATAGGGCACATGGGATGTTGTATAGGCTGAGAAAACCTGCTTCCAGGTCATTGTGATGATGGAAAATAACTTCCATGTGTCTTCTAATGCCTTATTACAGTACCCTCCTCCTCAATGGGACCCTCCCAGGAGAGGAGGCACCATCCTAGCTCCTAGGGGAAAATTCTCACTTCTGTTGTTGTTTCCTGAGGGAGCAAGGTTCAACCCATCCCAACTCATCAGGATGGAGGGAATCTCAAAGAGGAGACATTCTCCACATGGAAATGGGGGGTAGGACAGAAGTCTTGATGAAACAGATGTTACCATAGATCAGAAATTCCTTAAAATAGACACGATGGAGGGAACAGAACAGAACGCATATTTCATATGCGTCAGAGGCATTGTCTGCATTTACCCCCCTGCTCCTCACAGTGGTGCAACTTAGTAAGTATTGCTAGTCACATTATACAGGTAAAGCAACTGAGATCCAGGCATTGAAATCAGGTAGGATCCACACCTAATAAAAAAAGGAAGCTGAAATTCAAACTCAGGTGTTATATGGACTGAATGTTTATGTCCACCCAAATTTATGTGGTAAAGCCCTCATCTCCACTATAATGGTTTTGGAGATGGGACCTTTGACATGCAATTAGAGTTAGATGAGGCAATGAGGGCGGGGCCTTCATGATGGGATTCATAGCTTTTTGGGAAGAGATAGAGAGGGAGAGAAGAAATTTCTCTCTCTCCACGTCAGGGAGGACAGGACAGGCAAGGACACAGTGAGAAGACAGCCTTCTGCAAGTCAGAAAGGGAGCTCTCCCCAGAACCCAACCATGGTGGCATCCTTATCGAGGACTCTGGCTTCCAGAACTTGAATGAATGAATGCCCATTGTTTAAGTTGCCCAAGGTATGGTGTTCATCATGACAGTTTGAGCTAACTAATATAACAGGTTTGTTTACTTTTGAAGTCCCAAGACTTTCAGCAGCCCCACAGTGCTTCCAAGAGCCCCTTGGTAGTCGCTGAGAAAACCAAACATGCTTTACATAGGTTCCCATGTGGCTCAGGATAACAACAGTAGCTCCTTAAGCCCTTGTATAAGTTCCTATAGTCCCAGGATAATGAAAACTTACCCTGCTTGCCTAGAGAAGTCCCTACTTTCACCTTCCTCTGGGGAAGGGTACAGAGGATCTTAATCACAGGATTTCAAGGTGAGATTTTGGGGGAAAGGAACAAAGTGATACCAAAGGGTTTGAATTGTGAGTGTCCTTCATCACTGCAGCTCACAAACACAGACAGATGGGCGGCATAGTCTCCCTGTAGGCCAGGGGCAAGTCAGGGCTGCATGTTGGAAAATTACAACCTGAATTTGTGGGGCTGACATTGGGCAGTCCACTTACACTCCCCCAGGCCCAGCAGGTGCGGTGGCCTCTTGCCCCTTCCTTGGCATGGTCCTCTTCTGAGGCTGTCCTTTTCCCATCACTGAGTTTGCCTGTCAAGCTGAGCCAAGTAATGAGACAGGAGTCAATTAGTTCTCCCCAATAGACTGCTCCCATGTCTATTCCCAGACTCCCAGGTGACCCCATTATGATAATGGCCCAACCTGGCTGCTCTCAGAACAGGCCTGATGGAGAAGTGAGAGCCTCCTTGAAATGCGAATTACAGAGAGGCTGGCAGACTACAGCTCTGTTCCCTGCTGGCTCTGGACAGGAGCCTTCTGCCTCCCCATTGTCACTGCTGAGCAATGCCATGTGCTTATTCATACCACATGCTGCTGGCATTCCAGGAACATCCCATCGTGCCATTCATTCCAACAATGGGCTCGATCTGCTGACACCCAGGGAGACAGGTGGATTCAGAGCAAAAAATGTGTTGCTATACACTGGCATCCCGATCTGAACTCAGTCTTTAGAGCAGGTGCCCAGCTTTTATATCCTCAGCTATGTGATATTGTTCTTCACTCTGGACCTTGATAAATACACCGCTTTTAGAAAACTGAGGCAGCCTGACTGCAAAACTTTGGGATAAAAAGATTAGCAAGTCAGTCAGCATCTGGTATTTGATTTAACATCTTAGTCTTCTCAAATATTTGAGTCTTGTAACATTGTGATAACACAACCAAAGCAACATCATGATATGGGGATTATGTGCTTCAACAATCTCAAATAATTTTCAAAAGAGTATCATCCTCAGCCTCTGGCAAGCTTCCCATCCCATGTGCACGCACTAGTCATTGAGTCAACGCAGGTAGCTGAAGAGTAGTTATGTAATATTTAGCCAGGACTAAAGCTAAATTTTTAGATAATTTAAAACCTAGAGATTAAATGTGTGTCATATGTGTTAGACTGTGCAGCTAAGGGTATTATACTATCCATGTGATTTATAGCTTTAGACAAAATACTTTGTGCACTGGGGTTGATAAAATCCACCCACATGTCTGAATCTAGAATGGGAAGCTGAAGAGTCTTCACAAGACAAACCCCAGAGGTCCCCATGCTGGGCCCATGTTGCTTTGTTTCTCTTCCATTCTGTAGGCTGCTTTATATAGTCCATGTCCCTGTAGTTCTAGGATAATTTATTATTTAATTATGTAACCATTACATAATTTTTAATCTTCATCCTTCAGTGTTTCTATTGTTGTTAATGTGACTGCTATGGAGGCACGTAAGTTTTATTTATTGTTTCCATTGTACAGCAATAATTATGTAACTCTGCAATTCCGCAACTATTATTTCTATTTGTTTAATTACATAACTATAACGATATTAAACCTCTAAAACATTTGGTGATAGATTTATGCAGAAGATGCTAGGAGACAGCAATAATAATGATATATCAGAGTAATAATAAAACTAAATAATAGTATTAATATTAATATTAATGGCAATAATGTAATAAGCAGCAACATTACCATTTGCTTTTCCTTCATGCTGTATTTGGTCTCTTTAATGGGTTCCTTCCCAAATCTCTGTGGTTAATTAGCTATATAACATTTGGTACTCAGCAGTGGGTACAACCTCATTTCCAGACTTTACCTGGCAAGGCTGTGCTTTATAGAATACCAGATGGAACGGGTCTGTTCTGTCCTTTTTTATAAGCCTTGGAGTGGGCAGATTTCTTTCTTCCCTGTGTTACCTGGGGACCATCCATAGATAGGATACCCTGTGCTGAGAGACACAGATGCTACAGAATCCTAAGAACCTGAGATATGTTTGGAATGCAGGTGTGTGCTGTAGATGCACCGTTTTGGTGGAAAGATCATGGGGTTTGGAAAGAGACAGATCTGGATTGAATTCTGGCTCTGCCACTAACTAGGTGACCTTGAGCAAGTTAGCTAGTTCCTTTGGACCACAATTTCCTCATATATAAGATGAAGATAATAATATCTACACAGGAAGACTGCATGTGAATGAAATAAAACAATGGGTGCCTATGACTAGGCCTGTGGTTGATGACTGTTGATAGCTATTGTTTTGGAGCAATTAGTCATTGAGATGAAGAGGGAGAACACACCTTGAAGCTGCTTCTTTCTATGACTCACCTTGTTTTTGCCTTCTCCCCTCATGACCAGGAGTTCCCTCCCTTCCTGATCCCCAAAAGTCACCAAAACAGTTAAAGAGGTAACATGTAGCCAGCGATCACTGCACACCACTTCCTTTTCATTCATTATCTGATTAATCATCATAGCCACCCTAAAACATAAGGGCAATTATTATCTCTGAGTTGAGGAAATCAAGACACAGACAGGTTAAGAAATGTGTCCAAGTCTCCCCAGTTCATTGGTAGTGAGCCCAGCCAGTGTATCTCCACAGCAGGTGTTCTTAAGCTACACTCTGTATTCCTTCCAGGTGCATAACCCAGCAGCTGCATAAAGAAGAAACCATATGAGCACCTCCTCCCTCTGGGGAACCAACTTTCTCCTTCCCCCTTTCCACCACCCCAGTCCATTCTCTGCAAAGCAGTTTATCTAATAATCTGAGAATGCAAATCAGTGCCATTATCGCTACTTTTAGACCCTCCAAAGACTTTGTTACTCTCAACCTCTTCCCAGGGCCTAAATACAAATATCTGTATGATTTGACCTCATCTCTTCCTATTCGCCAGACCCCTGGCCTTCTCTGACTCTGCCATGCTCCACCTCCATTTCTCTCAGGCAATTGCATTCAGTTTCCTATGCCTGTAATGCTTTCTATCTTCTCATCCTATACATCTCCACTTATATAATTTTCACCCAAAGCTTTACCTAAATTAACCTTGGCCCCATGTCCTGATATTCATTAATAAACATCTTATATGTTTCATGTATAACAGGTACTATCCTGCACTTCTTTAAATTTTCTGATCATTCATTTTTTGCAGTGTGTCCTCCACTAAGGTGTAAACTTTATGAATCCAGGCCCTGTGTCTTACTTGTTCACAATCCTACCTCTAGACATAGCTCAGGACCTTGAAATCAGTAAACATTTGCTTATGGGAAAGAATGACTGTCTGTCTTTGTGTGGCCATATATGCCTTTGGGGGTTCAAATAGTTCATATACAATGGGAAGAAAAGGATATTGAGTTTTCTCATGAGGAATATTAGTGAACATCCAAGATGTGATATAGCACCCATATTCAGAAGTTTAGACATGGGTGAGAGTATGTTTATGGCTCTGGAACTGGGAGTATAGTAAGGCAATAATGTGTTCAGCTGGGGAAGAGTGCATCAGAGAAAGGCAGCTGAATCAGACACATGTGACAAGTAGAGGGGGAGAGTCCTGTCTTGTTCCATAAATGTGAGGAAATTCAGGGTTGTTGTTCCAAATTGACATCTGACTCAGAACTCTGGTACTCAGAGCAACTACCCTTCCAGAGGGCACATGGCAGTCCTCCATTCTGCCAAGAGTATCTCTTGTTTCTACAGTTACCACCAAAGAACCTACATTATTCCACCTGTCTTCTAATTATTATTATTTTATTGAAGCATCTTCCTTCCTTGGCTTATATACATGTGTGATCTTAAAAATATGTTATTTTGTTTAAAGCAATGTGGTCTTTCTCCTTTCCATCGACTATTTTCCTTTTCAATCACATGCTTTTCATTCCTATACATCACATTTCAGTCACTGCCACATGAAACATGGAGCATAAATATTCAGATACAGCCCTTTTTATCATCTTTCTAATTCCCATTTCTCTGTCCAATTCCCCAATTCCCCAAGGGATATTCCTCTCCCTTTTTCCAGTGGCTTTGTTACCATTACACTGTCTTCCTCAATAGTCATCACCCATATTTATTTTATTTTTAAATTACTAACTAATGTGATTAAGTTGGAATTACTTTATTGTGTGTCATCACTCTATATGTATTTTATTTTGTGCTGAGAACTATAAGCAAGGCAATAAATATCATGTAAGGGTTAACAATTCAACGTCCAGAATCAATTGGCCTGGGCTCCTAATCTCAGTTCAAAGGCAAATTGCTTAACTTTTTAGGGGCCTTGGTTCCATCATCTCCAAAAAGTGTTCAACAATCTGACCTCATGAGCTTGTTGTAAGAATTAAACAAGGTAATCCAAATAAAGTGCTTAGTACCTTAATACCTGAATAATAATAATAATAATAATTATTATTATTATTATTTATTATATGCTTGTAATGAAATAGTTTATGGTGCTAAAAGCACCAGGAGAGAGTAAATCATGATTCCCAATCTATGGGACCCCCCCTAGGGCAGTGTAGACTAAATAAATAATGTGACCTAGGGGCGCCTGGGTGGCGCAGTCGGTTAAGCGTCCGACTTCAGCCAGGTCACGATCTCGCGGTCCGTGAGTTCGAGCCCCGCGTCAGGCTCTGGGCTGATGGCTCGGAGCCTGGAGCCTGTTTCCGATTCTGTGTCTCCCTCTCTCTCTGCCCCTCCCCCGTTCATGCTCTGTCTCTCTCTGTCCCAAAAATAAATAAAAAACATTGAAAAAAAAAAAATTTTAAAAAAAAAAAAAAAAATAAAATAATGTGACCTAGATATTTTTGTATTATTTTTGAAAGGGTGAAGTTTTTGTTATATTTAAAAATATAGCTCATTTAAATGCTATTGACTTAATCAAATCAATGTAAATCTTCACAGAGGACTTGGAGGGTTTTGATAAGGTCTTGATATCTCAAAAGGTTGTTAAACATTGGTATAAGTTGCCCAGTACAAAGACCGGGCATATGTCACATTCTCCAAGCAGTTCGCTATGACAGCAACATATAATTAAGCATTTAATGGCATCTTTTCTGTTGATGATCTTCTTATCTCACAGAAACTCCCTCCTAAATTTTCCTATATTTAACATTTCACACCTATTTCTGAATTCCCAGTACTTCTTCCCCATTCCATCAATTCATATTTTATTCTCCATTTATTTGATATTTTTAGTTTTATAAAGTAAAAAGTTTTCTACTGAAACTATTCTTTCAATTAGGAAGAAAAGCACTCAAACCCTCTTCAAGCTTTATGCTTCTGTGAAAATGTTAGCAGAGAAACTCCAATGTGAAAACAAGACAAGAAAGGAGGTAAGAAAGAAGGAAAGAGAAGGAAATTAAAGAACAAAGAAGAAAAAAGAATGTTCACCAGTAACTAGCTTTTGGTTTCTCTAAAGCATTTATGTTTTTTTTTTCCCTGTGGGATCAAAATATGTTGAGTTCATTAATTATAGATATTTGAATAATGGTGTCCTATAGGGGCTCTACAACCCTGCCTGTGGAGAAAATTTTACTGACTTTTTTTTTTTTTTTTTTCAAATAAAGCAACAGAGATTCAGACCATTGGTGAGAAGTGAAAATTTTCAAGGTGACAGCTAGTGACTAGAATCAAGGCTGTGGGCTATAAGTGCTGTGTTTTTTTCTACCTGACCATGAGGGAAGGCTGGGGGATAGGAACATCAATCACATCTCTGCCTTGCATATTCTGAACCAATTGAGAAACAATCTAAGAAGGCAGATGTCCATCCAGTCCAGGCAGACTTGCAATCCAACCTCAGATCTCTTACTAATCAATGGGCTGTTCATGGCATGGTGAAGGCAGATGATACATCCCAGGGTACTAGTCCAGCCAGAGTGCACATGCTCAGAAATTTTCCCAGGCTGATTAGACAGATAGATCTCTCCTCCTCTCAGGGGAAGTGAGGAGGGAGGATGTTGCAGAAGTGTGATTCCACTCATGTTTTTTCATGTTACAGAAATAAGAGGATGAGACATGGTTTGAATAGCCCATGTTGTTATTTTGTCTGTTCATTTGTTTTTAATTAAATCATTTACCCAGCTAAGCAGTCACCAGATAGGCCCCGCCCCCTAACAGGGGAGACCAGAGACCTGATGGCTGGTGCTGAGCAGGCTCAAACTATTGTTTCCCTCCTCCTTTTCTTTTTTTTCATTTTTATTTTTTTAATGTTTGTTTTTATTTTTAAGAGAGAGAGAGAGCATGAGGAGGGGAGGGCAGAGAAAGAGAGGGAGAGACAGAATCCTAAGCAGGCTCCAGGCTCTGAGCTAGCTGAATGGAGCTTGATGAGGGACTTGAACTCACAAACCATGAGATCATGACCCTAGTGAAGTCTGATGCTTAACTGACTGAGCCATCCAGGTGCCCCTCCCTCCTCCTTTTCTACTGAAGGTGGAGAACCTAGATTTTAAGGTTCTCCTTAAAGGTTCTCCTTTCGGAATATGAGGGGATGTACTTGTAGACCCAGCCCATTTTTAGAGATGTGAACTTGTCAACACAGAAGGGATTATCTTCCATTGGTAGTAGAAGTGCTAAGTTACAAAAGGTAAAACATTAGGTCTAAGGCTTCCCAGGACAGTCAGTGTAACTTTCTCTGCATGAGTTCTTAGGCAAGTCTGATTGGAATTAGGTGTTTACTTTGTAGGTTCCGGGCTGTGACCATTTCTGAGCCCTGGCTCTGTAAGTCATGAGATTTTCCTAGTAAGAAACGTCTGCTAAATTAAATCAATAGCCTGTGGGTGGAAATAATAGCTTCCACATGCAGGAATCTCAAATTTCTGAGCTTCATGAAACAGAATTGGAGCTTCCTGAAGTCTCCTGTTCATTGTTTCTTTTCCAGTGCTTTGCCATTGATCCCTGGGACGATTGGGAACACTGGCCCTTCACAACTTTGCTCTGCAATCTCACGGTCAGTATGATGAGTATCACTGCCTGCTGCCTCATTTTCCTCAGCCAATGTTTCTTGAGCCAGGGTTAAGTCAGAAAGGACTGTCATTGAAGAGACACCATTTGTGTCCATAGGTTTATGTGGGTGGTGTCGTTGTTCTTTCTGCTGTTGTTCTGTGTTCTGGACTCTGATTTTTGTGGATACTCAGATTGGGATGATGCTTCCTTTCACATTTTTTGTAGCACTGGTGACTCACATGAAAAGGTCTTCTAAAGAATATGCCAGGCAAAAAAGAGAGCCCACCAGTCTGGATGAACTGGAAAAATCTAGCAATTCCAACTCTAAAACTTATAAAACAGAACCAGTAATAAAAAATGTATTTCTTGATAAAAGGCATCTTAGAAATTTTCAAAATGCTGCATCTATCTCACTTAAAGCTTTTATCAACTATGTTACTCCTATTTATGATTACAGGAAAATGTAGTCTGACCCTTATGTGATTCTGTATCTATACTGCAGCACATGAAAGACTCAGGGTTCAAGCTTTGAGCAGCATCCAGTACATAGATGACAAGGTTAGAAATTCAGATACCAAGATGCCAAGGCTTCATCATTATTGCTCCATAATCTGTCTAGGCTAAGACTACAATCTACCCAGGTATATGAGTCAGCACTGACTGGGACATGTTCTGGGCCTTTATCATCATCATCACCCATTTAATCCTGGTAGCAGTTTAAAGTGAAGTTTTTAGGCCTCCTTTGGTCCCAAGTCCATGCTCTTCCATAATTTCCTTGTAATTCAGTATGAAATATCAGTGTTTTCAAGAAAGGGGGACTCCTTGTTCTGCTGGATTGATGTAGTGGGCAACCTGGGCTCTTCAAGTGTTCAATGAAGCTTTTCTATGAAGGTGACTGTCCCAGATGCAGCCATCTCCAGCACCATCTGCACACTACTTGGGCTCAGAGGTGCTCTTCCTTGCTCTAAACCTGGGTAATGCCATCTTCTCTCTAGCCCCACTTCTGTCCCCGGGGAAGTGCCTTAAAACTTGGACTGGGGGAGAATATGAACCCTGCACTTCTAACAGAATCATGTTGTTTCTCTTTGACTTTAAGAATGTCAGAAAAAAATTTGAGAATTCTGTTGGTAGTGGTGTAACATAGTGTATGCTTTATTGAGCAGTCCACAGTGAAACATGAGGGCTGAAGTGGACACATTGTCACACGTTATCTTCCACATGTTCAGGAAACTTTCTTCTTTTTTTCCATTCTCTACCTTCCTATGCCATTTCCAAATGTATTTCTCATAATCCTCTCTCAAACCAATCCTAAATGTTGTTGTTGTTCGTTTATATGCTATTTTCAAACTGGCATTTAACTTAAAAGAAGTTATTAATATCTCCTATAGGTTTAGTATCATTCTAGTTCTTGGTAATAGTGATTTGAAAACATATGGTCTCTGCTCAAGGGGAGACTCTGTGTGTGTGTGTGTGTGTGTGTGTGTGTGTGTGTGTGTGTGTATAAAAACACATATATAATAATATACGTATTATATGCATATATAGTAATATAAAACTATATATAGTATAATATATAATTGTGAATATATAATATATTAAAATATCATGTATATCCTAGCCATAAAATATATGACTATTATACCAAATCTCAACAGTTATAGTGCGTAGTAGGCAGGATTCCATAATGACACCCATTTCTCCTCCCACCTGCACATACACCCAGTATTTTCTCCTCCCCTCTAGTGTGGGTGGAGTCAATGGATATGATGGGATACTATCCTTATGACTAGGCTATTGATCAGTTGACTTTCGATCAATCAAAAGGGACATTATTCTGGATGAGATGGACCTAGTCAGGCCAGTCCTGTCAAGACAAGGTGCAGTGTCAGAGAGATATCCTCCTGCTGGCCTGGAAGAAAGCAGCCTATGGAAAGAACCACAGAGTCTGTGGTCATGACTTAGAACCTGAAAACAGACTCTAGGACCTGAATGTGATCTCTAGCTGACAGCCTCATTTCAATTGGTCACAAGGAAATAATTCTCCTAATGATCTGATAAAGCTTGAAAGTGACCATTCCCTAACTGAGCTTCTAGATGCCAATACAGACTGTCGACACCCAACTTCAGCATTGTGAGATACTGAGCAGACCACCCAGCTAAAACAGAAGGACCCCTGACCCACGGAAACCATGAGATGGTAAATTTGTGCTGTTTTAGGTGTCAATTTTGTGGAAATTTGTTCTGCAACAATAGAAAACTCACACATGGCATTTATACCAAACACTGGAGGATCAGAGAGGAGGGAGCAGTTATCCCTACCTAAGAAAGGATGAGTATGTTATAGAGAGGAGATGATGGTTGTGATGAGACTAAAAGGAATAAAGAAGGAATAAAGATTGGCCAGAAAAAGGGGAGAGATGTTTATTGTTGTGATACCTTCCAAGATATGTTTGCAGAACAGCAGGTACACTGGAATATCTAAAGGGTAGGCTGCTATTCTCACTTTAGTTCTTTCTTAATGCAGCCATTTCAAAATCATATTTATGGATTGGACATTACCATGGGTAAATGGGAGTTTACCTTCACCTTAGCTTCCCATATCACTGGTGTGCCACATATATGATGTTGCCTAGCATTCCCTGTATCCCTTTCCTTAGCATTAGTCTTATACTGATGCATTTTTAAAATCAGAAACGTGTTGTAAATGCAGGCAGCAAATAGTTGAGTGGGTATCTTTACCTTTTCTTCAGACATTTTTCTCTTCTTTCTGACTATCCATTCTCATGTGGCTAATGTGGTACGTCACATGCATAACCTTAGCAATGCAAAGTCACACACTGTCTTGTCAAACACGATGTCTTTATCCAAGAGTGGTGTAACTTGATTGTGTTCCAACTTCAGGATGTCCTCCTTCTTCATTTCAGGTGACTAAGCGGTGCATGATCTTCCTCCCCTTTATTACATGGTTTAGGTTCTCGTGTATCATTCTGTCAGCAATGGCTGCTGGACTCATAGCAAAATTCCCACTAGTGTTTTAAAGCCTGGGTTCAATAGTGCTAAGAACCTCCAATTCCTGACATCTCCTGTCATGCCATTTTTAAACAAAATAGTCAATAGCCATGGAGTCACTGACTTTGCCTTCTTCCGTTTTTCCAAAATTGCTCTGAAGGCTTCCACCAAGCTTGGAGTACTTAATCGTCAGTGAATTCTTCATAAGTGTCAGTGGGAGACCCATCTGTTCCAAGAGCTTTCCTTTATCTCAATAGCTTTTATTAAGCTTCTTACCCCTCAGGCTCTGATTTTTGCCCCTTACAACCTCAATTTCTTCTTCCATGGCAGCATCCCAGGAAGGATGGTGATGTGCTCCTTCATTTCTTCCTTCTCCTTATTTCTGTCTCCCCTTGGGGATGTCCATTCTTATCACTCACACTAACCCTTGACTTTTCACACAATTACACACACTGTCTTATGGAGCTGGAAAATTCATTTTCAAAAAGTCACTGAACTTTTTTTTTTCTTTTTTCTTTTTTCTTTTTATTGGCCCACGAATACACATTTCCCCACCGTGTGCTTTCTGGAATAGTTTTCTCCACTTTGTATCACTCCAGCTAGGCCAACAGAGCATCTACTTGCCACAGATGAATTCATAGCAAGCAGGATAAATGAAGAGGTCATATTTTTGGCTCCAAATATAATTTTCCATCTCTGTTTTAGGTTGTGTGGTCGCCAAGAATTGAAGCAAGTTTTTTCTTTCACTTGCCATTAGGAACATTCCTCAGAGCTGTTCTTGTGGTTTCCAGGAATGCATTAAACTTAAGGTGAAGATAATTTTGCCTCAGCATTCAATATGAGTGTATCATTAATGATCTGAGTGCTGTTGTGGGCTACTTCCTTCCTAAGATGCCTGTGGCTTTTAGAGCAGACTGATTTCAAAACTGCTGAGAGGAGCTCAGTCCCCTGGACAGACCCTGTGGTGACTCAGGAGAAAATGAGTATGTGTGTTCCCTTTCTCTTTCTATTCCTCTCACTTCCCTGTCTATTCACGAGGCTTAGCAATGCACATCTCTCTTGGAGTTTTGTTTTTTATGGACGTTAGAAATAGTAACTCCAGAGGTAAAGAAGGCTTTCTCTGCTGTAAGCCTCACTGTGGCTTCTATTTCAGTGTCCCTGGATTGTAACTCAGCACAAGCCTCCTCCAGGGGAAGGCTGTCCATGAAGTTAATCTATGCTTTAAAAAACACAGTGAGATGTATCTTAGAAAAAGAGCATGTGGAAATACTTTTCAGGGGGCTGTCCCCTGAAAATATCAAATATGGAGCATCACTGCTCAACTGTGGTTGGCAGCTTTATTTATTAGTTCACTTGGTTTATGGTTTAATATCAAGGTGCTTTTTGCTGTGTTCAGCACTTGCTCAACAAGGAGGAAGATCATGTGTTTCTTCCCTGGAGGTGAACTTCTCCACCAGGCAAAGTTGAAGTGAAATTTTGGCCACTTTTAGACAGCAAGACTCAACAAAACTAAAAAGATTTTCATTTTCACTTTCCTTACTTGATAAATTCCCGAAAGAAAACATTTACTCCCATGATTTCCCTCTTTCCTCCACTGATGTCACCTGAAAGTGTGTATTTAGGGACTATCTCTTCCAGATACCTATTTTGATCATATCTTCCCTCCCAAAAGAATAGTCATCAAGCAATACTTGGTGCACGGTACATACTGTACCTCTGTCTAACTTAGACACACCTTGAAAGCATATACTCAGCCTTTTTCCTCTAGGAGCTTTTAACTTAAGATATACATGAATTTAAGAATTTCAGTGTCGGGGCGCCTGGGTGGCTCAGTCGGTTAGGCGGCCGACCTCGGCTCAGGTCATGATCTTGCGGTCCGTGAGTTCGAGCCCCGCGTCGGGCTCTGTGCTGACAGCTCAGAGCCCGGAGCCTCTTTCAGATTCTGTGTCTCCCTCTCTCTGACCCTACCCCGTTCATGCTCTGTCTCTCTCTGTCTCAAAAATAAATAAACGTTAAAAAAATTAAAAAAAAAAAAAAGAATTTCAGTGAACATAATGCCTATGGCAAGATGAAGGCTTCTGTGCCAAAGAAGCAAAAGTGATGTGAACTTGATGCTGAGCCAGTACAAGTTTTGATAGGAGTTATACATAATAAATGACGTTTTGGGACTGTGTGTTAGTTAGGTTAGAATCAGTGCTTGACACAAGGATTACCCACACTGCTTGACGTATTTCCAGCCAGTTCCATGGGCCATAAATCACACTTAAAAATTCTTTCTAGAACAATAGTGGTGCCTTCTTTATTTCTCCACTTGTGCTTCTCTCTATCGAGGTAATGGTAGGTAACTTGAGGTTGTCTGGAACAACAAGCTTGAGTGGAAGCCCCACTCTCTATCTGGTCCCAGTTCCAGGGCCCTGTGACTTTATTTAATTGAGAAGTATTAATGGGCCTTTTTGGCCCAAAGGCTTTTAAAGTCTTATTTTACATTATTTGTCTTCTAGAAGCAGTTTCTAGCTTGTGCAACTCCAAATTTCTGATACTTTTATTCTGTTTCCTTCTGTCTGCAAACTAGCTCACTCTTTCTTGAAATACCTTGCCAAACACAGCAAGGGAAGATCAACATATGCTAGCATTCTGGCTCATTCCAACCACCTTCCCGAGATGCACAGGCTCAGCAGACACTTGGTCTGCCTTCCACGCTAACAAGGGTGACAGTTTTACCAAATGTTTCACTACAGCAAGCAGGGACTTCCAGCTTGCTAGATCTGTCTCCTCACTGCCTACCACAAAACTGCTAAGCTCCTGTCAGATACTTTACTTTTTTTTATTGTTTTTTTCCAGCAGCATCTACATCAAAGCCTTGATTTTTGTCTTGGTTCAGGTAACACTAGCTGTTAAAACAAACAAATACCCACATTTTAATGGCAAAACAGAATGAAAGTTATTTTTCCTTCATTTAAATTCCAATGCAGGTGTTCCTGGATCATGAAAGAGTGACTTTCTGCCACATAATGATCCAGGTGCATTCTGTCCTGTGACTCCACTATGTCTTAGGGCTTCCCAGTCTTCAGCATCCAGCCAGCTGAGGAAGTAACAGTGGGATGTGTTTGTGGCCCAGCCTTAGAAGAATGCATATTACTTATGCTCAAGTTCCATTTTGCTATAACTCAGCAAATGGCTGCACTGAAGTGTGAAGAGACTGGAATCGTGGTCTCTGTCAGGTCAGCTATGTCCCAGTGACAACAGTACAGGAAGAAAGTTCAAGTCACAAACTTTTGGTGGCAGAAGCTGCTTCTGCTGTACATGAAGAAAGGTTTTGGTAGAAATTATGTGTTTAAAGGGAAAATGAATATTCATCAATACTTATGTATGTATTATGTACTGGTGTAGATGTAAGTGTATGCATTTGTATACTTGTGTATATAAATATAATATTTATATTATATACTATAGTATATATATCAAATATAACATTTTCAACAATACCCTCTAGTGGTAGGGTTAGACAACTTGATTTGAGAAGAGTTAACGTCAAGGAGAAACTTGATTCCATGAAGAAAATACACACACACACACACACACACTGTAAGTGAAGATCTTTTCATGGACAGTATGATCCTAATTCATCCTCATGATACAGGGGTTCTTTTTTTAAGTTTTGAAATACAGAAATCATGAATTCCCATACTCAATTTTTTATGAACAAATCCTTTCCCAAATGCAATTCTGATGTTCATCTTCACTGAAGCATTTAGTATGAGATTCTTCTCTCATGCCTACCATTCTTAGGAGGAGTTTGAAGTAGATACCTGTTCTGCACAATGTGCTCTCCTATTCTGTATTCTAGCTTCAAATTATGGTATTAAAAAAACCCAAAAAATTATTCTTATTTTAGCAAAAATGCTTCCCAAAAGTATTGTTAGTAATGCTGTGAGTTCACTCTAATTTCCTGGTAAATTGCTATCATCAGATATTACAAGTACTACCAAGTTCCTGGTTACTTCAGGAATTTCTACTTTATATTGGCGTAGTGACAAAGTTTATCTACAGTATATGACAGTGAATGCTCCAACATGCACTTCCATTAATAGAAAACACCATCATTTTTACATTAATCATAAAGGGAATTGATAATTGCCTATGGGAGTTTTTACCTATGAGCAAAACTATTTGACCCAATTATGTTTGCATGGTGATGGATGAATATATTGAATTATGATAAACAGATCATTGGTGGATTTCAGGGGAAGAGAAGAAGTATCCCAGGGGAATAAGCCATGAGTGAGCAAGTGCTAAAAAATTTAAAAACTGATAATACTGTCATTACATCACCTGTCACAGCTCAGAAGTTAATCCCATTCAATGAAAGAGATGAGAAGGTAAACCTGGTATGTTCAGTAACATTAAGCACCTGTCAGTCAAATCCCAGGATCCACATGAATTTGTAGAAAAGCAACAGACACCCTCTACAAGGAGCTAAAACCTGCAATGCTAGCTGGTGACTGGCTTTCCAGAAGGTCAAACTGAAGCTAGTACAACTGGCTCCGTACATACTTATGCTTCACAAAAAGATAAGACGCCAGTCTTACTTCAAAAGCCATTGGCTATATTCTTTTAAACTTGAAGTTTAAGATTCTATTTAGAGTTGATAAAGTTGAGCAAGAAATTTAAGAGTGATTGATCAGACTTACTTCCTCAGAGATGTCCCTTTTCACACACTTAACTGTTCCAAGGCTGAGGGGTGTTATTTGTTTGCAATGACTTGGATAGAAGGTGATTCTAAGGTAGAAGAAAGATCATGTTAGCAGTAATCAGGAATACTACTGTTACGACAAATTACAAGGTCCTCAAATTTTACACTCATTTATAAAATCTGACACATTTGTTTTTAAATCCAGCACTAGCATATCATGATAGTAATATGTATACACACACACATATATACACATATATATGGTAGTAATACATATATATATTATATATCATATATACATGATATAATATATATTATATTATAGTAATATATATATGTGTGTGTGTGTGTGTATATATATATATATATATATATATATATAATATCTGTCTCATTTTATCCTCATGTTCAACATTAACTTCCTTTCTCATTTTCCCAGACTTATCATGAATACCTCAAGTTTGGCAGCTAACTAATGTGGTAGAGAGAATTCAAAATAATCCTCCTGATTCTCACCCTCTGGTGTACATGCCTGTGTAATCCTCCATGTTTGAGTGAGGACTAGATGTATGAATGTGATGAGATAGATAGCCTATTATCGCTCCCTTGGTTAGGTGTGTTGGGTGGCAAATTTGATTACATTGCATTACATAAGTTTCTATCATAGAAGACTTGAAAGGGATAGGAAGTCAGCCAGCTGCCTTCCTTTTAGCCTGGAAGAAAGCACACAGCACTGTTGTGAACTGCGCATGAGGGCTATGTGCCAAAGATCCAGTCAGTCTCTAGGAGCTTATAACTAGCAAAAACATGGATGCCTCCATCCTATAGTACAAGAAATATATTCCTCCATAGCCAATGAGCTCAGAAGAGAACTCAGAGCCTCAGGTGAGATCACAGCCCTTGCTGACACCATGATTTAAGCCTAGACAGATTCTGACCAGAAGATTCATGAAAGTTTGACCCATGAAAATTGTGAAATAATCCTTTTTTTTGGTTTTAAACTGCTAAGTCTTTGATAATTTCTAATGCAGCAATAGAAAATTAATACAACTATACATAAAATTTAATGTTCAATTTATTATTCTATTTCATTTTATATTCATACATTCATATATACATATTCATACATATATATTATAAAAGTGTTTATTTAAAAAAGATGTTTATTAATAACTTGAAATATGACACATAGTGTACAAGATACCAGTGATAGGCCACAGTCTCTGCCCTCAAAGTATTATAATTAGTAAATAAATTAGGTATCTATAAACAAAATCTGTTAAGAATGAATCACATTCTTGGGGCACCTGGGTGGCTCAGTCGATTGGGCATCGGACTTTGGCTTAGGTCTGATCTCACTGTTCGTGAGTTTGAGCCCCACATTGGGCTCTGTGCTGATAGCTCAGAGCCTGGAGCCCACTTCAGATTCTGTGTTTCCCTCTCTCGTTCTGTGACCCTCTCCTGTTCACTCTCTCTCTCAAAAATGAATAAACATTAAAAATTAAAAAAAAAGAATTAATCACATTCTTAACACATTATCCCCTAGGAGTTGCTTGTACTGGTATAGGAAGGCACAAAGAGTAGTAAGTAAGTAAATAAGCCTTATTATGGGATGGAGGAATCAAGGAAAGATTCTAGGGTCTTTGGGTGGCTCAGTTGATTAAGTATCTGACTCTTGATTTTGGCTCAGATCACAATCTCACAGTTCATGGTATCAAGCCTCTGCTGTCAGCATGGAGCCCACTTGGGTTTCTCTTTCTCCCTCTCTCTGCCTCTCTCTCTCTCTCTCTCTCTCTCTCAGAATAAATAAACTTAAAAAAGAAAAGATTCTTTTATAAAATTCAACTTGAGGTAAGTTTTAAAGAAGAATAGAAATTCTTCAGATGGAAATGGAAGAGAAGAGTATTCTGAACAGAAAAGCTGTCTGACTAATCATAGAAGATGCTTGGCAAGGCACTTTAAGTAGGTAGGTAAGAGAAAAAGATAGGGCTGCAGTGGAAGAGGCAGAAATGAAAATGAGTCTAAAGAGAAGTCTGAACAGGAAGACATCTTAAAGACATGACACGGAGAGTCGTCCAAGGGGTAGCAGCATGGGTATCACCTGGGAACTTGGTAAAAATTCAGAATCTCTGGCCCCATCTACATCTACTAAATTATAATCTATGTTTTAACAACATTCTCAGGTGATTCAGAGCTACTTTCATGTTTTAGAGCCTCTTGATGATGGTGAGTCTGGACACTATCTTTTAGATAAAGGGAAGATATTAAAATGTTTTAAGGGGTGTAGTAACACAATCAGATTGAGATTTCAGAAAAAGCATTAGCAGTGGGAGGGATAATGAAAGACATATGTGACAGAAAGCAGAGGAATAGTTAGAGCATTATTCTAACATTCTCAGGTAGGAGAACAAATGAGGAACAGTGGACACAGAAAAGAGTGGACAAGTAAGATAGATTTTAAGAAGAGATAGCATATAGAATTTGAAAACCAGACCAGGGACACTGAATTGTTTAAAATGAACATCAGGGGTTGGTTAATACAACTACATCGATGGAGTGGTCATTTTTGAATGTAGGATATACAGGACAAAGGGTGAATTTTAGTTTGGAAACACTGAGTTTGAGATGGCTGTGGGACTGAGGTAAAGATGTTTAGTAGGAAATGGTTATATGAGTCTCTGGGTCACTAGAAAAATCTGAGTCACTTCTAGGTCACTAGAAAACTCTGGGTCATTACTCAGCATGTCAGGGACTTGTAGGGTGTATCTGAACTTATGAGTGAGTGAGTGATTTCTGTTCAATGTGTTCTTCTAAAATTTTTTTAAGTTTATTTATTTTTGAGACAGAGAGAGACAGAGCATGACCAGGGGAGGGTCAGAGAGAGGGAGACACAGAATCTGAAACAGGCTCCGGGCTCTGAGCTGTCAGCACAGAGCCCGACACAGGGCTTGAACTCACGGACCACGAGATCATGACCTGAGCCGAAGTCGGCCGCTTAACCGACTGAGCCACCCAGGCGCCCCTCTTCTAAAATTTTTAAGACATTAGAATCCATATTTCCTCCAGCATTTGATTTTTACTCCTCCACCTTATTAAAATAATACTTATAAAATACATATATCCAATACCTATACAATACACAATACATGTATCAAATATTAAGTTTTGAAATGAACTAACATACCTGGCAGCCATTTAGATTCTGATGTGAGGATTCTTCCTGCTCCTAGGTGCGAATTGATGCAGGCCAGGAGGAATATCTACCCATTCCTCAATTTTCATATACCCTCTCCTTCAGGGATAAATATAAAGAATGAAGAAATAACCATCAGAGAAATGTGAAAAGATTTTGTAGAGTCTTTGTTGTACTTACACGATGAATATGATTATACCCAAGATGTAAGGGAGGAAACGCAATTAAAAAAAAAAACAAACATATACTACAGAAAACACAAAACAACTTTAGAGAGTATCTTATATATAATTTCCATAAAGGCAAAAAAAAAGAAATCACTAGCTCTGTGAAAAAAGCAATAAAATAGAAGATGATGTAACAGCAGATTGAGTTAAAAAGAGAGTTCCATTATATCAAGAAATATTTAAGGAAACTAAAATTCAAGAGAAGGAGTATAGGACAGAAATAGCAATCTAAAATTTAATCAGTGATGCAGAGAACACATTTGGGAATGCTTTTTCCTTTTCAAAATTAAAAGATGAAGAACAAAGAAATGAATTTAAAGCAAATAGAATAATTCTTATCTAAGGAGAATTTGTGTCCTATAAGGGTATGCCATGCCAATTGAGAGCAACATATATATAATACCTAATCATTTCCTAAGCTAAATAAACACTTTAATTTGAAGAAAGAGCACATTTAGTAAATGCCAGTTGAGGTCAATGGAAAGAAAAGAGCATAAGGGTATATGAACCCAATTTAAATATGTTATACTATATGTTAATTTATCATTGTTAAATGCTTGGCAACATAACAAATGCTTAATAAGATTCTGTTGAATTAATAAAATACTGCAAAAGACAAACATCAAGAAGCTAATAGTAAGGCTTCTAGAATATTGCTTCTGGCCATAAAAGATTAATTGGTATCAGAATTTCCCTCTGCTGTTAAAACTAGAAATGGAACATAATATGTGCATTGATGTTTTTAAGATATTGGACAGCAATCAGTGAAGACTCTGATCCTTGAATAAATGAAATCAGGTAAGGCAAACTCTTTGATCTACTCATTTTCAACCCAGAAGCATTTTTCTGGAAGCACATAGGTGTTGTTGAGGTTAATACATAGAGATCAGTGTTCAGTGAGGTTGAGGAGACAAGAAGGAGGAAAGTACACAGAGAAAAAGAGCTGTGGAAATCAACACAGGGGTCCCCATGACTTTACTGATGTATACTAAGGGGCACATCCATAGAGTGAACATGTGCACAGCCAGGAAAAGAACTAGGAAGGATTTAGAAACTGGATAATTTCAGGAACTCAAAAAGAACTAGGAAATAACTCAAGGTTTGACCAACTAGAATGGAGAGATCTTATTGGAACTGTGGAGTATTCAGTGAAGACAACGGATGGAAAACAATATGGAAAGTAAATGACAAAATTTTTATTTTCTAAAAAGATCAAAAATTAATTTTTATTTAGAAGAAATTTTTATTTATGAGAAGACTGATCCATATTATGAAGAAGACAATTATCAAAAGGGAGATGAAAAAGGATATATTACTACAGCGCCTACAAACTTCAAATGGACATTAGGGAGTATAATGAAAACTGGATGCCAATAAATTTGACAACTTAGATGAAATAGAAAAATTTCTTGAAAAAAACCAAAAATCACCAAAATTGTCACAAGAATAAGTAGAAAATCTGAACAGCCCTATATATTATATTATATTATATATATATATATATATATATATATATATATATATATAATGAACTAAATGCATAGTTCAATATACCCACAGAGAAAACTCAAGACCTACATTAATTCATTGGTTAATTATACCAAATAGTTAAGAGAGAAATAATACCAAACCTATAGGAAGAATTTCAGGAAATAGAGAAGTAAGAAGTTTTATAAGGCCAGCATTACACTGATAATAGAACTAAAGAAATTATAAGATAAAAAGGATATATAAACCAAAGTCACATAACACACAAAAGTCCTTGACAACATATTAGCAAATTGAATCCACAAATACATGAAAATGATGATTCAACCTAGGGATGTAAGGTTGCTTTAACATTTGAAGATCAATCTAACTATTCTTAACACCAAAATAAATGATAAAAAAGTCAACAGATGCACAACAAGAATTTGATAAAATTCAACATCTATTCACAGTAAAAGCTCTCAGCTAATTGAGAAGTTAGAATTTGACAATGGGAATCCACAGAAAACCTATAGTTATCATTATAGTGGGGAAAGAAAAATGTTTACTCCTTAAAATTGAGAACAAGGAAGATGTTTTTACCTAGTGCAATAATAAAGAAAAATAATAAAATTTATACAGATTAGAAAGATGTCCAATTGTTCAAATTCACAGTTGGCATGATTATGCACTTAGAAAATATGAAGAAATTCACAAAAAACACTAGTGCTAATAAGTAAAATTAGCAAAGTTGTATGATACAAGATCAATGTATAGAAACCAAGTTCATTTCTGTACACTAGTAATGAATCAGGTATGAATTATAAAATTCAATTTAAAAAAATCCTATTTATAGTGGCATCAAAAAACAAAATATTTAAGAATAATTTTTCAAGGGGCACCTGGGTGGCTCAGTCAGTTAAGCATCCAACTTTCGCTCAGGTCACAGTCTCACAGTTTGTGGGTTCAAGACCTGCATCCAGCTCGGTGCTGACAGCTCAGAACCTGGAGCCTGCTTCAGATTCTGTGTTTCTCTCTCTCTCTCTCTCTCTCTCTCTATTCCCCTCCCCGGCTCATACTCTGTCTCTCTCTGTCTTTCAAAAATGAATAAATGTTAAAAAATAAAAAAAAATATGTTTTCCAGATTTATTGAGATGTACAGTGTGATGATTTTGTACATATATATATATATATATATATATATATATATATACTGCAAAATATTTACCACAATAAAGTTAGTTAATACATCCTTCACCTTACATAATTACCATTTTGTTGTGGTGGTGCTGAGACCACTAAAACTCTATTCTTACAGAGACTTTTAAGTAAGCATTACAGTACTGATAACTACAGTCACCATACTGTGCATTAGTTTCCTAAAACTTACTCATCTTATAACTGATGAGTTATAAGTACTTTTTGGTACTCTTTGACCAACATTCCCCATTTCCCCCACCCCTCAGCTCATGGCAACTACCATTCTATTTTCTATTTCTATGTGCTCAATGTTTTCAGATCCGCACATAGATAAGAGCATAGTCTTTCTCTGTCAGTCTGACTTATTTTACTTAAAATGATGCCTTCAATGTCCATTCATGTCATCACAAATGGGAGGATATCCTTTCTTAGGGCTGAATAATATTCCATTGTGTGTGTGTGTGTGTGTGTGTGTATACATACATACATATATATATGTGTGTGTATATATATATGTATGTATATATATACTACATTTTCTTCTTCCATGGTTGAACACTTAGATTATCTCTATATCTTGTCTATTGTGAAAAACGCTACAATGAACATGTAGGTGCAGATATTTCTTCAAGACAGTGATTTCATCTCCTTTGGATATATACTGAAAAGTGGGATTTCTAGATTATATGATACTTCTATTTTTAAATTTTTGAGGAATCTCCATACTGTTTTTCATAGTGGTTATATCAACTGATATTCCCATCAACATTGCACAAGGGTTCTCTTTCCTCTATATCCACACCAGCATTTACCTTTAAAAAAAAAAATAATGTGTATTTATTTTTGAGAGAGAGAGAGAGACAGAGCATGAGCAGGGGAGGGGCAGATTTAGAGGGAGACACAGAATCCGAAATGGGCTCCAGGCTATGAGCTGTCAGCACAGAGCCTGACACAGGGTTCGAACTCACGAATCACGAGATCATGATCTGAACTGAAGTTGGACGCTTAACCGACTGACCCACCCAGGTGCCCCAGCATTTATTATCTCTTGTTTTCTGATAACAACAATTCTAACAGGTGTGAGGTGATATCTCACTGTGGTTTTAATTTGCATTTCCCTGAAGATCAATTGATTTTCAACAAAGATATCAAACAAATTAAGTGAGGGAGAGGATGCTTTTTCTATGTATGGTACTAAATGAACTAGATGCCCATATTTAAAAAAAATTATACCTTATATCATTCACAAAACTCAACTCAAAATGGTTGATAAATATAAATGTAGGAGCAAAAACTATAAAATTTCTAGAAAAAAATAGGAAGAAATATCTGTGACTTTGGGGTGGGTAAATATTCCCTAGATCTGGGACAGACAACACAAATCAAAAGGGTAAAATTATTAAATTGAACTTGATCAAATTTAAATATTTTTAAGTGTAAGAAAATGGAAAAGCAAGACACAATTGGAATATTCTTCTTGCAGGTATATGACAAATGACTTGTATCCATAATCTATAAACCAATCTTACATCTCAATAGTAAGAGGTCAGATAACTCAATTTTTTTAATGGGCAAAGTGTTTAAACAAATCCTTCACAAAAGAAGATTTATGAAATGCCAATGAAAAGCCTCATGGAAAGATATTCAACATTAAGGCAATGCAAATTAAAGCTACAGTAAGTACCACTTCCCACCTTCTAGAAGGGAGACAATTTTTAAAAGATTGAAATAGAACATGTTAATGATGGTGTGTGAACAGGTAGAACTCTCATATATTGACAGTAGGAATATAAAATTATATAGTCACTTTGGAAAACAATTTGATAGTTTCTTATAAAATTAAACAAACAATATACGAGCTGTCAATCCCTGGGCATTTACCTAAGATAAATAGATATGTGTCCAAAGACTTGCACACAAATGTTCAGAGTCACTTTATTCACGATAGCCAAAAATTGGTAATCTAAATATCCATCAGAAAATGAATGGATAAAAAATTTATATTATAGCCACAAGTTGGAATTCTATTGAGTAATGATAAGAAAATGCTGATATATAAAACAGAAGGTATGAATCCTAAAAACACTGACATTATCCTGAACCAAAGAAGCTAGATATAAAGGAAAACAGACTATATAATCCAAATCATATGAAGTTATAGAATGGGCAAAACCAAGCTATAGTGAGAGGACAGCAAAGCTCTGTTGCCTGGCATCAGGGTCAGAGGGAGAGTAAGAGAGGGTTGGTGACATAATTGGAAAGGGACATGAGCTAATTAATTTGGGGAGGTTGTGGAAATGTTCTAAAGCTTGATTGCAGTGGTAGTTACATGAGTGTGTATAATTGTCAAAACTCATTGGACTGTGCACTTTGAATGGTCCCATCTTATCATATGCAAAATATACCTAATTCAAGCTGATAAAAATGAGTTTACAAATGGTTTAAAATTTCTCTTTCTGGTCTTTTTGTATTTTCCAAACTCTTTTCAAATTCATATATTAACATTTTCATCAAACATAAACTAGTTAAAAGATTCTATTTTTCCACTGTCATTGCTTATGCAGTAGACCTTGCACAGGTATTCTGCAAGCAACCTAGTTAGCTCTACCAAGTATAATCAGGACCTACAAAAACTAATCCTTTAACCTCCTCACTGTGTGTGTGTGTGTGTGTGTGTGTGTGTGTGTGTATGCCATATATATGCTTTTTTTTTTTTATCCAAAGACATATTTATTCATTATTAAAAACAAAAACAAAAGCTGCAGGTGATCAGCCTTTGCATTGGAATCAAGATTTACAACATTTTTCATCAGTCTTGCTGGACATGATTTGAACAGTCTTCTTGTTTTGTTATGTAAAAGTGTTTGCAGGAGCCAATAGGGTCCAAGCAAGCCAACCACTTACAGACTGAGAGCACCTGAAATGTGGTGAGGCTAATGCTAGATCAGAAGCAAAAACCAAGATTATATGAATTTTAACAAGTGAAACATAGTGTGAAATGAGAGGGAGATAAAAACAGACCAGAAATAGACTCAAAAATGAGACAGTTGATTCATCCAGATACCCAAGGAAGCTAATTTTACAATTGAGCCTTTGGCAACTAAGGCTAACAAAGAAATTATGTCGTATTACTTAATTATCCTTTTCCACTGAAAGAAAGCATGGCGATTTTCTGATAGAAAATGTGTTCCTGGAGCAGAACTCAAGACAGAATTTATTATGGGGACAATGAACTTTTGGTAATGAGATAAATGATATTATCAACAGAATTTTTAAAAAGCCAGCACTCTGCACAAATACACTGTCCTCACGCCCAAGCGGGCAGAGGAGGGGGTACTAAGATAGATGCTCGATAAAGATGGTCAGTTTGGGAGGTGAAGGCATTGCTTTCTGATTATCTAACTTAATACAGTGGTAGTAGCATAGGAGAGAATAAAAGAAAAAAGTAGTTTATATGCTTATTAAGCAGTTTTCCTTAAACATCAACAATATTAGGAGAGCCTCTGGTTGATGCTGGGAATCAGACAAGGTATGATTGAATCCTCTAACAAGTACCTGTAGTGAGGGCATCCTATGTTGCTGTGATGGCCATATGCTTTCCACACCAGATGGGAAGGAAGATGTCATTCTGCTGTGAAAGTTGAGGAGACAGACAGAAGGCTATTGCACTTTAGAACAGGTGGGGACAGCAGGATTTCTTTCAGGTAGAGCCAGCATTTTCTTCAGGGAAGAGCTTTCTGTCTCCTAAACTGGCACACGTTTGGTTAAGACCTCAACGTTTTACACAATGTGGAAAAAATTAGCTTGAAAAAGTTTAAGGCAAGTCTGTAGCTGACCTCCGTGTCCATCAAAGGAACTTAGTGTTAACACTGGGGAATATATATCTTTTCACGTTACATCTTGATGCACTTGCCAAGACAAGTAAGCTACAAGGTGAGTTGAAAACTTCACCTGTGCCTTGGGGTTACATATCTGTGCTCACGAATGTCTTACAAATGTAGTGTTTACAAGTTTGATCAAAGTGATGCTGAGACATTCAGGTTCAGATTCTTTTTGAGAGTAAACATTGCTAAAATCAAAAAGTGACTGGAGGAAGGTAACAATTTGATTCAGCATTATTTGGTGCTCTGGATGATTACTGAGAAGCCCTCCCCTTCCAGGATAAAAAAGATTAAAAAAGCATATATATGGTAAGCACTGTAGGAAATTTTTAACAAAGCAAGTAAAACATTCCTTTTTTTAAGTATATTTGTTTTGAGAGACAGAGTGTGTGTGTGTGAGCATAAGCAGGGAAAGGAAGAGAAAGAGAGGGAAAGAGAAAACCCCAAGCTGGCTCCAAGCTGTCAGCACAGTGCCCTATGTGGGACTCGATCTCATGCACCATGAAATCATGACACTAGCCAAAATCAGGACCCAGGTGCTTAACCAACTGAGCCACCCAGGCGCCCCACAAGTATAACACTCTTAAAGAGCTTGAAATGTACAAAGACATAACTACTCTTTTAGATTTATCATGTTTTTTAAATATGAAAAGAGAACTAGATAATATGTTAAGGGTCAATGCAAACTGATAACATTAAAATTAGAGACTGCACTTGCAGGAGGCTATTTCATCACCAACACAGGTTAGCAATAAAGTTTAGATACAAGTCTGAAGAGACATTCATAGAGTAGTCTTACACTATTGGCTGTTGGCCTTACGTTATTCCTGTCCATTGAGTTAAAGGCGAATTTAATGAATACTGCCAATAGATTGAACTTTGTTACGTTATTTTTAATGTGAAGGAATTATATAAATGTAATTATATAAACTCTGGGTTTCTGTAAACATCCATATATATGTCATTGTGTGTGGAATAACATTACTAAATCTGCATTCTGTATTATCTCTGTCTTGGATGGTTAAAACCAAGTCTCTGATTAATCACAGAATCTATACTCATGAAGGCAGAGAGATTATTTTTTTTAAATGTATATTAAATATAATTTAATGTCAAATTGGTTTCCATACAATACCCAGTGCTTATCCCAACAGGTGCCCTCCTCAATACCCATCACCCACTTTCCCCTCTCCCCTAGCCCCCATCAACCCTCAGTTTGTTGTCAGTATTTAAGAATCTCTTATGGTTTGCCTCCTTCCCTCTCTGTAACTTTTCCCCCCTTCCCCTCCCCCATGGTTTTCAGTTAAGTTTCTCAGGATCCACATAAGAGTGAAAACATATGGTATCTGTCTTTCTCTGCTTGGCTTATTTCACTTAGCATAATGCCCTCCAGTTCCATCCATGTTGCTATAAATGGCCAGATTTCATTCTTTCTCATTGCCAAGTAGTATTCCATTTATATATAAACCACATCTTTATCCATTCATCAGTCAACAGCCATTTAGGCTCTTTCCATAATTTGGCTATTGTTGAAAGTGCTGCTGTAAACATTGGGGTACAAGTGCTCCTATGCATCAGCACTCCTGTATCCCTTCAGTAAATTCCTAGCAGTGCTATTGCTGGGTCATAGGGTAGATCTATTTTTAATTTTTTGAGGAACCTCCACACTGTTTTCCAGAGTGGCTACACCAGTTTGCCTTCCCACTAACAGTGCAAGAGGGTTCCTGTTTCTCCACATCCTCCCCAGCCTCTATAGTCTCCTGATTTGTTCATTTTAGCTACTCTGACTGGCATGTGGTGATATCTCAGTGTGGTTTTGATTTGTATTTCCCTGATGAGGAGTGACATTGAGCATCTTTTCATGTGTCTGTTGGTCATCTGGATGTCTCCTTTAGAAAAGTGTCTACTCATGTCTTCTACCCATTTTTTCACTGGATTATTTGTTTTTCGGGTGTGGAGTTTGGTGAGTTCTTTATAGATTTTGGATACTAGCCCTTTGTCCGATATGTCATTTGAAAATATCTTTTCCAATTCCGTCAGTTGCCTTTTAGTTTTGTTGATTGTTTCCTTTGCAGTGCAGAAGCTTTTTATCTTGATGAAGTCCCAAAAGGTCATCGCTGCTTTTAATTTCCTTGCCTTTGGAGATGTGTCAAGTAAGAAATTGCTGCAGCTGAGGTCAGAGAAGTTTTTTCCCATTTTCTCCTCTAGGGTTTTGATGGTTTCCTGTCTCACATTCAGGTCCTTTATCCATTTTGAGTTTATTTTTGTGAATGGTGTAAGAAAGTGGTCTAGTTTCGTTCTTCTGCATGTTGCTGTCCAGTTCTCCCAACAACATGTGTTAAAGAGACTGTCATTTTCCATTGGATATTCTTTCTTGCTTTGTCAAAGATTAGTTGGCCATACTTTTGTGGGTTTAATTCTGGAGTCTCTATTCTATTCCATTGGTCTATGTGTCTGTTTTTGTGCCAATACCATACTGTCTTGATGATTATAGCTTTGTAGTAGAGGCTGAAGTCTGGGATTGTGATGCCTTCCACTTTGGTCTTCTTCAATATTACTTTGGCTATTCCAGGTCTTTTGTGGTTCCATACAAATTTTAGGATTGCTTGTTCTAGCTTCGAGAAGAATGCTGGTGCAATTTTGATTAGGATTTCATTGAATGTGTAGATTGCTTTGGGACGTATTGACATTTTAGCAATATTTATGCTTCCAATCCATGAGCATGGGACGTTTTTCCATTTCTTTATATCTTCTTCAATTTCCTTCATAAGCTTTCTATAGTTTTCAGCATACAGATCTTTTACATCTTTGGTTAGGTTTATTCCTAGGTATTTTATGATTCTTAGTGCAATTGTGAATGGGATCAGTTTCTTTATTTCTATTTCTGTGGTTTGATTATCAGTACATAAAAATGCAACCAATTTCTGTACATTAATTTTGTATCCTGGGATTTTGCTGATTAACATTTGTTTATTTTTGAGAGACAGAAAGAGGCAGAGAACAAGCGCGGGGGTGGGGCAAAGAGAGAGGGAGACACAGAATCCAAAGCAGGCTCCAGGCTCTGAGCTGTCAACACAGAACCCCATGTGGGGCTCGAACTAATGAGCTGTGAGATCAGACCTGAGCCAAAGCCAGACCCTCAACAGACTGAGCCACCAAGGCGCCCCTAGAGAGATTGTTTTTTAAAAGTTCTGAATTGAAATAGCTCCCAAACAATTCTAATTTATTTAATTGAATCGCTTGATTTTTCTTAGTTCTCCCACACCTTAGATAAGGCCATCCTTTCTTATAATATATTTTAGTTAATTGCTCAATTCTGATACTGATGTTTAAATGACATATTTGTGCCAATATGAAGGATGAGATTGATTTATAGTATTTTATTAGGTTTTGGTGCTAATGTGATACTTCATTTAAAAAAATTTAATTGACCCAGAATATTTCCAATATCATCAGAATCTAAACGTTAATGAAACCTTGACTGTGAACCAATCTGGTCTCAATTCCTATTAAAAATGGCAGATGTTCGGGGCGCCTGGGTGGCGCAGTCGGTTAAGAGTCTGACTTCAGCCAGGTCACGATCTCGCGGTCTGTGAGTTCGAGCCCCGCATCAGGCTCTGGGCTGATGGCTCGGAGCCTGGAGCCTGTTTCCGATTCTGTGTCTCCCTCTCCCTCTGCCCCTCCCCCGTTCATGCTCTGTCTCTCTCTGTCCCAAAAATAAATAAAAAACGTTGAAAAAAAAAAATTTAAAAAATGGCAGATGTTCGGGGTACCTGGGTGACTCAGTCAGTTAACTGTTTCTTTATTTCGGCTTGGGTCATGATCCTGGAATTTCAGCTCAGTCATGATCCCAGAGTCATGGGATGGAGCCCCACATGAGGTTCTGTGCTGAGTGTTGCTCCTGCTTGAGACTCTCTTTCTCTTTCTCTTTTCCCCTCCCCCTCTCTCACTCTCTCTCTCAAAAACAAAAACAAAAACAAAAACAAAAGGCAGGTGCCTGGGTGGCTCAGTCAGTTAAGCATCCAACTTAGGCTCAGGCCATGATCTCACAGCTCAGCTCCTTAGTTCAAGCCCTGCAGGGGTTCTGTATTGACAGCTCAGAGCCTGGAACCTCTTTCAGATTCTGTGTCTCCCTCTCTCTCTCTCTGCCCCTCCCCAGCTTGTAAGGATGCATGAACTCTCTCTCTCTCAAAAATAAATTAACATTAAAATTAAAAAAAACCCGCAAATATTTAATTTGATCTGTTTGGGGCTTCTACTTCTAAGGCAAGGTCAATTTTTGTAAATTTGCATTTTTTTGTGTTTTTTTTGTAAGAGTTTACCTTTTCTAATTTTTTAAAATTTATTTTATTAGAGAGAGCATGCCTGTGAGCAGGAGCGGGAGAGGGGCAGAGAAAGAGGAAATGAGAGAGAGTCTCAAGTTGCACAATGTCAGCAGGGAGCCAGACTTTGGGCTTGAACTCACTAACCAAGAGATCATGAACTGAGTGGAAGTCAAGAGTCAGATGTTCAACCAGCTGAGCCACCCAAATGCCCCAGCATTTTGCTGTTGTTATTGAGTTTCAGGCAGTATTTCTTAAAATATTTTAATCTTTATGGAGTCAGTATTTGTTTTTTGCCTTTTCTTCTTCTTCTTTTTTTTTTAATCTTCTCTCCTAATTGTATTTATATCTGTTTTCTGTTTTCTTCTTAATTAGGCTCAAAAAGGACTTTTCAGTGAACTGGGTTTTGGATTTTTTTCTCCTTCTCTTTTGTATTTGTTTGTTTGATTTTAATTAATTCTTGATTGCACCCATGTTAAACCCCTTCTTCCTAAGATTGTTTGCTTGTTCTGTTGTTCTTTCTCTAATTTCTTGAGTATTGAGTTCATCCATTTTTCATAATTTTCATTAGTAATAAAAACAAGGATATAGTAAAATTTTACTGGTATTCCATAGATTTAATGTGAAGTATTTCCATTTAATTTGTTTTCATTGATAACTTCTAATTCCCTTTTCTGACCCAAAAATGATCTGGCATATATTTCTTATTTTTTAAGTAAAGATTTTGCAATGTGCTTTTATTATTTATTTTTAATTTAAGGAATTTTGGTCAGAGAACATTGACTATAAAATCTTTAATTTTAAAATTTTATTTAAGTTTTTTGTACTCCAGTGTAAGAAAAAAAATTGTAACTATCACTTGTACATACATAAATTAATACAATCTGAATACAGCATATAAGAATGAAAGATTTTATCTGATGCCGATTTATTGACTGTATTCCTCAGTTCTTCTATCTCATCATTGCTTTCTGTCCACTAAAGATGCCAAATTCTAAGAAATTTGCATTACTATTTCTTAATATAAGTATTTTTATCAAGTTCTTGAATTTGGATAATTTTGTTGTATATAATCGACTGTATATTGTATAAATATATAGATTGACGCCTATTACATCTTAATTACTCTTCATTCTATGGTTCCCACTTTACTTTTTCAGAAATTCCACTGTGTATTATTAATGGTTATAGTCTTTTCTGCTGACATAATCAGACATATATTTCCCAATTGTTTGAAAACAGTGTAAAATACAGTTGACCCTTGAAAACACAATGGGTACGGACACCCACGCCCAACATATAAATTTTGACTTCCCCAAAACGTAACTACTATTGACTGGAAGCCTTACTAATAACCTAACTGATTGATTAACCCATCTTTTGTATATATATACATAATCTATTTATTATGTACATAATATATAATATACATAATATATATTATGTGATATATATATATTTGTCATATATATATGTGTGTGTATATATATATGTGTGTGTGTGTATATATATATATATATATGTGTGTATATATATATATATATATAGTATGTTGTATTCTTACTATAATTGAGAGAGAAGAAAACATTCTTAAGAAACTCATAAAGGAAAGAAAATACATTTATAGTGCTGTGCTGTAAATATCCACCTGTAAGTGGACCCAAGCAGTTCAAACCTGTTTTGTTCTAGGGTCAACTGTATAATCTCTCCATTAAGACTGACTTTCATCTACAAAAAAAAAAATAATAATAATAAAAATAAAAATAAAAATAAATAAATAAAAACCAAAAAAACCTCTTTGTCTCCCAATCCCAATCTCCAAATCCTCACCAGTTGGAAATGGAAACCTTTTCTTCCTCCTCCCCATTACCTCACACCAAATCTTTGATATTCTTTAGATTTCTTCTCCTGCTTTCTTCCTCCACCCCCACTTGAAGTTCTAGATTTTGATGCAGCATTCTGGACAATTTTTATCATTTGTTTTTAAGGACATGCCTTATTTTACAAGGGTGTGTTTAAATATATTCTTGGGCAATCTCTTCTAGCCACTTTGGGAGAAACACAGGCAGGTGCTCATTTCCCATCTCTGTTTCCCTTGTCTCATCCTCTTCACCCTGCAGCTTATGTTCTCTGTTCTGCCTCATCCCTTGTTTTCTCTGAGTTGTTCATGAGGATTTCTGTCAAATGGGCTATATGCATGAAGCTGTTTCTGAATTATGGCCTAGTCTGCATACCTTTCTTTTGCTCTGACAGGTGAATGGAATCCTGACTGAGCATAGGATTCGAATAATTCAGTCGCATCTCTCAGTCATCTGGGATGTTATGTCATTGTCTTCTAGCTTCCTGGGTTGCTGATGAGTTCAATGCCAGTCTGATTCTTTCTCTTCTGTAAGCCACTTGTTCTTTCTATGTAACGGTTTGTAAGATCATATATTTATATAGCATTCTGGAATTTTATTGCACTATGCTGAGGCATGTATCTTACTTATCAATCTAGCCTGAACAAAGTAAACTTGTTCAATATTCAGACTCAGATATATTCTCTGTTCCCCCAAATTTTCTTCTGTTATTTGTTCAGATTGTGACTCTCTCTTCTCAGTTGTTTTCCCGCATATAAAACAATTGTTTATTTATGTATTAAACTCCTGTGTCTACTCTAATGATTATTATCTCTTCATTCTTTTAATATGTTCTTTGAGATATACTTTGCCCCTGATATTCCAGAGGATCAATCTGAGTCTCAACAGTGGTATTTTCTCTTTCTATCCAAGTATAGAATTTATATATGTATATATATATATATATATATATATATATACACATATGTGTGTGTATGTATATATATAAATTCTATATATAATTCTATAAATTCTATATATAAATTCTAAATATATATAAATATTATAAATATATAAATTATATATAAATTATATATATAAATCTATAAGTTCTATATACATATACATATATAAATTATATATATATATATATATATATATATATATATATATATATTTGTTTTGTCATCCACAGTGGCTGTATTTTGTTGACTATGTGCGCTCTTTGTTTTGAAAGACTTTGATTCTCTGTCCCCCTCAAATAGATCATTTTTCTTTGTCAATAAATTGGGATTCTGGTCATGCTGAGAAATACTAGATAGGTGGGAGATGAAGTGGTCTCTCCTGCTGGGGGTCAGTGGAATGGAAATAGTGAAGCCCTCCTTCTAAATCCAGTTCTTATTACTCTTCTGGCTTCAGGACCAAGGAGGACTCAGCTCATCTGTTTAACTCCTTCTAGGCTTCTTGAGGAGCTAGGAGAACTAGGCCATTCAAACCATGAAGATGTTGAGAAACTAATCTCCCACCAAGGATCCCACAGATTTCTGTGAGATAGGCTCATCCCAAGATCCACCATTTTCTGGTTTGGACATAGATTCCCTGAAAGTAATTTCTAGTTCTTTTCCAGCTTATAGGACAGGACAGCGAATCCTACAGGAATTCTCTTTATCGTAATTCCTGCAGAGTTGCTTGCATCAGACTGCCTATTGGTCTCAGAAATGTGGCTCAAGAGGAACAGATGAAAGTCAGAAATAAAGCTAGAAAAATAGCATTCAGGTCCCCACTTTACCAAGTTTGTTTTAATCGTTCAGAAATCTTTTTGGAGCCATCTCTATCAGACCCAGAATGCAAGCAACAGTTGCAACAACTGCTAATTAGTGGTAGCTCCTTAAGGTTTACCTAACACATTCGATCCTTGAAATCATCCTGTGTTGTGGGTGTCACTGTGTGAAAACAGGTTCAATGTGTTTGGTGCAATATCTAAATTTATACACTGGTAAAGAACAACAAAACCAAGCTTTCTCTCCCAAGTCCAATGATTTTTGCACAACTATTTTAACAAGGAAGAGTAAGTCAAAGCTTGCTTTCATCGTGTCTACTATATATAAGTATATAATAATGTCATAAAGCAAAGTAGTAGGAAAGTTTATAAAAATGTAAACAACTCCCAACATCAATAGGAAGAGAGTACTTTCAGATATTCTGGTAAAGGGAGGGCTATTATCTTTTATTTAGTATGATATGATTTTTCTAAAGCCAAGGACGATATCCTTTTTGCTTGTTTATTTGTGTGTGTGTGTGTGTGTGTGTGTGTCTTCATACTTCTATTAAGTAGCATTTGTGTGTATATGTGCATATACATACATAGACATGTACCTACAGAAAAGTCTACAAATAATAAGTATAAAACTTCATAAATTTCCCAAACTGAACACATTTATTGTAAATAGCATCAAGGTCAAGCAACGCAACATTGCCAACATGTAAGAATCCACCTCACGCTATTTTGAGGTCATTACCTGCCCTTCGAAGAGTGACCATCACTCGAACTTTCATTAGCCTAGATGACTCTTACAATGACAACCTGAATTCTATATACAGCATTCAGTGCAGAATGTGTACTGTGATTGATAAATATCTGTTGGTTGAGTGAATGAATGAATGCATCAGTGAGTAACTGCATGAGTCAAGTATTAAGTGAAGAGAACTTTAGAAGGTGAAACATTGCCACCTATGGTTTTGGAGCCAGAGATTGAAGTGAAGATCCAAGTTTAATTGGTTGTGTAATTTGAAGCAAGTTAGTTAATTTCACTAAACCTCAGGTTCCTCATGTAAAAATAGAAACACCAGTGTCTAACTTATAGGGCTGTTTGTCATAAGCCTCAAAGTTAATGTATGTAGAATCAGTGCCTAGCACCTAATAGGCTATTTATTATTGGTACCTGATAATTGTTATGGGAAGAAAAGAGACCCAGCTGTCTGTATTTTGGGCATGACTAATCCTCCTACCTTACTCTTTTCTGTCATAACATTCAAATCCCTTTAGAAAAATGACATTTTAATGTAGTGGAAAGGGTTTAACCATACTCAGCATCCTAGAAAAAACAAAACAGCAACAACAAAAAAGAAATCAACAAATAGAGAATGTCATGGAGGGTAATGCAGCTAGTTTGTGTCCTCATATGAGTTAAAGTCCTGGTCTTAAATTCTGTCCTTCTGCCTGCAGATTCCTCTGAGCATAGTACATAAGTTCTCTTAGATTTCTGATCCTCCAGGCCCTGGCTTAGTCGTGGTGGTGGATCACCAGCCATGTCCAACTAGATTGAAGATGGCATAATTTCAAGCCCAGGTTCTAACTCTACACTTGGTTGTTTGAGCCCCACAATCATGCAGCCTCACTTGACTTCCCAACCACAACCCTAGAGTTCATGTTCTTCACTTCTTTATGGTGCTGCCACCACCTTTGCATGAAGTACCCTCTCTCTGACCTCCACCCCTCTCTGTCATTACCTCCTTGCTATTTTTTATGTCCTCTGGACCCATAAAGGATGGATAGAAGATGTCCAATAACAAATAGACTCAGCATCTCCATACTGCTTTTTTTGATATGCCGTCTGTGGCCCTCGCTCTTCAAATTGGTATTGCTTTCATTTTGTTTTCAAGTTAAAAAGAGTAAGCATTAAGGCAGTTGATTTGATATGTAAGAAGAAAAATTAGGCTATAAAAATGGTTTGTTTTCTGCAGATCTCATCAAATATCTGTTTAGTAGGTGCACACTTGTGGAAAGAAACGTATTTACTTTAGTTAAATTGCTTAATTTCTCTTACTAGCACTTATCTCTACTGTAAAATGGAATAGTCTGGATTGGATTCCCCAGAGTGAAGTTAGACAAATGTACATCTGGAAGTTGAGTGGAGAGAGTCCCATTAAAATAGAAGCCCTGGGACCTCTCCTAAGTGAGAATTGCCAGCCTGCTTAGAAGGACTTTTCAGTACTTCCTTTTCCCGTCTCCATCACGAAAATTGCCAAGCACTGAGAGCTACCCATGAATATAGTCTGAGAAGTTCATATGGAGTCTGTTGTGTTCATGGTACCGTTTTTCTACTAGTAATAACGGTAACACTTCTACTACTTGGCCACTGCCACTTCTTTAAATATTATTATTAATGATAATAATGAACTTCATGAAATGAATGGTTGTCTCTGTCCTTTTAATACTCTAACTCCAGCACCTATTATCACACAAGGGACTCAGTATATATTGATAAATGACTAAATAAAGGAAAGCCAGATGTTGTGCCCAATACGTTATCTCTTTTAACTTGAAACAACCTAAGGAATTAGAAGCATTATCTCCATTTTACAGATTTTATTTATTTATTTATTTGTTTGTTTATTTATTTTTTAATTTTGAGATAGAACAAGAGCAGGGGAGGGGCAGAGAAAGAGGGAGAGAGAATCCCAAGCAGGCTCCACATCATCAGTGTGAAGCCCGATGTGGGGCTCGAACTCACGAAAAGTGAGACCATGACCTGAGGCAAAACCAAGAGTCAGATGCTTAACCAACTGAGTCATCCAGGTGCCCCAGCAGGTTTAAAAACTGAGTAGCAAAGATGTTAAACAATTTATGAAAACCATAACAGCTGTGCTTCCATCCTGGGCACATCTGATTTGAGTCTATACGGTACCTTCCACTGCTCTGTAAAGTGCTGGATTTTGCAAGCACAAGGCAGGAACTTCTTTTTCGAACAATTCAAATCCCTGTTTTATGTGAACCTTACACACCGTGTTTCCTGCTTCTGTTTCTCTCTTTCTGTGTGTGTGTGTGTGTGTGTGTGTGTGTTTAAATGAGTATTGATGTTCTAAGAAGAAATCCTGGCAGAAGATTCCTGGAGTAGAGATGCAGTTTTGAGGCCTGGGCATTGGTCTGAGCATCAGAACATGGGCTGAGGTCAACTTCTACCTACGAGCTACCGTGCTGGAGTCTGATTCCGATCATCTCTGCGTCAGAGAGGTAGACAAATGTGATGGTTCTTGCCATGGAGCAACAAGAATGATTAGAGGGCTAGAGGGATTGACTTGTGAGATAAGATTAAAAGACCTCAATATTTATTCATTTGTCTGAGCTGTGACTGTGGGACAGATAGGATAACCATCTACAAATATTTGCTGGGTGGGATCACCTCAGACCACTGAGCTCTCCAGGTGATCAGATGCTGACTGTCAGAAAGGGAAGAAGGGGGTTGGAGGTGTGAAGGGTAGTGGCATGTGCAGTCTGCTGCTGACTCCTCGGAAACACACTCAGTGTTCTGGGTTTCTTCTTTATCTCTGGCTTGGGTGGGTCGATCCATATCTGCATCTGCCCTGTAGGTAATCACATTGACATTTGGGGTACACACCAGTCTTTAGCACCCATGTCATGATCTTGTTATGGACTGCTTTATAATAAGGCAACAGAGTAAAAGGGATAATCCTTTAACTCAATGATACTCAGAATTACAGAACTCAGGTAATGTATCTGCAATAGCCATAAGCTAAAGAAGTCACCAGATGTCTTCATGATCTCTAGTTTCTGGTATAAATTAACAAACTGTGACATAAGTATTCTGCTTCTATGTCTCATTCATAATTTACTATTATATTACTTGGGAGCTATCCTAAGGAAGATAGAGCTTTACTCCTTGCTACTTTTTAACCAATCCATTTACTGAATTCCACAAGTACTTGAATAAGGAATGGCAATAGGTTGAATGCAAAATAGGTACTAGATGACTATTATTTGAATGAATTTATGAATTAATTAATTAATTAATTCATGCATGAATAAATAAGTAGTATACATATCACCAAAATGTATCTTTTATCCCTAGAATGCATGACATTTGAAGCCATAGATAGTGTAGAATTTAGAGAAACTGAGTCTCATATGGTACATGAAAAAAAAAATGCATGTTCTTTGAAAGCCCCTACTTGGATGGCACCACATTAAATAAAAAGCACAGCTCAGAGAGCTATAGAGTAGGTAATGCCCTCTAGAGATATATATTATGGTCCCCCTGGCCATGTAGTAAGTAAAGGATAACTGAGGGTTTGGAGTTAGGGGAACCTGAATTTGCATTGCAGTTCTATATCTTACTGGATGTGTGATCTGATGCAAGCAACAGAAACAGTCAGCAGTGCTGCAATATTGGACTCTTTATTTAAAATTTCATATTTGTGGAATACCTGGGTGGTTCAGTCTGTTAAGTGTCTGACTTTGGCTCAGGTCATGATCTCATAGTTCATGGGTTCGAGCCCCTCATCGGGTTTGGATTCTGTGTTTCCCTCCCCCCGCTTTGTCTCCCTCTATCTCTCAAAAATAAATACATGATTAAAAATTTTTTAAAAAGTAATTTAAAAATGTCATATTTGTTTATCAATGATTGTATTTATTTTGATTTTAAAAATATTAACATAGGTATGTTGATTACTGAGTTTGTTGTCACCCCTTTAAATTTTGATCACTGGCTTCTCCTTAGTCCCACCCTCTCAGTATCACTGTTTTCTTTATGTACAAAATAGGAGGATGATTTCTCCTTCATAAGATCATTGTTAGATTTAATGAGCTAGTACAGTGTCCAGGTGCCCACAGCGTATGCTTAATAAGTGCTGGATATTATAGTTATCAGCGATTTTCTTAGTATCGCTTAAGAAAGGAATAGTGGTGTTTCAGGACTATCTTTAGATAGACTATCGGTACAAGATCTAATGTTTAATAAGTATCTTGAAGAAATGATACCAGATCACCTCAAGACTCTCTTTTATCCTCTTTTTTTTTTTTAATGATTCTTTCTTATAGCAAAACACTACTCTGTCAGAATACAGCAAAGACTTGCTCATCCAGCATTGTCCAGATGAGAATTGTGGTCCCACCTGTGCAGAGGCATAGGAAGGTCTTAGGAGTTCAGTTCACATTTAGGCCAGTGTGGTGCTGGTGCACATTAGTTCAGGGGGAGTAGCAGATATTTGTGATATTTCTTCTGTCCATTGGGTGTGGTCTGAAATGTGGGAGAGGCATTGACCCATGTTGTGACACTGCCTTGGCAGGGGGAGTGTCAATTGACTTGGGACCCAGAGCCAGACACAAAACAATCATCATGATATAACAATGGGCACAGTCGCAAGAATGCACAGGGTTCTCTGAGAATGAGGAGAGGGCATGTGTAGCCTAGAGTGGAGGGGTGACATTTTTGGAGTGGGGGATGCCTGACGTGCATCATGAAAGTTGATCAGACATTCCACATGTGAGGAAGGGGGAAGGCTCTTCAAACAGAGAGAATGTCAGGAGCAAACGCCATGAACCTGCACTCGGATGCAGAAATGCTTCCCTCCGTGTCTGGCAGGAAAACTAATCCACACTGATTACTTCCCCAGACAGTACCTAATATAGGGAATTGGGCAACAAGATGTGGGAAGATTGAAAGGACAGAAGAAAAGACTGAAGCCCTCCCAGGTTTGGCAGGACATGGGTAAAAAGTTAGAATTGTCAGAAACTGAAAGTTTTAGAAACAGAAGAAGAAGAAGAAGCAGCCTGCAGAGCTAGGCACATTCCTCCAACCTCCAAGGAAAAGTGCAGCCTGGCTGCTCCTGGGTCTCAGAAACAGGAGGGGCACCTGGGTGGCTCAGTTGGTTCAGCCTTCTGCTTTGGCTCACATCATGATCTCACAATCCATGGGTTTGAGCCCCACGATGGGCTCTGTGCAGACAGCGTGGAGTCTGGATCCCGCTTCAGATTCTGTGTCTCCTCTCTCTGCCCCTGCCCTGTTCTCTCTCTCTCTCTCTCAAAAATAAATAAACATCAAAAAAAAATTTTTTTTTAAAAGAAACGTGTAGGAGGGACCAGGCAGAGCTGCTAGTCAACCTCTGGGAGGGGGCGCTGCCACTGCCTCTGCTGGCTCCCATGACAGGGAACAATGAGCTGGGTTGGGGACTGTGGAGAGAAGCTGGAAATAGAACCAGCTGTTCCTGGAACAAAGTACTGCTGCCTTGGTGGAAGGCCGTTGCTGAGGCAGTGCTGACATGAAGAGCAAGCCAACAGGAAGCAGTAATTCCCCTTCCCCTTTTCTGTCTCCTATCCTTTGCTTATGACCCTGCTGAGGAGCTAACACAAAGCCAGCTGGCACCGAAGAAATGTAGTTTGTAGAATCCCAGCCTCCGCATCACAGGCAGAGCATATAGGGTACATTTGGGGCTGAGAGACACAGGAGCTGATAAGTGATGTGGGATGATTGGCATCAATGTATGAGGTGAGAGGTTGGAGCTGGAGCTAGGTAGAACCCGGGAAGGAAGGGCTTGGTACTACTGGGTCCCCCTGGAATCCATGGCCCATTGTTTGCATTGAGCCTTGCCTTATGGCGAGAAAGAGTCCCTGTCTCCCTTCCTCTTAGGGTGGCATTAACAAGTCAGTGTAGGAGGAGTTGAATTTATTACACTTACAAATAGTTGGAAGTGATCCTTAGCAAGTCATCGAAAATATTTAGCAAATGATTAAATAGATATATCTTTCCTCCTTTTGTTTTCTCTTGGTAAGGCACTTCATTGTTTAATGAGTAACTAAGGAAATACTTAACAGGCTCTAATAATGTAATTCTAATTAAATGCTTTTTACATAAAAAAATTCAGAATAATGTGTTTAGTAAGTAATGGTGTTTCTGAATAATCTTTACACCAATGAAATGACTTAAAGACCATTTATTAGAAGGCTGTGAGATCATGTTTTCATTGTTTTTTTTTTTTTCATTGTGGTTTGCAAGGGTGAGCAAAAGAACATCAACAAAACAGTAAATGGAATTTTGTACAAATGAACAACTCTTTCTGCTCCACATCTTCACCCACACATCTTTATGGAGCATTTACTACATATGTGATCCCAAGGAGGACATGACACAGTGAGCTTTAGAAAAAAGACTGGTTCCTGCCCTCAAGGAATTTACAATTGAAATGAAGAGATGCAGTGGACAAATAGCACTTATGTGTCCCTATGGCAACATAGTTGTTTATCCCAGAATCTGAGAATATGAGGCAATTGGGATTTGTTCAAATAGATGTCTTTCCTTTATTTAATGGCTCACTATGAGAGTTAGTTGTTGCTTACTTTTTGTTCTTTTGCTGATGTAGGCACGAAACCCTCAAATAGTGAAAAGTAATAAAACAGTATGATAATGTGTATAAATCAATAATGCATTTTACAACAATTACTAATGTAAGTCCCAGGTGTTTTTCTCATGGATGGATTTTTATATTCACTGGAAATTAACAATCACTTTAATATGTATCACTAATTAAAAACTGTTGGATAATTTCCAACAGATATTAAGTAATTATTGGCAATTCCATGTCAGCACCAGTAAATAATTATCTCACCTTGTATCACATAATTAAAATTACAATGCCCCCCAACAAATATTAGACAATCATAAATAATTCCAATTGTGCACAATAGCAGCCACACATTCAACTTGGTTGTGTTTGTAATTTAAAATGACATTTTTCATTTGACTGCTGATTTATGAAATTTTTAAAAATCAATTTGCCTTCCTTAATGGGCTAATGCCCTTTGGGGATACACCAGATGTTCTTCTGCCCAAGGTTGGCAGCTGGGCAGAAAAAAATTAACCAAGCATATTCATACAAGACCTAAACAAGAAAAGGGTAGTGATAATGGGCAGTAGGGTTAAGTAAATTAACTGAAGATTTGCTATAAAGTGGTCCTTGTGATCCTCATCTTGATGATTCATATGGATATACAGGCTGCAGTCTGCAGATTCTCTCTGCATCTCTGTACCTCACTTTATGGGTGCTACTATTATCATGGAGAGGTCAGAGGACTGGCACAGTGATGCCTTTTCCTTCTGTGTCTCTGCTGGGAAACAGCATTTCAGTGCAGGCAGGAGAGGGAGGCTCTTCCAAATACTTGATCGCACTTGCCCTCCTATTGTCTACATTCCACCAGAAGAAGGGCAAGATAGTCGAGTTGGCAAGACTAATGAGTCCAAATCTTGATTACTTGAGAGCAGATAGCATTCAATTGGTTTGCTTAACAACCACTTAATGAGCACTGGCTCTGTTCTGGGTACTCTGATTGGTGTTGATTTTAAGGGTTTCCAACTTTTAGAAAGAGAAGCAATAAACCTCCTCTGTTATTTGACCTCCAACAGTTTAAGGCCTATTGATCTACATCCATAAAACAGTTATGTGCTCATTGTCCATTTCTACTAATGTGTGAATATCAGATATGATGTGGAAAGATCATCTCTGACTTTATGGATTCTGGGGTATTAGTATGGGTCATTCAGGGTATCTGCAATCTCCTTCCCTGTGGACAGGAAATGAGAGTATGACCATCTGTACTTGCACCTGCCTTGGGTTATTCAGATGCTTTCAGGAAGCAGATGGTAACACCCAATGAACTTCTAACTACCTGTTCAATGATCTCTCCCCTACTAGACCATTAAGTTCCATGAGAACAGAGTTTGTGTCTATATTAATCAAGTATGAATTCACTGAAATTAGCCCAGTGCAAATATTTGTTCAATTAATTGTTGATTAAAATTCTAAAATAGTAAAAAGAGCAGAAAGCAAAATTGTCAATACCTCACACCCTTTATAATCTACTAAGAATATTCATCTTGAAAGACAAATAGGCTACATACACTATACTTCATCCCCAATCCCAATCTGAGCCCAGTCAGGACTGGGCTTAGACTCTTAATGACTCGTATGACTCTTAATGGAGAGTATCCTTTGAATTGTCCCATGCTGATGCAGAGTCAGGCTGTGGTGTTATACTCTACACAGAGTTCTGGGATGACTCCAGGGACCATGCCAGGAATCATCTGATCTGGGCTATGAGAATTGAGAAAGAACACAAGGAACACAATAGGTATACAAGTCAGATCCAAAAATGTTTTATTTATTTGTTCTGTATCTTCAGGTAATGTGTGGGCTATACATAGGATAGGATTCATTAAGAATGCTAGGTTGGAGAAGAGAAGCGGTAATTATTGGCTACTATAGAGAGCAAAGAACCCAGATCTTCAGGTTTGGAGATCAGCCTGATACATCCCAGCTAAGTGGAGATTCTGTGTCTGTCTGTGTGCTAGAGGTGGAGAGATGGGTTCTGGAGCTTTGAATCTAGTGACAGCTGATCAAAAATAGTAGTTCCAGGTGGATTGTCACTGTTTCTCTGAGGTGGGAGAAAAGATGTACCTGTGAAGATGGAAGAGAAAAGAAATAAAGAATCAGTATGAGTCTGGCCCAGTTGCTAGGTTGGCAAAGTATATTCTGATATTCTAGACAAAATATTTGATCCATACAGAAAGTCACTTCTGAAAGTTTTGTTTGAATAGGTAGGTGAGTGAAATCTCAGGAGTATGAGGAATACCACAGCAAAGTTTTCAAAATTACGGTTGGAGTAGATTCTATTAAATGTCTGGGTTGGGCATATTGATATGTGGAGATGGTGCTATATGATAAAAAACAATCAATCCTTTTGTTAAACAGTAGATTCATGTGGATGGGATCTGGATTCTTGAATAGCCGTGCTTTGGGGTACCATAGTGGTTTCATTAAAACCTACTGACATATTCAAGAAGATGTTTAATGGATTTCTAGATTTGTTCAGTTCCCAAAGGATACAATATAGAGCATTTTGGCAAGTAGCAAAAGGGTAAACAGAACCCCTGTCTCTCTGGGAGTCTTTTCTCCATTTCCTAATGTAGCTGTAAGGTAGAGGATTTTACACAGACACTGACAATCTTTTTTTCCTTTAATGGAGGCTGATTTGATGATTGCTTTATCTAATGCTAAATTCGAGCAATTTAAAACATGTATTGTTTCTATCCTCTCTCAATCTTTATACTGACTGTGTCCTACAAGCTCTGATCCTTGCATCAAGGACTGGAACCATTCTAGTACTACTGACTGGGTGTGTTCTCTTCCCCACTAGATTGCTCCATTTCCCCACTCTACAGCAGTGGTTCCCTAGATGGATGAATTTGAACTTTGGTTTCAGGTGATTTTAACTTACAGCCTAGTCTGCCTCTTACCACTTACCAGCTCTTGGCCATTTAAAAAAAAAAAAAAAAAAAAAAAACTTTTTTGAAGCTTATTACCTTTGAGAATGGAAAAACAGTAGCCATCTCCAAGGTTATTCGTGGATTTAATGGGAGTAATGTACACAAAGCACCTAGAGTGGATCTTGGCACATTTGAAGTCCTCAGGAAAGCTTAATTTCCTGGTCACTTGGCCTCAGGCTAGCAGAACGGACAACAGTGAAGGAAGTCCACGTTCTCTGGTGAATGCTTACACTGAAGCAACAAACGGATTTACCAACATGAAGGGTTTGTGACTTTTAGAATTTCAGAACAATGTTTGTGGAAAGAATTACAATCTCCAGTGCCTTATCTGGTGGAGCCGACCTAAAGAAGTAGTGTTTCCCATTTATTGAAGACAAAACAAGCAGGCTAGGAGATTTGTCTGCCCTTTAGCCCCTCCTTCTGTTTGTGCTAGGAGAATGTGCTTTAAAGCTATGAACTTCCACTTCTGTCATTCCCTGGTCCCTAGTTCTCAGTGGGGATTCTGAAACATGGACCCACAGGTGTCCCCAATGGAGGCTACATAACATTCCTTCTCCCTGCAAAAGATTCATATGGGCTAAAGAAATCGGATGGGTGCATTTTGCTTTGTTTCAATAACATTTGGTTTTGCTGCTTTTAATCATAGGTTCCCCTGAGCGCGGCATGCTTTCTGCAGCACACACTGGCTGCATACCTAACAGATATTTTGAATACAACAGCTTGACTCCCCTGCTGCTTGGATGATAGCAATTGGCTAGGTGTTCTATCCTCTTCCTTCTCCCCCCTCTATGGATGCAAGGAGATTTCAAGTGCAATTTGGCCTTGCACATCAAACAGCAATTTTTGTGCAGAAACTACAACCTCCAAAAACTCTACCCTAATCAAATCTATCAAGCCCAATTTAGGGGCAAGCTTGTGTCTGTTTATCAAGGAAATGGAGTTGAAATTGCCCCCTTTAATGGAATCACAGCTGCCCACCATAATCTTTCACATGGATGTTTGAATTAATGGCAGGACGTGGCCCATGCTCTCCAACTTTGGAATTTGATTCCAGTTATAGGAAATTGCTATAATTTCTGTTCTGGGATTCTCAGGGATGTTGGGGCATTTTATGCCGGGGTTAGAATTAATGTGTCAGGGGAATTAAAGAATTCAGAAATAGTTGGGGGGAGATTAGCAGTTTTACACAACAACTAGTGAGTCACCTCTGCATCAAGTCAAACCCACTGCCATCCATGGGAATTACTTTTACCAAGTCAAGGAGAAGAAAATAGAGAAATGATTTTTTCTAAAGTTGAGATTTTAAGTCAGAACATAGCAGATATAAGTAGAAGGTATTTGTCCCTCTGAACTTAGGGCAGCTAACTTGGTTCAAATGCATATTAAGGGTTATTACCATAGAAGGTGGGCAAAGTAGCCAGCTAAGACGCCTTGGTCCTTTCTGGGCCAGCCTGGGAATAGACCAGCAGCTGGAGGGAGCAGTCCTCTAACTTCTCCTTCTCCTCCTTGTTTCACTTCTGAAAGAATCTCAGGACACTGAATTTCCCTCCACTGAAGCCTCAGTACCCCCTTAAAATTGTGTTCTGGCAGTTTTTCCCTAGGAGGGCATCATTTCATTTTTTAAAACATCCTTACCAACAGACATTCTTTCCCTCTTTCAAGCATATTAGCATCTTGTATTTATATAGAGCTATTCTTACCATGTTTGTCGTGCGCATCTTTATATTTTTATCCCATTTTATTTTCACAGTACAGAAGGGAGGTGAACTATTTATAATGTAATATCATAAAAGGGGAGACCAAGGTTAAATGACATAGCCAAGGAATGGTGGCATTAGAACAGTTCCTTCTTCTTGCAGACCCAGTGCTCTTTCTATGACTCTGATGTCTTTCAACTTGCTACCCCTCCCTTTGTGTGAGTTGGAACTGGGCACATCCTTCTAGATCCAAGTCAACATGCCCTGTCCTGTGTGGCCCACATACACTTCCTGCTATACCTCCTTTCTCCCTCAAAGAAATTTTTCCTCATCTTCCCCTCTCTAGCAAGGAATCATTCTGAGTATTACAATTAATCGGTAGGAGAGATCCTGTTTTTGTGAAATGCACCAGTCTCCCTCTTTCCATTGAAAATGAAAGTCCCCTAAATTAGAGAATCATAGAAATTTAATAAACGAGGGGAGAAAGCCAATTCATTTCCTTCAATAGTGGCTAATGACACTCAGAAAAAAAAAAAAAATGCCCCAGTTAGAATTAATTCAGGTTTTCCTTGTTTCTTTCCCTCCTTCCCAGCTCTGCCTGGGAAGGCCATTTGCATAAAAACAGCATTTCAGCTACTTGGAGTTTCATCATCTGGTGGTTATTCTCCCTCTGAATTCATCATCCCTCTATAGCCTTCATGTCTGCACCCACCAGATATGGGGTGCCTTCAAGTAGGAGGGTACAAATGAGCACCCTGGAGGCCTCAGTGTCACAAGAGTGTGCTGGTGCTGCCCCTAAAGTGCGGGGTGGGGGCCTGGGTCAAGAGGGTAGACTGCTGAGTGGCTCTGCCTCCACAATTGATCGATTGTCAATCGTAGGTATGTGTTGGGAGTGCGGAACGCTGTGGCTGGTTTCCTGTGAAATATGAGTGCGTGTTTCCTTCCTGCCTGCACTTCATATGGCTAACTAATAGCCCGAGAAGCAGAGAAAAGACGGGGGGAAGCAAAAACAAAGTGTTATATCCCCCCTACTTTATACATTGCTCATCGGATTATTGATTGAGGTGTATCCATTCTATTGTGCAATATCCTTTGTTGTTTTTGAGAGTCTGATGTGCTGCCCACCAGGGTGAGAGCATTCGGGCAGACGCAAACCCAAGTCTGGCCTGGTCAGGAATGGATAGCACCAGTCACTGATGTGTGCAAATAATCCTAACACTGGATTTACCTGGTATCCCGAGTTCCGAACACTTCATAAATTTGCAAAGCAGTGAATAAGACCAATTTAAATAACTTTCTCTGCTATGGCCGGTGTATAGGTTCAATTTTGTGGGGGTATTTTCCTTCCTCTCACTGATAAACTCTGTGAGAGAACACGGTGCACTTGGTGGCTACTGTCCCCCAGGCCACTTCATGTTTCGCCACCTGTTTTCTCCTCATTATACTTTTTTTTTTTCAACTCTTCAAGTTTATCACTGACTTATTAATCATCGGATAAATTGGCTGAATCTCAATTCATCGTACTCATTTCTACAACATTTCCCTAGGCCATCTCCTGCTCCTCTCAGTGAGGGTTACCTTCCTGGCCTTATTTCTGGGACCACCATTTCTGGGGTTACTTGTTCTCTGCCCCCTCCTTGGTCCCTCTGCCTTTCTTTACCTCCCAACCAAAATTTTCCCAAACCAGGTTTGGTCCCTGGTCCTTTCCTTTCTTTTCTTTTCTTTCCAAACCACCCCCCCCCCCTGCCTTTCCTTCTCTATACTCTCTTCCTTGGCATTCTTATCACCTCCCACTGTCCAATTATCACCTCTGTGGGAATGAAGCCTAAATCTGTCTCTAGCTTTGACTCCTATCTTGAAATCCAATCCCACATTTATAATTGCTTGAGGGGTATCACCAGCTCTCTCCCCCTGGCCCCTACATAAAATCTGTCTCTCAGGTATGTTGATCTGTTGATTCTAAGTTTATAGTTTCCCACCTCCCCTTTCCATCTGCACCACCTGCACTCGAGTTTATAATGTCATCACTTTTCACTTGAACTATCAGAACAACCAATTAATTATTCTCTGTCCCTTTTATCTCTACTGTTCATATATCTGCTGTGTTAATCTTCCCAAAGCATAGCTCTGACCCTTGACACTCTCCCTAATACTCTCCTTCCCAATGCCAGAAAAGTTAAGTCTAAATTCTTTTTCCAAGGCATGGGTGAAGGTGGTTAAGCCAAACTCATGGGCTTAACACTCAGTATTTTTCATGTGCATGCTCTGTCCATCTCAAGCCCCTGTCTTCTTCCTCTGCATGCACCAAGCATTCCATGCTGCCCTGGACAGCTAGTAGCTTTCTGAACATGTAGCACTGGGTGATGTCTCTGAATTTGATTATGTTGTTTCCTCTGCCCATATTATCACCCTGCCCCACCATCCAGATAATTTCACTCCATCTCCTCCACATTGATAAATGCTTTATCATCTTCCAAAACTCACTGTAAGGACTATGTTGTCTCCAAAGTCTTCTTTTACCCAAGTTGGCAGTTTTATCTGTTCCTTTCTCTGTACTATCACAGTGTCATGTATATCTCTGTATCACAATAGCTGCTTCTATAGGGCTGGGACCACCTTGGCCCAGCACCCAACGTAGAACGAGCATAGGATCAATGACCAGCCCTCACCCTCTAACCATTCTGGATGTTTGTTATCATGTGAGCATAACTGTGATTTCCTCTCTCTTTGCTTTTCCTCTGATCCTGCCTTCCAGCTCCCTTATTCACTTACCAAAATCCTGCCCATCTTAACAAAGCTCAGTGTAATGCCTCCCACAAGAGGCATGCTTTGATCTCTTTTTACCAAATGTATGTGTGTGTATGAACTCCAAAACATGGAAAGCACGTGGTTTGTAATGAATAGACTTTCGATAGGATGTGGACTCAGACAAATAGAACTTTATTTCTTCACTCTTTAAAAGTTTACTGTATACCACTCTAGTACTTAATCTCCCCTTTCAAGGATGCCAATACTTCTGAAAGATCTTATGATTGCACCTGGAACACAGCAAATGATTAATAAATGTTAATGCATGTTCTTCCTTCCCTAAGGCACTTTTCATTTCATGACTTTTAATACAGACATTCATGTCATTTTCTTATTGTCAATAATAGAACAAAGCTCCCAGTGGAAGAAACTGTATCTTATTCACGTTTCTTTCCCAGCAGTGACTATAAGAACCTGCTATATAATTTAGTTGTTTAGAATATTTGTTGAATGTAATGGAGCAAACTGATTTGGAAAGCTTTATGCTTCAAAAATAACATAGTTTTTTTCTTTGCAAAAATTATATATGGTGTTTATGGTCATAACTATAAAATGTTGGACATCACACTTTTGGTAAAGAATGTAACCTACTTGACAGCATATTTCTGTCGGAAAATCAGATTAGACATCCATCATTTCAATTTACTGTCTTAACAAAAATATTGTTATTCTCATTGTGAGGACTGCCTCTTATATCTTTATAGGCATGAAAAAAAAATGAAACACCATTGACTTGACAACATTCTTTTCAAAAGTGGTCAATGGGGTAAATTAGGTTACCTGGTATCCACACAGTAATTGAGATTTTCTATAAATCTAAGTGAAAAATCTTTGAAAAATACTATTCTCTACAATGGGGAAAATTATAAAAAATTGTTTATATGCCTTGAACTACTATGCCTCAGAATCGTAAGAATGTTCTGGTAACTGTTACATTTAAAGGTCACTGAACTTCAGTTTTCTCTTTTGATAAAGAGATCAAGGTCAGTAATAATTAGATTGCAAAGTTGAGATGAGAACCACAGGTGAGGTTCTTTATTTCAGTGTTTGTCTTTGTTTCTACATTTCTGAAGCCTAATTAAGAGTGTCTGGAATAGAAAAAGTCCTCAATATATACATTTATTGAACATGTGAAGAATATGAGGAATTTAAAGTATAATATCATCATCAAATTCATATTGTCTAGTGCCAGCCTCTTATTTTATATTAAGTAATGAGACACAGAGAGAGCAAGTGATTTGCCCAATGTCACACAGGAAGCTACTTGCAAAGCAAGGAGCAGATTCCAGATTCCATGTTCCCTGGCCTAGTGTTCTTCACACACATCAAACCACATCAGCCATTTCCCAGATGTGATATACTCCTTGATAACAGGAAAAAAAAATTCAACTAGTATTTATTAAGCTCTTATTATATACCAGGCATAGTGCTGAGCACTGCTGGGATTACAAAATGGATTACAGAGTCTCTGCTTCTAATTTCTCAAACTTTGATGGAGGAGAAAAACACATAAACTACTGCTAAATATTTGTTGGGAAATAAATACTGTAATAGAGATATAGGGGAAGTGCTGTGAGCCCACAGTAAATGGAGTTAATAAATTAAATTCTAGGATGGGCAAAGTTGGAGGATGTAGAGTGGTACTCACAGGGAAAAAGTGTGCTTCTCCAGGAGCACAGAGGAGGAGGAGGGCGCTGCTGCCCCAAAGTCCATGACTTGGAGGAGCCATAGAAAGAATATGGAATGAAGACTGGAAATGTCAGTTTGGCCAGATCATTGAGGACCATGAATGCCATGTATGGGAACCGGGACTTGATATGTGATGGGAAGCCTTTGAAGGTGGTTGAAGATGGGCACTGCCCTTTCTGGAAAGCCATCCTGGCTGCAACATGACTACAGTGGCAAGATTGACAGCAGGGGGGACGATTACAAGGCTACCAACAAATCCGGGGAAAGTTCTCTACAAACAGGGGAACAGTGCTCAGAATAGAAAGGAAACAAACAGGGGAGACGTTATGGGGGAAGGCTTAGCAGGTTGGGCTCTGAATTCAGTCTGGCTGTCCCCTTTGTGTCTTTATACACATGTTGAAATTCTTGGTGCTATGTTTTTCATCTGCAAAATGTCCATTGACAGTGCTGGAACTGCAGAGTGCAGAAAAGGGTGCTTGGCTTTCAGAAAGTTTGCAATAAACATTAGTGGTTGTTGTTGGTAGAAGATGTAAAAGGCAGATTCCCCAAGGGCAAGCACTTTGTGTCTCACCACTGTATTCCCAGCACCTCAAAGAGTGTCTGGTATATATTAGGCATCATTTAATAAATGTTATTACTTTCGTAATAATAATTACCAAAGTTTACTGCTTTGTATTTTTTCCTTTTATACCCCTCTGATATGATTGTATATGAAGCCATTTACATAACAATAGTTATCTTTAAACATTATTATTATTATTATATGTTATCTTTAGATAGTATTCACTGATAGGTAGAAGGTTAGTAATAATCTCAATCTTTGCATGGGATGTCTGGGTGGTTCAGTTGGTTGAGTGTCTGACTTCAGCACAGGTCATGATCTCATGATTCAAGGGTTTGAGCCCCACACCAGGCTTTGTGCTGACGGTGCAGAGCCTTCTTTGGATTCTGTCTCCCTCTCTCTCTGCCCCCTCCCCTGCTTGTACCCTCTCTCTCTCTAAATATAAATAAACATTAAAAACTTAAAATAATACCAATCTTTCCTAAAACTATCTGTTTCAATGTATTCAGTAGAGAAGATGAACACTTTGCAGACATCATTCCTTGAATTCCTTGAATTCCTTGAATTCCTTGATTTAGGAGATTTGTGAACTAAGGTTACTGCTGGAATGATTCTAAGTTTAGGATTGCATTTGGATGCTCAGTTGACTGAATGGATCACAAGAGGCCAGTCATGCTCTCCCTATGACTCAGTTTATTTATCTTTAGAATGGGATTTATGAGCTGACTTCATAGAAATATCTGTGTTTAGGAATGCATATGTGTTAATGGATTAGGAAAACTTAAGGCAGTAGGTGGAGAGGGTTCATAGTGTGTGCACAGGCTCCTAATGGCAGTTATAAGTCCAGTTATAAGTCTTCATGAAGAGTTATCTTTTCACTTCTGTCATCAAGTGTATCAGTTTGTTTGATCAGAATTCAAACCCCATTATAATGTGAAATCTATTCTTCCAGCCACATTCAGCAAACATTTATAAGACACCTGCTAGGGGTCACACTCTGCTAAGAATGATGTAAATAAGTCTAAAGAAGACACAGTTCCTGTGAACTATGAACACAAAGAAATCATACCTATAAAAAATAGGTTAAATAAAAGGAAAAAGTGCTACTGTAGAGAGATATGTACAAAGTAGGAAATGGAGAAGAATCAGCTGTGTTGAGTGGAGTTGGTGTGGATCAGAGCAGGTGCCAGGGACATGAGCTGGATGTCCTAGTGTGGGTATGATTAAGGAGAGGGTACTTCCAGCTGTGGTAACAAAGCTTGCAAAGCTTTTGCAGCTGGGAAGCTTGTATCAAGTCATCACTGGGAAGAAGCACACATAGGAGGCGGCATATTAAGAACTAGAATAGAAAGGGAAGAAAGAGTTGGGTCAATTAAAGTGTGCATGTATACACACGTGCACACACATACGCCACACACATACTGCACACACCAAAAGGCTGCTGGAACAGAAGAAAAGAAGTAGCTAGTGAGGGCTGACAGATTTGGACTGGAATCCTAGATTCTTAATCCTTTTGGATATCAGTTTTCTCATCCATAATATATGATTCATTACATCTACATAGTGGCATTAACATGAGTAGGGATATCTACCACATGTTCTAAAAAATAAAGGAATTGGTACATACATATATAAGTGGATATATTTGCTTAAGTGTATACACATATATAGTTGTATGTCTATAACGTGTTTGCAGAGAGAGATACCCATTGATTTGGTGATGGACAGTCAATACTTAACTTCTTTAGTTCCTTCCCCAATTTCTATGGAAGTCCTTGAAAGAATAGCACATTCATTTAGACCAATGTGCAACAATGACACTAGTTGGTTGGCAAAAAAGTGGCTCTCCTTCCTACATTGCCAGCTTTCTTGGGACAGCTGATTAATACTGTCCATGTCTGATTTGCTTCTTCAAGTTGCAGTGTTGCCATTGGCCCTTCACACTCACCTATACCAAGGGATTTGCTGCCATTAGTTCGTGACTATGCCTTCTGAAGCCGACAATCACTGCAACAGTCTTGTGCAGGATATTACTGAAAGATGGGGGACTGAGCAGGGAGCAGAGACTATAAAGGGATGGGCACCAATGGCACAGATTTCTGAGTTACACCCAGCACTTGAAATTGTGTTTGACCACAGGTTTCAGAATTTCCTAGGTATGCTCTCACTCCTTCTCTTGTCAGCTGCTATCTCAGTTTTGTTGCTGTAAATTCTTTCTCCTTTTCGGAGAACTCTCCCTGATTTTGATCTGCGGCAACTGTACCCTGGTGACAACCCACAATCCCCACACCAGCTTCTCTGTCTGTGTCTCAAGGTAGACAAGCTACAGGGCTCTGCTGGCTGTCCTTCCAAATCACCTCCCAGCTTTGTTTCCAAACTCCTGCCTTGATGCGGTGTATGTTTTGATAGAAGGTTAATGCATACGTGAATACACAACTTTTGATTTATTGTCGTTGTGAGCTCATCACTCTTTCCTTTAAATTAAAACTCCCTCCAGATGGGGATCTGTGACACAGATTTATTGATCTGCAATAAAACCTCACTCATAATCTCTACAGCTGCCCATTCATCTTCTCTGGAAAGAGGGTTCATTACTCTGGATGTCCCAAGAATGAAAGAAAGAAGCTAACTTTCTGCTTTTGTTCCTTTTTCCCCCTCCTATGCTTTCTGCTTCTCTCATCCCTCCCCTTCTCTTTCCACCCCTCCCTTTACTTCATGAGTTCAGGGGAATCCCCCAACAGAATCTCTCCCTTTCCCCATCTCTTCATGTTCTCTTATATCTGTCTTCACTCCCCTGTCACCCACCCCAAAGATGTCCTAACATTTTTAAGCATCTGGAGAGCATTCTGACATTGAATCTGATCTGTGGCTGTCCACAACAGCCCAACCCTCCACTCTGCTCCTTCCAGATGGGTTTGTACACCCTGGTGTGGGCAAGCCACTGAGGACTCAGTAGAAGAAGGAGATGCATAAGAAAAAAGAGAACCTCAGACTCCAGACTGATAGAAATCGGACCAACTGGCAGGTGGGAAGTCCTAGGTCTGTGGCTGAAATGGATAATTGTGGATAAAGAATGCTTACAATTGTGTGTTTTGTTGGGTCCAAAGAGCCTTCTGATTTATTGCCTAGGAGATATACTGGAGTGCACACATGATCGAGGCTGCTTCCACTGGTCAGCAGATGGCTTGGCCTGTGTGCCAGGAAGTAGGAGAAGTAGCTGTTATCTCAGACTCAACAGAAGGAAGGGCAAAAGGACTTTTGGAGTGATCAGATGGATTGTCTAGTTAGTTCAGTGGAATATCTCTTCATATTGCTAAAATTCTCTTTGATTCCCCTGCTAGAAAAGAAAAAAAGAAGAACATGGGTATCATCTAGTCTAGTGGATTTCAGCTGGAGTGTCATGATACCCTGGTGTGTTGCAATCAGTTGTATGGTATAATGTAATATCCCAGCATGTCACAAGTAATTTGTTATTACCAGTAATAAAGTACTGAAGTTTGCAAATGAACTACTTAAAACAATCAATTAGAACAGATTCAAGGTTATACTTATAATAATGTCATTTTCACTCACATGAATTCTGATATGATTTCTTGAATAGAAATGGGATGTAGTTAGAGGTAAGCTGGCAGGAATTACACTTGGTATATAGGGATCTGATGGGCATGTGCTGAGCATCCATCACTGGGAATTGAGAATTACTGTCCTGGTCTGTCTCTCTCTTCTAGGCAGGGAGGCTGTCCTTAGCGGAACTGTAAGTACTCATCTCTTGGGCCCTTATAGAATGACTAAGGATGCAGCTTCTCATCCTCATTTTAAAATAGCAAAGCCAGAAACCAGAGCCAAACAGTGATTGCCAAATGTACAAATTGTAACCCAAATGTACAAATATGCATTCCAGTGCACACTATCCACTGACCACCACCTCCTCCAACAAGCAGGCATGAGGAGCTCGGGGCCAAAGTGAGGAGGGAACAGGTGGAGGAAGAGAGAGTGGGAAATGAATCATTGTTTATCACTGTAATCAGGAAGCTACCCCAAGCAGGTTTAATCACCCCGTGCAGAGAGGGATGCAGAGCAAGTTTATGGTTTACAGTGAGCAGGCTGACACAGCTGATTGATGTCAAATATGTCATGATGTATATTGTAAAGCAGGGAGATTTAATGGTGTAACTCCATGGCAGGCTTAGAAGTGAGTTGCTGCAAAGTAAGGAGTGATGGATGGGCTCATTTACATGTAAAATTGCCAATGGCATTGACAGCACTAGTATGTGAGGAAAAGATAAGAGGCAATAGCAAGCTTCACTCTTGTCCTAGTATTGGAATATTAAAATACAGCTGTGGCAGCATCTGGAATTTGCAATGGACTTTAGAGATATAATTATTTTTCACCTTTTAGCCCTGAAATAATCTACATCTTCTATAAGGCTTTCTAAGAAGTCACCATACCGTCCCCAGATCAAGTGTTTACAGTAGACGGCGATGCTGGTATGAAATTCAGCTGTATAAGGATTGTTAGCAAACAAAAACACTCCATGGCATTTATCTATCCCTAACAACCTCAAAGTGCTTGCAGAGTAACAGTGTGAAATATTGAAACACCAACTTTAAAACTCCATTTGCCTTTCCAAACTCTTTTTTTTTCTCATGGGTTTCTCTGCCCCATGCCAGGAAGAGAATTCATCTCTCTCTCTCTCTCTCTCTCTCTCTCTCTCTCTCTCTCTCTCTGTGTGTGTGTGGGGGTGTGTGCATGTGTATATGTGTTTCTTTTTTATCCTTCTCTTTCTTTCTCCTGTAATAAGGCTGCCATTATGTGAGGGCTAATATCTATTATATATGAGAATGGGGAATTGATTTATCCTTTCCACAAATAAAGATGTTTGGATCAACTCCAGCTAAACATTCAACCACGTGGCTAGACTACTGGGTGGAGGCTGGCTGGTTGAAGAACACTTCATATGTGTCTACAACGTTAGAAAAATGACAGTGTACCATTAGAGTCTGCCCACCTGACCTTCTTTCTTCTTCCCCTTCCTCCACCCTGGCGTTCCTATTTTCTCCTCTATGCAATGTACCCCAGGCATCATGCTGTGTATTAGAGACACAGCCGCAAAGGAGACACTAGATTAGAGTTTGGGATGTAGAGAACAATAAAAACCTCATGACAGTGAGTCGTAATGGCTGCTATAGGGCTGCACAGGAATATCTCCATGGGGCAAAGGGAGACAGGATGGCTGACAGATAAATAGGGAGGACTTGTTGGAGGAGTTAGCATCTGAAGGTAGCAAAACAAAGTGGAATGGGGAGATTTTTCCAAGGAAAAAAATGATCTATGTGTGTCCAGAGTGAGAAAGTGTTCGGAAAATTCAAGGATATGCAAGTACTATGATGCAAAAACACAGAAGCACTTGAAAAGGGACAAATGAGATGAGATTTAAAAAAAAGACAAACAATAAGGGGGTTTCTGGGTGGCTTAGTTGGTTAAGCATCCGAATCTTGATTTTGGCTCAGGTCGTGATCCCATGGTTCATAGGATAAAGCCTCTACTATCAGTGCAGAGCCTGCTTGAGATTCTCTCTCTCCCTCTCTCTCTGCCCCTCCCCACCTCTCCAAATAAACTTAAATAAAAAAACAATCAATATCCTGAGGAGCCTGGCTACACACCTGTTTAAGTGGTGTGGACCATGACAGCCAAAAGTTCCTTTCGTACATGTAATGATGCTTTAGATTTGCCATGTCTGTGCATTTGCTTTTAATAAGCAGTATCTTATTATTGGATATGATGGTCAATTGTATGGTTAGAAGATATGTTGACAGTAATAATATCATCAAAACTATTCTTTTGGTGGTGTTTATTTCTTGCCATTAAGCACATCATGTTTAAAACTATGGATTTACCCAACATATTTGTCAATTCAATTTAATGTTTTTATGTACTTCTCCAATACAAGATGATTGTTATCATGACAGTAAATTAATTTTATGTGTTAGTTAATAGCATCCATTCTTTATCATCCAATCATTCTTTCATTCCTTCCAAACATATTAATTGAGAATCTCCTAAGTTCAAGACAATTTGCTAGGTGATAGGGACACAATGATGAATAATATAATGTTTTTTAATGTTTATTTATTTTGAGAGAGGAAAGAGAGAGAGCTGGGGAAGGGGCAGAGAGAGGGGAGAAAGAGAGAGAGCACAAACACAGGAGGGGCAGAGAGACAGGGAGTGAGAGAGGGAATCCCAAGCAAGCTCCACACTGTCGGCATAGAGCCTCACAAGGGGCTGGATCTCACAAGCCATGAGATCATGACCTGAGCTGAAGTCAAGAGTTGAGACACCTAACGGAGTGAGCCACCCAGGCACCCCAATGTAAAGTCTTCATAAACTAATGAGGGAGATATACATATATGTGTAGATATATAAACATGCATAAGTGTATATCAAATATACATACATATATATATATATATATATATATATATATATATATATATATAGTTACATAGTTATATAGTTATATATGTAAACATATATCTACATCTGTACCGGTATCTATAGAATGGTTGTCAAAACAACATAAACTGAACTTTTATAAATAAAGGACTGGGGTTCTAGGGATCAGAGAAATTTATGGCCTTTGCTACAGCCTAGGATGCTCAACAGAAGAGATATTTGAGCTTTATCTTAAAGAACGTGTAGGAGTTTTCTATGGGCAAATTTTACAGATGAGGAAGCTAGAGAGTTTTGTTACCAATAGCTCACCTACTTAGAGTTTCATTGATTTTCACCAATAAAAGCAAAATAATGTTATAATTCTTAGGTTCATGCAGATTTACACAATAACCCTTTATTCTTCTAAGGACTCAGTCTCTATATTACTTCCATGTTGCTATCAGCAGTGTAAGGTAGTGGTTAGGACCAGAACCTCTGGGGTCACACAGACCAGGGTCCTAATTTCATCTTTGCCACTTATTAGTCATAAGATCTTGGATGAGTCACTCACTCTCTATCCTTTATTCCTCTCATGTGTAACAGTGCCTACTTCATAGAGTTCATTGAATATTAAAAAAAGGTAATGTGCTTAGCTTTGTGTCAAGCACACAATAAGAGTTAAATAAATGTTAGCCATGTATGATTAATATTATTATTATTATCTGTCATTTAACACCTAATGAAACATTGAATGAACCACAACACAGTACCTTTATGGAGCTAATGTACCTCCTAGAAGCCCTAATAGAACACTCTTCTCATCTCTCATCAGGAAAGATGTGGTCCCACTACAATAAATCACCAACACAAAAGTGGGTACACATCATCCCTATTCTCTGCTTGCCGCTTGGGTTTAACTCCCAATTATTTTGCTATTTTCCCTGGTGTTTCCTTTTTGCTATTCAGCTGAAAACTTCATGAATGTGCAGTTTACTTCCTCTTCCAGATCATTAACAAAGCTGCTATGAACGCTCACACCTGGCTCTCCTCCTTCAGACTCCCTCCCTCTAGGTGCCTCCCCCACCTGCTTCTCTGCTAGACCAGATTGTGAGTCCACGCAAATCTGTTCTTATCACACATATACACTTCATGTAAAAACAAAGGTTCCAGAACTCTTTCATGCAATTTCAGATGGCAGTACATTTTCACTTCTCCCCTCCCCTTGTTGAAAAGAAAAATATATATCAATGGCTTGGATCCTAAGAAGCACCCCTAAACTTGGTCCTACTCTCAATCCAATGAAAGGAAACTTGAGAAAAATAAAATGAAACTCCAAAATAAAATAGGGAAGTGAGAGGCAACCCCATTTAAAACCACTCCAGGTTCTCGCCCCTTGTTTGGCACTGAATCTCCGTGTCCCAGGCTTTGCTCATAGGTATGCATTGTTTCCACAGCTGCCCCTTGTTCTGCATTGCTGCATCCACCCCTATGTCCTGTCTAGAAAGCTAGACTCCTCTTGATTCCTTCCTCTTCTATCACATCCAGGCAATTGCCAAGTAAGCCCTGACAATTCCAACTCCCAAATGTCTCTCAAAATCAACCTCCTGAACACACTAGGACAATCTTCAACCTCAACACACTAGGGCAATCTTCAACCTCAACACACTAGGGCAATGGCTTCTGACAGTCCTCCTTCATTTTAACTCTTCACCAGTCTATTCTCTACTCAGCAATCAATGATCTGTTAAAATGGATATGCAATCTTGTTACTCTCCTTATGTCCATGGCTTTCTAGCACCCTCAGGATGGGATCAAGCTCGAAGCTCCTTTAATTGGCTGAGAAGGATCTTCTTAACCTTCATGACCCTTCATCTCCAATGCCCTCTTTGTTACCTATTGCTACTTTCCTGTTCTTTTACCTTCACCTTTATGCTGATACTGGCTATCTACAATTTATCTGTTGGTTTTGAGCTTAAATATGACTTCTTTTTGGGAAGCTTTCCAACCCAACTACACTCTGCCCTATAACCCACTTACTTGCTTCCATAGCTTTTTAAATCACCTGATCACAGTACTTACCATACTATGCTCTATTGTAGGTAGACACTGGCTGTGTTCCTTGCTGGGTTGTGCTCTGTGAGAGCAGGCATTACCTCTCTTGCTCACAGTAATCTTCTAGCATAGTCCCTAGAGCACAGTAGGTGCTGAATATATATTGGCAGAATTCTTTAAGAATGTTTAAAACTAATTTTGAAGGAATCCTTTTGAGATGGGGGAGCAAAGCTAGACAAGGATAAAATCAATATTCCCCTGGGAGTGGGAATGAGAAACTGTCTTCAGAGGAAAAAGAATGGTTTGGTTTTCCACCATGTGTTTTCCTGCCACCTGTGTGTCTCTCCAGCCCCTCTCCTGATCGGGATCCAGTCCATCATTTCTCTCAACTTGACAGTCAGCAGAAGGGCCTAAATTGGGATATTTTCCAGAGGCAGGTTGAGTAAGCACCAACTGAGCTGACCCTGATAGAAACGCTTAAGAAGCTTTGCAGGAGGATTAAGTCTTTAATCTTGCTTCCTTTCTGGTGGCAGGAACAGATTCCAGCATGTGGGCAGGGCTAGACTGCAGTGTCTCTGATCCTTGGAGATGCAGGCTATGGGGGGTTGTGCACTGGAAGCCAGTAGTTGGGAATGGGAATAGAGATCTGGCAAAGACACATTTGTTTCCATTTCAACATTTTAAAAACCCATCTGAATTATCTTCTCTTTTCTCCTCCTTTATTTACAATTCAGAAAGCTTTCCTATTTCTAAATGTGAAGTGGTCTCGTTAGTGGCTGGAAAATTCTACATGTGTGGATTATGTAACAACTAAGGCTAAACCCAGAGACACAGAAGCAGAAGAGGATTTATTCTGGATCACACCAAGTGAATCCATGGAGGAAGCATCTGAGGCTTAGTCACTCATCATGAATACATCTCAGATGCACTTCTCCCAAATCATATGATATTTTCACAGTGTCATGTGGTATACAACATCTGTCCTTCAGCTCTCAGTACTCCTCAAACAGTAGACAGTGCCCCAAAGACTACCTAGCATGGTATTATTTATTTTTAAGTTCTGAAAAAAGAAAGTTGACATTTTTATAAAATCTGGGGTATATCCCTTCTTGGATACCAAATATTTTAGAGGTTTTATTAATATAGATTAAAGGCAAAAGCAATTGACTTCTGAGTGGGAAAATAATTTTATTGGATATGAAACTAGAGAAAGGGTTTTAAAGATTATTCAGTCCAACTCATCACTGACAAGTGAAGAACCCGAGTCTTGGAGGTTTACCCCCAGATTACACACCCAATATTGACTAAGCTGGTGTTTTACTGTATCACATTAGAAGTTTTAGAAGTTAAGGGTTTTATAATCCTGTGTTTTTGAAGGGACCCCTAGATAGAGTAAAATCAGGTTATGCACAATTTGAGGCTCCTTTCAGCTTGAAGGCTTAGAGTTAGATTACTAGGCTAAGGGTCCATCCATACCATAGCCTAAAACATAGGAGGCACTGAGAGAACATTGACTGGATAATGTTGACTTTGTGCTGTCTAGCTTTATGTAATCCAAGTGGGTTTCTGGGTGAATCTGTAACTTCTACATATTTTACCTAACCCTCCTTGAGATTTTTTAACTGTTTTTCCCCCATGGCACAATATGTGTTTCCAGATATTTCTTATTCGGGCTGCAAGTTGTGTGGGCATTTTGAAACCCAGGAGCACATGAGGATACATCACCTTATTTGGTTCTTGCTGGGTCTGTTGTTTCAGGTTTTAATTGCAGTACACCGAGGTGAGTCTCTATCTGAATTGCTCAGACCTTCTTTGCATTCACATCCAGGCTGTTCTGACTCGTCTGTATACCTATGTGAATTTCCCTGAAAGACTCAAGTGTGTCATTGTACTTGTGTATTAATAATGTATCTGATTCATTACTACTGCACCCCAAGCAATATGACCTCAGGGTATATACATGACATTTAAGACCAGGAATTATTTCACATAGAACAGATCTGGTTAAAAAATAAAATCATCTTTAGGGATTTAGGGAGAGTGAGAATTTAATGGATGGAGCTGATTTTGGAAAACAAACACTCAGTCCTCAAACTGCTTCTCTCAGTCCTTTTGTTGTATTAGGAATGGGAAACTGGCCTCAGCCTGACCTCATACTAGCCCTGACTCCTCCTGGGCATCTAGGAGCAGCTCGCCCAGCAGAAGTGCCACCTCAGATTTGCGACTGCTCTCCATCTCTTAGTCAATGACATAAAGAGGCAGGGGAGCCAATGTGAATATCTGGGGAACCCTCAGTCTTTTATATGCAGCATATGTTTGAGTATTTCCAAAGGTTGTCCTGGAAGTGGGTGCTAAGCATCTGCACTGACAATTTCCTCTGCCTACGTCCTTCTACCCCCTTGGCCCTACTTCTCTGGAATAACTCACTGTCTAGCACCAAGGTATTGGCCACACCATTCCTATTAACAATAACCACCAGCTCTTGCATGCACCGACTTGCAAAGAGGCATGCACTGCCTCTTTATGTCATTGGTTTATACTGAGTAACTTCTGGATATATTCCTAAGCTTGCAGGGACTGAGCAGTAGATGGGGCTGGTGCCAGCTAATATTGCTGGATTTAAATAGTACCACTTACTGTCTTTGCAAATAAGGGTGAATCCTCTTGACTGTGTTCTTCCAAAGAGGTTGTTCATCACCAACAACACTGAAAATGATAGGCTGGGGTGTTTACAAGGAACACCCTGCACTTGCTTACTCTCACACATTAGCAGATTTTTGAACCCAATAGGCACCAGCTGAAGGAGTCTGAGAGAGACAGTGACCTGTAATCTCCCTCCCTGCTTCAGAACCCACCTTCATGCTGCAGTGCATCCTGCACAATGAGTTCCAGGGAATTCATTTAAAATGGTTTTCTACTATCTTGTGGACATCTCTGCAGAGGGGTTCCCACTACCCCAAACCTGCCTCATTTTAACCCAGACTCTTTCCTACTAACTTTAGTAAATGGGTGAGGCACATTTAAATGAAAGAGAAGACATTTTTTAAGGAGTTGTAAGAATCTCTACCTACTGATGGACTAAAATCTCACTAGGTGCAAATGTATCCTTCCTGGAGGAGAAATCAAATCCCTTTTGGCTCTGAAGCCATACATTTGCATATTGATAGAATCCATGGAGTTGTGTAGCTGGGTTGGGATATTAGAAACCATCAAGCACAATTCAGTGCAGCAGTTTGCCTCTTGGGAAGTGGTGAGGAGGGTGATTATTTAACATCTAGTGAGGCAAATATACTCAATTTCCAAAGGCAAGCCATGCTTTGATTTACCCATTAGAGGTGCCATTCGCTCCTTCATTCATTCAATCACTGAACCATTGCTTCTGTGTCAGAAATTGTCAGTAACTGGAGATACTGGAGGGAAATAATAATAGTATCAAAGTGTGTGGCCACAACACTTATCTTTACTGTTTATCCACAATTGCCGACTGTCTGTGTAGCATCTATGCAGAGGTAACAGGCATTACACGTTCTTATCTCTGCCTCATATCACATGCACATCTTTGATCTCTCCACAGAGATTTAATACATAGAAAAAGCACTCAGTAAACATTTGTGCCGATTGTTCTACATGAGTTCTGGGTCATAGAGCTGCCAAACACAAAGGGACTATATAAGGGACTATATAGGTATCTAGTTACCAGATCCACCCCCCGCCCCCACTTTGTAATAGACAAGGACACTGAGATTCAGAAAGTTTAGCTTATTTGCCAAAAGTCATAAAGCTAGTTGTTGGTGGAGGTGAAACCATACCCCACTTGTCTTAATTGCCTTCTGGAAACTCTTGGTAGTATATGAATTCATGACAAAACCCTGGAAATGCAGCTAAAGACTGTAAGAGATAACCTAGGTTACAGGGTTTCAATGTTGGCTGCACATTTATAGTCATCTGGAGGAGCATGCAAACCCACTGAAGACAGGGTTCTACTCCCCGGAAATTTTAAGTTACTTGATTTGGGATCAGTTCTGGACTACATTATTTATAAAAGATGTCCTAATGATTAATACGTATTGCTTTTAAGAAAAACTCCAATGGACCATTCACCTACACATTCTACTGACGTGTTCATTCATTCATGTATTCATGTATTCATTCATTCATTCATCCATTCATTTCACTCCACATATTTCCCCAAATAATATTAGCAAGAGAGATGTACATTGGAAATCTCCAGAGGAGTCCATATCCTGTGTCAGAAACATTCTGCTAGGCTTCTAGCATACCACAAGCACTTGCCAAATCCCTTATCTTGTTACTAAACATCACTAACAAGCAGGATTAGCCAGAAAGCCCAGGAAAACTTACAGTGGGACCCCTTTTCCAAGTTTGCCCCACACAGGAGCCACTCGAAAGCCCTGCCACTATCTGCTGAGACCACTTTCACGTTCAGGGCTGTGACAGAAGGCACCAGGGGCTTGCTTCCCTTTATTTACTTTTAATTATAATTTTCCTGCTTGGTTCTGCCCTCCCGTGAGAGTGGCAGCACCCTGTTAATGGGATCATGTGGTGTGGAGGCTGCTGTGCGCGTGTGTGCTGCTCCTCCTGTCTCTGAATTTCACCCAGATAATTGATTTTGGTCTGTTCCCTGACACTTGCCTTTGCGGCACAGGGTGTTATTAGGGCCTTTGTTCCATTTTTGAGTGACAAAGCCTTTACAAGCCAGCCGAGCAAAAGCAATTGTTGCATCTCTCACTTTTCTTATTAACTAACAGAGAATTGCAGGCAGCTTGAAACCCGCTGAGAGAAATAATAACATAAGCGGCTGCTTGGGAGCAAAGTGGGTGCTTTCAACCACAACAGCCTGGTGAGATTAACAAGGGCCCCTCCTCTCATTTATCCGCTGGATCTGAGCTCTCCATCTTCTGTCTCCATCCCCATTGTCTTTCTCCCATTACATCTTTGTTTCTGGACAGCTTTCCACCGCCTAAACCCAGCACAATGTTCTACTGAGAAGGGCTACCTGAGATTCCAAGTGGTAATAGGATACCCCACATGGACATCAGCCCTGCTCTGTGCCCCAGTTCTCTAGGGATTGGAGTCACTCACCCCAGTGTCTGCTGCTGTCTAGTGTTCAGGAGCTTTTGTGCTTGCTTTTACACAGTTTTCAATTAAGATATTGGTTGTGAAAGATTTCAAACATACAAAAGAGAAAGACAGAAAATGAACATTAGCATATCTACCACCCAGATTAACAAAAAATATGTCACCCATACAGATGAATCCTTCCATGGTCCATTCAGCCCCCCTCCAACCCCACAGAGTTTGAGACCATCCAAATTTGATATCATCATCCTCAGGCATTTATTTATATTTCTACCACATATGTGTGTGTCACTAAGCAATGTAAAATACCACTGGCATGCTTTCAAACTTACACAAATTTCTCATACCATGTGTATTCATCAATTCAAACATTTTACACATGACTTTCTTCCAATTGAAACATGAGCTAAAGTTGCTCATTGTTTACCTTGAGTACTATATTTTATCCTGTGATAAATCACAATAACGCACTTACATATTTGTTTGTTGGGGAAGGTTTGGTTGCTTGCATACATTTTGCTGTTACAAATATTGCTGCCCATCACATCTGGGATTCCTAAATCCTTGTGCACACACTCTAACTTTTCCTAAGGCACAGGCCGAGACATGGGATTGCCAAGTGGTAAGGGTTGTGCATTTTCAAATCTAGTAGGTGATGCCAAGGTGTATCCAAAGGGATTTTCTCCTAAAATTGTAAGAAAATGAAAAGTATGGATTGTTATTGCTATTTCATGTGTGAGCACAGGGAAATAGTTTCTCCCTTTGTGTGGGCAGAGACAATCACATGGGAAAAGAAAACCACTTTCTCCAAGTTTATAGTCTTGCTCTCCCACCATCCAGGATGTCCTAGCTGAAAAGAAGCATCACAAGATCCACTTGCTAATGGAACTAGAAACTCATCCCTTGCTCCTGTTTTCCTTGGTGACTTTGATTTCAATTCTAGAGCTGTTGGGAGGTAAGATCCTTAGTCACAGACATACTCTTTCCTGTGGCCAGGCAGAATGATCTCTGCTCTGTGGAAAGATGTTCTTATTTACCCAGAATTCCAAGCCAAGTGACACTCTTTCCTCTGTTTCCATGTAAGTTTCAGGGGGAGTCGGCTGGGCACACTGGCAAAAACTTCGATTTTGCTGTAACGGTTTGTCTTGGATTTACATTCTCACCTTCACTAGTATTGTGATCGTAAACAAATACTTAACTTCTCAGATTCTGTGTCGTTATCTGTAAAAGGAGAATGATCACATTTGCTTAAGGAAATGAAGCATAGTTAAAAGCACAATGCTTGGCATTTGGTGACTGCCCAGTAAATGGAAGATGTGGTGTTAAGTGTATGCTGTGCCCTGCACAGCTGGCATAAGGTGGCTTGAACCCTTCACTGGAGGAAAGGCTCCTCTTAGAGGATCCTTGCCCCCCACCTCCCTTCCTTCAGACTCCAGTCCCCCGGGTTGGAACATACTGGGTGTTTGGACCTCATGGGTTGATTTATGACAGTTTAGGGAAGAAGTAGTGTTCAGAGAGCTTTCCAAGACCTACCCTCATTCTTACCCCAAGGAGACATTTAGAACCAGTTTCTGTGGAGACAAAAGTCTCAGATATGTGTATGTGAGGCTCCTCTCTTGACCCTCTTCCCCACCCTCCTGTGACTGTGCTGTAGAATGTACAAGAGAAACTTCCTACCTCTCTCAGTAAAAACTCAGTCATGTTGAGACATCTCTGGGATCTCTTTAGAGGTGGGTGAGAGGGCAGGTCAGAATTCATTGCATCTACAGGGCACAAGTGCTTTTATGTCATTTCCTTCCTCACAGGTATTGTTTCCTCATGCAGTTGTTGCCCCATTTAATGGCCCTTCTGTCTTTGTTTCTGTCTCCAGCTCCTCTTCTCCTGATGCTCTTCTCACCCTTTCTTTATTTTCTTACTCTTCTGGGCCTCCTGGCACCTCCTGTCCCCAAGACTCTCGTGCAGCCCTTTCAAATGAATGCAGCCCTTTAAAATGAATGATAACTGCAAGGAATAGAATTGTAAAAAAAAAACAAAAAAAAAAAAAAAAAACAAACAAACAAACAAAAAAAAACAATGTTTTCTGCGCACCAATGTGTAAAATGTACAATAACAAAGCAGAACGGCACTAAATGAATTATGGTTAAAAAAAAAAAAAACAAATTACCAACCTGTCAAATACCATTAACACTCGCATCCGTAGGAAGAATAAGAACGTGCGTACAGAGGGAGCTTTTCTTCTTTTGCAAAGCAAATATCAGCCCCTCATAACAGCTGGTTTCAGTGTCTTGAATGAGTAACTGATAAAGAAAAGGGAAGCAGAAGACTCTCAGATGAATCGTTTCTCATAGTGTCAATGTCACGTGTTACTTCTGTGTGCGGTTCTGATGCATGCTTATGTTTGAGTAAAGGCTCACTGCTTTCCACGGGCTTAATGGTATTTTATTCCATAGGATAGGGCAGATAGAAAAGGGGAAACCTAGGCAACTGGAGTGGTGGAGGGATGGAGAGGTGGATTTTTTAACTTGAAGGGTCGATTTGTTTTCAAAAAACAGTCTGGTTTAAAAGGAAAGCCACATACACAAGGAAATCTCTGTGTAGAGACTAATAGGCAATATCCATTTGGGCAGAGAGCAGTTGCTTTCTCCTTACTTTCCATTTTCCTTTATAATGCTGAAAGTCAGTATACAAGGAAACTGGGTCTTTAATCCCATAGGAGTTTGGCCTTCACAGAGACACCTCAGAGTTCATGTAAGGAATGGGGAAGAAATTATATTTCTTGGGAGGTGAATTGCACTAATGGTGATAATCACAGGACTCCCTGAGTCCATGGATATTCTTCATTGATTTTCTTTTCCAACATTGGATAAGAGAAAACTTGCCCACTGGAGGCAGAGCAGAATCCAAACAGATTCTCACCTTGCAGTTGCTCACAACTTCTTTGAATTGATCTAAATCTCTTGGCTTTGCTTTCAGAGGAAAATTAAATAGCCAAGGCACTAGTTGAGTATAAAATTAGAAGTGGGAGAAACTAAATTATAAACAAATTTTGCTCATGTGGTCCACAGGAGAAGCACATTACATCTTTGTTCAAGGAAGGCATTTGCTATGAACCCCCAGGATGACCTGTGACAAGTTCTAATTAACAAGTATCTGCTTCTGTTCTCTGTTAACTAGAGATAATACTTCTTGCTAGACTTTAATAGAACAGAATACAGCCTTTTAAAGTGCCTTGGGACACCTTGAGAAAAATAAATGTAGAAATATAAATTAGTATTAATGCTATCATTGCTTAGTTGAAAAGAACATTTTCTTATCATAAAAAAAAAAGAACTTTGAGTTAGAGAAGTGTTATGGTTACACTATTTCAACTGAAACTAAATGGATTTCGATGGCTAACCCTAAACATTAAAGAGTATTACTTTGGCCTGTGTTTACATTTATAATGTCCAAGTACAAGTGTATGAGTCAGGAAGATGTGAGATTAAGTGGAGACTTTTCAGTTTCTGTTTGCTCCATGTACAATTCAACACTGTGTATGATTACAGTGTTACTTGCATTTAAGTGCTTTGTTTTCCCCTGGGTTACAAACATCTAAAGGAGGAGGGAGGATAAGAGGATGAAGAGAATTTAAAAGAATTCTCAAAAGGCATTGTAGAGCACATCAGCTGAGGACTGAGTTATAAATGAATCTGAGGAAGAGACATTTAATTTCATTCCACATAAGCTTAAAGCTGAACAGTAGAACTTACCAGGCATAATTTTACTTACCAGGAGCAGCAAATTTTAAAAATACTTCTTTGTCTAGAGGAAAATAATTTAAGCTATTTGGTAATAATTATCTGTTACATTTGTTAAGCATGTTGCAGTTCATTGTTCCCTATAATTTCTACATAATTCAATTCCACAAATATTTGGTGAGTGCTCACTAGGTTTCAGATTAGTGGTGGGTTTGGGAACGTAAAGCTCAAAGAAGTCATAATCTCAAGGGGGTGACAGAATATGAGATAGACACATAAGATAAATGAATAGAAGGTAATGTGGCCAATTCTGTAATTATGGAAAATATAAACCACTGGGAGAGCATGGAAGAGTGAGCAATTAATTCTGCCTGGGATTGCACTTAAATCAATCCAGAATATGTATTTATGTAAGCATTCATTCATTCAAATAGCAAATAATTTTTTGCTTGTCTACACTGAGACAGATCTTTCACTAGCCAAAGAATGACATGAATGAAACACAATTATACACTGAAACAAGTTGAAAAATAAACAAATCTTATTTAGGTATTGGTCTTCCTCAGGGATGCCTTTCCTCATCTGGTAAGTGAACAGGGGAATTAGTAGGAGTTAACAGCATAAAAGAGAGAGGGAAAACATTCCAGAAAAAAGGAAGGGCATGGATAAAGCTCTGTTGTAGGAGGAATGCAAGTCCCAGGGGACGGAAGAGCAAGGAGGAACATCGTGTGTATATTAGTTTGATAGGTCTACTGTAATAAAGTACCGCACACTGGGTGAATTCTGGGAACTGTAAGTCTGAGATCAGAGTGACAGCTGGGCTGGTTCCTTCTAAGGGTTATGAGCAAAAATCTGTTCTGATTCTCTCACCTAGTTTCTGGGGGTTGACTGGACATCTTTGGTGTTCCTTGGTTGTGGAAGCATCATGCTGATCTCTGTCTTCATCTTCATGCAGTGTTCTCTCTGTAGGTGTGTCTGTATCTAAATCTTTCCTATTTTCTAAAGTCACCAGTTGTATCAAAGTAGGGGCTTACCCTACTTTAGTATGACCTCATCCTAACTTAACTAATCACAACTGCAAAAACGTTATTTCCAAGTAAGGTAATGTTCTAAAGTATTGGAGGTTACGCCTACAGCATATGTATTTGGTGAGGGGGCAAGCCAGGCTGACACTTTTTGCCTTTGATTATTTGAGGACTGATAAATCATGTTAGGGAGTTGGCTCTTTATTCTATGATTTGGAGCAATGAGTGATGTCAAATTTGCATTTCAAAAACATCTCCCCATTTTTTCATGTAGGATTCATTAGAGAAAGATTAGATATGGACAGATTCTTTGGAAACTATTGCAGTTATCTAGGTGAGAGATGATGGACTAGAGTACAGCAGGAAGGAGAAGATTTAAAAGAAGAGAAATTAGTAGATTAGGGTGATGCTTAAGAGGTAAAATCAAGGACCATGTGATAGATTTGAGTGGTAAAGAAGGATAGGGTGAAGGATGGCAACTGGATGGAAGGCAGTGCCATTTAGTGGCACAGGACCATATTTAGGAAGGAAAATCTTTAATTTAGTCTCCACTATGTAGAATACAAAGAACCTTTGAAACAACCTAGAGGAGATGTTGAGTATGTTGTTGGAGTGCCCTATAGCTCAGCAAAGAGATCTGAGGTAAGATATAAATTGGGGGATGATAATTTTTTATGTTGATTCACCAATTAAGCCATGCATGTGAATAAAATGTCTTAAGGAGAGGGCAATATAAAATGAGGAAAGTCTGGGGATATGCTTGCCAAACTAATACTAAAGGCTGGTAAAGGAGTGATAACTTACAGAAGAGAAGTGACCAGAGAAGTAGGAGAAAAGCAGTCAGACAAGTCAAAGGAGGAAAGTATTTTAAAAGAAGGGAGTGTTTAACAATAAAATGTTAATTGAGACAAATTAAATGGGGGCAGAAGAGGTGTCCATTTTCATATCATGAAAATCATTGAAGTCTTAGCATGGGACCTTAAGACAATAGTTAATGCAGTGGAATGAGAAGTAAATGGGAGGAGGGGCCCCTGGGTGGCTCAGTCAGTTAAGCATCTGACTTCACCTCAGGTCATGATCTCTCAGCCCATGAGTTTGAGCCCTGCATCAGACTCTGCTTTCACAGCTCAGGGCCTGGAGCCTGTTTTGGATTCTGTGTCTCCCTCTCTTTCTGCCCCTCCCCTGCTTACACTCTGTCTGCCTCTCTCTCTCTCAAAAATAAGTATACATTATTTTTTAAATAAGTAAATGGGAGGAGAGGAAATCGATAAAATATATACAATTCTTTTGATAATTTGTTTGACTGAAAACAGGAAGCAAAATGGGCTATCAATGTAGGATGTGTAAAGTCAAATGAAAGTTTCCGAAGATAGATTGAGGCTGTTTAAAGGCTGATTTTTATAGAGAACAAATATATACACAAAAGAATGAAATAAAACTCAGCAATCTTAGGTTCTGGAGAAAGCTGGAAGGATAGAAACAGTTAAATATTGAGAGAGAGAGAGACAGAGCAAGGGAGAGAGAGATGAGTTTAGGTAAGAGGAGTAATAACTTGTACATTGTACTAGTATGGAAGAAAAAGAGAATGTGTCTTAATATGGGTATAATAGTGGGTATGCTCAGTTTGAGAATAAAAACAGAATGGTTTTCTAATAACTTCTGCCAACTTTTCTGAAAAATAAAATCCCTTTTCTCCTATGGCCATTAAGTATTCTGAATTATACCTGTTTAATTCCATAACAATTCAATTGATTAAAATTTTATAACTTGGGCAATCTGGTTTGATATTGTAACTTCATATGTTATTAAATTCTGCTTTACCATAAAAATTCAGAATTTGGTTTGAATGGCTTGGAATGTAATGGACATGTAGATTTAGTCCGCTCACTCACTCCTTAAACCCTTCAGTCTTCCTTGGATAGGTGATGTTCATGCAAGGAAAGAAACAAATGAAAGTCCTTGACTCATTTCATCTTTGAGGGCACAGATAAGTGTGAAGAGATGCAAAAAGATATTCCATCAAAATGGAAACCAAAGAGAGCAGCAGTACCTATGCTTATATTAGACAACATAGACTTCAAGTCAAAAAATGGTAACAAGCAACAAAGGTCATTAACTAATGATAAGGGGATCACTTCAGCTAGAAGATATAACAATCATAAAATATAGGTACCCAACATCTGAGCATCTAAATATATTAAGCAAATATTATTAGACCTGAAGGGAGAAGTAGACAATGACACAACATAGTAGGGGTCTTCAATATCCCACTTTCAACAATGTGTAGATCATCCAGACAGAAAATCAATTAAAAATTTTTGGATTTGATTACACCTTTAGATAAAATGGACATAAGAGACATGTATAGAATATTCTGTCTAACAGTAGCAGAAAACACATTCTTCTCAAGTGCACATGGAACATTCTCCAAAATAGCCAATATAATAGGTCACAAAAAAGTCTTTGCAAATTTAAGAAAAATGAAATCATATCAAGTTTCTTTTCCAACCACAATTGCATGAAACTAGAAATCAGTAACAGGAGAAAGGCTGGAAAATTCACACATAGGTGGAAATTAAACAAACACTCCTGATCAACCAGTGGGTTAAAGAAATAATTTTAAAAATCTTGACAAAAATAAAAATGGAAACATAGCCTACCAAAACACAAATTAGTCTGCGTAAGAAGCTCTAACAGAGAAATTTATAGCAATAAATTATTGCACTCAGAAAAAAGAAAGATCACATAAAACCAACTTAACTTTACAAGTCAAAGAATGAGAAAAAGAACTAAGTTAGTAAAAAGAAGAATGAAGCAAAGATTAGAACAGAATAAATGAAATAGAGACCAGAAAAACAATAGAAAAGATCAGCAAAAGTGAGAGCTGTTTTTTTTTAATATAAATGAAATTGGCAAAACTTTAGCTGAAGTAACAAGAAAAGGGAGAAGACTCAAATAAAATAAGAAATGGAAGAGGAGACATCACACGTGGTACCACAAATAAACAAATAAGTAAGTAAGTAAATAAATAAATAATATCGTAAGATACTACTATGAGCAATTGTATGCCAGCAAATTAAGCAACCAAAAGAAACTGATAAACTTCTGGAAATATACAATCTACCAAGACTGACTCATGAAGAAATAGAAAACTGGAACACAGTAATAATGAGTAAAGAGATGAATCAGTAATAAAAAATCTCCCAACAAAGAAAAACCTAGGACCACATAGTTTCACTGGTAAATTCTACCATAAATTTAAAAACTAATACTAATACTTCTCAAACTCTTACAAAAATTTAAGGAGATAAAATGCACCCAAACAAATTTTACAAGGCTAGTAGTACCCGGATACCAAAGCCGGATAAGGACACTACAAGAAAATAACCGTACAGACCAATATCTCTGATGAATATAAATTCAAAACACTTCAACAGAATATTATAAAACCATATTCAACAGCACATTAGAAGGATAATACACCACATTCAGGTGGGATTTATTCCTGGGACGAACGATGGTTCAACATATGGAAATCAATAAATGTGAGACACCACATTAATATTTTGAAATAGGTAGGGATCCAAACATATGTCTGTCCATGCTTGCATCTGAATAGCCAAGTATAGCTGGAGATCAATCTGCCCTACTGTGTGACAATCTCCAGCTATACTTGGCTATTCAGATGCAAGCATGGACAAACATATGTTTGGATCCCTACCTATTTCAAAATGCAAGAAAGGTGCAAAGGAAACCAAGGGGCAAGGTAATCTGAGATATTAGCAAGACTATAATTGACAAGAAGGGCCATGGAATCCAAGTAATTTAGGAGAAAATGTAGAAAGAGAGAATGTTGATGTTGGGGGGAAAAAAAGAGGAATCTCAACATAATATCTCATATAGTCTCAATATAAATGTAATCTATAATATAATAAATATAATATCGAGATATCCGTGGGCTTTACACATTTTTTCAGTGGAAGTCATTTTAAAATACTAGATAGTACGATGTTATGGAAAGACAGTAGAAGCTTAAATCAATTTTTAAAGTAGGTCAGTTACAGATTGTGATAAATATTGTGATCTCCATGGGAGCAGATCCTTAAGGTGGAGTGGGGAAAAGGGTTATTGATTTTTAGTAGGTCAAGAATGGAGAAGTCAGGATTTTGAAAAAATTATGCAACTTCTAAAGTCTTTGATGAATGAGGAGACAAGGAAGTTAGTAAAATGGCAAGAAGGAGCTATGGACATGGAATTGACAAATGGCAATTTTAACAAGAAAGTAAATCAGTAGTTGTATGGAAGTGGCAGTGATGATCAGGAAGGACACCTCCACACCTGCAGACTCTGAAGCAAGTGTCAGTTTGAGAAAATATAAAGCCAAGATTGCAAAGAAAGAAGTGTCCTCAGTATATATCGAAGTTTAGCTAGCCGGCTAAAGTTAAATGGTTATCTTGAAGTTCAAGTTACTTATGGGTAGGTAAATATAGATATCTGGTGTCATTATGGATCCTATCTTGTCATATTCCAACAAAATGACCAAATGTCATAGACAGTTAACTCCCTAGTTTCTAAGTCCATCCTTTTTATAATCTTAAGATTATGCTTGTCTGTACTTAAATGATCTCGTAGCAACATTTGGTGATAATAGTTTCTAGGTGTACCATTTCAGGCTCATGCATATAAACTAGTTTCCTATTGGGAAAAATATTTCAATATTTGATCCTCATTTTTCTTCCTTCTCTGGGAAGAATTGTTATGTTTATCATTCTGGTATCAAATGAACTGAGTTTAAATTTCTTGTTCAATGCATAGCTATGTGACCTTGAAAAGCTTTTAAATCCTCCATGCCTTATTTTCCTTCTATGTAAACTGAAGGGAGGGAAAATCTTTACCTCACAGGAATGTTTTTAGGTTTAAATTAAATGATTCATGCAAAGCACTTATCACAGTTTTGACCATAGCAAATGCTCAATAAATGTTAGCTGTTATTGTTTGCATGATTATTGCCACCATTACCTTCACCCAATTACCACCATCACCACTACTATGACCACCATCATCACACCACTATCACATCACCATCACCACAACCTCCACCACCATCACCTCCACCATTACCATCATCGCTTCCACTGTCACTACCACTACCACCACCACTATTATCACCATGGCCACCATCAGCATCACCATTAGCATCACCACCACATCTACCACCATCATCACCATCACCTCTACTGTTACCACACTACCATCACCACCGTCAACACTGTTACTACCACCATCATCATCATCACCACTACCACTGTTACTACCCTCTGATTCTGATCATCGGATGTCTTTTCTTTCCACTTATTTAATAGCATCTCTTACTACCAAATTAATTATTTCAACTTCTATTACTCCTGGTATTTTTTTATTCTGTTCTTCTGATTATTCTAAGGTCTATTAACCTTTCAATGTATTAGAATAGCTGAAGCTCACTTTTATATTTGAAACTAGGTATTCAATGAAATTAACCATACACAATTGAAGCAGGTAAAAACACTTATTTTAGCCTAATGATGACCACCTTACCATGACCACCTCTGTCTTTCTGTCTTTGTCTTTATTTCTACACATATATTCATGCTTATGTCCAAAGGTCAAAGTTATACAACCTCCTTAATCATCCCTTTACTTAAATATGGATGCTAGTGATGAGCTCTTCTGGAGCACTGATCTCTCTATCATCTCAAAGTAAACCTTTTTCCTACTTGGGACTCATTTCTTGAATTGAAAATCGGAGATCCAAGATGTTGAAGGGCATTTTTTTTACATATATGTATGAAAAATTAATAAATGACTAAAACTGTCATGGTTTGCATTTTCTTATAAAACATATTAATAAACTGATATCTTTTGAAGGTGAAGCATGGCCATGAACAAGCTGTAGTCCCATCCTGATAAGAAAACTTTGCAATGAGATTAGAGTCCACATGCTTGGAAAATGGCAAAACAGGACATATGCGTGCACACTGAGCTCAGGTTGGACTTTGTGTGTACTCTAAAAAGAGTCACTGCCCCAGTTTGGTGAGTTCTCCAAGTCTTCAGGAGGTCAGGAGTCCAGGCAGCTTCTCCAAAGTGCAGACCATTGTTAAAACCGCCCCACTCTCGAATTTATAAATGTGTAAACTGTTCAGGAGAACTGACAACTTGGGTAACAAATAATCATTCCCTGGGGAAGTCACAGCTTGAACTCCAAAGGAGAGCATTCTGGAATTGCATTCATACCATGGCTTTTCAGGAAAAATTAGGTCGCAGACACTCTCACTCTGAATTAAAGAGAATGAATTTTACTTGACTACTCTCAGACCAGCTCTGTGTTCAGATTATTTCAGGTTCACAGAAATCCTTAAATATTCATGCAAGCATAAAGGATCCCAAAATTAATCTACATACTGGAGGTAGAGAGCAGAGATGTCTGATTTCCAGGTACATATAGATGTGAAGAGCCAATATTACTAAATTCTGCACCTGAGGAAGATTCTTCTGCATACCAGATGGATGACAAAAGGGAAAACACTTTGTTTCAAAACCTACTTCAACTCCCAAGTCACCCATCAAATAATCTACACACACTCAAACACAAGCACAAACACATCAAATTCTAGATGTTAGAGGAGTAAAAAAAAAGAAAAAAAAACACAGGCCATATGTATGCAGGATGCTGCTTCTTTTCACTCATGAGTTCAGAGTAATTTTTTCACCTGCTAACTCAATGTCAGAGTCTGAGAGACCAAATTCAGACTAAACTGCCAGGGGACTAAGCATGTGATGTTTGGCAAAGTAATCATTACAAAGAAACCTTACTTCTAAAGAAAGAAACATGGATGCCCTGAGGAGAATTTGACCTGTATGTTTGTTCTTTGATGGAAAAAAAAAAAAAAAAAAAAAAAAAAAGCATGATTCTATAGACTCACTAGAAGTAAAGACTTTACTATGAGCTTTATTTCTAATCACAACATAGGACAAATTTTGTTGTGATAAATTCCGATGGCCTATGGAAATTAATCTTGACTTTTCCTCAGCCTGGATATGAGGCAATCTAGTACAGGGAAACCCAGAACAGGATCTGGAATCAGAGTTCTGGACCCATCACTTACCTATTTTGTGGCTTCAGATGAATTCCTAAGACTTTCCAAGCCCAGGTTTCCCTTGCTGTAAAGCAAGGAAAATAATAGTAACTCTCTCTCAGGGTTGCTCTGGGGATCATTTGAGAGAAGTATATGCCTGCACATATGTGTGCATGTAAAAACACACACACATATACTCACACATACATATACACTCACACACATATACACATTATGTACATACATGCATGTGTACATACATATATAAGAACATGCCTTGAAAATTAAGTGCTATTGAATGATAAATTAATATTAAAATACAATTTAGACTGCTCCTTGTTTTTTTTAACGTTTTTATTTATTTTTTGAGACAGAGAGACAGAGCATGAACGGGGGAGGGGCAGAGAGAGAGGGAGACACAGAATTGGAAGCAGGCTCCAGGCTCTGCCCATCAGCCATCAGCCCAGAGCCGGAAGCGGGGCTCAAACTCACGGACCGAGAGATCGTGACCTGAGCTGAAGTCAGACGCTTAATCGACTGAGCCACCCAGGTGCCCCTAGACTGCTCCTTGTAAGGTATTTGTTGTAATGAGATTTTCCCCTTACTAAGTATGGCCTAATTAGCAATTGTTCATAGGATGAACAAAATGTATGTGAGATGGCAGGGCTAGAATTATAGTCAATGTCCAAAAATAAAGTTTTTCTTTGCATGGATAGAGCCAGCTCACAAGACTGGCAGCATCTCTACCTTTATGTGTGAGCCAAAAGGTGGCTGTCAAGGCTAAATGAGACATTAATTGTGACTTGAGGTCTTGTAAGATAAAATTCAGTGAAATGAACATATAGTTCTTAGTTGGTTCTCGTTCCCAACCCACCATCTTTTCTACTCATACCCATGTCCTAAAGGAAGGAGCTCTGAGGTAGTAGTAATTGTGAACAACGTGGTGTTCAGGGACACTGACCTTCACATCATCGAAAACCCATGTACAACTTTTGACTTCCCCAAAACTTAAATTTTAATAGTTTACTGTTGACCAGAAGCCTTACGGATAACGTAAACAGTCAATTAACACATATTTTGTATGTCATATATATTATATACTGTATTCTTACAATAAATAAGCCAAAAAAGAAAACATTATATATAAAATCATAAAAAGAAAATACATTTAGAGTATTGTACTGTATTTATCCAAAAAATCCACATATAAATTGACCCATGTAGTTCAAACCTGTGTAAGGTCAACTGTGTAGCCTAGTGGTTAAAGGTGATGCTACATTTAAGGACACAAACTGTGCTATACAAAAAAGGTAACTTCCTTTTTCTCCCTATAATAACTCAATTTCTGTTCCCAGACTCCATTTTGCCCAATGACAGAAATCACCTCATTATTTCCGAGGTTTTTCTCAGCAGTTTTATAAACTCTCTTCTCCCTTCCCCATCCTGTTGTTTTCTCTCTTTCTTCTGAGGATTGATCTAAGGTTTAACAATCTTATGTAGCCTTGTGGCATGGGGGTGTGGTGAGGTAGGGCAAACATATGGATTCTCATTTTTATCTTGATATTCTCTGCCTTGTCTTTGTTTATTGGCCTCTATTTCATCTCACTTTATTTCTCTGTCTTTGTTCTACTCAGAGTGGGGGACTCAGAGCCCACCAGACTCATGCTCCTTTAGCAAGATTTTCAAGGTTGAAATTCCTTAAGGCTCAAGATGAGGGCTTCCTCCTTCCTCCTCTATATTCTCTCATTCTTCCTTTCTTCCACAGCCATGGCCCTAAATATGACCTATAGGCCACTTGTTGGAGAAAATGTGTACTTTCTGCTTCTAATTAATTGCTTATTAAGCCTTTTTTTAATGTTTACTTATTTATTTTGAGAGAGACAGAGCAAGTTTGTAAGCAGGATAAGGGCAGAGAGAGAGGGAGAGAGAGAGAATCCTAAGCAGGCTCTGCACTATGAAGAGCCCAACACGAGACTCGATCTCACAACCTGAACCAAAATCAAAAGTCAGTTGCTTAACCAACTAAGCCATCCAGGCACCCAAACTCATTCATGTTTCATTCAGTCAACAACTGGCAGGCACTGTGCTCAAGGTTGTAGCTTTGAGTAACACAGAGGTAATCTGACCACACAGAGCCTCTATTATGAACTTTATCAACATCACACTTTCCCTGTCATCATAATCAGCATTATCACTATTACTTATTACTCTTAGTGTAGACCAAGCTTCCTTGAAATAGTTCACATACATTAATTTATTTCATCTTCATGGAAACTTAGTAGGATAAGTGTATTATTATGTGTACTTTACATATGAGGCACAGAGAAATTATGTAATTTAACCCAGATTACACAGCTACTTAGTACCATAGTCAGGATCCAAATCTAGGCTTTTTTGCTTTATACCCCATGATTTAAATCATCATATGATATTGTCTCCAATTGTATGTTAACTAAATATTTGTTTCTTTAATATCTAACCAAGAAGATGGGATTGATGTTCATTATTGGTAGTTGTTAGGCAACTAAAATCTTCTGAGATAGGTCATTGCTATTGTGACGCTGGTAGTTATTTCTCTCAATGAACATCTTTTACACTGTTACTATGTGTTCAGTCTTGCTCTCAATCCTGAGGAATACTGCAGCAAATAAGATCTGAAAAAATCTCCACCGTCAAGGAGGTTACTAATCTGGAGAGTAAATGTATTATAAGAAGAATGAGAGATTTTAGGGGAAGGTGGTTACCTCTTCTTTTTCACTTTGGACTTTCTCTTTGGGCCCAGATCTGGGCCCATTGCCTATTTTTAAGGTCCAAATGTTACTGCAAAATCTAATGTATAAGTCTCACACTAACTATTCTGAAAAGTGAATGAAAACTGCCAAATACATGTATGTATGTGTGCCTTGGAGGTTATGACATATGCCATCTATAATGTTGCTAGGGATTGATTTTAAGCACCCTAGTCTGAGCAGTTAGGTTATTCATAGTATGTATAACTAACAAGTACTGTCTCTAGAATGTATAAATAACTTCTAAAAATAAAAATATGGACATTCAGTAGAAATGGCCAAAAGATTTAAACAGATACTTCATAAATGACCAATAATTTATAAAGGAATCTGACTCTACTGATCATTAGGAAAATATAAATTAAAATCACAATGGTGTATTAGTGTATATCCATCAGAATTACTAATATTAAAAAGTCTGACAATACAAAGTGCTGGTGAGGTCTAGCTGTAGACCAGCTAGACCTCTCTGACATTGCTGTTGGGAGTCCAAATTGGTACTAACATATTGGAAAATTGTTTAGGATTATTAACTCCAGAATCTGACATTATTTCTCCTAGCTTAGATTCCCAAGCATAGATATATACATGCCCCAAAAGATATTCTACAAAGATGTTTCTTCCTAGCTGCTGTATTTGTTTTAGCCTCAAATTAGAAGCAACTCAAATGTGAACAGTCAAATGAATGTATGAATTGGGATATATTTATCCAGTGATATATTACAAAAGACCGAAACTGACAAACTATACATAACATGGATGAATTCCCAAATACAATATTGGGCAAAATAAACCAGACACTGAAGAATCCATAACAAGTGATTCTGTTTATATAGAATGTAAAAAGAGGCAAAACTAAACTGCAAATAGAAGGCAGGATAGTGTTTGCAGGGTAGAGATTGGAAGGGGTCAGGAGAGAGCCTTCTATGTATAGGTAATGTTCAATTTCTTCAAATGCTAATGCTAATGCATTTGTGTTTACTGTGAATATTTTTCATGCCGCAAACTTAAAATGTATGCATTTTTATATGTATCTTATATTTCAATAAAAACTTTTCTTAAAAAGGTTTAGTATATTAATCACTTTTCATCTGCAGTTCCTTTCTCTATTTTCCAAGGTTTCACATGGAATTCTAATTCTGTCAACTAGATTGACAACTCTTCCAGGGCAGAATTCTTGCATTTTCAACTTTGTAAAGCACCTTTAAATATTTTTGGACCTAGGAGTGCCTAGGTGACTCAGTCAGTTGAGCATCCGATTCTTGATTTTGACTCAGGTCATGATCCCAAGGTTGTGAGATCAAGCCCCACCCAGCTGGCTAAGTGCTGAGCATGGAGCCTGCTTCAGATTCTCTCTCTCTCCCTCTGCCCTTCTGATGCTCTCTCTTTCTCTCTCTGTAAAATAACATTTGAAAAATATTGTTGGACCTATAGTGAATGAATTAAAAGAATTGTCAAGGATATTTTCAGTTTTATATGTCACTGTGCAGCACATCACCACTAGACAGTGAATGCTTGATGTGTGAATGAAGGCATGAATTAATGTTTTCTAAATTACATAAAAAAGTTATTCTCAGTATCTACACTAGTATGCAATTATCTGAGCCTGGAAAATCATACTTATTGAAATTGGTCTTCCAATGAGCATGACCTGCACTTATGGTTCTTTCCATTTTATGAGTGGCTGGACATTCACTGAGTCATTGCAGAAGTCAGTTACCCAATAAAGAATGTTTTGTTTACTTTAAATATGTGAAAAAATGGTTCCATTCCTCAGGGAATTATTAATTACTGGTTCACTAATTACTTTGGAACTGCTTTTGTTAAAGAAGTCTAGGCAGTTGTTTGAATGAATTCTTATTTAAGTGAGTAATTAGTTGGATCAAAATAATTGACTAAATTAAGAAATTCTGTAATAGACATTATTTTGGTGTCAGTTTGGTTTTGCTACTAGTAATGTGTAACAGATTCGTTGTGTGATTAGTAATAAATCTGTCACTCCTGGAGGGATCCTTTTGAAAACAAAAAAGAAGGAAGTCAATTTTGAGGCTTGTGGATAACCCAAGTATTCCCTACATACAAGCTATGAAATATTTTGCAATTTATTTTTAAAATAAAAATTTTAATTTGAGTTTACTGACAAAACTTCAAAACAAAAGTGTCATGAAAAGCTTTTTAACATGAAAAACCTCTTGTTGGAAAGGAATAGGTATTTTTTGAGCCATGTCAGTGTCAAGACCAGGGTGGGTGGGGGTCCCTTCATGCATAAGCCTTTCCACACAGACTTCTATGAGGTTCACACCTTCTTCATTTGAAAAGGTACTTCCTCTGTTACTCCACTGACCTTCACCCCCTCAGTTAAGTAGTTAGCAACTCTGTAAATTAGGTTTTTTAATGGATTGTGCAAATCCTAAAACACTGTTCTTATTATAATGTAGGTGTTCACTGGTAATTGTTTTTGTGATCTAAGAAATCAGCCTAGCTATTAAAAGTGAATCAACAACGCATGAATGAGTTGATACTTAGCAGATTCACATCCAATTGGGTCTCTGCTGAAAGTGTTTTTTCTGTTTCATGATTGATATGGTTTTTCTAATGATGAAACAGATCACCCCTAAGCAATGCTAATTCTTCTGTCACACTTACTCTGGATGATCTTTAATCATTAGTTTGAAGGCCAACCTAGAACAAGTGCAGTAAAGGATTTTTAACCGGCACCAGCTCCTGGATTGGAAAAGTTACTACTGTGCACCCACGGGCTATGTAGAATGTTATATGAGACCGATGCTCATTAACCGCCAGGATATAAGGCTCCATAGCGGGAGGAGGAACCACCATTTCTATGCAGGGAGATGTGACTCTCGGTGGTAGCGCTCCTGACATTGGAACACATGTTCTAACTGGGGATGACTTTAACTGCCTGAGCTAGAAAGAGGTCGCGTATAATACCAGGTTTTATATTAAACAAAAATAAATTTTCTCTAACGCGAGTTTTCAGACAGGTTGTCCTAATATATTAACTTCTGTCTGTGTTTTGAATAGTCAATTTCACGGTGAAATGAGTTCTTAATAATATATTTACCACCTGGGAGAAATCTCCCAGCCATCTGGAAAGGAGAGGGGATTTAGTGCCTCCAAACGGAGATTGGATTTTTTTTCACAGTTATTTATTTATTTATACATCAGGTAGTGGGAAGGATGACCTGGTTCCAGCACTGCAGTGGGCGGGGCATGGGCTGCACCGGACTGTGAGCATGCTCCTTGACCATGGATCCAGGAAGGCGGGCTCTGTTAGCTGTGTCTGCAATCTACAGGGTTAGGATGTAGGAGATCCTGAAGTAGCATCCCATATTATATTAAGCACCTGCGGGGAATATAGAAATAGTAAAATTTAGTGTCAGGCCTTGTTTGATTTCTGCATTTTTGTGGGGGCAACAAATGGTAAATGATCAGAGCAATGGCTTTGTACTGAAAACCACTGGATTCAAATCCTGACCCTGTGACTTATTAGCTGTGTTACAAATTAGGAATCACTCTGAACTTCATTTTCTGCCTATTTAAAGTCGAAATAATTGTATCTACTCTTCAATGTTGTAGAGATTGGAGCTAGTGTAGAGAATGTGCTCTGTTCTGTGAAGGGGACAATGGTCAATAGGAAAGTGGTCGATGTGAAAATATGGAACAGGGTGAAAGAAAGTTAAAAAATATATGATTGTGCGAGTGTGTGTATCTACATGTGTGTGTATACACACATAAATCAATACAAAATATACACTCACACAGGTACAATAGAACATACTGAAACTGGATGGATAAAAAAGAGGGGCTTGAGTTTTGAAAAGAGTTTTCCAGGGGCGCATGGGTGGCTCAGTCAGCTAAGCTTCGGACTTTGTCTCAGGTCATGATCTTACGGTTCCTGAGTTCAAGCCCCTCCTCGGGCTCTGTGCTGACAGCTCAGAGCCTGGAGCCTGCTTCACATCTTGTGTCTCCTTCTCTCTCTGCCCCTCCCCCACTCCTGTTCTGTCTCTGTCTCAAAAATAAATAATAAAACATTTAAAAAAATTAAAAGAATTTTCCAGGGGCACCTGGGTAGCTCAGTTGATTAAGCATTGGACTTCGACTTCAGCTCAGGTGGTGATCTCAAGGCAGGTGAGTTCAAGCCCTCTGTCAGGCTTTCTGCTGTCAGCATGGAGCCCACTTCAGATCCTCTGTCCCCCTCTCTCTCTGCCCCTCCCTGGCTAGCTCTCTCTCTCTCTCTCTCTCAAAAATAAAAATTAACATTAAACAAGAGTTTTCCAGAATTAAAAAAAATCCATTATTCATTTATTCAACAACACCTAGTGAACACATATTATGTACTCTTCTACATGCTTTCTGTAGGTCCAAGAATGAAACAAATATTCCTGCACTCTGTGACTTTAGATTCTCAAGGTGAAGAATGGACAGACAACAGATGGTAAAGTTAATAAGTAAGGAAATTATATTGTATGTGTTAAGCTGATAAGTACTGGCATAGAAAAAGAACAAAAGGGTTAAAGAATGGGAGTTTCAGGGCTGGGGCAGTTTGCAGTTTTAACAGAGTATTCAAGGTAGGCATCATTTATTAAATGACATTAGAGCAAATATTTGAAGGATATGAGGAAATGAATCATGTGGACATCAGGGGAAAGAATAGCCCAGGTGAAGAATCATCCAGTGCAAAAGCCCTAAGGAGCATGCTGAGCATGCTCAGTGAGTAGCAAGATAGTCAGTGGCTAAAGCTAAGTGGGCCCAGGGATATTGTAGCAGTGAAGGTAATAAAGATAACAGGAAGCTAGACAAGAACAGATTTGTAGGTCATTGAAAGGACGTAGGCTTTTACCATGAGAAAAATTGATAGCCACTGCATGGTTTTGTACAGAACTTACATTAAAAAAAAAAAAATGATGGGACACATGGGTGGCTCAGTCAGTTAAGCATCTGACTTCAGGTCAGGTCATGATCTTACAGTTTGTGGGTTCAAGCCCCACATAGGGCTCTGCATTGTATCTCCCTCTGTCTCTCTGACATTCCCGGCTTGTGTTTGCTCTCTCTCTCAAAAATAAATAAACAAACATTTTTTTTAAAAAATCATGACTTTTTGGCTGCAGTGCTGAAGCTAGATTTGGATGGACATGGGCAAATGTAGGTGTGGGGAGAATAGTATGGAGAACAATTAGAGTAACCCATAAAGAGATAGTGGTTGCCCAGGCTAATGTGGTAGCAGTGAAGCCATTGAGAAGTGATTCATTTTTGGATATATTTCCAAGGGAAATAAACATTATTTCCCAATGGACTGAATTTGGAGTGTGAGAGAAATTGAGGAGACATGTGTGACTGGAAAACATTTGGCTAGGACAGCTGGATGGATGGGTTGCCATTAGTTGAGCTGGTGAAGTCTGAGTACATCATATTTGGGAAGTCAGGTCAGGAGTTCCACTCTGAAAATGCTGACTTTAGGTGGAGATGACCAGCAGGCAATTACATATTAATGTCTATATTTCAGATTTGTACCAGAGATATGAATTTGGAAGTTGTTGGCATGTGGATGTTATCTAAGGCCATGAGACCAAGTGAGATCCCCAAGGAAGTAGGTGAGCATAGAGAAAAGAGCTAAAGATTGAGCCCTTGAATCCTCCAATATTAAGTAGCTGAGGAAGACATGAGGACACAGAAAAGGGGACTGTAAAGGAACAACCAGTGAGACAAGAGATAAACCAAGAAGGTGGACACCATATGAAGAATGTCTATCGTGGAGTGTTGATTAAATGATTAAATGATTGGTCAGGTTAGATGTTGCCTGAGAAATAAGTGACATCAGATTGGACAGGAAGGGCAACAGCAACCTTGAGACTGTTATCTGGTGAGTAGTGAAAGCAAAAACCTGAATGAAGAGATTTTAAGACAGAATAGGAAGAAATGAATAGGCAAAGAAATAGACAACTATTTTTGAGGAGATTTTTCATATAGAGGGGAACAAAGGAATAATAGGAGAAATAAGGTCAAATAAAAGGCTTTTTAAAAATGGAATACACAGGGGCATCTGGGTGGCTCAGTTGGTTAAGCGTCCGACTTCAGCTCAGGTCATGATCTTGTGGTTTGTGGGTTTGAGCTGTGCTGACAGCTCAGAGCCTGGAGCCTGCTTTGGATCCTGTGTCTCCCTCTCTCTCTGCCCCTCCCCTGCTGGTTCTCTCTCTCTCTCTCTCTCTCTCTCTCTCTCTCTCTCTCAAAAATAAATAAATACTTAAAAAATAATTAAAATTAAAAAAAATGGAAACACAACAGTGTGTTTGCTTGCTGATGGGAATGATCCACAAGAGACAGACAATGATCTGTAGAAGAGAGTGTGAGGTACAGATGAATTGCATCCTTGGATCCATTAGATGGAGTCAGATATGGTGTTCGTTGGAGGCTGGATGGGACTGATGCTGGCAGGTGATGGAGGATGGTGCATTTACAGAAGTGTTCATCTGGATGTTTTTAATTTTATTAATGAACTAGGAAGTGAGGTCATGAGGCAAGTCTGAGGTGATGTAGAAAGTGTTAGAGGTTAAAGAAGAGAGAAGAAGGTGTGAAATGAGCATCTTGGGGGAGTGGGACAGTAAATGAACCAGTAAAATTGTAGGCTTGTCCGATAACCTGAGGCCCTCTTGAATCTTTTGATGATTAATTTAAACTTAGATCATTCAATTTATGGTCAGTTAAATAAGTTAAGTACAAGTTTTTGAGACACTTCCTAGTTCATGAAATACTTTTGGCTCTGGAGATAAACAAATGAATAGGATGTAGTTCCTCCCCTCAAAGAACTCACAATCCTACAGCAAAAGACACTGAAAAAGGAAATCAATAACTGTAACAAATTGTAATAATTCTATAATTGAGTTAGATTCATTGTTTGGGGAATTTCTGCCAAGTGTTACTTCCAAATAGAGTGACACTACAAGCTAGTGGGGTATTTCACATCAGAATCAGAATGTAGTTGTCCATAGTTACCTTCTATTCACTCAATAAACATTTATTAAGTGTCCATCACTGTGGTAGGTGTTAATGTTACAATGGCAAATAAGATAGCTTCTGTCCCCAAAGAGTTCATCAGCTATTGCAGGGATTTCTAACATTAGATGCACATTAGAATGACCCAGGTGCTTTTAACAATCCAGACAGCCGGGACAAACCCCATACAAGTAAGTCAACATTTTTAGAGTTCCTCAGCATTTGTAATATGCAGTCAAGTATAAAACTTGCTGACTTAGAGGGACAAGCAGATGAGAAAACAGAAAATGGAAATATAGCATAAATGCTGGAAGATAGGAAAGCACAAAATGCTAGGGGAGCTCAACTGAATATTGATCACCTTGTGCAGAGGGACCAATGAGGAATGTCCAGAGGGAGAGCCACCTGGAAGGAAGAAAGAATGAGAGGGAGTCAGTGTGGGAAGAAGAACAAGGAAGCATATTGCAGCTGAAAGAGTGGAAGTGACAAAGACCTGGGAAATTATTGAACATGCCCCATTGAGGAATATGTGAGTTGTTGGAGTGCCTGGGTGGCTCAGTCGGTTGAATGCCCAACTCTTGTTTTCATTTCAGGTCATGATCTCAAGGTTAGTGAGTTCAAGCCCACATCAGGCTCTGCACTGATGGCGTGGAGACTGCTTGGGATTCTCTTTATCTCCCTCTCTCTCTGCTTTTCCTGTGTTTATGCTATGTCTCTCTTTCTCTTAAAATAAACAAACATTATTTACAAAAAAAAAAAAAAAAAAAAAAAAAAAAACTAAAAAGAAAAAAAGAAAGAAATCTGTGTTTTGTTCAGTAAGTCCAGAGAAGGGGCATGATGTCAGAGGAAAGTGGCAGGATATGCTGAGTTCCCAGGGCAAACTCCATTTGTTCCCACAGTATTGTTGAATCCCCATTCAGAGATGGCCAGGGATGCATGTTGGTGTTACAAAGCAGGGTTAATTCAATCTGATGATCAGGAGAAAGCAACACTTTGAGAGAATCTCAGAAAGGTAAGAAGTGAGGAAAGGCACTTTCTAAGGCTCCTGGGGCTGGGATTAGCCATGGAGTGGATTCAGGGCAGAAGAAGTTAGTGAGCAGACACTGAGCAGGGATTGGTCAGATTTTGTAAACCAGTTGACTTGCTGGAACAGGTTAGTGGGCTTTTCTTTGGAACAAGTAACTCCATAGGAAGTCCTGTTAAATCAGTTTGGTCTATTATATATTCCTATTTTGGAACATAAGAATCAAAATAAGCTGATATTAAAAACTCGAGTTTAGATTGTTTATGGTGCATGTCGTGGTTTTGTAGAGTTTATCAATTTTACAATTTTCGGTAAAGTTTTGCAAGCTGTAGCTTCTGTTTCATTTCTCACAATTAACTGTAGTAAGAAAATGTGGCATGATGGGGCACCTGGGTGGCTCAATCGGTTAAATGCCTGACTCTTGATTTCAGCTGGGTCATGATCTCACCGTTCATGAGTTCTAGCCCTGCCTTGGGCTCTGTGCTGAGAGTGTGGAGCCTGCTTGGGATTCTCTCTCTGCCCTCCACTCTCTCTCTCTCTCTCAAAATAAATAAATAAACTTAAAAAACAAAAAGAAAAAATGTGGCATGGTAAGTAGAACATTGAGAATCAGGAGCCTGCCATACCATAGGATCCACAAGTCTGCCAACACCTGGAGGTTACCTAAAGATGGATGCCATCAACTGAGCATGTTCATCCAGAGGGGGCAAGAAAAACTCACAGGGAACTAATTTTTTTTAAGACACTGTAGAAGGAGGACATTAATTGACTATATCAGTCATTGAGAAAATTTGCATACATTTTTATGCAAACACTATTGAAATTATTATCAACATTTAAAATATGGATATTCCAAAGATAGAGAAAAACATGGTGAGTAATAAAACACAAAAACATGTATTAACTACCCATCTTTCTCACACCTTAACATTTAAAAAAAAATTTTAAATTTATTTTTGAGAGACAGGGAGAGCACGGGACAGGCAGAGAGAGAGGAACAGAGGATCTGAAGCAGGCTCTGTGCTGACAGCAGAAAGGCTGATGCTGATGCCGGACTGGAAATCAGGAACCATGAGATCATGAACTGAGCCAGCTGAAGTCGGCTGCTTAACCAAATGAGCCACCAAGGTGCCCCTCACATTTTAACAGTTTTACCAACTTTACTTCACACCTCTTTGTTAGAGAAATAAAACATTACAGTCAAATTGAATCCCCCTGTTTATTCTACTTCAGTTCTTTTCCTCACTCCTTTCTTCCCTCCTCAGAGTTGCCCATAATTATTAATTTGGTGATTTTTTTTTCCTAACTGTAATGCATTTGTGTGTGTAAATAAAATATAATGCTGTCCTCCACGATCTTGAACTGTTATAAATAATTTCTATCTGGTTATATCCTTTTAGTTACTTTCCTGCTTATGTGACTTTATGTTTCATAGATATGATTTATTCCTATTGAATATATATATATATATATTTATATATATGTTTATATATTTATATATATGTTTATATATGCATATATTATATATATGGAATATTGATATCACAGTTATGTATTATATTCTTTTTAATTACAGTATAGAGCCACAGTTTTTGAATATACCACTATTTGGGCTTTCTATTGTTGCAAAACAATTAGGTTATTGCCAATTATCACGAACAATGGTGCAATAAACGTTTTTGTACATGGCTCCTTATATACATATGAGAAAATTCCTGGGTGTAGTATAAGAGCACCCTCTTCAAAATTTCTTGATATTGCCAAATTGCTCGATAAAATGGTTTTACCAGTTTACAATCTCACTGGGGCAATGAGATAAAGGAATTTGCTCGGTGTACAATGATAACGTATTTTTGTTTTAATTTGTATTTTCCTGATTACTAGTATGGTTGAACATCTTTTAATATATGTATTGGTCATTTGGTTTTTCTCTTACTGAACTGCCCATGTTTTCTAAGAAGTTTTTTTTTTTTCTTTCTTTCTTCTATGGTTGGTAGGTTTTTAATTTCTTTTTTTTATACATTGAATCCTAATTCTTATATAGTTCTATGCATTGCAATTGCCAGTTTTTTTCTCTGAATGTGTGACTTGAATTTTCACTTTATGATTTTGGGGAAGTGGGGGTAGAGGAGGTGTTTTTGTTTTAATTAACTAAAATCATATTTTTTATTTGTGTGTGTGTATACATGTGTGTTTACATGAAAAATACTTTTCTACCAGAAGCACATGAAAATACTCTCTCATATTTGTATTCTAAAAATAACAAAGCTTTGCTTTTCATGTTTAGCTGTTTTATTTGCCTGCAGTTGATTTTTGTGTATGGTTGAGAAAAGGGTCACAGCAAAATTTATGGATTTCTTTCCTAAATCCAGTTTATATATAATGTGTTCTGTTTGGGGGGGGGGGGCGACAGTTAACCTTCTCTACTTGTCCACTTATCTATTCTTGGGCCCACATCACGATGTCTTAATTACAGTGGCTCTGAAATACATCTTGCTATCTGGTATAATGAGTCTTTCCATCTTTCTTTTCAGATTCATCTTGGTCATTCCTGATTCTTTGTTCAAACTTCTCTTGGAATTTTAACCAGAATTGAATTAAATTAAATTTAAAAAATAACTTGGTGTGAATTATCATATTTATGGCGCTGAATATTTTCCACCCATGAACGTACAAAGTGTTTCTGTTCATTCAGGTCCCATGTGTTTGGTTTTGAATAAAATCTTATGATTTTTGCTGTAGTCTCTTATATGCTTTGTACAGCCATTCTCACAAATTCTATTTTTGTTGCCATTATAAATAGTGTATCCACTGATTAATTATTTTGTATGCAGCTTGTGTATAAAAATTTACTTCATATTTCTATATTGATCTTATATTCAACAACTTTTCTAAACTGACATATTAATTCTAATTAATTTTTGATTTACTGGGCTTTCCTACGGAGATAATCCTATCATTAGAAATCATTACAAAGCAGTTTGTTTTCTTTTCTATTTCTTATTATCTTTATAACTTCGTGTTGTGTCTCTGTGATGACTCTGACCTCCTATTTGTTGTTGAACTGAAACCATGGGAATGAGTGTCCTTGCTTTGGACCTGACCTTACAGTAATTGCTTCTAATTGCTTCACTATTAAATATGATGTTTGCTATACATTTTTAGTAAATTTATTTTTTCAAGTTAAGGAAGTTCCTTATATGCGTAATTTCCTCTGAGCTTCTGTCATGAATGTATCACATTTTTAAAGTTTATTTATTTATTGAGAGAGAGAGAGAGAGAGAGAGAGCGAGCAGGGGGGGAGCAGAGAGAAAAGGAGAGAGAGAATCCCAACCAGGCAGTGCACTGTTAGTACAGAATCCAATGTGGGCCTCGAACTCATGAGCCACGAAACCATGATCTGAAACAAAATCAAGAGTTGGATGATTAAGCCACTGAGCCACCGAGTCACCCCCACATTTTATTAAATAGTTGTCCTGCACTTATTGAAATAAATAACAGTGCGGTTTTTCCCCCTCAAAGTTGATCAGCCATTTCAGAAGCTCCCTGAAAAATCTAGTAGTTGTAACCTGGTTCAAGGGGAATACCTGACATAAAAATTAGTGGAGATTATGGGGTGCCTGGGTGGCTCGGTCGGTTAAGCATATGACTTCAGCACAGGTCATGACCTCACAGTTCGTGGGTTCAAGGCTCACGCTGGGCTCTGTGTTGACAGCTCACAGCCTGGAGCCTGCTTCAGATTCTGTGTCTCTTTCTCTCTCTGTCCCTCCCCTACTCACGCTCTGTCTTGTCCCTCAAAAAAATGAATAAACGTTAAAAAAAGTCAATGGAGATTGACAGAATGGTACTCTAGAATGGAGGTGGGGACACATTCCTGACTAAAATGGAAATCTACTCCTTCAAAACCAGTAGGCCTACATCATTGCTTCCCAAAGGTAATCTACAGACCAGCAGCATCAGCATCACCAGGGAACTTGTTAGAAATGGAGAGCATTAGGCCCAACCCACCCCCGCTAAATCAGAATCTGCATTTAACAAGATCCCCAGATGCATGTATGCCCATTATAGCTTAAGAAGTCTTGTCAGACATCATCCTTCCAACATCAGAAGCAAATTCATTCATGTGACCTAGTACATTAATACATTTTCTAAAATTACTCTGAATTTGCATTCCTAGGATAAAACAACTTGGTCATTTTTAAAAAAGACATCTCTAGATTTTGCATCACTATCGGTGAGAGCAAACTATAATTTTCCTTTTCTGGCACCGTGCTCTTCTGGTTTTTGTATCAAGACAATTCTAGCTCAGCAGGTAATCTGGAAACTATTTCCTCTTTTTAGCCTCTGTGAAACAGTCTGTTTAACTTTTGAGTTATCTGTATATTATATTTTTGTTAGAATTTATCTGTAAACTATTCTGTTCCTAATGGTGGCTATTAGACTTTTTAACTTCTGATAATGTTTACTTCTAAACATTACGTCTAATTTGATTTTCCATGTTTTTAGTCCGTTCCTTGTTATTCATTTTCAAATTTACCAGTAAATGTTCCCATTAATTGCAAAATTCTCCAGAACATATCATATACTGGTTTGTTGTATTCTTGGTATTGCATATTTGTGCCTTTTCTCCAGTTTTTTTTTTTTTCCCTGTAACCTACATTTACAGAGGCTTAAGAGGTTTTTTTGTTTGTTTGTTTTTTGTTTGTTTTTTGTTTGTTCTTGGGGGCACCTAGCTGGCTCAGTCTGTAGAGCATGTGGTTTGTGATCTCAGGGTCCTGAGTTCAAGCCCCATGTTGGGTATGGAGCATACTTTAAAAACAAAACAAAACAAAACAAAAACAAAACAAAACAAAAAACACTTTTCTTGTTTTTTTCAGAGAATCACTTCTCAACTCTATTAAACAATATTTGTATTTGGTTTCTAATTCAATAGTTTCTCCCCTTATTTTTAGTATTTTCTTTATTCTATATGTTTTAGGTTTATTCTATTGCTATTTTCTAACTATAGGATTTCTAACTATAGGATTACCTCCCTAGTTTTCAATCTTTTCAAAATTTTAGATCTCTTATTAGAATTGTGCTATTGTAGGTATACTTTAGACACTTTGACACTTAATATTAAATAATATTTTTTTAATTTAATTTTTTTAATTTATTAAATATTTTTGAATTTTTATTTTATTTCTTATTGATTTATTTCTTATTTGATATATGAGTTACAAGTTTATACAGTTATGTTTATATTTCTATCTATATAAGTTCTGACTTACCCTATAGCTCAAATAGTAACCTGTGGTAAATATCCCATGTGTATTTGAAAAGAATGTGTATTCTCTAATTTTACTCTAATTTGTTAGCTGCAATATTCCATAAACATCCAGCCAGAGGCAGCTGGGTGGCTCAGTCAGTTAAGTGTCTGACTCTTGCTTTCCGTTCAGGTCATGATCTCATGGTTTGTGAGTTTGAGCACCACATCAGGTACTGCATTGGCAGTGCAGAGTCTGCTTGGGACTCTTTCTCTCTTTCTTTTTCTGCCCCTCCCCCATTCGTGTTCTCTCTCCCTCTCTTTCTCTTTCTCTCTCTCTCTCTCAAAAAGAAATAAATAAACGTTTAAAAAATCAATCAATCAATCAATCAATCAACAAAACCATCCAGTTAGGTGAGCCATTGGAAGAGCCTCTGGAAAGGCTGGGAATGTGCATGAATGTATGACTCAGCTGAAGCAGAAGAAGTAGTGCTCAGGCATGGGAGAGGGCCCAAATCACTGGTTTAGGTGTGAGTGACAAAAACCTAGTTGTTATGGAGGGAACATAGAAAATGAAGTAAAGATGGACAAGGCATTAGAGTTGGAGCAACCAGGAATTAAAGAATTTAGCAAAACCTACACTGGAAAAAGGCCAGGGACTTACGACTAAGAGTCTGGTATAAAAGTAGCAAAGTAAGGGGCACCTGGGAGACTCAGTCAGTTGAGGGTCCCACTTCAGCTCAGGTCATGATCTCCCTGGTCCAGAGTTTGAGCCCCATCGTGGGGCTGTGCTGACAGCTCAGAGCCTGGAGCCTGCTTCAGATTCTGTGTGTGTCTGTCTCTCTGCCCCTCCCCTGCTTGCTCTCTCTCTCTCTCTCTTCTCTTAAAAGAAATAAACATTAAAAAAATTGAACAGGAGCAAAGTAAGAACTTGATCATAACATGATGGTTAAGGTTTCTAGTTTTGTAATCACAGGTCTAATTTCTTTTTCTTTTAAGTTTATTTATTTACTTTGAGAAAAAGAGAGCGAGAGACAGCATGAGTCAGTGGCGGAGGGGCAGGGAAAAAGGGAAAGAGAAAATCCCAAGCAGGCTCCCTACTGTCAGCACAAAGCCCAACTTGGGGGCTTAAACTACGAACCATGAGAGATCATGACCTGAGCTAATTGGGACACTCAACTGACTGAGCCACCCAGGTGCCCCATGGGTCTAATTTCAAATCCTCATCTTGTAGGGACCCTGGGCACACTACTACAGTGTTCTAACCTTGACTTTCTTTTCTATAAAACAAATAATAATAATGTTTGTCATATTGAGTTGTGAAATTAAATAATAAAGCATTTGGTCTCTGAAATCTAATGATTATTTTATATTATAATTTTTAATTATATGATCTTATATATGAATAGCTGTCATTGCTAATAATAATAATGATAATAATAAAGTAAAACAAGATGAGATAAAGTTCAGGAATAGAATTCTGCACATTTCTGCTGGGCAAACGCAGGACTTGCTAAGCTCAGAACTTAGGCTGTGTGTAAACTTGCAAGGAGGAGGCAGGAAGGTGTGGCTCATTCTGCCCCTTCTGGAATGGAGTCATCGTTTGCTTCTGATGTACTTGAGTTCCAACAATATTCTGTCCTCTTTTCCCCATTTGATGTGGCAGTAACACTGGGTTGGACATCAGTCCAGAGTTGACCAACCACTTCTTAGCTCACTAACAGACTCTCTTGTCCTACCTCAGAGCTAGGCACTAGGAAAATGCCTGGGATCAAACACCAAGTTAAGGGTGGGGGGTCATTTTAAGGGGTAGGACATGGATATAAGGAAATCCCATTGCTTCAGTACCAACCCTCTATAATCACTTTAATCACTTTCAAAACCCTGAGGCAAAGGCGTGCAGGCCTCTGCTGCAACTGGATTTCAGTCCAGTTGTTGAGATTTTCTTTTTACAAAAGGGATGATTTGTTTTGTTTTGTTTCATTTTGTTTTGTTTTAAGAGAGAGAGGGAGAGAGTGTGAGTGAGTGAAGGGCAGAAAGAGAGGGAGAGAGAGAGAGAATCCCATGCTGTCTGTGCAGAGCCTGAAGCAGGGTTCTAACTCCCCTGGAACCCTATTTAGAGCTGGGACTCAGGAACCATGAGATCAGGACCCCAGCCAAAGTTGGATGTTTAACCGACTGAGCCACCCAGGCGCCCCCAGCTGTTGAGATTTAAAATTATTTTGAACAATACCTTATATTTGCATTTCCTTTCACTTGATCAGGCTGTATTTTCCTATACTCATCACTATTGTTTCGCATGTAAGGGTTTCACTGTTGTCTAATACTATAGCCTCCCTCTAGTAGCAGCATGTAGCAGCATGCTCTGTGTCCTGTCTGTATTGGCTTCCATAGAGGGCTTACCATATATAGGGGAGAGTGTACTTAAACTATTATCTCTATAAACTGAGAAGGATGGCCTAGACTGCATTTATCAAGTTGCTTCTAACTCTAAAACTATACTGTTTACTTGTTTTATGAGCCAGGATTTTGCACACACCACCACAACCCAGTTAATATCTATCATCTACAAGGGAACTATCTATATTAGCAAGCCAATAATACAGTTATGGGTGATCCCAATTTATAGAATGCTTTCATATTGAAACCACAGAAATTCAATGACTGAGGCTCCCTATCACAGACAAATCAGCCATTTCTCATAACCAAATGGATATTCTGCAGTATAAACAGTTTTCCAAATGGTAGAATGGACTAACTCATCTGTAAATTGCCTAGTTGCCAATCACGTTGAACTTCATGCTATCTCCTTTGTGGTAATAGCCCCAACCTGACCACTACCCACATAGGAACCAAGGACATCCTGCCTCAAAATGTGCCACACTGGCAGGCAGATTATTTTGAGCTGAAATTAGACTCAAGAAGAAAAAAGCCTGGTTAGAAATTTTGAACTCCCTCACTCCCACGTGCCTAAAAGAATTTGTATAGAGGACCTGCTCCAGGAAGAAAGCTACCACCATAGATAACTGCATTATGCTATGAACTAGGTATGGTAGGCATGGAGGAACTAAGCTCAGCCTGTTTGGTCACAGTCCTCTATGTGCCACTGTTTCTGCAAACATTCGTTTACCAAACATTTACTCTTTTCAGCTTTTTGTGAATTGCACTTTTTCCCTTTGAATTCGAGGCCCTTACCCTTTCTTTTTAGTTCAGGATGGTATATATACCTCTTTTTGCCTATCTTTGGAATTTCACATCTATATGGATTCTCTGTGCATGCATAATTAAATCTGATTTTCTCCTGTTAAACTGCCTCATGTCAATTTGATTCTTAGATCAGCTAGAAGAATCTTAAAAGTTAAGAGAAAAAATTTACTTCCCCAAAACACACAATAAGCTTTAGGGTTAGTTCAATGGCTTAACATCAGGATGCATTATTATACTCTAAATATGCTTAGGGATGTGCCATTCGTCCCTTCTTTTATCCAGCCAGGAGGTATTCTATCACAGCTACACTGCGATAGATGAGAAGGGTACATGATGAATAAGTCATAGACCCATTCTCAAGGAGTTCAGAGTTGAAGCACAGAGCCAGACATAAGGACATACAGCTTCTATCAATGCAGTACATGTGATGACACCAATAAGCCCAAGTTTGTATGGACACCCAGAAGACTACCACCTAACCCAAACTATAAGGTTCAGGGAAACCTTCTTGGAGAAGTTAGCAACCTACTAATCTTCTAATAGATATGTTGGCTTTTTATATATAAAAATAGAGGTAAGGAGATGGGTGAAGAAAAATCATCTGGACAGAGTTTCAGAATACAGGCATGGATTTGGGGGGAAAAATGTAAATGAGAGCATAAGCAGTTCAATGTTGCCAGCATGCAAAATGTGACCATGGAGTGGTTTGAGATGGACCTGGAGAAAAAGAGAGTAGTCAAGCTTGGCCAACTTTGCACAATGGTAATGAGCTTTGATGTTACTCTATGGATAACAGACAGCCTGGGTGGGTTCAGGGCCAGGAAATAGTTATGGGCAGATTAGCGTGTTATAGAAGTTTTGCCATAATTTTAAGATAAAACATCAGTTAAGATAAAACTAAAAATTATATGAGTCTGCACAATTTTATTGAGCACTCAGTGTAGTTCCTGGTAAAATTAGTTATCCATGAATTAATCATCTATGGTTGCACAGAAAATCACTCCAAAACATAGTGCCTTAAAACAACCAACATTTACTTTTGTATTTCCCAATTGTTCTGGGTCAGGAGTCTGGTGGGCATAGCTTAGCTGGATCCTCTGGCTTTGGATCTATCATCATACTGATACCAGGGTATCTGCTAGTGCTACATTCATGTTAAATCTACTGGAGGTGAATCATTTTCAAGCTCACTCACGTAGTTGTTGGTAAGATTCATTTCCTCCTGGACTGTTGGCTGGAGGCTGCCCTCAGGTTCTTTCCACATGGGCCTCTCCATATGGCAGCTCCAACATGGCAGCTCATTTCACCCAAGGGAACAAACAAGACAGCAAGAGATAGAATGTGAGCAAGACGGAAGTAACCAACTTTTATAATCTAATGTGAGAGAGTGATAGCATCCCACCACTTTTGCTGTATTCTATTTGTTAGAATCAAGTTACTAGGTCAGCCCATACTGAAAGGGAGGAGATTTACCTAAGGGCATAAATATTGGAGGTCACTGGAACAATCTTGGAGGCTGGCTACAACACATGGGAAATGTCTATTATATATTAGTAATGTGTTTAATGGATTAATGAGACACTGTTTCTCTCTATTCTTTATTTTTTCCTTTTGTAATGAGTTTTCGGCATATCATATAGATGTGTTGTGTCATTGAATGGAATTTTGTTCAGGGGTTTTGAATATCAGATATAAATTTGGGATAAAAAAAATAAGATACCTTGATGCAAGCCTAACTTCTGTCTGCCTTTCCCTTTGGATTTCAGCTAAACAAATAATATAATAACTGTTGATAAGGACATGGAACCCTCCAAGCAGGAGTAACTCTCAAGTTGAAATTTTCTTGATTATTTTTTATTAAATACTTGATCTAGTTTCTTTGTCTCTGGTAAGGTTAAACTGTAGCTATTTGGAATCTTTTTTGTCTACATGAAAGTCACTTTTCTGATGATGTGATAATGTCAATAGTAATGTAGCTTTTAGCTGTCTGCAAGGCTGTGGGGAAGGTCATGATGGATGTTGTTACAGACAACATACACATTCCATGAAACATTCGTGTTTTATATCAGCCTTTATTTAGATCTTTCTTGAAAAAATCCACATCCCTCTGACCTTTGGTAATAGCATTAATGTGCATTCTCATTTTCAAAATACTATGAATAGCTAACATTTATATATACTTTACATTTTACAAAAAGCTTTCATATCTGTCATCAACCTTGATTCTCATCCTTGCTCTGAAAGGCATAAGATTGGCCTCAAATCGCAATTCTCAGAAATATCAGAGTCAGAGCTAGAACCCACATCTTCTCCTTTGAGTGTTTGCTTTTAATTACATCACAGTGCATTGGGAAGTTCCAGCACTGTTTTTTTCTTCCCCATAAATTAAGGAGCATTATTTGAGTCACTACCTTACTGTATTAATTGTCAATGTTTCCAGGAAAGAGTGTCTTGCCAAATTGCTGACTTTTCTCATACAATCTATTTCACTACTTATAAAATCTAAGTTTTCACACCTATGAAATAGGGGTATAATAATTTCCCCCAATAAAAATAAATATATGAGACTAAATGAGCTCGATATAGTTAGGCTTTTAAGACCAATTATTTTCTTTACCAATAGCATGTTTAAAACAAACCCTAGTACTTGACAAATTGAGAATTTAGACGGAGAGGCACCTAGGTGGCTCAGTCAGTTGGGCATCTGACTCTTGATTTTGGCTCAGGTCATGATTTCAGGGTGGTGGCATTGAGCCCTGCATCAGGCTCTGCACTAAACATGGAGCCTGCTTAAGATTCTCTCTCTCTCTCTCTCTCTCTCTCCCTCTCTCTCTCTCTGTAATTAATAAAAAGGGGGGTATCTGGGTGGCTCAGTTGGTTAAGCATCTGAGTTTGGCTCAGGTTATGATCTCACAGTTTGTGGGTTCAAGCCCCATGTTGGGCTCTGTGCAGACAGCTCAGAGCCTGGAGCATACTTCGGATTCTGTGTCTCCTTCTTTCTCTGCCCCTCCCCCATTCATATTCATTCTCTCTCTCTCTCTCTCTCTCTCCTTCAAAAATAAATAAACATTAAATAAAACATGTACAACCTTTTAAAAAATTAAAATAATTTAAAGGGAAATAGAGACACAGACCCTCTTCTCAGGAAAGATTGTAATTTAAAGAAGTTTTTCCTCTAGTAGGCTTTGGGGTCAAGCAGTTATTTGGATACTTTGAGGACAATGACCCTTCCCTGAAAAATCTTCACTAACAAAAATATATTGCATAACAATTTAGAGGCAACTATAGATTAGCTAAAACTCATCTTTGAATGCCAGTTAAGACCTTAGATCTAGAGGTACGTGGTCTGTACTTGGGATGCTAAGTGCAGGTTACAGTGACCATTAACAGTAAGCTAATGCCCAGGATTAGCTTTAATGGCTTGCTGACATTAGTTAAAATGTAAACACTTGAAATCATTCCATTGACAGGTAAAGTACACTTCCACATTCACAGTTGTAGCTTTGAGTATTTGGGTTAGCAATCAAATTATGTGAAATAAAGTACTGCTGTACAATTAATAATAGGCAGTGAATATTCATTTAGTTCATTCATTAGACTACATCTGTATCCTAGCAGCTATTATCAGATGTTAGCCCACTACAGCCTCCAGAAAAATAAAGCTAGCTCTGTTTCCTTTCCCACTTTCACTTGGCTCTGAGGTTAGCAACTCTTAAGTGAACACTAGCAAATCACACCTTTCTCCTTGACCCTGAAGAGTGTGCATTTCTACTAAGGAGACATAGAGTATGAAGGCCAAAGTAAGTTTTCTTTCTTTGACATGGAAGTTTGGCTTGTCTTTCCAAGTGTGAAGTCACTGCTTTTGATTCACTTAAAGAAAACTAAGAAACAAACAAACAAAAAAAGGATTAGCTGAAATTCCTTTGGGTAGGTAGTGGCTGCTGAGAAGAATGGTCTAATGAGGTGAGCAGCAACAATCAATGTTGAAACAGAGGTCAGCAGGCCAGGCTGTGCCATTGGATTTTGCTGGGATTGTTCAGTCAATAAATGACCTGGTAGGGAATTACTATAAACAAACTGCACCATCTTTAATTCAGGTGTGGGCTGAGGGGAGGGCGCTGACCCATAGGATTTCTTGATTAGAAGAATAGGCAGCAGGTTATTTCTCAGAATTCTTTGAACAGATTTATTTACCGAGCAGAGTTGTAAATGTACAGAGATGTCCTCTCTGCCCTCCTGCTTTGTGTTCTCATCTTTGCAGGCTGTCATCCCTTCCACAGCTGTCTTGATACTGCCAGTGGGTGATCATGGGCCTTTCTGAGTGTCTACACCTAAGCAGTTGAGTTGTTACTTGCTTTAATCCAAGGAGAACCAAAGTTTACCATGGTCAGTTTGTTGCTTTGCAAAGCCACAAACAAGAGTATTTTGAGTTCAGGTTGAATATATTATTGATGTCAAATTGATCTAAATAAATTGTTAAACAATAGTAAAAAGTATATCAGAGATCCAAATATTCAAAATTGTTGGTTCTATATGGCCATAAGGTCCTTAGACTCATAGATCTTTCAAATATTAGCCAGCAATGGGTGTTGGAGGATCTAAAGACCAGCACCTGCTTTTCACCTGGAACCCTAAGTGATTGAATGATACCATGTTCAAAAGTCAGCCCTCTTTCCACTGGAAAAATGTGTTTTATTTTTGTTATTTTTTTTAGCTAACATTTTCATTTAATGTGGCATTCTCCTTTAGCAAATGTAAAGAATGACATTTCCAAATTCAGGAGAGAGGTCTGTTGTTTCCCATGATTATCACTAGTATTGCTTGTGTCTGCAAACTCCTTTGCTGAGTTTAAAAAAAAGAAAGAAAAGAAAAGAAAAAAACTCCTTTCAAATTCCAGCTGGTCTATAACCTTCTATGGTCTGGGAAGAACATGTGCTGTCTGATGCCCGGTAAAGGTGAGTTCAGAAGAAATCTTACCACTTCTGTGAAGCTTCCACTTGCACTTTGCAACAGAGTTCAGCATCCCTCTTTTGTGTCACTCTTCCTTATACAAATCCCTAGTAGAGCACCATTTAAGACATGTTGTCATTCTTGTCCTATTAGGCAGTGATCTGCTACAGGCCAGGAACCATCCATCCCCAGCAGGGAACAGTCATAAATTCATAATTAAAAATAACTTTGTCAAATTATGGATCTAAGTATGCCCCATACATTACTCAAAACTTTTTCAAAAGAAAAAATAAAGAGGAACACAGAAGAAGGGGGAAAAAGAAGCAAGAAGGAAGAAAAAGTCCTCATTTTGGTGAGAGTTCTGAGGAAGGCTTAGGTCACTTTGCATTTCATATCCTAAATCAATTTGCCTGGGTGGAGCATGAGACATGCACCATGTTGGGGATGAGCTGGCTTTATTACCAGCTGCTAGACTTGCTGATAGAATTGTCCTTGATGTTCCAGAATGGAGAAAAAGGCAGCTACTGACAGAGAGGCAGTGTGGGGAAGGCTCCTGCAGGGACAGAGTGTTATAACCTGCTGAGGCGGCTCCCCATGGAGTCATGAGCTGTGTGCAAATGGCAGTAGGTGTGTGCTTTGAAGCCTCCAGCCTTGGGAACTTCAAACAAGGAGAGGACAGACAGATGATCTATGAGAAATTAATATCTAACGGGGCTCAAAACTGCTCTCCCTGTCACCTTAATCTCCTGCCTGTTCACTGACTGTATTTACTTTCTGAACATACCAAACATTTAACACAACAGAGGTTCCCACGTCCTTAATTTTTCTAAAACAGAGAAACTTGCATTTCAATTTTACCTATTTCTCTTTTTAGCTTCACTGAACTATTCCTTTTTCTAGGTTTTGGAAGGTTCCCTAGGGAGCAGAGAAGTGAATGAGGTTTGAGGAAAGAGCTAGGCTGACAGATGGAACGCCGTGCCACTGCCGTGCCCCACTCTGCCCAGAAGGTACTCATGGAATTATGTTCAAAGATAGCCCCCACTGAGTTAAGAGCAGGTCTTTTCCCCCTACTTGGATATAAAGCCACACACCCTAGGATCTTTGATTTGCTGGCAGTAGACAAGCTTACTGTGGACTATAATGGGGAAAAGGATAGGTTTTACCTCCATCCATCCATTCAACCATCCCTCTCCCTATCCGTTCATCTACCACCTATCTATCCATCCATTCACTCATCCATTCATTTGAACATTCAGGCAGATAGTCCATCTACAAACATTTTTAGAGTACCTACTGTATGCCCAAAAGTATGCTAGATGCTAGTAACAAGAGGAGAATAAAGAGTGGTCCTGCCCTTAAGGTGTGTGTATTCTGTATTCTGTATTATGAAGGACTCATAATCAGACCATTCCTGCCTTTGATACACCTAGTTAGCTTATCCTTCAATTGCCTCCTTTATAAATTTATAAATTTTTTAATATTTATTTATTTTTGTAAGAGAGAGAGGCAGAGTATAAGAAGGGAAGGGGCAGAGAGAGAGGGAGGAAGACACAGAATCTGAAGCAGGTGTCAGGCTCTGAGCTGTCAGAGAAAGCCCGACACAGGGCCTGAACTCACAGACCATGAGATCATGACCTGAGCCAAAGGCAGACCCTTTGCAGACTGAGCCACCCAGGCACCCCTCCCTCACTTGCTTCCTAATGGCCCTTCCATAATGTCTTGTCTTTACTACCATTTAGGGTGACTAGTTTATGCAGATTTGCCTAGCACTACTCAGGACTTCCCCGCTTTTAGCACTGAATATCTCATCTCCTTCAGTCTTAGACAAAACAGGTTAATTGGTCACCTTATTGCCAGCATCTCAGATTCCCAATCAGTTGTTCTCACAGCATACCCCAGACATCCCTCATCCACTCAACCCCGTGTAACAGGGAGGCCTCAGCATCATCTGGGAACTTGTCAGAAATGCAAATTCTAGGCTCTGCTCCTGACCCAGTGAATCAGAGACTCCAGGCATCACAGCAAGCTGCATTTTAATGAACCCCCCCAAACACTAAAGTTTGAGAAGCACTGCTCTAAACTGGTTCTGACTTCTGACCCATCAGTATTGTTCTGTCTTCAGAGGTTCTCAACATCCTGTAAGTGACTCATTAACCGATTTGATAAACTAACTATAGCTAGGTGTCAATGGTGGTAATACAGTCTCTGACCTAATAATAATTAATACAGAAACAAATAATTAAGCAAACAAGTAAATAAACTAGATATGATGGTTGAGGTATATGTAGGCAACCACAGAAAGCTGAGAAGCCACTTCTGGCAGTTTCAGGATACTTCTCCTCAAAAGGACAATATGCATGACAGAACAAAGTAGTGCCAAGCCCTGTGTGGGCTGCCTGGAGAATTCATCCCCTTCCTAAATCACATTTTTACAGAGTTGTGATGCTTTCATATAAAGAGTCTACAGTATTTGTCCTGCCATATTTGGAGCAAAGATTTGGATAACTGTCTACCATACCTGTACATGGAGCCAATTTCAAGAACTATGGTAGGAGTCAGAAAATCTGGCCTACCATCTCAGTTTGAGCATTAAATGATCTTCATTGAGTAAGTTAGTCTTTCCAAACTTTACTTCCTTCATCCATTAATAGATGTAATATTTCTTTGCCCTTCTTTAAGGAGGTTCTGAAGCAGCTTCTTTTGAAAACTGTGTCATCATAAACTCTTGTTTCTGTGATGATTGATTTATATACTCCTATACTGTGTATAATGACACAAGATAAGAATGATTTACACACTCCCATATTGAATAAATAATATGTTCTTTTCTTCTGTAATTATGTAGAAGCGCCAGTAATAGAAATTAGACAATGGAAGGGTCTGGGGCAGATGCATGTAGTAAGTTAGGAAAGCAACTCAGGCATATTGTGACACATTGCGATAACTTTCTGAGGCTCACAAAGATAGCACTAATAATAGTAAAAGAATCTTACAACTGAAGTCATCTCAGAGTAAGATATGTGTTTTCTAGAGTGCTTCCATCTCTAAAGCCTGTGAGGATCCCAGCTGTAGGTATGGAGAGTGTCTCTGCTAACAGTGCCTTAGGTATGAGGGGTGCCAAGCACACAGAGGTAAACAATGCACACTAGGTCCTTCCCTTAGGGAGCTACCATTTGAGTTAAACGTTACTGCAATACATAGCAAATTTAGGAAAAAAATGATCGCATCTGTCATTCATGAGCACTCTAGAAGCGCTAAAGATGGCGTCATGTTTGTGTGGGGAAGGGAGGACTGTCTGGTGCGGTCAGGGAAGGCCTTTCTGAGGCTGTGGAATTTGAGCAGAGATAGGCAAAAAGAGAAAACGCCAGCATCACAAGACACAGAAGGAACTGTATTCTATGCAGAGGAAGGATAAAATACTCAAGGCTTGACATCAGCATGGGCTCAGCATGTTGGGGAAGACAGAGGGGCAGCGTGGCTGCAGCACAGTGAGTAGGGGAGAAGGTAAAGATGAGCTCAGGGTGACAAAGGGAAAATATCCAGTCTGGATCTTTGGAGTTGGATTATAGTTTGATAGCGATGGAGAGATATTGGAGGTTTTAAAATAGAGAGGACATTTAATTTATCATCCAATGGGATTCCTTTTGAAACTGAATGGAACACCCTTAATAATCAAATGTGACCAGTGAGTGTCACAGGTAAATTGGGACTCCTTAGTTTCGAGCAGTATGGTGACATGATTTCTGTTTCTAAAAGACCATTGTAGCTGCTATGTAGGGAATATGTTAGGGGAGAGCAAGAATGGAGATTCTAGCATGGGAGTCTCCGCGGTCAGGGAGGAAGCCTCAAGATGAGACTGAGAGCCAGCCAGCCATAGTGTTGGACATGGAGTACAGATGAGTTGGCAATTCTAGATCATCAGAACCAAGAGGAACCACACGCAGCTTAGAAATGGCAAATTTAGAGCAATTAAAATGAAGTACTTTACCCAGCAGGCAGTAAGTACATGAAACTTGTTACTCTAAGACATGGTACAGGCTGACAATCTCAAGAGGTTAAAAGAAAGTGAATGGAATGAGTTGCTAAGGGAAACTAGGTTATTTTGGATACATCCATAATGCTGAAATATTAATGTGAAAGAAGGTAATGATGGCCTCTCCATACCAACTTCAGAAGCAAGGGAGGACAGAAAATCTCTGTAGGTTAAGTCTGCTGGACAATTTTCACATTTAAATCCCCTGCTCCTTAGCAACGAACTCAGATCCTCCTCATTCTCACAATGGAATAAATAGGGGCACCTGGGTGGCTCAGTCAATAAGATGTCTGACTTTGGCTCAGGTCATGATCTCATGGCTTGTGAGTTTGAGCCCCATATTGGGCTCTGTGCTGACAGCTCAGAGCCTGAAGCCTGCTTCAGATTCTATGTCTCCCCCTTTCTCTACCCCTCCCCTGCTCACACTCTGTGTCTCTTTGTCTCTCAATAATAAACATCAAATTTTTTAAATAAATAAAATAAAACAAAATAGGCGAGACAAAAAACAAATCTTTCTTTTGACCCCCCACTTTTCAAACTACTTTTCAAATCTTTTTTTATTTTTCTTGCTGCTGCCAGAGAGCTTTAAGGTAGCTGCATGCACTTACTGATATTCATTTTCTTTCCTTCCGTTGCTCCTTAAATGTATGCCTTTAACCTTCATTCTAACAATACTATTTGAATGTCTTCCTCCAAGATGGTCCAAATTCCCTAGCAGCAAATGCACTTGGGTTTCTCTTCTGATCTGTTCCCTCTTGTTTGCAGCCCTGGGAGCAAATGCTCCCTCTCTGTGCTTCCTCTACATTTGAGAACGTCACCCCCTTCAGTGAATGTTGATCTCCTTGGGAATGGAGACTGTGCCTCATTCATCCCTGTATCCATAGTAGCTAGCTTAATACCTGACACCTAATAGGTGCTCACACAATATTGTTTAATTTAATTATGTATAAAATGGTCTACGGTGTTCAGTGCCAGCTCCCCATTCCTGACAGATGGTGGCTGCCCAAGGTGTGTGTATTGAATGAAGGAAGGAAGGAATCTTTGGGTTCCTGGGATACTCAGAGCGTATTTGCTGTGCCCTGTAGGGTGCCACACTGTGTCCTGGTACTCACATTCGTGGACAAAATAAAGAACCTGGGTTGACAAGCTCTGTTTCCTGGTCATCTGTTCACTCCTTAGCAACTTCAGTGCCAGTCTGCTCCACTTCTCACAGCTACTGCAGACTTTCCATCTATGAGAGTATAGCAATGTTCTTAGAAACGTCAAATACAGTGACATTTTCTTAGGCCTCAAAAAATTATATATGGTATAATTTTATAATTAAGAGGCATTTAGAGATCATCTATACCAAGTCTCCAATTTTTTCAACAAATAACGCTCATTTTTAAAATCCCCATGAAACCATTTTCAAGAATGTCTCCCTAAATTTATATTCAGCAACAGCTAATTTTCTCTCTCTCACACACACACACACACACACACACACACACACACACACAGTGCTTGCCATGCAGTGACTAATCAGGATTAATTAATAAACTGAACAACTATTTATTGAGTCACTGTGTCCCCAGTTCTGTGCTAGATGCCAGGAACTAAATGATGAACAAAAATCAAATTCCTTTCACTAACAAACCTTATGATCTAGTGTAAACACTTTCCAGGATTAGCATGTTGAGTTTCTGTAATTCCAGCCAAAATAAAACACACATTTTATTTAGGTTCAACTGCCCTTTGTAGATAAATGTATCCATTTGTACATTACCTTATATATAACATATGATGTTACATAAAATATACATTTTAATACATTATATATTATTTGAAACACTGAAAATAGGCATGAGCACCTTCAAAGGCTTTGATATAGTGGAGCACCCTCCACATGTTAAGCCACTCACCTAGTCTGAGAGCCCATTTTATAGATAAGAGCATTAAAACCCAAACAGGTTTTAGTGGCTTGCTCAGAGTCACACATCTGAACAACAGTAAAGCCTTGGCTAGAATGGATTTCCAGTCCTGGTCTGTTTCCTTTTCTTTTCTTTTTCTGTTGCCTTTGATCCTCTTCCTTCTACTTTGTACATAATATTCAAGTATCTAAGAAGTCTATTAGTAACAGAACCTGCTAAACATGGTTTAATCCAGTATTTTCCAAACTTAATTTAACCACAATCCTCTCATTTCACAAAGTGGTTATAAACATCTCCTGGGACACAGGCCTTCCAAAGAACAGACTTAGGAAACACCGGCCCAGATAAGAAAGTTTAAACTCTTGGGGCGCCTGGGTGGCTCGGTCGGTTAAGCGTCCGACTTCGGCTCAGGTCATGATCTCACAGTCCGTGAGTTCGAGCCCCGCGTCGGTCTCTGTGCTGACCGCTCAGAGCCTGGAGCCTGTTTCAGATTCTGTGTCTCCCTCTCTCTCTGCCCCTCCCCTGTTCATATTCTGTCTCTCTCTGTCTCAAAGGTAAATAAACGTTAAAAAAAAAATTAAAAAAAAAAAAAAAAAGAAAGTTTAAACTCTTTAACCTGTCATTTAAATTCCTTCACCCTCTATCTGTTCATGTTTATCTTCCATAATTCCCATCTGTACATTGTCTCAATGACTGACTCCTCACTGCTGCATCCTTTGTCACCCAGTTCCTGGGTCGTCCCCTCCTTGTGGGCCCACCTGCATCCTGCCCATCTTTCTGCTCTACACACAGCATCCCACGTGTGATTAACACAGTTGGAAGCAAGTCTGTCTCCTCTCCCGTGGTCCTTACAGTCTCTGCCTTCATATGACTCTTTGCTGTTAGGTGTCTTTGAATGTTTGTATGTTCTCTCCTGAGAGTAGGAGCCTTGTCTTGTTCTATATAACTCCATAGGGCAAGCAGGCAGAAAAAACTGAGAAATTTGAAAACCAGTCAGGATTTCTCTCTCTCTCTCTACCCTCGCTAAATGACATCCCAAACGTGTATGTCTTTTCCATTCCCATTGCTAAAGCCTGGATCCTGGCCTGTTATCTCTTGTCTGGCCCATGTTATTGTCTCCTAACCAGTCTCTTATTTCCTGGCTCACCCACCTCCAATCATCCTCCACCCTCCTACTAGATGACCTTTTTAAAATAGAAATTTGATCAAGTTATTCCAATGCCTGCCCAGCATCCTCAGGAGAGAGCTCTGACTCCTTCACATAGTATAAAAGGCCCTTTGTTGTCTGGCTCCTGCCAACTCTTCCGTCTATACTTCTCTGTTCCTACTCCCTGTCTTTCCCACTTCCTACTCCTCACCTTCCTTCCCAGGCCATATTTTACCATACTGAGCCCTAGGGATTTTGGCTACACAATTTTGTGATTTTCGTACATGTGATTGCATTTTCCTGGGATGTTAACCCCCACTTGCCCACATGTTCTTCTCTATTCAGTAAAGTTTTTCATTTCTCCTTGTTGGCCATGCATATGCCAGTTAGTATGCTGATGCTTGTGAATCTTCCAAAATAAGTAGATCTCACTCTTTCTCTCATCCCTTCCTGTTTTCCTCCTCACTCTTCCCTCCTCACGCGCGCGCGCGCACACACACACACACACACACACACATTGTTTTGCAGTTATTTATTTATTTATTTATTCCCCCATTGGGTTTCACACAGGTAGGGATCCTGTCTGAGTCATCATCATATCTCTGTTACCTACAAAAGAAGCTGACCTATCTAAAGAGCTTAGTATTTGTTCTGTAAATCAATAAATGCATAAATGGTCACAGTTCATGGAACCAAGGAGGCTCCTGTGCACTGGTGGGCTACATGGATATAAAAATAGGACACTGAGTTAAGCAAGAAAGTCTTGTGAGACAGCATCAGTTGCATGTCTTTGTTCTCACCTAAGCCAACATCCTGGCTCACTGACTTTGCTTAAGCAGGCATTGTAAGAAGTGGAGTCCCAGCAGCTGGGAACCCACATGTTTGAATCTTCCTTTCTGAAACGTGGACTGAGAGGGTGAAGACTAGAAAACATTCTGTGAGGCTTAAATTCTTTCTTGAAAATCCCCAAGACAGGTGAAATTGGCAGCAATGCAGACAACTCCATTCTTCTGTCCATTGTTTCTCTATCCCTGTTTCCATGTGGAGGGACCTCAGGTACATTAAGTGTAGAAAGGGATGCGGCAGTCAAGAGCAACTTTATTCCACTTAACTAATTAATTCTTAGTCCAGAAAACTAGGAACATAAAGATCAAAAACACCCAGTCAGGGGTTTGCCACCCCTCCACTACTAGAAAATGATTGCAATTTCCCAAAGTCTCTTTTCACCTTCAGCATCCATCCACCCATCCACCCAACCATCCATCCATCCACCTGTCCATCCATCTGTTCATCCATCCATCCACCCATCCATCCATCCATTCATCCATCCATCTGAAAGACATGGTAGGTGCCTCCCTGATGCCAGGTATATTTATAGGATACAAAGGTATATTCATACAGTTCACTATTTAGTAAGTGCTTTGTGATAACGTTGAAAATGCTCTGTATATCTATAATCCCGACCAGCAGGAAAGATAAAACATTTGAAAATTAAGCCTTCAAGAAAGTTCTTACTTCTTTAAAATCTTACAGAGGACTGAAAATCTGGAGCTAATAGACAACATTCTTGGCATCTTGGATAGCTTTCTCCTCATGTGCTACTAGGAATTCAGATGTGTTAAGGGAAAATTAGAGGTAAGACTTCCTCTTGTTTCTTTCAGAAAGTCCCCTTAGGAGTCATGTTTTGTGTTATCTTTCCCCTTTATAAGCACTATTTCACTAGTCTAATAATACTGAGTGTGAGGATGTCACTATGTCTGATACTTACCTTGTCTTCCTGAAGAACACATCTGAATGAGGTATTGATTCCATCACTTACCCGTTATGAGTTGGACACATTAATATAGACTCTCCCTCAGTTTCATCATCTTAAAAATACAGATACTATTGCCCATTACCTACCACATCCCATTATAAATTTTACCTTAAATCCATATATGTAAAGGGCTTTGCACATGCCTGAGACATTGTAAGTACTCAACAAATAGTAGCTAAGAGGACAATATTGTTCATCGTGATAGTAGATAGACTCTGAGACCTTTTGCATTTCCCTTCTAGAAGTCTCCCCTCTCTTTTGTTTTTTCTCTCTTTCTTTTTTTTTTTTCCCTGAGACTATTAAAGATTGTTCTCATTAGTAAGGGCATTTCCCCCTCCTTTCTCACCTCCTCCCCAATTTGCCATTGCTCTTTACTTTCCTGGGCAAGGAAAAAACAAACAAACAAACATGAGTTTCTTATAGATGAGTAACTGCAATATCTATTAGAGTCCTCTGAGGACTGAGAGAGCTTAGTCACCATTGGGGGACATGCATCTATATTGGGCCATGGCTCAAATATGTAGTCTCCATCAGTATCAGAAGCACTCTCAAAAGCAGATGTGAGACTCAGGATTGAGAGTAGGACAAGAACCAGCTGGAAAGTTTTCCTTGAGAGAGGATGTGTTGGGGGTCTCCCAGACCACATCATGTTTGGAGAATCCCTAGGAAGATTCAGAAGATGTAGCATATAATTGTACTCATAAGCAAGATTTACTATAGAGATATGGTAAAGATACACATCTGAATCATATGGGACAAAGACACAGGTGGAGTCAGAACAATTCTTGTGAGGCTTCCCTGTGCTCTGTTTGTCCCATGAGGAGTCACACAGAGCTCACTCTTCATCCAGAAATAAGTGTGATGTTTCTGCCCAAGGAAACTCACTAGAGACTCAGTGCTCAGGGTCCTAATTGGGGGCTGGTCGTGTAGGCATCCTCTGCCTAGCATGCCAAAATTCCAGACTCCCAGAAGGAAAGAAGGGGTCTGAAACACACACACACACACACACACACACACACACACACACACACACACACACATTGTCTGCACAAAGAGTCTATGAACAAGGAATCATGCTTATCATGCTTATACTTAGCTACAAAACAGTAAGAACCTTCCAAAACACAAAGTTCCCTCACACCAGCCAAGAGCCACTCTTGCAAGCTGGCTTTTCTTAAAGGCAGCAGTCTCAGACCTGCTGTGTCAACTCCTTTCTGCAGAAAAGACCGTTAGTTAGGGAAGACCTCTAACTAACAGTACTGTTTTCCACTTGTTGACTCAGCTCTGTGTGATTTCTGAGACAGTCCTACCCAGGGTGGGAAGTTAATTAAGAGCCCTGTGGTCTATGTAATTCATCTCACTACTGATGATCCTATGTGAACTCCAGGGAAGCTGTGCCTTTCCCCTGTCTTTTGTTCAGCCTCAGCTTCCCTCCCTCATATACTCCAGATCTCCATTAGCCCTGAATTTCTGCCCCAGGCCCCAGGCTGTCTACCCTGCCCACCTCCTCAGTTCTTACCATCTCTCCCTTGGAGGATGCATTGATGGGACTGCATAATTTCCCTAATTTTCACAATCTTCATGGACACACATTTCTTTCCTCATATCCTGCTGGCTTTGTACACATGAGAAAGGCCTGGGTGCTGGAGTAAGTTGATGCTGATTCTGATGTGCCCTGCTGGGTGTTACCTAGTACACTAGCCATTTCCCTCTGATTTAGCATGAATTAGAATTGATCCCAATTTACCACTGGCTTTTGTACCCTGTCCGTTGACTGTCCCACACCCCTTCCCAAAGGGTGTGACTTAGTACCCGAGGATTTCTTAAGCCTTATGCCTGGCTTTCTGGCTTTTTTCTTGTCTACCTTATTACTGAGAACAAGCATGTCTTTTGGCGAAGGGGGCAAGAGATTCAGAAAGAAGATCGCAGTAGTGTTAGAGAGGGCCTGAACACAAAATTCAAATGTTAACACAGGGAAGCCTGTGCTGTTCTATCCCCAAGTGTTGGAAATATTTCAGACCAATGTGACCTGTAACATTGCACATTTTTAAACCTTCCTTTATAGGTTAAAACATAATCCCCCAGTAGTGAGGGGCATGGACAGGCCTGCTCTCCCTCTCCTACTTCATTCTTCCCCTCCTCTCTGCCCATCTCACTCTTGCTTTCAGTCTCTTTTCTTATGTCTTTCTGTCTGCTCATCCTTCTATGTCCTCCACCTATCTTTTCCTTTCTTGATGAAAATTAAGAAAAAAACAACTTGATAGATTTTCCAATAACCTTCCAGAAAGTCTCACCGGGTTACATTTTGCTTTAATAGCATTTAAGCCAATCTGCCTGATGTTGCTGTAAAGGTCAATTAAATTCACCCTAAAAATTTCACTTCTGGCTCATTATACAATTGGAAAATGAATTAGAAGCACATGCTGCCCCTGAGGTTTCTGATATTTCGCTAATGAATATGTCTTAGAATGCAAAAAAAAAAAAAAAAAAAAAAAAGATGTTAGGCCACACAGCTGCATGCAGTGTTAGTGGCCTGGCACAGATCATTGTCACATGTAGCAGCTTGAGATGAGTGAATGCTAGTTAGTCCTGTCTTCACATTACAAGATGTTCACATTTCTTGAATGCCCATGGCTATGGTCAGCTCTTCAGTGTCCTCCTTTGCATATCTGGAGCCCATTCTCAAACCCCAGATGAGACATTTAGCTCACCTTTGTCCTCAGTGGCCGTTGTTAGTGTGGGCTCAAGGACTCAAGGGCTAAATTAATATCAGCCTAAATAAAATATGATTCTGAAGGTAAGTCTATAAGGAACTATTTTTGGCGGGGTGGATCATGTGTATTGCAAAGCCAGCTATCAGTTGAGCTGGGAATTCTCAGAATTCTGACAATGTGGAGAGACATGGTAGCTGCTAAAGAGAAAACAATGTGTGGAGGAAGGAATATGCATTTCTGGCTTAATTGGGGCCAAGGATATAGGGAACACAAAGTCAAATTTGGGTATGACTTCAGGAAGTAATTTCTAACTGTCCTTTCTCCCCACTAAGGGGAAAAAAAATAAACTACCCAATAAGATGACATCTTTATACTTGAAAGAGTCTTCAACAAAGCAGAACGACTTTGTGGTAGCTTTCTATCCAGTGAGTTTATGTTTCATGTGCAAGATTCATTTATTCATTCATTTATTGGTTTATTCAACATATTTATTGATGTGTCATAGACAGAACTAATCTTGGGAATGGATACAAGCCCATATTCTGAAACTGTACAGCTGCTTTATTATGTATTAAGGATTTCTTATGAAGGTAAATATATTTTTAAAAGATGATTCTGTAGATGTTTCTAAGGTTTCTAGTTTCAAACCTCATCCTGACATTCAGGCTTTTGCTCACAGTGGAGTTTTGGAAGACTTTCATGTTCTCCAGACAGCCTAGGCCGTGACTACTCCACTTGTATGAAATTGCAAACTGTGTTTCTATTTTAGGGCAAGATGGCTCTAAAGCTAGCAATATAAGTTATTAGATGTCTGTCTTAAGGTATAAGTATAAACCTAGCCGAATTAATTAAAATATATAGAGACAATCTCTCAAGTCCTTCAGGGAAGAGAAGGGAAATCTGCGATGTTCATCTTACATGTCTCACAAATATCTGTATAGGATTTTAGGATTTCAGAGCTGGGAGGTACATTGAGGTCATCACATGGAGCTTCTCTCTTCTAAAATGGGGAAACTGAGGAGGCTTTATTCAGGGAGTCAGTAAGAGAACAATCCACACTTCACCCAGAGCTTCCAGACTCCAAAGTAGTATTCTTCCATATTGGAAGGTATGGAAATCATGTTTTTCATGTAAACAGTGCTCTGGAAGGCAGAAGCCATCATGGTGTGTGTTGAGGGTGGCCAGTCAAGCATTGAGCAAAGGAGGGCATGGACAGGCAGGGTTGTCTCCAAGTCCCAGACAGTGATTTCCCTTTGCTGTACTTGGCCTCCTCAAAGCTTGCCTCTGAGAAGGATTTCACTCACATGCTGTCGATGTTTCCATTTTCATTTCCTGGTTCCCAGAGGTTCTTGTCTTTTATCTCAAACCTAGTGTTAGTAGAGGCTCTTGGAGTCCTATTGACTCCATTGTGCAGCAAGCTGGGCCTATTCACAGTGTCCCAAAGAAGCACAGAGTTATATCCAGGAAGTGATGATTGAAGTCACTCAGCCACTCATTAGCTTCACTGTCAGCAATCTAGCCTTGGAGCAGTGAAAGAAAAGCCAGTGTAAAAACCAAGGGCTACAGATTAATGATGACATGAGGGAGGGGTTTTCTTTTTCTTTCTTTTTCTTTCTTTCTTTCTTTCTTTCTTTCTTTCTTTCTTTCTTCTTTCTTTCTTTCTTTCTTTCTTTCTTTCTTTCTTTCTTTCTTCTTTCAAGTTTAGCCTGCTAACCACAACTTTGAAGGCACAGAGCCTTCTATCTGACCTCCACAAAACCAGGACACAGGACCCTATGATCACACTCTCCTATTCTGCTGCCTCCTCCCTCCTATTCCTGTCTGTTTTCTCTTCCCTAGAAAACCGTCCATGAGCTCAGGATCTCCTGCTGTTCATGAACATGAACTCAGGCTGCCCCATTGCCTAGGAGGGCTGGCCAGGGCTTGTAGGAAATATTCTGATAGTTTCTTATTTAAAAATCAGAGCCAGTTATACCAGTATGGCCTGACACAATCGAATTTCAGGTAAGCTAGGGCAAGCCCTCAGAGTTAACCTGATGAGTCTGGGGTCTCACGAGCAATGGCGTAGGCAAAATCAGGAATGAAATGCTTGGGCTCCTCAATGTGGGATGCTGCATCTAGGCTCAAAAGTCAGAGGGGCAGAGAAGACAGAGAGGAGGGAGGGAGGGAGGGATGGAGGGAGGGAGGGAGGGAGGGAGGAAGGAAGAGAGGGAGGGAGGAAGAAAGGAAGGGAGAGAGGGAGGAGGGAAGGAAGGAGAGAAGGAAGGAAGAAAAAGAGACAGCTGGGGAGTTAGATCAATTAGAGAATTACCCTGACTACAAGAGATGGAAAGACTATATAGTTTAGAATGACATGTATCCTTCTCAAAGTGTAAGCAGTTAGGGAAGAAAAGGAGGGAAAGAGAAAAGCAATCCAATGAAAGACAAAATAAATCACTGAGAACAGAGTACATCAGGAGAGAAAGAGTCAAACAATTCTTATGTCCAAGGCAGGGTTCGGGTCACTAGAGTTGTGTCATCATTCTGCCATCATTCTAAAACTGCTGGAGAGTGGATGGGCAGCATTGACCCAAAAGAGCCTCTCTTTGGACTAACCAGTTTCAATTAAGACTATAGCAAAAGCTAATTATCATTTTAAACCTGAGTCTCAGATTCACTCTTCCTCCTACTCTAAAAGGATTGCTTAATGGTCCCAGTGCAAGGCTCTGAAACACTGGAGGCTTCCTATTATTTCTTTGCCTCCAGTAGGGACCAGGGACTTCCAGAGTGTACGTTTCAAGGGAGAATAGGAGTAGCAATACTCTCTTTCTCTTTCACAGAAACAAAGACTTAGCATCGGGGGAACATTCAATTTTGATTTTGATATAGTTGGGCCTTCTGCTGCATCAAAGAGTTTCCCTACATGCCATCTCTGACCAGGATTACCTGGTTTTGTTTGAACACAACTGGTGACAGGGAGCTTGTTACCTCCGGGTCCTTTGTTGGGCAGCCCTCATAGCCAGAATGTCTCTCCCAGTGTTGAGCTGACATCGGCCTTTTTGCTAATTTCCATGCTCTAGTCTCACTTCTGCCTTATCCTCAAGGTTTTTGGGTTTGGACAGTCCAAGACTTTCTGATCTCAGCAGTGCCTGAGATTGGGAAATAGGAAAGCTGGTCCATTACTTCACTGCATTCTCCCTAACAGGAACTGCCACCCCAGTGCCACTCTGTGTTGGGGTACTAGGTTCTGAGGCTCTCCTTTCTATCACCCAGCTTTTTCTGGATAAGCAAGGGAGACAGAGAGCCACACACTTCATTTCCTATGCTTTGTTATATATACTACTATGAGACAAGGTGTAAGTACCCTGCAAAGTAAGTACTAGTATCTCCATTTTCAAATAAAAATGCTGAGGCTGGGTCACCTGGGTGGCTTAGTTAAACATCTGACTCTTGGTTTCAGCTCATGTCATCATCTCACGGCTTCACGGGTTCAAGCCCCGCATCGGGCTCTGTGCTGGCAGTGTGGAACCTGCTTGGGTTTTTCTCTCTCCCTCTCTCTCTGCCCCTCCCCCACTTGTGCTGTCTCTATGTCTCTCAAAATAAAAAAAAAATAAATAAATAAAAAATAAACTTAAAAAATGCTGAGGCTCAGAAAGATTAAGTGGCTTACTCAAGGTCACACAGCTAGCACATGGCAAAAGCCAATATTCAAGCCAGTGTCTATTATCTTGAAAGCATATTTTCCTAAGTCACATGGAACAAAAATGTGGAATACATGGTTTACCAAGTTAAAATGTACCTGTGAGTATATTACAAATAGCTCTTCGAAACGGGGAGTATCCAGAAAAATCCTGAACATGTTGTATTTATATGGGCTGATTGTTTTGCACAAAAACTATTCCATAGCTAATCCCTATACTTTGCTTAGTCAGCCTAACACTTCCCTCCTGTTCCGCACTTGATAGCTGGTTAAAACAAGCAAACAACACTAGCAGAACCTTAGTATAGTCATGTTCACATTCCTATGCTTGGTCTGACCTGGTGGGGCCAGCTCCTCCTCCCTAGTCTCTCAGCTCCTCACACACACACACACACACACACACACACACACATACCTTTCTTTACCCCTTTACATCCTTTTACTATTTCCCAAATTTGCATGGGCAAACACAAAACACAAACATGCATATCTACTGGGGGTGAGGAGCAGCACCCCTCAATATCACCAGTAGGTTGCTGGCTGGTGCTTCAAAACTGCCACGCCAGTCTTTTGTGATGAGCAGGGCCCATTTCTCACGAGTACCAGGAGGCCAGAATCCTGGCACAAACCCACGGAATAGGGCACCAGGAAGCTGGACCCATTTGTCTGCAGGGACAGGCCTACTTTTCCTTTCAGATCTCCAAAACCCCAGAGGAATGAATATTCAGAACTAAGTACCCACCTTGCATTAATTTCGTGTGTATATGTATGTTTCCTCCCGTGCAAATCTGTGTGGACTAAAAATACCTGAGCGCTCCATGGCGCCAGAGACCGCTGACAAAGGAATTTGCATTTGCAGTCAGAAACACCCTCGGATTACTTTTGAAATAACCTCCCTTACATTTTAAACAGGTTGGTGGATTCATCATTGAGGCTACTGCCAGGAGTCAGCTATTAAGAGATGCGGCATGGAATGGCATTTTCCTTAAAAGGTTAAAAAGTGCTTATTGTCATTACGGTGTCGTGATTTTTCTGGTTTAAAAATAAAAGCTATTTGAACTTGGGATGCTTTTGACAAAATGATATCTTTAGGAAAAGTAGGTTAATAAGAAATGTTTTGGAGAAACCAGGTTGTGCTCCTGATTCTTCTGGAATGAGAGCAGGACACCAGGTGCTACAGCCAATATGGAGAGCAGGGCACAGATGGGGGGGATGAAGGGCCAGTCTCTTTCCTTCTGGGTCTCTTGGAATGGGGAGCAGAGGGTAGGAGGGAATTGCTGGATCAATTAGCAGTCTGCAAGTAAATTAACCAGCAAATTAACTTTTCAGATGTCCAACTGTTTGTCCTCTCAAATATTGCCGTCCTACCGGTCTGTCATTTGTCCTTTGCAGCAGGGCTGGGGAGAGTGGTTCAACTTAACCTCCAGGGCTTGCCAGGGTTCCAGAATACAGAGTGGGAGGATGTAGCAGGGAGGCTACCCTAGAGCTGAGATGCTGTGCATTTGTAGCTTGTGTGCGCATGTGTCTATACGTGTATGTTTGTGTGTATGTCTGTGTATGTATCTGTGTGTGTCTTATGCATCTATGTATATGTGTGTTTATGCGCATCTATGTCTATCTGTGTGCATCTGTCTTTATGTGCATCCATATATGTGAGTATGCGTGCTTGTGTGTGTGTGTGTGTGTGTGTGTGTGTGTGTTTTCTTTGCAGGGAAAAGAGTGTGATGAAGGAGTTTTGAGGGCACAAAATGAGGATTTTACACTTGACCGCAGGCCACAGGGTCCCACACCAGCAGATGGTGCTGTAGGTACAAGTTTGAAGGAGGTGAGGCTGTTGGTTTGTTGGAGACTTCGGAAGCAATTACCCTGTTGAATGTGTGAGTTAAGGGCAGAACACACCCCATCTGCATGGAGAGCTAGCAAACCCTGAATTTATCTAGGACTTCTCTTTTTTCACCAAGGAGCCCTTGTTTTGACTCTGATTGAATTGCAGATTGCATCTGAATGATAACTCTCTGGTTCTATGATTATGGACTCTCCAGCCCTCCCATGCCCCACGGAGAATTAGAACTTCACAGTCTGGTGGAAACTTTGAGCAGGAGGCATCCCCTTTGTTTTACAGATGAGGGAAAAAAGAAATGGGGCTTAGCTCCCTGGCGCTTCCCTCACTCTACCCCACCTTTCCTTTTGGGGCCAAGTTTATCAAAACACCTCTTCCATCCCTCCTTCTTTTTCCCTCCAGGTAAGTCCTTATGGCCTCACATGCCTGCTCCTTTTCTCCTAAGCAGTGAGGCTGCCAACCCTCTCTCCAGGTCACCAGACCAATCTGCCCTACGCACAGCTGTGTTCATGTTGGACCACCCAGACTCCTCAGCGTCTCCACAGCCATCTGTGGAATCCAGACAAGAGTCTCTACCCTGGCCCCCAGTCTGGAAATAGCACCCCTTTCTAGCCCCCTTGGTGGTACCTTTTTTGCTCTGTTCTTCCAAGAGTTACCCAGAGCTCTTCCCCATTTCCCATGTACACCCTGAGCTTCATTGGTGTCTCCACCTTGTGACTGTTCTTTTTTTAATTTGTCCTTCTTTTATTTCATTTCCAAATGCCCCCATCTCCTCAGATCTCTCAGGTCTTATGCTGCTGCTCCATGAAGCTGTCCTGGAATATACATTTCCTGCTCTGAATGTTCCAGGCCTTTCACCTGGACCTCTCGTCTGTAATTTGTCCTTTATACACATTGTGGTCCCTTGCATACATAACCCCTACTTTGAAGGTGACTCACCTGCTCCTTTCCCCACTACTAAAGTATATAATAAGGCTTGTGGGTAAATGAACACAAAAATGTGCCTTTAGATGTTTTTTATCTTTAGCTAAGTTCCAATTCGAAGCAGTTTATGGTGGTTTTTCTCCCAGCTTGGAAATGAGAGATAACAGGTCCGTGTCTTCTCCTCTGACTAGTCCTATGACTATTAGCAGTCACTCCCCGGGTCTGCCTTCAGTTACCTCAGCTCTTAATTGTGGGCTTTAGAGAGGATCAATCGATTTGTTTTTCAGTCTGTACACTGTCCCCTAATGGCAGGCAGGTCTACCTTTGGGCTCTTGGCTGAAAGCCTTAAGATGAGCTTTGTGGCCAAGCACAAACCTATTGTAACCCCACCTCTCCTACAACTAACCTGAAAAGCATTGTTTCAGAGAAAGTCCTTCCCAGGTCTATCACTCACTGTGTAATTTTAACAGTGTAATTCTTTACTCTTCCTACTCTTCATAGCTTGAAGATTTTTCTCTTCTGCTTTGGGGTTGATATGGAAGCAAACCAGGAGTTGAGACTTTCTGCCGACTCTGACATCTGTTAACATTCACTAGCTTCCCCAAGAAGCTGGCCTGTTCTTTCCTTGCCCATCTTTTGAACCAAATAAAATTTAAAATTAATTCACATGGCTTGGTTGATGCCAGCTTTCAGCTGCCCGAATGCTATTTCTAAAAATTTATGTTCTCATTTTATTTTATTCTTTATAAGATTACAGACTTTTAGAAACAGAAGGAAACTTGAGTGATAATTTAGAAGACTTAATTGTGGATATCAAATCTGCCACTGCTGCTGTCATATCCCTTCCCTCTGCCCCTGTCCACCCTTATCAAAATAGCTCCCAGAATTCCTAGTGGGATGAGGGCAGTCCTTATGGCTATACCTTGGCCCATTCAGCACTGCACTATTACTATAATGAGAGTACAGGTTGGTTCTCACTCATCTCTCCTAGAACCCAAGCAACTCCATTGTTGCTACAACTTTAAATCACTGATCATTTACTGATTACTGACCATGTGCTACACAAGAGTCATTTAACTCATATCAGATCTCTATAAAGTATATCCCACTCTTCCATGATGAAAAACCTGAGGCATGCAAAGTTTAAGTAACTTGACTAATGCCCCCGACCTTCAAGAGATGAAGCTAAGATATAAGCCTGGGAATTCTGACTATAGAACCTTTGTTTTGAACTAGTCCATTTTAATGCACTCTTGTGAAGGCAAAGTTCTAGGGAAAGGAAAAATAACTCCAAGGTGAAGTCACAGTAAGATTGTATGGGCTTTGGGTTTAGACTAAGCTGAGTCAAATTCTGGTTTTACTGGTTACTTGCTGTATGGTATTAAGAAGATTAACTTTTCTGAACAATTGTTTCTTCATTAGCAAAATGGGATAACCATGTTGTGTCAAATAATAATAAGAAGAGGAAGAGTAACAATAGAACAGTAACTGAAGTTGTAATTGGGAATGCATGGCAAGGGCATCTGGTGAATATTGGGTACCTCCTGGATGTTTCTCTCCTTTGAGTAGGAAGCATGGAAGTCCTTGCTTTTCTGGGTAGATGCACCAGTACCAGTTGGTCTCTGTGGAGCTTAGCACCAGATCTGACACCAGGTTGTGAGCTTGTTAGGGCTCTTCTTTAAGCAAGGCATCTTTGTAGCTTTGAGCAGGATCTCTCTCCCCTCACCACCGAGGCATGAGCTACATTACCATTTCCAAGGTTCAAGGCATTCTATTTCCCTTGAACTCTCAAGATAATAAAGTTCTGATAAAAAGACCCCAACTTGCAAAATTTAGAAGCCAATTCTCAGAAAGAAAGTGACTGACATAAATTCTCTCAGTCCAGAGTGTAGTGCTTCCCAATCAGGAATGAACATCAGAAATGACCTGTGTGTACTGCTCAATAGTTAATTTTATTAAAGGTATCTTTAAGCACCCATCCCACTGAATCCCACTGAATCTAAGTATTTGAGATGGAAACAAAGATCTGTGCTTTAATGACATCCCTGAGCATGGTACCAGGCATGATAGAAGGTGGTATGACTGGGCCTACTTAGGGACCTGACCTAGCCTAAATACAGAATCTGCAAGCTGCCATCCATACGAAGCAGATGTAAGAAAGCCCATCTGAAAGCATTGTTATATATTTTATAAAACTGCAGCCAAAAATATGATCCATTTATTCTCTGTTGCTGCACATGCTAAATAGTACCAGGAAAGGGTCTGTGCGATCATGGGAGCTGGTTTGCTTCTGTCTTAATCAGTGAGAACATTGAAACTAACATACGTTGTCCCTCTTAGTGTTCACAGCTCGGAGCTAAATTTAGTGTTCAGTTACCCAGCCCAGGTGGTGCCTGATACATTTCTTTCCTTGTTCTTTTTTACCGGCTTGTGTTCCTGTTTTCATTTTTAGCTATTCTGCTTTATATATATTTTAACATTGCAAGCTGTCTCAGACCCTTTTTTCTAAGTAGGTGGAATATAAATTATGAGTAAATAAATAAAGCTACTGAAGCAATGAGTGACTTCTGAGAAAGTATAGGTATCATAGGCAGGCAGACACAGCAGGACTGGATGTTATTATAATGGGTTTTTATATTTTGATGATAAAACTATAGCTATTAGCTATGAAATATTATTTATACATTGTTGGCTCTGATATGTTTATTAATTGATTTGTATAAACTCACATAAATAGTTTATCAATATGAATACTTTGCATTATGGGCTTATTTTCTTCCAATGAATCCAAGGAGAAACACGGTGACAGTATTGCACCCATCAGCTGTTCATCCTACTCTCCCCTCCAGAGCACATCCACCCTCCCCTGTTCCTATGGGCCATCCTGCCCCTGTTCTCTGGGGAAGATGTTCTCCTTTTTCTCTCTGCATTTGCAACAACTGGTCCCCTAGGTCATTCCTTTCTCATCATGTACTTTGTCTTCTTCCTCTTGCTTCCCCGCAGCTCCTGCATTTTCTCCCAATTAAGAATGAAGAGGTTCAGCCAATTTTAGTCCTAAAACTGGGAAAAACTGTCAGTGCTTTTAAGGGATTTCCACACTCTTCATGAAGACGTGCTATGTACACATACAGAACTCCCTTGGCATGTTCATGAGCTCCATTCATTCTTCCATGATACCGGGTTGTGCTTTAGTGCGTCTAACACATCTTATTAACCAATCATTCTCTACTGGGTGCAGTGCCGCCAAATCCCAGAAGTCCCCCAGGATGGGTTGAGTGGATTCAGGCAGATCTGGCCCAAGTTATTCACAAACAGGCGAGGAAGCGGAACTCAGGTGCTCGGGCCAGTCCTTCATTAACCTTGAAGAAGTCCTTCATTAAATTTTACTGAGGCTCAGCAGTATCTGGCTTTTGGGTGAAAAGTTTCAGAAAGATTATGCACAGGGAGTTTTAGATATCGACATACTTAGTAATGCCCAGATTTGTCAATTTCTCAGTGTGCTCCTACCTCATTTCATTTGTCTTGATTCCCCGAAAGGGCCAGTGGCTGCCTCACATATTGGCTTGTTCAGCACGATCTATGTTCATCGGTTCTCCTTCTCATGTTGCCAAGTAGTTACTTATCATTTTCTAGTTTTCTATGTCAATTTCATAAAAATGTGGAAAAAGTCCAATGGAGTTGGTATGTACAGGTATAGTTGGAAGAATGGGGTTGATGTATATAATGAGTACAAAACACAATTGTGGCATTTAAGAACACATTCAATCTAGTGAATGTATATTCTCCCATCAGTGTACAATTGACTGTATTGAAAATTAGTTCCATTAAAATTTAGTTAATAAATTATGTTATCGAATTGCTGGATTGGCAATGCTGGAACTTAAAACTAGCAACAGAGTGTTGTTGGAATAATGTCTTGGTGGTTGCTTTGATGTGAAAAGAAAATAGAGATAAGGCCTTCTTGGTCTTACCTAGGGTCCCTTGCTTTCTGCAGGTTGGGGAAAATGTGGCACATCACCTTTTCTTCTGCACACAAATGGTGTCAGTCTCTTTGACGGACAGTCCAGCAGACAACAAATGAGGGCTGTGAAACCATGGCATGTGGCATACTGTGTGTAATCATGTTTTTCACTCTGATTTTAAGTGATTTCTTGAAAGATGAATTGTTTCCATCATGATGTTTAGTTTTCCAATTGCCTTTATTAAAAACAAAATGACAACAGTATTAGTAAACTGACAGGCAGATATTCTTCATTGAAGAAATATTGCTAAGCATCAAATGACACTATTTTAAATCTAGACTTCCATGCATTTAATCGGCCACATTTCCTGACTGTAACATGCAAATCTTACAGGCCTTGATTTGAAGGGTTGTTGTTAAACCTCTAGTTTGTGACTTCTTGGGCATGCTCAACCCAGGTCTACCAGTTGGTTCAATGCAATGTCTCTTGGTAGGTTCCATTTTTCTCCATTCCTTCTAAAACTGCCCAACTCTACTCCATTCCAGATTGAATTTTCTGTTCCAGAGATAGAGCTGCAGAAATTAGAAAATTAGTTGTGAATTATGACCAAGGAAAACTTTGATATTAGCCAACTCTGCAAAGGATAAACTCAGCAAGGCAAGAGCAAGCATCCCTCTCCTGATGCCTTTTAGTATTAAGACTCAGTGGGGCAGTATCTGCAAAACTGGCAAGAGTAGGGATTTGAGCTCCAACAGAGTTGGTACCACATCTTGGATGCTCTGTCTACCTATTAACCATGACTTGGAAAATTTGCCAACCCCCCTCAGCCTCATTGCAACCACACTGAAAATGGGATTAGTACACTCTCCTTTAAAAATTTTCTCACTATCCACTGTTCCACTTAACTGAAAACCCTGCTTTATCGATGTCTTATATTAGACTTCCTGGAAATATTCTACGTGAAAATTGTTTTCCTGCACTTTAAAAGGCAAAATGATTTTATATCCCAGTTTATAGTGGTGTGTGGGTTCCCTGAAAGTGTGATCCGTGGTTTGTCCATTGCTCCGTCTTTAGAATCCAGCCAAGGACCTGATATATAATCCAGCAGAGTCTGAATTGATTTTGGAATGTTGAATGAAAGAATGAATGAATGAACAAATGAATGAATGAATGAATGAATGAATCTAGATAATGCAAACCATTTCTTGCTCCATGACCCTTAGCTGTAATAAGTTACTGTTGTTACTTGTGGTTGCTGTTGTAACAGAAGTAGAATAGAAAGTAAATCAGGAAAGCTTTTTGTAGGACTGTGAAATATGTGATGTATTTTAAGTTATAAGAAGGCAGCAGTATCCCTGTATGCTTCTCTATTTACAGGGACCTGTACATAGCCTTGCACAATTAATCATTTAATAAAGCCCTCTGCTGAGGATGTCACTGGAAATGATAAGCCTCCTTTCTGTGGTCTCCAATGGACCTTGTTCCAGAGATGAACATGACCAGCTGGCAGAGAAAGATCTCTTATCCACTCATTTCTTTGTCCTTTAGTTTATTCTCTATTATTCCACTTAGTGAAAGGCTTTCCAAGGGTGATTTTTTGGCTCATCCTTTTTTCAAGCACGGAAAAGTGGCATCCTGAGGGGTAATCAATGGCAGAGGCAGTAAGGCAGCTAATAGGCAGGGTAAGAGGAGCTCCGTATGCAAGGGAGAGTCGGGCCACGGAAGTGACACTTGACAATTTAGTTTTGAACTTCTCTGTTATTTCCAGTAAAGCGATTTCCTTGACATTTTCTTGTGGCATTTGAAGCGGGGGGGGGGGGGGGGGGGAAGTAGTTTTTTTTTTTTTTTTTTTTTTTCTTTATCGTATTGTTTTCCTTTTCTCCCTCTCCAAAATGATTTATCTGGTCTTTCTCCAAAAGTCGACACTCCTCAGAGCCTTTTAAATAGTGTGAGTGTTTTACAAGGATACACATTTGTGCTCCTCAGTCTGTGTGGGGGCCTGCGTTCATATATGTGAGCATCATACACGTATGTGACACATTAAGGATCCCAGGAACTAGACAAACTGCTGGGTGCACGTTTGGAGGTCCGCCAGGGTATGCTCCAATCCCCTCTCACTGCCTTCTGAATCTCTGGTGTGTGGATTACCACACCCAGTCTCTAGACTTCAGCTGATCCTCAGGTGCCTGGCCCTATTACTCACCCAATATGTGATCATGAAAAGACCAATTAATTTTAATCTTAGCCCAAGCAAAACATAATTAGAGAAATCTGTTAGAAGAATAACATATGAGGCATTCCAAAGCTGAAAGCAGGTCAAATTCTGCCATGAAGACTGTCTCAGGAAACTGCATTTTCACCTTTCTCTCTGTACACCAGAACCACATTTAGAGAGGTATTAGGAGCGCAGAATCAGAAGGAGCTGAGAAAGACCTGGTTGGATGAGGAGACATTTTCATTTTCTCTATTTTTAGAATGAAAATAACTATGGCTCTTCCCGAGGGATGATGCAAGATTTAACAGAATGATATGTGTAAACTGTAAAGTGTTCTATTAACATAAAGTATAATTTTTATTGAACTGATAATTTCTATACTGAATTTGTGCCTAACTGCCTGATTGACAGTGGCCACTCTTTCAGATAGTTCTTGTTAAGGATCTTCCCTGTTAAGGCTTTGCATTTTTCAGCACAGCCTGCCAGGAACCATTCAGACTTTCACAATTCTTTTCTCTTGGCTCAGTCCAGGGCTTTGGAGGGATAGGCCATCTTCAAATTCGCTTCCAGAAGAAATCTGCCAGAATCTTTTTTAAACCTTTGCTTCTTCTTTTTTTAATGTTTATTTATTTTGAGAAAGGGGGCAGGCAGAGAGAGGGAGAGGGAGAATACCAAGCAGGCTCCACACGTGGGAATCCCCACGTGGAGTTTGATTCCACAAACTGTGAGATCATGACCTGAGCCCAAATCAAGAGTCAGATGCTTAACCAACTGAGCCACCCAAGCACCCCAAAATCTTCCAGAATTTTTGATTCGCAAAAACCTCACAGGAATGTTCTTACCTGCCACAGACTGCACCCACGGAGTCCCAGAGACACAACAGCTCATACCTGCTAGCCCTGAGAGGACCTGTCTGTGCTTCCCCATGGGGGGTGCTGCAGCCACGCAGCAATAATAAAATATACCCATTCCAGGCATGCTTAAATCTCTGTTGGGTCTCCATTTTTCTTTCTTTAAACGCTTATGGAATAAATGGAATTTATAATCAGAAACCATAAAATGTGTCTGATTTATTACTCATCTTGATGACAATATTTAATAACTCGTGTATATTTTATCACATCTTTCTAACGCTCTGTTGTGGAATTTTACTTAAAGAGATTCCATCCTCCATGTCAAACTATGTTTGGAACAAAGGGGAAGAGTATCCTTTTGAGCAAGAGGTTGAGAGATTGCTCAGCGTCCCACAGGTGGTTTGGGAAATCTCAGGCCCCCAGGGCAGGGCTAGGTCCTTCCCAAATGGCAAGGTTCTCACTACACCTGTCATGTGAGGCGTGTTAGGACTTCCTCATTTACTTGCACTGAAAATTCTCTGCTTCGAGAGCTATTCCTTTGAGCCTTGAAGACCTTAACTTTTCAGGTGTTCTCTACTAAAGTTCTAGTATCCTCAGAAGGAAAACTATATGAGGGACATTGAGAATTATGGAATAGCCAGTCAAAACATCTTGTGAGAAGGAAATCCAGGGCAGTGGTTAGAAATGGGGAGAAGAACCCTCTCTCTCTGTCCCTCCCCCGTTCATGCTCTGTCTCTCTCTGTCCCAAAAATAAATAAACGTTGAAAAAAAAAAAATTTAAAAAAAAAAGAAATGGGGAGAAGAAGAGGGCTCAAAAGAAAATAAGCAGAAGTGGGGACCAGAACTGAGTTATCATACTTGACTATTTTGTTTTAAATTTTATGTTCATTTATTTTTGACAGAGAAGGAGACAGAGCATGAGCAGGGGAGGGGCAGAGAGAGAGGGAGACACAGAATCCAAAGCAGGCTCCAGGCTCTGGGCTGTCAGCACAGAGCCTGACATGGGGCTCAAACTCACAGACTGTGAGATTTTGACCTGAGGTGAAGAAGGACACTTCACCAACAGAGCCACCCAGGCGTTGCCATACTTGACCATTTTGATTGCCCCATAGACTTATCCTGTTAAACTCCTTTCTTCTGGGCCGAGAATCTCTTAAAAGAGAGGAGACATAGCTCTTTGCCTGAATGGAGGCCCCAGCACCCTAAATACTTCAGTGTTTACCTCCCCCAAATAAGAATTCTATCTTCCTTACTAATATATAACCCTCCCAATCAGGAAATCAGTATGATGCCAACCCAACTTTCCAAGCCATAGAACTCATTCATATGTTGCCAATTATCCTAACAAAGTCTCTTTTTCCTTTCTGGCTAAGGATCTTTTCCAGTAATACACATTTAATTCACATGTCTTAACCCAGTTTCCTTCAATCTGAAACAGTTTCTTGGCCTTTGGTCTCCCATGTCCTTATTGGACATCGAGTGTATGCAGTCCTTTCATGCTGTGAGATGGCTCTGAACCTGGGTCTGTCTCACCTTTGTTTATGACCAGGTATTCTTGGCAGGAATATCACAGAAGTGGCATTGCCATCAGGAAGACATCAGAAAGCACAATATCTACAGTGTACCACTCCTGGAGATGTTGACCTTGATTCCTTGGTCAAGGTAGGGCCTGCCAGGTGTTCCCGCTGTGTAGAAAACCTTTCCTGGAAACAACAACCCCCCACTCCCAAACCCCAGTTTTTCACACTCCTGCACTTAAACTGAAGTAAGATTAATGAGGTTAATTCAGCAACATAGGGCAAAAAAATTTTCAGCAAGGTGGAAACGAGAAATATTCTGACCTGTCAGCTTAGTACAGCCTTAATGCCTTTGGAAGGACTCCACAGGCTTCAACTTCAAAATATTCTCAGTTATTTTTTGGAAAAGGTATTCATTTGAAAAATACTTATTTTATTTTTCACTTTCTGAATCACAGGAAGAGATGAATCCAGCTACTTGGGGTCTTATGGATAAACTTCCAAAAAGATTCTCTGCTCAAGCTGTAGCTCTTCTCTTTCCATCTTAAATAGTTGTCCCAAATTCCTTTCTTCTCTCTAGATTCCATATATAGTCTTCTTTGTGTTTCAGTGGTCTATGGCCTGAGAATATTGGGAGGCTGAAAGAGTGACCTATGTTACATGGGGCCATTTTAGGATTTTTGTATCCATGTGATTGACTTTATGATTTATTGCTTTGCTTTTCTTTGCTTCCTGGTTTTGCCACCTTTGAGAATTACGATAGCAGAATACAGGCATAGTTGACCAGAGAGGTAGAGACAGGAGTCACAGAAAAATAAGCTTCCCTCTTTTAATTGGTTTCCGCACACTCCCCAACTCCCGGAGCATGCACACCACACACACACACACACACTCTCTCTCTCTCTCTCTCTCTCTCTCTCTCTCCACGACATACACACACATACAGAGCCATCTGGACAAATCTCTAAATCTTTTCTTACTCAACAGGCAAATCATAAAACGCTCCATAAAGACAACCAAGAGGACCAATTTTGAGAGTGACATTCCACCCACTATTTTTCGAACCACTGCTGAAGCCTTAAAGGGCCTCCACTCCCTTCTGCCAAGAGCCCAGGCAATGGAGCTCCTGTGCATGCTCAGTTCCATGGCTAACAGACCTGGGACTAGTGCTAAATTATAGTCTAGAGGAGAGGACTCAGGGGGCAGATGATCACAAGCTATAAATACCTTCAAGGAAACAATGCAAATGAGGGAAGGGAATTATTCATTTGCTCGGCAGGTGCTAGGGCAAGGAGCAATAGCCTGGAGCTGAGGAACAGAACATTCAGGCTGGGGATTAGCAGAAAAGCTCCTCACACAGAGTTTCCTGCCCAGGGCTCTGAACTTAGGAGTCCAGCATCAGGTGCCAGGGACGGAAGCATGATAATAGATACTGGGAAGAATTCCTGCCAGATTCCAGAGTCATAGGAGCGAACCCAAAGCTTTCTGGTTATTATCTGTATTCTTAGGATGACATCCACATAAATTCCTTTGCCTCCAGCATTTAATTTCTAACCTGACTGTTCAGGAAGCAATTCCTTGTATCTGATCCTTTGTGACAGTTGAAAGACTAACTCCAAGTCTCACTCTTCCTTTTGCCCCCAAAACTAAGAGTATCTATAGTCAAGCCATAGTGACTAGTGCCCAGCTCTGCTAATCCCATATGAAAAGATGTAGGGCTCCTGAGCCAGATTTTGTGGTTAGGAAACTGATACTGTTGGATGCTTAAAAGTAGGAATAGTAGAAAAAAAAATTCCACTAATAATTATTACTGATTACATTATTATTTAGCTGTTTTTGAATATGTGCTTTCTCAATACTCAGTAATAAATATTAGGTGGAACAGAAAAAAAATAGGACTCACCTGAATTCCATCTCTTCCATAGCTAAATGAATGCCACCAAACAAGTGTTGACCTAGGCTTTCTGAGCCTGAAATACTAGAATAATAATGCCTACCTCTGACAGCTGGTGTTAGATTCAGGTAGCACAGGCCTGTCCTATAGCAAACATGTAATTTCTCTATTTCTCCCCTCTAATACTTTTTCCTCAAATTTCCACCTTCCAAGAAGTATGGAGAGATTTGGGGACTAAATTATACATATGTACGTGTGTGTGTGTGTGTGTGTGTGTGTGTGTGTGTAGATAGGTAGATACCCAGATGTGGATATAGATATAAATGCATATTTTGTGAACTCTTCACCCATTCTATCACTACCTATTTAGTACAAAGGGAGGCACATAATAAGCACTTTAAAAATAGTTGTTGAATTATATTGCACTGGGTGGTTTTTTTGACATCTCCCAGACATCTTTAAACTGGGGTTCTTATTTTATTTCTGATCATTTCTGCTGTTTTCAATCTAGGAAATGAATTGGTGGTAAAAGTTAGTTACCATTGTTAGTTACAAGCATGGGTCTAGACTTTACTGGCCTCTCCTGATCCCAACACCTCTGAGAGGTACACCAGCACAGATGATCTGGGCCAGCCCTCTACCTTGTGATGAATCTCAGGGCACATGAGAGACACATAGCTTAGACCCAGACACCACTTACTAAGTTTTTAATAATACCTACACATGTCTTTTTAAGTTCTAACCATTTTTCATTTGAAAAAATACCTCTCTGCTCTTATAGCCTGATTCAGCTAGGTCTTTCTCTCTGGCATCCAAAGATCACTTTAATCACCGGTGGAAGTTGGTGATCTGTGGCCATCTGGCATCCCCACCTCGTTCAGTGCTCCACAGAATTTCATACTCAGAATCTCCTCATTGTGGCTTTTATAAGACTTCTTCTTCTTTGGGAGTATCCAGCCATAACAGGCGTCTCTTAGTCATGAACTGCATTTCACTAGCCTGCATGGGACTAGTCAGGGACTTTCTTATTGGAAAGAATCTATATATTCCCAAATGATCTGCCTTCCCATGTAAATTTTCTATATTTTTCAGTCCTGATTTCACCACTTTTTGATCTCCTATAAATGGCTTTGCTCAGCTACCCGGCTGAATTTGGGTCTCAATTATTTGACCTTCATTTGACTGTCCTTGTTAACACACACTGAGCACTTACTCTGACAAATTAAAACAATATGAACATTGGCAAATATTTCTTTTTTTACAATCCTTACACTCAAGAATTAGAGGAAGCACAGCAATCGTTTAAAGCACATGGATTTGGAGTCAGAAACACTGGATGTGAAACCCACATTGGTCACTTATTCACTATATAACCCTGAGTAATTTACTTGATCCTGCTGCGTTTCCATTTGGAGATAATAAAACCCACCTAAAGAATAATTGTGAGGTCTCGTTACACATGCACAACTACACTGCCTTTGACATAGAGCAGCCCATACGCAGTAGCCACTAGTGTCACAGATACACTGAATGTAGTGTGCAAACTGCGAGAATGTGCTACAGAATTTTCCTCCCCCCAGTAAGAAAAGCTTGAAAAGGCACTAAGGAAGTTTAGAGGAGAGAAAGATTATTCCAACTTCTTTTAGGAAAGAACAGGAAGACTTTAGGATTGTCCTATTTTCAATATATGATTCATTCCTTTCCAATCACTAAGTACCTTGTCTTCATACTGTTTAATTCTGGTGATGGGGCGACACGATGGGTGACAGTGAGGACTCACCTGCACCCCAGGGAGACAGGGCTGAGGCGTTAATGGCTATTCAAAGGCCACACACCACACTGTGTGGGTCAACCAGCTGTAGGGTAGGAACGAACAGTGTGCTATGCCCATCTCCATCACTAGCAGAGAACAATTTTTTGAAGCTTTCTTCTCTTTGTCTAATGTGAATTAGCTGGAATTTAGAAAGTTGGGTGAAATACAGAAGCTTCATAGAGGAAGGACACATTCTCAGAAAGTGCCTGAGAGAAAGTCTTGCCTGTAGGGGAAGGGTAACATTACACTATGTTATACTACAATGCCACATGTTCATTAGGGTTTTCCAGAAAAAAAAATAGAACAAATAGGATGTGTGTACATATACAATGGGTTGTGTGATTGTGTGTGTATGTTATATATTTTATATATGTATATTTGTATATCTACATATATGTATATGTAATATATAATATTAAAAAGAGATATTTATTTTAAAGAATTGGCTCATATGATAGTGGAGGCTGGCAAGTTTTTGAAAGAGAAGCCTGGCAGGGTAGAAACCCAGGAAAGAGATGATGCTACTGTTCAAGTTCAAAAATTGCTGGGAGAATCTCTGCCTCTCCAGGGGAAGTTTGTGTTTTTCTTTTTTCTTTTTTTTTAAGTTTATGTATTTAGTTTGAGAGAAAGAAAGTGAGCTGGAGCAGGGGAGGGGCAGAGAGAGAGGGAGAGAGAAAGAATCCCAAGCAGGCTGTGCACTGTCAGCACAGAGACCGATGCGGGGCTTGAACTCACAGAACTGTGAGATCATGACCTGAGGGAAAATCAAGAGTCAGACCCTTAACTGACTGAGCCAGCCAGTCATGCCACGTTTGTGTTTTTCTGTTAAAGTTTTCAACTGATTGGATAGGACCCACCACTTTATGAAGGGCAATCTGCCTTACTCAAAATCTCCAGATTTAACCACATCTAAAAACTACCCTTACAGAAACATCTAGAATAATGTTTGCCCGAATATCTGGCTGCCCTGGCCTAACCAAGGTAACTCATAATACCAACCGTCAGAGCATGATGGAGAAGTCACTTCACGAGACACATGCTTCATACTGCCCCCTTCATTCCTAGAGTGTCTCGCTGACAGTGGAGTTTAGATGGAACTTCACATGAAGAGGGGGAAGTGTGGGAAAAGGCAATTCACAACTGAGATGAAGAAGTACGTATTTGCAGAAAAGAAAGGAGAGGGAGTAAATATTCTCTGCTAATTTTTGATGGGTGCTGAGGCAGGCAATTCTTAGCCTAATTATAAAGATCCTTGAATGCCGTGTTGAAAAATTTTGGTTTGGTGCAATTAGCAGTTGACAAGAGCTAAGAGTTCCTACTTCATTTTATTTCTACCTTTTTCATCTGAGAAAACAGAAGGAGACGGAAAAGTTCCAGAAAATCATGTGTGTCTGGGCCACTCTATATTAAAGAGACAAAAGCCATAGTCCCAAGGATAGAAAATGTGTGGCATATCCTGGGTACACATTCCTACTGAGGATAGGAAAGATGATAGTGCCAGGAAGAGGAAAGAACCCCTCTGCTCCTCAGTCTCACACCCAGCAAGTGGCCCAAGCAGCCCCCATAAATGAGAAATCAGGGATTTCTCTTTGGCTGTTTGCTGCTTGTCAAGACCTACACATCAGCACGTAAACTTTTCATGCCAAGTACAGTGCATCTCAAGTAATTAAAAAGGGAAATTCAAAACATTAATATTTCATATCCAAAGGTCGTGGTATCTCCAGTCTCTTTTCCAAACTGGGTGATAGAGAACTTGCAAGCTTCCCTACCATAATGCCATAAAATCCACACAGAAATCATGTTCCTTCTCAAGGTGCTGGGAACCAGAGCCTGTCCAGACTCTGGCCAGATTCCCAGAGACCTTTGGGTTATAGTCATATTCACAGCCTTGGGATTGAGAAGACCAATAATAGCCCCTGGTCTACTCTATCATTGTGCAGCTGAGAGAACTGAAGTCTGGAGAGGAGTGGTTTTCTCTGTTCTGTGTTACACACTCATCTCTGGAAGAATTAAGACTAGGACTTAGTTTTATGACTACTGGTATGTGTATATTCCCTTAGCGGAAAGTTGGTAGGGAGAAAATGACAAACCAGTGGCAAAAAGTCTCTGTTCAAAAGTGCTTCCTTCAAAGGTGCTGAGCTGTGATAGATTTTCAAGGTATGCTTCATTTTCATGACAAAAGAGGAGAAAGGGCATGCGTCTTTGTACATGGGAATGACCTGCTGTTCATAGGCATAGGCTGTAGAATGGGAAGAGTCTAATTTATAATTAAATGACCCCATATTTACATATGTTGGTGTAGGTGGCATATGGTAGCTACAAATAATAATATTTAAAATTTATTGAATACTTAATATGAGGCAGGAACTATTCTAAGCCCTTCAAAGAAATCAAGTCAGTTAATCTTTGCAACAATCCTGTGAGTTAGATACTATCAGTGTCCCTATTTTACAGATAAAGAAACTGAGGTGTTATAAGTTATTAATGCATCCAGGGTCTTATGGCTAGAAAAATGACAGAGCTGAAATTTGTGACTCTGGAGACAGGGCTCTTAACTCCTGCACCATGATTCCCATTTAACTTTAGATATCCAGATAATATATCATCTGTGTAAAGTATGATCTTCCACGAATGAAATACCATCTGTGAAAAGTATGATTTTCCACAAATAAAAGGGTCTAGCACAGGAAAACACTGGAGTCCAGATAAAATACCAGTCACTGGGCTCCAAGAAGAGAGTACAGTGTGAGAAATCTTGCAAGAGGGGACATGAAGGAAGAAGGTGAGCAATATTATCTTGACTGGTGATAGAATCATGCCCTTGAGAGATGGATTGACTAATCTGGGAGGGATAATATCCCCAGTAGGTTCCCGGGACAAAGCACTCAAATACAGTAAAAGAAGATTAAGGTCCTTTCTAGGACTTTAGAATGGCTAATATATTGAGTATTTCCAAAATCAAGATCCTATTTGTAGCCCTCAGTATGCATTGTCTCAATCTTCACAGCAAACCATTAGGCAGGTACTGTTAGTACCTCTATTTTCTGAGGCCCAGAAAGTTCCAGAATATGAGCTTATACTTATCAGCCAGTTAGGGGGAGTTGAGTCAATGTGGAGACTCACAGAGTTGGATGAGAGCTCTGGGATTCCTCAGTCTAATGTGAGGATTAGTCCTTATAAGTGGAACAGGGTTGATAGAGGTTATGATCTTGAGAAGTAAACAAGTCTGCAAAAAGTGGGTGCCCTACAGGTGATGCATGGTCACTGGACTAATTGTGGTGATCATTTCACTGTGTATACAAATATTGAGCCCTTATGTTGTACACCTGAAACTAATAAAAAGTTAGATGTGAATTATACCTCAATTAAAAATAAAAACTGGCACCATGCATAGCCTGGGAATCATGGCAGATGAGATTCATACATTTGCCTATGTTGACTAGTCATCATGTTCCAGGCACTGGGTGTAGGACGACGAATGGGAAGAAAGGTCTCCTGCCCTCATAGAGCTTACAGCTTGACAGGATCAGTGGTAAGGAAAGAAGAGAGATCTGGTATATCTCTGAAGATCAATCTACTGTGGCAGAGCTATTCCCTCAAACAGCGCTGTTTACACTGTTCCAGGCAGGTGGGGGACCCTGCAGAGTGCCGGCTGACACATAAAAATGGCCTTCTACATTTCTGCTGACACATCATCTGTATCTGATGGAGCAACATCTTCGTTATGAAATTAGAATAAAATTCTGATGCAAAGACTAATAGATAACACCCCACGCTCTTCCTCAGGAGCCAGAGCCACAGAAACAGCAAAGAGCAAGGAACGGAGCCAGAGCCTGCCCCCACCCTATCTGATTCCATTTTCATACCCACCTGTCATCTCCCCACAAACGTCATTAGCTCACAGAGGGGATGGTGTCTCATTGCATTATCAGCCACCACCACAACAAAAGAGCTTTTTTACTGAGGCTGATGTGAAATTATGGAACAAGTAGATAAATTTTATACAAGAAGTTCCCTGGTGGGGTAGTGCTCCCTGTGCACCCAGGGCCTGTTATTTCTAGCACAAGAGCGAGGAAACTTTCTTTGTAGGCAGTCTGTACATAGAGGCCATTGAAGATTGGAGAGATGAAATTGTTCAAAAAGTAAGCCCAACAGCCTGAAGCTCCAAGTACTCATTTTTTCCTCTCCAGGGAGGGAATAGGAGTGGGTTACTCCTTTGAGAGACTGAGCACCTGGCTCTCTGTCTCTTCTTCATTCTCCTTGTTTTTTCCAGGAGACGCCCCTCTGCCACACTGGCTGTGCCGGGCCAGCACAATTTAAACTTGGCTGTTGCATGAAGGCAAGCAGGCACAAGCAGGGCCCCGTGGAGCCAAGGGACAAGTCCAATGTCCCCCTGTTCGGTTCACTCTGCCCTTGCTAAATACTCCTGTTCCTCAATCCCTGCCATCCACCTCTGTGCTAATGTCCCCACTGTGAAAACTACCAGCTCTCCTCAAATAAAACTAAACCTGCACACTCCCAGCTGGCCATGGAGAGAAACTTCCACTTGGGCTGAGAAGGCTTCTGGGTCTCCTGGACCATGTCTAATTCCCCAGACATTGCTGTCTCTGATTTGCCCTCTGCCCAGGTGTGAGGGGAACATCTGCCCATGGTCAGGGCTGTGCAAAGGGATCCTCTTAGCTGCTATCAGCAGGGTTCTGTATTTGAACTGGTGAAGCAGACCACTCCCCAGTCCTGGGTTGAGTTATTTTTGCTCATATTTGAGCTCTGTATCTGGGTTTATAGAGTGAACTGTGCTCATGTGGTACCCCTTCCTCACTAATGCAAAAAGGAAGGATTTCTCCATGGGGTTACGTTTGATTTTCCTTTTCTGTTTCCCAGGCTGCACTAGGGATCCAGATGGGATCCCTGCACCCAAAGTGGAAAGGGCAAAAAGAGGTCAAAGATGTTAAGGGATCCTTCTTGCAAAGCTTTGACCAGGACTGGGGCAGAGCCAAACTTTGCCAAAAGCTATTCTACTTTTCTAGCAAGACGTAAGGGGCTCACGTGGGCCTCCTGCATTTCTAGGGCCCCCTGAGGAGGGGATCCCTGGAGATGGCTTCTGATCCTATGGTTTCCATCTGTCCTCCTTGAGGATACCAAGACATTCATTTACAGAGTGCCTCCAGTGTGTTAGGCTTTTTTATGTACCTCATCTCCTATAATCCTCATTATAAACCTGCAAGTGGGAACAGTGACCTCCATTTTACAACTTGGGAACCTACAGCTTGAGTGGTTAGGTTGACTGGCTAGTAAAATTCACTGATTTAACTCCAAAGCCCCATTGTACAGCTGGGTCCTTAGGTCTACCTCCTGTATGTTATTATTTCAGCTGTGTTTAGTACCCAGTTCATTGCATTTCTCCCCACCACTATTAGGACTCTAGGTTGAGACCACAGCTATCTTCCTCTAGTCCTTTCCTTTATCTCCCCAACATCCTTGCATCCCACCCCGAAGGGGCTATTTCCCCCTTGACCAGCCTGAAACCAAACAATAATGTTACATTGGGAGTCACCTTTCTTTTTCATTGTGAAAGACACATCCTCAGCTCCCACTAATTTGGCAAAGCTCTGATAGTCAACATTTACTCGTTAGTACTGACACTCTGTCCTTCCTGAGATTGGCCATGCAGTGGCTGAGCCTTTGGGGTTGAAGTAAATTTGTCTTTGTAGGATGGTAGGAGATCTAGGGTTAACATCTGACAACAGAGAAGAATTCTGGTTGGGGGTTACTAACATGCTGAGGATACTGTTGAGACATGGACCCTTTTTTCCAAGAGCCAAAGAGAAACTGATTTGGCTTCTGATACGTCAAACATCTGTGCCTCAGTAGCAGTGTGCATTACATGAGGCTCTTATCTACACAGGTCCCCTGATATCAGAGACTGTATTCCACTACAGATAACGGAAACTCAGGTTCCTAGACTTAACTACAGAGCATGAAGTCCAGAGATAGACAGGCTCCAGATGTCATCAGCATCCCAGGTCTTCTAGCCTTCCTCTCTGCAATCTTTAGTGTCAGATTCTTGTCCTCATGGTTGAAAGGTGGATGCTTCACCTCCACTGTCACTTTGACTCCCAGGCAAGGAGAAGAAAAAGATGTTAGAAGGGAGAACTGGTGCCAGAATCACAAAACAAAATTGTCTGTGAGCTGTCTGGAAGGTTTCCACTTCCAGACCACAGACCAGATCCTCATCATGTGGCTAACCTCCAGGTGCAAGGGAGGTGGGGAAGGTAGTTTCTGATTATGCTCCTTAGTACCCTAAACCAATCCAGGGTTAGTTGAGTAAGGAAGATGGGGAGAACACATACTAGGTAAATAACTAATAGTGTCAGCCACAGGCAGATATTTCTTGCTATGTAGACATTTTCGAGGATACAGAAGAAGCCATAGGAAGGAAACTCTAACATTCTAGACTGCTCTTAAAGACAGAGCTCTCCACTGGCTCTCACATTGTGTATTACAAGGGTCTCTTAACAGCGACCCCTCCTTGGGGCGCCTGGGTGGCGCAGTCGGTTAAGCGTCCGACTTCAGCCAGGTCATGATCTCGCGGTCCGTGAGTTCGAGCCCCACGTCAGGCTCTGGGCTGATGGCTCGGAGCCTGGAGCCTGTTTCCGATTCTGTGTCTCCCTCTCTCTCTGCCCCTCCCCCTTCATGCTCTGTCTCTCTCTGTCCCAAAAATAAATAAAAAATGAAAAAAAAAAAACAAAAAACAGCGACCCCTCCTCATCTCTCATCCCATCAATCGATTGTCTGGTGCTGCTTCAAACATCTGTGTTCTTCTACTGCAGTTTTTATAGTTAGGGAAGGATTATTAGTTTTGTATATTATATAAAGAGAGATTAAAATTAGTATGACAGCAGGTAGAGTAGTTCAAAATGGATAATGCTTCTACCTTTTTGTAAAATCTCCCAGTGAATCCCCATTTCCAACAAAATGAAACCCAAACTGTCTAGCAAGCCACGTGGGGTTTTTCTTACCAGGTTTTACCTCCCACCATTCCTCAGGCACAATTTATCACTTTTTTAAAAACAAGCCATGATGAGGGGGCACCTGGTTAACTCAGTCAGTAGAGTATGTGAGTCTTGCTTTCAGGTCATGAGTTCAAGCCCTGTGTTGGGCATGGAGCCTACTTAAAACAAAACAAAACAAAACAAAACAAAACAAAACAAAACAAAATGCCATGATCTTTTAGACAGACTTTCATCTGTTTCTTTTTTCTGTACTCTTCTAGAAATAATATGATCCCTCTTCCCCAACTGCCAACTTCCTATTTCCTACCTATCCTACAAAACCTACAAAACCCATTTTGTCTGCTAAGTGTTCCCCAACTCCCTTGATCCTTATATCCAAAATCTCAGACTTCGTAGATATCACTATCTTAGCCCCCATCACACTGTTGATAATTTGTATGCACGTCTGTCTCCTCTATTAAGTTATGAAACACTGAGATGTGAACACAGGCACTTAAAAACCATTGTAGCCACTGTATCTAGTACAATATTTGTTACACTTTAGTTCCTCATTAGATCATTATAATAGCACTGTTGTGGCAGTTTATTTCAGGGTGATACTATTATTGTTAGCCCCAGTTTGCATATGACAAAATCAGTGCAGGAAGAGAATAACTTGCTGCATTTATACCTTCATGAGTGAAAGGGCCTTAACTGGAACCTTGGCTTCTGGCTTCAGTGTCTACACTTGCAGTTATTTCTCAACACTGCTTCGCAGTAATATATTTGATTAAAGAATGAATGAGGCCATAGATACTGTCCAGCTTCTTTCGAAAAGCATTTTTTTTATAGTGCAGGGAAATGTGCAGTTCATTCCCCTCCAGCTTATGACTCACTTTTGACCCATCTGCCAGCCCAGTTCTCCTGCTTTAAGCAGTGAGCCTGGTACAGGTGGGGGCTGCTCTCCCTGGGGTTCAGTCCCCTCAGGTCGAAGGTCACATTGCAGCATTTTGACATGGCTCCCTTGTGACACCTGTTTTCCCCACCCCTCCCTGCCTGGCCCCTCTGGCCCCCCTTTCCATTTCCCTGTCACAGATGTAAAATCCACGCAGCCATCTCTGACGCTGCTAACCACAGGCATTCAGGAACAGTCTTGCTCCAAATCCTGCCTCCTATTTTCATATTTCCTGTGGCGTTTTATAGAAATAGCAGAACAATTGCTCATCCACAGGGGGTAAAGAGAACAGGATTTTATATAATTAAATGTTAAAGTGACAAAGTTTTCAGCCTATGGGGGAAGTAGCAGGAAGGAAAAGTGGGATGGGGATGGTCCAGGGTGAAGGAGAAGCCTGGGCTGTGCATCAGTGATTCAGAATCCAGCTTTAATTCTCTTTTTCTCTCTCTCTCTTTTTTATCTGTGACAAGGACAGTGGACATAATTTGTGCCTTTGGTTCTGCCCCTCCTTCTATCGAGTTGTAACAGGAATCTCCAAGCGGTGATGGGTCTCTGCCAAAAGCTGTTTGGCATCACCTGCTTCCAGAGGGACCTCTGGATTTTAGACGTGTTGATAATTTCTATCTTTTGCATTGGGGGAAGAGAAGAAAAATGGTAGCTTATCTCCCAAAAGAAACATTCTTAACATGATTACGGACAGAGAACAGAAACATCTGTCTGTAGCAAGCATGCTCAGGGTTTTCCGGTAAACACAGGTTTCCATGAAAACCAAACAAAGGAACATGAGGGAAAGGCCAGGCACATTCCACTTCAGCTCCCAGATGTAAACGAGTCTTATAGCCTCATTCCTTTTAAGGGCAGGGGACCAGAGGACAAGCCTGGGTCCCCAAGGCTGCACCCAGCCTGCACCCAGGGCTGGCCTCACACACAGCCTCCTTTGCGCAAGCACGGGTGCACATATGCACGCTCTCCAGCCACTTGTTCCTTTGATGTGTGCTAAGTGAAACATAACTACCCACTTTGTCACATTGCATGTGACTTTGACGGCCCAGTGTGTGGGCTTTTTTAAAAAATACATTAGAAGGTCCTCAAGGGGGAAACAGTGCTCCTTTTGGGGTTTGTTTCAGGACTTTTACGTGGTTCTAAACATGAGCACCAGAACCAGTTCTCCCAGTAAGGAGCAGCTACTTCTTCCCTACTGCCTATCACCTACAGAAACAGAAAGGACAGAAAAGGAAAACCAGGGTGGAAAAGGGCGTGGAAAGCAACATCCATAAGGCTTTAATGAAGAAGAGGGGGAAGGACAAGAAGGGAAACAATGGAGCAAAAGAGCATTGTAATACACCACTTTTGCATGACAAATTGTTTCCAAAACCAGAGAGGGATGTCTCCTCAGGAATCCTCTCACTACACCTTCCAAACATCCTACTTAAGCATGCATTTACTAACTTTCCCAAAGCCCTGTACTCAAAGTCGCATTTCTCTTGCTCACATAGACTCCTCCTTCCCAGACATACAAAACTCCCTCCTACAGCAGGCAGACCTCACCCATCTTCACCAGCACCCTCCTCCTCCCTGACCCAGTTCCTTGCTAGCCACACACCTGCATTTACATGCATGTACGCATATGCACACACAGGCACATGTGTGCAGACAACACACACACACACAGACACACACACACACACACACACACACAGACACACACACGCCCCTGACCCTCAGTGCCTTCACTTCTTTGTGGACACACACTATACCCCCTGCAAACAGAGCGTGTGCACATTTGGAGCCTGTAAATGCTGTTAGGTATCAGGCTGCGAGTTTCCTTAAATGTGAATCCTACCCATTACTGCAACTAATTGGCATTGCTGCACTAATCATAAGGCAGCCTGCCTATAATAGAAGTGTAGAAGGGAGAGGTTGTAGGATCTGAGCCATGTGCAGGGTCTATAGCAGAGGATACAAGAAAGTCATAGCATTTTCCTTTTTTGTAAAGCCAGGATGCACTATTTGATTTATATTAACAATATCCAATCATCTTTTATTGGTGCCACATTGATTTTCTGTTCATATTTTTTAATGTATTAATGCATAATAATCTGAATAATTTTCATCCCTGGTCAGCTGATTAAGAATAATCACCACCCAGTTGCTTATTAAGAAGTTTGAAAGATCCACTCATGAAAGCCCCATTGGAAGAGAACAGACATGCTAAATGAAATGGTCATCTCTAAATTGAAGTTGCCTTGAGGATTCAATATCAATTGTATACGTCTTTGGGTGGTCCAGCTTTGGTCATAGGATGGCAGGTCTGAGGGACTTGTCAGAATCACTCACTCAACCTTTCATTCTGGCTTTGTTTTGGACAAGTTCTTCGGGAAGCTAAGGGTGCAGGTGAATTCCCTTTCTAATCTGCCTGACTGTGAGAACTTGGCTCAAATGTGTCTGCTCTCCACACCTCTGTTTCCTCATCTATAAAATGAGGACACTGCTCTGTATACTGCATTGTATAAGCCATCTAGGCTTATACAGGCCTTTTCAGCTCTAAAGCAAGTTGAGCTAATGAAAGACAAGCACCATTCTAACACTGGGTTTATCTTTTGTGGGAAAGATGCCATGTGTTTATACCCAACTATAACACAAAGCGATATGTTTTACATGCTGGAGAAGATACAAAATATGATAAGAATTCAGAAGAAGATCATTTCTCAATGGGATAAACAGAGAAGACTCCAAAGAAGAGGGGGGCATCTGAGTTGTGTCCTGTGTGGTGAGTGTCCTGTGTGGTGAGTCTTCAATGGAGGAAGACATGTGACATTAGATGGTAACATCACACTCCTGGGAAGGGAGGAAAGGTAAGCTGAAAGATATGGTGTCTGGAATTACAAAGAAAAAGGCCATTTCAAGAATGCTTTCGAGAGATCAAGGAGGCTAACTATTGCATTCTGAACAAACCCCACTCTGGATAACAGGCCTCTGGTCCTTCTGATGGGCCCCATCAGGTCTGCCAATGGCCACCTGTGAAACCTTCCCACAGTGCCCGTCACGGTGGGAAGTGGATTCTTGTTCCCCAAGCCTGTCATGTCTATAAATCTTGCTTATTGTTCTGTGGACAATAAATGCTCCTTTCCAGAAACTCAGAAGTGACACCCAGGAGATGAATGACAGGCCTCTTACATTTCTCAGACACTCTGGATTGTCTTCCTTTTCTTTGTGTCACATTCTATCCTGGGCCTACTTCTTAATAATGGTTCTGGTTCTTATACCATCTGCTCTTGAGTTGTAGCCTTCCATTTGTCCTTCATAAATTCTCCCCATTATCCTGTCTGGTGCTCCTCATCCCCAACCTCCCCCCACCACCTGGGCCATGGCAAAGGGAGTGTCCCTCAAGGAAGGACACTAGATTCTTGAACGTATTAAACTACAGTCAAGTAAAATGAGCCCTGAATTCTGAGTTAGAACATTGAAATTAAAACCTAGATGTTCCCCATTCTACCATGGGCACTTTGTCAGTTTCCACTAAAAATATGGTCCATGGTTTTCTCATCTGTCAAATGGGAACAACGTTTCTTCCAGACAAGGTATATGGGAGAGAATCAAATTACATGACAAATACAATTTATTTTGCCAATAATTTAACTGTATGGAGGGAAATGATCTTCATTATTTTAAAAAGTTCATGGGCCATTCCATAAACAAAGTAAGCTATGCAACTTAAAATTACGTGTATTTTATGTAAAATTACGTGCATAGCTTCTGTCAGGCAGTGTATAATTTCTTTTACTGTCAGGGAATGCTTGCCTATTTCTAACTGAAGTTAGAACATGGGACTTCTCCTTTTATTTTCCTCCATGCATTTTCTACTGGATATGGAATTTCTCCAGAGCTTCTACTGGGCATTTGACTGCATAGCCATCTCGAAGGGTGACCATGACCTGCCCTCTGGGTGAGTGCACTTAGGTGATGATGGAGGCAATTTAAGAGTCCTGTGGCGACCAAATTCAGTTTGCCCTCCTCTCAAGGAGTGGATCACATTGTGGACAGGACTGATAGACAGTGCTTTTCCCTTGCCCTGGCCTGTCAGTGGTTCTCAGGCCAGCCTGCACCTTCAAGGAGCAAGAATGTCTGTTTCCTAAAGGCTGGAGCTTCTCATGGCAGGTGGCCCACAGCAGGGACACCAGCCTGCCTGAGTCCACCAGGTCAGCACTTCTGCTTCCAGACAGGAAGCTTTTCTCCTGCCCACCTGCTGTTCCTTCCCTGAGAACAGTCTCTCATATCCTTTCTCTCCCTTAAGGCAGAGCTCCAGTGTCATTTTTGGAGCTTAGAAGTCACTTTGAACCTTTGAGTTCTGTGATAGAAGATTCTTCCTGGTCTTCCAGGGAGGCAGAAAAAACCAAGAACATGCGAGAAGGACAACATATTTGTTCAAAACTGAGGACATGGACCATGTGGTCCTGCCTGTTTGTAGGGATTTGTAGCAGGGTTATGGTTTTAAAAATATGCACTTATGCACCAGTTACTTTGGGAGCTCGACTGTTCAGGTGAAGGCCTTTTGAAATCACATCACTGCTGCTCTAAAATACATTTGAAAGCGTGAATATTGGAGGAGGAAAAGGGGGAGCCAGAAGCCCACTCATGCAAATATAGAGACATAAATGACTCAGTTTCCTTTTCCATAAAGAAGATAATGATGCTGTGTTGCTTTGCTGGCAGATTAGCTAATGGGTGGGTGTTGTGTTAATTAACAGCATAAAGAATTGCAAAAGCACAAAAGCTTTAGAAGTATCCTGTTGTAGTGTGATTCTTGATGCATTAACCAGCCTGTATATGCCAGTATTTATGAAAGTGAGGGAGTAAGAGAAAGCTGGCAGCACAAAGCAGGAGGTGTGTGCCTACAGAGCAAGAGCAGTTCAAGGCTGAGTAAAGGAATCTAAAGTAGAGTGCCATGCTCATAAAGTTGACACACTTTTCCTGATTAAGTGGGAGCATAGTACTTTGGAACTTTGGATTCTTTTGGCAGCAAGTAACTGGACACTTACTAATGGAGGCTTAGAAAATTAGGACATCAGAGAAGCCTGGAGGTACGGTGTCCAAAAGCTGAGCAACAGCCCCTGCAACCCAGAGTCTCACAGTTAATCTTCATGATGCTTGAGATGTCGGTCTTTATCCCATGAGTGGGAAGTGGCTGCCTTTTTCCACCCCGCACACCATCACCTGACCATGATCAAAGACAGGATCAGTGGGGGTCTGGAAGAGTGCACCTCCTTCTTTTTGGTTAGTGGGGGATATCCAACTAATTTACTATGTAATGTGGTCATCCATAGCATCACTTGATAGTGCATTTCTGTCATTTGGAGCCTCTGTTGTGGGAGGCAGACTCTGCCAATAGAAAAGAAAGGAGGGGAGAATAAAATCATTTTATACAGCCACCAGCATCTAGCATCTTTGTAAACAATGGACTTGTAAATAAAGATGTGGGATTTGTTGGGAAATAGTTACTTCTGTGAACACCTGAGACAATTGGGCAGCTTCTCTCCAACTGCCAGTGATATGCCTGCCTCATTAGTGTCTCTGCAGTCCCTGCCTCATTGCATGTTCAGGCTGTAAAGCAGTGGCTCTGTAGTGCTTTCTCCCACCGATGGGTCATCCCCAACTGCAGACCCTCCAGGATATGAACATGATCCCTGCCTTATGGACTGGATTCCTTTATTGTAGCATTTGTGTGCATCAGACAATATGTGAACAAGGGCTTGGGGACAGGCAGAAGCTTTGCATTCCCATGAGGTTTACTTGCTTTGAAAAACCAGATATGGTCAAATATGTATATGGTGGCCTTGCAAATCATTACTGACCCCCTGTCTGGCCTTGAAAGAAATGGGTGCAATTCTATGGAAAAACCAGGCAGAAGACATTGTGGGAAATTAGTCAGATGTTCAGCAACACTGCTTAACCCACAGGCTTCCATCTGCTTGTAACCTTCTCTTCCAAACCAAGTACCAGTTGTGTCTGCTCAGTAACCAACTGGCCATTCTCTCTCCCATCTCCTCAAATTGCAAACCACCCACAGCAGCAGCAAAGGTTGCCTCCCTATCAGACCAGAGCAGCGTATGAAAGTTGTTCATTCTCCTCCCTCTTTCCTGATGAATTTTTCATCATTAAAGGGAAAATGTCATTTTGGTGACAGATATTAGTATGATTGGTGTCAGGAATGAATCTTCCTTTCTCTGTCAGCCTTGCTTCATACAATCCTACGACAATGTTCTGTTAAAAGGCCACTTCCATTTCCAACTCAAGCAGCGTGAGAGAAGGGCAGGCTTCGGCTGTGATGGATGGGCTTAGTCAAGGCTGGAGCTGTGCCAGGAAGCGCAGCTGGAGCCTGACCCTTCCACCACCAGGCAAGCCTGAGAAGGTTTCTGGGAAACCCATGTCTTATTTCTGGCTGAATTCTGTTGGGAACATAATGTTAAAAGGGGGAAACCTGCAGCTCTGTTTGGTGACAAGGTTTTAAGAGATAGAAGATTTGTTATCATCAGTGGCATACAGAGTGATACAAATCCAAACCCTTACATCGGAGAGCTGACCTAGAAATGGAAATTTTTGTTTTCTTTTGGCAAAAATGTAGGCCAGCCTCTCTAGATGTATTTCTAGGGGCAGATCTGAGCCAGCCTCATATGAGCTGGAGGTAATTATATGTTCCCCCTCTATATCATGCCTCATCAGATGCTCTGCATAAAATAACCTTTCAGAACTCATTTGGAGCTCAATTTCCTCATGTGTGAAATAAAGATAATAGTACCTAGTCTATCTCTTTCAATTACTGGAAGGCCAGTTCAATCCAATGAACTCATACACTGGGCCATGTACTTTGCCAAGCCTTGGAGTGGTACAAAAATGAACAAGAAATAGTGCCTGCCTTCAGAGACCTTAAGTGACTTCAGACAAATATACAATCAAATATATATACAGAGAGAGAGCATGTATGAGCAAGGAAGGGGCAGAGAGAGAGGGAGAGAGAGGATCCCAAGCAGGCTCCAAGCTGTCAGCAAACAGCCTTATGTGGGGCTCCTACCCATGAACCATGAGATCATGACCAGAGCCAAAATCAGCAGCTGGACACTTAACAGACCAACCAGGTGCCCCTGAAGGAAACAGAATTTTAACTGGCCCTTAAACACTGAGTGGGATTTATAAAACTGTGGATAGAAGGGAGGTGAATTCTGGCAAAGCCAAGCAGTAAAGTGTGAGATATTTAGGGAAACTGAGGAGTCACGGGATGATGGATGAGTGTGGAGGTGGGGCCACTGCAGAGACTGAGCCTAGACAGTTGCCTTGGGATACTTCTAAGGGCCTTGACTGACAAAGTTGGGAACTTGAACTATATGTCATAGGCAAGGAAACACTGAAATTTTCTGAACACATAACAAACATTACTGAGCTATGCTTTAGAAAGACAAAGCTACTTCCTGTGTATGGAATTGTTTTTATCAGGAGTTATCTATTTTACCTGACCTAAATCTTATTTGTTATTTGAGAACTATTTTGTATTTTCCTTATTGCTATGCAAAATTAATTTCATAGTTAAAATAAGCTACCTATGCACGCACTTTAAAAAATGGCCTATATGATGTCCTAATTCAATCTACAAGTGAAATACAGAGAAAATGATTGATAATCAAATAAGTGTAAAACAAATCTTTCGGCACAATACCACAGGATGTAATGATGTGTAGATGTCTGTGTCACTATATAGACTCTCCATGAATGTGAAGGCTACAATAGAGATAAAGGGACATAGAATTGGTGACTTAAATACCATGAGAAGCAATGCCATTGGTCACGTGAACTTTCAAACTGGTGATGTTCAAACTGGTAAACAAATCAAAGCACACTCTTCCCTGAGTTTACAGGTAGTTTCATTTCTGGAGGATTAGGAAGCATTAAAACTTTGAAAAATGTTCTCTTTATATATCAAATGGAATACATCTTAAGCTTAGATTAAAAAAAAAAAAAAAAAAAAAAAAAAAGGTTTCACTCACCTCAGTGCCAGACAGGCATTCAACATCTGTGACTGAATATCCTATGCATTGCTGAGTGTCTAGCCTCCCTGTCCCCCATGCACTAAGTGGCAGGACTGTCTCCACAATTATGGTGACAACCCTTCTTCTCCCAACTTTTGACCACCCCCAAGGAGTCTATCTGGTCTCTGTAAGAAAGCACTGGTTTAGGTAGAAGCAGGGTTGGGGGCAGAGACGTGAGTTAAGATTTAATTAAAATAATAGAGAAAAGAGACAAGGGCAGCCTTAGTGGTAGTGAATTCCAGAAAGGAGGGAAAAAATGCAGGAGACATTCCTACACCTGTGAGATAAGGGATGCAAATATCCGCAGTAAAGTTTAAAGCACTATGCAAATATTGTTGCTGTTAGAGCTAAATGTCATTATATTCACTTCACAGAAAGGAAATCTCAAGCACTAAAATGGTGCAGTGACTTTTCCAAAGACATAGAACAGGTCAGGAATTGCATTAGACACCGGATGCCTCAGACCTACATTTTCACTATAATTACTAATGCAAAGGAGCTTCTACTCAGTGTGGAGAATTATAAGCAGAGAACTGGAGCAGAGCAAATACAAAGATGGAAACACCTTCCGGAAATAGTCAAATTCCAAGTGCTTTTTTTAGCACTTCATTATTGTATGGAATGCCTGGAAAACTGGGATTCCAAACAAAGATCAAGATTCTGCCATCCATCCACTTCCATATTTGCTTACACCTCTAAATATTCATCAGTAACATTTAAGACAAAGGAAAGAGATAATTACAAGGAGAGTTTTTTCAAGATATTAAAGGTTAACAGGATTCTTGGCATTTGTGTCCTGTCAATTTCCTTGTAATTATGCTCAATTCCCAGAATTCAGAGTCAGTTGTGGCTGTTAATGCCTAAAGATGGTATCCTTGGAAAATAATTTATAAGATCATTTCTCAAATTTTTCAGGTTCAAACCAAGCACTGTGGCTAATAGTCTGATTATTATTAATGCTATTCTTGCATGGAGTGTGCGAGGAGGTCATAAGTTGGATGTAGGGATTAGAGTGGATTTTTCATGAGTGTGGTGAGCTAGCTTTCCCAAGAGCAAAATGAGTGCACTGAAAATATTTATAATACCTAATTTATATGCTTCTCCTATTTAGGGCTGACAAAAATAAGAACATGCAAAGGGCACCTCAGTTCCTTGGAAGTCTATTGGTCCTTGGAAGAAGGGAAGGGATCTGGTAGAGATGTCTGTGTAGGGGGAGGGACAACCCAAATGGAGGAATTTCATGGAAATTCATGGAAGAATATTGAGACTTCAGAGTCTAGGTGTTTTTACATGTTTACTCATTCAATCATTTGCCCTACATTGATTTATTATTGCACATATTTTACCTTGCTCTGTGCTAAAATGGAGTGACTCTGAATAAGACACTCTTTTTCTGTTCTCTTATAATCTTGCACTTTCCCTTTGTAATATGTATTCCACTTGTGATTCATTGATTACCTGTACAATTATTTCTAATGTTAGTCTTTGCAGCAAACTGCAACCTTGGGGGCTGGACCTGGAGTGTGTCAGTTTCTGTTGTATCATACCACTTACCCCAGCATAGACTTGCAGCATAAATGTGAGAAGGGTGCTTTCACCCCAGCAGGGAAATCAGAAACAATCTTTCCAACTAACTTCTGTGAACCTTGTTTGGGGGAAATTTTCTGGAGCATTTCTAATCTTGGGCCTCCCATATCTCTGGAGTGCTAAGGCCCCAGCTATGTCTCAGGAAATGAAGGTTACTGACAGAGGTTCCCAAATGCAGTTATAGTGAAGCAAATCATGGAGGGCATAAGCTGGGCACACAGGCTTGGGCATTATCTATTGTTTTGGACTATGGTTGCTACAGTTATCTTCTGCTAGCGTGAAAAATAAAGAATTGTATGTAAAACTGATCACTCCCCATCATGCCCTGGAAGGTAGGCTGACATAGGGAAGCACTGAGGTGGAGAAAAAAAAGACCATGGGACCAGGAGTTTAAAGACACATATTGTAATCCCATTCTTCTAGTTGTGAGAAGGAGGAAGTCAAGGGAGATGAGGGAGGTGCTCAAAGTACATTGGAAAGTAATGCTTGAGGAAATAGGGAGTGCATGGTAGACTAGGTCTCCTAAGACATTGTTAGGAACAGAAGTCAGGAGTCAGACATGGAGGAAATAGCCAAGGAAGAGGAAAATAAAATCAGAAAGAAGTCCAACTAATTCTGCCCAAAGAAGACTTTCCCTTTGCTCAGGGTTCATTTTTCACAGAAACCGTACACACATTTTCTTCCAGCATTTAAAAAATGCTCTTACCAAGTGTAAACAAAAAAATATTCTAGAATGGGTGTGCAGGGAAAAAGGATAAGCAAAATTCCGTTATCTCTAGCAATGTGGACAATGGAATTACTGAGTAGATGGGAAGATGACATTAGAAATGTCACATCGAGTCACATCCATTCAGATGTCCTGGTTACCTGTTTTGGACAGTAGCAGTTTTGCATGGGAATCCTACTTCAAAGGTTAGAAGTATACATCAGGTACCCCTAACCTAATAAATCAGTATAAGTCTGTCACCTATTAATTTATCCCAGACTTCCCTTTGTATTATTTCTGCCTGTATAACCTTTTTTACAGGCATGCTTGTCTTTACCCTTACACTACCATCTTTCAATTTCTTGGGGTTCCTTTCCTTTTATTTCCAGCCAGAGTTTGGTCATGAAGTCATGTGCACCCTATCCTTACATTTCATGAATACCAAATGTCTTCATCTTCCTGATGTTTCTCCAGTGGAAATCCCTGCCAGAAAATCTTTTACTTTTTGAATTTTCCCCAGATGCACTGGTCACTTAAATTCAACAAATATTTATTAGAATCCTATTATGCGCTAAGTACTGTGTTAGGCTTCAGGAGTATAAGAGAGGGAAAGACACAATTTAAATGATTACAAGTATTACTTGTACAATGAGCATTTGCCCTAATCGAATGGAACAGTTAAAGGAAGGTCTTTAGGAGGAAGTTAGAGTTTACAAAGATGAATAGAACTTAGATAAATGTAGTGGCAGTATGCTAGGCAGGAATCCAGCATGTGCAAAAGTCCTGAGTTGAGAAACAGGAGCCTATGAGGGATTAAAAAATAATAAATTAAAATAAAGACTGGTGTGGCTCTCTATAAGGGAAGAAGTGACAGGAGAAAACAGTGAAAACAGAAGCCACTGTCATGAGGTTCTCAGAAACCACATAACAGATTGGGGGCTTTATTCAAATTGCTGCATGAAGCCACTAAAGATTGAATTGGCAGTGTGATATGGTCAGGTTTTCAGGAAAACTTTATATCAGATCTTTAGCTTGAAATAGAACTGAAAAAAAATCCATGTGAGAGAGAATCTCACAAATGCAGAGAAGAAAATAAAGAGTTTATGATGCCATAGGCCAGGGCTGGGCAGCTGAGGTTGAGAAAGCTGGCCAGATATTAAAGATATTTTGATGAAGAAGCCACGAGAGTGATTGAATTATGTGAGAGTTGGCTGTGAAGAAGGAGAAGAGATTGAAGGTGACTCCTGATTTCTGGCTTCTGATACTGGGTGCATGAGGTTCCTTTGTTATTTGTAAGCCACAATAATAGGTATAAGTAATATTTGATGAAATCGTGCACAGTGATTTTGAGTAAAGGTAACATCTCTTTCTTTGTTCCTATTTTTCCCAATATGTTTCATAAAATGTGTGGCTCAACATTTCTCTCTCTCTCTCTCTCTCTCTCTCTCTCTCTCTCTTTTGGCAAAATATCCTGATATCTGCAGACAGTAATCCACAGTATTATATTCCAAAATGTGTTGTAAGGATCGTAGCTCGGGAACCGCTGGCCATAGCTATTTCCAACATGTTTTTCCTGTGTCGTGAGAAAATAATCACTAGCCACCATTTTTGGCTCCTTCATGACAGGTTTTTAACTGGGTAATTTACAAATACTATCTTATTTAATCCTCACAGCAAATATATGAGGTCGGTGATATTCTTATTTAACAGAGGGGAAAATTGAGGCTTTGGGAGGTAAGAAAATTATCCAAGGTGAAAGTAGCCATTTGAAGAGCTCGGCCTTCAAGCCAAAGCCATTAACCCAGACATCCATGTTCAGCTCACTCCTGATCACTGTTCCTTATTCCACTGCCCATAGTCCAGCATCTTAGAAGCACACTTTAGATGTTTTTCCCTAAACCATGTTGTATTGTATTTGCCCACTTCTCTACACACTCTCAGAACTTTGTGGATGGTTTGAAGCTCATCATGTCAACTGCAGATTTAATTGCTTAAGGGAACTTCATGACTTCTGCAAACTTGGTAGAGCTCTCTATGAATTCCCTTTGACAGATCATTGATAAAAATATTACATTTGGCTGGTCCCAGCCACGATCCTTTAGAGAATCTAGAATTAATACCTCCCCATATAGAAACATGTCAGTCTATCCTTGATTTGTGCCTTAGTGTTAAGCTAATTCTCCATCTTTGAAAAAGAAGATAGCTTTAGAAGATAGCTCATTACCCATTTTGTTTTTGAAGGTGTCTTTGATCTTGACACCTTGTCAAAAAACTGTTGTGAAAACCTAGGTAAATTATTTTCACATGTTATTCCTTATTCACACGCACACTCAAAACATTTGCCCGTTCTGTTCTCGCCAGGTTCAAAGCTACCTGGGCACAAATTAAGTCCACTCCTCCAAGCCATTCACAAATTTCTCTGACTTTCACTACCTATAGCACCATGTGGAGCTTTTGGGTTAACTAGATGAAGAAAGCGTACAAAAGGTGTAGGGGAAGCATTTCCTCCCAGGAGGGAAAGCCCACATCGACTCTCAGGAGGAATGAGAGTTTCTAACTGCAGCCTTCATTCCTTCACCGAGAACGTCCCCAAACTCCTAATGATAATGCATATAGATGTGCAGATAAAGTAAAAGTCAGGACGGTGCAGAAGCCTACAGAAGTGTGTTCAACTCTTTCTTGAATTTCTAAGACTGGGTAAAATAAAACATAAAGACACTTTGAATGTGGAGATTTTTTTTTTTTTTAACTGAAGATAGTACATGGATGGAGGATGGGGTAGTGTCTTTAATCTCACTTGACACTGATTGATGTAAAGGAGGAGAAAGGAAGCGGGATGGTTTGTGTATTTAGTTAGACACACAAAGAAGCATAACTTTTGTAGGCAGTGCCAATGCAGGCCTTCCTCAAGCAAGTAGTTCAGAATGTGTTTAGTCTTCTTAAAAATATGGGGGATGCCTTCCAATCTGCCCACCTTTTCCTTATCCATGCCCCCATATTCCCGTGCTCATGTCCATCTCTGGCTCTATCCCTCTCTCCACCACCACCCAGTCTCCAGGCCTGGCAAGGCAAACAACGAACAATTTACAAATTGAACTTAGGGTCCTACACCTTTAGACATTTTAGAGTCAGGGGCACCTGGGTGGCTCAGTTGATTAAGCATCTGATTTCAGCTCAGGTCATATCTCCTGGCTTGTGAGTTCGGGCCCCTCATCTGGCTCCATGCTGGCAGTGTGGACCCTGCTTGGGATTCTCTCTCTCTCTCTCTCTCTCTCTCTCTCACTTTATCTCTCTCTCAAAGTAAATAAATAAGCTTTAAAAAAATAAAATGAAACCCTTATTATATTTAAAAAATAGAAATTCTAGGGGCGCCTGGGTGGCTCAGTCGGTTGGGCACCCGACTTCGGCTCAGGTCATGATCTCACGGTCCGTGAGTTCAAGCCCCGTGTCGGGCTCTGTGCTGACAGCTCAGAGCCTGGAGCCTGTTTCGGATTCTGTGTCTCCCTCTCTCTGACCCTCCCCCGTTCATGCTCTCTCTCTGTCTCAAAAAATAAATAAACGTTAAAAAAATAGAAATCATAGTATCAATTATTTTTATCCCAATCATTTCCCACTTCTTGAGGAAAGTTAACTCAGCTTGAACACTCACCCATCTGATTGCATGTTTATTTTTAATCCCCATGTTTCACTAGTAAACAGACTTGATGAAACCAGTGAGTGAGAGAGTGAGTGTGTTCATGTGTGTGTTTGATGTAGAAATGTTGTAAATGTGTTATAATCAAGGCAAAATAGCATCCCAGAAGTTTAGCCAGGACCACTTTTATAATAAAAAATATTGATTGATCCCAGGGATAGCAAAGATCACTTCTACCCAATTACACTCCTGCTGCCCCTTCTAAAGCAGTGTGATTCAGGGATTCCTTCACAGCTCTTATTCTTTTATGTACAACTCTTAGTATAAAGTGGTCTTTATGACACTTAGAATAATATATGTATAACTTACATGTATGTGTATGTGTACATATACATATATATGAGTGTATATAGAATTTGCTAAGTATACTAAATGAGTCCTAAGAAACTCAGGAGAGATTGAGACAAAAACACAGCAGAATGAAACTCAAACATGAAGTCCAAGAAAAAAAAAAATTACTAACAGAGTGGAAAGAGAGAGAGAGAAAGAGAGAGAAATTAAAAATAAAGAGGAGACAAAGAGAGAGAAAGGAAACATACAATAAGCTTTACTGTATAGATGGGGAAAAACAGGACCCCAAAAAGTCAAAAGACACAGGATATAAAACTTACTATTCAAGCTGACCTCTAAGACTCTTCCAACCATGATATTCTAATAGTCTAGTCTGAAAAGGATGGCTTAAATATTCTCTTTTATGGCTGGATGCCTAGCATAGACTATGATCTAGACAGCCATGTCCCAGCTAGGCTTTAGGGGAAGATTCCCAAATGGGCAATTAATTTAGATTTAATAGGACAGTTACTGTAAGTTTAAATAAATGCCAGTTAAATATTAACAGCGTATTTATTGAAGATTAACATTGCTGGTTGCATTGTGGGATTTTCTTTTCCTTAAAGAAACCCTTTATCGGAAGAATTTTAATCATCTTGGCTCTGCCATCAGCTTGCCTTAGATGCAGGGCAGCTCATTTATTACTTTGTTGAATCGTGTTCTGTACTGTGAAGTGCATACCTTGGTTCTGGAGAAAGTAGAAGGACATGAGTAGGAGGGCTATTTCTCTATAGGAGGGATTGATAAGTGGGTATGAAGGATAAAGTGCTTTTGAGGAGAGTGTCGAGAAGCACTCAAACTATAGGCTACGAGAGTTGGAAGGGCCCTTGGAAGTCACCTAATCCAAACTCTTGGAATAGAAGAAAAGCGGAAGTGAATGGAGCACCCTCATGCACCCAGCAGATGGCATGCTTGATGCAATACCCTGGACCCCTAGCCCTACCCGGAGCTGCCCTCTTGCTCTGGAGTACTTTTAACTTTCAAAAGTGCCCTAGCCCATTTAGATGCATTAGGAGACATTAGATTTTCAGAAAGGCCCATATATCATAAAGATTTTGGTTCTTCTGACAAGTAAAAATTTGGAAAAAGAAACTAAATTTTTTTTTAAAAGCAAGTGAAGTGACTTATCTAAGGTGATCTAATGAAGGCCTGAGTTGAAACTAGAACACAGGTCCTTTGGTTTACAAAACCATATTTATAAAATGTCACCTCCAGTGAAAAGTACAATGAATCTATATGTTTTGAGCAAATTTTTGTCTCTTCTGTTACTGATCTTGGTTGGGGAATATGGAGTCAAACCAGTAAAGAAAGTGCAGAGAAAAGGTTAATGAGATAAATGAGTAAAAGGAAATCCTCTGGGGAGAAAAAATTCAAGGGTAGAAACAAGCCAAATTCCTTTGATTTGGGATGTTAACTTCCAAGTTCGGGGCTGGTGAGAGGTTTCTTTCTCTATGAGAAACCCCAACCCAACTCTGGCAGGGCTGCCTCTTGTAAACATTAGAACTGCTGTCTTGGGTCTGTCTATGCACTAGATGGATGTCTGCATGGAACCCTCCCTCCCTTCTACAGAGGGAATGAAGCTGGTCCTGAAGCACTGTTCTGGGATGTTAAATGATAGAAATTAGGAAAGGTAAGGCAGGCACAGGATATTATTATCAAATGACGAGTCTAAGATCTAGACCTGAGAAGGCTTTGATTTCAGTCATCAGGCACACAGGAACAAAGAAGGGTGTAAAGGTTTATGGAAGGAGTGGAAGGAGTGGGGACTGCTCCTTTAAAGATGAGATGGAGGGATCTTGTCTTGTCTTCAGGTTCTTTCACTACCTTTCAGTTATATGTGGAAGCAAGACAGATAAAAGTTCCCAGGCTGGGGCGCCTGGGTGGCTCAATTAAGCAGCTGACTCTTGATCTTGGCTCAGGTCATGATCTCAGGGTTCATGTGTTTGAAGTCCGCCTCGGGTACTACACTAACAGCTTGGAGACTGCTTGGGATTCTCCCTCCCTCTCTCTCTCTTTCTGTCTTTCTTTGCTCCTCCCCTGCTCACACTCTCTCTGTCTCTCAAAATAAATAAACTTAAACAAAAATTCCCAGGAAGAGAAAGCCCTCTTCTCTTTCCCAAACACAGGCCATTTCCCATAGGCCTATATCCTGTGTGCTTTTGTGGAGCATTGAGTTTGAGACACTACGGTGGGAGCTGGAGGGTCATCTTCTTCTTGCCCTGGTTTGAAGGCTAAGCTACTTCCTTTTATGACCACATCTCAGCATGAAGTGTCTGCTCAGTCTCTGTGATGAAACCTCTCAGCATCTGTATGCTCACGGTGCTCACAGGCCTACACTCAGCAGACTGCCCCTGGGTTCTCTGAATGAATATCAGGTCTGGCACTCCTCTGTCCCTGCCAGTCTTGATGTAGAAGCACGGTGGCTCCCACGTTTTAACCCCTGCAGTGTGTGTAATAGGCCTTTGCTGAACTCTCTACATCTACTGTCTTATTTCTTCATCACACCAACACTCTGTGGTAGGCACCATTCTTACCATTATTTTTGCAAATGAGATTATTTCCTCAAGTCAAGGTCACACAGCTAATAATGGAGATGATGAGTGTTTGACCTCTGGTCTGTCCAATTCCAAAGCCCATGGTCATTCTTCACTGATGCATTTGTACTGAATAAATTCATAAGTGAATGAACACAGAATGCTGGAAGAGTTAGAGATGTTCAATCACAGCACTTTACACATATCTATCCCTAGTTTACATGAGGGCAATCTGAGAATATAAAAGGCAGCTTCTCCTCATGCTCTTTCTGGTCTTGGGCTGTGTGGCTTCTGTCCTGTCTGCCTACAACAAGGTTCCCGCCCACACCACCTGCCTCTTCATCTCCTCACTATTAAGTCCCAGTTTAAAGTCATTTTTGGGGAAATGTTTCCTGATCTTCCAGATTCCACAAGACCCTTCTGTCATATGCATTCTCTATTTCCCCCTCAAAGTGCTTATCACAACTGTATCCACTGGTTTGTAAAATTATTTATTTACTATCTGTCTTCCCTGCTGGACAGTGTGATTTATGAAGGTAAGTCTTATGTTGATTTTGTTTTTGTCTCTCTCTCTCATCACAGTTTCAATGCCCTGCCTATCCCATAGCTAGTGTAACACTAAATGCCTGTTTGTTGTATAGCTGAATTTCTCACTTATGTTTATAAATCCTTGAGATCACCTCTCCCCTCCTAATGTCATTTTAAATTAAGTTCGGGAAACCATGGTCAGTGCCTGGAAATCTGGACAAGCTAATGGGACAAACTGATTCTAAGAGGGAGGTATATTCCAGCTTTTTTCTTTTTTCAATGATTATTTATTTTGAGAGAGAAAAAGAGTGAGAGAGAGGAGTGGTGGGGCATAGAGATAGAGGGACAGAGAGAATCCCAAGCAGGTTCTACACTGCCAGCACTGAAATCCAGAGTCGGATGCTTAACTGATTGAGCCCCCCCAGGCGTCCCCCCCCCCAGTTTGTTTTTCTTAGCACTGAGAACATTCTCAAGGGCTCATAGGGAGCGTGGGGATGAGTTCATGATAACTTCAAAATTCATGAGTGTAAATACACATAAAACCACTGCCAAACCTAATAACACAAAACTACAAGCAAATCAAAGGCTGGGGCTATGTCTTTCATTTCTGTATCACTAACTCCAAAGTGATTTCAGGTACATAGGAGGAGCTCAAAGTCTACCTGTCCATACTTACTGAATGCACTGAATTCAACTGAATAATTGGATACACAGAGGTATTCTTGGCAGTAATAGTATCACTTCTTTTGTAGTTCTCTCTCTTGCCCATAGATGAAGCAGCCAAAGGAGAGACTTTATTAGTTAGGTCTTAAGCAGTGTCCTTACCTGACAGGTATAGCAGAAAGCTATATTGGAACAGGAGCCATGAGTCCTGAGTTCCAGTTCTGATTTTCCAGTTATTACCCTTATGTCCCTACAGTAATAACTCCTTCCTGGGTTCAACCCTCCACCCTTATGGAATGAGTGGGTTGTACGAAATATCTTCCAAGGTCCCCTCTGACCATATCATTCTGTGATTCTGTGACTCCAGGGTCTTATTTTGACCCAAAACCTAGGTTAGGAAAGATTCTGTCCCAAAGACCCCTGGCTTGTGAGATGCTCCCATTTAGGCATCTGGCTTTTGCTTTATTGGTGCTTTGAATTTAATCATTCATTGTGCTCCTCCTTACTTTTCCGTCTACCTACCGATTATTCTTCTGACCATCTTTCCCCTTTATGCACCTCTTAGAAAGTTGTATAGCTTTCAAAGTCCATAGATAGCCTAACCTTTGCCACTTCTTCCTGTTCTCCTTTTCTATCCTCTCTATTCGTGACCCCTTTTTTCTCCTTAGAGGCTTCTTCCCCTCCTTCAAGTTGCTCTTTTGCTCTTTCTGTTGAAATCCTAACATGCTGGACTCTAGCCCAGATGAACAACGATTTTATTTTGATCTTATATTCATATAGGAGGAAAAGAATAGCCTGTATTTTCCAGAGTTCTGCCCATCCCTGTTCCCCTAGAGACATCTCTTTATTCAGATCCACACCACCTTTTCTGATTAAACTTTTCAATATCTACTCGGTGCCACGCCACTGTAACTGCCTTGCATCTTATCTTCCTGCCTGAGCTCCTGTTTGGAATCTCTACCAGGAGAGGGGGGCCTTTAGCCTTTTTAGAGAAGGAGAAGCAGAACTGGCATTTCTTAAGCTAGTGCTCTTCTTTTGGTCTTCCGTGTGTGTGGAATATTCATAGCTCTTTAGCTAGCCCCAGCTTTCTGCAGATAACATAGAGTGAAACAAAAACAACAGCTGATTTCCCTTTCACTGGGAATTTCCTATTCCAACCTTGCTTTTAGTGTGTAGATGCTGCTGATGCCAGAAGCCTCCCTCTACCCCTGTCTCCTCACCTGCCTGCCAGCTCTTTGGGGTCTGCACTGCAGAGCTCCTGCACTCCCTCTGTTTTGCAGTCATGGGATCATTAAAGGGAGTATGAGCATTTTCGTTTGCTCTGGCAGTGTGTGTGTAGGTATGTGTGTGTGTCTGTGAGCTTGAAAAGCATTGTCCTATGGATATTTTTATAACCTGAAGCAATTACAGCTGTCAGCACAGAGACAAGCTGTGACAAGTTGATTTATGTGTACAGTATATGTGTATCCAAGAGGGAAGGGAGGAAGGAGAGGGAGATGGGGGGAAGAAGGTGGAGGTGGGCGCTTGTTAGGATGCTGCTTTCCAGGAGGCAGAAAGGAAGTTGTTTTTATAAAGAACACAAATAATGAAATTGCTCTGACTGTCATCCCTTTTTCATTAACTTGGATATGCTGGGAAAAATAAAATAAATCTAGCAGTTTTTATGAAGCAAGAGACAGGATATAGGATAAGCCACTAAGTGTTGGTTATATTTAGGGATTAGAGGATAGGCAGGGAGTTGACATATGATTTTGATCTTCATCTACTCAAACAACTTCAATAAGGAGTTCGGATGAAATGGATTCTGGCTTGTTAATTGTGCGGGCCTCTCTGGTCTTTCACCACTTTCTAAACTTCCATTTTTGAATAAAGTTTGGGCCCCTTGACTTACGGAGAAGGTATGAGGTTGCAAGTGGCTTTTGTATCTCCAACCTGAGTATTACCTGAGCTCTGCTGGGTTTCCTGCCAGATGCTGTAGCTCAGCACCCTCCCTTCATGGTCAGAGACAAAGATGGTTTGACTGTCTTAGATCAATGACATGCAGACTGGTATAAAATGAACATCTTAAAGAGCCCATATGAAGAATTATTTTCCTGCCCAGTCATAATAATGAAGTGGTAGCAGACAAAATGTATTAATAAAGCATCTTCCACCTTAAATGGATTTCTAAGTATTTTCCTGTAGAGTTAATCATGTATGTAGGTCCCTAGGGAAGGCTGGTTGTTGTCATTATCCACATTCCCAGATGCAAAAACTAATGCTCATTTGTACCTACCTGGGAATTAGATGCAAGAGCCAGGACTAGAATTTATTACGAAAGGAATCATCCCTGCCATTCCCAAGCCTGCAAGGAAATGACACCATAGCCTAGAATGAATCCCTCTCCCTTCCCCACACTGTAATTATTTCCAGCTGAGGTAGTGAAGATGTGTGTACACAGAAGGGTTGGTCGGGGAGCATGAGGGGTGGGTAAAATTGAAAGATGGATATTAACCAATTTGACAGTAAATTTCATATATTAAAAAATAAAAAAATAAAAAAAAAAAAAAAAAAGAAAGATGGATATTATTAGAGGTAACTCGTTGGCTTTAGGGGAAGAACAACTCCAAATTCAGCAGACTGTAAGTCAGCAAATACAATCTCACACTTTACTTCTTATAGGGTCTTGCAAGAATGGACTGGTGCAGAGAAAGATTTTCTCTTTTTTATTCTTTCAAAAATATAAGCAAAACTCTCCCGCTCTCCATAGATGCATAGATGCCATTTTTTTTGCTTTTGCTCCCCCCTCCCCCCCGAGAGTAAAGTCATTTGTTGCAGGCATAAGTTGACAATTGATTTTTTTTGATGCTATATATCAAATGGTCCCTACTGGCCAAAAGTAGCAGGTGGGTTTCCCTGAGAATTTAATCTCAGGAAAAGTCACCAGAGGAGATGAAGAAAAAATGGCCCTAATGATGGATTAATTGAGATCTTCAGTGTAAAGTTGCTCAACTTTTAATGGTTGACCACTTTCTGGTTAACTATTAAAAGAAAAAAAAAAACACATTTGCTCAGTCTGTCTTTGTTACCCTGGAGTATGGGTCCTACATCTGCAAACCCTATCTCCATCCCTACCAGTCTAAAGTAGGGTGAGGCAGTATGGTGGGTGAAATGCTTGTTTTTTCTCTGACACATATGTTACCTACATGCAAGTAGTGGTTACAACCTGCAAGGTGTAAGGACTTTTCTGGCACTGGGACACTTATAGTTATAACGTATCAATCATTTTGGTGTTGGCTACATGGATTTGGGAAAGAACATCTTTTTCTGTTATTTAACAGCTATTGGAAAACAAACAAAAAAACCCCAAAAAACAAAAAAACAAAACAAACAAACAAACAAACAAACAAAAAACAGATTCCTGGTTGTATCTGATAGAAAGTTGAGGGAGAAGAAACAAAGTCACTGTTGGTTGCCTCTTGTCTATGCCCAGGAAAAATCTGGGTCAGTGTAGAGGGCTTAGATCTGGAAGTCCCTGAGGAGAAAGCATGTTAGCATTACTTAGCACAGCTGTGTGGGTTGGGCTGCTCTGGGCTTCTCCCTAGCTCAGGGGACAGGCCCAGGAAGGGGAATGCACTGCATTCTTTCATAGCTGGACTTAGGGAGAAATTTAAATGTAGGTATACAGGGACCCACAGCAGCTAGAGAGAAGTGACAAGAACTGAAGAAAAACCAGTTTTTCCCTGGGTTTCAAAAATTCGAAAAACACACCTCTTAAGATGATTTGAAATCAGCTCTGCAAGCTTGTGAAACCCAGGAAACTTGGGAGTCCGCAGTATAAATAAAGCAAGTGGCTCACACTCATTCATCTGAATGAGCACTTTTGCAGGACTAGCATCTTTTAATGTCGACAAAACAAGAATAAAGAATGTAAGTTAGTGTCAGAACTTGACCAAAATTTTGATGCGATTTTGCCACTTTTACACACTAAGAGACGTCTGTGATTTTGTATTTATTTTATATATGGGACATCTGTTCAGAAAGGTGGTGTTGAGTCTCCGGTGTTGGAAAGTAGCTTCTGGGGGGGGGTGGGGTGCTGGTGGTGTGGGCATTGACTATTGAATAAAAATGAGATTATTCTAAAGCATCCTCCAACACTCTAAATTTACTCTAAATGCTAATGGAATTAATCTGATAATTTTAAAGGTGCATGCATGCATGCTGCAGGGTTTTCCTTTCCTAGTTAATTAGTTTGTGACCCTTTTTAAGATGTCTTGGGTTTATTAAGATTGTGAGGTAACTTTGCCTTTCTTCTTAATTTGGAAGTGACATCTCCTCAAGGAGGTAAATGGTTAAACTCCTCGCCTCGGCTGGTGCATTGCCGCGGCGCGGCGCGGCGCGGCAGGGGTTAAGGTGGGCGCCCGCGCCCCGAGCCCCGCGCCCGCCCGCCAGGATGAGCGCGCAGTCCGCCCGCTCGCTCGGCGCCGGCCCCGGAGAAAGTGGCGGTCAGTGATGGAGCTGCTGCCATGACAACCCCGGCGGTCGGGGCCCGCGCGCGTCGGGGCTGCTCCCGGGAGGAAGGCGGCGCGGAGGCCGGGGGCGGCCGCTGAGCGTGGCGTCCGCGCGGCTCCGGTGCCGGCTGCGCCTCGTCTTCCCTAGCCAGACAGCCAGCGAGCTAGGGGCCGCCGCGGTGCGCTCCGCCGGGCCGCTCCTGCCTCGGCCGCCGCCGCGGCGACTGCCTCCCCCGAGACTGGCCGAATCGCAGCGGCTGCAGAGCGCATTTCGGCTCGGAGGAAGTTGACCGAGGCGGCTGGCCGCAGGATCACCGGGTCCGGATCGCACGAAGCCCGGCGGAGCCGCCTCCAGCGTGCCCCACTTTCCATCTTGGCTATTGTTACGGATTGTTTTTCTCCTGGCGATCCTTCCTTTGAAACTTACAAAGAAAGTGTTGGATTTCCCCTTGTTCGAACTGAGGAATTGCAGACCACCTCTGGGGAGCCGGATCTGACCCACCCCCTGTCCCCTTCTGGTACCAAAGTGCTTACTCCACTCCAAAGTGCCATGTCAGAACTGCTACCAGGAAGAAGGGGCTCTTGAGACGTGCCCACACCTTTGCACCTGCCTTGCGCTTCCCCTTTCTTGGCCGTCTTCCCCGGCCGAAGCAGCACCGAGGAAACACCCCGTGGATGTCCTCCGTGGAAATTGGTTATCCGAGGCCGGATTCAGGGGAGGAATATTAGACTTGGAGGAGTCTGCGTGCTTTTCTCCTCTCGCGCCTCTCGGTCACTGCTAGTTCACTGCTCGGTCCCTGAGCTCGCTCCCTCACCCCACCCACTTCCTGTGCTCGCCCGGGGGGTGTGTGCCTTGCAGCTGCCGGAGTTCTGGGAAGTTGCGGCTGTCGAGGATGGGGGTCTGTGGGTACCTGTTCCTGCCCTGGAAGTGCCTCGTGGTCGTGTCTCTCAGGCTGCTGTTCCTTGTACCCACAGGAGTGCCCGTGCGCAGCGGAGATGCCACCTTCCCCAAAGCTATGGACAACGTGACGGTCCGGCAGGGGGAGAGCGCCACCCTCAGGTAGGGAGCTGTCTTTCTTCTATGAATTAACAATGATTTGTATGGGTTGTGGGGGGAGAGGGGCAGAGGTGCAGGTGTGAGCGCTGGCGCAGCTGGCACGGAGGTCGCTGGTTCCTTGGGCTGCACGATTCATGGATGGGAAACTGAGTGCTCTGCCCCGGGAACGTGGTGGTGTTAGGGAAACGCTCAGAGGTTGGGGAGATGAGCTGTTTCTCCAAAATTGGCCTCCTTGGCTCAGGACTTGGTAAGCGTGAGGGGCGGCTAAGACAGGGAGTCACTGAGATTGAGGACAGTGGCATGGACGCTGTGTGTGCCCGAACCTGGTGGCCATGGTGACTGGGGACCTGGCTGGGGCTCAGCATGAACAGTCATCTCTGAAGTTAATGAGTCCCAAAGGACGAGTCTGGCTCCGTTTGAATGCCTTCACTCTGCCTGTGCCATGGGGTGTTGCCAGTGGGCTCCTGTATTCTGGCAGACCTGATGTTTTGTCCTGGGCTTGACTGTGTCTGGGCTTTCCTGGAGTGCCTTCATGCCATGAGCTGGTGGGCAGAAGGACATGCTTTTTCCTGTCGAAATATGGCTTTCTGAGATTGAAGTCCTGGAGATGAGTCTGATTTGTCCATGGAAAACATCATTTACTCTGGTTAGCTGTTCCCTCTTGTTTTTTTTTTTTCCCCCCACTAAAATGGTGTGTGCAAAACTCATCTACTGAAAAGATAGGATATTTCAATGTTGAGTTGGGTCCTGATGGGTTTCTGGGGTTAAGGCTTACAGAAACTGAGGAGGAGAAGAATCTTGGCTATGTTTTGTGTAAGATGGGATGAGTCTATGTCCCTGATGACCCTGCCTACTGACTTGTTAACTCAATTTCCAGTGTCTAAGAAATGTATCACTCATGAGAGGGTAACAGAGAATTAGTGATGATAATGGGAAATCTTTCTCTTTAGAGAGAGTCAGCATGAGGCAGAAGTTAAGAAGGTTCATATGAAGAATCATTTCTCTGCCTCTCTTTGATTTAATATTCTCTCTTACTTAAAGTTTTCCAAACTGGGCTACTGAGCTGACTCTAAGGCAACATGGCAATATTCCCATGCTTTGCATTCAAAGATTCTTAGAAAGATAATCGTGGTGCTGGTGTCCATTGTTTTACCCCTGGTGACTGTTCTTTTAAAATTGCATTGTTTGTGGATGGTACGCTTAAGGAAATATCCACAGGATAGAAAATATCAAGAAGGGGGCTCTGGCAATACAGAGCTGACTTGTCAGGACATTGCCAAATGAAGTGTGTGATTTAAGGACATATGTAAGGCCTACAAACATCCCGTGCTCCATTGTCTTTGAAGAGCTAACCCCCAAAGCCCCAGTGAACTCCTAGTTACCCATTGGCTCAGAAAACCCACCTCTTCCACTAAACCCTTCAGTGACTACTTTGGACAAAGGTTAAATATCTAACTGCCTCCCACCCCAGAATTACTGTATCTGCCTTGTCAAGGGATGTCATGGAGCTCTAAAAATGTTGTGATTTCAGGCTGCCTAAAAGAGAAGTGCAAAAATGAAGCCTTAACACAATACGATGATGAATTTAGTGTTCTCTGGATGTTCCCTTTGTCCCTAACTCTTAGCTGCAAGGAGTGGTCTCAAAGAGATGAAATAGAGACAGTCTCACATGGAGAACATTTTAGAAACAGATGGGATGGTATTTTCAAGGAGAAGGTGGAAGGTAGTCAGCTCTGTGGAGATTTGGAGATAAAGAAATAGCAAAGGGGCCTTATAGACAATTGTCCCATATTGTAATGGGGATCATTTGAAGGGGGGGTTGGATGAGCCAGGATCTGGTCTTCAGAAGGCATCTTCCTAGTCTCATGAGAATTAAGACTCTCTAGAGAGTGGCTGAATTTGGCAGATGCTGAGCCAGGGCATGGGCTTTAGTTAGGAACAGCTTCTACTTAAAATTGCATTATCATGGACTTCCCTTTCTTTATCTTTCCCTCCATGCCTTTCTTGCTCACTCTGGGCTTCCCTGTCCCTGTCTCTTTCAAGTGCTAATGTTTCTTTGCATTTTCACATCTGCTCTGGTCTTATTTGGGTGTAGAAGGAGGAAGTGGAATATGATGGGGCTTCTTCTCTAGACCCAACACTGCTGTGACATAAAAAGACTCTCTTAGAACATCCCCTGCCATTCTGTGCCAGCCCCTGGGACGAAATGTCTAAGTGACATAAGGAGGAAGACACTTCCAGTGGATGGAGCCTTATAGGGCAGGGATTAGAGGAGCTAGGATGTGACTGACACTGACCCACTGGCTAGGGCCTGATTTAGGATGTGAATCGGGCTGCAGGTGTATCAGATGACCTGCACAAAGGATGCTCACGTTCTGCAGGATAACCTTCATTCTTCCCAGGCTCTTATGCACTAGAACAAGCAAGGTCCGCCATGCTGAGGTGTTCTTTTGTGGAGTTGGAGCCTTTGAACCCTCAAACACAGTCTTTGTAATTTGGTGTGCAAACAAGCAAATAGGAATTTCAGAATGTATTTTGTTTGCATAAAATTTGCTAAATTTGCAAACCTGATTCTAGATTGTTGTAGTGCAGTGTCTCAGGGCTCTGGAATTTTATTTTTTTTATTTTTATTTTTTGGAGTTTTTCTTTCTTTTTTGTGTATTTATGTGGATCTTTTCATTTTATTTCCCTCTTTACTTCCTTCCTTCCTTCCTTCCCCTCAATCTCTTTCTCTCTCCTTCTCTCTCTCTCTCTCTCTCTCTCTCTTTCTTTCTTCTTTTCTTTTTCAGCATGCAACTAAGCTACACAGAATACAACTAGGGAGGCCTGGAGCACCTCTGCTCTGCCCTGGAGAGCAACCCTGTCCACATTGCTGTGGGTGATGCTTGTAGTTTACTTCTCAACCAGCAGAGGACTTTTTGCTCTGATTTCATTTTATTCTTTGTTCTCGCCAGTTTTATTTTTTGAAGATGTCTTCCAGTCCCCAAAGAATGAATGCTTCAGCAGCAGATTCTAATGTGAGGAAACTTTTAAAAATGTTTTATTTCATCCAATTAGTGTTAACGGTCCTTGTGGAGGTATTGGGAAACCTTTCACCCGAGCCTGCCATTGACAGCCTGAAAAAAATCGCAAACAATTTGCTATCACCCACCCTTTCTGCCCTCCTGCTGATAATCTGTATGCATATATTTTTTTTAAAGGTGAGGTTATGCAGAACAGGATATACCATAATAATAGCATTAACAAAGGTTTAGGGAGCATTTGCTATGTGTCAGGGAGGAGTCTGTTTTTCATAGCATCTTCTCTGTCATCCAGCTTCATAACATTAACATTTAACCCTAATAGAGACCCTGTGATGTAGGTGCTATTATTATTCCCATTTTGCAGATGAGGAAATTGAGGCATGGAGAGTTTACATTGTTTGATTAAGTTGTACAGGTAGGAAGTGTTGAAGCCAGGTTATGAGGCAGTAGTAATAATAATGTTATTAAGATGAATAGTAGTGTCAATGATTGGTCAGTTACTGTATGTGTTAAATAGTTTGTATACATAGTAACATTTAATGTTTGAACAACTCCCTGAAATAGACTTAATTATCCCAACTTCATTGCTGTGGAAGCTAAGGCCCACAGAGGGAAATTTAGGTAATATCACACAAGTAGTTAAGTGGCAGAGCTGGAAGCTGACTCAGGACTCTACTCCCTCATTTTGGACACCACACTTTCCCTGCTGCATTCTGTGTTCTAATTCCTTGCTAGTACTCAGTGTCTCCTCTAGTCATTTTGGCTTAGACCCTTTCCTGCAATGATGTTGAACCTTCTATGTTCTTTCTCCTCATGCAATGGGGAACAGCTAGCTGTTGGAAAGCAGAGATCGTACCTTGTAATATCATGAGCACTGTGTACTCCCAAATGTTTATGGAACAGATAAAATGAATAGAAACTAAACAAAAACATCCTTCAGCCTATATTCAACTTATTTCTTTACTGCATTTTTCCATCATTTTACTTTAAAATACAGCTGTGCTCAACCAACAAAGGTTTATTAAGTCGTTCTTACATGAAGGGTTCTGAACTGGGTTTTGGGGTATAAAAAAGCATGAGGCTTGGATGTCGTACTCCAGGGACTTAAGTCCAACTCAAAAGGCTGGGCTGTAGACAAAGAGGTAACTTACAGGTGAGGCAGAGTGTGCCCATCAGGAAGTGGGTGATGTGTGTGCATGTGGTCAGAAAAGAGCATCCTGTTTCCATGTGGGGTGGGATTCTCTGTGGAAATGCTGAGGAAAAAATGAGGAGCAAGAGAGAGCTGAGGTTCTCAACTATGTGGATGTCATTAATTGGAGACCTTTTGGGGCACCTGGGTGGCTCAGTTGGTTGGGCGTCTGACTTTGGCTCAGGTCATGATCTCACAACTTGTGAGTTTGAGCTCTGCATTGGGCTCTGTGCTAACAGCTCAGAGCCTAGACCCTGCTTCAGATTCTGGATTCTGTGTCTCCCTCTCTCTGCCCCTCCCCTGCTCACACTCTGTCTCTCAAAAATGAATAAACATTAAAAAAATTAATTGGAGACCTTTCACTAAGTATCCACCTATCGTTTGGAAGTTCTGATGAATGTGTTTTGTGTTGTCATAGATTCCCCCAATAAGGTGACAAGTAGTATAGTGAATTATTTCACTGGGATCATCTGCAAAGTGAGTATCAAAAGCTAACTTGTACCTGTTGTTACATGTCTAGAGTGTAGGCTTTGCCACTGCACAACGTTGAGGTTTTGTTTTTTGCTTGTTTGTTTGTTTGTTTGTTTGTTTAGATGAGTTAAGAAGAAAAGATCTGAGAAATGTATGAGATTGAAGTTGGATTTTGCCATAGCAACTCCATGGAATAGCACAGAAGAATGTGTTTTTGATACTTGAGGAAACCCATAGAGTCCCCTTCTAAACATAGGAAGCTGTAGCCCTTTATTCATATCATGTGAAAAATTTAGCATTTCACTTGATAGCAGATGGATTATCTTTATCCCTTCAGCTACTCTATTGTCTCTTGAGGGCAAAATGATGACTTTCTCATGTTTATATCCCAGCATCCAGCACATGACTTAGCCTATCATTTTTGGTAATAAATCTGAATGTCTGTTCTGCTTGTCTTTCTGCTGTAGACATCCTGGCCTTTTCTCCACCTCATAAAGGTAGAAAACAAATTCTTGCTACAGAGGCCTTCTATTTGTGCTCATAACTGTTGGGGATACCTTACTCTAGATCTTTCCATGGACAGCTATTTATCATTTTGGTCTCAGCTCAGATGGAAACCCCTCACTAAAACCTTTCCTGACACCCAAGGTCAAAATAATCCCTACCACCTACACCAGTCTTACACTGGCATTTCATCTTGGATTTTTTTTCTTCAGATAAGTCATCCATATCTGAAGTTTTCTTATTCATATATTTGGTTATGTGTTTATGATTTGTCGTCCCCAAATGGACTTTAACTAGAGAATAGGTACCTTCTCTTATTCAGCACTGTGTACCCAAGGTCAGGCAAATAGAAGGCTCTCAGTAAATAGTTGTTGCGTGAACAAATGAAGGAAATCTGAGATCATTGCCTTCTTCTCCTTGCCCTTCTCTGTCCTTTTCCCTTAGTTGTCTTGTGTTGTTCTTGCCCTCGACATGTTACTGGCTCACTGTCATTTCTGACTAGTCTGCACAGATGTGTGAGGTTGCCCTTGAGGAAGTTACAATTACAGATAAGTAATTGGGCTGGTGTCTTTCTGTCAGGGACACAGATGGGCCACATCATCTGTTGGTTATTTCATAGCTGCACCCATGACACTTGTCTTCTTTCTGCCAGGTCACTTCCCTATCCAGTCCTTTAGCCTTTGAAGAGGAGCTCCTCTCTGATGAGGTGTTTAAGCCCAGGTAGACCTCAAGGAGATTAGCATTTTCAAGATGAGGAGGGGCACCAAAATGTACCTTTCTGCCCATCCTTCTTTCTCTCTATTTTGAGTTTGCTAGCAATGGTTGTCTCGTGGTGTAACTGTTGATCCATTCTTAATGAGTTAACTGGTTCAGAATAACAGTGCCACTCAGGAACCATGTGCTGTTCTGATTGTGTTGCCTCCTCCCAAGATCAACCACTGTGTGCTCACCTCCGGGGCTTGCCAGGGATCCAGCCGGTGGACTGTGGCTCAGAAGAGCATGGACAGATGGAGCTGTGGAGGGAGGCTCCTGGAAGCATACTCAGCCTTTTGAGGAGCCAAAGACTAAAATGGGAAAACGAAAAACCCAACAGAGCATGGGGCAGAAGGAGAAAGGTTTATGCCAGTTGTCATGGGAGCCTGGCAAGGGGCACCGAGGGACAGCCTGGTTCTCCAACATTCCTCACCTACAATCATAGGTGCTTTGCAGAAATGTTGCTTTTGTCTTTTGAGTTTGAAAGGATTGCAGAGATCTGTTTCAACCACCTGGTTTTACAGATAATGAGATAGTGATCATAAGTCTTGCACAAAGATGCCTTCTGGAAGGGTGAGGTGGAGGTGACATCAGCCCATGATTCCTCACTTAGCTGTGAGCCCTAGTATAGGGCTACCTGTGCCTGAAATAAGGCCACCGTTTCCTACTAAGTGCAAAAGTGTCACACTGACAGCATCATGACAGTCAGCAAGCATTTGTCACCATGCTTGGTTCTCACTGCTGGTTGTGTCTGGCACTGAAGTTTGTATTCTTAGCCTTCTCCACCTCTGATTTCATATAGGACAACTGTTTACTGTATCAGGCTCCATGCTAAGCACTCTACTAATTAGTCCTCATAGCCTTACTTAATCCTCATAGCTGTTCTAGGAGATGGATGCGATTATTATTCTGATTTTACAGATCAAGAAACCAAAGCACAGAGAGAAAAGTGAGACATTTTCCAAGATCACACAGTCAGATGGTGGCTGAGCCTGGGGCTTAGAACAAGTTTTATCTGACTCTAAGCTGGTTCTCTTTTTGTACCACAGGGCTCTTCTCAATCTGTCCCTTCTTTGCTTCATTGCCATGGTGTACTCCTTCTAGAAACCAGGTGAATTTGGCTTTTCCTCCTTGTCCTGAAGTGTAAGAGTCTCCTTTCTTGAAGTATTTTAGGAATGGAGTATGGGAATGTTTAAGCTTTGATGGTGTGGAGACACAGAGAATGCCCAGCTGGCCTCTACAAGTCCCTTCTCATTAGACAACCCTAGAATCTCCATAGTTTTTTCAGAGTAAGTCTATTCCAGGTTCTTCCACCAACGTTTTGCTTCAGATCAGCAGTCTCGGACTCTCATAGAGAGTTAGCAAATCATCAGACATTGCCATGTATTACTCTGGCATGGGATATTGAACAAATCAAGGTAGAAACAAAATTCTATGAGGATCCCACAAGCCAGTGTATCTGGCTGTTCTGGCAGTGGGAAGCAGAGTGGGTGAAACCTTGACCTACACACTTTCTTCTTAGTTTTTCTAGAAGTAGGACCATTGGCATCTCTCAACATGGGAGAATCTTGAAAACAATTATAATTAATGTTAATAGTGTATTTATTCTCTTAGGTTCAGAGTTTCCACTGACAGGTAAAAATAACATTATCCTTGTATTATTTGACGTTACTTTTCTTCCTTGGGATAAGGTTGATGGGTTCCCACTATGTGTAATAGATTACTGATAATAAATAAACAATACAATTAACTTCATATAGATGGTCAATTAGTACTACATTTAGGAACTTAAGAATTACTTGGGTTTAGGACACAATTTCCAAATTGCATGTGAGCAATGATGAGGAGGAGAAAATAAGAATGTTTTATGGGAGCACAATTGATAGTGGCAAAGGTCTCCAACAAACAAGACCATACTAACTCATATTCTAGTGGAAGTGGTATGCTAGAAAGAAAACAGATTAGGAGATAGGATTCTGCTCACCCTGACTCAAGCACTGTGTCTGTGAGCTGTCAGGCAAAAGCTTTTAATCTGTCAGTATAAAAAGGACAGTTATTGCCTACCTCAAAGGGTTATTTTTGGTTAAAAAGGAAATACACACAAAGTTTAGTGTATAATTATTACTCTCTTTCTCTCCATATGTATATACATATTCACACACACACACACACACACACACACACACACACACACATATATATATATATATATATATATATATATATATATATATAAAATATTGACACATTTGGCAATTTTCATTATAAACTATGGCAGTTTAAACACCCATAGCTACCCTTTGATTGATACACCATGTAATGCTTCTGGAATTTCTAGAATGATAGGAATGCCTCTCTACCCACCCGTAATTATACTTTGGTGTTTTCTCTACACATTTGTTTCGATCCTAGGACTCTTCTTCAGTTCAAATAATTTCTTGCACTGTTTTATTTCTGACAGGGAGTGAGAAGAAAGGTATTTCTTTATTTTTCATAACAAGATTGTTGCATAGCAAGTTGTGACAGTTCATGGCTCTGAAGATGAATTTCCTACCAGAAAAAGCCATACAGAAAGCTCTGTAGAGGCAGGTTCTCTGAAACAAATAGTGGGGTCAGGAGTTCATGTGCAGATTTAGGATTGGTAGACTTTTTTCCTTGGGAGACTGATTTTTCTGTGATAATTCCACTGGAGTCAACAGACAAATAGAGGTAGGGATGCCCTAGCTTGGGCCAGGGTGGGGAGGGGGTTAAGCCCTTCTAGCTTTAATGTTCTCTGATTGTAATTTTTCCATTCATTCGCATCTCCTGTGCAGTCAGAGGCCAGCTCAGGACTTGCACAGTAATAGGGAAAATTGAGAAGGAAGTCTTTCTGCATTTGGTAATTTTTCTTCTGTCCAAGTCTGGGGCAAGACCCTTGCACCTGGCATTAGAAATTGACTGCAGAAATCACCAATGGAACCACAAAAACAGTCCTTTTCACTTCAAACGTATGCCATTGAGCTAAAATTAATTGAAGTTATAGATAGAAGTCTCATCCTTTCTGCATCTGGCTTTCTCAAATCTCATTGATCACGTGGCTTGGTTTTTTGGGCTTATTTGGGCGTATTTGGCCAACTTGCCCTCTTCTCAGTGTGAGATGCTTTGGCTCAGAAAGCTTTTGAGATTTAGATTTGTCTTATAAAATGAACATATGAATTAATCTTACAATCTTGCTGATGGATTTTTTTTAAATAATAGAATTTTTAATGAAAAAAGCATCAACCATTAGACTGATGGAAAGTGACAAAACTGAAATCAACAGGCAGATAAAGCTTTGTTGGCCACATGTTGGCAAAGGAAGATATGTTTGTGTAAAAATAATTTCTTGGTCTTCTCTGGCTTTCAAACAGGCTCTAATGGAGAGGATGAGTGGAAAAGTGCACTCACACTCAGAATAAGCATCTTTGGACAAATTTACTTGTCAGGAAAGCTCAATCCATAATAATTATAAACAATCAGAAGCAATGAGGAAGAAAATAAGATAGAGAATACATGCAAATTCTCTTTAATTTGGTACAGTTATTATACATAAAAACTGGAAAGGGTAATACTGTGGTGTGGGTTGAATTGTGCTCCCTAACAAAAGAATAAAGAAAAAAAAAAGAAAACAAAAGATATGCTGAAGTCCTGACATCCAGTACCTCATAAAGTGACCTTACCTGGAAATAAGGCCATTGTAGATGTAATCGATGAACTTAAGATGGGATCATGCTGGAATAGGTGAGCCCCTAATCTAAGACAGCTGGTGTCTTCATAAGAAGATGAACATAGGGAAACACAGAGGACACACTGGGAGAATGCCATGTGATGATGAAGGCAAAGGTTGGAATCATACAGCTGCAAGTCAAGAAATGCCAGAGATCGCCAAAGAACCACCAGAAGGAAAAGGCAAGGAAGGATTCTATCCTACAGGTTTCATAGGGAGCATGTCCCTGTCATCACCTTAATTTCATACTTCAGGTCCCTTGAACTGTGAGACAATAAATTTCTTTTGTTTTAAGACATCCAGTTTGTAATGCTTTGTTATAGCAGCCCCAGGAAATGAATACACTAGGAGAAAGAAATTACAAAGGAAGAGTTCTCTTAAATAATCACCACCATATAAAGGACCACTGAAAAGCTAGGTTAGACCACGCCATCACCCACTGTGACACAAGCCACTGCAGTCCATAGAGGAGCAGTCAGAGCCCTGAATGTTCTTGGCATGGCAGTTCCTATCCTAGTCATGACCCCCCAAGCTCTCCATTACAAATATCTAGGAAGCTGATCTGGAGTATAACTATACTCAGAGCTCATTACCCTCTTTTTTCCTAAGAGACCATCAGGACAAGATCTGTAGTTCCCACTCCTCAGTTATCTCAGTCACCTCAGAAGTCAAAGCCCACTCCTCCACCTAGGTCATGTATCATCGTCTAGATTTTTCTTATTACCATATGGTCTTGTACTTCCAATGATCTGAACCAACTGCAGACTTCCCTCTAATCCTCCAAACCTTCCTATTTACTGTCTTACAGCTTCATAATCCATCACCAGCAAAATCCCTATGTTTCCAGTCTTTTCCCTGAATTTTCTCTTTTTCCTGAGTTGTTTCCATTCCTAGAGTCATGTCAAAAGAGACTTTTTTTTTTTTTTCCTATGTACTGCTTACCATGAGCCCTAAAAGTTGGATAGATATCCTCCTTGCTACTCATTGTGACTTCTGTGCATTCTTTTTCTGGCTTTCTCAGAATCCCTAATCATGTCAGCATGTGGGCTGTGAGGTTGCATTACCCACAGCCATTCTTGCTGCAGCCTTCTGCTCTTCCCTGACCAGTCAGTCTCTCCTGCTGGAGTTCCAGATCATATATCCTAGTGTTAATCCACAGGTCCACTTTTATGGCTCAGATATTTCAAACTCAATGCCTCCAGCCAGAGCTCTTGATGCCAGATGCATTTAACCCACCACCAGCCACCAACTTGATCTTCCATCCCTGTCTGCCCCAAGCCCTGATTTTAGGAATGAAAGCCACCATTCATTCAACCACTCAGGCCCAAGACCCAATAAATATGTATTTTTTTTCTTTCTCTCTTATGCTTCATCTAATCTATCAATACATCCTATTTGTCTTTACTTTTAAGATATATCTTGAATCAGACCACTTTAACCATCTCTAACACTATCTTTTTAGTCAAAATCACCACCAACTCTCACCTGGATTATTCCAGTAGCATCTCATCTGGTCTTCCTGCACCGCTTCTGCTCTACCAGAGACCATTCTCCACCTCATGGCTCAAGTTTAAGAACATTGTTCAAATCATACCACTCTCTGTTCAAAACCCCGTGGTGACTTCCAGTAATATTTAGGTTGAAATACAAACACTTCAATGGTATAAAAAAATGTTTTATTGCCAGTGCCTAGGTAGCTTACTTGGTTAAGTGTCAGACTCTTGATTTCACCTTGGGTCATTATCTCACTGTCTGTGAGTGTGAGCTCCACGTTGGCCTCTGCACTGGCAATGCAGAAACTGCTTGGGATTCTCTGTCTCCCCTCTCTGTGCCACTCCCCCTTCTTGCATGCTCTGTGTCTCTCAAAAGTAAATAAATAAACTTAAAAAAGAAACAACAACTCTTTATTGCCTGTTGCCTGCCTACCCCTCAGAATTTCCCTCTATCACCTCTGCTCCACTCACAAGGATGCAGTTCACTGAACTTCTCCATTGTTCCTTGAACCCACCAGGTCCATTCTTGCCTGTGGAAATGCTCTTTCTTCTGCCAGGACCCACCACAATGTTGTATGGCAGGATATTCATGACATTCGTGTGTCTGCTCAAATACCCCATCCTCAAAGAAGACTTTCCAGACCTTGCTGTTTGAGATAACCATACTCCAGCCCCCACTCTCCTGTGTTTCCCTATCTAGGTTTAATTTTCTTTATCACCCTTAACACTCAGAAAATTCTGTTATTTATTCATCTATTATTTATTTATGGCCTCTTCCACTAAAACTAGGGCCCCTAAGGCGACTGACTTTATTGCTCTCATTTATAGTGGCTAAATTATGGTCTGGAACATGGCATATATTAAGAAATAGTTGTGGAGTGAATGAAAACTTTATTAGGAATAATAGTAAGCTGCTAACAGTGAAAATTATTTATCTTTTATCAGAAAGAGGGGACTTACGTATATATCTGAATTGGCAGAAGTTTGGGTGTTCCTAAACAGAGCTCAAAAGGAGTGCGTGTGATCTAGCCTTGGTTTTGTCTTCCAGGGCATTGAGTGGGATGGGAAGTTGATGGGGAAGTGTGTCAGGGTATTGTGACACACTTCATAAAATCTACATGGACAGAGGCTAAAGGACCTTTAAATTTCCACTTTCACAGGAGGTTTTATAGAAAATCTAATAAACACTTGAAAATAAGGACTAGTTTCTGGTTCGAGTCTGATCACTGTGGTGGGCGGGGGAGGGGGGAGGAAATAGCACTTAGAAATCAGGCTATGTGCCTCACTTCTAACATATTATTCCGTGTATATTATGTCCCCTATGTTTCTTTTAAAACTATTTATTAAGGGAATTCTACCTTAAGGCTACCAAGCATGATGATTGAGTAGAGGGTCTGGAGCCAGGCACCTCCCTGGGTTCAAATCTTGGCTTTGCTACCTCCCTGTTGTGTGACCTTTGGCACATTGATTAACCTCACTGGGCGTCAGTTTTGTGGTTGTTTGATAATAGAAGTGAACCAGGAGGGAAATAGGGAGTATTTAAGAACAGTGCCTGGCACTCAGTAAGTGTTAGCTTCATATGGAGGGGGAAGGACAGAGCATGAAATGCATCTGCTGTGGGCAAATAGTATTCCTTTGAATCGAGTGACCCCAGGTGCCCCGGTGGAGGCCGATGTTCCTGCAAGTCCTGCACCTCTGTGGTGGGCTGATTTTGAAGAATTTCAGCAAAGGTCATTGTTTTTGGAAGGTGAATAGTGGTTGTGGGCTGGAGTGACCCGAGTCTCAGGCCTAGCTCTGTCACAACTCACCATGGGATGCTGCTAAGAAAATTAGTGTTTCCCTGTTTCCCAGTTTCCCTGCGTCTGAAATGAGAAGGCAGGGCCTGACCCTACTGCTCTGTTCAGTTCTTTACATTTGAGGAAGAGATTGTTAGCTGTTCAAAAATATATAGGTTGTTTATCTTCTTCCCTGGACACAAAGCTTGACTCTCATTTCTCAGGCTCTTTTGAATTCAGGTGTGGCCACGTGACTGAGTTCTACCCAGAGGAATGTGAGCAAAGTTATGTGCGGATTGGCCCATAAAAATCTCCCATATGAAATACTTCATGCTGTTTCTCTTTACGCCATCTGGATGTTGATGTCCAAAATTACCTTGGAAATCCATGTCCTATTGGGCAGATGCTCCATTATCAGCCAAGTCATTGAATGTCTCCACAGAGCAGGGCTTCCACACCCACCCCACCAGCTGACCCAGAACCTCATTTGTTAGATTATCACATGAAGGAAAATTACACTTCCATTGTGATAGGCTTCTGGGATTTTTGAGTTCATTTGTTATAGTACCTAGCATTACAAGATATAATTCCACAAAACTATTATAATTCCTATTTTCTGGTATCAGTTGCATAGAAATATACAGAGTTCTTAAAAAAGTCCAAACTTAAGCACTTATTAAAATTTCTTGGCAAGCTTTTTGGTGATTTTTACATGTGGCTGAAAGTGGGAACCATGGCCTTTTCAAACTGAAGCCTCAAATGTTTGATTTTCATTTGCTTGACTCTTTACATCTCTGAAGCAAGTAAAATGTCTGCTTTACAGAATATGTGAAAACCAGTGACAAAGAAAAGTTTTACCTTGAAGTAAATTAGCACATGTCTATAATGGATACGACTGGAGACATACCGTAATTAGTGAAAATACTTCTTAGATGACAAATTGCTCATTAATGGCTGGAGGTTTCTTACTTAGTGTAACCTTTTGTGCTAGAGATATTCCAACACTCAGTGTTTTAATTGACACACAGTAAAGAGACAGATGGGATGATTCAGAAGCTTTTTCTTAAAAATGTTGAAGAAGAGAGAAAACCACTGTCAGAGGTTACCTTTTAGAAGTGTGACCAGGTGGTGGGGTAGTCACTTGTGCATTTGAGTAAGGGGGGAAGAGAGGTCAGAAAGGGAAGGAGGAGGGCAGTTGTGGTAGGAGATCTGCAAGGAAAAGAGGCAATGAAGACACCTAGAGATTTAAGGTGGTTCTATTACAAGATTTCGCATTTCAGGGGTCAGGAGTCTTGTCTTATGTTCATTGCTATCTCCAAATGACTCACAACACCTGGCACATAATAGGAGCTTAATGCATTGTTGGCGAATAAACGGATGAACTTCCTTATGTCACTTCAACACTACTTCCTCTGTATCTCGTACATGCCAGGCGTTGTACTAGGTACTGAGTTTCTTTTTCACAGAATGATTTTAAGTGAAGGGAGACTGGGGCTGCAGCTTGTATGAAATGTAAAAAAGAGTGTCCTCTTCCAGCATACAACTTAAACAGACCAGTTATAAATAGGTGCCCTTCCTCCAGTCTGACAACTCAGTCCCTAGGCCTCTTGGTGGGATAGACAGAGATGTGAATTTTTAACTCCCTCCATCCAGCATTCTTGAGCAGCACACAGCCTGTGCAACTGTACTTGGCAGGTCCAGTTTTTACTAAATAAGTAAGTAGACAAACAGTACTTTGTGTATTGGAAAGCACTATGCCAGAATTTAAAATATGGGTAATGGACAGTACCTTGGGGTGCAGGGAGAGTGGTGTTTGCAGGGTGGTCAGGAGCATGGTATGATCCCTGTAGGAATCAGCAGGAAAAACATTCTGGGCAGAGAAATCAGCAAGTTTCATGACCAGTTGAAAAATGAGCAGTACTAAAAGGAGGCAGTCTCAAAACTGAAGATGGTGTAATGAGTAACAAAAAACCCAAAAACCAAAAACCAAAAAAACAAACAAAAAATCCCACAAAAAACAAAAACAAAAACAAAACAAAACAAAACAAAAAAAACATTTGGGGCCTTGAGTGTCTGCAAGCTGTAGTATAACATCCAAATTAAGGAGCAAATGTTGATAGCAGCACAGATTTTAGGAGATTAGAAATAAATAAAAATCCCACATAAACAAAGACAACACCTGTGTTGATTTTCTTTGCTGTGTATAGTTTCCATGTGGATACTGTCTGGGTTGTTACAGCTCTGTGGTTCTGTGGCAGCCAATATTTGGTGCCTCGCCCCCCCCTCACACACATCTAGCCATATGGGTCTAGTGTTTTCTAACTGAAATGTCATCCTTCTTTGGTCCATTATGCTTTGTCATTGCCATTTATCACATCTGAAAATTATAAACATTGAAAATCTGCATAATATCCAATTTGACGTTTTACCTGTTGCCATTTCCAGGATATTACATTGTGAAATTAAGCCGGCATTTTATGATCCTGTGTGGATGTGTGTGTATGTATAAGCAGACACATATTTGGAATTAATGGACTCATAGAAATCAGAGATGGATTAGACCTAATGAGCTGTTCAGAAGAATTATTTAGCGCATATTTCATATCTCTATTCAGTAATCAAACCTACACACTGCGTATGCTAAGAAGGTGAGGTTTTTACATTTTTTTTTCAGTCCTTGGATCATCTCCATTTCTGCCTGAAAATTTAGCGTTGCACCCCTAGAGCATTTTGCACCAACTTTATTAAGCATTCAGTTTGACATTTCCCTACCCTTAGGGTTATCTTTGGTATTGAAAAAATAGTTGCTTTGCTTGTTACCATTAATGTATCATTAGTAATTGGTGCCGGGTTCCCAGGATCCCACCAGGATGCTGGGCAGCTCAGAGCAGGTGGTGGGAGTCATCAGAGACTCAGTCCTGCCCCTTCCCCAGGCCCTTTCCAGTCTCTGGGAGAGACAAGCCTGACTTTGAGCGTGTACTGAGTGGAAGACTTGGAGAGTTAGCCTAGATGAGAGGCTATATTCGAATTTTTATACAGAGCAAATGATTTCCCTGCTGCCTTCTGTTTTCATTGAAACTGTGCTAGAGCTGGTGACCTTCCTGCTGAATGAGCACTGGCTCTTGGTTATCGCCCACTCTGGTTTATATTAGCCCTTCAAGCCTTAATTTCCAGCAGGCCTTCAAAATTCCATTCACAACAAGGTTTTCTCTACGAACTAAAAGGGGAAATGAAAGGTGAGATGTTTGAGAGTGTGGAAGTTTAACCAGAGAAGGACTGCATTTTTGAAGCTGTAACAGAGACATGAAATTATGGGAATTTAAAGGAAACCTCGGGGGTGGGTTGACACATTGTCAGCTTCCCACAGGCAGATGCCTAGCTTCTAAATGTTCCTTATAGCTTATTTAAATATAATATATATTTTATATATATATATATTTTTTAATATATTTAATATTTAATATTATATATATATATATATATATACACACACTCAACTCTTGTTGGTCTACATAAAACATGCTAATTGAGAATTATTCTGTAGTGGGAATAAAGAGACTCTGGAGTTAGAACCTCATTTGTTAAATTATTAACCTCTCTGAGGCTTTATTTTCTTATCTGTGAAATGGGGCTAAATAACACCTTAATACCTACCTGACAGAGTTGTTGGAAGAAACAACAAAGCATAGCATCATTAGCAGTGTTTAATACAAACCTTTGTGTGGGTCATCTCATTCATCATCATAGTTATTTATGATAATTGTGTAAGATAACTTGTAAAATCTCAGCTATTGTGCCTGGTGTATATTAAGCATTAAACATGTTATATTCTTTCATAGTACATTAAATTAGGAATAAGAAAAAAAAAGGTTAACACTATTTATCATGGATGGAAGATTGATGGAAGACAGGCCGTCACATCCATGCTGTGACTCTTGCCTGGATTTCCAGACACAGACCTCTCCTGTTACTCTCGTCTGTGTTTTGTCCTACTACAAAGGTACCCTTAAGGTGCTCCAGCATATATATTCTGTGGCTCACTTAGCCTGGTTGGTTTTTCCACACCCTTCTCCCCTATTCCTTGTTTCTCCCCTCTCTCCCAGGCCCAAGTCTGGTGGAAAGCCTGCAAACAGCATAATCACACCCTTGATCTTCAATTGGAACAAACCTCTTATTCACCCAGATTCCCATAGTTTGTTTATGATCATGTGTCGTTTGCTCAAAAAAATAATTATTCAACACCTGATAACAATGTCAGATAGTGATGCACACTCCCTAGAAGAAAGCAAGCAGGTAAGGGAAGGGAGACATTAGCACCTACTAATTTTAAGGTTTTTTTTTTAATTTATTTTTATTTATTTTGAGAGAGAGGGGGGCAGAGAGAATCCCTAGCAGGCTGCACACTGTCAGCACAGAGCCCCATGCAGGGCTCAAACTCACGAATTGAGATCATGACCTGAGCTGAAGGCTTAACCAACTAGCCACCCAGGCACCTGGAATAAGTAGGTGCTAATTTTAGACACTCCCCACACTGGTTGGGGGAGGTCTTTCAAAGGTGGGGCTTTTGAATGAAATATGATGAAGTGAGGAAGTCAGTGTGTGTGCACATTTGGGGAAAGATGTAGCAGGGAGAAACACGGCAAATACAGAGGTGCAGAGGTGGAAACATCTTGGCTTGCCCAGACTGTGGAGAGGAGGGCAGAGCCAAGGCCAGGCCACTTGGCTGCAGTGACCATAGTGACCCCTTTGGATTTTATTCTTAGAGCTATGGAAGCTACTAGAACAGTTTGATCATTTTTGGGTGCTATGTATTATTTTTTCATTTTTCTGCACTTTGCTATTATTTTCATGCCCTACCCTTGTTTAATTTTAAGTTTCTTGAAAGCAAAGACCATGTTTAATTTGTATCTGTGTATCACTGATTGGACAGAGCCAAATCCGACTAAATGAACCTCCTCTGAGCTCCCACAGTGACCTGAACCACCCCATCTAATCAGCACTTACCATAATTATGGAAAAGCTCTTTTTCTGTATGTCTTTGGTTAGGCTCACACTGGTTCACCAAGAATGAAGCCACTTCCAACTGTTACATTGTGAGGATTTGGAAATTCCTTAATGGATCATGAAATTACCCAGGAGTACAAATCCCTTGACTTCCTTGGATGAATAAACAGTCTACCATCCCTAGACTTCCATTTTCATTTATGACTGAAGGCTCAGCCACACTGCCAGGCCCTTGTTGCTCCTGGTCTTATGATGGTTGAAATCAATAAAATGCCCTGAAAAAAATGATCTATAATAAAAGCTTCAGCAGAGATTCATAAACTATTACTCTTATTTTATTTAATTAAAAAATTGTTTCATTACTTAAAAAAAGTAAATAATTACTGTTCATTTTGCTTTGTTATGATTGCCTTGGTGCTAGATTGTTTAATCCTACAGTGTATGCCTATGGTATTTTGGGTCAGTAATTACTGCTGAGTTGCAGATAAAATATTAATTAAACATACTCCCATTTTTAAGGAAATATTTACACATATCTCCTGTTGAAAATACATTTTGAATTTTTCTGTGAACTATTTTTGTCCCCAAGTTCTTTCCTAATAGAAATTGGGAATGGTTGGGACAAGTAGTGATGAGGTTATGGTCCATGCACTTGGGCAGTGGTGAAGATCATGTGTTACTGGTTGCCTTTGATTGGTTCTCTTTCCTCTGGGAGTATAGACCTGGCTCATACTAGCTGCTCAGTAAATGCTGATAAAATGTTTATTTCAGTAGCACAATATTTCCTGTATACTGGGAACAAAATATGTATTACTTTCCTTTTATTATGAAATATTTTATATCTCAATATGTGTATGATATATCTATGTATAAAAACATAACAGATTGATCACCTGCATGCCTTCCACCTACTCTAAGAAGTAGAACCTTCCATTAGTTGTGAAATCTCATATGTTCCCTCCTTTTTTTATACCCCGTCTCCTCTGAGGGGCTGGCCACTACCCTGAACATTTTTATTCTTTCCTTTTTTTCTTTAGGGCTTTACCAAATGTGTAGATATTCTTAAATAATGCATTGTCTATGTTTGTTTGCTTATTTCTTTATATTAAAAAAACATTTTATTTATTATCCTGTAAATGTTCATTTAACATTATGTATTTTCTAATAATTTGAAATTAATATCTTACTGAATATGGATAAGGGAAGAACTCTAAGTCATTTCAGATAATTAACTGATCTACAGCTCATCATTCAAAAATGGTTCAGTGCCCTGTGAATGTGTATGTATGCACACAAACACCTGCTAAAAATATACACTGAAAGGCTCAAATATCAACATAGTAATGCTCATAAAGTTTCCGAGTAGTGGAATTATGAGTGACTTTGATTTTCTTCTTGTGTTTTCTATAATTATTAAATTTTTAAAAACTAGGTTTTATTTTTATGAAATCAGGAAGAAGTCAATGTTATAAAACCTAGTAAAGTGAAAATAGGTTACCGTTTAAACCGATACTGCTATGATAAGTCTTGGGGCTTCCTGCACACATGCTCCCATGTGTAAGGCATTGTACTACGCACTGTGTGGGCTACTGGGATATAGAAAGCACAGCTCCTGTCCTTGGCCAGCCTCCAGTCTGGCCAGGTAGAGAAAGCTTCAGAACCAGCACCTCAGAAAGAGATTGGAATCGATGGCACTTGCCTGTCTGGGATCCCACTTGTAATCTGGGAAACGGGCTTGTGGGTTGGAGAAGCACAGAATGGACACTGTGGGGTATGGGGAAGAAGGAAAGAAGGGGCTAAGTCTGTGAGGGCTGGGGGTGATTGGGCTGGCAAGGCCCGAATATGACACTGGCCTAGAGCAGCACGAGGCCACTAACCAAAGTTGGCCCATTTCTGAGGACAGGGCAGCAGAGCTCTGGGCCTCATGACTGGTTCCTCCCCAGGGGTCGTGCCTGGCCTCGTGGAACTTCCCTTCCAGCAGAATGAGACAGACCGTGAACAAAATACATACAAAATACGGCATATAGGAACTGGTAATACATGCTATGAAAAATAATGAGTGACAAGTGTGGGAGATAAGAGGATGAAGGCCATTATTTCAAATAAGATATCTAGACAAGGCCTAGTTAATTACTCTTCACTTGCCTATGTATTTTAGATTTTCTACAGAAACATACAGTCTTTTGACAAGAGAACAAACATGTTAGAAAAAAAAAGCAATGGTTTAAGGCAAAAAATACAGTGGTTTAAGGCAATGTATGCTTTTTGTTCTACATCAGGGTAAAGAGATTGTACAAACAAGCTGCGTAGGAAATACGCTTTAGTGTCTAAAACTCTTTACAGCCAGGATGTTGATCTTCATTTATCATCCAAATTCTTTTTCCTCTATCTTAATTGCCCCTGTCAGAAGGAATAAAAAATGGAAACACTTTGTCCAGCTTCATCACAGAAAACCTGTCTCTGATCAACAGAAGAGGAAAAAGGAGATGGTTCTGATTATGGTGATTATTCATAACTTAATGAGCACGCCCTTATCACCAGTGGGCGAGGCAAAGAACAGGTCAGGATTTACACCCTGCCCTCAGGAGGTTTCTAGAAGACTGCTGAGCAGCCAGTATGGGAGGAGTAGAGAATGGAGGCTGGCTGCAACAGCCAATCCTGAGGCAACTTTCAGCCCTGAGGCCTTTGGAACCAAATTGCGTGGAGCAGTTTAACTGCCCAGACACTCAAAGCCTCTTAAAAGCAATGGCCGGTGAATAAGCCAGAAGTCATAAATAGATCAACTAACAAGCAAATAATGGAATTAATAAATAGGGCAGCAGCACCCGTGCTGTGAGCACCCGCTAGATCAAGAAATGTCAGCTTTTCTCTCAGCTTTTCCTCCACAGCACCAACTGTCAGTAATTTAACTAACATTTTGTAAATAAATGTGGCTCTCGGACAGCTGTCAGCGCGCCTGCTATAAACACTCCTTTTGTCACTGAAAGCTGGCAGTGGTGCACTGTTTCTCCTGCAAGTGTGGCCGGCACTGCCAGTTGGCTCCTGGGCCCAGGACTGTCACTGGAAAGGCATGGAGACCAAAGGCAGAAGCAGGTGTGGCCCCAAGTCCTGGGAAGGCCCTGCTCTTCCAGACCTGCAAGCTTGACTGCTGCCGGCTCAGCCCTCCCCTTACATGTGGCCAATCTGTGAGTCACTGCGTTTTCTTGCCTGTCCTGTTGCCCAAGTTCCACCCCAGGACAGTTGTTTAGGTTAGGAATTCCATACCCCCAGTGAATTTGCTTTTCCTTAAGTAAGAAATTCAATTATCCAGGTCAGAGAGATACTGAACTTGCTGTTTTCCAGTCCAGCCACTAGATGATTATTTGATGTTAGGACATAGCCAGATTCTGCTCCCTCTTTAGTTTCCTCCATTGCTGAAGACAAATGACTCTGGAGTGCTCTTTGACTCTCCCAGGCTTAATCACTGAGTTTTATTAAGTTAGTGCTTCCATGTACCCTGTTTCCCTACGAGGCTCTTTCTCAAGTATTCTTAACCTATACCCAAGCAAAAGCAGAGGAAGAGGAAGAATATTTCTTAACATAACAGTCCCAGGGGCAATAAATTTGGGTTATTGTAATATATATAATATAGCTCCATGGAGAGAAGGGTGTACTAGGTAATTAAGTACTCAGGATATATTTAGTAAGAGTAAAAATTCTAACAAACCTTTACTGAACTCTTTCTGTTGGCTATGTTCCTTTTCCGCATGCTTTACATAGTATCTCACTTAATTTTTAGAGATCTGCGATCATCCCTGTTTTGCAAATGAGGGCCACGAGTACAGAGGCTTTGAGGAACATACTCAAGGCTTTATGCTTAAAGTGTGGCTGGATGGGGTTTTGATCCCAGGCAACTAATCACAGGGTCTGTGCTCTTGGCAGCTGCACTGCATTTCCCCATTTGTAGTTACCCTGTGGGCTGGGTATAGGATTTCCAGTTTTAAAGAAGTTAGGACTCAATCAAATAAACCCCACACTGAAACTGAGGAAGCAGCTTTGATATTTTTTCAATGAATAAGAAGGCTTTTTATAGTTATTATGGCAGCCCTTCAAGAACACTATTCCCTGGAGGATATCCTAGCATAATGTGTCAGCTCAGAAATGTACTTAACCTCACTGATAAACTAAGAATAGCAATTAATAGAAACTAATTTGTAGGGATGTTTTGAGGATTCAATAAAACAGTCCATATTAAGTATTTAGTGGTACCTGGCATAGAGTAAATATTCATTCTCTAATTGAAATATTTATTATGTGTATATGATGTGCCATGGGTTCTGTGAATAAGAGAGATGTAATGTGTTCTTGGAACTTATATTCCCTTGAGAAGATATAGTGAACAAACAGACTTACACAAATATATCAAATAGGACCAAGTGCTGTGATCCAGGCCACCTGGGTGGCTTCTGTAGATTGGTGGTTTAGTGACAGTCTGTCTGAGAGGAAGTGACATTTGAGCTAAGATCTAACTGGAGAGAAGGATGTGAGAGTAGAGCTCTCCAGACAAGGGGAACAAGCTTTCTGTGTTGGTGGAAGAGAAAAGGGACCATTGTGTAGAAGCAGAGCAGACAATGGGGAGAGAGATGCAGGAAGACGTGGGAGGGGTAAGATGGGCAGAACTCTGAAAGCCAGGTAATGAATGGATTTGGGTCTCATTTCGTTATAAGAGAGGAAGCCATCAGAGCATTTAAAGACAGGAGTGTCAGGGCCTGAGTTCCTGGGTTACAAGAAAATGGTGCTGGGTGGCTATTTGGGGAATGGTTACAAGTCTGAGAGGTGTAAAGTGTGATACCTGTAGAGATTGTGCAGAATACAGGTGAGGGATGGCAGTGAATTTGACAATGGTAGAGGCAGTTAAAGCTTGAGAGATGCTGACAGGTATATTTGCTGGCTAACCAGACTAAGCTGACAGAGCCAATTAATATAAGGGTGTTTAGTGATAGCAATCTTTGTGGTCTGTATTATTGTAAAATAAAATGATACTGATGGTTTTATTGGATTATCATTATTGAGGAATTTAGATGCATAATAAATTATTTATGTTTTGACAAAAGCACCCAGAGAATTCTTTGTCACATTACTACTTTGAATCAAACATAGCTATTCTGATATGGAAAGTTATCACTCCCTACCTCTCATACTTAAAACCCATTCAGGGGTACCTATTTTCTTTATTTATACTGTCTTTCCCTGCTTTACTTATGAGATTGAGGTCAGTATTAAATAATTAAACAGAAGGAGGAGGATATGATAGGGGATTTAGTGAAGAGAGGAAAGTAGACAATAGAAGATTCCCTGGCTTAATTCACCAAATTCCCTCTGCAACCCTATCATTTACTCGCAGGGCCAGATACATTTTCTGTGGACCTGGTTTCATCTTCCATAGGAGACTATTTTAATTAGGGCCTCGTTCTCTACTCTTCTTACTTGTAGAGTTTTAGTCCAAAATAATAGAGGATTCTCAGTCCTAGATTCAAGCCCTGTTTCATGCAGAACAAGGAACAAAGATTATGCAGATGAAGACAGTGACATATCTCATTCTTTAATAAAATACTGGCACTCACTATCATTAATACTGATATTTTGTTCTTATGCAAAATCAGCATTAAAGTACCAGTATTGTAATTTTGCTCAAGTATTGCAATAACTAGCAGTGATAAAAAGAGAGGAATCAAGGAAATCATAGCTATATATGCATATAGAGAGAGCAGATTCTTAAATATCTCATTAACTCCTAAGAGTATCAATATAAAAATTGGTGTTCAGGATGATGAATCTGAGGCATCAACATTTTAAAATATATTAAATTACATTCAGCATACTCAGTCTCCTAAGGCATTGAAGTGAGACATATATTTTGAGCAATTTGTCATCAAAGTTGGTTAAAATTAAGATGATAATTTTAGCTCATATAGAATTAAATGTCAGTTTATCTTGACATTCATTTATATGATACATTGCATTCCACTATATAATACCAGAAAACTGCAGTATCTCTGGAAAATGCATGTTTCTTATCTAAGGTTTTGAGTATATTTTAAGAAAGTACTGTTTTCTTGGGTGTCTTTTTAGAAAGTGTTGGATATAGTTAAATGATGGTGATCAAACTATTGGTCAAAGGGAACTGGTTCTCAAAATCAGCCTTTGCTCTGGAAAAAAAAAAGATCCTACCTATTATATATCAATAGATCATACTGAGGAGTAGGTAGATCTTATAGGGCTCTCATACCAATATTCATCAGTCACTTATTATAAATACCAGATAATGTTCCAAACATTTATATCTATCTCATAACAACCTTGAGATAGATTCTACTATTATTCTCACTTCATAGGTAAGGAAAATGAGGCCCAGAAAAATTAAGTAACATGCCCAAGAAAATATGACTGCTAAGGAAAGGAACCAAGTTGCTTATTCAGCCCCAAAGGAAATTCTTATACAAATTCCATAGGAAAAAGTCCAATATACCTACTCTTTTAACTCTTTGGTTTTTAAGTATGAAACTATAAAGAAGCAAGAAGGAATATTCCTCCCTGTCGATAACTGTACCCAGCATGTATCTTTATTATTTCTGCAGAAACAGAAGCTCTGCATTTTCACCAAGGAGTAGAGTCAGCAGTTTATGTGTGTTTTTTTAATACCCTCTTAGCAATTAATTATTCCTTTTAATAAGCACAATGAAAAAGAATCATTATTGGACTCGTACTTTAATTGAATTAATAATGTATTCTGGCTATTAATGTTTTTTTAATATTCTGTGTATTATTTTTTGTTCTGTTAGACAGCTATGGCAGGGAGATAAAATGTGAGGGTACGTGGGGCTGTGTGGATATAGAGCTCTCTGTATAATGCATGGATTCTGACAGTGATTGGTATTAAGTGGGTGCATGTTGCAGGGGCAAGGTGTGAGATGCAATGCTGTTTCCTCATCACTGCAAAAGTGATTGAGGCCTTTTGGCTAATTTCTTGGGCAGAGGTGAATGAAATAGCAAAGCCATTCATATATGATGTGGAATTCTTCATATGAAATAATGGAGTCTATTCTCATTTCTCTAGTTATAGACTGATCTAGGCAAGGGGATACTTGGACCTTAATACCGTGATAATATGGGTCTAACTAGAGAAATAAATAAATCATAATTTCTTTATATTCAGTATCCCTTTTAGAGACATAGCCCCTATGTTAGAGTTACAATAAAAGGCATATCATGGATTAAAGTTATTTTCTAGAGGATGTTCAACAAAATGACTCAAAGGGCAGAGAAAAGATGAAATTCTTTCAGATTCTACATTCCTTGTCCTCTGTACTTGACTGTTTTTTATATAAGATTACTTAGCCAGACCTCAAAATAATGTCTGTGTCTGGATAATAATAGGCATGCTTGCTATCAGTTTAGCTAGCACACATTATTTGTTAATTCATTTATTCATTTACTTAATGTGCATCGGGTGCTCACTATGGGCTGAGTGTTATTTTAGGTGGTCAGGATACACAGGTGACCAAATCAGTCTTTGCCCTCATAGAAGCTCACGTTTTAGTGGGAAAGCAAGAAGATGATAAACACAATTAAACAAGGGCATTTTTTGATGAACAGGAAAAGGAGAAGAAAAGGAGCAGGTGACGTGATGGAAAATAACTGGAGCAGGGTGGTCAGGAATGGACTCTTGAGTTGGGCACAGTTGAGCAGAGCCTTGAAGACTGGGAAGGAGCCAGCTAAGCAGAAAGCCTGGAAGGAAGTGGAGAATTCTAATGAGAGAGAAAACAAGTACGAAGCTTGTGTAGCTGCAGCAGTCTTGGGCATGTTTGGGAAAGACAAAGGAAGTCACTGTGGTCTAGCATAATGAGGAGAGAGGGTGCAGTGGAGAGGTCAGGTAGGTAGACAGGCAGCAGCTTGTGCCCTGCCTTGCTGGCCAGGGTGAAGCCTTCGCACTTTCTCTGGGTGCAGTGGGAAGGATTAGAGATTTCAGGCAAGAGAATGGCTTGGTGTTATGTATGTTTCTTGAATGTCCCGGCTGCTCTGCATACAATTCCATGTGGGAGGGTGACACCAATAAAATACCACTTTGGAAGTTCCTGTGATCATGCTAGTGAAACAGCAGTGGCAACTTGGATGTGGAGGTGAATATACAGGGATGTAGAGGGGGAGGTAGATATGGTGGAGAACTGTAGGACAAGATGCTGGGCTTTGCAATGAGAGAATAGAAGGAACCAAGGATGGCTTCCAGAAATTTAACCTGAGCACTTAATGGATCATGATTCTTTTTACCAGCATGGAAAAACTGGAGAAGTAGGCTGGGGGTGAGGAAGAACGAGGACCATCTTGGGTAGACTAAGTTTACGATTTAGAATCAAGAGGAGTTTTTAAGTGGATTTATGGTTGTGGAGCTCAGTGAAAAGATGAGTGTTGGGGATATAAATTTGTTAGAGATCAGCTTATATTTGTTAAAATCTTGAAACTGGATAAAATCTCCAAAATAAGCAGATGGTATAGTTGGAGTGCAGGATCAAGGGGTGAGCCCCCAGGCTTTGCAACAAAATTGGAAGAAGGAGGAGCCAACAAAGCAGAGGAGAAAACAGCCAGTCAAATGGGGAGAAAACCAAGAGAGCTTGATATCAAAACATGAGAGGGAAGAAAGTATTCTAAAGACGGGGTGACCAACTTTGTGGCAGAATGCATCTATACTCAAAGTTCTGGAGACTGAGAAAAGAGGAATATCCATGGGATTGGATAAGATGAAAGCATGGTGATCCTGGCAATATCGATTTCAGAAAAGTCGCAGGGAAGCGGACCAAAAAATGATGGCAGTTGTAGGGGTAAATCAAGTCAACATAATTGTGTTTGTGTATGCATTCACACACATTCTAGCCAGAGCCTGGCTGCATGCAGATGAGAAAGTTCCAGTAAAGATGGAATCAATTGTGATGCAGGACAGCAGAGCTGAGAAGCTAAGCATAGGTAGAGGGCTGGCTTTTGCAAGAAGCAGAGGCACACTTTTGGTATGAGAGTACCTCTGTTGCTTGCTTCCTAAAGTTTTCTTCCCTTAGCAACCCCCATGCTAAGTTTACCTTCCCATTCCTGTAAACTACTCAGCTGGGAATACTGATAATATATTTTCATGAATTTTCCAATGGGACAGTTGAGAGTATGAGGAATTTAGCATCTGAAAAAATGAAATTTCAAGATTCCTCTTTTACTTCCATGGACTTGGGGGAAATTAAGAGTGATAGGGATGGATGCTAGATTGGAGGAAAATAAATATGGTTCAGTGCCGGATGTGTAAGGATTGTTAAAAAAAAAAAAAAAAAAAAAAAAAAAAAAAACAAAGAAAAAACAAAATTCACCTGAAGATCTAGTTGGCTTTATTAATGATTCAAGAATCAGGTAGCATCCCATCTAGCAAGTAGAGGGGAACTCCAAAAAGTTGTACAGAATGGAAGAGTTTTATAGGAAGGAGGGTAGGGCAGGAAGTTTTGCAAAGGAAAAGAAAGGAGAGGTCATTTTGCCTTAGGGGGAAGGACAGGTCATCTTATCGTATAGATTACAACATTTTCCTTTGTCTGTGTGTGGAGGGGGTGGGGCGTGTGTCACATGGAGAGGGTTCATGTGAGAGTTTTCCTCTTTGGTGCCATTCAGAAAATTCCTAACTGACCAGTTAAGACTGTATTTCTGGGGGACGTTGAACTTGCAATTAGATATTAGGTATTAAGCCCTGGTCTGGTGACTTACCTGCCATATGTGATTCCATCTTGGGTCTGTGGTGTTCTTTTTAAGAGGACAATATCTGGGTACCTGGGTAGCTCAGTAGGTTAAGCAATCGACTCTTGATTTTGGCTCAGATCATGATCCAGTTGGTGAGATCTAGCCCTGCATTGGGCTCTGTGCTGGCCATACAGAACCTGCTTGAGATTCCTTTTGTCCCCTTCTCTCTGCCCCTCTCCCACTTTCTCTCTCTCTGTCAAAATAAATAAATAAACTTAAAAAAAAGGACAATTTCATATGAGAAGACTCAACATGAGCTACTTCATTACCCTTGGACTTTTACCTGTATCATCTCTCTTGTCTAAGTCGTTTTGTTCTACAGATCTGAGCTGAACCAGAAGAAATCTGTTTTAAACTGGGCATAGAATATCTCACTTCAGAGAACCTTCCTCACTATTTTTTGCTTCATTGTAGATGATTCCAATATGGCATGGACAATTCTGAAGAGACCTGGTTTGTCTCTACCCAGTCTCCAACCTAAGAGGATGCTGCTCAATTGCAATGTCTTATTTTCACTCTTAACATGATGCAAAGTGCCAAGTGCAACTCATGCAATTTCACTACAAATAAAACATTGTCATCTATTCCCAGGAACTGTTTGATTGTAGAGGAAGGAGAGTGGGGAATGCTTTTAGGAGATCAAAAAGTAAAGATATTAATTGGTGCAATTTACTATATGAATATTTTAAAGTTTACTGCCGGGGGCCTGTGTTTACTTGGCTGTCCCAAGTGTTTTGCAAATCCTACCATGTATATGCACAAGTAATTTCCATGAGCAATGTACATATGATTGCCTGCCATTATCAAGGAACTCCATTATCAGGGAATTTGGTATAGATGTAGTCCACTTGTGTTGCAGAAGGTATAGACACTTTTGTTAAAAATGTCCCAGACCCTTCAAGAATATTTTCTTATTTTATTTTTTTAAATAATTTTTGTGGTTCTCAAGGTCAAAATGTCCTCTTTCTGTTTCTGGGTTAGTTTAGTGGAGTGTTTGAGTATAACACCAGATGAGGGATATATCACTCTTTGTACCCAACAAATGTTATATGTAAAAGAAGGATCTGTTGCTAAATCCTGCATGTTATCCTAATGTTGCTACATCCTTGAAATATGAAAATTATTTAAATAAAGTATTTAAATAGACAATTACCATGTTTTGATGACATAATCAGTTTATGAACTGACACAGTGATTTTTTAAATGTCATTTACGAATATGACTATGAATTACCAAAATATTTTATCAAACTGTACCTATCCTGCCAAGTACATTACATTTTCTTCTTAATCGCTTCTATTGACTAGAAGGGTAAGTTCCCGTGGAAATGTGAATACAGCATGTGGAAGTGTTCAAGGGGCAAAGAAGAATACAGTAGAGCATAAAAAGACGAGATGCACATTTTATAATTTCTCACATGTATATATTTGTATTTACATTTTTTAAAAAGGGCAATAACTCATAAATCTGTTGCTTTTATTCTCCTCACTAGCTGGTATTTTTCCATTCTGTATCTGTGGGGCAGAAGAGAAATTTGTTAGCCTGAAGCTAAAGTTGCATCCTCACCACTTCCCTGCCAGCCCTCCCAAGCTCCCACCCCTTCCAGGAGTCAGGATAATGTAAGGGAAAGAGCTCTTGGGACAAGAATTCCAATCCTGACTCTTCCACTTCTTGGCTGTGTGTGACCTTGGGCAAACTAATAAATTACTTAGCTCCTGTTTTCTTACCTGTAATCATTTTTTGTAAATGATGATTACAAGAGGTAATGTACACAGCAGAGGGCTTTGTGCAAATGCACACAGCCCATTACATGTCTGAGCCTTCGTGTTGCCAACATTCCAGTAGTTCACTGCCTCTTCTAGTTCAGTGCCTCTTCTACCTCAGGAAGAGAAGGAGCCACTGACCTCTCATGTGATAGGTGCTGTGAAGGCTTCCTGAGGTACATGACCTCCTGACTGTGAAAGTCAAAGTTAATCCCAAAATTCAAACTCAAGCCTTTCTGACTCCTGTGTCCTTTCTGACTCCTGGGTGCCCAAACTGAACAGAGGCCAATGGCTCCTCACATCTGTTTGGTGCTCTGCAGCCTTAAAGCATTTCCTTCTATTCTCTTTACTTATCTTCAGAGACTATCAGCACCTGGAGAGCAGGGAGTATGTCTTTGATTCCTACATCTCCAGAACCTGGCATGTTTCCTGGCCCATAAACATGGTGGGACAAATACAGGCTCAATGAGCAGTAGATTTTTATTTCACTTCTTACTACAAAACTGTGCAGTGTCAGGAGGACTGGGATAAAGCTTACAAAGCACCTAACACAGCTCACAAAATGCAGGCTATTATTGGCATTATTGGGGAACAGGTATTATTCACTTGGAGTGATCAAAACAACCCCCCCAAAAAACCCACTAAATAATGGATTTGAGCTCTCAACCCAATTCTTGTGCTTCCACTTGACTTTATTGCCCTTCAATCTCAGTAAAGTGTAGCTCTATTCAAATGGGCAGGTGTTGGCTGCATAATAATCCCCATGAAACCACGAAAGAGCACACTTATAGGTACTGAACATCATCCCATATTATAACTGATTTTCCTTCCTCTACTTGCTTCCTTTTTTCCCTTTCTTCCACTTCCTTCTGCAGACATTTATTGATTGTCTATTTTATGCCAGGGTTTTATTATTTGCTGGAGATTTAAAAAAGAATAAAGGAAAGAAAGCTATAATCTCATGTGAAGATGGGCACTTAGACAACAAACTCTAATATAAATGGAAAGTGGTATAGCACAGACAGGAACAGAGTGCTCTGCAAAAACAGGAGTGAGAGTGGATTAGTAGAGTAATTATTACTAGCTGCTATAACAAACTACTTCCAAATCCTAGTGAACTAAGACAATAAACATTAATTTCTTACTGACACAATATCCATTATAGGTGACATGTCTCTCCTCTTCCAGCTGGGATTCAGGGACTTGGGCTCTTTCCATCATGTTTATAGTCTAGTCCTTGTTTTCATGCAGGTATACAGGGAAGAGAAGGCAGAGAATTATGCCCTGCCTTTTGGGGCCAAACCTGGAAATGGAACTAGACCTATAACATGTACCCACTAAGATGCAAGGGGGCTGGGAAAGGCATCCTTGGTCTGGGACTAGGATGCAAATGAGAGCAGTTTGGTGGGCACTGAACATTGTCTCTGCACAGGAAATTGTTATTTATATCGAGAACAAGAATAGGAGTCTGGGGATACAAGAAGACTCTGCAGAGGGGGGGCCCATTTGCCTCACCCCTTGAAGAATGACTAGGGTTTGGCCATGTGGGAACATTGCAGGGCATTCCAGGCAAAGAGATTCATAACAACTAAGCATGCATCTGCAGATCTTTGTAACACAGTCAGGGGAGTGGAATCATCAAGTGAAGAGGCATTTCAGGCAGCATTTTGCTATCACTGCATCCTCATGTCATCTTCTTATCCTGGCCTTCCACCATCCCACCTGCTGGTGGAAATTTACTATTCGGGTTGCATAGCATCTACACTCTTTTCCTATTAGGGGAGATTCTCTGCTGTGTGCACTGTGGAGGGGCCGTGGGCCCATCTTCCCTATGGAAGTTCTCTTCACACTGGCTTTCTCCCTTCTTGGCACCTAGGGTGTGGACACATGACCTGGGCTCAACCTAATGGAGCCCACATCCAAGATGTCAGCTAATGACACAAAGAAGGGGTAGCTAGAAGCCAGTAGTACTCCCAGGGGTAGGCCAAGTAGTCTGTGTTTTAACAACCCTTTCAGGTGGTCTGATGCATGCTACAGTCTGACAAGCACTGCTTTCCCCTGTTTCTCCTTGATGAGTCCACCCTCAAGTTTCTGATTCAGTAGGTCTGGGGTGGGGCATGAAGGTGTGTATTTCTGACAAGTGGATGGTGCCAATGCTGCTGGCCTAGGGAGCACACTGAGAGAGCCTCTGTGCTATTTTACCTCACAAATATAGATACTGCAACTATATTACACCCAACATAGAAAGACTGCCACCATATCACCCCAAACATAGAGGGGCTGCTGCCACATTATTTTGAAAACATAATTAATAGAATAGAGAAGGAGGAAGGACACAAAGGGGTAGATCCTCCAGCCAGAATGAAAGAGAACAAAGCAAGAGGCTTCAGGGTGCAACTCTCTGGCCCTCTTCCCCCTTTGCCCTCTGAGCATACTACTCATTTCCCCCCATCCTTTCCCATCACATTGGCCCACTTTGTCTGGGTAAAACATTCTAGAAATACAACTTTTTTTTTTTTTTTTTTTTTACCTGTACAGGTGCCAGTTCTGTCATTAGAAATGTCTTGCCAAATTAGATCACAAATAAGCCAAGAATATCCTTCAAAGTAATCAAAGTGTAGCATCAGAACCTGATCTTTCTCTCACACATCCATGGTGATGGCCCAGGGCTGCTTCCTTTACAGCCTGGAAGATATTCTAATTCTGAGTCACATTTTTCTGAAGGGGAAAAAATTACCTGTTAGACTAGTGCTCTTTAAAGAAGATTCTTTTTTAGAGGAACTTTGTGAAAGCCACATTTGGACATTATTTGTATGTGAAGATTGTGCTCTTCCTGCTCATAAACTTTTCTGAAACAGTTTTTTTTTCTCCCCTCTTTTTTTGTGGGAGCTTAGAAAAGGGCTGGTAATTTTAAAACGTCATCTGTGACACTGATATGCTTATGGTAGCAGATAAATGCCAGTGGCTGGTGTGAAGACAATTTGCCTGCAAACTATGAAATGCTATATATCCAGAATTACTAGGCACAGAGTAAAATTCTCCATTTGTTAAAAAAAAAAAAAAAAAGTTCACCAGACACTGACTTGCACCAGTTGAATTCTGTGTTGTGTGTTATTAATCCTTCTGTTCACAGTGCATGAGACACAAGAGGCAGGGGCTGCTGGTCAGAGCTGAGTTCTTAATGAACCGTGTTTTGGGAGGCCCCTGTGTTGCAGGAGACAATGCTGTCCATTCTCTGATTCACATACAAGACACAGGGAACACACTAGGCGGTTTAAACGTGCAGCTTTCCTTCCACACAAGGAACAATGATATCAGCATGTAATCGCAGTATTTTGCCCTTGACATAAAATTCTGCCCGCTGCTCCGGTAACCAGCAGCTCACTCCTCACTAATTTGAAATAGGTCTCAGTGGATTGGCATCCCCTCCATCTGAATTGCAACATACACTTCATCTCCTCCTGTTTAAAATGAGGATGAGCATGCTTGTAGCATTTAAGAGTTGGAAGCTGCTTCAGGGATAGGTATTTGTATTTTCATGAATTATTTATTTAAGCAAATGTATACAGAGCATTTGTGTGTTGGAGTATATGCCTGATCACACTCGAAGGGGTGTCATGGAAATGTATCATGCCACCGCATCACTGTTTTGACATATGTAGTGTGTAGAGTCAAAACGCTGCTCCTGGGATAGAACAGGATTAGTTCAGTTTGGAGTCATTGGCTCTCACGATGCAAGACTAAGTAAATGCGTTTTATCATCTCCCCTGTTGTGTAAGGATAAAGCCCAGCCTGGATCTATTTGGGCTTCATGCCTGGAGTTTTGAACTAAACACAGTCCCATTGGTGTTTGTAGGATTTCATTGTTTTTGTTTTTATTTTGTTTTCTCCTTTCACCAAGCACAGATTCAGAAAAACAGCAGTATGTGCTTTAAAGGTTTATATAGCATTTTCCCTACAGGGAGATTCACAAAATAGTATAAATCAAGTTATGTTTTTAAATATTTGTGTAAGACAGAGTCTCTGCTTTCCCTTTTACCTAGCATTTCCTGTCATACATGTACACCCACATGCACATGCAGCCAGAGGTCTGCTGTAACACTTAACGATGCATTCAGGTGTTTAATTTGGAACAGTGCAGAAAGTGAGGGGCCTGAACATCCTCTCATATGTGGGAAAATCCAGCCTCAAGTTTGCTTTGGACCCTTTACTCCAGCATATGTGGAGACAGCTGTTAGGGACAGCTTCTTGATTCTGTGGACATTCTCACCTCCTCCTTTCTGGTTGACTGGCAGTTAAAGATTGAAGTGAAGGAATCTAGAATGAGCCCCTAAAACATATGTCAGTAAGTACTCCTCTCTGAAAACACAAAGAGGTGGAATAGAAAGAGTAAAGCTTAACCAGGTATTCAGGTTTTTGCCTAAATACTCAATATTTCTGAAATCATTTAAGGAATTAACTCCAAAATCAATCATCAGCCAGCCAGTGTTTGTCAAAAAGAAAGGGCAAATTGCATACGTGACTTGGCTAATTCCCCCTGTGAAGTACTCTGAATTGTGCAGTGACCTCTTGCACCTTTACTGATGCCCTCTAAAAGTCCCACATGGAAGGGTAACTATAATTGCTCGCTAAGATGCGTCCATCCTGAAATCTCCAGGAGACAGAAATATTAAAATGAATAGACGGCGCCTGGCAGATCGCTTCCTGCCAGTGATAAGCAATCTTGCCTATTAAGTGTCTCCCAGTGCAGGCAGATACTTACATTCCATGCACGGTCACAGGCACGGTGTGGGATGATTGATTGAATATATCTATACTTTGTATACAGCTAATGAACTCAGGATGGTTGCTTAAAAGGAAGACTGATAGAACCCAGAAGTCTATAGCCAGATTCTGGCCAGAAAGAGGGTGAGAAAGTGGTCCAGGGAATCAGGGTATAGGGGGAGATAAATCAGGTAGATAGACATTATAAACAGGCCTGGGAACCTGGGGCTTGCAGGCAGTGTGAGAGACTCTCGGGAAACAGGGAGAAATGAAGAAATGGAGCGCTGATGAATGCTTCACTGCCTTCTATCCTTAGCACGCTTGGGTTCAGCAGCCATATGTGCTTTTTAAAAAAGAATCTTCTTTCTAAATCCTAGAAACATTGGTCTGAAAATACGGTAAAAATTGTACCAATGCCCTTCTTTTAGATAGGAGAAAACACCGAGGTAAAATAAATTGCCACATAAGTTCAAGTCTGATTTCCTGATCTTTTTCTTTGAAATGGAAGTTAAAAGTGGGGGCACCTGGGTGGCTCAGTTGGTTAAGCCTCTGACTTTGGCTCAGGTCATGATCTCACAGTTCCTGAGTTTGAGCCCTGTGTTGGGCTCTGTGCTGACAGCATGGAGCCTGGAACTTGCTTTGAGTTCTGTGCCTCCCCCTCTCTCTCTGCCCCTCCCCCACTCACTGTTTTTCTCTCTCTCTCTCTCTCTCTCAAAAATAAATAAACATTAAAAAAAATTAAAAAAATGAAAGTTAAAAGTTTCTTATTGTTCTTTAAAAAAAGAAAAAAGAAAGGAAAATACCTATGCTCATTATAAATTGACCTGTTAAACAGTTTAGTATTTTAGAAGTGCAAAGGGAAAGTTTCATTGGTGGGGCCTTTCTCTCCTTCTCCAGAACAGTCCATAAGTTCATATGTATTTTTATATTTATTTCTCCTCAAGTACAATTCATACAATAGGAATCCTATACAAATAAAATATGTCACATATTTTATTAAATATGTTATTGATTCTTTTATTTACAAATAGCATATTGGCAATATTCATCCTTGTTGGTATGGATAAATTAATCTTGCTTCTCCTAAGATTCCATGAGGTATTTCACTAGTCCCTTATTGTTAGTCTTAAAAATAAAAGTTATTTTACCAGAAAAAAATAGGTTCATCTAGGAATGGCAGAGAATTGCAACTCAGGACATGCCACATGTGGCAAAACCATAGACAGGTCCCACAAACAAAGAAGAGGACTGTTATTTTATGAATAAAAAAGAGGAAGTTGGGAAGGGCTGTTTTGAACAAAAGTCCCTAGGAGAAAACCAAGTTCAGGGTGATGAAGGTTTCTCATTGCCTCAGTTGAAGGAATAGTTGATTTCTTATAGGAGACACAATATACATCTTTCCCTTTGGGGCCTATAAATGATGCTTCTTTTCTGTTGAGATTCTTTGGGGTCTGTAATTGACAATTATTGTTATAATTAATATTTAACTGAAAAGGCTTCCCCTTTTATGCTCCCCCTTCTAGCCTCTGAGTCCATTTTAGTGAGGTTTGACTTTATTAGTTTCACATTGCAAATTAACCTGAAAGTTATTTCTAGTTCTTCTGCTCTGCCAACCAAGGCCATCAGGAATGTCTTGGTGCATGTGTGTAAGTGTATCTGAAATGCAGACTCCTAGATACGGAATTGCTAGAACCAGTGGTGTACAAATTAAAAGTCTAGGAATATTGCAAAACTGACTAGCAGAAAAGTCATTGCATTGTGCCAGCCCACCAACTATGTGGGACCACCAGAAAATCTAGTCCGTGTGGGTATTTTCATGCTTTGACATTATCAGACTGGTAGGTGAGAAATGTTTAATTTATATTTCTTTAATCATGGAGTTGAATGTCCTTTCATATAATTACTGGGCATTTTTACTTCATTTTCTTCATATTGCTTGTTTCTATTATTTGCTTGTGTTTCTTTGTTTTTTCATATTTTTTCTTTTTGATTTGCAAGAGGTGTAATGTGTTCAGGTAATTTGACCATTATCACATGTGTTATAAATTACCTTCCAGTTGTTTTTTCATGATCTTATTTTGTTTATCAGGTATATATATTTTATATACAATGTTTCATTTTTATGTAGTCAAAGTTGCCTTTATATCTTCTGAGCTCCTAGTGGAAAAGATTGTTCCCTTCTCCATTCCCAAGAATTTGAACAATATGGAATATTTTCCTAATGGTTTGCATAATTTAAATCATTGATCCATCTGAAATGTATTTAGTGTCAAGAGGAGGATCCAGTATTTTTCTTCTGTATAAAAAGGTGTATGGTCCCAGCATCCTGTGTTGACTAATGTACCTACTCCCACCGATGGGAAGTGCCATCTTTACTTAGAGCCAATTCTGGACCCTCTTTTATTCCATTCATTTGTCAGGCTAACACTGAGGTAATTCTGTGTTTTTTCTAAGTATTATAGTTTCGTAAACTCTTTCAGTGCTTGTCAGGAAACATTCCCCACATTAAGCATCCTTCTCCTACTTTCCCAAATTGTCCCGTGGGGGCAACACGGGAGGGAAAGAGGCAAAATTTCACTGTGCTGGTGCCCCTGCAGGGTCCTGATGACACTCATGGTTGTGCAGTCCTCCACCTGAGACATTGGACATTTCCCTGATGAGCCCCAGAGGACTTTCTTTGAATTTCTTGGTATTGAAGCCCTTTTGATGGGAAAGCTGTCAGGGGGCTTGTTTTGTAGCTTCTCTTCTGCCCGTCAACTCCATGTGCAGCTGGTCAGAGAAGGGCTTCTTACTTTTGGTTATATGGTTTTGTTTTTTTTTTTAATATGATGTTCTCCTGTGTGATTTCCTCCCCTAATTGGCACTGACAAACTGACTTTGTATCCATACCTGATTTTATCATCCACCTTCACCTTATACATTAAGTACAGGACAGCTTCAGGATCCACTTGAGCTCTCTTTGCCTGTGGATCCAGTAGGTTCTGCACTTCTGTCAGCCTGCCGATTTCTCGGGAGTATGTCCATCTGTCTTCTCTGAATCTCAGCACTAAGCAGGGCTCCTGGCATGTATGAGCACTCCAAAAGTGGTTGATAAGGAAGAAAGAACCAAAAGGAGGGAAGGAGAGAGGAGCACGATGATGCATGTATTCACCAAGCATCTGGAATGAGTAGAACATCTGTAAGACACAAAGGCCCTGAGGTCTGTCCTTAATTCTGATTTCGTGATCTTGTTTTAGTGTTTTAGCACTCTGGGGTCTTGTTTCCTCATACATTGATACCACTCAGTTACCCATATGGGCAGTAGTTAATATACCAGTTAATAACATTGACTACGGCATCAGTCAGATGTGAATGTAAGTAATGGCCATACCACCTACTGGTTTTTGATTGGTTTAATTTACTTTTGTTAGCCTCAGTTTTTCCTCCTTAGATTAGCAGTGAGGATGAGGTGAGATAATGCACTGAAAACACTTGACACAGAGCCTGATATGCGCTGTAGGAACCCGATACATGTTAGCTCCTACTAGTAGGATTTCTGCTATTTTTATTATCATTATTACTGCTATCTTATTTTATTCAGTGGTAAGTTGATAAATGAAATTATTTACTTGACTATAAGGCCATAGACGCTACACTGAGCAAGAAAATACAATAAAAACAAATTAAGCCCAATGATGATTGTATCCAAAGATCTAACAAAACTTAGCCACTTTCTTTTTTCAAAACATTACTGTCCCTCTGATTATGGGTTGTTGTTAACAAGGAGTTACTGTAATGCAGAAAGTTGACTTGCATCTAGAAAGAATGAATGACGGAAATAAGTGCCTCCTGCTCAACTCTTTAAGCTCAGGGCCTTTTTACTTGCTCTTCCCTCTTCCTGGAAAGGTCTTCCCCTTGGTATCTCAGTGGCTTCTTTTCTTACTTCTTTCAGAAGAGCAATGTGTCTAGGGGGCCTTCGCCGACCACCAGTATAACACAGTACAACCACCCTGGCAATATACAGGTCCTTAGCTCTTACTACCACCAGACATGTGCATGCATTTTTATTTTCTTAGTTTTATCTTATTATGGTAAGAACATTTAACATGAGATCTACCCTGTTAACACGTGTTTACGTGTACAATACAGTAGTGTTCACTGCAGGGACACTGTTGTAAAGGAAGTAGACCTCTAGAGCCCATCTTGTGGAATTGAGGCTTAATGTGTGTTGATTAGCAGCTTCTCATTCCCTTTCCTCCCACCCCCAGCCTCTGGTAATCACCATTCTCCTCCTTGAGTCTGTGACTTTGGCGACTTGAGATAACTCATGTAAGTGTAATCATGCAGTGTGTGTCCTCCTGTGACTGGCTGATTTCATTTAGTGTAATGTCCTCCAGTTTCACCTGTGTTGCCACATACGACAGGATTTCCTTCTTCTAAGGTTGGATACTATTGCATTGTATGTATATGCCACATTGTCTTTCTTCACTCATCCATCAGTGGGCATTTAGGGTGTCTCCACATCTGGGCTGCTGTGAAGAGTGCCGTAATGAACATGTGACTCCTAATATGTTTTGTATACTTATTATTTGCCTGTGTATTGCCCACTGTTCCTCACTAGACCCTAAGTGGCATGAAGGCTTAGCTTTGCTTTCTTCACTGCTATACCCTCAGAGTCTAGAATAGGACACTGTTCTAGATTCAGACCCCAGTACTTCTTTCCTTTGTCCTTAGTTATGTCCTAAGATGGAAAGCCATCCCAGTCCCAGGTTTAAGCCATGTACCCAAAAAACTGACTGTGTGGCTGGAGAAGTGATCAGCTTTCACACCCTTGGAAATTCAGGTACTTGTGCTTGGTTCACCCTGAGTACTGGTCCCAGACCCAGAATGGTGACCACATTCCCATGGTCTCTGAGGTTCATCCTCTTGAGCCATGAACAGTGTCATTTGTTAGGTCCAAGTCATTTGCAAGTCTGGTTTTAGTTGAAGATCAAGACCCACTGAGCATCAGCACAATCAGCCTTACAGATCATTTGCAAAAGCCCTGAAGAGCAGAGAGCTCTGTTTTGATGTAAGATTCACATCCTTGTTCCAACTTCTGCCCCCTATATTCTCTGCATTCTTCCATCCTGTTGAGACTTTTGTAGCTATTCATAATTGTTTCTTCCATAACTCTGCAAACTTACTATTGTTTACTATTTGTAATCATTTTGTTACAGTTTCCTCCACTAGAATGTAAACTCCATGAGTGATGGTAACTTGTTTGTTTTGTTAACCACCCTGTCTTGACTATCAGGAACAGTGTTTTGTCATAGTAAAAGAATATTTAGTGAGCACTGATTTTGTTTCACCTTCCCATCCACACTCTATCCCAAAGGTGGTATGAGTGGGCTGCCCACCCTTTTCAAAACCCACCTTAGGTACCATATTCCTAGGTTGCTCTAGTGACCTCCTGTTTCTTTGGTCTTTTCCCCTCTAGATTCTTCACCCTGTAGTGTACCTCACAAGAGCAGGGATCCCAGAAAGATTGTCTTGAAACATGGCCCAGAGCACTTTCCTCCTGTTTCCACGGTGTACAAATCTTTGCCTAGTAGACAGCATTCAAACATCCTTGCCTGGTTTTCTGGACATCTGACACACTGGCTTCAACTTTCCTTTCCATCTCACCTCCCCTGTTCCTGAAGTCTTGCTTCAGCTAAACCAGAAAACTCACCTTCACTAGATATGCCCTGCGTTTCACACATATACTTTGTTCATGCAATACCCTCTGTCTGAAGAGCCCCCTCACTTCCCCTCTACCCCACTGTGTTCTTTGCATCTTTACGTCCTTGGCTTAAAAAGAACAAAGAATCAGGTCACATCCTGAATCTACTTGGTAAGTGGATAACACTTTTCTGAGCTTGTGTTTAATAATATGTCAAGTGATGGAAATAATGGCACCTACTTTATCAAGATATTGGGAGGGTTAAATTAAGATACTGTGTACAGGTGGTTTGTCATAGAGTAAGTGTTCCATAAATATAAGTAGATATTTCTCTTCAAAGACCACTCAAAAACATCCCCCTCTGCCAACTCCCTTCTAATATTCCCAGACATGGTCTTTTTTCTTCCTTACCATTCTGTTGGAGGTTGTGGCAGAGTTGGCCATGTACAAAAATGCTCTATACACAAGTTCTTTCTTCCTTTCAATTTATCTAAGATAAGAAACACCTTGAAGTTAAGAATCTTGTGTTCTCTGCAGTACGCTGAACATCACAGTTGTTCCAGAATTGTTTTTCCTTTTTAATGGAGTGAATCATTTTGCTGCTTCTCAGACTACTTTCTATCACAATATCCTGTAGATTAGGTAAGGATAGCCTATTTTTCACTTTGGTAATGGCCCAGCAGCTAGGCCCTGATTTTGAGCTCTTAATATGATACCAGGAAAATCACTAGCATTGAAAGAAACTAGATCAGAGGGTGAATAAAAAGGCATTTGATGAGGCTCTTAGTGTAACAGAATGTCTCACTCATCTTTTTTTCCTTAGTCTTTGAAATAGACAATGGCCTGGAGCCTTCTCGGCAGATGGACCATGTTTGTGCCTTAGCCACTTAACAGCCATTAGCCTAATTCCATACACTGCAGCCAAATTAAATAATAAGTAAGAGCCTATGAAAAGCTGGTTTGGAGGCAGTATTACTGAGTCTCGCTTGATGGCCTTCTTGGAAGCACATGTTTCCTCTCCATGCTGTCAGCCTGGTTTTGGTACTAAGGCACCTTCCACACAGAAGCAAAGATGCATACCTTCAGGAGAGTTGTGTGAACTCTAGATACAGGAAGAACATCCTGATTATAAAGTCCAGCTTGCACCCCCTGCTCCTACCCTCCATGTTACCTACCAAGAAGACAACTCACAGTGATGTGATTTTTGCTTTGATTAGTCAAAAGTTGCCGTCTGTGTTAACTGATAGTATATAACCTACAAAAGTTCACAACAAGGAAGTAACATCTCCATTCTACTGCCAACAAGCTGATAAATTCTCCTGTATAACCCCTGTTTTCTTGCATTTGTAGCATTGCTTATAGATTCCCTTCTCCAAGAATGCCTCCCTGACAACCCCCAAATCCTACACATTCTTCAAGGAAGGGTCTAAATGTCTCTGTCCCCAGGCAACTGTCTCAACATGAAGTGCTTCTCAACTTCACCCCTACTGTGAATGACCACATCCTCCCCTGAGCACCCTTCCCACTGAATCTGGACATAATATTTAATGGAATTTAATACTTTCATGCTGATATTATAAATTTTGTATATACAGTTCCTGAAAGGTAGGAACTCTATTGTTCATCTATGTACTTCCTATAGGTTTAACTTTATATGTAAAATGTTTGTGTGCATACATATATGTTCATACACATAGTCAATTTTTTAATGAATGCCTGCAAACTCTTAGACATTTTAACTCTAGCTTCTCTTTCTCTCAGCTCCTCCATAGTGAACCCAAATTCTTTCTGCATGTGGACACACAGGTCTCTGCATTTGTAAAATATCTCTATCAACCATGAATGCTCATTACCTGATTTACAAGGGGTTAGATTCATATTATCTTCTAGAAAGTGTGGTTGCATTTCTTAACTTAAATTTTTGCAGAAAATAAAAGCAGAAAACTCAATTTTCATCAAAAAAGAAACTTCGGGTGGTTGGGTGGCTCAGTCAGTTAAGTGTCTGACTCTTTTTTTTTTTTTTTTAATTTTCTCTTATGACTTTTTTAATATGAAATTTATTGTCAAATTGGTTTCCATACAATACCCAGTGCTCATCCAAACAGGTGCCCTCCTCAATGCCCATCACCACTTTCCCCTCCCTCCCACCTCCCCCCGCCTTCCACCCCCCCCCCCAACCAATCAACCCTCAGTTAGTTAAGTGTCTGACTCTTGATTTTGGCTCAGGTGATGAGCTCATGGTTCCTGACATTGATCCCCATGGTGGGCTCTGAGCTGATAGCATGGAGCCTGCCTGGGATTCTCCTTCTTCTGTCTCTCTCTGTGCCCCCCACCCCACTCCCGTGCATGCTATGCACACCTCTCTCAAAAAAAGGTAATAACAAAACTAAAAAAAAAAGAAAAAAAAACTTAAAAGAAGACACTCATTAATACTAGAGACTTATTGCAAGTTATACTTCATAAAAAAGCATACATGGTTCTTGTGTGTGGTAGCTGACTGGTGGCCAGTCCTTCACCTGTATGCTCTCTTCCTACCTTCGTACAAAATTCTCTAGAGTACAGATAAAGAAAGACAAATTAAATTAGAATTTTTTTTCTTCTGTAATTCTGCTAGTAAGGTGTCATGTAGATTTAAGATCCTTGACCCTTTAAGTAACATGCACCAGCTTGTTTCTTTAGGTTGATTTTATCAATTAAAAAAAAAAAAAAAACACAAAACAAAACAGAACAAAACTAGAAGGTAGCCACTCATCATGGCTTCTGGACAGAAACTATGAAGTTCAGATTCCTCCAAATGCTGGCAAGGAAGAACATGGGGTAGAGAAGTCAGATACTGGTTAGTTTCAGATGTTAGGAAGATACTGGATGGTCTGTTGTCCTGGCAACACTTCTTTAATGTTTCAATAAGCGTGAAAAATGAAGTGCTAAGTGGTCCAAAAATAGAGGCATAATATACCCCCCGCCCTGTTATGTTTATAAGATCTTTTCCAAACATATATTAGGACTAAAAGTTAAGATCTATTTTTCTGGTTATGAGGGTAAGGTGTATGTGGTATCTAAGGCACTTTAAATGGCAGAAGCCAAGTCAATATGGCATGTGTATGTGCATGCATATGTGTGTACTTTTGTACGTAGTTAGCACAGAGAAGAGGCCTTTGCAGACACTATACTACCTAGAGGGCATGGAATGAAGGAAAATATAGTATTAAAATTATGTTCAATTCTTTGGCAATTGTCATTCCTATCACCCAATCCAAGGAAGGAGCTTTCTCTAAGTAATTTCATTGACTTGATTGCTTTATGTGGTTGGTTTTCTGTGGTATTCCTCGCCTGGGGAACCATTAAGTCCAGTGAAGGCTCAGTGCTAGACAAAATACAGAATGGCCTTAAGCACCCAGGCTTCTGTAGAGCTGCAATTCACTTTGTAATGACAAAGGAGGAGGAGTAAAGAATAGGAAAAAAAAAAAAAAGGAAGAAAGTTGTTGGGAGGCTACAAAAGTTTAAGAAACCAAGAGAAGATAAGATAAAGAGATCAGAGGTCACAAGGAAGAGGAGGAGAAATAAATGGTGTGCCATAAGGAGAATGCAGACCTTAAAATTGGGTCTGATTAACCCAAGGTATTCTTCAGAGATGCAGAAGGCCATATTTCTTGCTCACCTTAGCAGCTACTGTTTGTGGGAATATCAGTCCATCTGTAAGCTTGGAGAGGTGAGTTTCTTTTGTTTAATGATCTGTAATTATGTAAGTCAGACAAGAGGGATGCAATGGCATCATATGACACTGTTTCTCAGGGTGAGCTGTGATTTAGTTAGGACCTCCTTTTCCCTAAAATAACTACCTGAAGGATGACTCCTGGCACTTGAGGGAGTCTGCAAGTCAGGTTAGTTTTGGGAATGAGACTTAGGCAGTGTGAGTAGCACAGGGGGCTTCTCTCCTCACACCAGGAAGGAAGTCTCTTAGATTTATGGGAGGTGCCAGAGGGGAAGAACCAGCCTACTGTCCTCTAATCCAGGCCCCAGGAAGCATGGGGACCACTACTGTGGTTCAATAGTACCCAGGCTGCCGACCAAGGCTTCAATTGGATATGTGCAGGTCATAAGTGGGACCCCCATAATGTGCTGATCTACATTCAGCCAACAAGTAGACTTAGGGCTCCCAATACTATGGCAGGATTGTATAGATTCTTTCTTCTCATCAGTACCTCCTGGGAGCCTCCATGCTTCATTGGTAATTTCTCCCCATAGTGCTTGGCACAAACTGTGTGCTCAATTAACTTTTACAGAATTTTTTTTTTTCCAGAAGCAAAATCATTATATGTTTATGATGGGAAGTTTTAGTTAATACTGAAAAGGAAACGCCACACACACAATGCAAACCATCTATAATTCATTATCCACAGTTCGTTATTGTTAACATAATCATACATATGCTTTAAGTTTTAATTTTATACAGTGATAGATCTAATTACATTTTTCATTTACAAAAACGAACTCCCATAGTACACAATCTTTTGTTACATGCATATAAAGTATCTTTCCATGTCCCTAAATATTTCATACATTGTATTTCATGGCTACAAAATATTCTATTTTATAGATGGATCTTTATTTAACTAATAATCCTCTATGGTTGGACAGTTAGACTATTTCCAATTGTTTTGCTGTCATAAATACCATTCAAATGAACATCTTTGTTGTTAAGTCTTTATTCAAAACCATAGTTATTTTCATAGGATAAATTCTTCCAAGTGGAATTGTAGCAGAGAAATGCCAATGACCAGTGTTTGTTGATAGCTGATGTCAGACTCCCCTCCAGATAGGTGCCACTGTGTGCTCCTTAGCAGAAGTACTACAGTGGGGTCACGTCTTTACTTGGTCACCCTCCCGTCCCCATCAAGGCTGGCTAGATAGGTTTGCTAGTTCAACAGGTAGGTATGTTTCTTTGAGGAGCAATGAGTTTGAACTTTCCCCTCACATGTTGATTGACTATTTGATTTTCTTTTTTCCTGGTTACCTACACATATGGATCGTGGTTGGACTCCAAAAAGTGGCAATATGGAAACTGTTAGGTTTTTTTTTTTTTTGTTTTTTTTTGAGAGGCTTTAGGTAGAAAATATACCTCATCAAATGTGCTCAAAAACAATTTTAAAATGTAAGGGGGAAATGTAGATGATCAGAGAGACTGATTACAAACATTGAGAAATTATAATAGTTTTTTAAGAAAGGCAAACACTCAAAAGATATGTAATGATAAAAGAACAAAAAGTCTTATGAAATCCACTCATTAGGTGAGAATTCTATACTGAGTGTGTTTCATCAGGGAAAGCTGGAAGAAACACACCTCCCCCTCCCTGCTCAGTACTCTCCTATGACTTAAGGATAGTGTGATTTTTTAGTGCCCCACCAGGGACACAACATACCCTTGCTCACTGATACCAAAATGTTCCTTTCCTAAATATAAAGCCCATGCTGTAGCTTTTAAAAATAACAGCAGAAAATGACCAGAGGGACACTCAGTGACGTCTAAAAATCCTGGGGCAAGGCAGCCTGTTCTTAAGATAGCTCCATCCTTGTCTCCCTGAATTATTTACAAAACCTGTGGGGGCAGAGGCTGAGTGAAGGCACTTCCTTTCTGAACATGCCCAAGAACTCCCAGGGCCAGGCGGGGAAGCCAGCGTCTCTAGGATGTCTGATACCTGGAGTCAGGGAGTCTGCCATTGATTTTCTTTAGAACAAGCCTTTCTGCAAATGCCACAGAACTACATTAGCTGGCACTAGAGACACTTGGTCAGAGGCAGGCAAAGAGAATAGGGAATCCCGTGTGCTGATTTTATCTCTCTTCGAGACAGTTGCTTCCTTTAAATCCCATAACAATGTCAGAGAGAAGTCAAGTACCCCCACATCTAAGTTGGAATAGTGACCTTGAATGTTTGAAAGTCTTAGTTATTAAAGATACGATTAGAGCCACCCACACTAAAAAGTCATTTGAGAGTTGGGGAGTTATGGAAAAATGACAAGCATGATGTTTAGATAGATTTCTTCTCAACAAAGGTGATTTCAGCAGGCTTTCCCAGACAGTTTATGATACTTTGTCATTACTTTGGATCTCTGGCCAGATTTTTCAGTTACATTAAGCAGGGACGCTCTTAGAAAGGAGGAAACCTTGAGAAGACTCCAAGCCTTTGGGCTACTGTCCAGCATAAATTTGTCTTCATATCTGTCTCCAGGGAGGGGGTGTTGGGCCACAGTGCAGAGGAATGCTTCACCCAGGACCTTCCTTCTAGCCCAGGGACAGTGTTCTCCCATTCACAGTCACTAGCTGTCTTCTCATTCTCTTAAAATTTGCATTTTTGTTCCAGCTTGGTGTCTTGCCACTAATTGACAGGCGCTGGGCACCCCCTTCTCTCCAGGGCCAGCCTCTGTCTGCATGGGGCCTCATCAAACTGAAGCAATGCTAGAACACCCTGAGTCATGTAATAAGAAGTGAACAGGGCTCGGAATTGGAAGAGATAGTGAATTCTGAGACCATCCAAAACGATGGGTGAATATACTCAAGCATCTATTCTGTGCTGTCTGCTTTGTGTCTAGTCAGTTATCTCACTTAATTGTGTTAATTTTCCGTGAAGTAGGAACTATCACCGCTGATTTACCTATTCGGTAACTGAAGTTCATAGCAGTAAAAGGTCCTAGAAGCTACTAGGTGGCTATGCTAGGATTTAAACATTGTTTTGTGTCTTTTTTTTATAGTGCAAATCTTCTTTTATTTCCACGAGATTACAGTTGCCTTACTTCACAGAGCTGTTTTGAGGATCAGATGGTTATAATACATATGAAAGATAAAAGAAAACAGTCTTACCATTGTTTGGGAGTGTTATATTGCTTCTATAGTGTAGTCACCTCTCTGTTATGAAAAGGCAAGTTTCCAAAGGGCCTGGCTTTGAAGGGAAATAAGACAAGTGGAGAAATTAGGGGCCATGGAGAAATAAAGGAGGGAGGTTGTTCTCTGTTGATCCCATGAAACCAGTTCCCCTGTTTCTTCCTCATTCCAGAAGGAAGGCCTATTTGTCGAACTGGAAATGTGGCTGCAGTTGTTGTAGGTTCCACTGCTCTGGACTATGGGCTCTGCTGACCAGTCTCTGTCTCCCTTTTGCTTATGTCCATTTGTGCTAAAATCATTCTGAAATACTTCCTTTTTATCATCACAGGGCTCATGTACCTTTAAGCTCTGAAGCCCAAATCTTACTCATGATTTATTTTATTTTTACTTATTTCACAAACAATACAAATACAAATAAAGATAAGACATGTGAGGGTATTTTAATTTACATCCCAACTAGATTTAAGCATCCACTGTTTCTACATCTCTCTCTCTCCCCCCAGAGCATCTTGCAATAGGGAAGATTCATTCACCATCTTATCTTATTTTCTAATCTCAAATTAAAGATTTGTATTTTCCTAATCTCAAATTATATTAATATGAACATATTAATAGAGACATTTTAGAGACAGATAACTCTTCCAAGGGATATAGATAGGTAGATTTACATATTTACTTCTCCCATAGCTTCATGTAGAATGTTTAAAGATCCTGGAAATTTTTCTCTAGGAATGGAAGTGGAAGCCGCAGGCTTCATGGTTGATTGCTTTTCTGATTGGTGCCATAAAAAAACTGCATTAAAGATAGAATGTTTGATTTAAAGAGCGCCTAGATGCCGACACCACCTCTGTTTGTTTTCCTTCCTTTAGCAGAAACCTTGTAAAATTTTTATGAAGCATTAATGGATCTGAGATTTTCTCAAGCAAATTTTATGAGGTGAGCTTAAACCCACACATCCGACCCAATTTAGCAGTCTTTAGAGACATAGAACATAAAAAGCACTTGGAAGGTATCCTGGGTACCTCAATGCCATAGGGGAAATGGCATTGGGCAAGGGAAGGGACTTTGCTTCCCCATGATGCTCTAACATGAAGTTCTAGCATCCACTATGGTAGTAAAATGAATAACCATGCAGGATGGGAAAAAGAGATTTCCTGGCCACAAAGAATGCCACACAGGTAAGCCAACACTGCAGGTATTAAATCTTCATTTATAATTTAGCACTAACTTCAAGAACTTCCCCCGTATCCCTCTATTCATCAATGAGAAAATCATGTTAGAAAAAACAAACATTTATTTGTATCAACGATTTTTGTGATGTTAACCTGAAATCAATGGCTTTGATCTCAGGAGACACACACACACACACACACACACACACACACACACCATTTGCCCTCCATACCAATTTGTTTTCTTATATCTGAAACAAAAGCGTTTTGAAGAGGATAAATTAATTTTGGTACATGCTGATGGGTGAAATTGTACTCTGTAATGTGAAGTTTGGTATTTCACAAACCAGGCAGCTGAATATGTCTTCACAAACTAGGGAAAAGTGGTCATTTAGAGGAATCCTCCCACTTGCTTGTTTATGCTGCTCTTGTCCCACTATTGAGAGTTCTTGTCATTTATTGTGGGCATTCCATTAAATTTATGATCAGTTTGACAGGGGGAACAAGGTCTTTGGGAAGAGAGACAGGAACCCTTTACCCAATGGGTAATTTACAGTAATTTACCCAATTACTAGGCCATTCTTAGTGCCCTGTTCAACAACTGTGAAGAGTTTGAGGTTGCACCTGACTTTCAGGCTAACAGGGCAGCCTGCTACTATTTGATGGATCCTGGCAGAAGACACAAGACTCCTAGGTCAGAGACAAAGGACTTCAGTACTCCTGACACAGCAAGAGGCATGTGTTCCAGTTCATACCAGTCCCTTTCATCCTTCAAGTCCCAGGAGGGTGATGTGTGTTGCCCAGGTAGATGCTATGTACTCAGTTTGCATGACTGGGGGAAGGGGGTGAAGAAGACAACAAAAGATGCAGACAGATGTCTTCTAAGAGAGTTATAAGACCTGGGGCCATCCCCTACTGTTTCTGATAAACTTTTCTTTAAGCTTAAGGGGAATAGTGACCAAATTGTGATCAGAGCCATCAGGTGAGGTGTGATAGACTCAACATTTAGTTAAATTAAGGTGTTTGCAGCGGTTTGGGAGTGCTGTACTAGGTCATTTTCCTCAGGAGGTAGGCTCCATGGGTAGTTCTGAAAGACAAAGGGTGATTCATGTTTCTTCCTCTTTGTACTTCCCAGGATATGAGGTATCCTTTTCCAGGGACTTGGATTTTTGCTTCTACCTCTACAAAATTGGTGTGCCATACCTAGTAGCTATTATTTCACTTTTTCCAATAATCTTATGCCTATACATAGATATTTTATCTAAAAGAGTAGGTACAAGGTCTCAAGGGGATTTTCATAAAACTTAGATGCATTATGTCCCCACTTTGGCCTATGTGAGCCACTGTGGAGGGATTTGGACAAGAGTGTACTCAACCATGTGGCCATTATCCTTTTGATTTAGGACCATGTCAGCCCAACAAGAGAATCCAGGAGGCTGAACTAGAATTGAATTTGAATCCTCTGGATCCCCTTTTGGACACGTAGCCACCTATATGGTGGACCTACCAGGCTGGCCTAGGGCTGTTTTTAGGGGAATGAAAGAACAACATGCCTAGGAATGGTCAGGGTGAAATCTTGAATTTTCAGTAAAGGGTTTTATAACCCCTCCCCCATAGTTTATTTTGTACTGTTTATTATCCAGGAAGTTACTAAAAATAAATGATTTTTTCCCTTGGAATAGCCATGTTCAGGAACCACAATGATATATTAAAGTCTGTGGATTAGGAGGAGGTAAGGGAAAGAGTCTGAAATCTTTTTGATTCAGTTTTTCAGAGGCTTTTCCAACACTCACTGATATCACATGCCTGTGACTGATAAGGAGAATAAAGGTCCATCAAATACCTTGACTATCAGCCCTTTGTTGAGTTGTTTTCATGATAAAAGCTGTAGCACTGCTTGACTGCAAAGGCTCCAGAAAGTTCAACACATGACCCAGATTAGTTTTAAGGGCTACAGAGTTTGTGGTTAAATTAGCAGATTATAGGGGCACCTGGGTGGCTCAGTCGGTTGGGCGTCCAACTTCGGCTCAGGTCATGATCTCACGGTCTGTGAGTTCGAGCCCTGCGTCGGGCTCTGTGCTGACAGCTCAGAGCATGGAGCCTGTTTGAGATTCTGTGTCTCCCTCTCTTTCTGACCTTCCCCCATTCATGCTCTGTCTCTCTCTGTCTCAAAAATGAATAAACATTAAAAAAATTAAAAAAATAAAATAAATTAGCAGATTATACTGGAACAGCAACACTGTACCATGAAAAATGTCCACCACAGTGAGGCAACATCGATAGCTCTGAAGTAGGGGATTGAATGGTCAGATATGGTCAGTTTTCCAGTAGTAGACAGGAGCAAAAACCCATGGGATGGGCCTCCCCGCTACCACAAGATAAACACATCAAAAGCAATAGTCCCAAGTGGTGCCCTTTGCATTGGAAACATAGAGTCATTTAGTGTGTATCCAAGCTAGGATAGCCGTTGTGTTGCCATGACTAGCACAACGATGGATCCAGGCATCAGTGGTGTCCATCAAAGTGGTGTAACTTCATCGCAGTTAATCTCATGAGAGAGCCAGTCCTTGCTGTGGGGATCTAAATGGGTTACCCAGGCAGTTTGTTTAGCAGTTCTGTGATTTGTTTCCACAGCTCATGGCTCCAAAGAGTGGTGTCTTATCTTTAAGTTTGTAATTTTCTTAGTGGCAGACCAAACAGTTAGGCTGTTGACAATAGTCCAGGAATAAGTACAAATGGAACAAGTTTCATCAAGGAGAGTATTAGCAGGAACTGTGTGAATGGCTCTGAGTTCTGCCCACTGAGTGGAATGTCCATGTTCATGTTTGGTTCTGTTCTATTGGAGCTAAGGTTGAACAGCTGTCGCCATCTAGAGGATGCCATTGGGTTTCAGCTTAGCTGAACCATCAGTCAGCCAAATGCAGGCATTTAGGAGAACCTCTGAATGGAGGGCTTCACTGGGTCAGTGGCTTTGATTCAGACAACAGAGTTGGGAATAAAGTTTCCTCTGAGAGATAGCTGACACTTTTCATGTAAAGCTGAGATGCCACTGAACTAGGCAGTCTGCATTCTTGAATAGATCATTTCCATTTGACAAGCAAGGCTTGTTGAGCTCCAGCCCCACCCCCCCCCAACATTGACAGCCCTTCGGGCCTAATTGAGACATGTCAAAATAGGGATATCAGGCTGGAGAATCTCAAGACCTCTAAAGGTCACGTGTTCAGTTTTGCCAAGAACCCAGTAGCAAGTTAATAGCTGCTTTTCAAAAGAGGTGTATCTGGTAGTCGTGTCAGGGAGGGAAAGTGTCCAAATTCCCAAGGTACACCTCAGGGTAAGCCAGCCTCTCTTTCCCAGAAGCTCTAATCTGCGAAATCATTACTCAAAGAAACATGCAGCTGAGAGGGGTCATTAGGGTTATGGGGCACCAAAAGTAGAGAGCATGCCACGAGTTGCTGGACAGCTTCCAACACAGACTATTGGTTTGGGTCCCACTTAAAGGAAGCTGATTTGAGAGTTAATCAATATAGAAGAGCAAGTAGAATGCTGAACTAATGTGCATCCTTCCATCTATTACCCAGCATATCCAATGAGATGCCAGACCTTCTTCTTGGTGACAAGGGGCTGAAGAGACCAGAGGTTTCCCCCTGACTTCCAGGGGGATTGGACATTATAAATCAATTCAGCTAGTTCAAAGAAACTACTTGGCAAGCAGGTCCTTGAATTTTATAGGGGTTTATCAGCCAGAGTCCCCTGCTGGTGGAGGTGTGATAACAATACATTCAAGGGTCATTGAAACTGAGGCTTCTAACTTGCCAATCAACTAGATATCAACTAGAGAGTAAAAGCTTTGGCCATCAGAGAATAGAGGCATTAGTGCTAAATCTTGACCCAAGGCTTGATGACACATGTCAGGGGAATTTGTCCCACCGGCCCTTCTCTACCTCCATTTCTCCCTAATCAGGAGGATCCCTCTCACATTTCTGGGATGTGAAAGTACAAACATATAACACAGTAGTTCCCACTGTTGATAGAGAAGCAACAGCAACAAAAATAGTACATTGAATTGGCTTAAAGGGCCCAGCCTGCTTCTTCACATTAACTTCCCTTTCCTACTGTTAACCCTGCTCAAACCTCATTAGCTGAATCTGACTGCCTCTCCACAATGGAAACTAGTAGACTAGTGACTTAAAAACCATCCTAAGTGGGATGGTTTAGTGAATATCTTGATTCCCTCCCCTCCTCAAGATTCCTCAACATATGTGAGTATAGGGAGATCTCAGCCCCATCTCTAATCATCCTTATCCTTAAAGCAACTGAACAGAGTAGAAAGGGTAAGAAGAAGGAAGGGGTTTGGAGGTAGAGAGCAGCTCTGGGTCAATAAGCCAGGTACTACCACCAAACAAATTTCTGGTGTTTTCAATTCACTGAGAGTTCTTTTTTTTTTTTTTTTTAAGTTTATTTATTTTTGAGAGAGAGACAGAGAGAGGGAGAGGGAGAGGGGCATAGAGAGAGGGAGACAGAGAACGTCAAGCAGGCTTTTTCCTGTCAGCATGGGGCCCAATGTGGGACTCGAACTCACAAACCACGAGATCATGACATGAGCTGAAACCAAGAGTCAGACGCTTAACCTACTGAGCCACCCAGAAACCCCTCAATTCTGTATTATCATTGCTAATGCCATTTATTTTAGCTCTGAGGATTCCTGGGCTCAACAGCTATAGCCATATTGTCTTTATACTGGTATTGTGAGGTTTGCTGTCCTATTATCCTTATAACATCCCTTGTTCTGGAGGAGTGTAAGCAACAACCAATCACGATTCATGAGATTGTTTCAATCCTACCTATCTCCAGTCTACATATATTGAATAATATACAACACAATGGGGACTTTCACTCACTGCCCTCTACCCACTATTGATTAGGCAATATCATTTGCTATAGGATCCAAATTGTTTTATATCTCCTAATGCAGATTGTGAGGCACACATCCTTTCTCTTCCAGAAGATTCTATCTCCATTACTATCCTCTTATTATTATCAAAACCTGTCAGGAACTGTAGAAGGACTGAGATTTTACCTAACCATCAAGATGACAAAATAGTCATTTTTAAAAATTAATTAACTAATTAACTAAATTTTAAATTTACATCCAATCTAGTTAGCATATAGTGCAATAATGATTTCAGGATTAGATTCCAGTGATTCATCCCCTATGTATAACAGCCAGTGCTCATCCCCACAAGTGTCTTCCTTAATGCCCCTTACCCATTTACCTGCCCCCTGCCGCCCTCAACCCCTCCAGCAACTCTCAGAGAACCTATGTTCTCTGTATTTAAGAGTCTCTTATGTTATGTCCCCCTTCTTGTTTTTATATTATTTTTGCTTCCCTTCCCTTATGTTCATCTGTTTCATATCTTAAATCCCTCATATGAGTGAAGTCATATGATATTTGTCTTTCTCTGACTAATTTCACTTAGCATAATAACCTCTAGTTCCATCCACATAGTTGCAAATGGCAAGATTTCATTCTTCTTGATTGCCAAGTAATACTCTGTTGTATATATATGCCACATCTTCTTTATCCATTTATCTGTCGATGGACATTTGGACTCTTCCCATACTTTGGCTGTTGTTGATAGCGCTGTTATAAACATTGTGGTGTATGTGCCCTTTGAAACAGTATACCTGTATCCCTTTGATAAATACCCAGTAGTACAATTTCTGGGTCATAGGGTAGTTCTATTTTTAATGTTTTGAGGAACGTCCATACCATTTTACAGAGTGGCTGCACCAGTTTGCATTCCCACCAGCAATGCAAAAGAGATCCTCTTTCTCCACATCCTCACCAATATCTGTTGTTGATATCTGAGTTGTAAATGTTAGCCATTCTGACTGGTGTGAGGTGGTATCTCATTGGGGTTTTAATTTGTATTTCCCTGATGATGAGTAATGTTGAGTATTTTTTCATTTGTCTGTTAGCCATCTGGATGTCTTCTTTGGAGAAGTGTCTATTTGTGTATTTTGTCCATTTCTTCACTGGATGATTTGATTTTTGGGTGTTGAGTTTGATACGTTGTTTACAGATTTTTGATACTATGCCTTTATCTGATAAGCCATTTGAAAATATCTCCTCCCATTCCGTTGATTGCCTTTAGTTTTGCTGATTGTTTCCTTTGCTGTACAGAAATTTTTATTTTGATGCAATCCCAATAGTTCATTTTTGCTTTTGTTTCCCTTGCCTCCAGAGATGTGTTGAGTAAGAAGTTGCTGTGGCCGAAGTCAAAGAGGTTTTTGCCTGCTTTCTTCTTGAGGATTTTGATGGCTTCCTGTCTTACATTTAGGCCTTTAATCCATTTTGAGTTTATTTTTGTGTGTGGTGTGAGAAAGTGGTCCAGCTTCATTTTTCAGCATGTCACTGTCAACTTTTTCTTGCACCATTTGCTGAAGAGACTGTCTTTATTCCACTGGATATTCTTCCCTGCTTTATCAAAGATTAGTTGGCCATACATTTGTGGGTCCACTTATGGATTCTCTTTTCTTTTCCATTATCTGAATGTCTGTTTTTGTGCCAGTACCATACTGTCTTGATGATTACAGCTGTGTGATACAGTTTGAAGTCCAGGATTGTGATGCCTCCAGCTTTGGATTTCTTTTTCAGTGTAGCTTTGGCTATTTGGGGTCTTTTCTGTTTCCATGCAAATTTTAAGATTGTTTGTTATAGCTCTGTGAAGAATGCTGATATTATTTTGATAGGGATTGCATTGAATATGTAGATTCTTTTGTATGGACATTTTAACAATATTTGTTCTTCCAATCCAGGAGCATGGAATATTTTTTTCACTTTTTTGTGTCTTCTCCAATTTCTTTCATAAGCTTTGTATAGTTTTCAGTGTTATAGATTTTTAACCTATTTGATTAAGTTTATTCCTAGGTATTTTACGGTTTTTGGTGCTAGCCACTGCTTTTTAAATGCTAGCAGAAGACAGTTGATTCCTGGGTAGGAGACAAAGGGGTTCATTACTCTGGCACAGCAAGCAACATGAACTTCAAGTTCACATCAGTTATCCCTGCTTCCCAAGTCCCAAGTCCAACAGTGATATGCAGAGCAGCTAGGTGGGTGGGTTTACTTCACAGCTGATAGCCAAAAGTTTAAGGAACCTGAATCTTTTATAATGGACTGCTAGCATACCTGCCTGACATTTGCCAAGGAGGGAGACATTATTTTCATTATACTGGGCAGTAAATAAAATATTCTCTTTTCTGGAGGGAGATACTATCTCTATCTTCCAAGATTATTCATTCCACAGGCATCTGTGATAAGATTGTCAGGTCCTTTGTTTGCAAGATATACAGAAATGCAAGTGACCCATTGTGACTTTTTCCTGAGACTTGATAAAAAGATTCAAGCCAGAGGCACTAAGAAAGTGACTGTTAGGGCTCCAGTCCTGGCTTTAGAGCAACTTTTATTCAACAACTACTTGCTAGAATGCTCTAGAGTCTGGAATAGATCCAGAATATAAAAAATAATGTAGTAATGATTTATTCCAACAGAGATTCTATAGGCAAAATCATGATCAGAGATACACTTACACATGACTTACTATGTCCTAGGACTTTTGTAAGTAATTTACATTTTACTCATCAAAGTGACACTTTGAGGTAGATCCCATTGTTGTTATTCCCATATTTACAGATTAGGAAACTGATGGAAGGTGATGGAGTCAGAATTCAAACTCAACCAGTTTCTTGAGTTTGTGCTTCTAACCACTGCCTTTTTTTATCTTTAAGTTTTTTTTGTATTTATTTTGAGACATATGGAGAGAGAGAGAGAGAGAGAGAGAGAGAGAGAGAGAGAGAGAGAATCCCAACCAGGCTCTGTGCTGTCAGCTCAGAGGCCAATGTGGAGCTCGATGCTATGAACTGTGAGATCATGACCTGAGTCAAAATCAAGAGTCAGACGCTTAACCAACTGAGCCACCCAGGTGCCCCTGCTTTTCCAACCACTGTCTTATCCTGCTTCTAATTGATTTACCACGTGCTATCATGAATTCAGCTATTTTACAATACAAGAAGAACCGGAGTTTTCTAGGAGGAGTTTCTAAGCCAGACTGAAAGGTATCCCAAAGACATTTAAGAATAGTCCTGAAGGGTGTGTGAGTTTACCTCATTGAATGTTGGGTAGAGATCTGCCAGTGGGTGGACTGCACATGCAAAGACATTGGAAGGGATTTCGGATGACTATGATAATATTTACTTTGATGGGTCCTTTACTCATCATGATGGCATCTATTTTTTGGGGATGAGGAAGCTTGAAGAGATTACCCCCAGTCTTCTAAATCACAGCTTTTTGTTCGATATATATATATATATTTTAATAAAATATTCTTTGCTTTGATTGTTGAGAGGGCACATGAACCTCTAAAAGGTCAGCAAAGTAAACCAAAGCATAGTGGAAATGACAAAGCCCATCATTAGCTGGCTTTATTTTGATTTTGTAGGACTCATAGACCTCAGGTGACTAATTAGTTAGCTAGTAGAGAAATTAAGGCCAGCTGTGAAAGAGATTATGAGAGAAAAGAAAAGGATTCAAAGCCAGAATTTTGCCTGGACAGTGATAGCTTCTGTGATGGTCTCTCTTCATTATGGGATTTTATTAGGCATTGTTTTTCCCTTGGCCATTGGGTACATCTTACTTTTATTATTTACCTCCTGGCAGCACTGCAGGGTTGAGGGGGGTGGTTCCCTGGGTTGTGAGCACTGGCCTGGTTACACTGGTCTTCCCCACACTAACCTTCTCTGTGATCAGCCCATGTTTTCCTCCTCAGTATCTCCAGATGGAGAGTGCCTGTGATCTGACAGCTCTGAATAATTGATACCCACTCATACTGAAGTCGAGTTTAGGTTTTGTGGTTCAGCAGGATGCTTTACTCTTGTTGACCTTAACCTTCAGAGGCATTCGGGCATTACTGAGAGATCAATAAAACTTCCCCTGGCCAGACTGAGAGGACAGGGGCCTGACAGAGAGTGATGATCAAGAGAAGAGGGAAGGAAAGATTGCATTCTCACCTGGGGAACAGGAAATGGAGGGTGTGTGAGGCAGTGGGGGCGACAGGCTTGGGGATGGAGAGCATGTGTAATGAAAGAAAGAAATAGTTTTCCAGAAGGATGAAATGAAAGATAAAGTGATAGGGAGAAAAAGGGGTTGACAAAGAGGGAAGAGTGTCAGAAGAATAATAAACAGGAGCACAGGACAGCTGAGGGAGGGAAGTACAGGAATAGAGGAGATTTATTCCTTAATCCTCATGAATTGAAGTCTACAGTATGCAAAGCTATACCATGAGTGGTCTCAAGGAACTCAATATCCCATGGCAACCAGACAGCCAGATGCCCTACAGATTGAGGAGGAATCAAGGGTCACAAAAGGAATTCGGTAACTGTGGGGCGTTTCAGGGAAGGGGATTAATGTGTGAATGACAACTCAGTGCTAAAAGGGCATCTGTACAGTATTTAGTTTACTTATTTATTATTATCTATTATTGATTATATTATTATGTAGTACATAATAAGCATATAATTATTAATTAATTTTTTAGTTTAATTATCAAATAACTTTAAGGTAGGAACTATTTTCATTTTAAAGATGAAGAGATGGAAGCTTATAGAGGCTGGGTTTTTTGAGTAAGCTCATTGGTAAATGGTGGAGATGGACTATGAACTTGTCTCCTACAGCTCTTAAGCTATATCTCTTTTCACCATCCTAGGCTGCCACCCACACAGTGAAACATTATAGTGATTTATTCATAGGGAGGTATTGGAAAAATCTTTAGTGGACTATAGGCTAATTGGACGCGGAGGCAGTGTCTTATTTTTTTTCTAAATCTACCATGGCTAACATAGTAAATACTGCATAAAATATGCTAAAATGTTCCTGGAAACAAGGAAGAGATGGAGGGAGGCAGGGATGAAGCAAAAGAGGGAGAGAGAGAGATGAAAGAAGAAAGAGTGGGAGGGAGGGAAGGAATTGTATTTGGGCTGAATCTAGAAGACTAAGTTGTATTTTCTGAGGATGGTTGTGGGAGGAAGAACATTGGAGCTTGAATAGGGTAATCAAAAGTAGGGAGCATGTGTTTGTATAATAAAAGAATGACACTTCATTCCGGCTAGATTCTAGACCAAAGACAATGGTGGAAGACAAGATTGATGAAACAGAATGATTCCTGATTCATTAATTCATTCATTGAACAAATACCTTTCCAGTGATTACTATGGCTGGGCATTGCTAAAAGGCTCAGGATATGCTAGTGAATGAAAAGGTAAATACACCTGCCCTTAGGAATCTTACATTCCAGTGAAGAGAGACAGGCAATAAACATAATACACAAACACATTATACAGAATGCAAAAAATAGTAAGTCCTCACAGGTGAAAAACAGAGCCAAATAATGGAATGAGATACAGGGACATGGTAGATCGTATATTGAGGTAAATCATTAAGAAGGTGAGATTTGAGTAATACCTTGAAAGAGGTGATGGAATATTTAACACATATGTGTAGGAAAGGAATTCTGGGCAGAGGGAATAGGGTGTTTAACAGCCAAGGACAGAAGTAAACATGAAATATTCATGGGACAGCCAGAGACAGGTGTGGCTGGGGTGTGGTGCAGGGGAAAATGTTGAAGGGTGGAGAGGTGACAGCTGTCTAGATCATGTCAGGCCTCAAGAACTGTCTCACCATGAGAGGAGAAGGGAGCTGCTTGACGGTTATTGAGCAGAGGGGTGACATGTGTTTGGAAAGGGTTACATGGGTTGCTATGTGGGGGAGTTGCGGCAGCAGGGGGCCAGTTAGGAAGTTGCTGAAGTGGTCCAAGCCATAGATGATGGTGAGGAAGGTGGCATCAGTGGGTGTGCTCCCAGGCCAGATTCTGGGTGCATTTAGAGGGAAGAGCCAATAAGATTTGCTGATGGATTAGATGCAGAGTATGAGAGAAATAGAGGACCCGAGGTTAATTCTAGGGTTTTTGGCTAAAACTGCCAATATCTGGGCTGGAAAATATTGTGGGCAATATAAGTTTTTCAAATGAGGTCAGGTGTTCTCTAGTGCACAATAAGACAAGATGACTATTAGACATCCTATTGAAGCTCTGAAGTAGGCAGATGAATATGAAAGAGGTTAGAACTTAAGGGAGGTATCTAGGCAAGAGGTTTACACTGGGAAATCATAAGCACATAGATGGTAATTAAAATTATGAGGTTAGGAAACACTAATTTGAAATGATATATGCACTCCTTTGTTTATTGCAACATTATTTACAATAACCCCCATATGAAAGCAACCTAAGTGCCCAGCCATAGAGGGATGGATAAAGAAGATGTGTGTATATGTATGTGTGTGTGTGTGTGTACACATAATATTCCATTCCATATATAATGGAATATTACTCAGCCATAAAAAGAATGAGGTCTTGCCATTTGTGACAACACGGATGGACCTTGAGGGTATTAATGCTAAGTGAATTTCAGATACAGAAAGACATATACCATATGGTTTCACTTATAACAAAAAAAAAAAAAAAAAAAAAAAAAAAAAAAACAGACAAATACAAAGAACAAACTGTTTGCCAGAGGGGAGAGGTGGGTGAAATAGTTGAAGGAGGTTAAGAGTTACAGACTACAGACTTCCAGTTATAAAATAAGTCACAGAGATGAAAAGTGCAGCATAGGGAGTATAGTCAGTTGAATTGTAATAATGTTGTATGGTGACAGATGGTGACTACACTGATTGTGGTGAGGCACCGAGTCATGTATAGAATAGTTGAATCGCTCTGTTGTACACCTGAAACTAATATAACATGGTATACCAATTATACTTCAATAACTAATTAAAAAAATAACTGGGAATAACATTTGTTCATGGATATGTACCCCAAGTGCTTAAAACAGTGCCTGATACAGCATGCTTAATAAATATTTGATAAATATTTAAAAAAATGGAAAATAGAAAACCCCCTGGTTTTGCAAGCAGAGAGAGAAAGAGGTCCAAAAATCACAGATGCTCTCAAATGCTATGCCTATGGTTTGAAACTATATTTCTTGATCAATGGGAAGCTATTGATATTTTTTTGAGAATAAGGTAACAAAATCTCAACTGGGCTTGTTTTGTTGGTGTATTTGTTTGCCTGTTTTATCTAGATTCCATTCTGGTAGTCCTATGGCAGTTGGCCAAGGAAGACCAGTAAGGAGGCTGGTGTCATGTGAAAGGATAATGAGGACCCAAAACAGAACCATGGCAGTGAGGACAGAGGGGAGCAAGGAAGAGGGGAAAGATAAAGGCAAGAAGGGACAAGACAGAAAAATCAATTTTCCTTTCACTCAGTTCAAAACAGAAATCACAGGATCAATAGAAAAGAAAACATAATTTAAACCTGAAAAGAGGATTTTGTGTTTTCTTTCTCCCCTCTCTCTCTCTCTTTGCCTGTTTGCCTGTTTGTTTGTTTGTTTGTTTGTTTATTTATTTATTCAGTGCTTGAGGCATGGCTATGGTTTATAATGTTTTGCTTCCTGGGCATATCTGACAGCAGGAGGAAGGGAAAATGGAAACGAAGTTTTCAGTATTTCCGAAAACCAGTTCATATCTGAACTGTGGAGGGTGAGGAGCTTGTTCTTTTCATTAATTGTTTAGCCTACTCAGAATCTGAGGGAGATTTTGTGAGACACATAGATCTAAGTCATTCTAATAGAAAGATGGAAATGGTACCCTGCCCCAAATCCCTTGGACTGGTAAATAATTGCAGTCATACTACCTCATACAGGAATAGAATAAAAATAAAATGCATGAAGTACGTAGCCATGTGCCTAACACATGGTAACTAGTATTTGGCCAATAAGAATGCTGCCCATTTAAAATTGCCTTTATAGGGCTTATCAGAATGATTTCCTACAGTAAGTAGTTAAAGAAATAAGGGATTCCCCTCTATTTACTAAATAACCAAGCCCTAACCAGGTGAAGTGATTTGCTTACATTAGAGGAAAAGAGAACCAAGAATCGAACCAATCTGGGCACTGAGGTCTGCTTTTCCACAACACACACTGTCAGGAAACATAGGGACCAGGCCACTGAATGCCTGGCATCTGGCACAACCTCAGGCCCATTATGTGCCATTAGAGTGTTCATGATTCTCTAAACTCAGCACCATCCTTGACAACTGTTTCTTAAAAATATTAGGGTCAAGAGTGGTGGGCTACTGCCACCATCTGCAAATGCACCCAGCAAAAGTGAAAGGTAGGTTCCAGCACTTGTGGAAGGAGTAAAAACGGTTGTACATGCCTTTGTCTCTTATCTATAAAGTATCCCATCTTTCCTGATCAGGATTATGTCTTCCTCACTATGTGCACTTTGCTTCTGGGTGTTGTTGGCTGCCTCCCTATGTCATGGTAAGAGTACAGTAGGCTTTTGAGCTAAGTTTATTGCTGGGATATTTGATCTCTAACAGGGCACAGGTATGATAATTCCTTTCTCATTTCTGTAAATTACACCTATCCTCCCCAAAAGGCATTTTCAACGGAGCATTAGATGACTGAACACACACACCTTTCCATCCCCTTATTCTGACGAAGTTATCTCCCCACTGACTGTTTCTCTTATTGCACTTTGTGTCTATTGAAGACCATTGGTGTTTAAGACCTACCTGATGGATTTGTTTGTCATAAGGCAAGAGGCCTCTACCTCTGTCCCTGAAACATCTATAATGAAACACATTTAATTATAGGTCAAATACAATACAGCAGCAGGGCTTTTACAAATCAATTAGCATGTACTTCAAGATTAACAACAGAAGAGGACTAATTCTGTTTTCCATTTGGGTGGTAGGCTGCTTAAGGAATAGTAGGACAAAGGCCAAAGTCTTTTCAAGAATACTTAATCAGAAGTAAAGAAAGTTTACCCAGGTTTCTTTGTTAATTATGAGAGATGGGACATTCTGTGACAAAGAGAGATGGTTGAAGGTCACCCACATTCTCTAGGAGATCTTTCATGGTTTTTGTCTTCTTAACCTCAAATCTACTCCTTTATTTCAGCTATACTCTGTATGAGTTATAAGCACTTGTTCATGTTTCTCTGTAATTATTCAAACTATGTCTTCTTAACCTATACCACGTGCCCATCAACTCTGAAGGGCAGGGCACTTTAATCTGTTGGCTTTAAGAGGGGGAGGGTAGGGTGAGCCCCTCATGCCTCTTATGGATTGGAGCCACACTGGATGTCAAGGGCTTTATTATTTGGAGTTTGGTGGTATGTGATGTGAATAGGAATAATTTAGACAATGGAAAATTATGCTGCTTTGAAGTTGTTTCATTATCTCTAATTTTGAGTAGTTCACAGAATCGACAATCTATACATTTTGAAAATGATAGCCTGCTCTCTAGGCTGAAATTTTTCTCTATACTCAGGGAACCGCCTTCCTTTTCTCCCATTTCTATGTTTTCATATTGGTATAAGGAAAGATAGATGCCAATTCATATATGAGGCAGTGAAAGTAATTCTGTAGGAACTTCACCCACACCTTATCATAGCCAAATCATAATTGTCCTAATGCTTCCAGGTCAAGAATGATGGCATTAGAAGACACTCTTCATCGCTCTGATTTTCTCATGTTTTACCTTACCTCAGTTTCTGTAGGTCATGGAATTCAACTGTATATTTTCTGTTTCTTCCATATCTACTTGTCAGTGAGCTTGGGATGAAGCACATTTCCTCTGGAACCCTCTCCATGCTGCACTGGGTAAACTACCTCCACATGGAGCTTCCAGTTCATAACCTCTGTTGTCATTCTTTTGTTAAGCCAAATTGTCTTCAGTTCTCTTCACTAGACCTCAGCCTTCCCCAGCTGGGCTATTTAATTCCTTCCTGAAGATTCCTGTCTGTTTCTAGCTGCTGGGAGCCCTAGACTAAGGCAGCTGTTATTTAAATTACTGATAGTCTGGGACACCTGGGTAGTTCAGTCAGTTGAGCATCTGACTCTTGATTTTGGCTCTGCTCGTGATCCCAGGATTGTGGGATTGAGCACTGCATGGAGCCTACTGGGGATTCACTCTCTTCTCTCTCTCTCTCTCTCTCTCCCTCCATCTGAAAAAAAATTAAAAAAAATTGCTGATAGTCCTAGCTTCAGGAGTCAGCAATATTTCAACCTTGCAACCTGCTTGGCTGTGATCAGCATTCCAGTTCTCACACCTGGGCTCTTACCTCATTCTGCATCCTAATTCCACTCATTATTCTTTATTATTTATACCACAGATGCAGGGTGGTTGGGGGCTAAGTTAATCATATTCCTCAGTTGATAGCACTTTGTCATTCCTGAAAAAGGGGATTGTAGATCCCCCAAAAGTACTGTCTTACTTTCTCCTTTATCTCCAGTCTTACTCCTGTTTTCTTTCTTCTGCAGTGCCCCACACACATATGTTTCATGAATCCATTAAATGTGCACATATCTTCATGAAACATGGTGGTGTGGTATTACATGTGTATGTCACTGATTTATCCATTCCTACGATTCATCAGGGCTCTTTCCAATTCCATTCTATACCAAACAATTCCACAACAAACTTCCTCTTATACACCAGTGTGAAATTTTCCTAGGAAACAGAGCCTGTAAGTAGTGGCATTGCTGGGTAATGGGCTCCACATGCTGAACTGTATTAAGTACTGCCATATTGCATTTTAGCATGACATCACACATCCACACTCTCTAGTAGAGTGTAAGAGTTCCTATTTGCACCTATCTTCACCAACATTTAGTTTTATATACTTCTGAGTTCCTGTGTTTTTCTTTTTTAAACCATGTTCATGGGTGTAAAGTGTTACTTTAATATTATTTTCATATTTATTTCTCTGTTTACTGCTGAGTGTAAGTATTTCTTCATGGATTTGTTTGCTTTGGGGGTCTTTTCCCACCCCTGTGTATGGCACATTCTTATCTTTTGCCTATTTATTTATCTATTTATTAAACATTTATTTATTTTTGAGAGACAGAGAGAGACAGAGAACAAGCAGGAGAAGGGCAGAGAGAGACAGAGACACAGAATCTGAAGCAGGCTCCAGGCTCTGAGCTGTCAGCAAAGAACCCAACTTGGGGCTTGGACTCAAGAATCGTGAGATCATGACTTGAGCTAAAGTCGCACCCTTAACCAACTGAGCCACCCAGGGGCCCCTCTTTTGCCTATTTATTTAAGTTTATTTATTTATTTTGAGACAGGAAGAGAGAGAGAGCTGGAGAAGGGAAGGGGGAGAGGGAGAGAGAATTCCAAGCAGGCTCTGTGCTGACAGCTGTCAGCAGAAAGCCCCAGTGTAGGGCTCAATCTCATGAACCATGAGACTGTGACCTGAGCTGAGATCAAGAGTCACATGCCTAACGGATAGAGCCTCCTGCGTGTCTTTTTGCCTGTTTTTTTTTTTAATTATGATGCTTCTATTTTTCTTGTAAATGTGCAATAATTACTTGTACATTCTACATATTAATTGCTTATTAGTTTTAGATGAACAAATAATCTTTTTTTTTCCTTTGTAATTTGTTACCTTTGTCAATGGTGCATTGTATAATGGTTAAGAACATATATGCCAAACCAAACTGCCTGGCTTCAAATCCTAGCTTTGTGGTCTTACTGATAGTCCTAACTTTTCTGTCTGTAAAATGGGCATGGTATAAGGTTACCTTATTTATTAGCTTTTTCTGGGAGTAAATGAGTTAAAGTTTGTAAAGAACTTGTAACAGTACCTGACAAAATATGAGTGCTATATGTTTTTTTAATTAATTAATTAATTTATCCATTCATTCACTTATTTATTTAAAAGTTTTTTGAATGTTTATTTTTGAGAGAGAGAGAGAGAGAGAAAGAGAGAGAGAGAGCAGGTTAGGGGCAGAGAGAGAGGGAGACACAGAATCCAAAACAGGCTGCAGGCTCTGGGCTGTCAGCACAGAGCCCAACACGGGACTCAAACCCACAAACCATGAGATCATGACCTAAGCCCAAGTCAGATGCTTAACTGACTGAGCCACCCAGACACCCCTGTATATGTAGTTTTTAAATGAAAATAATTTTTTAGCTTTATAATTATACCTTTCCCTTTTAGGTAATTAATATGAAGTCCAACTTAAGATAATATAACCTCAATATAAAAAAAGATGGGGATCGAGCTTTGATTTTCCTCATGGTGTGAGCCAGTGTTTCATTATCATCCACTAAACCGTCAGTCATCCCAGTTGCTTTGTGGGGCTACTGTCTTCATGTTGAATTCCTATGCATACTCAGTTCTTTTAGTGAGCTCTTTAGTCCATTCCATTGACCTATTGTTCCTGGACCTGTACCATCCTGTTGCATTATTCTAGCCTTAATAACTATCAGGATAGTTTTTCTTTTCTTATATTTTCTTACTTGTGACCGTGTTTCTGCCTGGATCCCCACATCATTTTTCTGCCCACCTGTGCTAGCAGAGCACATGATATAGCTTTCATGGTTTCATAAGATTCCCAGAAGCTATCCTGGACCAAAGGACTCTTAATATATTTTTTTCCTCAATTGTCAGATTATAAACCTCTAGGAATTATAACATTGGTGCATCTTTTGTTTCTCTGTAAATTGTCAGGCATAGTGTCAGAGGCAGTTAATTAAGATGTTTTTAAGGATAAAAAAAATAACACCACTTACTATCTCACCATATCATTCTAAATGAAAGGAAGTCTAATGATTTTTGTGCACTGTGGAGTGAATTGTGAGTCCGCTTTCTCATTTTGAACCCATCTCATTCAGAGAGGCCTAAATTATTGTGTACCCTCTAACTAAGCTGAGACAATTCAAAACGACAAATAATCAGACAGATAAATAAGTAAGCAGACTAACAACGACAAAAGCACTATTTACTGAAGAGTCTACTTAGCTTCATGGGCCTTACAGACTCATGAAGAACTCTAAATTCATTAAAATGGACCCTAAGTTCCCCAGAGAGTACTCACCTGGCTAGGGCTATCTTTCCTATGCCCCCACCTATAATTATGTCTGCAGGATGGTTCCATGAAAGGGAAGTGAAAAAACAAGGCCGAATCTCATATCCCTTCTACTCCTTTTGGTTGATTCTGTCTTTTTGGTAGAACACAGAAGGAGCTGAGCACAGGATTCTGCAATATTAACTCCAGCCTTTTGGTAATTCCAAAGCCTAGAATTCCTTTTTTTTTTTTTTTTAAGTGTATTTATTTATTTATTTATTTATTTTTGAGAGAGAGAGAGAGAGAGAGAGAGAGACAGAGAGACAGAGAGCAGGGCAGGGGCAGAAAGAGAGGGACAGAGAGAGAATCCCAAGCAGGCTCTGTGCCGTCAGCATGGAGCCTGATGCAGAGCTCAAACTCAGGAACCCTGAGATCATAACCTGAGCTAAAATCAAGAGTCAGACACTTAACCAACTGAGCCAACCAGGTGCCCCACAAAGCCTAGAATTCTAAAAGTGGGACTTTCCCTTAGCCCTTTCCATATAGTATGTAGATTCAGTTCAGCTCCTCACCCATCCAAGAGGAGACTGTTGTGGCTTTATTAGTTTTTCTCCTGTGAGCTATCCATAACCACCCCTCCACTCCACACTGGTGACCTCTTTAGTGCTGGAGTGATGTCCCACATTCTTCTGCATCTTGCCTTGTTTAGAATAGTGACCCACAAAGTAGACATTTAAGACATATTTGAATGAATGAAAAAATAGATGAGTGAATAAACCGTGATAGAATCCTGAGCAATAACTTTTTACTTACACCAAATATATTTAGCCTAGCCCCTTTAAAGACTGGAATTCTTTTGCAGCTTTTATATAGCATCCCGGGATATTTGTTCTATAGGTAAGCTGAGCGATATTCAGCATTGACATGTTTACCATTTGCATGTGAATTCATGTCTCTTTGCTTTCATGTTAATTAGTTCAACAAGTATTGATTTAACATCTACCATGAGCACAGTATAATGTCTGAACGGTGCCTGAAAGATGTAGACTGTGAAAATAGATCCAAAGAGGTGAGCATGAGCTCTTGGGTATGATCACTCAGGTTCAGATTTTGACACTGTTACTTAGAAGAACACACATTTGGAGAAGTCACTAAAATGCTCTTTGCCTTAGTCCTTTTTTTTTTCTTTCAGTTTTTATTTATTTTGATTGAGAGAGAGAGAGCATGAGCAGGAGGGGCAGAGAGAGAGGCAGAGAGAACACCCAAAGTGGCTCTGTGCTCTCAGCACAGAGCCCGAGCTGAGGCTTGAACCCACGAACTGTGAGATCATGACCTGAGCTGAAATCAAGAGTCAGACACTTAACCAGCTGAACCACCCAGGCCTTAGTCTCCTTATCAGAAAAATATTGCTTTTCTCATAGACTTATTGTAAAAACATGTGTGAAAGCCTGGCACATCCTTAACATGTAATTATTAGGTATTAGTGTTATTAGAGTTTAACCAGCAAAATTCTCAAATTTAGATGGGAAGATAAAACATAGCTGGGACAGGTTAAACTTTTGAAAAGGTTGAAGCCTATCACCAATGTTTTAAGTTATTTATTCCTACCTTGTGTCCTTTGAGCAGAATTTGTAAACTCCTCAAAGGGGTTTCCCTACACTGAAAGATGAATATTCTGCACTCAGTGGATTATTTTCAAACAGGTAATCCGACCAACTTTATGCCTTAGAAAAGATTCAGATCCTACCGCTCCCTGATTTCCCTGTATCTTCAGGTAATGAGTGAGACTAAAATCAGTATTTTTCATTCTTATGGAAAGCCTGGTCCTCTATGTTTGTAAATGGCAAAAAGTTAAGAAAAAAAACCAAACCAATAATGAAAGCTTAAATGCTTAGACCCTTATGTGGATAAATTTGTCATCAAGGGGGGACCAGGATTAGGGGAAGGTGCACACGTGAGCGTGTGCGTGTCTGGCCCACACGCATGCATGTGGGTGCTGCCTCCTATCCGATTTAATACTGTTCTTGTTTCATGCTGTTTCAGCCCAGCTCCAGATGAATGTCTTTTCTGAGCAGTTTTCTTCTTGTGAGGGAGTACACGGGTTGGGTTCGAGAGTCCTCAGCTTTCTGCTATTACACTTGAAGGGAAGAGGGTCATGAGAGGAGTGGAATTTTAAGTCTCCATGGTCAGCAGGAAGAGGAAGAAGTTCTGCACAGAATTTCCTGTTGTTTATTTTGAAGAGCTCTGTTGTGTGCTCCGTGCAGGATCAGGGATGTGATCAGCCAGACGTGGGACCCCACGGGTCTCATCAGAGAATCAAGTGTTTCCAGCATCGGCAGCCAAGTGTCCTTAGTGAGGCTGAACCCGTGTTCTTCAAGGCCTTGTTACCCTTTCAGAAGGAACTCAATGGCCTTTGAATGCATTCTAAACATGTGATTGGTGCAGTTTGATTGTTTTTTTGTTTTTTTTTTTTTTAATTTGGAAAATCTTGAATGCACTTTAATTCTGCTTTCAATATATTTAATGGGATAAAGTTGAAGCAATGAGAGAAGGACCGTAGGTGTGCTTGGACCTGAGATGGGTGAGGAGAGGGAGGTGAGGTGTTCTAATTATTACTTTTTTTTTTTTTTTTTTTTTGGTCTTGGCTACCAATTTGCCCAGTGGGAGGCAGTGTGCTCTACCGGACAGCCTACAGCCATCAGTCGGCTCTTACTTGTGAGCTGCCTTTTATATTTGACAATCTGAAATGATCGTTCCCCATTTTCTCTCCTAAGGAATCACTCTTATGCCCATGTCTTCTTTGATTCTTCCTTTGTTCCTTCCTGTTTTCTGTTTTTAATTACAGGAGATGGGCACATTGGTTAACACACAGATAGTTTAGAAGGATGCTTCTGTGTCTGTCTCCCCCACCTCTCACCTCCACCTGGTCCAGGAGTAACCACATTCACAAACGAATGGATCCAATTAATAGTCTTTGTCATGCCTCTGTTTTACTAATTTGCAGAGGCAAACAAGCCAGAGTGGTGAATAGTATTTTGCATGGAAAAGTATCACAGAAAAAAAAAATCCCATGTGATAACACCACTCTAATTTCCATAATTCTGCTCCCTCTGGAGCACAGGTACATTTAATTTCTCACAACTGTTACTTAAATGAAGAGCAGCATGAGGAATACACGGAGAATGAAAAATATCCATGTGTGTGGGTAGTACATGGCCACTAATCTTTCCTGACATTTACTTTCACTCATGAGCACAGGGGTGACCAGCCCCACCAGTCCTAGATGCTGAAGATAAATGTCAGCTCCAGCCAAGCTTTCTATGCATACATGCATATTGGAAATCAAATATAGTTGGCATATCACACACTGAGGCTGCAGTGCCCATCCTTCAGAAGTGTAATGATTGCTCTCTGCCATCCCAGTCACCACCACCACTTGATAGAGCTGGAAAATGATAGAAGAGCTTGCTGTTTTTTGTTTTTTTTTTTTTAATGGAAGGAAAAAACAACTAAGCTTAACAGTTTTCACATCATATGCCTTTGGTGCTGTGCTTTGTCTTCCCATGTGTTTTGCTGCCAAATTTCCAAAGAGCATCTGCTCTTCCTATTGTGAAAACAATGAGCTGGGGTATGCCATGCAAGGGTGATTCTACCCCTGCCAAATAGTTGTGTACATTTTAATTGTCCTAAGACTGGGCTCTACCAGTTACTCAGGTGCACACTGCTTCTTCAGCCCTAGGCAACCAAAGTCATAATATTCATGAGCAATTGCTTCCCTCACATAAAGGAAAAAGGGTTTTGGTTTTAAGGCCTTACCAGTTCATTGACTAATTTACTCTTAACCCTGGATATATAAAGCCATTTGAACATTGTGCTTGGATGACATGGTTAAAGCCTTATGTGAATATATCCTGTAAGGGATGGGATTGTAAAAGAAAGTCAGAAAGAGGACACTGTTTCTTTTGACAATGTACGATAAAAATCTGATGTCCAATGAAGATCTGAAGCAGGAACCTTTGTAATTTAATGCAGTGTGAGTTGCTTTCAGAAAAAAGAAAACAAAAAAGCAGAGGGGGAAGTTCATTCTCAGGAATCCATTAACGATGTTGTATAATGTGACTTCTGATATGCAAGAATGGCCCAAAATAAATTATGGAGAAAATAAATCATGAACTAAAGATAAAAGAATATTAAAAAGATACTTGCAAAGTCAGGAGGTAATATTTGTGGGAACAGCTGGAGTGATGTCCAAGGAAGAGAGTCCTTCTTTAAGGGCTGTCCATGGTCAGAAGGAAAGGAGGCAGCCCTGTGAAGTCAGGCTTAAATGTACTTCTGGAATGTTAAGAATGAGAACACAAATCATTTTTTCAGTTGAGATGAAAGACTGCTTCAAAAATAAAGGTGTGTCTCATGCTCTTAAAAATTAAGTATGAATTGTTGATGGAAGGAACAAGAGCATAGTCCGGAAGCCTGGAATGAAATCATAATAAACTGAATCTAGAAAGCTCAAGGACAGTAATGATTCGGGTATTTTATCATATAACACATTTTCCTTAGAAACAGTAGTAGACTCAAAGACTGTTTACAGTAAAGATGCTTTAGAACAACTAGTCTGGTTGTTTTCAAATGACTTTGGTCATCTGAACCTATTCTGTACAGATCAGATTCAATATTAAAACATTAAAGCAAACAAAATGAGAAGAAAAAAAAAAAATAAGTTGGCCTGTTCTGGCTAATGAGCTGATGAAGTTTGAGGCTCTTCCCCTCTGCCTGTATCTGCCCTGGAGGCCCCCACAGCAGAGCCTTGGGGCCTCAGGGAACAGGCTTGGAACCCTATTTTTCCTGGTATTAGTTCCAAACTAGGCTTGTGGATACTCTACCAAAACGTGTTTTCTTTGTTTAGTAAGTTTGTAATGCTGCTTATATAGCCCAGAGCTTGGAGAATTGAATTGCACATTAGCACATTGAAGGCTGTGAGGAATCCTTTTGTTTTTCATTGCATTAATGTATGTTTGACCTAGTTTTTTGCCTGCGTACTTCAGTGTACCTGACTGGGGAACCCTTTCATCAGAAATGCCTATTAACATCTGTGGCAAACAAGTCCCCTAGAATGTGGTTTAGGAAACATAAATTTTGGTGGGGTTCTAGTCTAATTCCCTTACTTTTCAAAAAGGGGCACTGAGATTAAGAGAGCTGGTAAAATAACCTGGTTCTGGGTGACACAATTGGAAGCATAGTTAAGGAACCAGATGTAGGACTCTTGAATCTATGAAGGTAAAAGGCTTTTAAGATATAGCCTCCAATATTTCTACATGTCTATGGGCAGGCAGCAATCATTGTCTGTTTTGTCCCAGTTGTACAGTGTAACACAGAAAGTCAGCGTCACACAAACTCTAGTATTAAATTCCCCCTACTCTGCCCTGGTTTGCTTACTGGGTGCTAAATCATTTCCCTGATGAAGGGAAGAGGTAGGGCTGGCGATTTTTAGATATTAGGACATGCTAAGATAGATTTAAACTAAAGGCAATGTGTGATGGCATTATTAGCAATTGGCATAGTAATTTCTTAAGGTTTGATGAAACTAGTATGTATTCACAACCTTTGTAGTATTTTAAGGTGTTTTGCTATGTTGGCATTAGTAATTTGGTCAGACCTCTGGCCAAAATGAAGTTTAGCCCACGTGAGCTCTGGCAATGCAGTGAAAGGGAGCTTTAGAGCCCTCTCAACTGCCTGCGCTTAATTAAGATCTGATCAGGCAGCCTCTCTGTGGCCATTAATTCATTGTCTGGTAATCCAATAAGGGGTTATTGTTTGAAGCTGTTTGAGAGACACTCACCTCGTTATTAACTCAAAGGTGCCCAGAAGGCAGCACTAAACTGTCATTCTTTCTGCCCAAAAGAGGTTATGACATTGAAGGATCTATCATATCCCCTTTTGACAGTACTTTACACTCAGACATTATGGTTCAGACGTTCACAAGTCTGTGGATGTGATAATAGGACTGGTGACATCTAATTACTAAATGGCAATTAATGGCAATAGCCGTTTGTGAATATGTAGAGCTATTCTCTACAAGGGGCTCATTTTTCTTTGCACATATTGATTAGTATAGATGAGCAGATGGTGACAGAAAGGTCGCCTTATAACTCATTGTTGGTGAGTAAACTGAGTCATATTCAAATTGCCCTGTATCAATATATACCAATTAGTTGCTTGCTTATTTGCTACCACATGTACTATAACTTTAAAATTAATTGAAGAGAAACAGGAACTGTAGAGAAGTGGAAAAGATGGATGTCAAATGAACATCCAAGGCAGTATTAAACTTATTAGATACCTTAGTTACTTCTACCCTTATATTTTTAAAATAGGAGTTGGTAATATTTACTGAATTGGTAGCCAAATTGCAAACAGTAGATGAGTTTTGACAAAGTGATGTCTGGTATATCCAGATTAAGATTCATTTCATATTTCTCCATAGAGCCTCAAAGATGTTGGGTTCTATTGTCAAGTCAAATTTGGCCTGGCTGGTGGTGTTCCATTGGTCCTGGTAGATATAATTGATGTCTATTTGACAAATGCCTACTTGATAATGAAAATTTTAATTAAAACCAGGAAACTGAATTGTTTTATCTCTGTTGATCCCATCCAAACACTGCAAATTGTTTTATGATTACTTGCAGAATTAAAAAATATATATATTTTTTAAATTTTTAAAAATTTATTCATTTTGTGAGAGAGAGGGAGAGAGAGCAAACATGCACACATGAGGGAGGGAGGGACGGAGGGAGGGAGGGAGGGAGAGAGAGAGAGAGAGAGAGAGAGAGAGAATTTCAAGTAGACTCCATGCTGAGCATGGAGCCCGAATGTGTGGCTGGATCGCAGGACTGCGAGATCATGACCTGAGCCAGAATCAAGACTTGGACTGAGACATCCAGGCGTCCCCCACGACAAAAAAAGGATTTTTAAAAAAGTGTAACTACTTAAATTTTACAGTGTTTTTTAATGGAAATCAAGTGAATTTTCATTACACTTTCAAATGGAAGACAACACCATTATTTTATACATTATTTCCTTCCCAAGTATTTAATAAACACATATGATGTACCAGTGTGCTGAGTCCTGAATTTATTTATTTATTTACTTTTTAAGTTTATTCATTTTTGAGAGAGAAAGAGAGACAGAGCGTGAGCGGGGTAGGGGCAGAGAGAGAGAGAGAGAGACAGAGAGAGAGAGACAGAATCCAAAGCAGGCTCCAGGCTTTGAGCCATCAGCACAGAGCCCGACACGGGGCTCGAACTCGCTGACCGTGAGATCATGACCTGAGCTGAGGTCGGACGCATAACCGACTGAGCCACCCAGGTGCCCCTGAGTCCTGAATTTATTAACAGAAAAACCTTTGATTGTAGCTCTTGAGGTGTTCAGTCTGGTAGTGAAAAGGAGGCAAATGAGTAATTGCAATGTAGAGTGATAAATTCTGCAACAGATGCATGAACAAATGGCAGGGTTTATGGTGGAAAAGAAGAGCAAGAGTTAATTTTTTTTTTTAAAGTAGATTCAAGAGTAAATTTGCAAGCCCAATGTATGGATATCAGAATCAGAATCTTTATCATTATGGGAAGTGCTTTGTGCTATAGACCAACTACCAGTCATTATTTCATGTTGACTTTATAGTTCTTAAATTTGCACCTTTGATCGGGGAAAGGAGGAATGTGTGTGTGTGTGTGTGTGTGTGTGTGTGAGAGAGAGAGAGAGAGAGAGAGAGAGAGAGAGAGAGAGAAAGAGAGAGTATTTATAAGTTTAAATAGCTTGATCCTTTTACAACCTCCTTAACCCCAACAGGGACCCATTTGTTTAGACATAAGGAAGGGAGATAAGATTTGGCATATTATAGACATTCAGTAGATATGACTTCACCCTTAAGTATAAGGTACATGAGTCCTGAACAATTTGAGTCTGTTAGTAATGGTGTGAATCTTTTTATTCTGCATTGTATAAGGCTACCTGTTGAGGCCTAGAGAAGAGAGAACTAAAGTTTCCTGACACTGTGTCCAGGTAGCCTAGATTTTAAGTAGACAACATTTTTTTTCTACCTAAGAAGCTCCCATGTAGCTGTGTTAGACCATGGATCTTGCTGGTGAACTGTGTGATGCCAGCTGGATGCCCCCTTCCTTTATGTCCCTCGGTTTCTGGTTAGGCTTGGGCTGGAGTGGTCTTGATGTATTTCTGCAGGCACTCTTCCCTTGTCCAAGGGATGATTCATCGGCATGAAGCTCCTAAGTGAGTAAAATAAAACATTTTTATGGAAATGCTCTGCTTACCCTGTGTTCCCAGGCACCTCTGCAGTGTCTCCGTGGCAAGAGAAGACCAGAGGGGACACATATCATCTGTGTGTGTGTGTGTGTGTGTGTGTGTGTGTGTGTGTGTGTGTATGTGTGTGTATGTGTTTCTCTTCTGTTATAACATCCAATATTTCTATGCTAGGATACGACCTGAAAATTATTCCACTTCATTTCTGATAACCCTGAATGTGCTCTAAGGGGGCCTGGAAAAGAAAGAAGATAACAAAAAATTACAGCTTATAATTATGTCAGAGACTGCCCATCTGTCTGAAGGGACAAGAAGTCTATGAGAAGCTATTGAAGATGGCAGACTGATACTTTCAGACAGCAGCACAGTGTCACTATGCAAAGGGAAGGTTTTGTGTTTGTTTTGTGCATAGAAACTTGCCCTGGTTGGAGAAGAGTTTGCAGTTCTTCTCAGTGTGGGGGTTCTTTATTAAAATGACTTAGAGAAGGCATAGAAGTAAGAGTTTAAAGAGAACCAAGGGACATAGATACAATGAGCTAGGGGAAAGAAAGGAAGATCCATCATGTGGATGGAGGGAAAGGAGGGCTGAGATAGGGGGAGCAGATGGGGAAATGGAACAGATGCAATTGCTTCTTGAATTGCGATGCAAGAGGATCTGCCCAGAAGAGAGGGTCCTTCCAGCCAGAGGGATCGCCTAGGAAAAGCAGACTGTCTGCTTCTTCAGTGTGTGTGCCCTTTAAAGCAAGCAACACTGGGGACATATAAAATGAGAGAAAGGGAGGGTGGAATAAAGGGAAAATTATTGTCATTCTTAGATGATTTTAAAAAGCGGTGATTGCATTCTTTTATTCATTACACATCATAAAGGACCCAGGCTGTGTTGCCCATGGTTTTAAAGTCTAGGACCCTATTAAAACCTTTCTTGTTAGTAACTCTGTGCTTTGGAAAACTCCCTAAGAAAAAAAGCCAATTTAATCAAGGTGAGATTTAGCACAAAGAAAAGAACTGATCTTGCCTTTCTGAAGAAAAACTTTCAGGATCAAATGGCTTATGGTTTTCATTTACCTAAAGAATCCCTGTGGAATTAGCAGTTGGAGGGAGGGGATCTTTTCATTTGCTTGCAGGGCACACCCAGATTCTTTTTCTTCACACTGAGTCCTGACTGCTTCCTTAGCTCTATAAAGAGAAATACATTTTTAAAAATCATGGTGTGTGCAAGAAAACCCATGAACTAACCGAGGGGCAAAAACAAATCTGCCTAATATCTGAACGTAGGAAAAGATTGGTTGGTTTATCTTGACCCTAATAGATCCTTTTCTTAATGACCGGTAGAGTATCTTCGATTGCCAAATGGTAGTGTGGTACAGTGAAAGGGGATGCTGGAGTCGGGAGACATAGGTTTGAGCCCAACGTCTGCATGTTCAATATCCCTAAATTAAGTAAAATAAGTTGTCTGAGCCTCATTTTTCACATCTATAAAATGGAGGGTGCAGTATTGCATTTGTGAAAAAAAAACAAAACAAAACACCAAAACATCATTGAGTTAACTCAATATAAGTGTATGTCTTATTCGCTGAACAGTCTGAGTGTTTCTGATTGTTAGTGAGGAGAGAAGTCCTGCTCTACACAGTTGCTCAGGGACCCGGTCTAAGAAAGGTTATAGTTTCTTTAACACATGACATCCAAGAGGACCCAAAGCACTAGTTGCTAGCCAGAGGAAGAGGAAAGAGCACAGAGGAGTACACTTGGGAGGTTTTAAGGGTCATAATGGTATGTGTCATTTTTTCTCACTTTCCTTTGGCTAAAATGCAATTACTTGGTATACCTGGCTACAGAGAATCTAGAATCTAGCCTACTGCCGAGAAAAAGGAAATCTAGCTGAGAAAAGGAATCTAGCCTACTGCCGAGAAACAATAGGAAATAGATATTATCATACTGCTAGCAATCATACCTATATCTTCACCAGGTACCCATTTACACCCCTTTCAAATATTTAGAACATACACAGGCCCAAGATAGACAACTCAAAATTCAATTTAACTATTACATCCAGGTCAAAGTCCAAGATCTCTTGGTGTATTTACTCTTTTTCTTCATGACCAGACATGGCTTTTTCATGCAAAACTAAAAGGGTTGCCATCCCTCATTTCAACTTCCTGTTTAATAAGGTCACAGGACAGGATTATAAAATAAAATGTTTGGAAATTTTGGAATTTGGAAAAGAGAGGAAATAGAGATACAAAACAGTGAGTGGTTTGTGGTAGTGGTGATGCCTTTGTCCTGGCAGCTGGAGACATTTCTTACTTAGATTCTGATTCTGTTCTCCAGGAGGAAATTTTTTGTCTGCAGTTGCCTGGGAAGTCTACCCACTGGGTAGCTCTTTGTTCAGTATCTTCCACGACCTCATCTAAAGTGGTCATTGTTGAGCACATCCTCCTTGGGGCTGAATGGCATATGTGCAGCTCATTTTCTGTGAGTGCATGTTGGAGAGCTTGCAATTGTCTACAGTCACAGGCTCTCATTGTTCCTTTGGCTACACAATTCCTTCAACAATGCCATAAACTTCTGCTCTATGTTTTTGTTCAGGCAAATCCATTTGCCACATGAAAAATCTCAAAGGCATAAATGGCTATAACTCTGAAGCCTACAGTATTTCCTTCCTTTTGTGCCTGTGCTCCTCTCTTCCCACTTAATGTGACTACATTAAGGTGGTCTGAAAGAAAAGACTTGGTAAAGAAGTTGATGACCATGATTTGGTATTTGCCACTAACATGTGTGTCCTTTTGTCCAACTGAGAAGTCTTAATGGGCCTTAGCTGTTTAGAACTACTTTCTGTCTTCCCAATATTTGGGATCCAATTCAGTTGGCTTCTCCAAACCAGAAAGGCCTGAAATTTCTAGAATTAATCTTTCTCTGTATCTTTCTTACTTTAGCTCTCATTTTAATATCTGATTAAAAACTGGCACATTTTTTCCTGAGCTCATCTCTTTTTTGTAATCATTTGTGTAAACAGAGAGGAGTAATTAAGACACATAAACACTTTGGCTCTTTCTATCCATGTTTTTCTAGACGTATGGGCTTGGTTGGCACTTAACTGGCCTTAGAAATTATCAGAAGTGACAGTTCTATCAAATGTTTGCTATTCTAAAACTGGGATTTCCAGCCTTCTAGCTCACACTGTTTCACTGATATCTATTGACTAACTACAAAAGCCATTAACATATATTTTTGGTTTATGCCAAAACTCTATTCCTGGTACCAATTTCAGTATTAATTAGGGTCACACTAGTTATCATAATAAATAAATCCCCAAATCTTTGTGGCTTTACAACAGGCATTTATCTCTCACCATTTAACAGATCTGTATGGTGCTATTGGTTGTAAAATGTGGAAGGCTTTACCTTGTGTGCTCAATCAGGGATGCTGAATTTTGGAGGCTTTTCTTTTCTTTTTTTTTAATTAATTAATTAATTAATTAATTTTGAGAGAGAGAGAGAGAGAGAAGGGGCAAAGAGGAAGAGGGGGAATCCCAACTAGGCTCTGCACTAACAGCATGGAACCTGACATGGGACTCAAACTCAAGAACATGTGAGATCATGACCTGAGCTGAAACGATGTCAGCTTAACCATCTGAGCCACCCAGGTGCCCCTGGAGGCTTTTATATCTTCAACATCCAATGGGCTGTATGCAAAGGACCCATCATGATGAAAACACACTTAGGTACTTGGTAAGTGTTTATTCTCTTCACCTCCCTGCTCACTCTAAATAGCTCCCAGGTTATCCAGTGATCACTCAATAAACAGAAACTAAATGAATTAGTAGTTGTAGTTATTTCTCCTCTGAACTGGGGACTTTTGAGATCTGGCCTTGATTTGGACTGAACTATGTTCAATCTCTTTGGATCTGATTTTCCTTTGAATAGAATCATCTTTCAGGAAATTAGACTATTTTCCAAAGAACTCCATCTGGTGTATTGGAAACTGTTTCAGAGTTGAAACTTTAACCCTGACAGGCCCTTTGGCCACTAAAGATGATGCCCCTGAGGACATGTCTATGCTGGCTATTAGCATAAAATAGCATGGCACAAATCAGATGAAAGTGATCTGCTATGATTATTTTTACATTTGCTGTGCTGATTTTTAAACATACCTACCTTACACAAAAGCTTGATTTTCTTTTCCCCAGATTTTAAATCACTTTGTCAACTACAGAAATAATTATAAAGGACCTGTTTTGTTCCATTTCGTTTCTATACTTTTTTATAATGTTGGCTTTTTAGTCTATTCGTTTTATTTTTTCTGTATGGTTATTTTTTCCAGATTTATTGAAGTATAATTGACAAATAAAATTGTAAAATATTGAAAGCACATGACCTGATTGTTTGACATATGTGTACATTGTGAGAAAATTTCTCCCTCCCATGGAGTTAACAATTCCATCACCTCTCATATTTACCTTTTTCTTTTTTTTTTCCTTTTTTGATGAGGACAGTTTGCTACTCTCTTAATAAACTTCAATTATACAAACAGTGTTATCAACTATAGTTACCATGTTATACAGTAATCTATATATTCATCTTATATGTGAAACTCTATAGCCATTTACCAATCTCTCCCTGTATTCTCCATCTCCTAGTCCTTGCAAGCACTCTTCTACTCTCTGTTTCTAGGAAGTTTGATTTTATTTGTTTGTTTGTTTATTTATTTATTTATTTATAGGGTTAGGGTTAACATGGTTTAATTTATTTTGAGAGAGAGAGAGAGAGAGAGAGAGATAGAGAGAGAGAGAGAGAGAGAGAGAGAGAGAGAGAGGCTGTGAATCGGGGGGACGTGTAGAGAGAGAGAATCTCAAGCAGGTTCTGAACTGTCAATGTGGAGCCTTGTGTGAGGCTCATACCCACGAATTGTGAGATCATTATTGCAGCCAAACCAAGAGTTGGATGCTTTACCAAATGAGCCAATCAGTAGCCTTTTTTTTTCAATTTTTTAACATTTGATATATAAGTGAAACCATGCAATATTTGTTTTTCTCTGGTTTATTTCACTTAGAATAATGACCTCCAGGTTACCTATGTTATCACAAAGGATAGGATTTCCTTCTTTTTGAAACTGAATAATATTACATCATTGTGTGTGTGTATGTAGGAGGGAAGGAGGAGGGAGGGAGAGAGACACACACACACAGAGAGAGAGAGAGAGAGAGAGAGAGAGAGAGAGAGAGAGATTGGGGTCCAGGATAGGAAGTAATGTGCAGGCTGTTGGAAGAGGAAAGAACACAGCCCAGAAAAGGTGCAACATCACCTAGAAAAGCAGGTGGCACATCTCCCTTTTACAGATTAAGAAAGTGATGCTTTAAAAGACATACTTATTTGTCTAAAGTTACATAACTAACAAGTGGTGAAAACAAGATAGTAATCAGGTCTACACCAGTGATTTTTTAAAATCTATACCAGCGATTTACAAACTTCTTCATATCTACCTATAGAGATAACCATAGTTTAATTATAATGTTGTTCAGACAGGTGCTTGTACATTTGTATTTATACATACTCAAACAGAAGTATTTACTTTCTCATGTGTAAAACATTCTAATATTTCCTATTCTATTCTGTTCTATTCCATCCCACCCCAGTCCTATTTCTTAATTTGATTTTGACCCATTGAATTGTTTTTGCAGCAAAACAACTGGGTTGCAAAGCAGAATTTGAAAGTATTTGCTCTTTGTCTTGTTCCATGGTATTGAAAGGTTCTGGGGCCCCAGAGCACATGCTAAGGATTTGGAAGACTTATCGAGGAGATAATATTTGGTTAGGCCTTGAATGATGGGTTGGATATAAGGAAAATATTTAAAATAGTAAACATTTTACCCAGTCAAGCAATAGTACTTATATAATTTAGGTTTCTATCATATAATCCAGATACTTGGCATTTTATGATGAGGCTGAAGGAAAATAAAAATGCTCTAATGTGTGGCTTTCTTCATAATAATAATCCATCAGTCAATTGCTGTGTCATTGTCATTCACTTGGAAAGTAACTATTGAACTGTAATTATATATTAGGCAGTGGGTTCAGCACCGAAAACATAGATGTCTACAGCATGTTGTTTACCCTTAGGGAGCAAATGTTTGAATGCTTCTTTCCATGAACTGATCTGGCAACTAATCCTTTGAACTGCGGGCATTAAACTGTATTCCCTGGTCCCTGGGGAACTGGTGTTCTTCTTACTTGGTTATATGCTTGGTGTGTGGGATACAGTATTGCTCTCTCCTTCCGCCATCTTGAAATGGCATTTATAAGTTAAAACACAGCCATTCATTGTGGCCTGATGACATATTGATTGCATTTGTGGGTTTCCTTTGTTAAAAGCATTCCATGTGAATGATGGTTCTAGAGATGGTAAAGTAGGTTTATGGGTTTTATCATCTCTTTATCATCTCTTTTGCTTGAGATCAGGTTTTTTCCCCCCAAAATCAGAGGAATGAAAGTTGCCTTATCCATTTAAGCTGGGGATTATCTAGAGAACTTGATATGTGTGGCTCCCTGCCCACTACCTTCATTTTAACAGTTTTCTGGGTCTGATGGATTGATTACCAGAGAGGAGGTTAGGAAGCTGAGCTTAGGCAACAAGGCCTCTGACAGGAAGGTTTCAAACAAAAGCCCCTATTTTACATAGACTTTCAATGACTAAAACATAATACCCAAACCATTAACATATATTTCCTTATTTTAAGCCTGTAGTATTTAACATGCATTATTTTGGGATGGATACATGACAAACTAAGATATATAAACACAGAATAAAATAGAAAAAAAATATCACCTTTCTAATCCTGTAAACCTAACAACAGTGGCCTGGAACATTCTGTACATTTTTTAAATTTGTTTGTTTGTTTTGATTTAATAGATACAATAGAGTTTATCTCAATCACTGAGATATGGTGCTAAATATGCTGCTGCTGATTCCATTTTATAATATTTTGGTCTGAGTATCCTTTGAAGATAGCTCTGTGTTATATGCCTCATTGTGCTTTATAAAAAATAGCTGCTCACAAATATACTAATTGACAATTCAGTACCAACTAATACATCAAAACAGAAATTTGTAATTTATAAAATACTTTCATATGCATTTCACCATTTGGTTTAAAAATCAACAACAATTTATTTAATGATATGTTCTTAGAAAGTTTTTCCAAAGTATTAAACTTACTCTTCATAGAATAAAATTACAATATGAAATCTCAATAGTTATACATGACATACAAGAAACTGATTCTTGTTAATTATTCACGTAACTTGTGGAATCAGAAAAATGCTAATGTGCTAGGTATTAGTCCAATGATTCTGGGCTTTCATTATGTTTTTTGGAGGAAATAGAGCGTAGTGAATCTGGTGGGTATTTAAGTGAAAAATTAGTTAAGAGAGGTTCTAAGGTGTATTAGTTAGCTTTGGCTAAGTTACGTGGTAATAACAAATGTCACCAATATATCAGTGGCTTACAAGCACAAAGGTGGCTTGCAACTGTGTTTTATATGTAATTTGTTTTTAAATTTTAATTTGTATATTTGATATTCCTTAATATATATGACCTATATTGAGCCAAAGTAGTTTCTTTCTTCCATTTGTGGATATAATCATTATTTTATGTTATTTTATTAAGATTCTCATTTTTGCATATACATGTATGTGTGTGTGTCTAAAGTCAAGCTCCTGCAGTCCTCTGCAGGACCTTATATATACACATATGTATACACACACACCCATATATATACACAATACACACACATTCATTCATTTATTTATTTGTTTATTTATTTATAAATGTGCATGCACACATGCTCTGGCCTATCTTCTTGTGTGCATGTTACAGCGTGTGTATCACACATATAGAATGTGATTTATCAGGTAACTGAGTAGCCCACCCACTCTAAAACCAAACAAAGATTCAAAATGAAATACTCTTTCTTTTTAGAATAGAGCATGTAGGGGAGCCTGGGTGGCTTGGTCGGTTAAGTGTCCGACTTCGGCTCAGGTCATGATCTCACGGTCTGTGAGTTCAAGCCCCGCGTCGGGCTCTGTGCTGACAGCTCAGAGCCTGGAGCCTGTTTCAAATTCTGTGTCTCCCTCTCTCTCTGCTCCTCCCCTGTTCATGCTCTGTCTCTCTCTGTCTCAAAAATAAATAAAAACGTCAAAAAAAATTAAAAAAAAGAATAGAGCATGTATATATGTACATATATGCATAAACATATGTATATGTTTATATAATATTGTTTATTTATTTCTGTATTTATAAATGTATATGCACATAAACATGGATGCATATACACTCAAATTTATTTATTTATTTAATTTCTGGACTAAAGTCTGAAGGAATCAGTTTTATTTAGGATGTGCATCTTGCTCCAGAGAGAAAAGAATGAAAGAACCACATTATGGCTCTTAAAGTTTCCATTTTACAGTGGCATATGACAGTTCTATTCATTGCATTGGCCAAAGCAAGCCAAATGACCAAGACTGATGTCAGTTGTATAGAATGTATAATCTTTTCATTGGGAGAAGCTTCAAATACTTGGAACAATAAAATGATATACACCATACTGTTATTATATATAGTAGGAATATTGAGATCTGAACATTAGAATAATTAATCTCACATTGATTTTGATCCTCTCAAGTAACCATACGTTTGGCAGAATAGATGTTATTCACTGTGTTTTATAGGCAAGAAAAAAAAAATAAGGCTAATTTTTTTTTTTAACATTTTCAAGTCTCATAGCTGGTAAATGGCAAATTCTAAATTTAAACTGATCTAAATCTGACTCTCTTTATAACCTAAATCTAAATCTGATACTCTTCATGGCCATGCTACATATGTGAGTGTCTGTATTATGTCAGAAACTAGAATGGAAAATGGAAACGTCCCAGCCATGGGATGCTGGAGAATTTGTTTCTAAATTTTCACTTATATATTTCATATTTTTTAAGATGACCAATATTGAGCCAAAGCAGTTTCTTCCATCTGTGGATATAATCATTATTTTATGTTGTTTTATTAAGATTCTCATTTTTTGCATAGACATGTATGTGTGTGTATCTAAAGTCAGGCTCCTTCGGTCCTCTACAGGACCTTAACAAAATATTCTTACATATCCTGCTAAAACTGCTGAGTTTCAAATCAGAAATTAGTTCTGATTCTGTTGATGTAAACCTGAGCAGAGAGGAGAAACATAATCCACCTTCCTGCATTATTAAGATTTCAGATATACAGTTTTGATAAAAGCTTGCAAGTACAAAATTTGCTATCAAGCCTAATGTAGCATAGAGGATTTTGTCTGAGCTAGCAAAGGATCACATTTTCATCTCCTATGAGGCAAGAACCGAGCTCTGTAAACTATTTTCTACATGCATCCTCTACTAAAAAAAAAAAAAAAAAAATTCATTTTGAATCTTTGTTTGCTTTCAGAGTGGGTGGGCTCTAAATCCAGTTGCCTGATAAATCACCTTCTATATGGATGATATACACAGTCTCTAACCTAAGCGAAGAACATTGACTTCAGATACAAGGTAAACCAGTGCTGCACAGTAGATGGCCTAGATGACTTACTCAGTTCAATTCACATTAGTACTGCAGTGTGTACTGTAAAGGAGATGCACTACCCTTCCAGCTGTCAGGGAGTTCTTGTTGAAGAGATGAATTATACAATCTTGGGGAGATGCTCCTGAAGCAGGATTGAAAAGAAGCTTTCTCCATCTTACCTACTTTATTTTCCCTAAGATGGGAAGAAAAAAAAATCTATCTACTATGTTGCATAGTTGAGAACAGTAGTTCCATAACAAGAGAGTTTGGTTTGGAGGTCTGAGACTGTAGGTCATTATAGGACACAGATAGTCACTTTTTGGACATTTTCTCATTTGACATCCTTTTCTGATTAATTAGTAGTTAAAAGGTGATTCTTTAAATGATCACTTCAGCCCTTCATTAAATATACAGGTCATTATTTGTGCCCAGGCTGTGCTGAGAAAGCCATATAAGCACAGCCCTTACCCTTTATCTCTAAGTCCAATGGGGACAAATCAACCAATGACTCCAAGGCCATGTAGCAAGAGCAATGTCAGCTTTAAGTACAAGTTCTTTTGGGGCAGAGGAGAAGAATTTTCTAGATTTAAACATCCTGCTAAGGGCTTCTAGCAGAAGTGGTCCCTGAAATGAATCTTCATGGATGGGAAGGCTAATTACTAAGATTACAAAAGTGGAGGAAGAGCATTCTATGACATGTTGTACATGTCATAGTATACACACAAGAAAGTAGACCAGAAACAACAGGTAAAAGTAGTCATGAGGAGTTCTTAAGTAGAATGGGACTGTGGAGAATTTTGGAGGAGGAGAAAAGTTGGTGATGACAGTAGACAGTTAAGATAGAAATTGAATTCATGAGGGGCACCTGTGTGGCTCAGTTGGTTGTGTGTTCAACTCTTGATTTTTGCTCAGGTCATGATCCCAGGGTTGTGGGATTGAGTCCTGTGTCAGGCTCCACACTTAGCATGGAGCCTGCTTAAGATTCTCTCTCCCTTTCCCTCTGCCCCTCTCCTCCACTCGCACACTCTCTTTCTAAATAAAATAAATAAATAAAAATGAAATAATAATTTAAAAAAGAAATATAATTCATGAAGCTATTATAGTCCATTATTGGCCTATTATCTGTGTGATTTTGGACATATGTATGGAAATACATTCAGTCTAGCATAGGCAAGAAAGGAAACTTCCTTAAAAATATTGGATGCTCTCTTGGAGTACAAATTCAGAGCTATAGCTTGGCTTCAAACATTGGCTGCCACTGACAACAGGGATGCCATCAGGGACCCCTGTTCTGCTGTTCCCTTTATGGGTTCTTTATTCTCCTCATTAATGCATGATTGCTTGTCTACATGTCTAACTCACATGATGCAACACAAAAGGCAAGACCTTACATATACAGCCACCCGGAAAGATTGAATGTCTCTCTGTGTTCACTAACAAATTCTCTTTGAAAGGAAATTGGTTTGGCCAGCTTGAGTTTGCTTATACCACTTCGCCTATGGCTAGAAGACAGTTTTGTTGTGTGAACATTGTTTCTGTGACCACAGTACACAGGGGAATGGTTGCACTGGAAATCCCTAGAGAAAGAGACTAAATTTTACAAAATACATGTAGTATATTTGTGGGTCACAAATAACAGACCACTGATGAAGATACCTCACAATAACTTCCTGAGTTTTGGAGCATATCCCAGTATATTCATGGGTTTCACCTGCTAAACATTCTGATTCATTAGACCTGAGATGAGCTCTGGGACCTGCATTTTTAAAAAGTTCAGTAAGTGATTGTAATGCCCAGCTAGAGTGAGAACAATATTAAGAAATTTAGATTTTAGGGGGCCTCTGGGTGCCTCAGTCAGTTAAGCATCCAACTTCGGCTCAGGTCATGATCTCACAGTTTGTGAGTTCGAGCCCCACGTCGGGGATCCATGCTGACAACTCGGAGCCTAGAGCCCACTTCAGTTCTGTGTCTCCCTCTCTCTCTGCCCCTTCCCCACTCACGTTCTATCTCTCTCTCTCTCCTTCAAAAATAAATAAATGTTAAAAATAATAAAAAAAATAAATTTACATTTTATCTCAAAGAAGAAAGGAAACCTCAGGAAGAAGAAGGAAATGTATGGAGTAGATTTGCATCATAGTATAACCTACTTTGTCAAATAGTTTGGTGAGGAGAGCATAAGAGTGGAGTGGATTCTGAGGAGTTTATTTTGTTCATGAAAAGGGATGAAAGATCCTATCGAAGGCAAAGCAGTACAATAGAAAGGAAGGAAAGTTAGAAGGTAGAACTGGCAGTCCGTTGCCATCAGTTATAACTGGGGATAAGTGTATGTAGAACAAGTCCCATATTTTTTTTTTTTTTTGCATGGGTAATGAGGTAATCAGGTGATATTAGCAATTGGATATATCGGAGTTTAGGAGCTACAGATGAGGCTTTTGTAATAATTGTTTGCAAATGACAGACAAAGACATTGTGTGCAGATTTCTGATGGTGGATGCAATTAATTAAGGACAAAGGAGGCTGTGAGTTTTGGAGACATCAAAAATTAACGGAAGGGGTAAGAAGTTTGAGAAAGAGAAACCAACAAGGGGATACATAAACAGAAGTAGAATATAAGTCAGAAGAGACTGGTATCCTTACAAAGTAGGGAGAGATTTTAAAGAAGACAGGATTAGCCAATAGGGTGAAACATTAAGTATAAAAATTGTACACTGGGTTTTGCTAGTAGCAGGTCAGTTATGACCTTGAGGAGAGCAGTTTTGTTCTTTAATATTATTTTCACACATCTGTCTTCTCCATCTAATGGTGAATTTTGTCCATGCATTCACTGAGTAAACCTTCTGTGGGCAGGACTGGGAATCCTGAAATACATAATTTCTGACCCAAGAAGTTCATAATTTAATGGAAAGAAAAATAAGATTATAGCAGAAAGTGATGAACTGTGATGGAGGTAAACAGAGTATTATGGGGGCCCACGGGGCGCATATCTAACCACTTAACTAAGTAGGCACTCAATAAAATTTTATTAAATTAGCATATTTATTAAATTTTCTGGTGCAAAAATGAGTAATATCATCAGTAAGCGCACAGACCGCTAATATGAGCTGGAGTGTTGGCAGAAGTTTGTTAAGAAAGGCAATGAGTCCTATGTGGTTTTTTAAATGCTTATATTTTTCAGGGTTTTCTCATAAGCCCACTAGTGTCTTTGGCTCTACACAGACATCAAGGACTACTTCATCCCACTTCAGGGATTTTAGCCTGTGAGCCTCTAACTCCCCAATTTATGTTTCTGGCCTTTCCAGATACCAAATCTAATTCTCAAGCTGCCTGATGGACATTTTCACCTGTGTGTCTCCCACGTACCTCATATTTAACAAGGCCCAAACAGGACTCTATTTCTAACTTCATTTTATGAATCCTTATTCCTAAACCCATTATCCACCTGGTCACCCAGACCAGATTGCCCAAGGGTCATCCTAGACCCCTTCTTCTTCCTTATTCCCCATTGTGTGCTGACTTTATGGTTGAATGGCTTGTCTCATATCTGCATTCATGACGCCACTGTGGAAGATGAGACTGTAGTCATTTCTTCCCTGAATGACTTAAGTTAGCCAGGATGCCTGCCTCAGATCCCCACCCTCAAATGCATCCTCCTCCACTGCAGGGCCAGAGTGATCTTTCTTCATCCTTTTGGCCAGTGCCCTGCTCCCACTATTAGTGGCTTCGTGCTAACTGTAGGTTACCATCTAAACAACTTAGCAGATCATGCAACACCTTAATTGGTTTCCAATGTAGGAAACTATTTAGCAATTTAACAAAATTACATTTTTTCATATTATCTGCAAGGCACTGGGCCAGGTCCTGTCATAGCAGTGTTCTGCTCTAATGGGACTAACATTCCAGTGTAGGTGACCCAAATGGAGCACAGAATTGAGAATCTAGTGAGTGTTTGCAAGAGTACCTGGAAGGATGGGGCCATGTAACTGTATGTCTTGGTTAGTATGAATGGTACAGTGTCATGGAGTACCTTCCATGGAGGCTCCTTGGAAGAAACTGTCTTGGCTGAGACCTGAGTGGATGAGGAAGAGCTAGGTAGGCACAAGTTACAGGGAGGAGAATAGCACTTGCCACGAACCTGAGTGGAAAGAAATGTGGTATGTGAAAGATGGAGGTATGGGTAGAAAAGAGTGAGCAGAAGGGCCAAGGCTATGAGATGCATCTGATTGGACCTCAGAAAGATCATGCCAGACCTTCTGGACTGCCTTAGGGAATTTCTTTCATGGGGTGTAGCAAACACCTAAAACTTTTGAAAGGGTAGTGACAAGGCAAGTTTTTGCTTCAAGATCACTCACTATTCTGAGGGTAATGGTTGGATGAGGTCAAGAGTCAAGACAGGAACTTTAGCCATCTTATTGGTCTCATATGTCCTTGTCTCCCAGACCCACTACCTCATACCTTCCACAGCCCACACAGCACCTAACACATTAGACAAGGCAACAAAGTAATAGGTAAACCTTTCCTACAAGGAGCTGATGCTCTAGGCAAAGCAGATGGCTTACTTTACCGAAAATATGGGTGATTATTTTTTTAAGTTAATTTATTTATTTTTGAGAGAAAGGGAATAAGAGAATATGAGTGGGAGAGGGGCAGAGGGAGAGGGAGAGAGAGAAACAGAGAATCCCAAGCAGGCTCTGAGCTGTCATCTCAGAGCCCTACATGGAGCTTGAACTCATGAACTGTAAGTTCATGACTTGAGCTGAAGTCCAGAGTCAGACGCTCAACCGGCTGAGCCCCCCAGGAGCTCCTGGTTGATTCTTTTATATCTGCAGCCACTGCACAGGTTTTCTTTGCTGAAAATGCCCCTCCCCTTTGACCACAGCACTACAGACTCCTATGCACTCATTAAGATGCTGCTCAAATCCCACCCTACATGCCTTATCTCCTTTAATCCTAAAAGCAACCATATGAGTCAACTGTTTTATCTCCACTTCACAGATGAGGAAAAAGAGACTCAGAAAGATTATGGACTTGCTCAGAGTCACAGAGGGGGTTTTGGGATTTACAGCCAAGTCTCCTTGTCTTCCTACCTGTTTTCCCCACTCTTCAAGGTTCCTGAAAACACGAGTGATTTAACAGGAATAATTACTGACTCTGGGGAATTGCTACAGCCCCAAGGTAAACTTTGCTCCCTGGATGTGCAATTGCCCTCTGCCAAGATTTTTGATTCCCTCATGCATTGCCTCCCTTGTTCTCCCACACCTGTCCCTTCAGATGTCTGAAGATCAGTTCCACACAGTACTAGCACATCCACACCTGTCACTTGCTTTCCTGTTTTCCTGTCTTCTCCAACCTGGAAAACCCCAAAGCCTCCACAGTCAGTCACTTCATGAACACTGTCAGCTTCATCATGGCCCTCATTTGAACCAGATGCTCTGGGGGCAAAGCATCAGTGGTGGATGACTCCACCTGAGGTATTTCAACACACCATCACCTCTGTTTCTTATTCTCTGAGATCTACAGTCAGTGTGCCTCACTTCAGCTGCCTTCCTCAGGGTCTGTGTGGATGACTGGTGGCCACCATGGGCTTGCTCAGGAAGCCTTCTCCCCCTGCCCCAGCCAGCTCCCCACCCAGCCACACTGGTGCTCCCACCAAGAACACCCATGCTGCATTTCTCCGGCCTCTGTCCATGACTTCTGCAGGATAGCACTACCTTTTTGTGGGGACATGTAGAGCACAGAACCTGGCTAATAAGTTTGGATGATTTAAGATCCCAGATCAAAGCACAGGATCAGGTTGTCTCAGTCACAGTGACTCAGAAGGGATCGGTGGGCCTGAGCTAAGAGCCCAGCTGAGGAGGATTAACATGCTGGGTCAAAAGGTGTTCTCACTGTGATTAACAAATTTTCTATGAACTTCATGGAACGTTTCAAATGTTCCGAGCCAAGGATGCCTCCTGGGTGGCTCAGTGGGTTAAGTGTCTGACTTTGGCTCAGGTCATGATCTCATAGTTCATGGATTTGAGACCCGTGTCAGGCTCTGTGCTGACAGCTCAGAGCCTGGAGCCTGCTTCAGATTCTGTGTCTCCCTCTTGCTCTGCCCTTCCCCCACTCCCTTTCTCTCTCTCTCTCTCCCAAAAGTAAATAAACATTAAAAATTAAAAAAAAAAATTAAGTGTTCTCGGCTGGATTTCTAGCTCCTGTTCTTTCTTTGTGTGTGTGTGTGTGTGTGTGTGTGTGTGTGTGTTGTTTGTTTGTTTTTCCTTCTGTAATGCAGGTGTCATAATAATGGGAAGATGTCCTTGAAAAATGCCATGAAGCCTGTGATTTCTGGGAGGCTTCAGTTTTTATCTTTCCATTGAAGGTGTCCAGCCCCTGTTAGTTATGAATCTGTCTGCTGAACCTTAAGCTCTTGCTGTGTTTGGTGACTAGTACTGGTTCATTTGGGTGCTCTGAAGTGCAGGAAACTGTAAAGCCATGTTCATATACATCTCTCATGCCCACCTTCTATCTGCCGTTGCCTCCTCTCACTCTCCAGTCCTTCTACCTCACCCACAACCTGCCTTCACTCAAGGCAAACCCCCCCTGGCGGTGTTCTCTCCATCTTTCCTGGAGGCCTTGTAAATGTACAGACCATTTAGACTTTAAGACAGTGGGGCCACTTTTCATCTCGGGCCAGGCTGCTGCCTGGTTTTACAGGGTCATAAAAGTCCTGACAGGAGTCATAAAAGCCTCCAATTGCACTGCAGAAACCCTTGGAGTATATTTTAAGGGCCCCTGAGTTTTCATTTTGCTGCTTTTATGGGGACTCGTAAAAGCTGCGTGAAGTGAACCCTCTGATTGGCTGCTCACCACGGAGGTAGTTAAAATTACAGCTTTAGACAAATTGTTCCAGTCCCAATAAATCAGCATACAGCATGTGGCAGGGGGAAGGCTTCCAGCCCTGCTGCATTCCTTGTGGCCTCCCTTGTCCCACCTCAAGGCAAGGCTGTGATTGGGGCAACCTTATCGGGGGACACCATCATTCTCCAAAACCATTCTTTGCAAGAGAACACTTGTTAATCAACTTGCTGTTTTTATGCATTTTACCAAATACCTAGCTGACTCCTTTATTTCCATAAACCTCATTATTTTATACCAGATTGATTTATTTTTAAATCAATTGGAGTTAAAGAAACACAATCTCAGACTCTTTCCATCAGCATGGCTGCAGTATGGCTGCTGAATATAACCTACTTTCTCTCCATGGATCCCCTGACAGCACCTCTCCCCATATGTCTTACTGTTGTCTTAGCAAATCAGTCATAGCCCTCCAGTGGACCAGTGTAGGGCTACCATAGCACCAAAATGGTCTGTAGGAATGTCATTCTCTGGACCCATCTTAATTTTCTACTGGTTGTGCCTAGCAGAAAATCACCCCAGAGTGAGGATTATGGGATGCTGCTTTGTTTTGTGCCATTATCAACTTTTTATTAGCTTGTGGCCCAAATATATCACCAGTCTAGAGAATTCTCAAGACATTGAATGGAGAAGCAGACATTATCTCTTCCCTTCTTTCCAGACCCAGCATTAGTCAGGCCCAGTTGAATTACCATGCTAACACCCTGAGGTTCAATCAGACTCTTGAATGGAAACTTGGAAGTTGAGAAGAAAGGCACTAACCCTTTACCACTCTGGGCATTCTTCCTTTTCAGGCAAACAAAGGTTCCAGGAGATGCCCTGATAGGGATAGAAGCAAGGAGGGGGCTTTGCTCATGCCCCCTTGGGAGAAATGTACTACTGGTGTTTGCATGGTTGCCTCTGTTCCCATGGCGACCACCTCTCTCCCTTGCTATTTCTGAAAAGCACATGCTTGGGGAAGTATCATTCTGAAAAAGAAAAAATGATGCATACTCCTCCTTCCCTGGAGATTAGCCAAGTCAATACCTCCAGCAGTACGAAGTATCTTATTACACGGGAAATGCCCAACTCAATGTAGATTGGTGGGAGAGTCAAGTGAGGTAGGGAGAAGGGCTTGGAGTAGGGAAGGAATGTAAGGACTGCCAGGCAGGGATTAGCCTGAGAAATTAGACCAAGATCCATGGGTGGAAAGCTTTGCCACCATTACTTTCCGTCCAGAGCCATGGGCTGGCATATCCAGCCCTGCCAAGACAAGGAGGAAAAGGGATACAGGCATTGTTGCAAATTTCCTGCATAAGTCAGAGGAGAAAACAGGTTCTCTCCTGACATATGCCTCTGTTTTGAAGGGTCTTATTCTTTTCTTAAATATATGAACCAATCACAGAAGTTGCAGGCTACTTGAGAGAAAAACACATCTTATTTCTGTCTTGCTCTAGTTTTATATAATTATTATATCAACTGGGGCTGATCAAAGCATTCATTAAAGAGAAACTATCTCTCCTCTGCTTTTGTTGCAGTTTGGAGAGATTTGACAGGCTTTCTATGTCTCTGGCTATGTTTCCCTTTTTCTTTTTCACGGTTGATTTCTCTCTTCTTCCTCTCCTCCTCCTCTTTCTCCATACCGGTGATTTCTAACACGACATTTTTTTTTTTCTCCTCCACCTGGCTTAATCAAATCTCTCTTAAGGTATCAAGGCAACCATGAGCCAAAGCAGCTCTGGGAGTTATATCTGTGTGCTAGAAGATGAGCTCCGTAGCAGATGTCCCATTGCAGAGAAATGATCAGACCCATGGAAGTGCAGAGGGCCTCCCCTAGGCATGCCTACCCCAACCCTCCTTTTTTCATATATTTCTCATGGATGCTGATTTATGTGCTGAGTTTCCTGCCCCACCCTTATAGTCTCCTTCCAAAGACAGGCACATATCTGCCATCCCTTTGTCAAACCTAAGGGGAATTCAGTGCCAGCTGGGGATTTCCATATTGGCAGCTCTGTCTTTGTAAGCTCTCGTCTTTCAACATGGCTTTGGCGGCTGTTCCTCTCATTATCCCAGTGCTGTTCTTCCAGCTGTGGTTTCCCCAGTTTATTTACCATAAAGGGTTTTCTCCCAGGGATTTCAGCAACCCAATAAATTACAAGGGGATATGACTTGAACTGGAAGAGGATTTGGGGTGAATGTATGGAAGTACATTTTTCATATCAAGGTGCCTCTGTATCCCATTGTGTGGCATAATTTCATCTTGTTCTCCACTGAAAAATTTATATAAGTGCTTTGGTCTTCAATCTGTATTTCATCATTCATTTATTCAGTCATTCAACATACAAAGCACAGACTATGTGCTTGGTACTATTCTGGTGCCTGGGGACATGGAGATAAATAAGAAACAATCTCTGTCTTCTTGCAATTCATAAACAAATAGGGTAGGGAAAGTGTAATCAATTACTTACTAAGCATTGTGGAAAATGCAGTGACATATAAGGAGGAAGAAGGGATAAACAGTGAGTTTCTGGGAGTGTTTAATCTTATCTGGATTTTCCCCAAGAGGAAAGAATCAGGACAGGGCATCCAGGTAAAGATAGCAACAAAGGAGACTCTGAGAAACATAAAACAGCATGTTGTGGCATTCATAGTTCTCTGCTGAAGACAAATGGTGAGAGAAGCCTTGAGCAATAAAGAGGCTGAAGAGAAATTCAAGGATCAGATTTTGAGAGGTATTTGTATTGAAAGATACAAAATGTGGGTCTTGCATTACTAAAGAAAAAAAAGCAGCATCAAATGTTTCCATATCACTGTGGGGTATTGTATGCCCCTTCAAGTTAGCAAATACTCATTGAGTGCTTGCTGTGTACAAAGTAGTGGACCAGATGTGGCAGAGATACAAGGACGAAGAGATGCAAAAGAGAAGAGATATATTGAAGACAATAGAAAGATGCATCTCGGAGGGCCTGGTGGCTCAGTTGGTTAAGCATTCAACTTCAGCTCAGATCATGATCTCATGGTTCATGAATTTGACCTCCACCATCAGGTTCTGTGCTAACAATTCAGAGCTTGGAGCCTGCTTCAGATTCTATGTCTCCCTTTCTTTCTGCCCCTCCTCTGCTCTCTCTCTCTCTCTCTCTCTCTTTCTCAGAAATAAATAAACACTTTAAAAAATTTTAAAATGGTTCATCTCAGTACCAGCCTTCTAAGGATTAGACATTTTGTTGGACAGATGGGGCATAAAGAGAAAAAAAAAATCCACTGAAAGCATATACACGTGTATATATACATGTGCATTCAACAGCAAAGGAAAATGAGATCAGATCATATGTGAGTAACTGTCAAGTAATCTTAAGGACAGACAATTTTGGAAGTGGAGAGAGTAATTGCATAGACGTGGATGATCAAGGAAGCCTATAAGAAGGAGGTCAATGCAGCTGAACGCAGAAGGGTGGGCACAATTTGGAAAGGTGGAGTCTGCATGTATGGAAAGATTTGATGGAAAGTATAATGGTGGGAAAATCCAGATCAGAATTAGAGTGCAATGAATGAATTGGACTTACTGGAAGAGGAGTTAATGGGAGTGCCTGAAAGCTAGGACTGGGAGTGTGTTGCCTGCAGATCACAGAGGGTCTTCAAATGTTATATTAAGAGTATTGGAATTTCCCCTAGTGGCAACAAGGAGTCCCTGAAGGTATGAGTAGGAAAGTGACATGGTACTGGTCAGCCTTCCCTTATGGGCTGTTTGTGGCACCTTTATTGTACAAAAGCCATCAAATTTAATAATTCTTCAGTTATCTGGAACATTACTATAGCAAGATAGCCTATCTTTTAATGGGAATTCAGGAATGGGAGTTTACTGATAAGCAGCTGAATTAGGAGGATATCAGGAGGGAAAATTAGGGTGAAGAGGATAAGAAGGTACATTTTGAGTTGCAATAGTCCTAGATAAACCTTACTGTATTAATTTCTTCTAAGGGAATACAATTAATACTCTGTAAACAGGATGCAGAAAAACGCAATGGTTCCTTTATGTATACTCCCAAAGCTAAGAGGCTTTTGGCCATTGCTTGCATAAATTTCTGTTATGGACAGAGGTACTTTTTTTTCCCTTTTATTTTACTGCTCATGATTCTCCTGAATCGTTCCTCCCCCCCCCCCCCCCCCAAGAATTTCATCTATTTCATTTTATAGTACCATATTGCCTGGGTTTGGACTCAAGTTTCTTCACTTCCTCGTTCTCTGATCTTGGATGAGTTATTTAAACTCTCTGTACCTCAGTGAACTCACATGGAAAATGGGGACGATTCTAGCACCAATTTAGTGAAGTTGAAGATTAAGTGAGTTTTATATATAAAGTTTTAAAACCAGTTCTGCCCTTAGTAATCTCTTCACCTGTGTTAAATTTCATGAATCTACTGCCTAGAGATCTAGTGTCACCCGGATGTTTCATGTTTAGAAATTATTTCTCACTCAGCCACCCAGATTGTCTAAAAAGCTCAAGGTTCTCTTACAATCTTTTCCATGAGCATCCTTTAGTGCCTGGATGGCCTAGCACTCCTACCCTCATTTTTTCACGTCCTGTAGTCTCCTTAATCAAACATTAGCATAATGTATTAGCATATCCATGGCACAGTTATATTTTGATTACTCTAGTCCAAGTCAGATTAAAAGATGCCTTCAATCTAGATATAAATAATTTAGAATGTTTGCCCCTAGGAGAATTACAGAGGAGGGAAGGAGAGAATATGTGTGTGTATGCAGTCTGGTGGGTGTGGTTTAGTGATGGTGGCAAAAGACAAATTGGGTTGCTGCTTTATCTTGCATCTCTTCTCTGGGTTGTTCTCAATAAGAAGGCACATGTGTATATATATTCAAAACACAGATACCATTTTTAATTGCTTCTAATCCTCTCCTTCCTTTTAATCTCATTAAAGCTGTCAAAAATGTGTCTCATTTATTAAGTAAGAAATAGAGTGTGCTTTTGAGATTCAGTTTCTTCCAAATGGCTAGCTCTCTGTGTAAATACACCTTCATGCGGTTCATCTCTGGAAGATCTCTCTTCCCTTGTTCAGTTAACTTTCTGACCACCTCGTCATTGATTAACACTTGTGTCTGTGCTACTCTGTTGTCAGTTTGGAACCCTGATTTTTCTTGATTGGTGTTCTCTGTAACAGGCTAAAAGAAATCTTAATATATTTTGGGTCTGAGGAAGGTTCACACACACGTACACAAAGGCATCATTTCAGATGGGCATATCTGTGGTGGGATCACAATCATTCAGAGCTTGTGAAGTTCAAATTACCTTGGAGATTGATCCAGTTTTGGAGCAGATGTGAATGACAAGATAAAAGGAGTATTCTCCATGGGAATGTTAAGTAATGATGTTATTGGGTCCTCTGAGAAGCATAGAGATAAATTTACTGGAATGGAGACAGTTCTTATAGTTACATTTAGAATGGGTGACATGTGCATAAGCCCATTCATGGAAATTGTTACTTTTGCACCTTCCCTACCAGAATGAAAACAGGTGCTTGGGAGTAGCAGACATGATTACTCTTGCTTCTGATGTGAGGAGGCTGTTGATGAGGGTGGGCATGGTGAGCGAGAGTGTGGGAGAGGTGGGGTTGACAGTGTAAAGTGGTTGCATTGGTGTGGCTGGTCATTAGATTAGGTTCTCCAAGGGAGTTTTCAAAAATACATATTCATAGGCCCCCAGCCTAGAGATTCTGCACATCTGGGGATGGAATTCCATCAGCTAACTCTAACAGCCTGCCACATTTGGGTCATTTTGTTTAAATAGCATCAGAAAGCTATGGGCTTGAATCTTGTCATGGCCAATTAATATCTAGAAAACCTTAGGCAAGATACATCGTTTCTGAGTCTCACTGTTTTCATCCTGAGTTTATTGTTTTCTAGCCCATCTCCCCATTAAATGGTGAACAACTTGAGGGCAGTATCTCTGTTTTCTCTTTTTCACCAGCTCCTTGCCTAGTACCAGGCAGAGAGCAGGGACTAATTGATTGTTTTAGAATGGATGAGTGAATGTGTGAATAAATGAACATTGGAAGGATGGGGTATGTGATTATGTTGTGTATATATTTTTTATTTTTTAAATATTTATTTTTGAGAGAGAGAGAGTGAGAGACAGACAGACAGACAGACAAGGCATGAGCAGGGGAAGGGCAGAGAGAGAGAGGGAGACACAGAAACTGAAACAGGCTCCAGGCTCTGAGCGGTCATCACAGAGCCCAATGTGGGGCTCGAACTCATGAACTGTGAGATCATGACCTGAGCTGAAGTCAGACACTTAACAGACTGAGCCACTCAGGCACACCTGTTGTGTGTATTAAATGAGATAATTATGTGTAATACTCCTGACATATAATGGGTATTTAAAGAAGTTTCCTTCCTTCTTTTCCTTTTCCTTTCTATGTGCACCAAGCTCATTAGGAGGTTGTTGATTTATATTCTTTTACCTTCCTTTTCCCGGTTAAAAAGAGGAAGAGGTCCTTAGACTTTATCCTTCCTAGTATCTATTTCACTTTCATGGACCCACAGCAGATCCATAGCATACATTATTAGTCTATGTAGATTTATAAACTGTCTTTCTGACTCAACTCCTTCTTGTTGCCCTGAAGAGAATGCTTCTCTTAGAAATTTTAAAACAACATTAAGCAAGAAAGAAAAAAATTTGGAAGAAATAAAAAGTAAAGGATTTTAACTGCATCTGCATATTTCAGTTATTAGTGCTCACCTGTGTTCCCATTAGTGCAGATAAGTGAGATTTTGCATTATTATTCTGTCAGAAGCACAGTCCCTTTCCCTCCCTCTCTTCTTATTAGGTATTCCCTTCTTTCAGAAGCCTCGTCCCATTTGGCTAATTCATCTCGACAGCTCCTTTAATAAGAGTGCTTGGTGTTAGCATTCAAGGATGTGTAGGAGTTGACAAAAATCTCCCTTGCAGTTTTTCCATGGCTCAAAAATAAATGACTTCACCCAGGGAGGCCTAGCACCTGCATCTCTCAACCCAAAATGGTGAGAAAGCTTGAGGGAAGCGGAACAGCCATTGATTTAACAGAGACAGTTTGATTTGTTTGTGTGTCTTTTCTCTCTTTTTTTTCGTGAAAAGGCTAGAGGCAGGAGGGAAAATTTGGGAAACAGAAAATGTTTAAATCTACCCAAAAAGAGTAAAAAAAATCCAACAAGAAGAATCTAGAGAATGTGAGAAGGCAGTCTCTCTTGGTGTAAATTAAAGTCTCTATTGCAAGAACTCCATAGAACAAAGGTGTATCTGTGGTACTGAAAACCTCAGCATGGCACAAACATCCTGGTTTTCACACTTAAAGACAGCCCTGGAGGAGGCGTCCCATGGGGCAGGTGTGAACCAGGCACCTATTCTGAATTCAATAGAGTTCTGCAATCATTTCTTTGGGGACAAGGCTTAAGGGGCTGATGTAATCAGGAGTACACTAGGAATCTCTTTTTTCTACAGTACTGACATAGACCAGGTCAACCAAAAATCCCTTCCTTCATTTGTTCCCATTTTGTTCTGCATCCCAAGCACTTTCTTTGGTAGGATTCTCCTTCCTCTCTTATGGGGCAGAGGAGAGCATGTGGCTAATTCTGGCCAATGAGAGGGAAGTAAAAGTGACATGTACCACTTGGGGGAGGGGTGGGTTAATTATTTTATTTCCAGTTTGAGGTCTTCCAGAGCCCTCTCTTCTCCCTGTCATGGCAATCAATAGCTTTATAAAGATTTTGACTGGTCCCTCAACCTGGGTCCGTGAGAGAGTGGATGAAAAAGAGCCATAGGGCTGCCTCCTGCCCACTGACCTGGGATGGACATCTAATGTGAGAGACAAATAAACATTTATTGTTTTAAGCCACTGAGACTTTCTATTGTTTATTTATTTAGCATAAATTAACCTATCAGAGTCTTATTCTAATGCAAAAAATTATCATGACTTTTAGCCTAGCTGTCTACAGTGGCTCAGCTTTTTCTGCAGGGTAGTTTGATGAAATGGAAATAAAGGAATAGTGGCTATTCATACCAGGATGACTTGGGAGTCCTAATAGTCTGGCATGGGGCACCTGGGTGGCTCCATCAGTTGAGCGTCCGACTTCAGCTCAGATCATGATCTCACGGATTGTGGGTTCAAGCCCTGCATTGGGTTTGCATGTGGACAGCTCAGAGCCTAGAGCCTGCTTTGGATTCTGTCTCCCTCTTTCTATGCCCTTCCCCTGCTCATGCTCTGTCTCTCTCTGCCTCTCAAATATGAATACACATTAAAAAAAACAAAAACAAAAACAAAAACAATGGCGCCTGGTGACAGGCTTCAAGCTTACGAGGGCCACTAGTATAGTCTGAAGGGCATAACTCTGGCTACCCTTTTGGAAGCAATAAGTGATTTGATGCCTGCCAATAGCTAAAGGCTAAATGAATAGGTCCAAAGTGTGAGTTTTCCAGGCAAATATTTCTGATGCTTCTTTGTATTATAGTCTACTTTCCTTTATTTATGCAAAGAATATATCCCTGGGGGGAAAATAAAGTCATATCATAAATGCATCAGAGAAGCTTACTATTTAAGGAAGTCTGTGGTGAATCATTTTGTGAAGGAAATAATCATCTACCCTGATATGCATTTGCTTTGTAAATTGTGTTGTGTTGTGTGTGTGTGTGTGTGTGTGTGTGTGTGTGTATCAGGTTTTATGAATTTAGGGCACATGATAGCGTATGACAAACAAAGTCTAACAGAGATGAATTTTAATCTTAGGTCAGCAAAAACATGTAGTGTGACATTGTAATGGGAGTAGAACAAGGGTACAATGAGGTGTGAACTTTTACTCAAAATGCCCTGCCTGTTGAGAAGGTGGTACAAGGTAGTTGGCAGGGATAACCCTGGGTCAGATTAGTTTGGATATAAGGGAAGTCATAGAAGCAAAGGTATATGAGGAGTAGACAAGGAAGCATTGAGTGGACCAAACTCAGATTTTTAGAATAGGTGTTAGTATTGGCATGGGAAAATTGGGGGAAATCCACCCAGTCATGTCAAGACTTTCAGTGAAGAGAGGCAAGAGAACAAGTCTGAATGTACTAAGTGTGAATAAATAGAGAAATGGGTTTAGATTTGTCCAATTTGCCCTAGATTCCACTGCACAGAGTCATGAAATAGTAAGAAAGAATATGGTCTATGGTTTACGATAGATGAGAAATTAAGTTCCAAGTATGCCTCTTGCTGGATGCATCTCTTTGGGCAAGGTTTGTATTTTTAAATTTTATTAATGTTTTAATCTTTCTGAGCCTTGGTTTTCTATCCGTATGCTGAATGTCATAATCCCTCCTTGCAGGACTGTTGTGTGGATCAAGAGCCCACCAATGTCAAGTACTTAATATTATAGTTGACCGTAGACAGGACTCAGGAAATTAAAACCATCAATATTGTTGACTGCATATTTTTTTTCTGAAGATCCTAAATGTAAAGTATTAGTGTCGAGTCTATGATAGGGCTTTCATAAATATTTTTTGAAAGAATGTGCCATCTTGGTCGGGCAAGGAATGTGGAATGGAAAATAGATATGAATACTGAGGGGTAATGAGCCTCTGTCTGCGTATCATTTGCTTTTCCTCCCAGCATTACAAATGCCCCCAATTCCCCTAAAAATCATGGCTATTCCACAGAATCCATATTGCTCAGAAAGATTAAAACCATTTCAGAGATTTGGTGTTCTTTTTTATGTTTTCTGTTTTGCACATCAGGTTCTCTGACCATTTGATTTCAGCAACTCAAAGAGCTCCCTCTTTTTCTTCTTTCTTTCTTTTTTCCTTTCCTTTCCTTTCTTTCCTTGTTCCCCCCCCCCTTTTCAGAGCCCTAGGAGTTTCTTTTCACTTTTTAATTAAGAGCGAATGAAGTTAACAAAGTGTTTTATAACTGGAGAGAATTCACCAGTGGGATACCAAGGTGGAAATCCACACGATGAAAGGCCAGCAGACACACACCATATTGGCACCATGGGGAAGGTGGTCTGCCCTTGTGTTCTGCGCCATGCTGTCTTATTGCCCAGCCTTCCCCCTACCCATTAGCCTGGAAGCTTTACACTGGAGGAAGTCCCCCTGTCTTTTGTTAAGAAAAGCTGTAGTTGGAAGTTTGTGTTTTAAAACCATTTTTAAACACACAATGTGCTCTCCTGAAATACATGTGTGTGCCTGCAAGGGTCCTGCAAGTTAAGTCCTGCTGCCCAGGAACTGTCCTAATTTCTCCTGACTTTCCCTGACCTCCTCCTCACCATGTACCCAGCTGTCTTTAAAAACAGGTACAGTTTGTGATCGAAACAGCAGATCTCTTGGAAGTGTCAGTCAGATGTATATGTGTGTGTGCTGATGTAAAGCAAAGATGGGGGGCTAAGAGAAAGTGTGTAAGCAGGGAGAAGGAAAATCAAATCCTATTCCAGAGAGCCACACAGAAAGAGAAACCCTTTCCTGCACTGATGCTGTGCCCAGTCCAGTGTTGTTGTGTGCTCTCCTGGGAGCTAAGGAGCAGTCTGGTCTTGACAGAATGGAGTGCATGCATTCAGTGTCCTCTTTGGAGCCCTGAATCTGACTCATTGCTTTCCGGAGCTGTGTTTTGCATACCACTCTTGGAGGATGGCATTATGAGATTCCTAATGAGGAAAGCATGCTTTTATTAAACTCCTGGACCAAATTGCCTCCCTGTTGCCCTCTTTCTTTTTCATGAGACATGATGGGTTATTACATTGCTGATTAAAAAGATCCGTCATCAGTGTGTTTTGCCTTTTCAGTTTTGTTGGAAGGTGATCATGACGCCAGTTCTCAGAGGAACAGAAGGATGGAGAAGACAGGGCATATTTTGATATTTAAGGAACTCACCCTGCGGAGAGGGTTGACTCTTCTTTCTGCATTCACTGCTGGCCATGTGGCTCAAATAGCTGTGAAAGGTCACTGAGCTGGACACATGCACACTGTACCAGTTCTGCACAGCAGGAGTGAAGAAAATGGACAGGCTGATTTTTTTAAGCCAGTTACCAGATTGTAGATAACCATACAGATAATTCTGGAATTTTTATAAAATCCAAATGTTTATCCCCACCACGACTTTTATAATAATAACTAATCAGCTTTTTGCTTCTTGTTACATTTGTACTGTCAATTTTGATCTGAATGTTTCAGAAATGACTCCTTCCTTAAAAAAAATACTGACTACAATAGCGAGCATTTGAAATTCAACTAATGTGTGATTTAGCTGCAGCCCCGAACTTCCATCTCACCTTGGTGACTCAAATATCCAAGGAGGATGAGTGTAAGGATTCTGTTTCTCTGTGGTTAGACCACATGCTTCAGGATGAGACATAAAGTTATAAGAATGACTGATACAGTACAAAGGGCAATTTTCTTCAGAATTCCCCACTGCTCTTCCCAATGAGTTGACTCAGGCTTGAGTGAGTAGGATGGCCTCCTAACTCATTTCTTTTTTTTCCAATCTCAAGCCTCCATCTTCCTGTGTTCAGGTATAGTTCTTTATGCTAAAAGAGTGCCTTGTTTATGTTGATTCTCTCCTTGAATAAAGTTCAGTGAATTTTCTCATCAATGGCCATTCCTGTCTTATCCTGGCATTTGAGGTTCTCTATTAAGTTGCCTGCTTCTACTTCTTTTAGTCTTCCACTAGACTCTCCTATGAGCTCTTCATGGTGTCTGCATGGCACTACTGGCAATCATTGAAGGGTCTCTTACACTTTCCCCAGGTTTGGGACTTTGCCAATATCTGTCTCTCCATTAAATTTTGCATCCTTTATTTTTGCCTATCAAAATCACACATTTTTCTCAAGGCACAGCCTCATGCCATCCCTCTTTAGAATTCCCTGATGGAAGTATCATTTACTTGATGCTAGGTGACTCAACTTGTAACCTTAGCTCTTGGATAAGACCCTAAGAATTCTCTGAGTATCAGTTACTTGTCTATGTATGTTCTCTAAGCTCTCTTGATCTTCATTCTATAATAGGAAGTGGTCTATTACTTAAATATCTCCTATGAACATTACCACTATGTATACTGTCTGGGAGTGTGTTATTTGTATATGCTTAATTATAACCTCAGCAAGTGTGGCATTATTTCTTATATGATTGTCATCCTTCATAACAAGTCTGTGCTTTGTAAAATTTGTTCCATAAATATATGAAGGACTGAATGAAATCATCTTTAGTAAAAACTCATACTTTATAATAATTCTGTGATTTGAGAAAAAAAAAAAGATAAATCAAGATGAGGAACTCCTTGAGATAACAATTTGTTGTGGTGTTCTAACATTATCTAGAATTACAAATAAGTGAATTTTAGTAAGTCATCTTTTCTTTGAAGTGATCTGAATGCTGGCAGTGCTCAGGAAAGAAAGGGATCCAGCATTTCTGTTAAGAAATGCTTAGATGAGAGCAGGGGGGGGAGCAAATTAGCACCTCCCCACAAGATGGATGAGCAGTGGCTGAGTATCTGTGCTGTCCTTTCCTTTCTTCAGCAGGGATATTCATATCTAACATGTTATTTTTTTCTTGTGAGAAAAGGATTTTTGCATTTATGATTTACATTTTATTGCATATAATATACCTGAGCTTTACAAGCATTATCCAATTAATTCTCGTAATAATTTTATGACCAAGACATTATCATACACATTTTAAAGTTGAGAAAACTAACATTCAGAGAGCGTAAGTAATTTGGACAAAGTCGCACAGCTGGTAAGTGGTGGAGTTACCATTCCAACCTAGATCCATCTCATTCCAGAGCTCATGTTCCTTCTAGTGCATCAGATAGTGTCTATATATGTCCTACATTTTTCTGTTTCTGGGTCTCTGTGGATGCTCATTCCCAAGCCTGTATTGCCTTTCCCAAGTCTACACTGCTACGAGTGGCCCCTTTTATCCCCAAGCCTTGTTCTCCATTACTTTGGAAGTAATAACTCTCTTTATTACTTTTAAAATTTTATTTATTTTGAGAAAAAAAGAGACAATGCAAGTGGGGGGGGGCAGAGAGAGAGGAAGAGAGAGAGAATCCCAAAAAGACTCTGTGCCATCATTATAGAGCCCGATGCGAGACTCGAACTCATGAACCGTGAGATCATGACCTGAGCAGAAACCAAGAATCGGGCACTTAACTGACTGAGCCACCTAGATGCCCCTGGAAGTAATCATTATTTCAGTGGGAATTCTCACAGCACTTTGGATTTTTATCTAAGTCTCTTTAAAATAATTCATCACTTTCATCCAATAATATAGGCATTTATGTACTGATTCTATTTTCCTTCTGACAGAGGAAGCTCCTTGAGGGTAGACTTGATTCCCTTTGATTCATCCTGGGATGCACATCCAAGTGTTACTGGAAGAGTTGATGCACAGTGTAGTCACTCTGGACACATGCTTGGAAGATGGGGTTGGGGAAGGAAGGAGGGTGAGAATGGAAGAAATTAGACAACAATAGAAGACAGTGTATAATTAAGTGCTAAATTGTGTGGTTCAGACTAATTATAAAGCCTTTTAAAGAAATGTAGTTTTATTACTTTCAGGAACATAAAGTTAATTAATGGCTAACAAAATGTTGTCAAGTAACTGTCTTGTCATTCCCACTATAATTAATCAATGCTTTTTGCATAAATGCAGAAGTGGACTTAAGCCCAGCCCAACTCCAGATTATTGAGAGTTTTAAATTAGCACAGTCTGAAATAATGAGTTTTGTAGAGGCTCAGAGTGAAGTCTAAAGATAAATGCATACAGATAGAGAATGCATAGGACAGTTTTAAATGCTTTTCTCTTTAACCAGTACTAACCAGGGTCTTTGTAATTGTTGAAGCACATATAGGACCTTTTTTGCCAACATGATAGCACATTTGCTTAGAATTTTGAATTACTTATTTTCTCCTCCTTGTTTGAGTAAGTAAACATTTTATTCACTCATTTAAAAAAGAGAAGATATAAAATGACTATTTTGAGGCTATTTCAAAAATGCTAAATGATAGAGTAATAAAAATGATGAAGCCAGTAGAATAGAGGGTGAAAAGGAGGAGAGAAAATAAAATGAAGAAAAAACTAGAAATTATAGGGTACAATTTGTGAATAATCCATTGTGGGTGTCAGGGAGAGGAAGGACTGCCAGGTAAGTTTTCAGATTTCATGTTTAGGTGACTATTTGGAAAGAGGGAGCACAGAAGGATAAGAAGAAGCACATTCATGAGGAAGAAAATGGAATTTAATATTGGGCCTACTGTCTTTGGAATATCTCTTTATCAATTAGAACTATTCAGAGACCAGTTGACATATATGACTGACACTCAGAAGAAAGAGAGGATCACCAGAAGATAACCAATTGTGAAGTCATCGGTAGTTGTGGTTGGTGAAGCATTTCATAAAGGAGGGATGTGTTAGGTTACAGGGAATAGAACAAGGAAGGGTCTCACAAAGATTGAAGGTAAGATTCAGAGAAGTTATCTAACAAGTGTTTTTTTTTAAATTTTTTTAATGTTTATTTTTGAGAGACACAGAGCATGAGCGGGGTAGGGGAGAGAGAGAGAGAGAGAGAGAGAGAGAGAGAGAGAGAGAGAGAATATGAAGCAGGCTCTAGGCTCTGAGCTTCCAGCACAGAGCCTGATGTGGGGCTTGAACCCACAGGTCACAAGATCATGACCTGAGCCTAAATCTGTCACTTAACCAACTGAGCCACCCAGGCGCCCCTTAACAAGTGGTTTTTAAAACGAGTGTGCAGAGAAGACAGAGGAAAACCCAGAGAGAATGTCAAGGAAACTAAACAGAAATGTTTTTAGCAGGGATCTCGAGGAGAACGGAAAACCATCTGTTAGCGTTGTATTTAGACTGCCAGCTGTAGATAAGTACAGGTTTACTGTGATGCTGAAGGGAGCCCAAGTGGGACTTGTGGAATGGAAAGGGAGAGTGGGGCCATGTCTGTCACAGAATGTGGTAAAAGGAAGGAACTAGTGGGGGACTTCAGAGAAACAAAGGCATTTGGGAATAAAGCGGATCTAGCAGAAGGGTGATGGGGCATGGTCTTGAACAGGGACAGAATCATCTGTCTCCTCCATTGAGAGAAACATGGAGTGGTCATCAATGTCTGCCTATAGGGTAGAGCCCAGTGCAGAATGCAGCTAACTGTTGTGTTGTTTGTTTTTGTTAGCTTTGTTAACGTACAATTTACATAACATAAAATTCACCTGCTGTAGTGTAAAATTCAATTATTTTAAAGTAAATTTATAGGTGTGTAATCATTACCACAATCCAGTTTTAGATCATTTCCATCACGCCAGAAAGTTCCTTTGTGCCTATTTGCAGTTAACCTTCACTTCTGCCCAGCTGTAGGCAACCATTTATCTTCTTCCTGTATCCTCTTCTGGATATTTCATATAAATGGAATTATAGAATAAATACTTTTTGGATTTGGCTTTTTTCATAACTTTTTCATGGTTGGTCTATGTTGTAGCACGTATCAGTAATTTATTCCTTTGTATAACCTACTAGTATTCTGTTGTAAAGATACAACACATTTTGGTTATTCATTTGCTAGCTGTAAGACATTTGGATAGTTCCCAGATTTGGGGCTATTATGAATAACACTGCTGTGAACATTCACCTACATGTCTTTATGTGAACATATGTTTTCATTTCTCTTGTGGAGATTCCTAGAAGTGGAATCACTAGGTCATATAATAAGTTTATTTTTAACTAAAAAAAAAAAACTTGCCAACTGTTTTTCCAAAGTGGTTATAATAACATTTTACATTTCCACCAGCAATTGATGAGTTCTACATCTTCTAGACATCCTTACCAGCACTTGTTTCATCTCTCTTTTTGATTATAGACATTCTAGAGGGGTGTATAAACCACAGGGGGTATCTCCTTTTGGTTTTAATTTGAATTTCCTTAATGACTAATGATGCTGAACATCTCTTCATGGCTTATTACCCTTCATGTATCTTCTTGGGTGAAGTGTCGGTTCAAATCTTTTGATGATTTCTTAATCATGTTGTTTATAGTCTTATTAAGTTGTAAGAATATTTTTATATTCTGTATACAAGTTCTTTATTAGATATATGATTTGTAAATATTTTCTCCCAGTCTCTGGCTTGTCTTTTCATTTTCTTAATGGTGTTTAAAAATTATATATATCCAATTGATCATTTTCCCCTTTATAGGCTATTCTTTTGCTGTTACATCTAAGAACTTTTGGCCCAATCACAAGGTCATGAATTGTTTCTCCTGTATCTTCTTTGAGACATATCATAGTGTTTTAGGTCTTACATTTAGATATGTGATTCAATTTGAGATATTTTCTGTATATTATAAAGCAAAGGTTAATTCATTTTTATTCACACAGATATTCAACTGTTCTGGGTCCCTATGTGATATGAGATTTATTTCTGGAATATCAATTCTATTCCATTGCCTATCTTTCCACCAGTATCACATATTAATTACTGTGACTTTATAGTAAGTTTGAAATCAGGCAGTATAAGTCCTCCAACTTGTTCATCTTTTTTCAAATTTGTTTTTGGTCTTCTATGTCCGTTAGAATTCCAAGTATAGTTTAGAAATAGATTGTCAATGTATACCAGCCTGTTGAGGTTTTGATAGGAATTGCTTTGGATTTATAGATCAATTTGGTAAGAATTCCCATCTTGGAAATATTAAATCTTCAAATTCATGAACATGGAATGTATTTCCTTTTATTTAGATCTGTTTTAATTTCTGTCCACACTGTTTTATTGTTTTCAGTTTGAAATTTTGTAGGTGCTTAATCATTTCCAGAAATATGATTCATTTTATTTATCAGTGCTATTTCTTGCAACATTGCAAAATTGTGTATTAGTTCTAATAGTTCTTTGTGAATTCTTTACAGTCTTGTACATCTGAGATTGTATCACCTGAGAATAAAGACAGTTTTCTATCTTCCTTTTAAGTCTAAATTTTCTTTCTCTTTCTCCCTCCTCTTCCTTCCTTCCTTCCTTCTTTCTTTCTTTCTTTCTTTCTTTCTTTCTTTCTTTCTTTCTTTCTTTCTTCTGTTTGTGCTGAGTAGAACCTCTGGTGCAATGTTGAATACAAGTGTCAAAATTGGATATCCTTGCATCTTCAGTAATCAGAAGGAAAGTATCCAAACTTTCATCATTGTATGATGTTAGTGTGGATTTTTCATAGATACCCTGTCAGAATGAGCATGTTTATTCTAATCCTCTTGTTTGAGAGTTTTCATCATGATGGGGTATTGAATTTTATACAGTGATTTTTATTCATCTGCTGAGATGATCATGTGACCTTTTTCTTTTATTCTGTTACATGATATATTTCATTAACTGATCTTCAGATACTAAGTCAATTATTCCTGTAATACATCCTACTTGGTGTTAGTGTATAATTCTCTCTATGTTTCTAGATTCAGCTTCCTAATATTTTTAGAGAGTTTTACGTTTGTATTCATGAGGGATATTTTTCTATGTTTTGGGTTTTTTTACTTGTGATTTCTTTGTCTGGATTTTGTATCAGATAATACTAGCTTCTTAAAATGAGTTGTAAGTGTTCCATCCTTCTCTATATTTTGAAAGAGTTTGTGATGGATTAATATTTTTCTTTTAAAAATATTTGATAGAATTCACTGTGAAGTCACATGGTCCTCATTTTTCCTTGTGAGGAGATTTTTATTAATCATTTAATTAAGTTCTGTTCAGGTATTTTACTTCTTTTTGAGGCAGTTTGGTAACTTTTGTCTTTCTATGATTTTCATCTCAATTGTCTAACTTATTGGCATAAAACTGTTAATATTTCCTTCTATTCTGTTTTTGTTGTATTATCTTAGGATCTGTAGGATCATGTCCTTTCATTTGATTTTGGCAATTTCTTTCATCTCTCTTTTTTATTGGTTACTTTAACAAAAGATTTGTTAATTTTGTTAATGTTTCAAAAAGTTTTTAAATGTTTATTTATTTTTAAGAGAGAGAGAGAGAACACGCCAGCAGGGGAGGAGCAGAGACAGAGGAAGACACAGAATCTGAAGTAAGCTTCAGTCTCTGAGCTGTCACCACAGAGCCCAACGCTGATCTCGAACCCACAAGCAGTGAGATCATGACCTAAGCTGAAATTGGATGGTTAAAGGACTGGGCCACCCAGCACCCCTGATTTTGTTAATCTTTCAAGGAGCTAATTTTCATTCCATTGGTTCTATTGTTTTCCTCATTTTATTTTGTTTATTTTTCTCCCCAAATAATTATTACTTTTCTTCTGTTTGATTTTGATTTAGTTTTCTCTTCTGTTTTCTTTTTTTAAATGTTTTATTTATTTTTGAGAGCAAGAGAGAGACAGAGTGTGAGTGGAGAGGGGCAAAGAGAAAGGGAGACACAGAATCCAAAGCAGGTTCCAGGCTCTGAGCTGTCAGCACAGAGCCTGACATGGGGCTCGGACCCACGAATTGGAGATCATGACCTGAGCTGAAGTCTGATGCTTAACCGACGAGCTACCCAGGCACCCCTCTCTTCTATTTTCTAAGGTGGAAGCTCAGATTACTGATTTGAGAATTTTCTTCTTTTCCAATCTTAGTAATGTACAGGTATAAATTCCCCTCTAAATGGTGCTTTTGTTACATTCCATAAATGTAGATATGTTTTTGTTTTCATTCAACTCAGAACACTTTTTTTTTTAATTTTTTTTAACGTTTATTTATTTTTGAGACAGAGAGAGACAGAGCATGAACAGGGGAGGGGCAGAGAGAGAGGGAGACACAAAATCTGAAACAAGCTCCAGGCTCTGAGCTGTCAGCACAGAGCCCGACGCAGGGCTCGAACTCACGGACCGCCAGATCGTGACCTGAGCCGAAGTGGGCCGCTTAACCGACTGAGCCACCCAGGTGCCCCAGAACACTTTTTTTTTTATATTTTCTTGTGATTTCTTCTTTGATCTATGCATTATCTATAAGTATATTGTTTAATTTACAAACATTTAGGTATATCCCAGATTTCTATTATCGGCTTATAATTTAATTATACCAATATTGGGAAGATAATTCCCATGATTCAATCCTTTTAAATGTTGAGACTTATTTTGGTCTACTATATGTTCAGTCCTCAAGAATGTCCCACATGCATTGGAAGTATGCATGCGTGTTATTGATGTTGATCAGAGTCTTATAAAAAGAAAAAAAAAAAGGAAACATGTCAGATAAATTCATAGTATTTTTTTAAGACTTCTGGGTTTTATATCAACTATTGAGAGTGAGGTATTGAAATTTCCATCTTTAAAAGTTGATTAGTCCTTTTTTTTTTTGCAGTTTTGTCTGTTTTTCTTTGCTGCAATTTGAGGTTCTGTTTTTAAGTTCATATACATCTGTAAGTTTTTTATCCTCCTGATATATGGACTTCCATGAAACACATCTTATGTGGATTTCATTATGCAATGTGCTTTTTTGTCATTAATAATGCTTCTAGTCTTAAAATGTTTTTGCTTGATATTAAAATTCTTCCTTTCTAATCTGGATGCCTTCTTTTTAATGGTTATCATTTGCATGATATCTTTTTATTTTCACTTATTTGTAACTTTAAATGCAAGGTGTATCTCTTTTAGATAGCTTATAACTGGATCTTAACCAACCTAACCATCTTTGCCTTTCAATGGAATACTTATGCCAATTATATGTAATGATAATTATTTTTATGGTTGGATTTACAGTTGACATTTTGTTCTTTGCTTTCCGTATGAATTCCCACTTTTAAGTTCCTTTGCTTCTTTTAAATTGACTAATTTTAATTTAAATATTGTCCGTGTATCATTTTCATTCTGTGGACATTTTATCTATATGAGTTGTGTTTTTATCAATTGCTTTAATGATTTCACTATGCAGTTTAGCTTATAACAATCTACTTCAGATTAATGCTAACTGAATTCTGGCAAAACATAGAAAATTTATTGTAGCTCTATTTCCTCCCCCCTTCTCTGTGCTATTACTGTTAGATATGGTATATCCATATATGTTATAAACACAGCAATACATATTGAATTCTTGCTTTACTCAGTTTTACATTTTAAAGACATCAGAGAAGAAATGAGAAAAAATAAAGATGTTTTATGATTTATAAAAGACTTTATATGATTCTACATACTTACCATCCTTTTTTCTTCTTTTCTTGCTGTGAATTCAAGTTACCACTTGGCCATTTCTTTTCATTCTGAAAGACTTTCTTTAGTATTACTTGAAAGGTAGGTCAACTAGCAACAGATTGTTTATCTGAGAATGTCTATGTTTTACCTTCATATTTGACAGAGAGTTCTACTGGATGTAGAATTGTTGATTACAGTGCTTTTACCTATCTTTTGAATATATCATTCCACTGCCTTGGCCTCCAGTGTTTCAGATGAGAAGTCAGCCTTAACCATATCACTGCCCTTCTGTCATTTTTCTCTTGCTGCTGTCAAGATTTTCTCTTTCTCTTTGGTTGAAATTATTCATTATTTTCTAGATATGGATCTCGCTGCAGCTACCCTACTTTTTCTTTATAGAACTTGTTAGTTATGTAGATTGTTTTTCATCAACTTTGGGATACTTTCTCAATAATTTCTTTGAGTATATTTTCTGCTCTTTTCTTTCTCTTATACTGAGACTCCTATTACGTATATGTTGGTACTATGAGACTCATTTTTCTTCCATTTTTTCCCCTCTGTTTGGATAATTTCTATTGATCCATTTCCAAGTTCACTGATTCTTTCTTCTGTCATCTCACATCCAAAGTCCTCCAGTTAAATTTTCATATTCTTATTGTATACTTTTCTATTCCATAATTTGCATTTGCTTCTACATAATTTTTGTTTCCATGTTGAAAAACTCCACTTATTGATTTATTGTTGTCCTACTTTAATTAAAAAAAATCATTTAGTTTTTAAAATATATTCATAAGATTTGCTTTGAAGTTTTAAATCTAACCCCGATATCTGAGGATACTTAATTCCTATTACCTACTTTTTTTGTGAGTGTAGGTCACAGTTTCTTGTTTATTTGTGCATCTCATATATTTTTTAAAGTTTTCATTTTAGTTAATTTTTTATTCATTTATTATTTATTTTGAGAAACAGAGAGAGGGTGCAATTGAGTGAGGGGCAGAGAGAGAGAGAGACAGAGAGACAGAGAGAGAGAATCCCACCCAGAAAGAGAGAGAGAGAGGTAGAGAGAGAGAAGTGAGGCTCACCTGAAGCAGGGCTCGTGGTTTTTACATGAAGTGGGGCTCAAGCTCACCCAAAGTGGGGCTTGAACTCACAGACTGTGAGGTCATGACCTGAGCCAAAGTCAGATGCTTAAAGACTGACCAACCAGTTGCCCTAAAGTTGTCTTTATATATGGAATTTAGTAGCAAATTTGGATCCTAGGCCCTAGTCCTCCCCCCTTATGCTTTTGTTTTGTTATGCTTTTGTTTGTTTATTTTCTTTGTTTGTAAATTGGCTAGAATAATCTGTGAAATCCATCTTCTTTGCTGTACAGAGTATAGTCACTAATATCTCTTTTCAGATTTTTAAAAATATCTGTGTTTTTATTTTTAAGCCTAGCTTTCTACAGGTTGCCCCTTGGTCTTTGTAGCTGTGTTGTCAGCCAGTGATTGAACAAAGGCTGTGCTTAAACAACTCAAGCTAGTAAGTCTTCTGATAGATTAGTATGTGGGTAGGAAGCATATTCAGCATTCAAGAAATTTTCAGATATGTTCTGGTTTTTACCTTCTACTAGGGCCCTTTATGCTCATGTTCACAGCCTCAGAGTCAGTCAGTGAAGAGTGTATGGCTGACATGGGTGCTTTCTAGGCCGTACAAGCATGCAGATCCATGGTTCCCCAGCCCTGACCAAACTGCATACTTGTAAAACCATTGGCTTTCCCCTCTAGCCTTTCAGAGTGTCATTTCTATCAACAATACCAGCATCACCCACCACTCCAATGCAGGTGAGCATCTTAAATCATGGCAATGGAGCTGCTGGTCCTCACAGCTTGCCCCACCTTGAAAGAACCTCCAAATTGACTGGGCTGGTGGTGGGGTCAGAACACCAAAGATCCCCACAGGTCTTCTAGTAAAGTTCAGTGGTTTTACAAAAATATGTTGCTCTAGTCACTGTATGTCATTCTCAGTTTTCACATCACTTACATAGTTATGTTTTTTTAAATCAATTTTGTTCAGCTTTATAGTCTATTTTTTGTGGACAGAACATTTCCAACCTCCTTTATTTGCCATAGTGGAAGTTGCTGGGTTTTATTTAGTACTGTGATCAGACCTTTATATTTGTAGCTTTGGGTGATGTTTCTTCAGAGTCCACATGATATTTGTTATCACAGCTCTCTAAATTTGTAAGTGAACTTTAAGTCCCATGTGGCCCCGCAAAAGACACTGACCCCAGTTTTTGTTGGTTGCCTGATCTCACCTCAGAGGCTTACAACACTTAGCTTCCAAGATGTTAGCTCTGACTGTGAAGTAAAATTAGAGTCCCATATTTGTTGAGCTGAAAAAAGTCAATGGCAGTCCCCAATCCAAGCTTCTCTTAAATTCACTGCTTGAATTCAGGACAAACATTTCATAGGTATCTTTAGCTCTGGAAATTGTCATGTGGACTGGATGCCTAGAACTGTATTGACTAATGTATAGCTTAAAGAATCTAAGAAAGTGTGCATCGTGGTCCTTTATGATTTGAAAGCTGCAATTCAAGGGCTGTTAAGACCTTCAGCTGGTGATAATTGGATTTGAAAGACAGTGCAACATGTGATAAAAACGCTCCTGTTGGATGGGATCCCAGTTTTCTCCTATCCTTCCTATTAATGTGATAAATGTTGCTGTCTCAGCTGATAGGGCCATGTTGGATAATCAGATTGGAATCAAGTTTGAGTTCCTCAGGCTGACTTCATGTGAAGCTCGTGGGAAGACTTGAAAAAAATACTATAGAAAATAAAAGAGGGGCCTGGGTTGGCAAAGGGAAAATTTAACTTTCATTACAAGGCTCCATGGTGCAGAAAAGACTCATTAACCATAGACTTTAGCCATGTGCTACAACCTCTGCATGCCATGTCCCATGGGAGGCTCTGAGAAAGGATTCCCAGTGTTACTGGGCACATGCCACAGTGGAGGCAGGGGAGAAAACAACTGCATCTCTTGATATGGGTGTTGGGCCAGTGAGGAGCCAAAATAATGTTGGAAAATTAAACCTCTCTTAATTAAAGCTGATGGCAAACAAACTCCAGTAATATGGCACTACAGCTGGGAAACAGAACTATGATTTGAAACTGAACAGCTGTGAAATTGGTCCCTCTGGTTACAGCTGGGCATGCAAAAGGGACAGAAACCCCGGCAAAGGTGTTGCCCCTGCCTGGAGGATTAGTCTAGGGACACACAGAGTGTGTGGTTTGCTTTCCTCATTGTTTTCAAAACAGTATACCCCACCCAGTTATCCAGTTCTCTGGGTGTCTGGAATCCTGGGGTCTGTTCACCAATACCCTTTTGTCCCATACATTTGTTTAGGATTTTTCCTGATGAGAAAAGCATCCTTGTGGGTGCTGAATTAAAGAGAAAAGGCCCAGAGAGCCTGGGTGGCTCAGTTAGTTGAGTGTTTGACTCTTGATTTCAGCTCAGGTCATGATCTTAGGTTTCCTGGGGTAGAGCCCTACATAGGGCCCTGCCCTGACAGGGTGGAGCCTGCTTGGGATCCTTTCTCCCTCTCTCTGCTCCTCCCCCACTTGCACTGTCTCTATGTCAAAATAAATAAATAAACATTTAAAAAAAGTAAAGAGAAAAGGCTCACAGGGGGAAGAAAATATAATTTATTTTGTGATTTAAAATATTTTTTATCTATTCATATTCCTGAAGATCTCCAGGCAGTGTCCTTCCCAACCAGTATGGTACATAGGTCAGCTCTTGCCATTCTATTACTGACCATTCTGCCTTGAGAGCCCTGTGTAGGTGGGGCAAGTGCAGAGATGCTAGCTTTCCTTTTTACATTTTTGCCTCACCAGTAGAGGCTAGAGTCTGGCTGCACTGATGTGAGGGTTGGGATATTCTGAGATTTCCTTGAAGTTGTGAACTTCTGACTCAGTCACATCATTAACCTCTGAAGCATGTGGCTATCACTTCTTTCTGAATATTTTCCTTAGGCCTCTTTCTCACTTGTCTGTCAAATTTAGTTGATGTTTTTGGTTGTTTAGGAACAATCCCCAACCATGTACACTGATCATCAGGTCAGTATCAGGATGACCTAGACTGTGCTGTAGAAATAAATAAACCCTGAGATGTTCAAGGCCAAATATACTTCATTTAGTTCTTTCACCCTTTATTGCCTGGAGTGGGTTGCAGTCAACCGGTGACTCCTGGATCTGCTTCCCTTTCCCTTGTGAGCCTCTACTATCTTGGAGTTCTGTGGCCTCCACATACACGCAGATGATGGAACAGGAGTCTGGAGGACTGAGCAGTGGGGCAACACTGGAGATGGAGCAGGATGTTTAATGGCCAGGCCCAGAGTGACATTTCTCCCCATACTCCATTGTCTAGTGGTCATTCACATGCTTTCAGCTTCCCTGTAAGGGAAACTGGAGAATGGAGTCTTCCTGTGTGGCCAGGATTTGGTCAGTCACTATTAATTGCAACTGCTAATATCTATCTGTCCAGTTAGCAAAGTCTTAGTGTCTGGGTTTGAAGGGATATTTGGAAGCAATTTAGTAATTCTTCTGTCTGCACTGAAAATACCTTGGATCCTTGCTTTTGAAAGTGTGACCCTGGGACAAGAGTGGTGGTCAGTAACACGGGGTAGGTGTTAGAAATGCAAATTCTGGGACCCCACTGCATCAGGAATTTGGGGAGCAGGGCCACATGATCTATGCTTTAATAAGCACTCCAGGGAATTTTTTTAAGTTAAATTTTATTTATTTTGAGAGAGAGAGAAAGAGAGAGAGAGAGGCAGAGAGAGAGGGAGACAGAATCCCAAGCAGGGACTGTGCTGTCAGCACAGAGCTTGACTAAAGAACTCAGGAAGAGTGAAATCATGACCTGAGCCGAAATCAAGAGTCTGATGTTTAACCGGGTGAGCCACCCAGGTGCCCCAGCCCTCCAGGGAATTTTAATGTTCCCTAAACTTTGAGAACCACTGTCCCAGATCCTCAGTTCTCACTTAACTGGGTCACCCCTTAGGATTGCCTGCCTGTGGAGCTTTAAAAAGTACTGGTAGCTAGTGCCACACCTAGGAGACTTTTATTGAATTGATCTGGGGTGTGGTCTGAGGCAACCACAGGAAGCAGTGCCCTAGAATGATTTTTCGGGAATACTCTTCCTCCCTGAAAATTTCCATGAAAACAGATTTCACCTGGTTTCTCTGACACTTCCTAAGGTCTCACAGGCTATGGGAGTGAGGAAATTTCCTGTTCTAAGCACTTCCTTTTCCCCTTCAACTGGAAGCAACCACCCAGCTATCCAGGGCAAAAGAGAGATTTGGGAATTTAGAAGTGGAATCCTGATTCTGTCTTAGACTCATCATACAACCTTGGGAAAGTCGATTAATTTCTCTTTGTCTTGTGTCTGTAAACAGCAGTAGTAACACTTGCCCACAGATGTTGCCAGCATTATTTAATTAATGAGCAGAGAATGTTTGGGAAATACAAAGTACTGAAGAAATGCTAATCATTATGATGAATGCAATGCATTTCGCAGATACAAAAGTGCTGTGTATATGCCCATAATTATTATAATTATTGCTAATACCAATAATATTGCTACTACTAATACATTTCCCCTGCAGTGGGAGCTCAGGATGTCCTTTGGGTTAACATTTTACTCCACATTGTCAGGAAGTCTTGCTAAAGCAGCTGTTTAATGACCACTGCTCTCTACCTCCCTGGAAATTGTCATTCATCAGGAGGGCAAATAGTCAAGTATGCCAACCATCCTGGGGTCCATTTATGAAATGGCCCTGACTGCTGGGTCATTGCCAGATCATGTTTCAGAAGCTCTTCTATAGGTTAAGCAAGTGCCCAGAATATAGAGTTCAGCCATTCTTTTTATTATTTTCATCAGAGGCATTTTTTCCTCTTCTACTGTTGGTCTTTTATCTACAGTAATTTTGCCATCTGCTTTCATATGGTTTTAAATGTGCTGAAGAAAATCCTAGTGTGTGTTGACAAATATGACTAGCTTCCAATGCCCGTAGTTCACAGATATGACCAGCAGCAATTGGTGTTGAGAACAGGGCAAGTATTTTTGCTGCAGGTTTGTTTTGTTCAGTTTTAGCTTGGGTTTTGACTTGGTGGAAGGTGCATAAGAGGGGAATTGTGTCTCTTCATTTCTCAAGAAGTAAATGGTATTGAGGATTATATGATTGGTATGGCAAAGCAGATTGGAAAAAAAAATCAACAGATGATGTTCAGTTAGCAATTTAAAAAAAAAAAAAAAAAACATTGCCCTTATTCATGTTCCTTGTGACTTCCATTTCCTGGTCATAAAGACATGGATGTCCAAGTTGCTTAGGCTTTGTCCACACTGTGGATAAAACAAATGGGAATGAAGCAAATGTGAATGAAGCTTACAAAATAAGCTCATCGTGAGCATTTAATTTAATCCAAGGCCTTAGAAAAAATACAGAGTTCCCTGATTGTCCTTACCATAGACCCCTGAACTCCTTCCATTTATCATCACTATTTCAAAACCCTGATGACTATCTTCCTTTTCCCCTTGGTGAGGCCATACATGATAACTGAAATGTCAAGTTTCTGTGCTGTAGGCTGGAACTACATCAACTCTTTGGGTTAGTGCTGATTGTCTTATGCTGATCAGAAGCTCTGACTGACAAGAGATATCTTACATAATAATGGGAAAACAAAATAATTAACACTTTATGTGACTCCAAGTCTCTGACCTACGTCATTGCCCTTCTTCCTGAAGAACATGGAAAAAAAAATGAAAGACATATTTACTGACAGCCAATTCCCTTAGCTTTTGAATGTTTGAGAAAATATTTCTTTTTCACTTTTGAAGGATAATTTTGCTGTATACAGTATTCTAGGTTAGTGGTTCTTTTCTTTTAACACATGAAACTTTATTTAATCTACTCTCTTCTTGATGACATGTTCTCTGAAGAGAAGTCCAATGTGGAACAGCAGGGTGGGTGGCTCAGTTGGTTAAACATCTGACTCTTGAATTTGGCTCAAGTCATGGTTTGTGAGTTTGAGCCCTGTGTGGGGCTCTGTGCTGACAGTGTGGAGCCTTCCTGGGGTTCTGCCTTCCTCTCTCTGCCCTTCCCTTGCTCTGCGCTCTCTCTCTCTCTTTCTCTCAAAAAAAAAAAAAAAACATTTGAAGGAAAAAGAAGTCTGATGTGATTCTTATTCTTGCTCCTGTATGTGTATGGTGCTGCTCCAGCCCCACCCCCCAGCCTCTTTCAAGATTTTCTCTTTGTCTTTGATTTTCTGCAGTTTCAATATAATGTGCCAAGGTGTAGTTTTTCGGTCTTCTCTGGGCTCCCTTCTTGCTGTTCTCTGAACTTCTGGATCTGTGGTTTGGTGTCTGTAATTAATTTTGAGAAATTGTCAGTCACCATTTCAAATATTTCTCCTATTATTTTTCTTCTTCTGGTATGCCCATTATGCATATGCTACACCTTTTATAACCATCTCACAGTTAGTAGATACTCTGTCTCATGGTTGTTGTTGTTGTTGTTGTTGTTGTTTCCTGTCTTTTTTCTCTTTTCATTTTAGTTTTGGAAATTTCAGCCAATTCATTGATTTTTCCTCTGCCATGTCCAGCCTACTGATGAACTCATCAATGGCATTCCCCATTTCCATTGTGGTGGTTTTGGTCTCTAGCATTTCCTTTTGATTTTTTCTCAGAGTTTCCATCTCTCCACTTACATTACCCATCTATTCTTGTATATTGTCCACTTTTGCCTTCAAAGCCCTTAGAATATTAATCATACCTGTCTGAAATTCCAAGTCTAGTAATTCTAACATGTCTGCCATATATGAGTCTGGATCTAATGCTTGCTATTTCTGCAACCTGTGTTTTATGTCTTTTGTTATGTGTTGTATTTTTTTGCTGAAAACCATACAGGATGTTCAGGGTAACAGAAACTGAGGTATTTGGTATTTTGTGTAAGGTTTTATATTTATATGACTAGGGGTTAAACAGTGTTTATTGTTTGCTGTAACTGTAGGTGTCAGAGCATATAACTTCTGCTGCACTTGATTTTTTTTTTCTACCCAGTTGTCTTTAGGTTTCCCTAGAGACTTATTTTTTTTAAGTTTATTTATTTTTGAGGGCAAGAGAGAGAGGGAGAGAGAGAGAGAGGGCACATCCATGAGGAAGAGAAAGAGGGAGACAGAGAATCCCAACCAGGCTCCTCCTCAGTGACAGCATGGAGCCCCATGCAGGGCTTGAACTCAAGAACTGGGAGATCATGACCTGAGCCCAAATTGAGAGTCAGATGCTTAACCAACTGAGTGACCCAGGAACTCCTCCCTAGAGACTTCTTAAAAAAGACCTGAGATGGATATTTTTTTTTTTTTAGATTTACTCCCATTATTACTATACGTGAATCCTTTTGATATAGAGGTAATAGGAGGGAGGAAAAACATTCTATAGTCCTATGATTAAGTTTCAGTGTTTCAGTGAGCCTGTGTATCTGAACTGTGACCTTTATAATTGCCTCTCAGTTTTACTTTATTTTTCTCCTTAAGTGAAGTAGGAAAGCTGTAGCCAACTGAGGTTGGGTATTTCCTATTCTCCAGGCCATTTAGACTCTGTTTAATTCATTTCTCTTAATATCAGAAGAGTAGAATGCTCTGGGAGTATTTCAAAAGGGCCACCTCTCCTTTCACCCTATTGGAAGTACAAGGGGATTTTTCTCTGATCATCACTGAGAGAATCCGGTAGTGCTCCTGGGGGTGATATTAACAAATGTGTGTGTGGGCATGTGGAAGACTGGAGCCCCTTGGAGTTTGTAACTCCCAAAGATGTCTGTCCAATTGCACCTCTGATAGTTCATCGATTACAGTGTAAGCATTCCTATCCCGGTACTGGTTCCCACAAAATTGTTTGCTTTGGGCTTCTGCTCCTGTAAGTTGTGATTCTCTGTACCTGATTCACCTGTCTGTCCCTTCAATTTGGGGGGCAGCAGTTTGCTGTGTGGCCTGAGTTCTCTGGTGGATGTAAGGAGTAGTTGGTTTTTAGCTTGACCACATTTTTCTTATGTGATGGGAGTAATGACTTCAAAGTCACTTCCATACGAAACTGGAAACTAGAAGTTCTATTTAATCCAATAATTATCACTTAACAGATTCAGTCTGTGTAGTCCATCAGGCAGAAAAATAATCGTTTGGGCCCTTAGTGTTGAAATGATGTGAAATGGAGTATACATTAACTTATAGCTACAACTATTTGTTACAAACTGCCTTTTCAAGAAAAAAGAAAGAAAATCATAACGGTAGGAGAAGGTGGGTCAAGAAGAGGAGTGGGTATAAAATCAATTCTGCCTATTATTCATGGGGAAAGAATAATCATCAAATTCATTATAAATCCTTATGTTTATATAGGAAAGTCTTATTTATGAGGTACCAGCAGTGTTCCACATGAATGAATTTGTCATATAACTGAGCTATCATCCTTTAAATTGAACTTAAAACATTACAATCCTTTTTGATAGAGTTCTTTTCCTAAAATATATTATTGTTCTGTCTTATTGAGCAAAGCACAGAGAATATCATTTATCTTATTTTGTTACTTGGGTAATTATTGTAAACATCAGTCACAGAGCAACTCTGTTGTAATTCAGAGCAGCTCTCAAGGGCTCTGGAGGTGACTGGGATCATTGCACCTAAGCACACTACCTGCCTTGCTTCCCAATGCTTTACTTTACCATCCCTTTTCACCAATTACTTTAAAAGCCCCAGCCCATCTACTTAGTCTAAAATAAAATTAAATGTATTTTAATTATATAAAATCTGTCCATTTATCTACTAAAATCATCTCACATATTGCTTCATCATGCACACACAATAGTTGGAAAAACACTGCTCTATAGGATAGGGAGAATTGAAAATCAGCAGGGGAAACTGAATTTATGTTTGTTTAATTACTAGGCAGATTATATGTACAAAAGTGAGTTAGAGATTCTGGCCTATAGGCTAAAAAATAAATAAATGTGTAATATGTCAGCTGTATTATGGAGTACTATGGAGAAACATAAACCAAGGCGAGGGGTAACAGAGGGATGGAGGTAGGGGTAGTCATGAAACACATTGTGGTTAAGGTATTCAAGTAGAGACTTGAAGGAAGTAATAATAATTTTTAAAAAAATTGGGATATTGTGGAGTAGGGAACAAGAACTGCATGTACCGAGGCTCTGAGGCAGGAGAATGTTTGGGTCAGAAAAATAAGAGGCCAATATGCCTTGGTCAGCATGAGGCAGGAAGCAGAGAGAAGGAGATGAGAACTGAGAGCTTGTGGGAGGCTAGATAATTGAATTAGTAAGCTATTGCCATGAAAGTGCTACAGATATTACTCAGGGGCATTTAACAATAGGATTTTTTCCCTCACTTTTGGATTTCTGGATTAACTGCATTAGCTGTAGTCTGTAAATAGGGCTCAGGCCTCTTCTACGTACGTTTATCTGGGACCCAAGTTGAAGAACCAGAACCTATCCTGGGCCCCCAAATCTGTTATCCGTGTACAGCAGAATTCAAGAAGAAAGCCTAAGCACTCATGAACTTTGCCAGCCTGCTTACATTTTATCTGCTAACATCCCTGAAGTCAAAGCAAGTAATAGACCAAACCCAAAGTTGAGAGGCAGGAAGGTACACCCTGCTCACACTGGGAGGGGAAAAAAGCAAATGACTGTGACCAATAACTCAATCTACCACAAGTAGGGACGGGTCTGTAGACCGTTAAGAAAGTCTTTTGTTTGACTTTACTCTTTATGTAAAGGGAAGTTACTAAAGAACATTAAGCCAAGGGCTGTCTTATTTTTACTTTTATCTTCAATGAATAACTCTGGTAACGTGAGAAGAGGAGATGTAAGGGTCCAGTATGATGTAAGAACAGCAGGGAGACTGTTACCATGTTCCAGATGAGAGATGATCGTGGCTTTGGCCATCATGTAGAAGTGGGGATGATGTGGAATAGTAATTTTATGAGTCTATTTAACAGGTAAAGGATTGGCTGGTGAATTGGATGTTGGGTGTGAGAAAAAGCTAGTGGTCAAGGACTCCAAGGCTTTTGGCTGGAGGACCTGGCTGGAGCCATGAGCAGAAAGACTGGCCAAAGAACAAGTTTGAGAGTTGGAGGTGGAGAATCAGGAGTTCTGTTTTGATTATTAAGATTTGAGATATCCATTAGGTTTTTAAGTGGAGACACCCAATAGGCAATTGCACATATGAGCCTAGGGCTCCAGAGAAAGGTCCAGGATGGAGATAGGGTTAAATTAAAGTTTGTAAGAGATTTAGACCCATATTTCTCTTGGATGTTGAAAATAATATTTCACTTAGAGTCAGACTCTGTTATGTAATCTTTTGTGGGTGGGAGTCTAAATCCTCTCATTCTCTACTGGCTTTTACCCCAAAATATAACATGCCAAAGCCCTCTGATCCCTCTCTTGCTCTTTCTCTGTCCCTTTCATTCTTAATTGACATTTTTGGATAGTAATTTACTCCCTCATTTCTATTCATTCTTTAATCAACTGAAATCTATATTCTGTACTGCTATATCTATTAAAAAACTGCCCTGATCAAAGCCTTCAAACTCTGCACAAATCCAAAGTGCACTCTAGAGTGCTTATTTCATTGCTGCATTCAAATTGTTGCACCCTACCTTTCCCCTTCCTGAAACTCTACAGCTCTGGGTTCTGCAATGCTGCCTCCTCACCCTATTTTCTTTGTGCTGCTCTGGCTGCTCTGGCTTCGTCCCCTATGGTCTCTTTCCTTCCTGTGTTAACCCCTTAAACACTGGTTCTGTCCATGACCCAGAGCTGTCAGACTTCTCCATGGGAAACCTCATCCATTTCCTAGACTTTCACTGATATTTAGGTGGGGGGGATGTCCAAATTACTCTCTGACTCTGATATCTTATTTGAATGTAATAAAATTATTTCCAGCTACATGTTGGATACCTCCAAATCAATGTACAATAGGTACCTAAATCTCAGCATATCCAAAAGGAAACATTTCCTGGTGACTGGAGAAGTACAAGCAAGCCATCACTCTTCCTGTAAGCTCTAGTGACTCAGACCTTCCTATGGATATCATGTTCAACAGTCCCCATGCCAACACCCATTCACCTCTGAATTGATCTGTGATGTTCCCACAGGGGGATGTCCTCAAAACCACCCTTTCCTTTGTTTTTAGTTACTCCTCTTTGACATTTGATTCAAATAGCATGTCCTCTAAGAAGACTCCTCCAAGTTCCTAGGATATGGTGTTCCTTCTTGGCGTCTCATCAAACATCCTGTTCACATGTCTCGTCAGATGTTGACATTATGGGTGCATAACGTCACAAAGTTCGCCCAAATTTCTAAATCAGACTTCTCCAAGGAAGACTGCTATGTTCAGTATACCAAGATCAGTACTCAGCACTTGGTAGGATCTCAATAAATGTTTTTGAATTTGATAGAAATGACATTTGGATCAATGAATCCAACTAAAGATAAACAAGGCCCAGGTATAGCCACAGACACATGGTCTTCTAGACCTCATAGCTTCACCGCTGGGACTCATAATAACTTTTATCCATTCACAAGCTTTTTCTTCATGCCCACTCTACACACATGAGAGCGTGCTTGTGACTGTAGGCAAAATCATTGGAAGATTAACATGAATTCTGACAACTCCTCAGAAAGAGAAAGTAGCCCAGTCATCCCTAGCGAGATGATGAGTGTGTCTCATGTTATTTCCAGGCAATGCAAGGTTTTATTTTTGTCGTGTACCAAATGGACTTGGTGTCAGGCAGTCAAATGTCTGGCAATCTGCCTAGCTGAAGAGATAACATGAGTAGTGAATAGAGCATTATTGTGTGATAATGATTTCCAGCAGCTATTGAAGATAAATTCCAATGCAAAGTAGAAAGCTTTATTTCCAGGGGAGAAGATATCGATCCTGTGGCCACTGTAAACAAAATGAGAATTGCAGGTGTAGAGAGGAGTCCTGTCCTGTCATTGCCATTGAGTTCTGACTAACAGAGGGAACTGCGTCCTGAAGCCAAATGAAGACCCACTTGGTGAAGAGCAATTTGATATTCCCCGGATATTGTTACTTTCTTACAGGAACATGTCATGGGAATCAGATGCAGCATGTGAACATAGGTCCCATCAGCATGTTATGGATACAGCACCTAAATGTGTAATGAAACAAAGACCTCTGGATCAACCATGATTTGTTCCATTACAGTCCCTAGTATCTTGCTTGGATCTTTGAGAGAAAATGTCTTATATGAGTCAGAGATAGGTTAGGAGCCTAGATGACTGAATTGTTTTATAGACTTAATGGTTGGTTAAAACATTAGTCTCTTTTTCTTTATCTACAGATTGAGATTGAGGATGTGATTATTCTTCATTAGCTTTTGAAGAACTGATCATTACAGCCTTTCTAGGTCATAGACCATTCAATCTAGGAAGGACCTTAAGGATCATCTCATTTAATCCTTTTATTTTTCAGCAAGGAAATGATGACCCAGAAATAAGTAATATTACAAAGGGCATAGTTAACTTGGCTGCTTTTTTTTTTTTTTTTAAACATTGTCAAAATGTATAACTCTTTTTTAGCTTACTAGAATTCTGGTGATTATAGAGGAAGTTTCCTTTGGGATAGCACTAATTCATGGAGACCTTTCAAATTCTTAAGGGTCTGGAGGAATGCTAACTCTTCTTGTTTCAGAGGCTAGAAGATATATCTATCTATCTATCTATCTAGATATAGATATAGATATAGATATAGATATAGATATAGATATATAATGTTTATTGGGTTTTTTTTTTGAGAGAGAGAGACAGAGCATGAGTAGGGGAGGGGCAGAGAGATAGGGAGACACAGGATCTGAATCAGTCTCCAGGCTCTGAACTGTCAGCATAGAGCATAATGCAGGGCTCAAACTTATAAACCATGAGATCATGACCTGAGCCAAAGTCAGAGGTTTGACCAACTGAGCCACCCAGGTGACCCTAGATGATATACATTTATATTTCTAATATGGATAAATGCAGACTATCTGGTGCCCTTATTCTCACCCTGAGATCAGCTACCAGTAGGCAGTATGGATCTCTGTTTTGAATCTTCAAGATCTCTGGAGGGTCATGAACTTCAAGGTCACTAACTTTGAGATCTATACTAAGTAGGTTTGTTCACCTTGCACATCAGTGAAGAACATTTGCAAGGTAAATGTTGATGGGGATTTGTGGCTGGAAGGTCAGCCAGTGAAAAAATTACTCAAGCAGGTATGGGGATGATGGCAAATGGGTTCACATTAAATCCAGATAAAATTCAAGATGTCATTTTGGTTACCCCTCAGCAAAAACTGTACAATAACTCTGTCATGTTGCTATTCTTTTAACACCTACTTATGAATAGCAGTTAGGAGGTTGGGAGTCTAGGGACAGAGGAACCTGGAGAGACAAATAGGTTCTTTGTCTTTCCTCACAACCTCAGAGAAATGCCTGCATTGATCCCCAAATTTTGTGTCCCATAATTATTGCAAATGGATGAGGACCTTGATTAAGGCCTTTGTACATTCTTGGGATGCCTGGGTGGCTCACTTCGTTAAGTGTCCAACTTCAACTTAGGTCATGATCTCACGGTTTGTGAGTTTGAGCTCCACATTAGGTTCTGTGGTGACAGCTCAGAGCCTGGAGTCTGCTTCAGATTCTATATCTCCCTCTCTCTCTCTGCCTCTCCCTGACTCACACTCTGTCACTTTCTCAAGAATAAATAAACAATAAAAATTAAACAAACAAACAAACAAACAAAAACTGGGGCTCCTGGGTGGCTCAGTCAGTTAAGCATCTGAGTCAGCTCAGGTCATGATCTCATGGTTTGTGAGTTTGAGTCCCACATAAGGCTCTGTGCTGACAGCTCAGAGCCTGCTTGTGAATATCTCTCTCTCGCTGACTGACCCTCCCCACTCACACTCTCTCTCTTTCTCAGTATAAATTAAAAATCTCTAAAAAAAAAAAAAAACAACATTTGTACATTCTTACCTTGTTGATTGCAATTCCGCAGGTCTCAGCCTAGTTGTTAAATGCCTGTGTTGATCAGAAAATGTCCCTACAACTGTGGACAGATTATGTACATGTATACCCAAGCTATAAACATTCAAAAGCTAAAGGGATATTGAAATTATTAGTATATTTCTGATCTTCCAGTTCCTTGGCTATACACAATTAAACTTGTTTATGCTCATAATTCTGATGTTTTCCTTCCAATGTTTGTTTTTCATTAATGAAAACTATTTTCATTCTTATTTTTTTTGTTGTTGTTGTTAATTTGCTTTTAGAAAACAGAGAGCACTGTGGATAGAGAGATCTTTGAAATGTCTCTTTCATATATATATATATTTAATGTTTATTTATTTTTGAGACATAGAGAGACAGAGCATGAATGGGGGAGGGTCAGAGAGAGAGGGAGATACAGAATCTGAAACAGGCTCCAGGCTCTGAGCTGTCAGCACAGAGCCTGACGCGGGGCTCAAAATCACAGACCGTGAGATCATGACCTGAGCCAAAGTAGGACACTTAACTGACTGAGCCACCCAGGTGCCCCTGAAGTGTCTCTTCCTAACAGACTATCAATGAACGTGATATTTCAGCTCTCTTAAATGTTCATTTGAATATGTAAGAAGCCATATTTATGATTACACCACCCCAAAGTGAGTTCCCTCTTTTCTCTACTTGTGTAGCTCTTGTTGTCTGTACCGGTCGTTTGGCAGTTAATTATATACTGCCTTGTGGCAATATAAATTAACTTATTATGTATTTATGTTATTTGTGTAAGTGGACTCAGATCCTTGAGGGAGAGAATTGAGTATTATGCTTCTTTGTTTCCTCTCTTACACCTACCAGAATTCTATGAGCACAGTCGGCTGTCAAACAATATTTGCTGAATAATCTACCACACGGAATTTCTTAATGCCTCCGCATAATGGTCCCAGAGAGAATGTTGCATAAAAAGAGATAATATTCTTCCAGAATATTAAAATATTTGGTGAAATGCTACAACAGTGATGTTTCAAAGGTCTGCAGATTAAATGGTTGAGGGAGTATAAATTAGTTGCTGGTGTGTTTGTGCCCATATGCAGGTGGAACATTTTTGTGTGCATGTGTTGGGGAGCCTGTTCCTTTCATCTCTAATTTGGGGAACTTTAATCAGTCCCTCTGATTAAGGATGGAGAGCACTGGCTGGGTAATGGATATCTTGCTATGGATGGCAGGGCAATGATGCCTCAACTGGAAAATCATTAACTCCCAGATTTCAGCCTGTCTCTCTATCACCTATCATAAGCAGCAAATCTGCTTTATCAGCTAAGAATTCCCTTATCTCTCAGTGACTGTGGGCCATGTGCTGCTGCTTTCTGTAGATGGGAGATAGAGCTGCACCATTACCCGGAGGTGACAAGTATATAATTTACAGGCTCAATCAGTTCTAGTTACCATGTAATTACAGAGTTATTACATGGTCATTTGTTCCTGATGGACACCAGTGATCTCTTATCGTGTTCTACTGTGGTCTGTTTCTTGTCTTATGCAACCAACGATGTTTAGTCTCATCTGCATGGAGTGCTAAATGGTATACTAGGGAGGTAGGACAGAAACGATTTGGGATAAGATGTTGATTATGCTGAGAAGCTATTTGTTCTTCTCAATTGGCCTGGTGATAACAGCATCCTGTGGCTTTCCTCCCCTAGGCTCCAAGTTCACATTTTATCCATGAGAGAGGATGGAGACGATATTGTACTTGACTGCCTGGGGGAAATTGGGTGTAAGGAATATTCTGACCCATACCACCCAGTCATACAAAGGGAATATCAACCTCAAGACTATGTCACTGCCTCTTGTAATTTGAAGCTCATGGTAATGAAATGCCTATTGAAAGAAAAGTTCCTTTTTATAATAAAATGAAGAGGAGGCATTTAAGTGTGTAATTTGGTATCATAGAGAAATCATGAGAAGGTTCAGTAACCTGCCCAATGCCACCAAGTGAGTGATATGTCTAGAACTCAAATGACAAAGCTTGGTTCCTTCCATTCTAACATATTTAAGTGAATTCCTTTATTTGAAGGTAACATGCTTTTAAAATCACAAGTACTAGATATGATGTGAAGAAATTTGAATAGTACCACATATTTGCTTGAATGATTTATGGTAAGTTCTTTAATCCCATATGTTTATTATCTATCAATTGATGTGTGTGATACCCCTTCATTTTCTGAGTGTGTCTAACATGTGTGGATTCCTAATTTGGGGGAAAATGGACTGAATGTGGTATTTTTGTCACCATTCAAAAGTGCGACATCCACGTCATGATGTGGGCAGTATACTAGAGTCACCATTGTAGGGCAGGAAATATGGGTCTAGTTTCAGTTTTCCCACTAAACTGTGTGATTCAAAATCTGCTACTCTGCTTGCATAGGCTTCAGTTTCCTGCTCTGTATGATGGTCAAGTGGACCAGAGAATAGTGGAGGTCTTTTCCAGCCTTGACAGTTGCCTATGGCTCCATGATTTAAGTTGTCTTGCAGGTGGGACTGAGAGCAGTTCAGCTTGTTGGGTGCAAGGTCACAGGAAGATAATATTCAGTGTTGTTACCAGAAAAGCTTCTCCCCACATGGGAGCCAGAAAGGTGCTAGTGTGCATGTCACATTTCAGTTGATGGAATGCTGGGAATCATTAACACTCTCTCTCACTTCTCTCTACTTAAAACACCTTACTGATTTAATTAAAATACTTTTTTTTTCTTTTGAATGGCTTAAAAACAGCCCTAATTGTAATGTAACTGTTATGTAACTAATATGTGCAGGTAATATTGTGATTATATATAGACAGCCATATGCTACAATGCAGCCATTTTCCATGCTGTTAAACTGCTGAAGCGGATAACTCTATGTCCGTGCACAAGGTAATTGCACCAAACTAATTTGTGTTTGCAAACAGATCCCAAATTAACTATGTAAATAGGCATATATGCAAACAAAATATTATAATGTGCTTGTGTGCAGACTCAAGGGGCCGCGTGGAAGTGATTTTCTACCTGCATGAATGATGATGTCAGAGAAGAACTGGGGCTTGCCTGTGGCATGTGTTGCCTTTTTGGACCCCAGGTTTCTCTGAATTCTTGTCCAGCATCAGTCATTCTGAGTCACTCTGTTCCAATGTGGATGACTGAAGGCAATCTGAATTTGTTTTCACTAGGGGTAAAGGGTTATTCCGATCCATCTACCTTTCTTGACCTTGCTTACTACCCTTACGCATTTCTTGGTCACTGATGCTTCCAAGATGGCTGTCTCTGGCTCAGTATTTAATATGGAGTAAATATTTTCTCCCTAAGAAGAGAGGAGAGTTGGTTGTGTGATTTGACAATTGTTATTGCCCTGAGGACTGTGTGGGCTTTTGAGTCAAACATGGCTATGCAAAGTCTGGCTTCACCTTGGACAGGTCACCTCATTTCTCTGAGTCTTGATTTTCTGAACTGTAAAAGGAGGGGGTGATATTAGGATTTGCTTCATAGGGCTGTTTAAAGAAGTGAGTGAGTGAGTGAGTGAGTGAGTGAATGTGTGTGGTGTTCAACATGGGGCCGGCATGTGATCAAGGTTCATGCAGTGCTTGCTGCTGCTGTTGCTAAGCTTGATGCCACAGTGTTTTATTTTGTTTGTTTGTTTGTTTATTTGTTTGTTTTTTAATCCCTGGACACCCCAGCACAACTTCCTGTGTGCTCTGTGAGCAAAGTTGAGACTAATTTCAGGCAGGTTCCCAGCATGGCATGTCAACTGCAAAGGAAGCTCATGGAATTAGTGAGAGTTCTCCAAAGAAACAGAAACAAAGGTTATACAGAGATATGTATGACAAGATTTATTCTAAGAATTGGCTCATGACATTACAGAGGCTGAAGGATGCTATGATATGCTGTCCACCAGCTTGAGACCTAGGAAACATGGTGGTATAATTGAGACCAAGTCTGAAGTCCTGGAAGCCAAGAGCTCTGAAGGTAGGAGAACAGGGACATCCTGGTTCAAGAAGAGAGAAAGAGAATTCAAACCTTCTTTTGCCTTTTCTGTTTGGGTACTCATTGGATTGGATGATGCCTGGCCACAGTGGTAAGGGGAGGATGTTGTTTACTCAGCCTACCCTTTCAAGTGCTAATCTCTTCCAGAAACTTCCTCACTGACTTACTCAGCAATGATATTTTGCTGGCACCCTTTAGCCCAGTCCAGTTGACATGTAAAATTAACCATCATACCCACTTTGACTAGGCAAGGTGGACCCTGAAAGGAAGTCAAATGTGCATATCTTTTCTGTATCCTCTGCACACCCCTCCCTCACCCCCTGTTCAGCAGCTATCCCTCCAGTGCAGAATGAGAGGGCTCGGCCACTGCAGCAGTCCACCTAGGCAGAACTTTCTGTTCTTCACTTTTCAGACTTGCTTCTTGTTTTCTCAAACCTTACCTTCTTGAGGCCCAGTTTTCAAGACTTGCCCTCTACCTGGGTGGTTGTTTTGAGCAAGGGCATTCGGAGGGTACAGTACTGATGCTGGTCTCCTTGCTCCCTGCTCTAGCTGGTTCCTCTGCCGCAGATACTCTTTCCACAGAGACCCATAGGGTCCCTGCCCTCTGCTCCTTCAGGTCTTCACTCAAACCTCACCTTCTCCAGCAGGCCCGCCTAATGGAAGAGCCATCTGTCCCTGCCCCCTTCACCCTGCTCCCACCTAGGTCTCCCTTCTTCTTACCCTGTTCTAGTTTTGCCTTTTCCATAGCTATCATCACCTTGTACTATTTTATGCAATTTTACTTACTTATTTCATTTGCTGCCTATTTCTCCATGCCTGCTTATAACATCTTTGAAAGTGGGGTCTTTATTTTTGTTCATTAATGTTTGTCAAACTCTCAGTCTGTGCATGACCCTAGGAAGTTTCCTCCTAAGTTTTAATCACAGATTCCTGTCTGTATTCCTCTATCTGTCGCCTCAGAATCCAGGTGGACTGAAGGGAGAAGGACCTGAGACTAGGGGACATAGAGCAGAGAAGCCTTACCAGAAGCTGTCAGAGGAAACAAAACTGGGGGACCAGATAGAGCTAGCAGTCTTGTGGACAGGGACTCTCAAAGGGGGCCCAAACCAAAGAGAGCAGAGGCAAGAGTCAGCCACAGGTGTGTGGGGAGTAGAGGCATAAGTCATAGGCAGGAGTCAGGAGAGCAGAGGCACACATCAAGCCAGGGGTAGGGGGAGTGGAGGACACAACAGCGACTGAAGTTGGGGTGAGAGAACATCAGCAGTAGAGACCTCATGCCCTCCAGCTGCACATATGACCCAGTGAGTCACTAGATCTGTCTGCAGCTTAGTTTTCTCATCTGTAAATGACAAAAATATTTGGCAGGTTTACCTTATGTTTTTTGTTTTTTGGGTTTTTTTTTGTGTGTGTGTGAGGATCAGTTAAGGCAACCACATGAATGTAATTGCATATATAAGTATATCAAAATTCAAATGTTAGTGGTTTCTTATTATTTCTGTGTCTAAGTTTATCTGTATGCAAAATAGACAATTAATTAGAATGGGATTGAGTGTGAAAAAGGTTATCTCTGAAGAACTGTAAATCACTATTATAATCACTTATGGATTACTTTCATGAACCAGCCAATATAGAGCACATAGGTGAGATAGACTACCGTAACAGGCCAGGGGAGATGAGACACTTCCAAAGATTTAACTCAAAGAATGACTAAGGAGCATTATATGCACCAAGAAGTATGCCAGTTTGGGAGACATGTTTCAATAGAAGAACTTTTGGGGGCGCCTGGGTGGCTTAGTCGGTTAAACGTCTGACTTCGGCTCAGGTCATGATCTCACAGTCCGTGAGTTCAAGCCCCGTGTTGGGCTCTGTGCTGACAGCTTAGAGCCTGGAGCCTGTTTCAGATTCCATGTCTCCCTCTCTCTCTGACCCCCCCCCCCCGCCCCGTTCATGCTCTGTCTTTCTCTGTCTCAAAAATAAACGTTAAAAAAAATTTTAAAAAAATAGAAGAACTTTTGCCTTCCTTAGCATACCTGGGAACATTTCTTGTTTCATATTATCCTAAGATTAACAATACCCCTGTGGCATAAAACATTGGGGCTATTGATCAAAAATGAATAATTGGTCCTGGGTTCCTAGGTCCCCTTTCTCCCTATAAACCTTTTTATATTGAGGTGGCTTGTGTATCCCCTTTCTGTCCAACGTGGACAGCCCATTACAAAACTCTCTAGCCATCAAAATTTGAGAATGAAGTGTCTTGTGCTCTCATATTCTTCAGCCTCTTGGGGAATCTTTTCTCCTGCCAGTAGGTGATCTAATTAACCTGTTTAAGGCTTGAGAGAAGGAAACAGATTGTTATCTGTGCATGTGCTTTGACTCTAGAATCTGATGCAGACATCAACTCATCATTTGCCAGCTATATGACCATGAGCATATCACTGGAGCATCCAGCTCCTTTACTGGTATAAAGGTAATAGCTCCTCAGTTGTGGCCAAGGTTAAATTAGTTCCTACATGTGGAAGTATCTAACACAATTCCTGGCATATATTAGGCATCCAGCAAATGTTAGTTTTGCCCTTCTATTCATAAAATAAATAAGCTGGAGCCTTCAATATCCACTATTTAAAAAGAAAAGGGTTTCATTCATTTAGATTGGAGAAGATTCATTTAACAAGTTGCAGGTATCTAGATTGGAGACTTTCTTTGTTTAGAATGCACATTTCAGTCTGCATCTATCTCTTTGTTATTTTTACTGTCTTCTTCTTCTTCTTTTTTTTTTTTAATGGCATATGTGTATTAGGGCTTATTTTTAGGGAATTATTTTTTTGTTTTGTTTTGTTTTGTTGATTGTTTTTTTTTTTTAACTTGCAAACCAGGCAATGGGAAAAACCAGGTGTAGCTGAACATGAGAATGTGGAAATGAAGGATATTCACTAGACTTAGTCTAAAGTGCTGACAGCAAAGGTCTTTATTTCCTCAAATCCTCTCAAATGTATTCAGAATAACCTTAAGCATATTTAGACAGTCATACATTTTATTTTTGTCTCTGGGCATTAATGTGCTGACTTGTGGTATTATTAAGCTATAATTCCCCAAGATATATTTCTGTCATTCAGTTGGTATGAATGTGCAATCATTAGTAAACCCAGGATTTAGGATTCTTTCTCCTCCATGTTAAATGGAAGCAGAAAAAGGAACATGACTGATATTGCAAGCTGGACAAACACCTACCACTGTTCCTGAATCATTGGAAACTTCTGAGTGATAGTGGAAGGACTGGAATTTTGAACCAGAAAACATGAAGACCAGTTCTGGCATTGCCATTTATCAGCAGTGTGACTTTAAACAACTCAGAGAACCACTTTGAGGCTGTTTCCTCATCTATAAAATGAGGAGAAAATTTGTCTTGTGATGATCAAGTAAATTGCGTGTATTAGCAGATTAACAAACTTTAAAACATTATAGTTATAATACTTGTTATTAGTTGTCTTGAATTATTACTCAGTTTTTTTACCGTTATTACTTGTTTTTGTTTTTTGTTGTTGTTGTTGTTGTTGTTTAATTTGGGAATGAGTACCAAGATTATAGCCTAATTATTATAAGGGCCTGCCTTCGTCTATCGTGTTTAGTGTTATGCAGCGTTTTAAATGCCAGTGAGCAGCCTGTCATTCACAATACCATCCCTCTCTTAAACTTCAAGTGGCAAGTTAACTATGCATCTGTGTGCTTTAAAACAAAAATGAAGAATGTGTTTGGTGTCAGAACTTAGGCTGCTTTCCTATTTACCAACAATGAAGAAGTGGACTTTGTTTTTTATTTATGTTTTGTATTGTATTTCATTTTATTCTATTGTATTTTTTGGACTTTGAAATTAAAAACACAATACGATTTACATTTGTATTCCCCCCGAATGAAATTCTTAGGTGTAAGTCTAGCAAAATATGTGTAATATCTTTCTGTGGCAAACTACAAAACTCTAATAAACAAAATCAAAGAACTTAAATAAATAGAGATGCATTCCATATTCATGGATAGAAAGACAATATTAACAATATGTTGATTCTTCCCAACTTGATCTATAGATTCAGTGCATTCCCAGTCAAAATTCCAGCAAGTTATTTTGTAGATATCAACAATCTAATTCTAGAGTTTACATAGAGATTTAAAAGAATAGCTAACGTAATATCAAAAGAAAAGAACAAAGTTGGAGGACTGATGCTTAAGGTGGAGACCTCAAGACTTATTATAAAGCTAGTCATAGAGACAGTGTGGTATTGACAAAAGAATGGGAAAAATGTTAAGGGTTAAAGGTTATGTTTTACTTTGATCCTAGATGTCAGATGGTATATCCCCTTTCCTTATTCTGTTGGAAAGAGCCATGTCCTCTGCATTAGCTGAGGGGAACAGCCACATTCCTAATACAGATATGACCGCTGTAGCTGGGAATGTCCAAGAGAGATTTACACTTTTTGCTGGCCAATCACTTCTCTGCAGGGGCTCCAGATGTGTTTCTTCTTCTTGAAGAGCACTCCAAACAAACAAACAAACAAAAACTGCATCAAATCTCCAGAAGGGAGAGGGTTCACATGTTTACCTTATATTCTCAGTACACAGGACTTTGTCTGGCATACAGGACTTTGCCCAGCATACAATTGATGCTCAAAATATTTCTAAGTATTATCCCATTGACTGAGCTTATTCCAATAGTGGGCTTAGGTACTTATTTATTCCTCTGTTTTATGAGTAAAAGTGTGGTGAGGTCAATAATAAAGTGGAGGAGTTCTAGAGGTAGGGACTGAACTTAGGATGCTAAAACATAAAATTAAAATTTAGAAATCCTTTTAAATTACTCCATGGGCCAAGGGATAGCTGAAAGGCATTTGATTTTGGCAGTGTACTGAGAACTTCTGTGTTTACTGTAATGTTCTTGCTACTGCTTATTTTTAGTTTGTGTCTTTCCAAATTCCTGCATGGCCACCAAGGATCTGGACTGTGTTTTGATATTTGACCTAATTCATTCACTTCAAACTATGTGAATTCTAGTTAGTGGGTTTGCCAAAAGCAAAAGGAACAATTCTAATCACATGTCACTTAACCAAGGACACTTTTAAAAATAAGAACCACATGCATATCAACAAATGTGGGTGGAGGATGGTTTGGGCTGGCTGTCTAGACTTCACAAAGCTCCCTTCCTGCATCATCCTTTGCTGTAACATTATGGAAGTAAGATACTCAGGAGCATATGTCTCCCTAAATGAAACCACAGACCCTAACTCAGGCAATTTTCACAGTTGTTGATTTGGGTTCATCTAAGTTTCTACAATATTGGAAAGTGGTCACCCATTATGGCCCTTGGCTCTTACTTCTGGGTCAGTTCAAGCACATGATTCAATTATTCTGATAGATGGCTGGCAGAGAAAAACTAGTCACAGCATCAGATATTCAGGAAGTTCTGGACTTACTATTGTTCTGGCAGTACCATTTTGTGTGTGGGGGGAAGAAGAGAGAATTAAGATTCAAGAGTCACACAGAGAGTAAAAAATTCTGGTTTAGGGAAATACATATCACTTGGCCAATGTCACCCTCTCCTGGAACCATTCTGGTTAAAGAAGATCCAGTCTTTTCAGTATAAGTGGCAGTGTTGCCATCCTAGCAGTTTACAAAAGCAGATACTGACTCTGTGGGGTGTGTGTGTGTGTGTGTGTGTGTGTGTGTGAATAGTTGAAATTGGCCTCATGCACTACCTACTATGAGGCTGTGCTATGGTTTGTGACTACCCAGTCTCTCATAATGTCAGTCCCTAACAGGGCTCAAGTGTTGCTAATTTTGCTTCTGTGACTCTTTCTTTCGATAACATATAAGACCTTTCCATGATAAGATTTATGTTCCTGCTGCAGTATGTGGAAATTGGGGCAGACAGGACACTTTGTATTTCCTATGTGGGAAATCTGAGGCCAAAAGATTTAGGAATTGTGGATCTCAGTAAGTGTGTCAGATCAAGAGAGAGGGTGCCTCTCCTGAGTATTGTCACCCCATAGTATTTCCTTTATGCATCTTCTCATGGATCAAGATATTTTAGTATGTCCATGTCCCTGAGGTGGCCCACAACTATGAAAGAAAATGAATAATACAGGAGAAAAGGGCTGGGCAACAAGAGAGAACAAAGGTGCCCCATGCTATCATGGGCATTTCCTTGGGTACAAGGAAAACCAGTCTCCAAAACAGGATCCTAGACAGTGCAAGTTCTTTAATGAGATTTGATTCCAGAGCAACCTGTGCTTTCCCAAGTATGCCTTCATTGAGCACTGCCTAGAGAGACAGGTCTGCAGTGAGATGAAGGGAAATGACAGTTTTTATTTTGTAGTAGCAGCTTTAGAGTTTCTTATCAGGTTGTTTGTTGCATTTTGTTTTGTGGTAGATACACCATTCCTGTGATGAGCAATTATACATCTCTTTGTACTTATTAAAGTGTTAAGCGGTGGCAGCTCTGTAAGGCAGTTGCTATGTAAAGGAAGTGGAATCAAAGGTGTTACTGATCCTGTTGGGAAGGGAGAGAAGTGAGAAGGAGGCAGTCAAAGAAAGAAAGGAGAGGACACTAGTGGGCATAATATAACTTACCCTCACAAGAGTATCTGTGATTGGACTACACTCTTTAAAGATTGATCACATTTTATTTTTTGGTTTATAGTTGTATATCTAGAGATACCTCAAGTTATTATTTTGACGTATTTCCTTAGCCTGGCTAGCTTATTTGGTAGAGCATGAGACTCTTTGGTATATTTCCTTGTATTTACCTTCTTTTAAAAACACAATATTATGTTTCCCATATGAGTAATTATTTTTCAGACACATGATTTCAATGGCTATTTAATATTATCTTCTATTTCGCAGCCACTCTTTTCCTTAAATATAATTTAAAAGGAAATGTATGGAAAGTACATAACTCCCAAGTTGGAATTCAGCTAGATCAGGGACAGGGGCTTCCTTAAACACATTTCTTAACATGGATCAACAGTAGTGGCATTGAGGTTTTCTTTCTGGTGCTCTTCTCTTTTCCCATGATGCAGTGTGGTAGCCCCACATCTCAGTGTCCCTGGATCTCCAGCTCACTTTCTTGAAAGACTCCCAGGAATAGGTGACCACTTTTTTTCTTTCTGAGCTCTTTCTGAAGTTCCACTGTCTCTGGAAATCCATCAGTGTCGATAGAAGTGTTGTGGTTAGAAAAATTAAATGATGAGAGAATACTGCTGTCCTGGTCCCATACAGGTTATGTATAGAAATATAGTAGCTTGTATAAAGTTAATAAACTGAAAGGAAATTTTATCTGTGCAGCTGTCTCCCCCACCAGACTATTACCATGAACTTGGATGAGCTACTCAACATATTCAAACCTCCATTTTCACAAAATGGGGATAATAATAGTGCCTACTTCATAGGATTGTTTGAGTATTAAATGAGATAAATAAGATAATGTGCATGAAGTGCTTCACAAAGAGAGGAACCTAGTGAATGCCAAAGAAATGGTTACAATTCTAACTGTTTTGTCATTATTGTTATCATTCTGAGCTTTTCCACAGCAGAGACCATATCATATTTATATTTGTCAGAGACATTCAATAAATATTTGTTAAATTGAAGTAAGTGTTCTAAAAACTAAATAAATAAATAGGGAAAATGAAAAAAATCCATTACTTTATGCTAACAACATCACACTTCTACTGGCCAATGGAATAAGCATGCATCCTTACTGCTGTGAGTTATTATATTCTCTGAATGAATATAAGCCTTTCATATGACCTAATGATTAATGACTTATGCAAAGAAATTTTAATTCCATTAATAAAAAATTAAGCAGCAAGCTCTCCCCACTTTTTTGACAGTGTCAGGCTTTCACCTGTTCTCTTGGGGACAACAGGTTTCCGGGAACATGCTGAGTACAGAAAATAGATCATTCCCAGATGGTACTCCCCTGTGTTCTCCATGTCTTTCTGACCAGCACGTGGGATAGATACAAGGTACTTTATAGATGGAGGAGAGGGGTCCTTGTGGAATGAAGCAGAAAGGATAACTGAGTGCTTGCTCATTCTCTCTATTTCTTCATCCATCCATCCATCCATCCATCCACTCCCTCAGATAGAGGATTTACTCTGTGTCAGAACTGGTAACACTAAGATCTGTGTCATTTAACTCTAGGAGGTTCATGTGATTACCCCAATTTTACATATGGAATCCTGGGCTCAGACATTGTGTTATGTCCATGGTGATATAATGAAGTAACAGATCTGGAATTGGAACATAGGTCTGTCTATTTCCCAAGTTTCTGCTTAACTTTCTCACCTAAGTCCAGACTTCTTTTACTCTTACATATTGGGTCTGAAGTAGGCATTAGCCAATTTAGTCAAGATGACCAAAATTCTATCACCAAATGCTCAGGAAGGGAGTCTTATCCGATTAAGTGAACAATCTTTCAATGTTGCAGCAAAATTTCAAGCAAAATATCCAGGCTGGTCTGATGCTGAATCCTGAATATCCCTCATGAACACTTGTCTCCAAATACTTGGATATCAGTATTTCCACCTTAGATGCCATTTCCCTCTTCCTTCAAAAGTTTGGTCTCAATCTCCATTATTCATTTGGAAGCCAAAATTCCAAATTTCCAGAACCAGAGTTTTCAGACTTCAAAACCAGGGAGTCTGGCAGAACCCAGTCATCACTACAATTTTTGGGAAAAAGCTAGTTACCAGGCCACACCTTTATTCTTGACTGTAGTGACCTGGGCTGGACAATATGCAAATTTAGGTACAGATTCATGTCTTTGGCAAACTTTCTTCTCTCAGACTCCCATGTTTCCTCACAAACTCCTCTTTAGCTAAAGGAAGAGAACTCTCTCTCTTTCCCAGTAAACTACTCCTCAGAGTGGTCTTAAGGACCACATTCCATCCTTGATCAGTATCTGAGCAGAGTTGGGTGGACTGATCATATGATATCTCAAGTGTATGGTTGAATTACTCTTATCCTTAATACCCTCACTTCCTATATTGACCTAGCATTTGATTCTTAATTAGTTTGGATGATGATGATGATGAGGATGAGGATGACGATGATGGCTGTGTGAACCTGTATGTGTGCATTTAGGTTTATGTGTGCACACCTACTCTGTAGCTATATTTCAACTTTCAGGAGAAAGAGGCCATTCCTTCTTTACCTGCCTCTTTGATGACTTCAAAGTCTAGGGGCATACATGACGGTCTCAAAATGTACTGCTGCTTGTCCTATACACAGACTTGCTCTATTCTACTGAATCTGAAGGCATGCTTGTGGAGTAGCAATACACCACCCCCCAGGCATGCATCTACCCTTTTCCCCTCCTTCCAATTCCCAAGAAGAGCCCAAAGAACCAGATTATATTATCTTTGGTTCTCTTTAAAACTCTCTGGGTCCACATTACATACAACTTTAGCCATGCGTGGGGAATGGGTGTTCCATTTTTTGGATGCTGAGAATAGAGGGGCCAGTATTGCATCTTGGGGATGCATAGCAGGACCACTGAAGCCCTTGAATCTTTGTTTGTTTTTGCCTTTGAAAGAAGAAAAAGAACAGACTATTCCCACAATCAGAGTGGAAGATTCTGCATCTTCTTGTCATGATTCCAGAGTCCCTCTGAAGCCATGTGTGAGAAAGCAGTGTGAACATGGTTGACGTTTATGGATGGTTGAGTCCAGATGGCAATGACAATGGATCAGGGACCCAGGAGCTGAGAAACTCCAGAAGAAATCATTTTGGTCTCAGCATTAAAATCCAGCGTCCTCAAAACAGATAAACAGACAAGCCACACAAGAGCAGCAGCAGCAACAACAAATAAAGCGAACAAAAACTCTGGTGGCCAGAACTAAAGAGATGTTTCTATTTAAGAATCTGTTAAAACACAAAATAGCCAGAGGTTCTTTTCTTCACCCCCCATTTTGTGCACAGTGCTAGGTGGGGAGGCATCTGAAGAGTCAGTCCATACTCTGTAGGACACAGTCTAACTTACTCAAGAGACAAGGACTTCTGTCTGTGGCTCAGGAATTTTGTTGTTATTTTATTGTTAATCGGGAGCCCCAAAGAAAGGAAGTACAGTTTTTCAGATATGACCAGGTAATAGGAAATGTAATCTAATAAAAATGTAATAGAAAGGTGATACAACCTCCTGATGTTAGGTTACACACCTCAAAAACCTACTGAAAGGAAACAAAAAGAACAACTTAGACCCCTCTGACAAAAAGGAGAAAAATCAGAACATAAAATATGTCTGAAAACAAAGTCTCAAGTGACCCCCAAAAGGAAGATGTCACCAGATTGCTCAGGAATTGAGACCATCGGGGATCACGTGGGCATGGGACACTTCTGAGGGGAAAAGGGAATAGATGTCTTCCCCTTCATTCCTTCAGTGCCATTGGGGCTGGCTATACATCCAGGTTCACTGGATCCTTTTATCCACCTCAGGCTCCTCTGGAAGCAGGGCTGGGTTGAGGCAGGGCTGAAGATTAGAAAGACGAGGAGACAGGATACAGCCCTTCCAGTGAGCAAAGCATCAACTCCCTGCTAAAAACATTGTTTTTGAAGTCAATAAAGTCTCTCTTGCAGCTGCAGTCAGTGGGAGGAGTGTGCCCTTCACTTGTGACCTCGCTGGTTATCAGCACCGCTAGAGATGTTTATTGCTTCCATCAACACTTGCCTGGGACTAGGTTTTACTTATGTTGCTGGTGGCATGACAGGTGGGGATGTGACTCATCTGGGGAAGCCAGTGTGCTGCTGTGTTCAGTTGGAGGTGCAGTATCAGAAAGTTGAGGAGGAAAAGACAAACTAAGGAAGGCCATACATTTCTGTTGAGCTCAGTCAGGAGGGAGCCATTAATGCTCTGGTCTCTTTGACAAACCTACTTGATGGAGGAGGGGCATTCAGCTCAGGAGGTCTGCCCTCAGGGTAAAATGGCCATCCCATTTCTGAGCCTTTTACTGTGGAGAATTTCCAGTAGTGTTCATAGGATCTCCAGGTAATTTGATAGATGCAGTGTCTCCCTCCCAGCTTCCCCACTGACCTTTTCGGAATTTCTAGTTTGGGCTATCCCAGAGGCAAATGGAAATTTGCTCAGTGGCATTTACCTAACTGAGACCACTGATGGTGTGACATAGTTGGGTGACTTTAGGGTTTACAGAGAAAGTGCTGGTGGAGAATGAGAAGAGCAGGAAGGCAGGACGGGGAGACACAGGATCCTCTTTTCTGTAATGATACGCGAGCTTGAAGGCAAGCTGATTGGCTAATATCCAGCCAGGAGCAAATGGCTGGAGACCCACTGCCCGAGTCAGGAATGTTTGAGACAAATGCAGAACCTGAGTCTGAAGCCAGCAGGACTGAACAAGCTGCTTGTTTACACAGCCCCTGTCTTCCTGGAGCACCAGAACATTCCACAGTTGGTCCTCACAGTCATTGTGAACAAGCCCACCTCTTCAATATTTTTTCTGCTCTGGAAATTCAGGAAGTAGTGTCATAGGAGACAGAGAAGGGAGGAGAGATGCCCAGCAGGTCTATCCCTGGAGGGACATTTATTTTGTTTGCTAGGCACTGTGCTCCCTGTTGGAGCAAGGGAGAAACTTCTCCTACCTTTATGATGGGTGCTATAAGTGAGGAGACAGATATAAACACAGAATTACACAAATAATTGCTTACATTCGAGATCTGAGCTTCAAGAAGAAGTGTGTTCCCTAGAAGAATGTGTGTGGGGGATAAAGCCTAGACTGTGGAGTCTAGAAGCTCCATGAATAGATAGTATTTCAGCTGAGACTTTAGGAATGAAGAGCAGGTGGCTAGGTAAAGGGGAGGATATAGAATTACTTATGGGCAAAAGGTCCTGCAGCCAGAAGCAGCTGAGCACACAGATACCTGGGAGGCCCTTGTGGCAGGGGTGACAGAAACAGAGGGAACACCCCCCCGCCCCATGGCTATTGGGTGGCCATTCTCTTTTGGCTTCATTTATTTGTCTGTTGCTGTTGTTTTTCTGTTCATATTCATGTGTATTGCTTCCCCACAGATACTATAAGCAATTTACATTGTCTTGTCCTTCTTATGTGTAACTTCTCCTGACTAGCAGAAGGAACTCCAGAAATAAGACATGATGAACTGAGAGCCATGCTGTGTGTCTGAGGGTGGAAGGATGTCTTGGTGACAGGTGGTTGGCTAACGTTGATCAGGAGAGGTGCCTTGTTTCTTGGTTAAGGGTTTGCCCTTTGGAGTCAGATATGTCAGTTCGAATCCTAGCCCTGTGACTCTGGCCAAGACGCATAATCTGAGTTTCTGTCATATTGATAGAAAAATACAGATAATGTTGCTTACCTTTACTCATCTGTAAATAATGATAATGATAACAATAGTAAAAATGACACTTCTGTGCCAGGCACAGTTCTGAGTGTTTCATAGATATTAACTCATTTGATCCTTAGTGTGGCTCTATAAGACAGGTGCTATTTTTATTCCCTTTTTACAGATGAGGAAAGTGAGACACTGAGAGGTTATTACACAGTTGATATAGGTTAAATCCAGGTTTAGAATCCACAGACTCTGGAAACTGAATCTTCACTCTTACTACCATGTGTTCTTGTAGTTATTTTACATTATTTTTTAATGTTTATTTCTGAGAGAGAGAGAGAGGATCAAAAGCGGGTTCTACACTGATAGCAGTGAGCCCAAAACAAGGCTCATACTTATGAATCACGAGATCATGATCTGAGTAAAGTCGGACACTCAACCAACTGAGCCACCCAGGTGGCTGTTCTTATAGTTTTAGTCTGTGTGGAATCTGGAGTGGTTGGTGATATTGAGTTCCTGGTGACCAGATGGGAAGGAAATAAGTTGGCCATAGTGAGCCAATCCTCCCTTCCTTGTATGCCATTATTTTGTCTAGGGTCATTATTTGCCTGTGATGTGGTGGTCTCTTATGTCCCAGGGAAAAGGACAGAGGAACTGAAGGGTGGGCTTTGGCAGCCTGGACAAGCTGCTAGCAGGACTGGCCCAGGGGGGCAGGAGCTCCTTCCTTGCCCTTGGGAAGAGTTCCTGCTAAACTCTGGCTACTCCTCATTGCTCATCCAACTACCTCCACCCACCATTGTGACCCGGAATATGAGGAACAGAGCCAGGCATGCGCTTTCTCAAGTGCTGAGTCAATTTCAGAAATGATTGTCAGGAACTCATGGATGCCGGTTGCTTATTGCACTGTGATCCCTGAAGATTGGATTCAGTGCCGTGGAAGCTGGCCAAGTAATGTGCCCGACCTTGCTTGTGGGGTCACTGACTGATTGCACCAGTTGGCCCTGCACTCATCTCCCTGGCTGCGGAGAGGTTGGAGGCAAGAGGATTGATTAAATTGGTGGCAGAAGCTTCACCTTTAAAATGTGGAAAACAACAACAACAAAGCAGGCCTTTTATATAGAAGTTAATGTAATTATTAAAGGGAAATAAAAATATTGGCATGTTAAGAAGATATCCAACTGGTTTAGAAAAGTGTTTTCTAAATCCTCAATAGATATTTATCCAGAGGAGGAATATTCACTAAGCAAAATTTGCTCTTAATCCTTAATCCACAAAGCTAAGATCTCACAGTTTTACCAAGTAAGAACAGGCATGAATATTAATTACAACTCACCCTCTCTTCCTCCCTTCCCTTATTTGTTGGGCACAAGTATTGTCTCTAAGTGTGGGAGGCCGGAAGTATTTTCCTCCTTAAAGAGTAGTGTTTGAGTCTACATCTTACCACCCTTTTTGGCATTCACAGTGCAAATGGCACTTTATTAGGTGAGAATGTGAATCTTGTCAACAGCCCCCAGCTCTGCCAGCTTATCAGGGAAAGAGAGAGAGAGAACAAGATTCAGAGAGATGTACCTAGTCCTGTTCATTCCAGAAGAGTGATAGATAATAACATTTCCAGGCAAGAAATGGCAGGAAATTTGACGTACAGGAATTAAGGCACCAAATGGAAAAGTCAATCGCTTATTCACTCCATGCTTCATATTTGAAGGAAATGTTATTTGATTTGGATGCTTCCTCTTTCCTCTCCTTCTTCCTTCTATGAAGTAGGCAGAATAGCAGAATTGATTCTCTCTCTTTGTAATCATATTTTCCAGGCTCAATGAGTCTCTGTGTGTGTAAATTCCCATTTAAACGTATACTAATGTTTTGCAAATGTATATTTCTCAGCCACATTGGGTATTTTAAAGCTCATAAGTAAAAGGAGGAATCTCTGTAATTCCTTTCTTATGATGTCTCTTGTCACTTCTAAAGTAGACCTAAATTCGGAGCTCACATAATAAAAATAAAAATGATAACAGTACTGCCTTTGTAGTTCTGTGCATCTTATTTTTACAGTATTTGATAGTTCTGCATTGTATTGGATTTAAATCACTAATTGCAGTGGTGTATCAATCACAACAAAAATAATCATCAACTAAATACTGGACGTGCATAATTTAAGCCAATGTTTACATTCCCCCTATGAGGGTGTATCTATCATGGTCCTCACTTACTACCTACCTCAGGTTAGAGGTAGCATGTCCAAGGTCACTCACCCAATAAGTGGTGGAGATGAGATTTGACCCAAGGCATATTTGACTCCAGAGCCTGACCTCTTAAAAGGTTCACTCTCTAGGTCATGAAAATGAGAGGAGGACTGCTCAGGTCACAAATAAATGAAGGACAGATCCACGCACTGGATCTAGGTCTTGCTAACTTTTATTTCTTTGCTTCTTATCCTGCCAAGGTCAAGGATGAAGAAAACCTAAACACCAAAACAAATTACTGTAGGGTAGGGACCTTGTCCCAGTACAACAGAAAATGGTTGTGGAATTCTGGACCAAGCCTATAGGTGTTTACTTAGGATGTGAGAGGTAGAGGGTGTGTGTATGGGTGGGGGGGCTGACTTCCTAAGGGTGAAATAACATGAAACAAAGAACATATAATCTCCCTTCCCCTGCCACCCAACCTTCCAAATACGATTCTTGCAAACTTAAGCAAACGCTTGCCTCAAAACTTCAAATAGAGGATTCATTTTCCCTAAAGTTGCCCAGGTGTTTCCTATAAGAGAAGGCAGTTAATACGTATTCTTTCTTTTCCTTGGACTGATTACCCCTAATTGGTGAGTTCTCTTCCAATAGCCGCTACCAGCTCCCCACAAGAGCAGTTTCACTGAATCTTTGTGGTCTATTTACAATAGCAAATCAAACAAAAATCAAACAAAAATAAATAAAAAAAAATAAATATTGTGCCTCAGCCTCTCACTGCACACAGGACCTGGGATTTGGTATGTAGCTATGTGCTCTCCATGGAAAATTTGGGATTGGCAACTTGCTGTCTTGACTCCCTCCTCCTCCTCCTCCTCCTCCTCCTCCTCCTCCTCCTCCTCCTCCTCCTCCTCTTCCTCCTCCTCCTCCTCCTCCTCCTCCTCCTCCTCCTCCTCTTTAAACAAAGTTATAGGGGCGCCTGGGTGGCTCAGTTGGTTAAGCGGCTGACTTCGGCCCAGGTCATGATCTCGCGGTCTGTGAGTTTGAGCCCCGCGTCGGGCTGTGTGCTGACAGCTCAGAGCCTGGAGCCTGTTTCAGATTCTGTGTCTCCCTCTCTCTGACCCTCCCCCATTCATGCTTTGTCTCTGTCTCAAAAATAAATAAACGCTAAAAAAAAAAATTTAAAAAAATAAATAAATAAGCAAAGTTATAGAGTTAGATACAAAGCTATTTGTCTATACCGTCCCAAGATGAGCACAAGTGATTCCAATTTGGAGGCACATTTGCTGAAAATAGGCAAATAATTTTAAATGTACTTTGATATAAAATCCTTTCTCTGAAGAGCTCAAAGCAACTTAGTGTTTATTTTGTTGTTTCTACTCAAAACATCCCTTTAAGATGGGAGGGTGACAGTGATAATTTTCACACTGGGGGAGGGAAATGAATGGAGGCATGGCTGGTTTGCAGTAAGTTAGAGGTCTATCAGCCTCTCCTTGATTGTGCTAGTGGCCAGTAAAAGGACTAGGTATAGAACATTTGATCTAGATCTAAGTGTGCTAGCAGAGAAGGAGGAAGGGGCAGGAGTGGACAAACCAAATTACATACTTGAGATTTAGGATTATCAGATCTACCCTGAGTGGAAAAAATACATATCTTCAGGTAGTATTGGTAACCTTCTAAAAGCTAATCTGGGGGGCACCGGTATGGCTCAGTTGGTTAAGTGTACAATTCATGATCTCGGCTCAGGTCATGATCTCATCGTTCCTGAGTTTGAGCTCCTCACCAGGCTCTGCACTGACAGTGCAAAGCTTGCTGGGATTCTCTCTGTCTCCCCACTTTCACCCCTCTCTCTCTACCTCTATCTTGCTGGCACTCTCTCTCTGTCTCTCTCTCCCTCCCTCTCTCTCTCTCTCTCAATAAATAAATAGACTTTCAAAAACATTTCAACAACAACAAAAAAATGCTAAACCAGTTATTTTGTAGTTTATAACAAATTTAGCCAAATGGTCCTGTTAGATGATGGAATTGAATAGAGAAAGTGGAAAATGATCAGAACCCCTTCCTGCAGGTGGAGCTCAGACTCATCCTTGGATCTGGAGGAGCCCTGAAGAACAAAGTCGGGTGGTCCTGATGAGGTGTTCCACAGGCTTGATGAATGTGCTAGAGGGTGTGGGACATGGGTACAAAGCAGAGTGTGAATAGATCTCAGAGTCTCTGGAATGTAGGTACAAGGGTCTTCTTTGAAGATGTTCTGCCCACTTGGGTAGATACTCCCTTCAGAGAACCTAATTGCTATGGACATTTAGATATTCAGCTTTCTACTGGCAATGCAGATGTAACAATGCAGATATAACAAGAGCTCAACTTCACTCCGAATGAATGTGTTTCATGTGTTACCTATTGTTTTAGTTGATTTGGTTTCTCCCCAAATGTCTAAAAAGTCTTCCTTAGGTTATTGGGTATTCAGTGCTGGACACCAGCAATAAGTGACAGTGCCACTTAGTGCACATTGCAGGCCACTAGTCACTATGTCAATGGCCTTAACCGAGTTACCTCATTCCACCTTCATAGTGTGTTATCGTTGCCCCTATTTGGGATGTGAGGAAGTCAAGGCTCTGAGAGGTTCAGGAACTAATGCAAGGTCACATGGCAAAAGGGAGCTGTAGAGCCTGGGTACAACCACTACATCAGGGCATTTCTTGTTAGATTATTTAGAAAGGAACTTGATAACTGAGTGGCTTCTAGGTCTCAGCACATGTCTGCAGTGAAGTAAATGTGGTCAGTAACCACCATGCATTGTGGCTGACTCCCTGGGTTCAATCCCTGAGTTCCTAGTTCACCAGCTGTGCAGTCTTGCTAGAGTCATTTAACCTCTCTGTGCTTCATAGGACTGGTGTGAAGAATAAATGAGTGGGTATTTGGAAATGAGTTAAGACAGTGGCATTTGGTATCACAATGGTTTGAGGAAAACCAGTAGGGCCAGTGAGTAAAATCAGAGAGGGTGTGGGTTCCCTGCTCAGCTCTGAAGTGGAGAGAGCCACATTGCAAAGGTTGACACTGGCACTGGGGGGGGGGGAATCAAGTATGGCTGTAATTTTGACTGTCAGTTTTCATCCTCACATCTTCTCACTTGAACACCTTTTATTGGCACTAAATTTGTTTTAGGATAATGAAAGCAGATGTTCCGTTTATGCCCTCACCCCACTCACCTGCATGTCTCCTCTCAAAGACACTTTCTCTCCCTCAGGACTAACTCTGAGCACAGTGGAGCCCATGTGTCTGAGGCTAAGGCTGGCACTTGGAAAGCGTGTTCCTGGAGAGCCGTAGCCTGGGAGGGGTTAACCATTATCTGGGAATACTCAAATAGTATGAGCCCATCAGATAGAGAAACATAGCAACTCGCAAATGAATAGAAACATGTTTATTAGAGTAGAAGAAAACAGCTTTTTTGGCACCACCAGTGCTATGGCATCAGGCACAGCAGCTGCAGCCTGGGACAACAGTCAGGGAGAACCAGAAAGTAAACATGCATTTGCTAAGTGCTTAAGTCAGGAGTGGGCATTTCCAAGCAAACAGGAGGTTCATGCACGTGTGTATGTGTATGACAGAGAGAGAGAGAGAGAGAGAGAGAGAGAGAGAGAGAGAGGTGGGAAGAGATGCAGAGGGGCAAGCACAGAGTTGCAGTGGAGTGGCATGCAGGTAACTAGGCAGTAGCAGGTGGACATGAGGCCCAGGTGGACCTGGGGTTGAATGTCATCCTGGTTCCCTCCCAGGAATTTGGTGGTCTTGGTCCTTTTAGTAGACCTCTGGGAAACTGCTTCTTTATCTGCACAATCCCAGTCACAATTATCCTCGGTATTTTTATATCTCAGGAGCATATAAGGTGACATATTTTAAGCATCTATCAAGGGACCTGGCACACAGAAGGTGCTCAGTAAATTTGAGTCCTCACTGAAGTTCTGTGGTAGAATATTCCAGAAGGCTGCATTAGGTCTCCCATGGTTCTTGAGAACAATTCAGTTTTTCTTTCAAGAAAGGAGAGAAGGGAGAGTGAGGTGCGAGGCAGAGATGTCATGAAGACCATGTTTGATTTATAATTTCATTTATGGAGTGGGTAAAGAAATATAGAAGGATAAACTCCTCTTTTAAAATTAAGGGTTAGAAGTCTTCATTTTTATTCAATAAATACAAAATGTGGCTGAACTATACCCTTGTCCCAATTTAAATGGGAGTTAGAAAAGAGAGAGGGAGGAAGGGAGGGGTGAGAAAGGGAGAGAGAGAGAGAATATAAATGGCTGAGAATGATCCTGGATTACAAGCCTGGGTTCTGGGTTCCTCCGCATCCTCCCATCCCACCCTGAAGGGAGCAGCTCAGCTTTGATAACTTGATGAATTTTCAATATAGGATTTCACTGGCAGATAGGGTTCTACTATCTAGAAAAGTGATTTGATAGCCACTGCTGTACATCATTTGATATCTCTTCTTCTGCACTAAATGTGAGCTCCATGAGGGCCAAGGTCACTGGTTCACATAGTAGGTGATCTAATCTGCAGGATGAGTTAATGCACTCAGGAGTAAATGAATGTAAAGAGGAGAAGAGGTGAGGATTGGAGGGGAGTGGTGGGGAGAGGCAGGGAAAATCAGACTTTCTTGGACACAAGAAATGCTCTGTCCTTGAATGTTGAAACTATTTTTCAGTCTGGTCTTGCTCTTCTCAAACTCCCTGGCCCATATTCTATGAATCAGGACATTCTGTTATTTCTTCATTTGATGTGCCCCTAATTTCATTTTTAACCAAGTTCTGTTGTCTTCGCAGATGATCCTCAGCCTTTGTATATTCCAGTCTTGCACAAGCCACTGTGTGCGTATACTACACGGAAACCATGCAAACCCAAATGTGTTCTTGTGTGGCCCCCTGAGAAACAAGCCATAGCCTGGCGGTCTGTTGACAAGCCAACAGCTTGGTTTCTGGAATCCACTTGCTTGGTCAGTATATCAGGGTCTGCATGACTATTTGAATATTTTATTGCATTTTTTCCTGGCAGAAAAATAAAAATGCTGATACCAGCGATAAAAAACGTAGGTTTCATAAACTTAACACAGTTGAGGCCAAGATGGAAATCATTAGGCATGCACAAAAGAGCAAATGTTTAGCCTCAGTTGGGGTGCTTATCACACTTGAGCTGTCTGTGCGTTCATCTGGGAAGGAAAAGGAAAAAGGAAAGGAAAGAAAACAGGCACAATGCAGTAAATATTGTCAAAGATTAAGTCTAAAATACATGGTACATTTTGGAATTGAATTGTATTTTTTAGGCTTCCAAGAATGCACATGCAACTCTGGCTTCTTTTTATTCCTGCTAATGTTTTTAGCCAGGTCCTGTGTTAGTGCAAGAATCTCTTTGCCAGTTTCCCCACCCACCCTCTCCCTGCCCCAATTCATTATTTATTTGTACCTTTACCACGATTCATCTTTGATCCTATCCTATCTTTTCCTTAAGGTTTCACAAGGTTTCCTACTTTGTCAGATAGACTCAACTATGTGTTTTGTTTTCAAGAATTTGAAATTTGAAATTTTTGAAATTGCCCAGTTTTTAGGAAAAAAAACATCTCTGCCAAAAAACTGCTTGCATTTCCCCTGCCTCCTCCAACATGAAGTGTCCACTATATGCTGCCCTTTCTTAAAATTCTGCACCACCCTGCCAGTTCCTGTCTTCTCTACTTCTAGATCCTGCTAGGACTGCATGTTTCCTTTTCCATTTGGTCTTCTCCTGGACCAATTCCATCAGGGAACTCCCAACACTTATTTTTTGTGGGCAATCATGCCTACGTAGTAGATTCTAAATAAACCATTTAACTGAATTTTAAAGTAGGTCTAGAATCCCTCTGTCCTTTCTCAGCTGTTTTATTTTATTTTTCTCCCTTACTTAGAGTGTCCGGTAGCCATGGACTACTCTAACTGTTTGGGTGTTTTGTTTTGTTTTGTTTTTTCCTCTCCGCTTCCTCTACCTCATCTCATGATCACTTGGTAAATTTCCAAAGACCATTGCCCTAAGTGTGTTTCATTCTCAGTTCCAAGATGTGTAATTGGTTATTTTTTCATAACCTCTATGCTGAGCTCATAATTCCTGTTCTTGTTTATAAGTGCAGTGCTTTTCACATCTTTCTTTAGATATGAAGCCAACTTACAGAGCCCTCTTCTTATTGCTCTTTTAGCTCTGATTTCTCTTAAGTTTTTGTCTGTTGAGATTCTTGTTTCTGTGTTTGAATTTCATGGTATTGGCCTTTGTGAATTGTATGGTGATTCTTTTTTAATGTTTATTTATTTTGAGAGAGAGAGAGAGAGACAGAGACAGAGAGAGAAAGAGAGTACATGTGGGCAGTGGAGGCACAGAGAATGAGAGGGGAGAGAGAATCCCAAACAGGCTCCACATTCAGCACAGAGCCTGATACAGGCTTCAATCTCATGACAGTGAGATCATGACCTGAGCCCAAATCAAGTGTCAGATGCTTGACCCAACTGGGCCACTCAGGCACCCCTATATGGTGATTCTTGATTAAACACTTATCTCTGTTAAGTGTGAATGCCCATAAACTGCCTGGTGCAAATGTTTATGCATTTGGATGGAGGAGGTGGGCAGGAGGTGCTGCATGTGAAATGTGTGTCGCATTCGAAGATAATGGGGAAGGAATGGAAGGTGCTGTGAGACAGTGCTCTTGGCACTGGCTGTGGGTGGTCTCAGATCCCCTCCAAATCACCAGCTTTGGGAGCTCTGCCCTACATATTGGACCTGATCTCCTATACTCATTTCTCAAGCCCTAAGTAAGACACTCTATTTCTTATTACTTGGCATAGAGATTTAGTCTGTGTGGCTGTTCTCACTGCAGTGGAGTGACTAATGCCATGTTTCTTCAGACCTTCATCCACCTCTTGGCATGAACACTTTCCATTTCCCTGGTCTGTAGCTTCCCTCTGTGGTGGTTACTGTGTTCTGCTTTTTATCATTCAAGGATTATTCAAATTCTTATCTCTAGTATGTTTCCTTTCTGTCATTTTCTGTGAGTTTGTCTGGGGCAGGGAATTCATGTAGGAAGGGAAGACTGTAGGAAGCCATGTAAAACTAGGAGGTATCTTCTTCTCTGAGTCTGAGATGTTCTGACTCCCAGAACATCCTAAAAATCAGGGCTTCATGGCACTGGATCTGTATGACATTGTTGAACCCTGTCACCTGTCATATATATCCAATCTATGCATCTGAACTGGAAGTAGCAGGGGTAGACAGTGTATATTTCTCTATGATGGAGGAAATCAAGCCAGTGTTCCCCATAGTTCACTTTGTAAATATGATGAAAATCTGAAATAGAAGAATGAGGGGGGAGTTAAGTATATGGAATTATATATGGCATATCCCCAGTCTTGTGCTTTTTACCTCTTTCCTTTCCTGCCTTTACCAACCTTATTCCTTATCATAGTCAATGTGCTCCAGAATCAGGCTCTTGACTTCCAACTTCCCTTTTAGTCGTGCACTTGAATCCTGTCCAGTTCTTGCCTCTTTGTAGAAATGGGCTGGTCTAACCTGCCAGGAACATGGGTTATGTGGTTCATCACCTGACAGAACAGAGCCTCCCTGATCCTCCGTTCCTCATGGCCAACCTGGCCTCGTGGCTGTCCTGAGACTCAGCCTGTGACCTCTTGAGTGCCTGGCCCCCACCAAGGAGGAATGAACCACTGAGAAATGTTTGCTGCCTCTAAGCAACAGTGCCTCAGGTGTGCTGTAGACAGAATTCTGTGTTCCCCCTTCCAAATTAATATGTGGAAACCTTGACCCTTAACCCTGAACCAAATATGTGACTATTTGGAGATGGGCCTTTTAGGAGATAATCAAGGTTAAATGAAGTCATAAGGGTGGGGTCTTAATCGATTAGGATTAGTGGCCTTATAAGAAGAGAAGTTGAGACAGCTCTCACTCTACACACATGAACTGAAGAGAGGCTATACATAGGCACAGTGGGAAGGCAACTGTCTGTATGTCAGAGAAGCAGGGTCTCACCAGAACCTGATGATGCTAGTACCATGATGTCAGATTTCTAGCCTCTAGAAGTGTGAGAAAATGGATTTCTGTTATTTTAGTCACCCAGTCCATGTTATTTTGTTACATGGCTTAAGCTGACTAGACCAAGGTGTGTCCCTCAAATCATGGAATAGTGACACAGGGAAAGGCATTAGGGAGCACATGATGATCCCTTCACACATTTGTTTTAGGAATGAATAAAATGAGGCTAGACATGTTACGTGATTTTCCCAGCAAGTTGAGGGCACTTGCCGATCTCATAAACACCGGTTTCATGAATTGGTCAGCCAAACCTCAATTCCTAAGCCAGGCTGATGTGTACAAAAGCAAGCATCCAGATGTCCTCCAGGGCAGGCGCTGTGTGACTAGTTCCCATGGGAACCCATTTCTGAGCCCTTTGAATCTCTTCATGAACTTTGCCTTAATCTGATTTAGTTCTTCAGGGTGTTCATATCAAGGATTCCCACATTTTAAAAATTTTCAACATTTATTAATTTTTGAGAGACAGAGCACAAGTGGAGGAGGGGCAGAGAGAGAGGGAAACACAGAATCTGAAGCAGGCTGCAGGCTCTGAGCTGTCAGCACAGAGCCCGTTGTTAACCCACATACTGCAGGATCATGGCCTGAGCTGAAGTCAGACACTTAACCAACCGAGCCTCCCAGGTGCCCCAGGATTCCCACATCATTTTATTCCCTTCTCTCTCCATTGATCCCCAGATCCATTCCCCAGCCAGACCAAGATTGCACACTGTCTCAGGGGCTCTTCCTGCAATGCATTCTCCAGAGTACCTCCTATAGGGCTAGGAGCTGGATGCATGTTTTTCCCAGGTCAGAGTCTCCTCTAGACACCTAGAGCCATCCAAGATCCCCAGACCAGAACTTCACAGCCCCATAAGGTGTCCTGTAAAAGGCCCAGAGTTCTAGCAATAGAGATCCTGCTGGGAGGTCCCCTTCCTCATGGGGTACAGGCTGGTAGAGCTACCTCCACAGGCCAACACTAGGTCATGCTGCTTCTCGTGAAGACCACACCTTGGGTTTAAACTTCTTCCTGAAGATATAATACATCCAGCAACTCAGGCTGTGTGTTCTGATGTTCCTTTATGATTTAAGTGTCTTATTACAAGTTCCCTCCCTATTAGGGTACTGACAAAGGGAGGAATCAAGTTTACCTGGTGCATTCAGGGTTGATGACCTAAGAAAGCACAGAGACAGGAGACCAGGTCTTTGGAATTTTCATTTTCCTAAGTGAGTCTAGGCTAGAATGAGGACTTCCTACATTTTAAATGCTACTATGCTATAGATGGAGGGGGTATCCACATTTAATTGGACATGGGCAATGGGAGGAGGTGAAATATTTGAATTGCTGTCCTCCACTGATGTAAGGTGGATAAAGATAGCTTCTTGCTACTGATAAACTGGTAAAGTAGATACAGAAATGGGAAGCGACGCAGAAAACATTTCACCTTGTCACATGTTATTGGTAGAAACTGTTCATAGAAACCAAAGGCAGACTTTGACTTCCAGTCACAGAATATACTACATCAAATAATATACTACATCAAATTTCCTTGAGAATATACAATCTCCTGTGCAATTTCAGGCTGCTACTATTTTCCTTCCAGGAGGGTCTAGACCTGTGGTTGCAGAATAATTTAGAAATCAGTGTATTGCCTGCCTCATATGGTGTGATTAATCTTTTTTGATTTCACATGTCTACAAATGGTGTTAGTGGTCATAACTGCAAACTATTGCTATTTTTATTGGTCGGAATGTGAATGTTTGTGTTAGAGCATCTGCAAAAGCAAACACGTTTGCTATGTTGAAAAAAATAATGAAGATCTAAGTGATTTTAAGATGGCATTTTCTGAATGAACACGGAAATGCTGCTAGATTTTTATTTGTTTTACTGTTGATGCTGCATTGAAGATAGAGTCATGCTGCGGCACATTTTTTTGCCTGTTTCTTCTTTTCCTTTGTCTTTAGAAACATATCCATTCTAGTTGCAATTTTTACTCAAGAAATCAAGATCATTGCACATTAAGATAAGTTCATAATCTAAGAAATGAATAAATGTAAAAGGAAAGCATGTCATAGCAGTATCAGCTATTTTGCATCATACATAAGTAATACCTTGCTTAGCCTTGGAATATTTTCTGTGTATATTTTAATAGAATGTCCAATATATCACAGTCATCTGAATGTCCTTAGCAACATCTTAGGTGTTATACTCACTGGCGTTTAGCATACTTCATGTTGCAATTATAAGGTCCCTCAGACCCTGGCTGATAATTTATTTTTGGTTCTTTGTGGGGAGGGGTTGTGTTTCACTAATTTTCATACTACCCTGCATCTAATAGAGTTTATGGCTAATGAATGTGTTGAATTAAATTGAATTAGATTGAATTGAATTGAATTGAACAGAAATAAATTGAATTGTATTGAGTTATAAACCAGAGAGTGCAAATACACGGATATCTAACAGCATCTGATAATAACAGAATATGGAATTCATATGCCCAACTTAGGAGATATTTGATAACTCATAAGTGAGAAAATTGCCCTCCTCCCATGTTATTGGGTATTCTTGCCAAGTGGAGATGGATGTCACATGAGACCCAAGGCAATTACACAGTTCAAGCATCTTCTGTATTTGTGCAGGAGCAGACCATGCCAGGAGGGTTACAGACCTGCTTTATTATTCTATATGTCACAAAGTAAGAGCTCCATTTTTTAAATAATTATTTTTTTTCCTTTTGTTCAGCAGTAGCTGGCTCTATGCAAGCACTTAGAATAAAGTGGTGTGTGTGTGTGTGTGTGTGTGTGTGTGTGTGTGTGTCAGATAGGGAGTATCATTTGCTAGTTTTAATTGGTAGATTCAACGTCTTCCACTAACAGTGGCGAAGCCACTGGCTGAGACGTTACCATGGTAAATCAAACCACGGTGTTTGATTAGTTGACTTCGGAAGCAGGTACAATCATTTTAATCAACTCCAGGAAAGTTGAGGCCATCTGGTTTTGCCTCACCTGGAAGTAATTTACCACCCCAGGTGCAAAAAAATTACTCTGAGGTCAGTAATAGTAAAGCTGCCTCAAGATGTTCCAGCAGAGTATGAAAGAGGAACAGTGTCACATAGTAATTTTTATGTTTGTTTTTATATTTTCAAGCTTGGGAAAGTGAGGGGCTAATCATGAAAACCAGAACCAAGAATAGATTTGGCAGGTGCTAACCCAGTTAGTTCTAAACAGCAAAGTGAAAATCCCTTAAACTTACTCTAGAGTAACTATTTTAATGGTCCAGTTCTGAATGCCTGACAGATTTTTAAAGAAACTTCTCCTTTTGAGAATCAAGTTTCTCAAAAACATGGCTGAAGAGAGTGGTGTGCTTTGGAGATTAAGGAGTGAAATGGAATGAGTCATACTTTGCAGTGAGAGAAATCCTCCCCAAAAGACTTCCCTCCAAAAACATATTTTGGACTTGTCAATTTTACATAGTAACTTAGTATTTTAGATATCCTTGTGAGCAAATAGGATGTAACCACTCCCAAATATAGTGAGAAGACTTCAGAATCATTAGCTCTTTGGAGTAGTTAGAAGGATTTATTTGGCTCATGTGACATTGATTTGTTTTGGCTGCACTTGAAATGTGTGGTCTTTGCGAGTCAATAGAAATGAAGTCCTTTATTGAATAGGAAAAACTGCATGGAGTGAGTTAGAGAAACAGAAAGCAAAGGGTCTTGTTGTCTTGTGTATCTGTGGGAATGGAGCCAGGCAGGATGGGTTGAGCTTTGGAAAGGAAAGCACAGAGATGGCCTTGACCAAAAGGGGTCTGGTAGGAGTTACAAAATCACCTTACAGGGAAACCATGGAAGCTTGGGTTGAAGGTTCACCAAGATGAAAGGTATGATAGTGGGAAGCCTGGGAGAAAGGGGGACAAAATACCACCATAAGTCATGGAAAGGCAGTGATTCTTCTAGAAGTGTCATAATCTCAGAGGGCTGGGAATGGAAGGCCTAGTAGGACATGTGTCGGGGAGGGAAAAAATATTCTTCCATTCATTGTTAATGCAACTGGACTAAGAATTAAGTTGACATGAAACACATTAACAGGGGAAAATTAAATTTATTTTTGTACATACTGGAAATCCATACAGACATGAAATTCCAAAGACAGTCAGGCAAAATGAGATATACATGTCTTCCTGAACTAAGGAGAAGGGGCAGGGACCTGGAACTATAATGGGAAGGAATATAATTCGTAGGAAGATGAAAAAGAGTAAATGTTTGGTAAACAAATGTGTGCTGGGCCACTCAGGAACAGTGGTATATAGAGGACTCTGATCAAACAAACCAAGCTAGATTCCTCCCTGCCTACCATACCTAGTTCATAGTATAATGCAGTTATCTATGGGTATAGCTCCCTTCCTGGAAGAGGTCTTCTATCTAAATTCTTTTAGGTATTTGCAGGTGGAGGGGAGTTAAGGTTTTTCCCTGAATCATTTTGGTCTTGATTGTTTTTGTCTAGAAATAATCTGCATGCCAAAGTGGCCCATTTAGCGAGATGCCTTGTTTATTGATGAGGGAGTGGAGGGCTAGAGAATGGCTGAGGGCAAGGCTGATATGGAGTGGCTATAACAGAAGTGAAGCCCAGTTTTATAGCACCCTCTTTGGGGAACTCCTGATCCTCCAGAAGCTGATAAATCCATGGAATTGAGTCTCTCCTGACCCCCCTCCATGCTCTACTTACTCACTTGTTTCAGAACTGAATTTTGGTTACTTGACATGATGATGTTCATATTGCAATGATGGAGGGGGCACTTCTTGCTCAGATTCCCTTTGATCATTAGCTCAGTTTCACAGAGGCCAGAACAGGTGAGGTGAGAACGGATGATATGCATCATCTCTATCTATCTAAAGTTGTACCTAACTTGTACCTACATATACATATGTATGTCCATATGTGTATGTGTGTGTATATGTATATGTGTTTGTATATATATATATGTATATATATATATATATATACATATATATATATATGTGTGTGTGTGTGTGTGTGTGTGTGTATACACACACACACACACACACACTAAATTGCAGTTACATTAGCCATGAGTTACCCAAATGGAAATAGGACATAGACATGAAATATAGTCTCTCATTTTCTAAAAGGCACAAGTGTGAATAACGAAAGGGAACTGAGCAAAGACAAATTCAAGGTGACTGTCAGGAATGAAGAGTTAATGGTGAGGCCTCCCACAATGTAGCGACTTCTTTAAGGGAAAGGATTTGAGGACACATGTTTTGGATGATTTAAAATGAGCTTCATGAAAGCCCTGGATAACAGTGCAGGAAATAAACCTGAAATAGCTAAAGGAACAGGCAGAGAAGACGAAGAGACTTTTACTCTTTGAACCCCATGGCTCCCTTTCATTTCATCTTTCTTCAGGCTAACAACTTGACTTTCCACAGGGGAGGCAGCTTAAGTGACCACCACCTTGGGTCATGGGTCAGAACATCATGCCACACAATTTCACATAGATGAACATTTCATAAAACTACTGCATTTCATTCTTTTTCCGGAACATGATTCATTGCACATGTTTCTGCATTTTTGCTTGGTTGTGAAAAGCAGTGTAATATTATAGATTCATTGTCACACCCACAAGGACTTACACATATGCTAAAATTCTAAAAATGCATTTGTCTCTGCTTTCAAAGGAAGAGGTTAGGGAATTGTGTGCCTCCACTGGCCTATCTGCACGAGAGCATAGGATGTGTGAGTCCTGGAAAAACATATGCAACTAGCCAACAAGATCATTAGGAATCATGAGAGGCACGCTTTATAAACATCGCATACATTCCCAGCCATTGAACATTGTGGCATTTCATAACCATCTCCCTCAGAAGAGATGCCAAGCTGAGATGTCCTTTTTGGAGTAGCCTTGCATAATTAGGCTGCCCCCAGCACTTCAACAGCACAAACAGACATGCAATATCTTCCTGCCATTGAGTGATCCAATGTGCCTGTCCACTCTTCTCCTCTCAAATATAGTCTCAAGTCATAAAGGCACAGTATTTGTGGGGTGCCTGGTGGCTCAGTCAGTTAAGCATCTGACTCTTGATCTCAGCCATGGTCTTGATCTCAGGGTCATGAGTTCAAGCCTGTGTTGGGCTCTGTACTGGTCATAAAGCCTACTTAAAAAAAAAAAAAAAAAAAGCACGGTATTTGAAAATGTGCTGCCTGTACCATATCCACTGTTAATCTAGGCCTCATTATCTCCTTCCTGGACTCTCTTGCAGCAGGTTCTGAACTGGCTTCCTTCTCACTGATGTTTGACTGTTCATGTCTTTCTACCACCAGGCAACTATCTGTCTGGAACACAGAAAAAAGTTGTACTATTTAATATTTAAAAATATTTTTGTGGGTTTCACCTCATGTCTTGAAATCCAAAGCCCTTGGTGTGTCATTCAGGAAATTCACAATTCTGATGTGAGCCCAGCTTCTCTAGCCTCACAGTGGAAGAGTGAAGACTGAGGTGTCTAGGTGCTTGTCCTGACTTTCTTGCTTACTTCCTAATGGTGAATACTGAATTAAGTTCATGGAACCATGTAGATGTGTGCTGAATGGTAGCTAATTGTTCTGCCAACTAGGTGAGGCAGATGCTTTTACTACCATTGGTTATACTGAACTCAGAAAGGTTCAGTGACTTACCTGCGGGCATCTAATGCCAACACCCATATGTTCACCACCCTTCTATATTGCCTTTCTTCACCTCTGACTATGTGTTCCTGGGAAGGAAGTCTCTCTTTTCCAACTAAAAGTGCGGTGAGGAGGACTACACCAATTGTTCTCAATATCGGAACATCTCTCAAGGGATACCTGCTAGGACACCCTAATTGTTAAATTTCCATCTTTTAAATTTTTTGTTTTTTTCTATTTATTTATGTATTTAAATTGTTTTATTTGTGTATAGTTGACACATAATGTTACATTAGTTTCAGGTGTACCCCATACCAATTCAACATGTCTCTATGGTATGTTGTGTTCACTACAGTATAGCTACCACCTGTCACCGTACGACACTGTTACAATACCATTGCCTATATTCCCTGTGTGGTGCCTTTCATCTCCATGACTTAGTCCATAACTGGAAGCCTGTACCTCCCATTCCCCTTTGCCCATTTTGCCCAACCCCCACCCACGTTCCATCTGACAACCATCGGTTTCTTCTATTTATAGGTCTGATTTTGCTTTTTGTTTTTTCATTTGTTTTTTCTTTTATTTTTTATTTATTTATATTTTTAGTTTTTAGCAATTTTTTTAAGGTTTATTCACTTTTTTTTTTTTTTTTGAGACAGAGAGAGACAGAGCATGAACGGGGGAGGGTCAGAGAGAGGGAGACACAGAATCCGAAACAGGCTCCAGGCTCTGAGCTATCAGCACAGAGCCCGACGCGGGGCTCGAACTCACGGGCTGTGAGATCATGACCTGAGCCGAAGTCGGCCGCCCAACTGACTGAGCCACCCAGGCGCCCCAAGGTTTATTCACTTTTAAGAGACAGAGACAGAGCATAAGTGGGGGGTAGGGTAGAAAGAGAATGAGACACAGAATCCAAAGCAGACTCTAGGCTCTGAACTGTCAGCACAGAACCTGACACAGGGCTTGAACCCACAAACTGCAAGATCATGACCTGAGCCAAACTTGGACACTTAACTGACTGGAGCCACCCAGGTGTCCCTGTTTTGTCTTTTAGATTCAGGATATGAGTGAAATCATATTGTATTTGTCTTTGTCACTCTGACTTATTTCACACAATAAGCATAATGTCCTCTGTGTTGTCACGAATGGCAAGATCTCCTTTTTATGGCTAAATAATATTCCATTGTGTGTGTGTGTGTGTGTGTGTGTGTGTGTACACCACATCTTCTTTATCCATTTCTCTATTGATGGATACTTAGGTTGCTTCCATATCTCCACTACTGTAAATAATGCTGCAATAACAATAGGGGTAGGTATATATTTTTTAATTAGTGTTTTCATTTTCTTTGGGTCCACTAGTGGAATTATTGGATAATATGGTAGTTATATTTTTGATTTTTTAGGACATCCATACTGTTTTTCACAGTGACTATACCAATTTACCTTCCTCCAAATAGTGCCTGAGAATTCCTTTTTCTTTATGTCCTCATAAATGCTTGTTATTTCTTATCTTTGTTTCTGGCCATTCTGATAGATATGAGATGATATGTCATTGTGGTTTTGATTTGCATTTTCCTAATGATTAGTGATACTGAGCATCTTTTCATGTGTCTATTGGCCTTCTGTATTTATTTTTTGGAAAAAAATGTCTATTCAGGTTCTCTGCCCATTTTTGAATCAGATTGTTTTTTTGATGATGAGTTGCATAAGTTCTTTTTTTTTTTTAATTTTTTTTTCAACGTTTTTTATTTATTTTTGGGACAGAGACAGAGCATGAACGGGGGAGGGGCAGAGAGAGACGGAGACACAGAATCGGAAACAGGCTCCAGGCTCTGAGCCATCGGCCCAGAGCCTGACGCGGGGCTCGAACTCACGGACCGCGAGATCGTGACCTGGCTGAAGTCGGAGGCTTAACCGACTGCGCCACCCAGGCGCCCCATAAGTTCTTTATATATTTTGATATTAACCCCTAATTGGATATACCATTTGCATATATATTGTCCCATTCAGTAGCATGTCTTTTTTTTTTTTTTTTTTGATGGCTTTCTTCACTGTAAAAATGTTTTAGTTTGATGTGGTCTCAATAGTTTATTTTTGAGTTTGTTTTTCTTACCTTAGGAAACAGATCTGGAAAAATGTTGCTACAGCTGATGTAAAAAAAAAAAAAATACTGCCTATATTTTCTTCTAGGATTCTTATGGTTTCAGGTCTCACATTTAGGTCTTTATTCCATTTTGAGTTTATCTTTGTTTATGGTGTTAGAAAGTGGTCTAATTTCATTGTTTTTGCATGTAGCTATCCAGTTTTCCCAGCACCATTTATTGAAGAGAATGTCTTTTCCCCAGTGTATATTTTTACTTCCTTTGTTACAGTTAAATTGACCATATAAGTGTGGTTTATTTCTGCTTTATTATTCTCTATTCTGTTCTGTTGATTTATGTGTCTATATTTGTGCCTGTACTATATTGTTTTGATTACTGCAGCTTTGTAGTATATCTTGAAATCTGGGATTGTGATACTTTCAGCTTTGTTCTTCTTTCTCAGGATTGCTTTGGCTATTTTGGGGTCTTTTGTGGTTCCATACATATCTTAGTATTATTCTAGTTCTGTGATAAAAAGCTGTGACACTCTAGTTTTATCTCTCAGTCAACACTGGTCTTGCTCCACCCTTCTCAGACGATTAATTTAATGGTTCTTCCATGTTGAACAATGTCTTCTCAGATCACACTCATCATTTCTATGCCTCTGCTTCTACTCTCATCATATACTCTGCTCTGTGAGAACTCTTTCTCAGTCCTCTGCACCCAAAGAACAATTCCAAGCCCTTCACACTTTGGCTGTATTGCTGCCAGCCCTGTGTTACAGTTATCAAACATTCATCTTCTGTAGGTTCTGAGCAATTTGAGGGAGGATTATAACTTTTCCATCTTAGTTCTCTATAGAGTCTGTATTAGCTTTATGTGGCTGGTGTAACAAATTACCAAAACTTGGTGGCTTTGAATGACACAAATTTATTCTCTCATAGCTCTGGAGCTCAGAAGTCCAAAATTAGTTTTACTGCACTGAAACTATGGTGTTGTTGGCAGTGCCACACTACCTTCAAGGTCTGTAGGAGAGATGTTTTCCTAGGTGTGCCTGGGAGGATCATCCAGTTAAGCATCCAACTCTTGGTTTTGACTCAGGTCATGATCTCATGGTTTTGTGCGATTGAGCCCCACATTAGGTTCTGTGCTGACAGTGCAGAGCCTGCTGGGCATTCTCTTTCTCCCTCTCTCTCTCTCTGCCCGTCCCTCGCTGATTCTGTCTCTGTCTCTCTCAAAATAAATAAATAAATTTAAAAACATCCTTTCCTTGCCTTTTCCAGCCTCTGCGGGCTGACACTATTCTTTGGCTTGTGGCTATTTGCTTCAATCTTCAAGACTAGCATCTTTAAATCTCTCTGTTCTATCTCCACATTGCCTTCTTTTTTATGTGGGTTCAGATAGTCCTTTTCCTTCATAAGGATATATATGATTACATTTAGTGCCCACCTGGATAATTCAGAATTATGTCCCCATCAGGATCCTTAACTTAATTACACCTGCAAAGATCTTTCTTCCCCCTATATAATCTTACATCTACACATTCTAGGAATTGGGATGTACATGCACATATCTTTTGGAAGCATTTACCCCTCGACCGCCAAAGATTCATATCCATTCTAAATGCAAAATACATTTGCCCTACCCTAGCACCCCCAAATGTCTCAAACCATTACTGCATCAACTCAAGTCAGAACTCTCATGTAAATATCATTAGCCTCCAAAGTCCCAAGTTTCAACATCTGAATCTAATCACTCATCCTCTGATGGGTGGCGCTCTGGGTATGATCTATCCTGAAACAAAATTCCTCACTATCTGTGGAACTGTGCATGTAGAAAACATCATCTGCTTCCAGAATGTAGTGGTAGCACAAGAATAGGGTAACAATTCAATAGTATTCTTATTCCAAGTGGGATAAAATGCAAGGAAGGAAAGGGTCACCAGTGCTCTGCAGCACTTTCAAAAATCCAACAGGGTACATTCCATTAGGATGCAAGGACTGGGTAAGGCTCAGGCTTCAGAGTCAACCTTCCTTTTTCTTGAAGGGTTGCACATTTTTGCAGTGTAGTAGCTTTATTAGCCTATATCCTACCTGTATAATTTGGGGAGCTCAGCAGCTTTCTTTCATTTTGTCAGATCTTCCTCCTCCTTTTAGTCTAAGCTGACAATATTTCTGCTTTCAAATGTTCTCAAAACTTTGTGGGTCTCCTCTGTATATCATGGGGATTCATTCTACTAGGCAAAAGCATCTTCCACATAACTTTCCTGGAGAATCGCATCTCCAATCCTGGTTTCTGCTGATATTGCTAAGTTGATCTGTGTGTCCTACACCTAATATCTTTAGTGCTAGCCAAAGGGTTCCCAGGCATATGCTTGGTCTTATTTTTAGAGCACATTTTCTGGACAATGAATATCCTAAATTTAGCATCTTTTACAATTTAAATAGGTTAAGAATTTTTCAAATCATCAAGTCACTTTAACACTTCTTCCCCTCAATCTATCTTTTTTCCTGTTGTATTTTGCTACAGGCAGAAATTAAAAATCAGATCATGTCTCTCACACCTTGCTTGGAAATCTCCTCAGCTAAATATCCAAGTTCATAACTTACAAATTTTGCTTTCCAGTAAATATAAGACAAAATTCAACCACATTTTATGCCACTATATAGTAAGGATCATATTTTCTCCAGTTTCCAATATATGTTACTCATTTCCTTCTGAGACTTCACTAAAAGTTCCTCTACTTCTCATATTTCTACTAATAATTGTTTAAATAAATAAAGGATTTTTAGATCATGCCCCTAAGAATTTTCCGAATTAATACAATTTATTTTTTAATCAAGTTAGCTAACATACAGGGTATATAGCGTGCTTTTGGTTTTGGGAGTAGATTCCTGTAATCCATCACTTACATACAATACCCAGTGCTCATCCCAACAAGTGCCCTTCTCAATGCCCATCACCCATTTACCCCCTCTACTGCCCCCCCATCAACCGTCAGTTAGTTTTCCACATTCAAGAGTCTCTTACGGTTTGCCGCCTTCTCTGTTTGAAACTATTTTTCCCCTTCTCTTCCCCCATGGTTCTCCGTTAAGTTTCAAGTCCCACATATGAGTGAAAACCTGTATCTGTTTTTTTTCTGACTTATTTCACTTAGCATAATACCCTTCAACTCCATCTGCATTTTTGCAGGTGGCAGGATTTTATTCTTTCTCATTGCCAAGTGGTATTCCATTGTATATATAAATCACATCTTCTTTATCCATTCTTCAGTTGATGGACATTCATGCTCTTCCCATGATTTGGCTATTGTTGAAAGTGCTGCTATAAACATTAGGATGCATATGTCCCTATGAATCAGCACTCCTATATCCTTTGGATAAATTCTTAGTAGCACTATTGCTGGGTCATAGGGTAGTTCTCTTTTAATTTTTTGAGGAACCTCCACACTGTTTTCCAGAGTGGCTATACAAGTTTGCATTCCCACCAACAGTGCAAGAGGGTTCCCGCTTCTCCACATCCTTGCCAACATCTGTTGTTTCCTGAGTTGTTAATTTTAGCCATTCTGACCGGTCTGAGGTGGTATCTCAATGTGGTTTTGATTTGTATTTCCCTGATGATAAGTGATGTTGAGCATCTTTTCATGTTTCTGTTGACCATCTGGATGTCTTCTTTGACATAACAGGGAAGAGTATCCAGTGGAAAACAGTCTCTTTAGCAAATGGTATTGGGAGAACTGGACAGCAACATGCAGAAGAATGAAAATGGGCCACTTTTCTTACACCATACACAAAATAAACTCAAAATATATGAAAGACCTAAGTGTGACACAGAAAACCATCAAAACCCTAAAGGAGAAAACAGGCAATGACCTCTTTGGCCTCATCCACAGCAATTTCTTCCTTGAGGCATCTCTGAAGGCAAGGGAAATAAAAGCAAAAATGAACTATCGGGACCTCATCAAGATAAAAAGCTTCTGACTGCAAAGGAAACAACCAACAAAACTAAAAGGCAATCTATGGCATGTGAGAAGATATTTGCAAATGACATTTTAGATAAAGGGTTAGTATCCAAAATTTCTAAAGAACTTACCAAATTCAACACCTGAAAAACAAATAATCTAGTGAAGAAATGGGCAGAAGACATGAATAGACACTTTTTCCATTAATCCAATTCTAACACCAGTTACACATTTTTAAGTAGTTGTTCCAATTTTCTGTTACCAAGATCTGTGTTGTCAAGGTTTAAACAGAGAAATTGAGCCAGTTAGAGACATATACTAAGGGGTTTATTACAGGGCTTGACTTACATGATTGTAGGGGCTGACTAGGGAAATCCAAGTTCCTTAGAGCAAAACATCAGGAAAAGTAGGCTGGAACTTTCTGGCATGGGTTGAAGCTTCTTTCCACAGTGGAATTCTTCTTCTTTCCTGAAGTTTCAGCTCTGCTCTTTGGACCGTCCAACTGATTGGGTGAGACCCATTCAGATTATCTAGGATAATCTACTTAAAGTCCGATGATTTTTTAACATTAATCACATCTGTAACAACATTGCTGTTTGTATTAATAACTGGGCAATATTCCTAGCTAAGTTGATACATAAAACTGACCATCACAGGGGTGCCACAGTGCTTACTTACAGTAGGTGCTTGATGCATGTGTACAGATTAAAATTAAATACTACAGTAGTAGACTGTTATCCTTATACCAGTGAGGAAATCATTTGATTGAAGTACAAGACAATTAAAGAGACATTAAAATCCATTAGATGTGGTTATAATGACACTGTGGGGAAAGAGTATGCTAAATGTTTATAATGGGACTGTGGGGGGAAGAGCATGCTAGAAGTGAAACTTCTAATAAAATGAGGTTTATTCACTGGGTCTGTTGAAAACAGATGAGCTCCAGGAGGTACATGAGTTCTCCAGAATTACATGCTTTGTGTGTGTGTGTGTGTGTGTGTGTGTGTGTGTGTCTGTTTGAGAGAGAGAACATGTATTTTTTTTCTGAAATTAGACTCTATAGTGCTCATCAGATTTTCAAGAATGTTCACAAATATTCACAAATGTGACCTCATTGATAGTAGTAGCCAGCTCATCTATCAGTAGAAACAGGCCTGCATTAGGAGTCAAAGCTATGGATCTAATACAGTCTTACAAGTTAGTAAACTCACACCTACCTGGAAAATCTAGAGTCAACTCTTGGAGAACTCAGAGGTAATGCCTCTTATGGGACATGGTTAGGGCAGAATCAGTAGACACCTATTAACCCCGAAGCCTATTAGGACATGGGGTGGGAAAAAATATTCTGCCCTTCATTACTTGTGTAACTAGACTAAGAATTAAGTTGACATGAGACACATTAACAGGAGAAAATCAAATTTATTTTTGTATATACTGGAAATCCATACAGACATGAAATTCCAAAGACAGTCAGGCAAAATGAAATATACATGTCTTTTTGAACTAAGGAGAAGGGGTAGGGGCCTGGTACTACAACGGGAAGGAATACAATTCATAGGATGATGAAGAAGAGTGAATGTTTGGTAAACAAATGTGTGCTGAGCCCCTCAGGAACAATAGTACATAGAGGACTCTGCCTACCATACCTAGTTCATAGCATAATGCAGTTTTCTATGGATACAGCTTCCTTCCTGGAGCGGGTCTTCTATCTAAATTCTTTTAGGTATTTGTGGGTGGAGAGGAGGTTAAGGTTTTTCCCTGAATCGTTTGGGTCTTGATTGTTTTTGGCTAGAAATAATCTGCATGCCAAAGTGGCCCATCTTGGGATGGCCTGACCTTGGCCCCTACATATGGTTACCTCTAATAACAGAGTCCTGCTAGCCCCACATCAATGATCAGATAAAGCAAGAGAGTGGTAAAGCAGAGTAACTGTGAGTGAGCCAATCGCAGCCCCTCTCCTGACTTAGAAAAGGGTTAATGCACACAGATGGCTGCAACCCCCCCAAGCAGTCAGCATACTGTAAAACAATATTAACATCATTGCCTTTTGACTACCATGTATGTAAACCCCAGGATATGACAAGCCTCTTTAGAATCTTCTTTGATTGTGTTACTCAGTCTCCTGTAGGGAAGTAGGGAGGGGTAGAGGGTAGATACCAGGGGAAACATATAATTAGGAGTCTCTTAGAACAATAAGCGTTCTCAAACACATATGCATGAAGCTGATTTGTTGCTTTTGGTATTTCTGTTGGTGAGTAATTAACCAAGTTTTGTGAAAGTATGTGCTAGCTTGGGCAATCTGATTGTTGTGAACCATGGGGAAAGAATAGTTCCCTTTAGCTATGTTTTCAGAGAAATACTAAATGGAGATGTGAATGGAAAGGAAAGAACAGAATTTCTGGAGAGATGCCATTATGGTAATGTCAGAACTTCCTTTCAAACTCAGATAAATCTTTCTTGTTATCATCCTTATTTTCAGTTTTACAGAAGACAGGAGGCCTATTTCTATGAGAGAATGCTGTGTACACAGATCTCCTTGTCACCTCCCCAAGAGAGACCTCTGGCTGTCTCTATGGGTCGCTGATTCTTTTCTTTTACATTATCTTTTGCTGGTCCTGTAGTGAGTTTGTGTGGGTTGTAGGGGAGGGGGTGCTTTTATTTTACTGCTGAGAGGAATAGAAACTTTCTCCTGGGAACTCTTCTGAGAGGAGAACAAGTTTCTGACAAACATTTTCTGAAAGTAACTCTATGGCCAGATCTGAACAGATCTGAAGATAGTGTCAATTCCAAAAAATGAAGCTGGTTTAAGAGTCTGGCCCTCTGGCACTGTGCCTATAGCCACTGAGCCTCTTGGCTTAGAGATGTGCTGGCTCCACTTGTTCTGGGGACCACAAGGGCTTAGTGTTATAGGCATGACAAAAGAGAGTTTGGCAGTTCTTTAGGCCAAGGGTTTCTGACTTAAGTGGCCTTCTGAATTAATAATAGCCAAATAGGAAGTTTTGTACATGTGAAGGTAATCTAAAGAAAGCAAAATAATTTTATTTACTTTGGAGACCTTGGGCATGTACATTATCTTCTGTGGGCCTCAGTTTATCCAACCAGAAAAATGGGAGTGGAGGTCCTTACTTATCAATAGGAATGTTACATGACTTAAGGAAGCAATGCTCTGTAATGATTTGCTGATATGAATGACATCAATAGTGCATTATATTAGTCATAGAGGTTTGCAAGCTACCTGGCTCCTCTGATAACAATGAGCTTTGGAAATGGCAGGCTATGAATATTGTAAAAGGGAGAAATAGTTTCACTCCCTTTCCAAAAAAGGTACAAGAGGAATATAGGGCCACTTAAATAGGAAGTGAAGAGATTCCAAATGCCCTGACCTGGAGCAGTCCTTAAAAACTGCAGTTCAAAACCCTCTGCTGAAATTGACCAAGCTAACCATTCAGAAAAATTCAGTTTGGAAATACAGCACCATTCATTTATCTGTCCAGTAGCCCAGGCTTCTGTGTTGGTGCAAGGTTGCATTTGGTGGCCAAAGTAAGTGCTGGGGCTAAGCAGCCACTCCTCCTATAAAAGCTTTGTACTGTCCACAGTCTCAGAATTCCATTCTTCATTTGTTCAGACAGCTCATCTCTGGACACAGACCTGTTCTGAATTTGATAGGCCATTGTTTGATGTACACACATGCCCTACCATCTAAGTTAGGAATGCGAGAACACTGCAAGTCTGCCAAGAGGTTTCTTTAAGGACTTTGGGGAGGGGATTGACATGATTTGAATGTGTGCTATCAGGCCAGTGTCCCAGTGGCCATTATAATTGGCTGAAGATGAGTCTTGAAATGTCACAGAAAGATTTATCTCTCAGCACAGATTCTTCCTTGACTAATTTTGCAGTAGGCCACCAGATAATGGGTTGTTTGGAAAACAATGCACAGTTTCACTTGCTTTTGTTTAAGATTTAACTTTGGTAGGGCGTTTGAAGCAAAATGGCACAAGGAAATGAAACCTACAACTGGCTTAGAGAACACTTGGCACCAGTGGCAGCAGGCTTGTTTGTGAGAAATCTGGCTGTGTTTTTTTCAGGGTGCCATCCTGTCCTTGCGGGGGCTCATCAGACAGGTAGGTGGAGAAACCTGCCTCAGAAGTTAGGGCTTGGGAAGAAATACGGGACTTGACATCTTAGACCAACATGTTATATCAGCAGCAAGGATTAATTTCAGAGAAGCTATTTTATGAAAAGCGGATTCTGCCACTCACTTCTGGTTTCCCAGGAAAATATATGTTGTTGATTTGAAGGTGCTATTATCACCTGTAAGGTGCTTATTGATTTAAGAGCAGCTTTTGGGTGTTGGGAGAAATAGGTAGATGGGTACCATGTTTCATGTATATATGGATTAGAAAATAAATTTCTAATTCATAAACACTAAAGTGTGAAAATATATTTTGTAAAACAGTATTTTTAGGCAGAGTACAACAAAAGCTCAACACTCATTGGTGTAGAATCTTGTTCCAATGGAATTCCCAGGTTAATATTGCATTTCTTACTATACTGAAGGATTCTCTCTTTTGTTGACTGTTTTATACATGTGTACATCTAAGTACGAAAAGAATGTCTGATAATCTGGGGTTCAAACAAAGCCCTAGCCCAGGCTAGGAATAGCTTGGAGAGTATAGATAATTACAATCTACACAGAAATCTAAAAATAAAGTTTTATTCATCATCTCTAAAGATTTTTTAAGCACATAATCTTTTACCAAAAATGTTTATAAATGCTTAAAGGATGACTGTTTCCAACCCCTTTCCCCTGACCCCAGAAGTTTAGAGAAAAAGTGAAACACCTAAAGGCAGAAATCAGAAGAGAAAAGGAAGCATAGCAAAGGTCCTAATCTGTCTTGAAATGATTGAGAATTGGGTGCAAATTTAATTCTTCTTATGCAATAGGTAACCTTTATGTGTCTGGAATTTACCTGAACTAAGGTAAATGTTGATAACTTGGTGACTATGTAATCAATGGCATGCATTCTGTTTTTCTTAAACAAGGGACACAATAGTATTGATTAGCCCATACATTTCATGCTAGGTAGCTGCATTAATCTGACCTAATGAACATGCTTGGATTGTAGAAACTGTTGTCCTACAACTTGAGTGTGTTGTTAGCAACAATCCTGCTTGCTAAATATTTCTTTTCTTCATCTCTAACTTCCACTTTATTATTGTTGAACCAAGGGTCAACAGACTTTTTCTGGGAGGACCAAGGAGTAAATACTTGAGGTTTCATGGGCCATACTATCTCTGCTGTAACTGCTCACCTCTGCCATTGGGGCACAGAAGCACCTAGGGGTAATGTGCAGGCAAACAGGCATGGCTGTGTTCCAGTACAACTTCATTTGCTTACATTGAGACCATGGGCTGTATTTGTTCCCCACTGACATCCAAGGTTGGAGAAAGAAGCCATAATCACCACCATGACTTGTAGAGGGCTGCTTATGCAGAGGCGTGGTTTAATTCCATGGTAGCAAGCTGGTCCATAGGGAGGTGGGAAACAGAAAAGCTAATAAGTAAATGAGTTAACAAAATAATTTCAGTTGGCCATAAGCTATATGTGGAAACAAGATAATTTGTGATAGAATAACTTGTGGTTAGCTCGGTCTAATTTGTTGTGAGGAATTACAGAGTTTTTTATATATTTTGAAACCTATTTTTTATTTTACTTTTTTTTTCATTTGCCTTATGATTTTAATATCCCTCTCAAGGCATCGTTAGGCCCATTCCCATTTCTAAAAATGTTTATATCTATCTCCATGCTTTAAATATAAATCTTGACAGAATTTTAGATATTTTATGAAAATATTTCAATCACGTTTTGTCAGTTATGTCCAAACCTACATTCAGAACCTACCATGTTTTATGCCTTTTTAAAAAGTTTTGTTTGTAATTTTTTAACGGTTTCATTTTAATTCCAGTATAGTTAACAGTGTTGTATTAGTTTCAGATGTGAAATATAGTGATTCAACAATTTTGAGACCCATTTTCTAAGGAAACTTGCATTATCCCTTCAGCCTCTATGTCCTCTCTTATAAGTTATTTAATAGCAATACCTATCCAATAGTATTACCCAGATAGTAAATAAGATTTGTAAATGGTATCTTTGAACCAGTAGAGCCCACGAAATGTTCATCACATCTCATTGTCAGGATTGTTTCTAATGTTGTTTTTTATCGCCCATATCTTTATTATTTGTCACATTTGCTTGGGAATTTTGTTGCAAAACATAGTAGAGATTCTTTAAAGATTCTGGGTGGACTATAGTCCTTTGCCTTTACTATCTCCTTAAGGGAGGATTTCGCTAAGTCATTGGCAAGCTGAAGCAGCTGTCTTCATTTCAGCTGACACGAGGAAGCAGTGTTTATGATCCCCACTATACCACTACTGGAATATCTGTCATCATCAGTAGCCAGAACCATGGGCTTATTGATAGCACATGAAAAAAACCCGGCATGAGCTGGTATAGACTCTCAGAAAAAGACTGAAAAAACTGAGAAATTGTTCTTCCTTATCAGAAGCTTTATAAACATCTATTGGTGAAGCTGATGACTGACAAACTGAGATAATTAAGCTCCATCATATTCAGTCCTCTCTGATTCAGAATGACCATGTGAAATGTATATTGTTTCCATTTACTGGACTATTTCAATAAAAGTTCAGAGTTCTTAGAAAATGCATGTGTACAAAATTGAAACAGCAGGAAGAAAATACAATAGCAGCTGACCTTTGCTGAGCCCTTATAAGCCAGGAACTGTGCCAGGTGAATTGGATTCTACTTTTTCCTAAACCCCACAATAAATGACCACAACATTCAGGGGTGATCAAATTCCCATTTTACTGAGGAGGAAATAAAGACCTGGAGAACCTCACTCAATGTCATCTGGCTGAAGTGGCAGAGGCAGAATTCAAGCCCAGATCTGCCTGATCAAAAGCCAACACTCCATTTACCAGAAAGTTGTCTCTAATTTTTTTTTTAATTTTTTAATGTTTACTTATTTTTGAGAGAGAGAAAGAGAGAGAGCATGATCAGGGGAGGGGGAGAGAGAGAGAGAGAGAGAGAGAGAGAGAGAGAGAGAGAGAGAGAGAATCTGAAGCAAGCTCCAGGCTCTGAGATGTCAGCACAGAGCCTGATGTGGGGCTCAAACTCACAGACTGAGATCATGACTTGAGTTGAAGTTGGACACTTAATCGAGTGAGCCACCCAGGCGCCCCTTTAAAAGTTTTTTGATTGTTTCTATCCACCCATAGAAAAACAAACCATACAAAATAAAACAAAGAATAATTAGGAAAAATCACCCATATGCCTGTGTGTATATTATGTTTGTGTATTATCTATTATATATGTATACTTATTAACAAGTTAAATCTCTATTATACTAATATGTATTGAGCAAACTGTCAAACATTCACCAAAAGAGAAATATAAAAAGGATGCACTAAAAGTAAATACAAGCGGAAGAACTGCTATCTTCTTCCCCCACGTGAGAGGATCACCACCTGCTTGGAATGATGTGTAAACTCTGCAGACCACTACGCTGGACCACCTGGGCAGGCCAAATAGACACATTAAGTCTAACACTATTTTGTCTCCCTGGTAAATACAGTTTAATCTCTGCATGTAGCACTGGCTACATAGGCTTTATCTCTCAAGAATTCCAAATGAGGGCTGCATGGTCTGGTGAGGCTGGCTCAGGCTATCAGAAGCTGGCGCTCATTGGTGCAGGGCCTTATCCCTCATAAAATCAATGGCACATGTTATTATGCCACCAAAAGTGAAGCAGAGCCTTCCTGTGAGCTGTGTGGCTGCTGCTGGAATGCCCTCACCCACCTGGGTGGGTACCTGGGTAAGTGCTGCTGGACAGCCCAAGCCTACTGCTTCAAGAATGAACTGCTTCTTCCACCACACAAATATCTTGCTAATTAGCAATTAGCCAGTGAGGGAGAAGAGATGGAGGGAAACTGGGGATCTGAAATAGTCTCCTAAGAGACATGGGGAAAAAAGCAGCACTTAATGGAAGCCAGATAGAAACAGGGAGCTGCCTCATTTGGGCAAGATGTCTCGCGCTGTTTTTCTAAATGCTTTAGATTCAGCAAAGGGCCCCGATGCATTCTGCCAAGTGCTTTTCCCTTTAATTTTTAAATGCATTCAAATTTCAAGGGGAATTTAATCCATATGTTTCTGGTTCTTTTACACTTAACTCATCAAAATGTTGTTCTTTAAGAGCTGTTTGATCTGTAAGGCTTATGAGCCTTTGTTATAAGCCTTTTCAAAACCTCTTTCCCCCTTTTGAATCAGCAAATGGAATTGTGCCAGTTCTGAATGGGATTTGAATAAGAGAAGTCCAACTTTAGGATTAAATGCAGAACCTGAAGGGTGTCTGAGCTGACTCTGCAGAGACACACACTTGACCTTTGCATGTTCGTGGGTCCAACAGCACCATGAGTAGACTCAGCACGGGGGGCAGTGCTTGGTGAGAGCCCAGGGCAAAGAGGCAGTACAACTCAGAGGGCATGTGCTTCTGCCAGTGACCCAATAAACTATGAATTGACCTTAGAAACCCCTAACCCATCCTTCCATTCAGTGACATCTGTGAACATAATGGTGACATAATAGTTGATACTCTGGAATACCACCTACTGCACTCTGTTTTCTAGTGTTATATGTGCCTCATCTTAATCCTCATCACAGATCTGTGAGGTAGGTGTGGATGTAATAAAACTCAGTGGATATGAGTTTAAGATTTAGAATCAATTGACCTGTGTTTAAATCCTAGCATCAGTACTTTTAAGCTCTAGTACATTAGCAGAGTTCATGAATACTCCGCAAATTGTGCTTCCATTTGCTCCTATCCCTGTGACTATTGTTGTGGATGGTGTGGCTGCTGATGCTGCCTTTGCTCTACTATCTTATGGGGAAGCCATTTCTATTGTTAGCTACTATTGTTACAAACTTGTGCCTTTTTTTGTTGTTGTTGTTTTTGTTTCTGTGTCCAAATCTCCTCACAAATCACAACTATTAGTTCTAAAACAGAGTCAGACTGACTTCTCTTTTTTTTTCTTTTTTAGAGAGAGAGAGAGAGCACATGCATGCGCATGAGCAGGGGAGGGGCAGAGAGAGGGAGAGAGAGAATCTCAAGAAGGCTCCATGCTTAGCATGGAGCCCAACATGAGGCTCAATGTCACAACTGTCAGATCATGACCTGAGCCAAAATCAAGAGTAAGACGCTTAACCAAACCACCCAGGTGCCCCTAGACTGATCCTTCTTCTGCCATGGCAGGTCTTTGCACACTTGAAGACAATTATGATATGCCCCAAACTTCTCTTTTCCAGGTTAATAACCCACATTTGATGTTTAGTTCCTTACAGGGACATCTGCCCTCTGTCTTTTCCCTTCTCGCACTGTCCTGACACACTAGAGTGAGTGAAATGTGTTAGATGAGATCTGACCATTGTGAGGTGTGATACAAGTTTGTTCACTTTTGCATTTTACACCTTGAACAAATATGGTCTTTTAATCTTTTTAGCTTGGGGAGGTCACATAACTCCTTTTTGTCCATCTAGAAATAATGTCAATAACATAATTTTTCTCACATGAACTGTTTTTCAAGCAGTTCATCATCTCCTATATTTCAGCTGTTCATTTTTTGTTATGAAATCTAATGTTTTCTTATGTACCCTGCTGAATTAGTAAACATGATTAAAGATTCAATGAGAAAATGTATATTGTACAGAGGATTTAAATGTTAAGTGGGGATGTGGTCCAACAGGAAGAATTTCACAAATTCCTGTTTGTATATTAACTAGATCCATTGACCCCAGTTCCCAAGCCTGTAGAGCCTCATTGTGAAGAGTCATTGTGAAGCTCAGGTAAGTTTCAAACTGGAAGAAAGCTGAAAAAAATCTATTGCCCTTGGCCCTTCCATTGGGTAAGCAACTGAGAGCAAGCTTACAGCCTGTGTAGGACATCTTTTAATTTGCCAAGTGAATAAATGTGCAGTCACTGCAGCAGATCTCCACCAGCTGTGCCCACATGGCCCACTCAGCTGGACTGGTTTTCAAGGAACAGACAGGACTCATCCACCTTATCTTGGTAATGAAATCCCCTGCCAAGAAGATCATCATTGGGTTTGAACATTTGCATGAAACTCCAGGCAGCTAAGGATAGGCAGCCCTGTGTGATGAAGGCACTTCCCATCTTCTAGGTCAACAGGAGTGGTTTGCCCACTGCTGGCCATGGTGCTAAAGTAGCTAGGCCCAGGGGATGACTCGTCCTGTCGGTGATTCTAACCATCTTTCCACTTACCTTTTAAGTGCATTTCATCTCTGTCCTCCTGGGTTTTGGCAGACCCTGTAAGCTTCACTGACCTATTCCGCCTACAAGCTAGGCAGTCACTGCAGGTCCTTACTTGACCTGAGAGATTTTCAAATGCATCTCCATGGAAATTTCTTCTCTTGCTAACAGTCCTTGGTTTGGATTTTAATCTCAGAAAACTGTGAAATGTACTTGTTTTGTATGATGTTTTCTGAGAGGTTGCATAGAGATCTAATAGGTCTCTATGACAAGTGGGAATGAAGACAATTGATTGCACATCAGCACCTGCATTCTTAATAGGCACCCAGCCCAGGACTAGATAGGGAAGAAAGTGAAACTTTGAGGGACGGCCCCCCATCCTCCAGCCAGCCCTGATGACTATGTAACATGGTGGATGGATACATTTCATGTATCAGAAGTAATATAAATATATAGGAGAATTATGCAAGTGGGTGCTAAAGAGTATGGTGCAGGCAGTAAATACTGTGGTCACGCAAATGAGGAAGAGGAAACTATAGACCAGAAGAATCCAGAAGGCAAGACAGGATCTGGGCTTCTGAGCTGGATGGGATTTAGTTGGTCAAGTAAATGGTGAAATTCAGGAATGAGGATGGATCCTTGGGAAATTATCTTGTACGTGGAAACCAAACCACACACACACGTATACATCATAGAAACTACAAGCCAACAACGTTCCGTTTGCACTTAATTCACAAATAACTAAAAGCTACATAGCTGCTGTTGCCAATATGCAACAGGATATTACACATTGGCATTTTTCTAGTAAGACCTTTTTTCACTTCCCAACAGGAGGAACACTATTCATTTTGAAAGACAGAGTATCTCTTTAGAACTACTAACATTTGTCTGAAATAATATTCAGAACACCCATCAAAAGAGTACATGAAATATTGTAGCAACTGGCACACAGAAGTTGAGCAGCATCTATATTATTTATACTTTCTAGAGCCTTTACTGTGTGCTAAGTTACCTCCCTCCATCTGTGTGTGTGTGTGTGTGTGTGTGCGTGTGTGTGTGTGTGCGTGTGTATAGTTTCATGTAATCCTCATAACAGTCTCTGAGGGTAGATGATCTTATCATCCCCATTCACAGACAAAGAAAATGAGGCACTGAGAGATTGAGGGCAGCACTTCATAAATAATATGGTAAGGCTATGGACCAGGAATTCTGATACCAGAATAAGGCAGGCATTTAAACAGTGTGCTACATGTGGGGTGCCTGGGTGGCTCAGTCGGTTAAGTGTCTGATTTTGGCTCAGGTCATGATCTCATGGTTCATGCATTCGAGGCTTAGGTTGGGCTCTCTGCTGACAGCTTAGAGCCTGAAGCCTGCTTCAGATTCTATGTCCCCCTCTGTCTATGTTCCTCCCCCACTTGTGCTCTCTCTCTCTCTCTCTCTCTCAAAAACAAATATTAAAAAATTTAAACAATGTGCTACATGTAATAAAATTGTCCGAATCTGCAGAGCAGTCAACCATTTGCAAATAACCTTCCCATGAATAGTTTCTGCTGTCTTTCACAACCTTCCCATGGCAAAGAGAACATTGCATCCATAAGAAAGCTGAGGCAAAGAGAAAGTTTCTCCTAAGGGTCACAGTCTTCCTTTGCTCAGACCTGTGTCATGCCATGTTTGGTGGTGATGACTCAGCAAACACTCTGCCCTTTGAGTGTTTTTACCTTCCCATCTGTAGCGAGCTTCATTCACGTTCCTTCCATTTTGACACTCCAGCCTGTGCTTCTCCTCTGAATTTCATGATCACGTGCAGCTTCTTATGCTTTTCAGTTACTGGATCAGATATCCTGTACTTTGAGCACGACCTCCTGTTGTGTCCCAGTTTGTTCATTCAGTTATTTCTCTTCTCTAACTTCATTGAAACTTAAGGCTCTTTGAACACTGTATTTTTTCTCAATTTCTAGATTTCATCCTGTCTTCACTTCCTTCCCCATACAGCCTAGATGTAGCGATCCATGGTTTCATCTACTGTTGCCAACATCCTCAATGTCCTTATCCCTCCAATTTCATATCACACTCTCCTGGAAAACTTCAATTCCAGAAAAAAAAATGTCATTAGAGTTTACACCGGGTGCTGCTGGAGAAAAAATATCATAAAGCTCTTGATAGTGGTGGTGTCTCCACAAAATGCATGATCTGTAACCTCACCTAGATTCATGGAAAACCGGGGAATTCTGTTTCCCTGTTTTGACATCTCTCCCGTTTTCCACAATGACCATCTTCAATCTTCTCCATAGTTCTTAGTCCTTCTAATCCTGCTTTCCTCTCTTATTCCCAGAGGATTACATTGCCTCTAGCTTAGCCTTTCTACCTTTGGTGAATTTCTTTCAAGTTTCAGCTTAAACATCATTTTTTAAGAGAGGTTCCTCCTAATACCTACATCCTTTAGTAATTTCTTAATCTTAACCAATTATAACACATGCCACCTGTTCTATTAGTTTTTTCACTTCAGCGGTATCTGTAAGTTTCAAGAGGTCAAACAATGTGTGTTGCATCCTCAGCAAGTATATATTTTAGTAGGTGCCTAATAAATATTTGTTGAAAAATGAATGAATGAGAAAATCAGTGAATGGGAAAAAATGCACATATGCCATCACATAAGAGCTTTCATAACCTTGCCACTGAAACCGTGAGTTTTCCCTTCTTTCCATCTTCCATCCTCTTACAAAGGAAAGGCCGCCCCCCTCCCCCGAAGCTGCATTTTCCAGTGGTGCCATGGGCCTCACTTACCCCATATTCTTGGCTCCCCTGTTATATAATTATCCTTGTCTTTACTATACATTTCATCTCTTTTCATTGTTTCTTTTCAGCATTTAAACATGATCAAATCTATTTTATCTTTAAAATAATACCTTTTTTGGGGCACCTGGGTGGCTCAGTCAGTTAAGCGTCTGACTTCGGCTCAGGTCATGATCTCACAGTTCGTGGGTTTGAGCACCACAGTTCGTGGGTTTGAGCTGCTGACAGCTCAGAGCCTGGAGCCTGCTTCAGATTCTGTGTCTCCCTCTCTCTCTGCCCCTCCACCACTCACACTCTGTCTGTCTCTGTGGGTCTGTCTTTCTGTCTCTGTAAAAAATAAATAACCTTAAAAAAATTCAAATATTTTTCGTGATCCCATGTCCAGCTTCTGTTTTGTCTTTTCCCAGGTATTGCTTACACTTGGCATCTCTAATTCTTCAGCTAACCTTCAGTCCTCATTGTGCCTGACCTCTGCCTCCATCATTCCACCAAAACCATCTTCTTTGTGGCTGTCCAGTGACAGCCATGGAAATATTGTCTCTGTGAGGTTAATTGCTGAGTCATCCTTTCTCTTCAGTGCCATCTATATACTGATGACTCCCTAATCAATAGTTCCAGTCTGTTCTCTCCCCTGACCCTCAATTAGTGTCCTCTGGACAGCTCCATGGAGAGGCCCACAGACATCTGAGAATCAGCAGGTCCAAACTGATTGCATTATCTTTCTCCCAAACTCATTTTTCATACAGTTATCTTTTTTAAAATATATTTTTTAACGTTTATTTATTCGTGAGACAGAGACAGAGCGTGAACAGGGGAGGGACAGAGAGAGAGGGAGACACAGAATCTGAAGCAGGCTCCAGGCTCTGAGCTGTCAGCACAGACACCGACGTGGGGCTCGAACCCACAAACTGTGAGAGCATGACCTGAGCTGAAGTCGGATGCTTAACCGACTGAGCCACCCAGGGACCCCTCATACAGTTATCTTTATCCCAGAAGATGAAGTCAGAAACCTTGGGATCATCCCAACTCCTCTGTCTGTATTTCTCAAAGCTAACTCAAAGCTGGCTACTGCTCTCTGTCCCCACCACCACTTGGGTAATTCAAGCTGTTTTGATCTCTTATTGGGATTACTGTAGCAACCTCTAATTGACCTTCCAACCTCAGGCTGGCCCAGATCCAACTTATTCCTGTTGCTACAGCCTGAAGAGAGCCTTGGAAATGGAAGCCTGATTCTATCCCTGTGAAGTTCTACCTCCTTAAGTAGGATTTGGGAGCCCTAATTCCTCCACCATCTGATGAGTTCTTTCCTCTCCCTTCCATTCTCATGTTTTTACCCATGCTATTCCTTCCATCATATTCCCCACAACCCACATTCTATTCCCTGGCAACACGGAACTAATACCAGCTTCTTGCTCTCTATTATTCCTGGACCTTTGTGCATGCTGATCCTTCTACATAGGACATTGATCAGAAAGTCTGCTATAGTAGCACATGTGTACTACATGTGTAGCTCAGTAATGATACCATGTGTTGCCCTTTTTCAGAGAGCATGGTACACTGGAAAGGACACAAGACTTGAAACCAGAGACTGGCTTACAAATTTATTCTTTCATCTATCTCTGTGGCCATCCAACAGATACTGAATCGAGCATTCTTTTCCTTCCTTCTGCCAAAACACATTTCACCTGTTTCCTACTAATCTTCATACTGCACCTTAGCCATCAACTACTCCAGAGAGCTCTTCTTTAGCACACACATACACACACACACACACACACACACACACACACACACACACACCTCTTTTTAGTGTTTATTTTTATTTTATTTTATTTTATTTTATTTTATTTTATTTTATTTTATTTTACTTTTTTAAGAGAGAAAGACTGAGCACAAATGGGGGAGGAGCAGAGAGAGAGGGGGATAAACATCTGAAGCAGGCTTCAGGCTCTGAGCTGCTAGCACAGAGCCCAACACAGGGCTCAAACTCATGAACCATGAGATCATGACCTGAGCCAAAGTCGGATGCTCAACTGACTGAACCACCCAGGTGCCCCACTCCTCTCTTTTTAGAAGAACTTCACCGATCGTAGCAGCTTCTTTCAGTTAACAAGCGTGCATTGAATGCCTCTCTTGTACCAGGCATTGTGCTAGGCACTGGCTATAAATTGCTCATATACTTGTATTTATCCTCAGTAGAATGATGTGCCCCATGAGGTCCATGATAATGAGCGCTTCACAGTGGTGTTGAGCCAGTAACTAGCATGACTCCTGGATTAGATTATCAAAAAACTACTCATGGGCTGGCTGACTGGGTAGAAAGATGGAGGAGTAAGCTGGCCTGATCTTTGGTTATTTCCTATGCTCTTCCTCGTGTATCATGTTCTCTGTGGGCTCAGGAAACGTGTGTTACTAGGACAGATATTCTGATGACCAGTAGGGGGCACTAGCTACTCTCAGGGGGTCAGGACTTCCTCTTCCCCACTACTCCAGTGTTTCTCTATGTCATTTCTCCCTGTGAGAGTCTAAACCCTTAAAGATCTTAATCTATCTCTTTAGGAAGGCCCCCCAAACCTTCCTAGGGTACCACATATCTGAGGGATGGGGCTGGGTTAGGAAGGACTGAATTATTTGGTTAGAATTTAGCAATCCATTCAGGACTCTGAACTCCATGTGTTGGTAAATAGAGGTCCCTTTTATTTTAAGAGCAGCAGGCTTTTCCTCCTCTTTTATTGTGATGATTATTATTATTTTTGTGGTTCCCATGGAAACTACTGGAGTGAGAGAACAAAAAAGTCAGGGAGGTTAAAGTGATGAGGCGGCCCCCATATGCTTAAGAAGCCTGAGCATGTCTGTGTACGTGTGCGTCTGTGTGTGCGTGTGTGCACCACACTCACTTTGCTTTCTGGCATGCTGGTGGGTCAGGGGAAATTGTGATGTTTATTCACAGCATTTGTTACAATCGGGCTCAACAAGGAGACAACTATCAGCTTTGAGCAATTAGTGAGCCTTTGTAATGACAGCTCCATCAGATTAATAGCAGGGGGAGGGAAGGCAGAGATGGAGACATTCAGAACGTGAGCCAGGGGAGTGTCAGAGAAGGAGATAGAACTCAAAAATGGAGTCACCAGCTGGGCCACATTCCCCTCTCACCTTCCTCAGAGTAGGATGCTCTGGGTGCCTCCCATTTGGTTTTAATGGGCATGGGAAAGGCAGCTGCCTGGAAGGCCTGAGAGGCCAAGGGTCTGCATCTGCTGCCCCCATGGTTGTCTCTTCCCGCCTTTGCAATCCTCTACCTCATTTGTGGCAGTGGGTTGAAGAAAAGCCAGCCTGGGGCCCCTTTTCAGAATGGTCAACCAGCGCACTAACATCTTGAGCCACCAGGAGAGGGTCACAAAAAGGTCCCTCGGCAAAGGAGCATGTTCCCCCACCATCTTTGTTGTGGCTCTGGAAGTCACACTACCTCCTTGGTACCACTGTGGCCATGCTGATCAGGGTGGCCATGATGATCTAGGTGGTATATTAACCACAAAAAAAGCAAGGAAAGAAACAGACTTGACATCCCTGAACTTAGGTTGATTATTTCTGATTGGTAGTTGATTAGAGAACACAGAAGCCATGAGCCAGGGAGGGCACCCATGTCACAGAGGTCACCTGTCCCCTTCAATTGGTGTTCCCCCTTTGGTCATTCGCTCTTGTGTCTGAAAAAGAAGGACCTCGATTTCCAGCCATCCTTGCATCTGGGCATGGCCAGGTGTGTTGTCCTCAATACTATGGTTGCATATGCCACCTTCAGGCCTTCCACCAGCTGTTTATGGACAAGCAAGACCATCTTGGAAGACTCCTGTTAGAAACAGAGGAAACCTCATCAGCCCGGGGCCCCTTGAAGTCTGCTCTGAGTGGAGCCCACAGTGTCGCAGGTCCTGTCTAATGATGGGAGCTCTCACACTGGACTATACCTGAGCCAGAGACTCTTCTTTTGTGATAGCCATTGAAATTGTTGAGTTTTCTAGCAATAGCACCTACTACTACCCTAACTAATGCAGCAGCTCACTGTATGGTGGAAGGAAGTAGAATGACACTTCCTAACCCTTCCCTATTGCCTTGTCAGCCCCCTACATTTGCCGTAGCTCCCTTGTGACAAAGCACAGTACAGCCTGAGTGACAGATTCCATCTCACAGCCTGCTCTTCCTCCTCCTTCAATACCACTCTAAGAGTTGTACCCCCCTTAACTTCTAGGCTATTTTTTCTGAATGATTTTTTTTTCTCTTTCTGACCAGCAGCCTTTGATTGCAAGGAGCAACTCAGTTACACATTACCAGAGCAACAGAGTGTGTTGTAATTGGCCAGGAATCGGTCTTGAAATGTCAAGGAAAGATTTATTTCCTAGTGCAACCTCTCTAGGTGCTAATTTTGCTATAGGCTGCTGGATAATGGTTCCCACTCACAATGGGCAAGAGTTCCTAATCAGAATACAGGGCTGTAATTGGGTTGAAGGGATTTTAAATCATTAAAGTTGCATTTAGAAAGGGGAATAGAAATAGAACCCCAAGATTGAATGACTCACTTAGTATTTAATGAGGGAGTCATGGAGTATTACTTATAATATTCTCTTAATGACCTTACAAGCAATGTAACTCCCCCCGCCCTCCAGGGTCTATTCACAAGGCACAATTCTGCAGTCTCAGATCCAACACTGTGGAGCAATTAATTACTGACCCATCAAGGAGCAATCAGGCTCTGCTCAGCCAGCAGAAGCTCTGAATTCTTTCCTCACTGTCTCCTCAGTCTTCATCTCCCTGACTGCCTTGTTCTAGCGCTGCCAGGAGGGGAGTAGACATTTACCAAGCCATAAATCATCATGCAGTTGGTGGAAAGCCAGCTTGCCAGGAGAGCAATAGGGTGTCAAAGAGTACTATGTGGAAGGTCCAGAGGAGGGAGAATCAGAAGGAAGATGGAAAGCTCTCAGGAGTGCACAGTCTGAAGGACTCAGGATCTTTTCTGGTGTTTCCATCTGGGCTAGAATGTGATAGTTTATCCCATCTCAGTCACTGGTTTTGTTCTCTAATGACTGGATCTCCATATTCCTTGGAGACACACTACTAACTACCAGTGTCAGCCACGGATGTAATGGAAAGAGAACAGACCTTGAAGTCCTGTAGATCAGGCCCTGCCTCTTTTGAGTCAAGTTACCTCAGGCGCGTTACTAAGTGTCCGGGACATAGGAGGCACTAAACAGATGGTAGCTGCCTTTCATGTGATTCTGATTAAGGGTCACCAACATTGTCTCACTAAATGTGTTTCATGCGGCTCTGTTATACACCTGTGGAAAGAATGATTTCATAGGTAATATAGGGTTTTCCCTTTTAAATTAGTCTTATCATTTTACTTGGGTAATTGTGAAGAGTCCCATCCCCCTTAAAAAGTCAAGAGGGAAAGGGGGAAAGGAGGTTTACATTGGTTGAGTTCCTCCTAATGGATATATGGGAGGCTGGTTGTTGGACAGACGGACCTTGTATCCTACACTCATCATGCAGTTTAATCAAGCCTCATACTGATGCATAGACTTTCTGAAAGCCTAAAATTCTCCCCCTATCAGTTCCCCCTTTGTCCAATTAATACAAAGAAAGAGGTGCAGCAAATATTGTGTTATAATATTTAGTTGTTATTGTGAATATCCATTGAGCCCACTAGAAAGAAATGTGTCAGGATTTGGAAAGTGAAAACAACAAGGATACTCTTTAATTATGAGGTGTTGGCTAATTTAAATTTAGTCACTGTGAAAACATCAGTAGTTATACTGGTAGTTGACCAAATATTAAAAATTATAATAAAGCCTGCTTCTTACAAATCAAAGACAAAACAATGTAACATTGTGTGTGAAAGAACATGCATTAATTTATGCAATTAATCTATTCTCCAAATTGTGACTCATTTATAAAAAAATCAAAAAAATGTCTTAAATGCAAAGAGGTGGTCCATTATTTTCAGGACTCCTACAGAGACTCTTTTGTTCAAGGATTCTTTGCCATTATAGCCATCTCCATTAGGTCATCCGTTCTGAAACTTCCAGTGTCTGTTCCTTTCTTGTAGAGAGGGCCACCTCTGTGCATAATGAACTAGAATATTAAAAATTCTCTTTGTGGGATGCACTTATTACCCAGATGCTAGAATTACTGAGACTTGTGCTCCAGACCACACGCCTCAGTTGTTCCCAGATGGTGGCCCTTTTCTGACTAATGCTATTACTTTAGCTATGGCTTTTCAAACTTCAGTTGCAGTTCCAGCCATAGGTGACAGCTAGCTTATAGGGTACCTTTTAAGAAGTAGAAAACATACCCTAGTTGGCAAACACAGCCCACAAGTGCAAGGCTTGTGAAACCTGTAGCATCTTTATGCAGATTAGATCAAGACGTGTAACCCCAACCTGGAGCCATACTGAATTTTCTCTCCATGTACTCCTTGGACAGACTCCTTTGTGCAGTGAACAACCTGTGCAACTCATACTCAGAGCCCTGCTCTCCTACAGTCTGGACTTTTTGATCACAACTAGAGCAATGTCCAAGGGATCTGTAAATATTCACATGAACTTTATGTTTATGTTTAGTTGGAGCGATAGTTTTGTCTTCTTTTTTTTTTTTTTTTTAATTTTTTTTCAACGTTTTTTTGGGACAGACAGAGACAGAGCATGAACGGGGGAGGGGCAGAGAGAGAGGGAGACACAGAATCGGAAACAGGCTCCAGGCTCCGAGCCATCAGCCCAGAGCCTGACGCGGGGCTCGAACTCACAGACCGCGAGATCGTGACCTGGCTGAAGTCGGACGCTCAACCGACTGCGCCACCCAGGCGCCCCAGTTTTGTCTTCTTTATAAAAGCAGCAAATCTCAGAAGCTGGTCAGGAGCACCAGCTGTTTACTGCCTGCGGCGGCTGCTGCTTATCTCCTTGTAACAACCTTCCTTTTAGAGATCATGTCTTAATTAACTCCGTGTTATCGAAACTGAAATTGTAGCAACATTGTAAAATCAAATTGTAAATGAAAGATAAAGGGGAGACAGCTCTGCTGACCAGGGAACAGAGCATGGAACTCTCTCCTGAGCCGGTTGTTGGCTACAAGCTGGCTGTTGGCAGCCTGCTGAGAATCAGAAAAATCAAATCATATTTTGTTCCATTTGGAAGGAACACTTAGAGCTCTTCTAATCCAGTGACTTTCAGATATTTTTCTTATTTCATGACATACAACTTATTCTTAGGATGTTCAGTATACTGTGATATTTTCTATTCTCTCCTATTTATTCCATTTAAAAGAAAACCTGCTGGTTAAAAATCATCCAATTGACTTGACCCACTACAGAGTGACAACATGAAGACTGCAAAACAGTGATGCAGTCCTTTCCTAAATTTTAAAGTTAAGGATTAAGGGCCAGAGAGGTGAGGTGACTTTTCCAGGATAGCTTATTGGTGGCTGACCTTGTTCTTAAATCCCTATCTGTGACTTTTCCCCAGTAGCTCCGTACCCGCCGCTTACTGAACCCTGTCACTGCAGGACAGCACTCCAAGAAGCAGGACCTTGCTCCCCTCAGTGGAACATGGGCTGAGACATGAGCGAGCCATCCTTTGTGGAGACAGCTGCTTTCTCATATAAAAAGTACTAGTAAAAACCCCTGGTAGTTGTTGGTACACTGCTCTGGGTTCCCACACTGAAGCAGTTGAAAGCACAGGATTACAACTGCCAGGTCTCTTCACTACCCCCTTCTCTCTCTTTTACCCTTTTCACTCACGTTGCATCAGTGAATGCAGGTTGTACTCGCCTCCACTTGACCTGCTGCTTCTCAGCCACTGTACTGAACTGGCAAATAAAAGAGGCAGTCTTGGGGAGACTATGACTCCAAATTACAAAAACAAAAAACAAAAAAACTTGGGATTTCAGATGTTTGTTAATTTCTCTGCCTGTGTTTGCACATATTTAATATAATAAAATAATTTTTCCAAATGAAAGCCTCCTGGTAGATAACCACACCCTTTTGCTTCATCTGATGATGCTTTGAAGCAATCTATGGACCCAAATGGGGTGTATTTATTACATTTCTGTAATATTGATGGGTGGCATTGATAAAGTATGCATTTGGTCTCATTGTCCCAGAGCTGGAATTGATTTGGATGATGGTTAGCAGGCACTCAGGATGCTGCCTGATAAGGGGCAGCCAGGGGGATATCAGGGGGATGAGTCAGGGGAATGAGTTGGCCCAACTAGTTTTCATCATGCCAGCCCCCTTGGAGCTTCACCCACAAACACATGCTTCTGTGACCCTTTAACCACAATGTACAGAACAGGGAAGTGGGTGGGGGCAAGTGTTGTCTATTAACCTCTTATGAATCCTTTGCCTCATTTCCTGTTGCCCCGGCATGTGGGTGCCACCTTACTTGAAAAGCTGCATTCACAGAAGCACAACTTTCTCCTGCCAACTGGCATTGGTGTTGCTGCCTTGGGTGAGCTTAGTTCTTCCCTTGCTGAAGGAATTCCCTCCTTTCTTCTCTCAGAGGGTTCACGCCCACTCCCGCCCTCTCACAGAGGTATACAGGCGCTGAGCTGTGTTTAGATATGTGAGGTGAGCGATCAGCTGTGACTTAATGAAGAGTATCACTGTCAGATTTTACAAAATGGAATTTCATCAGACGCTGAAGGAAGACGTCTGCATAGAAACTACAGAGAGAAATTTGACAGCTTTTTCAATCCAGTTATCAAAGCATTTGCAGTTCAAAGCATGTGAAACAATAATGTAATCTTAGCACTGAATGCTCATTTGTATCTGAGTGTTTCAATAAATAAAATGGTGGGGGGAAGGAAAGCAGACCTGTTGTCTCCAATCCACTAAATTTAATATCCAGAGTATTGACTGACAGCTTTTTATCACCATAATTAGTATGGATTGTTCCTGAGGCCATTGATCAATCTTCTCTACCTCTATGGACTTGAGTTGCTGTTTTCTTCCTCTCTTGCCCTCCCCACCTTTTATTTTAATATTGATCCTGCCAGTTGCATTCCACCACAGGAGTCTGCTCACTTAGACAAAAGAAACCTCAGGGCCAAGAGGACCGGCTGAGCTGCAGCCATTCCTGAGTAGGATTCCACCTTTGACAGCACTATACCTCCTCCGATATGATCTTGTGACTGGATTCCTGGGTCTCATGACTTGCTGCTCCTCAGATGCCACCATGCACACTGCCTTTCCCACTGATTGGAGCTACATGAAGACAAGCCACAGACTCAGTGGTCTGTATCAGACACTGGTTTGGGTAGATTGATGAACTCAGACCTGTGTGTGTGTGTGTGTGTGTGTGTGTGTGTGCATGTGTGTGTGTGTCCATGCACACAATTTGTTCCATCTAATGCAAGCCAGAATCCCAAGCGCTTCTTGTATTTCTCACCAAGTTTTTCCAATTTGATATCCTAATTTTATTTCATCTCCTCTTTGTATGTCTTTCTAGCTCTGTTTCTCTATCACCAGTGAGAGAGTTGTATTCCCCACTAGCTCTTTCCTTAACTGCTGCGATCATGTATTATATGCTCTCCTGCTTCCTCTCCTGTCTTGGCTAACCTCAACCTTCTATCCTAAAACCCTCAATACTAACAACTGGTAGGATAATGTAAAATACACCCTTATTATTCCTCTTGAATGTTTCTTGCCACACAAGCTTTCTGCAACCTGATCCCTCCTTACCTCAAAGTTTCATCTCCCCCCAACTCCCTACCGGTGCTCCACACTCTGGAAGGAACTGCCTACAGTTCTTACTTACCATTCTTCACATACCTCAAGAATCTTTGCTCTGTTGTTAATTTTGCCTATCATAGCCTTCCCATCCTTTTTCTCCTTGATTATTCTTTTTCATCCCTCAGGAATGAGCTCAGATGGTATCTATTTCAGGAAGCATTCTTTTAGCCCCCAGAGTACTCTAAGTAAGTATATCTTTCTTCTGTCCTTGGAGATTCTTATGGAATGTGCATATGTTCTTTTTATAGATGCATGTCTATCTCATAGTAGAAGGTAAACCCCTTGGGGACAGGGATTGTGTATGTTTCTTTATTCTATCCCTGATATTAGGAATAACACCAGGCACCCAGAATGTGTTTTCTAATACTGGAAATAAGTATCCATAAGAAGAGAATCAGTGGACCCCCTAAGAGCTGGAGAGAGTTTTTATGTGTGTGTGTGTGTGTGTGTGTGTGTCAAACAGGGCATGTTCATTGTGCACATAACATGCTAGGCTGGGCTATACCATGAACAAGAGCTAGACAGAGTCTTATTTATTCTCAGGATGGGGAGAAGAGGTGGGCAATTGCCCCTTTCTGCAGGTAAGGAAATATCAAGGTATCTTTCTCTGACCACAAAGAATCCAGGTATTAGTTACAGACCACAAAGAATCCAGATCAGTTAGGATGCACAATGTGAAAGACCTTAGCAACCTACACACTGAAATGATGTGTTTTCATTGGTTTGCTTAATAGGTTTTTCTATGTCTCACTTTGTAGTGAAGATCACACCATCAGCATCACTTTTCTAAAGGACAATTCCTAAGAAGAGAAAGTATTATGCATTTCTAAAGGTGTCCAATGAGCCCTCATGGACTGGAATGGCTTCCATGCTGTCTTGGAGACAGCCCCTAACCCCCAAGTATGCCTAGCCATGTGGAGCCTCTCTTCCCCACATTCCTGGCACAACAGCTCAGCCCCTTACAGGTGCTTGCACATGGCATACACCTCATGTTCAGGCATTAAACTAAGTGTAACTCTCGTCCCTAACTGAGCACAACAGAGCCAAATTGGACTGTAAAGGCCACACATTCCTGATGGGCCCCAGAGGCCTGTGGCATCTACAATGTAAAATGGCCCCATAGAAAAGCAAAACTGTGCCAGGGCTGGCCCTCATTTCATCCCCATCATGCCTATTGTGGAGCATCAGCAGCAGATGTTTCTGGCGGTGACCCCCAGATGCACGCAGGCACTCACAGCACCTCCTCCTCAGCCGTCTCTATACAGGCTTCTATAAGACGGATTTGACAGACTGATACCAATTGGCACATCTTCCCTGCCAGATTGGAATCAGGCCCTTATACTGTCTTTGGGGTCCATTGTGGCTTCAAGGAAAATGTACAGAAGGAATGTGATTCTTAGCAACACAGCCAATTTTCCCTTTGCTTCTGTGCTAGTATTTCTAATCTCAGACATTTTGTTGCATGGCTACAAATGCAATCTCCAGTATAGGAGTTTTGATATTTTCAGGCATTGGAAATGCCTATTTATGTTTGTATTGTTGGTGTGCTTAATTTATCTTAAAGCAAAGATATTAAATGAGCTTCAGATTATATTGTTACATGCTTCCCAGTTCAGTTATATAGTTCTGGCAAGGGGTGACAAAAATTAAATAACACACCTACTCTCTTTCTTTATCTGAGTTTTCTGTGGCTTTTACCTGTATGTACTATAGCCCAGGAAGAAATGTCAGTACTCATTTGCTTCCTGGACCCACATCCAGACTACATCACTGAGTGGTGGTGAATTTAAGGAAGGCACTTATTTTTCTGAGACTTCATATCCTCACTTCTTTTCCAGTTCATGTGAGGGCTCAACAAGATAACACACATGAAGCAGGAGAGCACAGAGCCTGATACACAGGAGTCAATACATGCATTTCCTTTTCCTTTTCCCTAAATAGTGTCACGTCATGGTCAGCTCCTCGTCCCACAGCACCTTTGAATGTAGTTTATAAATAGTGTAACCCCATTTCATGTCATGTCTGTAATGCACACAACTGTATTTAGGCTACTTATGACTGTATGAGGATAGGAACCCACATGCTTTTATAGTAGGCATGTCTTTTTTTATTGCTTTCTTTAAAAACAAAGTTTTAATTTATTATGTGTGTGTGTGTGTGTGTGTGTGTGAGAGAGAGAGAGAAAGCAGGGAAAGGGCAGAGAGAGAGAGAGAGAGGGAGAGAGAGAATCCCTAGCAGGCTCCACACTATCAGGGGAGAGCCTGATGTGGGGCTTGAACTCATGAACCATGAGAACCTGACCTGAGCCAAAATCAAGAGTCAGACGTTCAATTGACTGAGCCATTGAGGTGCCCACTGAGTGAAGACATTTTGCAGTAATGTCCTTTGTCCCTCCCTCCTTTCCTTCTTTCCTTATCTCTCTTCTTTCTTTCTTTCTTTCCATTCTCTTTCTTTATTTCTTTCCCTTCCTTCCTTCCTTCCTTCCTTCCTTCTTATTCATCTGGTTTTTCCTATAATGAACATTTGATAAATGATTAAGAGGCATGAAATTACTCTAGCTCTTTAAAATTTGATTTTATGAGAAGCCAGAAGAAGGGAGCAACCTTGAAGTCATGTGAGGAAGCCTCACTGTGGTGATTTGTCTGTGTCTCTCCTCCTTTTACCATGAACAAACTTCAGGTTCCTTCATGTTCAGCTAATTCCCAGTCTGACCCAGATTCCCATCACCTTCCCACTAGCAGTTCCTGGCAACACTCAGCCAAGGTTCTAACCTTGCACAGAGGAAGGAGTGTGATTTTGGACCAGACATCTGAGCAGAGTTTAAGATGTAATGCAGTTTCTTGAAGCTGCGCCCCATTTAGTGAGGATGAGTGGCAACTTGGAACATAGAAACTCCAAAGGGAGGGAGATGCTATATGTTCAGAATAAATAAATGTGTCTACTTATTAATTTAATATGTACCGTTAGACCAGGAACCCATTTGTGTTAGCACAGAAAAGAGCTATTAAAAATCATCTCCTAGGAGAGAAGCATGAGAAATGAAGAAAAGGTTGACAGGAGCACAGTAATAACAGGGACATGCGGAAGTGGGGGAAGAAGGAAGAGCAGGAGAGAGGAGCAGGTAGAACGCCTTACTAAGAAAGAAGAGTGGAAACAACAAAACAGAATGAAACCAAAAGTGACAAGCCAAGGGATCCAGCAGAGAAGCTTTTATCCTAAGTCTGCAGGGTCAGTACAAAGCTCAGGGTCCTACAGCAGCCTGACCACATGGTTAATTGTCTCTAATTCTTATCGGTTGACTCCTCTGGGCTCCTAGGCCGAGGATGAGGGGTGGGTTGGCTTTTCTCTCATTGGCTGGCTGGCACTGCAGTTTTGTGTTATCACACAGCCTTGATGGGCTGGCCACCAAGTGCTGAGCTGACTGCTTCATGCTGGGGGCCCCTGGCTTTCGACCTAACTCTACCATATCCAGCTCTTTCTCCTTAACCTAAAGGTTTTTTGAAATGTAGGGAGAGGGGGTGTTCTAGGGACATCTGTACATGTTCTGAGAGAGGGGAGGGGTAGAGTACCTTGTACCTGGCTACACCAACCTGCAAAGTCCTTGCTGTAAACCCAGCTCCTCTTTGGTCCAGGAATCTAGAAGCCAGTCAGTTTGAGGGTGGTCTGGGAGCATGTGCTCCATGGCTATTAGGGTGGATGCTGGCCTGTAATAAGTCAGTGAAATAGTGAGTTTCAATTACTTACATGTTCCCTGAAGCTGAAACAATTGCCATTACCCCATATAATATTGCTTGACCTACATTTTTACTTGAAAGCCTTCAGCTAATAATTAGTTTGAATGTTGACTTATAAATAAACACATTCATATTCCAGAAACAAAAGGGGACAGGGGAGTGATACCCGATGCTGCTTGCTGTCTTCCCACCCTTTGCCTTTGCTTGATATTTCAACTTAGCTCTTCCAAGGTGATAGTCATTGGGGAGTTCTTTAAAAGGGCCTTGTTCAGAAGTAATGAGGCAACTGGGCTTTCTCCGGGAGAGTGTCAGGATCATTGTTGCTGGGGAGATTTGAGCCATCTGGATAGAAAGGGTCAAACTATCCGCTGGCAGCAATTAAGCAGCTCCTTGTGGAGAAGCCATGTGACCACACCAAAGGAGCTGCCAAGAACAGGAGATTAGTAAACAAAAGTACCCAGCAGAAGGTGTCCAGGTTGGCCAGTGCTCTGGCCACTTGGCATTTGCGCAGCTCCCTCTCTCTGGTCCCATCTGTCTGTGTCCACTGCTCACCTATAAGCTGTCTGCAGAGGGTTTAAACAAACTCAGACAGAGCTGAGTTTGTTTAAAATTTTAAAAGTCCAGAGCCAAGTGGATTGTGATGATGAATATTAGACATCCACAGCATCCCTTCTTGAACGTGTCCGTAGTGCCTCCTGTGTGTTTGATGGCTTTTTGCTGCTTCCCTATGATAAGTCAAAAGGTGTGGAAGTTCAGTCTGATGCTTAATTCTCTGATGTTGATCGTGACAGTTCATCCATAAATATTTACAACTAGGTTAGAGGAGATTCGTCTGTATTATTTTAGCACAAGTCTTTGTGAAGTCTAGAGAATAAACTGAGTGGCTTTCTGAGTTCTGGAACCCTTTTATAAAAAATCCATGAAAGGCAGGGCAATCTCCTAAATGTATTAATTTATTCATTCAGCATCTATTTCTTTGGCAGACGATGTATCAGTCTCTGTAGCTAGAATAGAGACCCATTCTCACACATATTGCCTCTTGGTAAAAAGGAAAGTGAACAGACATCATGACTGTAGACTAGCCCCTACACAGACTCTCCCTTCTAATCTCTAGCTGGAGTCAGTGACCCAAAACTAACTTGTTCCAATGATTGATAACACCTGAGGCTTTCCTGTCCTCTGCAATGTGTCAAAATAGAATGGTAGTTCAAATAAAAGTTCTACACTCTTCCAAGGGTTAAAGATCCACAATACATTCTCATTGTTCTTAATTTGCTTAGTTTCTGTGAGACATCACTCCTCTGGCTTTCTTTGTCCTACTTCACTGGACATTGGTCCCTTATACCATCTTATTGTACTCTTTCTTCATGTATACTCTCGATATCTCTTTCATAAATTTACATCATTCCTTCAACACCTCAGACTTCTGGGAAGGATTTCATGGACAGTCCCATGCAAACGTAAGGTGACAATGCTCACTGTGAATTCAAAGGGTGATTCCAACACATAATTGCATGTACATGTCTCAAAAAGAATTACCTATTTTTCTCTCCAAGTCTGTTAATCAAGCCCTCTCCATCTCATAATGAATGACATCTTCCACCTGTTTCCTCAGAACAAGAGGTAGAAGTTAAAGTTTATTCCTCTGTCATGGTTCTCCCCAGCCCTGCCATCACTCCTGTTTCTAATCCATGCACAGGTTTGGTTGAGTGTACTTTCAAAATAAATCTCTAATCCACACTTTGATCTGTATCTCCACAGCTTGCATTTAAAGCCATTACTGTAAAAAAATTACATGAGCTTCTTAACATTCTTCCTGCTATCTTGGTCTTCCCTTGATATTCTGTTCTCCAGAAGGAAGTCAAACATCTCTTTAAAACATAAATCAAGTCATTTAGCTTTTTTGCCTAGAACCCTTCAGACCAAAATCTTTACCCTTAAAATCCAGTCTCCTTATCAAGGTGTTAAGACATATAAGAGCTTCTGTTTACCTTAATTGTTACCTCAAGGTTCTCTGTTCAGCTGGGCCCACTTGGTTGGCTATGCCAGTCTTCTCTCTGATCTTGGACCACACTGTATTCTCTCCTTTCTCAGCATTTGCATTGTTCTTCCCTTTGCTTTCCCCTAGATCTGCACTGAGTTGGCTCCCAATCACTATTTCAATTGCAGGACCAATGTTACCTCCTCAAAATGGACTTACATCAAGGTAAAACACCGCCCCCCCCATCCACTGCCTAATTATCTCATTATTCTGTCATCCTTTGCTCTGTGTGTGGTCTTTAGAGCACATGCTGCTCTCTGAAATAAACATACCTTGTTCTAGCATCTCTCTCTTCAACCTGTAGGAGAGGAGGAGTTGTCTTTTTTGTGTCCTATGGCAGTACCTACGACTGTACTTGGCCCCCAACTCGGTGCTCGACAAGTATTTGTTCACAAAGAGAATGAATGATTGAATAAAGTAATAACAGACTCCTCTTCCCATAATTTTGGTTTTCCTAGTTCCAACAAACTTGAAAAATAATATCCTCTCCAGTGTTTCTATATACCTTACCTCTATCAAGGACAAATACCTCTCTGGAGAGCTGAATTGTCAGCCTGTGGCTGAAGTGTGACCAGTTGGACTGTAAGCATGCACTAAGTACATTCCTTATATTGTAGCTGCTGGTGGCATGGACTTTAATGCCTGTTTCATTTTTGGATAAATGGCTTCAATGCAAAGGTTTTTAATCATATTCATGTGTAGTTGAAATTTTGTGACAATAAGTAATTTAGGGAAATAGGGATTATTTAACTTTGAAAATTATATTAAAACATACTATTATTTCTGGATATATTTTCAAGATTTAAATGAATACATATAGAATTGTTTCTTGAACTTCTGTATTCATAGAGAATATATTCTCATGTCCTCTTCTTAAAAAGGCAAACTAGAATGTGTAATTCTTATTTTATGCTCCAAGAGAAGGGAAAATATGGTTCAAAGTTTATTTTAGTTTGAAATAGAGTTAGCTAGTCTCCTTTTTAGCAATATATATAGCAGTAAATTCCCAAAGCTTTCCACATGTGTGTGTGTGTGTGTGTGTGTGTGTGTGCATACATATACATGTATCCATCCAAGGTTTTTGATCTCTTGTCACTTTTTTCCTTTCTATTTATTTTTATGGGGAAAATTTAAGATAAAAAACTTCAAACCTCAAATTCGTTGGTAGAGTTTACCTACTCTAGGGTCAGTGAACAGAAGGAACATATTATCCTGGGATACTTTTTAATAAGCTTAAATATAAATATAGCTTAGGGGCGCCTGGGTGGCTCAGTCGGTTAAGTGTCCGACTTCGGCTCAGGTCATGATCTCGCGGTCTGTGGGTTCGAGCCCCGCGTCAGGCTCTGTGCTGACAGCTCAGAACCTGGAGCCTGTTTCAGATTCTGTGTCTCCCTCTTTCTCTGACTCTCCCCTGTTCATGCGCGCTCTCTCTCTCTCTCTCTCTGTCTCAAAAATAAATAAATGTTAAAAAAACATTTAAAAAATATAGCTTAAATGCAGCCTAGACATTGAAACACAGGGCAAACATCAGGAAATTATGTCTAAATCCATAATGCTACAAGTCCTCTGCAACCCTAAGCAAGCCCATAACCCCTCAGTGTCACAGTCTTCTGTGAATAAGGTAGGAACCGTTAGGAATATCAGTGATGGTTTAATGAAATGACCTTCTGAAAAGAACTGTGGACGCTTCAAACATCAATGTCAACTAAGGAAAAATAAGCACTAGGCTTCAGCTTTATTCCATTGAATAAATATTTATTTATCTAAATTCTTCAACAGGTAAAATAGAACATGTCTTCTAGCCAGCCAACACCAAGTGAGATTGAAGACTGTCTCCATAATCACAATATTTTTTTTTCAATTTGACAGAGAAGGAGAGAGATAGAGAGCTTGTAAGCAAGGGAGAAAAGCAGAGGGAAAGAGAGAAGGAATCCTAAGCATGCTCCTTGCTCAGTGCAAAGCCCTACTTGGGGCTCGATCTCATGACAGCAAAATCATGACCTGAGCCAAAATCAAGAGTTTGACACTTAACAGACTGAGCCACACAGGTGCCCCCCATAATAATAATTAGTAATAAAATCCTTTAGCATTAGTTAGCATCTGCTAGTAAGGTTGTCAGTGGCCAGGCTTGAGGCAGAAAGAAATCAGTTTGATTCTAACATAGGCATTTTGGCAATGGAAGAGGGGGGAAACTTTACTTTTCTCAACAGAGGCTAGAAATGACTCTGATTGCAAGTAGCTATTCTACCACACAACAGAAGGTCACTTCTTTCTCATTTTGCTTCCCCATTTGTCTGGAATGAGGGCCAAGCTATTCCTGCCCTCCCTTCTTCCTCATGTCCCAATGCAAGGACTTCTTTATGTGGTGCATTCTAGTTTGTGTGACCCAGGCTGAGACAGTGCTATGTCAATAGATGCATCTTAAACAGACCATTGAATCATTTCTCCTCTCCACTGTAAGGCATTGAATGATAAATGAAAGAAACTAGTGTCCCTTAACATTTAGCCTAGATATATGTCTTGAAAGACAAGTTGCATAGAAGGGTGTAGTTAATCTATTGGGGGTTAAAATACAAAAGAAGAAAGCAAAAAAGAAAAGACAGATTTTCAGAAACCATTCACTTTGTAAATAATGGGACTTCTTAGAAAATCCCTTGAGTTTCTACATTTATAGAAAATGATGCTTCAGTCTTGATATGGGGCATGGCTGGCCAAGTCAACAAGAAAACCAAACTCCCACTGGGAACACATGTGTGGCTAAGTACTGTGTGGGCAAAACTGAAGCCAGCCCACAGCACATACGTGCATCAGAGAGGGTGCCACTTTCAAATCCTAACCTCCTCAGGCTCTCAGAGGGCAAGACTTAGACCTGAACACCTGTGTTTTCCTTAATAGGCATTTACTGGGAAACTGTTCCCTTACATGCACACATGTTATGTGATAGGAAGGGGTTGCCTGTGGAACATCCCAGAGCTTCTGTTGAGGCTGGCTTTGAATGAAAATGTTAGCAACTCTCTTTTCTTATTTTAATATTACAGAGATAATCATCCTTGATCACAGTTGGGGAAACAGTGAGAGGGGGTCTTGCCACCTTCCAGAAAAGACCTGGAAAGCACTTGAATTCCTGCTGGGTTTACTGGACCATCTTTTATGTTTTTAGACAGAAAGAAAGGTACCCCTAGTAGAGATCTGGAAAATTCCTCCTGCTCCCAGGCATTGCTTATGTGCCCCTCCCTCAAGGTACATTCCTGTTTGTCTACATTATTCAAATTGCCTGATTGCCTTGATCAACTTAACACTGAGAGGGTGCTCCCTCCTTGCTGTGTTCTGTGGTACTGCAGCCCAAGCCAACCTCAGTCAGGCACTTTACCTGGGTGGCTGGTAAGATATTCAACTAGTGACTTGCTTTTTAAATAACTTTGGAATCATAACCACAGTTGTAATAAATGCATCTGTATTTGCATTTAAATAGTATTTTCATCCACAGATCACAAAGAGGAAAGCTATCTTAACTCCACATCATGACCTGAATTCTCTTCATCTCAAAGCCAGCCCATGTGCACCCAGCACAGATTTTCCCTCTGTGTCTCATTCAGATCCATGTGCCCTACTGATCAAAACAAGTCTTTGCTTGAGTGAGGATGGAAGCACCCAATGATTCAGGCGTGCCCTGGTTTCTCTGCCTTACATGCTCATCCCCAGCAGAGATCCCAGTGAGCTGTGACTGCAGCACCTCCATCCGGGGGGCCAGGACAGAAGGGAGTGGCTTGACACAGGCATCAGTCACCTCCACCCCCAGAGGGTGTGCCCTGCACCAGTTGAGAAAGTGGTCTCATGAGCTGTCAGTGAGGCCAATCTGATCTGGGAGTGATTGAGAGGCAGAAAACATAGACCCCCCCCCCCCCACGCCCCAATCACTTCAGCAATCACTTTCTGGAGTACTATTGTCCTTCGAAGGGACTCCCTATGCTCTCCTTTGGGTTCATTGACTTGTCATTCCTGGGAGTGTTGATACAAAGAGCTGATGATACTCAAAGACAGGAAAGAAATCTGAAGGAAACATCAGGCACAAGACTTCAGCCCCATTTATGACAGTGCCAGCCTGATTACCCAATTTATCCACTGCTGCAGTCTTTTTGCCAGCCCTAAGCCTTTTGTCCCATCTCATGTCATTCTTTCTCATCTTTTGGCAGGATTTTTTTTTTCATTCTGTACAGTTAAACTTATTCCTTCATCAACACATTCTTCTCTGTCCCATGGATTCTTTAAAAGGCATCCTTTGAAGATGTGTTTCCATTCAGACACAAGCTTTTGTTTAAAAAAAAATAAAGGAACTGTAAATATGGAATGTTATTGAAAAGGTCTTGTCTTGCTTTAGACATAACATCTAAAAATGTGTTTAAAATAAAGAGCAAGTGTCATACAAGGCATGTGTCAAGGCAGTTGGCTTCCTGTAGGGAGAGCTGGGTACTGCCTTAGACACATTTCTGTCCCCGCAAAAGCTTTTCATGCATTAGGTCCTCCCACAGCCTCATTCCTCCCTAGTACATGCCCCTTCCTGATCCACACTAGAGGGACATATGGGGCCCTTGGTTTGCTGCCTTGTTCAGATTACCATAATTAAACCACTTCTGATGAGGTAAAATTATTTTTTTCAGAAATAATGGTGTCACCCATATAAAAAGCATACTCTTGTTGACCCATCACTGCCCTCTTTCTTTTCCTGCTCCCCTCCCCCGCCACACATACTCTGCGTCTCCATTTACTCTGCATGTGCATGTAACACCTTCATAATTCTGTAGGGCAGAAAAGGGTACAGGGAATTCAAGTTTGCTCTCTCAATCTAACCTACAATAGTAGGTAAGTTGCAAGGGAAGGATCTTTGTGGACCTCTAGTTCAGACTTTTTAAGATGAGAGAACCTAAACCCAGGAAGGACTGGCTCAAGGTCATACAGTAATTATCAGCACCCCCCTAATTAAAACCTGGTCAGTGAGACATTCTGAATGCCTTTTAGTTCAAAGCTTACCTCACCAGGTACATGGTGGTCTTTTTAGCTAATATTTGTCAACTCCACTGCTTGTAACCTTGAGTAGTATCACCCTGTAAGTAAAATAAGAGTAAGCACATGCAACGTTTCCTATACACATTTCAAGAAGGTGTTTCTGAAGGTGTAGGCAGACTGGTTTTGTTAGGAGAGGCCGGGCCTTCATCTAGATTCAGTGACATTCCACCATAGTTGGTGACCGGGCCATGCACATAGCCTAGGAAACAAGTTCTGGGCCCAAGATCTGTTGCAGATGCCATAACTTAGTGTTCCCCTGACCACTTGCCCTTGTTGGTCTAATGTTTACTTAATTTACAAAATGATGATTTTGCATTCCTGTCCCTTCATTGATTAGCACTCAAACCTTCTGGGAGTCTGGAAATGCAGACTATTGCAAATGCTGCACTGCAAAGGTGGTTGAGCTCAGCTCCTTCACCACCTCTAGATCTGTAAAGGTCCTCTATTACACTTATGTACAAACAAGCTAAACAACCTGAAAATGCCTGTAAACATGCTGATCCTCCTCCTGCTATGTGCTCCCCACCCTCCATTCATCCTTTGGCTTGTTGCTATGGCTTCTTCAAATTCAGCTCAGGAAGGTGTGTGTCTCTCTACTTATTCCGTGGGGATTTTCTTTTCCTTCTTAGCCTGGATTAGGTGCCTCTACCAGCCAGAAACCACTCTCTCTGTGTATCAGTAAACATACTTGGTTACATTTGAGAAGATAGTGGTAGAAGAGCCAGGAGCCAAGTGGGGGATGGTCAGGCAACCGAGAGATTAAGCAAGAGCAAGTTATACGACCCTCCTCCCATTCCACATATATCTCCAGGGCTGGAGGGAAGTAGGATATTGCACCAGGCACTAGCTTGAGCTTGGGGGTCCATTCAGCAAAAGGTATCCCATACAGGGAGGGTCTGGACCCACTGGGAGTTCCAGCCACTGCCTTGGATACTAGAGGATTCCTTCTGTCACCTCCTGCTCTTCCATTGACCAAGACAATACTGAAGACTGAGGACCAAGAAGGCTAGGAAATGTAGAAAATGTGGTTCTCTGGATATAGGTCAGAGTGGAGGAGAATAGGAAATAAACAGGAGAACAGATGTGCGGATAACTGAGCCCTTTCATTGGACTCATAGCATCCTGTACATACTGCCCTCGTAGCAGTCAACCCATTGTGCCCTGATTGTCATTAGAGCTACTTTATTTTTTTTTAATGTTTATTTTTGAGACAGAGGGAGACAGAGCATGAATGGGGGAGGGTCAGAGAGAGGGAGACACAGAATCTTAAACAGGCTCCAGGCTCTGAGTTGTCAGCACAGAGCCCGATGTGGGGCTCGAACTCACGGACCGTGAGATCATGAACTGAGCCGAAGTCGGCTGCTCAACCGACTGAGCCACCCAGGCACCCCACATTAGAGCTACTTTAAAGCAAGGATTGATTATTATATCACAGGCATCTAGCACAGCACCTGGCACAGAGAGGTACTGAAGGAATGAATGCTGTGGTCTGTGTAAGTATAATGATATGCAAGTAATTGTTATTAAGATCAAGCCAAAACTAAGAACTTGACTGAGGATGAAGTTATAGACCTTTCTTTACTACATATAACAAAGGACTAGACCCTTTCTCTGGTGCTAACTTCCTTTGCAGACATAAAGATGAAAAGTAATGCAGTTAATTAAAATACTGTGAATAAATCAATGACACATTTAAGGGAAGAAAGAAAAGTGTCATGGGGAGCCCAGGTTAAAGGAAAGTGAAAGGGGAAGTGTCCTCAGAGGACAATACAGAACTTATGGTAATATTTTCTCAAGAGGTGGGTGAGACTGTTTCCTGGCATTGACTGATCAAGGCAGATCTCCCCAGCCCCTACCAGTCCTAGAAGTCCATAGCTCCTGAGTGACACATTTGTTTCAAATTCTGCACTAGAAAACTTCTATTAGAAATTAAGAGGGTTCTTTTAAAATTATTATTTCTTTGTATTGCAACTATATTCTACTAGTATAGTAAACTTTTTAGCAATATAAATGGTATTCAGTCTTGCTACATGTAGACAAAAAACATATTTGCCAAGTACCCTGTAAGAGAAGGGAGCATGGTTTCTGTTCTTTCTTTTGTTGACACTGAAAAAGTTAGAAAGGTATGTCAGGCTTCAAACTAGGGACTAGGAGTGTGGAGCCCTCTCCCTGATCTCTGTGTGCTTCCTGGTCTGTCTTATTGGCTGTACATATCACAGATGAGCCCTTGGCTTCTGCAAGCTTCTGCTGGTGGAAAGAGTGACAAGTCATTACTTGCAAAGCAGAGGGCTATGATTTGGCAAGGGGCTTTGAAATACTCTGATGCATAAAGCATTACCATCATTAGTGTAACTAATACTGAAAAAAGCATCCTACTAGGTCCTTTGATTCCTCCCAGGAAGAAAATCCCAAAGGCCACAGCCTCTAATCTGCTTGGCTGATGTGACGCAATCGTACTAAAATAGTAAAATAATATCACCCTCCACATTTCCTATTCTCCTTCCCCTCATTTATTTTTCTCCACCGTGTTTATCATCTGATATATTTACTTAGTTTGGTTTTTGTTTGTGTAAGCTCCATGAGAACAGAGCCTTTGTCATTTCCTTTTTAATTCACTGCTCTACCCCTAGCTCTAAGAATAGGCGCATGGTGGGGGCCCAATAAATATGCATTCTACAGAGTAATATATATTTTAGACACCTGTCCTACTTCAGGGCAAAGCTTAGCCAATAGTTATAGGTACCTGTCTAGCTCCTTCCCTGTCTCCACATCCCCCAAGTACCTAACTTGAAACAGAAGAAGAACTTGGGCTGCTTTGGAACCACCAACTCTGGACTATCTTGAATTAAATCAATCTTGTCAGTCCCATCTGTCTGTCTCCATGTCAGTGCAGATTAATTACAACATGATATAAAACACATTGATATAACATCTTCACAATAGTGTCAGTGTCCTTTACAGTCTTAGAGTCTAATTGAATTATAGTTTCAACATGAATTTCTTTAGTTTAAATGTATAAACTAAGCAGACAAACCCTTTAAAAAAAAAAAAACTTCCATTCTAAAACTGAAAGACTGGCTGCTTTCGAAGTCCCCGAGTATTATTAATTACCAGTGGCTCAAATCAATGCACAGTTTGTCTAGAAAGCTATTTCCTCCTTAGGTGAATGGCTGGGAATACAATATGTAGTAATCCACAATTTGAGCTTGTTGGAGATTGAAAGTGTATATCAAGGCTGAGAAAAAGGCTGGGGCTTGGCATCGCCTCCCCCCCCCACACACACACAGGTGGCAGAGAATGAATCTTGACTTTGTCAGGAAGACAGAGCAAGGTGGAGGTGTCTTCCTCACATGGCAAAAATCGCAGAGAAAAGATAGAAATCCCAGAACATGGGCGTCCTCTTCAAGCACAGCTCCCTGCAGTTTGGAGAAGCTGATACTCTCTTCTCTCACCATGGGAAAACTGCTCTCCTGAGGAGTGGCAGGAGGGGCCGGGAACAGATGAGAGCTCACCAATGGAAAGAATGATGAAGGGGCCCTTTAAATATAAATCTCTGGAGCCCCAAACCCTGTAGACTTTCCCTTAAGTATTCAAATGAGATTGCAGCATCAGATTGGTATGCATTAGGCTGGTTTCAATGAAAATTAACATGTAATTGCTTCAAATGAAGTAAGTGAGGAGGTAATCTGTTCTTAAATTGGATTCCCAGGATTTTGTGGTACCATAATGCAGCTGTGAAATGAAATATATTTTAAGGATGATGTCCTCAAGGGGGTGAAGGGGCTAGGAGGGGGAGAGGCGTGGAGATAGTATGTAGTAGAAGCTTCTCCCCCCAGCCTGCCTCATCTTTTCTCCAGCTCATTCTCCATCAACTGCCAATGGATGAAAGGATAGTTTCCTACCCATGGGTGGCTCCCATTTTCTGATACTGAAAGGGATGCAGTCTTCCATCTAGACATCTGCTGGTCCTCTTCTCATTTTACAGTGCCTGGAGATGATTCTTAGAGGCACAGAACATCCCCAGCCTCTGTAGCTCTGTGGTCTTCCGTCAAAGTTGGGTTTACAGGGAGAAGATGCTCATTCCACAAGTGATCTTATATGGAGACCATCCGTTACTGAGACATGCACCTCCAGCGTAGGTCATCTTGTCCAAAGCATGTTTTGCAGTGGCAGGAAGCATTGCCCCTTGTCCTCCTGATATCTGAACGTGGAGAAATGAATGCTTGACCCCATGACTGACTCTTATGATATCGAAGACAGCAGTAGTGGCTGCCAAATTCAGTACCACTACTGTCCTCCAAAGCCTGAGTCTAGCCACATCACCCTGCCTTCCACCCCCAGCAGCCATGATATGGTCTGTGAAGTCCAAAGATGAGCCTGGGAATAATTAACCTTTTTACCCTTCAATCAAGATGGGAAGCAGCTGGGTGAGGAGTCAGTGCAGGTTAACACATTAAATAGTCTTCCTTCACCATCCTAAGCTAAATGGGATTTTTGGTCACAACTGAAATGAGCTGGCAGTCCTCTAGTCCCGTGGCAACACTTCTGTCTACTGCAGAGCCATCTCTGATGGGCTCTGGGGATCTTCTGCAAGGCCACAGATGGGCAGAGTCAGTAAATGAAATGAATCACCTTGCAAAGCTGGTGTGGCGGTTCAAAAGGCAGTAGTGCTGTTGGTCTAGACCAAGTTCCCTGTCTAGGGGCTGGAATCACAAGCCATGCCTAACTGTGCCTTAGCTCCTGAGGAGATAAGGATTTATAATATGCTGTATAAAGAATATATGTTTCAATAAAAGAGTCCCCATCAGAGCTATAGAGCAGGGAAATTAATAGGAAATCAAGAAGAATGAGATTCCGTGAGTTCACTCTTGCACCGCTGAATCAGGTCCCCAGTCTGAGCCTCGCTTGCATTTTCCCCCAGTCACAGCTTGGTTTTACAGCTTGGATGATGATTTTTTTAATTCCTGTCTTTGTTTCTCTCTCTGTTTATGTTGCTATTTTCTTTCTGCACATGTTGAAACAGCGCTCCAGCTTTAAAACTGATCAGAGATAATGGCTTCTTCAAATGTACGTGTTGTATTTCTGGAGGTCTTTCGGTCCATGTGACCAGGCTGATCTTTGAAAGAGTGCCAGAATGTTTCCCTTCTCCCTGGGGATTGGTGGGCTGATGAATTCAAAGATGATTTAAGTGAAGAGAACAGGGATGAGAAGGTGTGGCAACATGCAGCTTACCTGGCTGAATTTAGGTCTCCCTAGAAACAACAGACATAGATCCTTAAGATCCTTTATTTCCTACTATAGGTACAGCCACAAAGTTGCAGAGAAACCTCCACACAGAATCTTCACTGTGAGCAAGGTTCACAATGGCCTGTGTGTCTACTAGTCCCACTTTGCCGTAGAACCACCCACAATGCTGACATTTTAAATCATTCCCTGTAGAGAATCAGACCTCTGGCTACCTTTTCAGACAAAATTTCTGTACCACATTGGACAAATCTGTGTTGATTGGTCCTTTGCTTCTGTCATTTGGGGATGGGAGAAGAATAGTATTTGCCTATCTGCCCAGGGTTCTTCAAGGATTAATAGCAAGCTTGTCCTCCAGAACCCCTAGAGAGAGGCATGCCGGCAGCAACAAAAGAGAGTTTAGCATACTTTTCTAGATTGTTCAGAGTTGCAGTATCTACCTTGCAGCACATTTGGAGTCTGAACCCGGCTGCCACCCCTTGACAGGATCTGACTGGGCTACTACCAGCTGAGCTAAGTTAGAAGGGGCTGAATGCAAATAGATTTCAAGGTGTGTGTGTACTCATGCACATGTATGCATGTGTGTGGGCGTGTACATTAACTATTGTTTTTCAATAATCTGATATCTTGTGCTAATCATCTTGACACTTTTCTGCCATCAAAATCTGTCAAATGATCGTCCTGATATATTCCTCTGGTTTAACTCTCATCAAAGTTTGCAGTGTTCAAGAGAAAAGTAGAAAAGGCCAGCGGTTTTATTCCCATTTTAGAGACAGAGGGGCTTTTCACTACATGAGCCTGAGGAAGTGTAATTCATCTTAATCACTGAACTTGTCTCATGTGATGACATCCATAAGCCCTTCTTCCCGGGACCTCATTTGCTTTGAATATAAAATAGGGGTCATGGTGTTAATTTCTTGCTCTTAAAACACAAACCAACGTCAAGGTCCAAGTACAAAAAGGGAAATATAAACCAAAATGCATAAAGTGGTAGCCCCAGTCAATGCTATAGTCTAATATGGAATGCTGAAAAAAATCCAAGTCATGTGTAAGACTAGGGGGTGAGCAGGGGCGTGATGAAATGTGGGAGATGAGGGACAAAATGGAAAAGGCCTGACTCCATTTATTTAAGTAAAAAGACTATGAAGTGCAGAAAATGTAAGAGAAAAGCCAGTCCATTACAGGATCCTGTTCCAAGCTCTATTCTTGCCATCCCCCCTTTTGACCTATGGAATCCCCTCCGTACCTCTCTTAAATTCTACTTCAGAAGCTTTAATTCTCATTTTATTTTCCTTTCCTGCTTGTCATATATGTCCTTCTGCAGCTTTGTACCCCTCTATTCCAATGGGCAGACACGCCCACTTCTGTTCCTCCCCCCTCTCTCTAACAAGCCTAGACTGACAATTTTGCCAATAGTTTTCATATATAATAACTTAAGTGCATCACTTTCCTACAAACATGTTATCATTAGAGTTCAATTCTTCTGCTCCTAGCCTTTGTGCCGGGTAAATATATTCCTTTGACGTGTGTTTTGGAAGATGGCTCCATTTTATGCATGTGCCATTAGTGCCAATTGCACAAAGCAGAAACACAAATTACCTGCATTCTACAGACATATCTAATAACCTAGACACCATGGACTGGCATTCACTACAGCCTCCGCCTCTGTGCACAAAACTGAAAGGGGAACACCCAAACTGCCTATTAATTTAAAATGTAGGTAAAGTGCTGTAGGTGCTGAACAGCACTTAGGGGAGCTATGGCACAGCATTGTGCTCCGAGCTGTGCCCTGGGTGTGAGCCCTCCCTCCGGAAGTTTGGCTCAGGGGCCAGTCTCTTTGGGGAGATCTAGGACTGGGGACCTTTGGACCCTGCCAAGGCTGAGATTAGTGTTGAAGGGACTCCCCACTGGAGAGGAGCCTAAGCAAGGTAAACAACAAGGGAGCCCAAAGAAGGGTACCTCCTGGTGTATAGGACACCTGGAGAGGCTGTGTGGGTTTTTCCCACTGTGGTGTTCTGTAAGATTCTCTTCCAACTGCTTTTATTTAGGCAACTCTGTAGTCAGCAAATCAGCCTCCCCTGGGGCTGTTAAATTTAAATCAACAGGGTTTTCAGGGGAACAAATATTTATAACAAAGAACCTGGGCTCCTCCAATGCCACCTACTGTCAGACTTCATGAATTTGTTAAGGGCACCTAAAGATGTGCCTCCTGGGCCCAAGGGGAAAGAAACACAGGCCCCCTCCCTATATGGGTCCTGTAGCCATGGCTCCTCTGGCCTGGAGCTTTTGGTGAAAGACATCTTCAGATAGCAGCATTGTAGCCTCAGAAAGGGACAGGGACATAGCTGACTGGGAGACCCAAAGGCCTCCAGAGTTTAGCTACCTGCAGGGCTGTAGCCTGCCTTTCCCAAGCCCCATTCCCACTCCCTCTCTCTCAGGAGCCCCTCAATTGGTGTTTCTTTGAAGACACCTTATCTTATCCTGCTCAGAATTTCTCCAGGTTTGGAACATGTCACAGTGCTACTCAGAATTGGATTCTTGATGCCTTGTCACACACACACACACACACACACACACACACACACTTACACTCATTCATTCAACAGGAAACACAGAGCCAAAGAGAATGGGAAAACCTGTCTTTGTATTTCTTGATTTCTCCCGATTAAAAAAAAATACATTTTCCTTATATTTTTCCTCTCTGGCCTTCTCATATGATTTTTCTCTTTCTCTCCTGTGCCCTGTCCTGTCAGCCTTCCTGTTTCTCCATCTTGACTCACCCCCCTTTGTTTCATTCTTTCTTTCTCTTTTCTCTCATTTGTAATGAGGCTGCTCAACTGCCGGAGGGTCAGTGCCATATATCACCGAGGGATCAGTGTGAGGGCCACATTGACAAGGAAAGCTGTCATCAAATTTTACAGCTTCATATAAAATGCACTGTCCATGGCAAGGACAGAGAAGGGGCTGGAAGGGCACAGGGGTGGTTTGGGGAGAAGCAGGGAGCCAGAAGAGAAGATCTATAATAGGTGAGGGGGGAAGTAAATCTATGTGTTTTCCACAAAAAGGCATTCATGGAGACCAATCTGCTATCTCCTCTAACCCCAGACATGTCCCCAGAAGGCTTACCAGGAGGCCCATCAGTTAATAAGAGCTTCAGTGATGGAATGTCTGTGTGGTCCATTGTATAGAGCCACAGAGATAGCTGATCAGAGCTGTCTGAGTGCACGCACACCAAGGACAGTGTTATGGATGTGACTTGCAGCCATTCTTCCTACTGGTCCCGTCCATAAGCAAAGCTACATGCATATCCAGTGTGTCCCTCAACAGGTGTCTGTGTACCTGCCAGGGGAACAGCTGGTGTTAATTGCCACTGAGGCTTAGCAGGAAGTCCCCTGTCCTAAATGCATTAACAACCTGGGTGGGCAAGCAGGCCAGCCCACATGAATCACTTGGAGAAGCACATATGACAATTCATTACTTAGACTGAAGTTCCTGCCTGCACAGGTCCTTCTAGGACCTTTCCCAAGCCAGAAACTAGGAGGCACAATAGGACTTTGCTGTGTACAGTATGGGTCTCTTGACCACCAGAGGTCCAGTCCCTGCTCTGTAGCTTACTATATGATCTTAGGCAATTTATTAGGCTTCCCTCTCCTTGTGTGTAAAATTGATATATTCTTGACATCTCTCTCACAGAGTGGTTGTGCAGATGAAACAGGACAGAGTGTGTAAAGTGCACACTTGGCATAGCTCCTGGTGCATACAGGTGATCCATACATGTTAACCATTATCACTGTGTCACACACCTTTTTTCCTTGCCTACCCCTCCCAAATGTTCAATCTGGGTAAACATGTCTAGTCTCTGTCCCCTGTCTCCAGCTCTGGGGCCCTGCCCTGCTTGCTTCAGACCTTGCAGATGGTGGTCTTATAAATGCAATCTCTGCTTCTCCTCACCCCACTCTCCTATGGGCAGCTATGGTCTCAGAACACAGATCTGTGTACATCCCTGTCCTGTTTGAAACTGTACCTAAATTTTTATTACAGATCCCTTAGGGCAACAACACGGAAGGCCCTTCATGAAAATGCCTTTCCTCACTTGTCCAAGATTTTTACAGATCTGGTTCTAACCCAAGCCAACTCTCCAGCCACTTTCAATATGGTTCTCAGCTTTAAGCATCAGGAAAATCTACAGAACTTCTTTTTAATATTGGGGTGAGCGGGCCTTGATTTACAAAATTCTGTGAAAAACATCCACAAGTGTGTCTCATGTGCATTTCAAGCTGGAAAGCACTACCACTGACACAAACATACCCTGTCTTTGGCCACACCCTGTCCCATTCGCCTTTGTGTACCCAACCCCCAGCACATTGACTGTCACACAGTAGGGATGCAAAACATGTGTTTTGGTAACTGATAGACTGAATACGTACATAAAGGATATTTCCCATGAGACCTGAGGGAAGCAGACTGAGTCACTGGCACCTACAGGACTCAGGGAAATATAAGAGGGTATCGTGTGCTAGTAGGTAAGTGTGTGTAGACAGAGATTGGGGCCCAGGGTGGGCAGGGATGTGTGCGCTGTTGGCAGAGGAAGGGACACATCCCAGGAAAGAGGTAACATCCCATTTTTTTAGTATGTCAAGTCCCCAGGAGCATCCCTGTGTGATGTGAGGGAGTGGGGGAGTGAGTGTAAGTGGGGGTTTGGCCATCTGGGTGTGAGAGCCAACTTATGTGGGTGGGAACAGAAATACAAACAGCCAAGATCAAGAGGATCCTGAATCTATCAATTCTTCCTAGAAGAAAAGTCAGATGGGTTTGAAATGGTTGGTTAGAGAGCACAGTGAACAATTGCAGGGAGATGGAGGGTCTCTGTCCTCAGCTGTGGAGAGTAGCTTCTTAGTAGCCATGTGGTGAGTTACAGGGGCAGTGCTGAGGGTGACAAGAGATGCCAGCACCAGTTACTCAATGTGGGAGATAAAGGTGGCTCTTTTTTTCCCTCCCTTCCATCACCCCTTCTTCTCTGTGATAGATGGGGACTGAGCTGTTTGAGGTATGCAGAGGCTGACAAAATGAGGCGATCAGATTGGAAATCAAAGCTCTCACCAAGGCTGGCAATGTGCCGAGACTCTGGAGCTACCACCCATGGTGGGGGCAGGAGAAGGGGGGAGAAAGCAGCTGCTGTTGTTTTCTCCCTAGGAGTTGTTTGGGGTTTTACTTTTATTTCTCCCTAGAGGAGCTGAGGAGGGTAGCCAAGGTAGCAAAGGAAGAAAAGGAGAGAGATGGCAAGAATTGGAGTGCACAAGGAGAAAGAGCCATTCCAAGGGACGAGGAGAGAGGGAGGCGATAGGCAGAGGAAGGAAGGTTTCGGAACATTTCTTTTTCTGCTTTTCATGGTTGTGGACTTTGCATCTTGTCTCCTTGCCAATTGCCCCTCTTTTGTTGTCAGAGATGCTCTCTATGATCTGTAAAATGTGTTTTAACGTATAATTCCTGTGTTTGCTCTCTTGACAGGTTGGGAAACTGAGGCCCAGTATACGCAGGGCACTTTAACTTGCTCATTTTGGTTTCTAACTCTCATTCCTTTGACCTTAAAATTCCAGAAAGTATCCCCACATTCATCTCACAGGATGGAGAATGTATCTGTTTCTTTGCTTTTCTGACTGCTTCTCCCAGGATGCCTCTACCACAAACTACCCCACAGGGTCCCTGAGTCTGAGTCTTATGGGTTGACTCTGCCCTCTGCTGGATCAAAAGGTGGAAAATGAGGTAGAAAAGGAGACTCATTCCAGAAAACATACCCTGGCATGCTTCCCAGGAAAGCCTTTGCTTAAAGCAACCTGAACCCTAAATGAATACAGTTCAATATGCCTGTGATGTATTAATATCCTGATAAGCTGGTCAGAGTGTGTTTCTAAATAGACCTATTACATAAGTGGCAATAAATACCAGCCATCTCTCCCCTCTCTGTAGTTTGTGCATAGAGAAGGATCTATAGGGTAGGATCCCAGAGTAGTGCACACAGATCTTTGGCAATTCTGACCTTCAGACTGATGGTGAGTCCTGTGCTCCTTATAACACAGGTCCCCCGTGACATTCACATCACAGAATTATGCCCTTTGCCCGCCGTTTTAATGACTTTCTATTTTGTTTTACAACCTGCAATCTGCTGCATGTCCTGGTCAACAGTATCTATCTTTTCTGCCATTGCTTGCTGCCTTGGATGCTTTTATGGGCATTGATTCCCTTCACTGGTTCCCCAAAGAGGTTCTTTTCCTTGAGCCAGAGCGTCATTCCAGCGGATTACAGTGTCTGCCACTCTGCGCTCCGATTTATTGCCATCCTGGGTTTTATTCTCTCCTACACTTGCAGCCAAGCCTCATTCATTTAGCTTTCTGGGGCGAGCAGAATAGAAGAAGTTGCTATTAATAGGAGAAAGGATGTCATGCCGGCAGGCTTAGTGATGTCTAAGTTTATGGTCTGTAAGTTCCAGAGCCTGGCTGTGGCCTAGATCCCCTTTTCTTCCTCCAAGTGACTGAACTAAGCAGGATTCTCACAAAGGAATGGACACTCTGAAAGTTTTACACTCTTTACAGGCTTTTGTGGACATATGACATTCTTGTTTGGGGGCAAGCTCATCTGGGCATCCTCCACTTTCCCCTGATTGTGACCATCGGTTTGCCTTTGGGCAGAGTTGCAGAAGTCTGGGTGCAGAGGGATGGGGAAGAGGGAGGAGAGGAGAAGCACATGAAAAATGGCACACCGGGTCCTTTTAGGGTGGTTTGCTTTTTAGGTTTCCTAGACACTAATGTATGTTAATCTAAGTGAAATCACTCTGCGGGTTTTATTCACTTTGATAAATATGTTTACTAATCATTTATCACAAATCAAATAGTAGAGCGATTTCTAAACAATGTCCTACACATAATAAATGTCTTTTGAATATGCATACAAAATGTTACATATCAACTGTCACTTCCTTCAGCAGGAACATTTAGGAGCTACTCCAAGAATACAGAGAGCAAATGACAGAGGCTGCCTCTTCAGGGACAGTTCTCAGCTCATTGTGGACTGTCCCCAGGTTGTATAGATTTATATCTCCTTCATACAGGAACCAGGGCCACAGAGCATTTTTCAGTGGGTTATAGCCGTGGGTTTTAATTTGAGGAGTTCGCCCAACCAGCCTGACTTGCTGGGAGATCACACAGGCACAGATAGATAGTGGAGGTTCAGCTCTAGACAATGCTGGCAGGTTTCCTTTGGCATGGATTTGTGGTATTGGCCATGGAGGAGGTCTCTTTATAAAGCACTCCTGGGAAAACACAATCTGCAAAGAAGTAGCATGTATGTGGGGATGGGGGTGGAGTAGACTCTATTTGGCCATGTATTATAGAAGAGAGGTTTGGAGGTCTTCATATAGGGACTTGGTATCCCAAACTATTTGCATTCTGAATGAGCAATACTGTGGAATCAACATGGCTATATAAAAAGTATAATTACTGTTGGGTCTCTAATGATAGTTTAGAGCTAACTTAGAGGGTAGTTTTCCAGCCTCTTACACATGTATTGATTCAGAATGTTTAACTTCACCTCCAGTGAGATAAGAAAGGGGTAGCAAACAGACCCCAGGTGCCCGAGTCCAGGTCTTTCTATTTCTAAATGAGCCCTTACATGAGGATTCTGAAAAACTTGACCCAATCACATCCACTTCCTGCATTCCTATCCTCACTTTTAAGACAGACAGGAGAAATATAATTTAAGATGAAATTCCTCAATACAGACCTTGGGTGGGTTTTCCATGCCTACTTAGAAGTTAGGTCAAGATTTGGATCAATCTACAGCTGTCTGCTCTACTGCAAAGTCATTGAAGGAAAGAAAAGCTTGTTAAGAAATGAAAAGTGGATTTTTGTTGTGATTGCCCTGTTTTTTTCTTACACACACACACACACACACACACACACACACACACACTAGTTGCCTGCCTCCACCAGTCATTTCAAACTATGGTTCCTATGACTATATTAGAAAGACAAAGAAGAAGAATGTAAAGAGTATGAGAGGTACCTGAGGCATATGGCCACAACCCTGGGAAACAGTGTAAGTTATGTTGAGACAGTGGTATGTCTTTTCCCACCCCTTCCTGTACCCTATTTCCTTTTCCTGAATTTTCTGGCGCCGTTTCGCTCAGATTATTTATTACAAACAATCTTAGCTCCTGTGGATAACATATTGCCATTCATTTTCTCTTTGGGTGTTCTGTTGATCATTGAACATTTTTTAACAGGTTTTGATGAAGCTAAAGGTACCAACTTGCATCCTATTCTTAATGAGAAGAACCTAATTCCAGAGACTGCTAGGACTTGGGGAGCAGGAGATTTGTTTCAACATTAAATATTCTCAAGAGAAAGGAGCCCAGAAGTGACTAAATAATAGGAAATCATCTTGGCAGATGGGGCCACTTGCATCTAGAGATCATTTGATGTGTGGGGGAGGAGGAAAGAAACAAAGCTCAATTATGAGAACTGGTGAGCTTTGTTTGGGAGATGTTAGGGGATGCCATATAAAGTCACAAGATTTAAAAGAGTGGACTCTGTTTCCCAAGTGAAAGGAAGGGAAAGGAACTACATTTTCATCCTTGACTTTTTTTTGTGATTTTCTTGATAATTTCAGTGAAAGGAGCAATCATGTTGCTAATTTTACTCCAAGCATTTAAATTCTAATTAATATTATTTGATTCTCCTGTGTCCTGCCAAGGTGAAAGAAAAATGCTTTCTTACACCTTTTATACCCTCTTTCTCTCAAGAATTTGCATAAGAAGTGAAATCATGTTTGCATTTTTTGCATTTCAGTTGCTCTCACTATTCTATTCCACTTTCTATTCTAACCTCCTAACCTTCCCTCTCTCTGTTCACCTTGGCAAAGAGAGGAACACTTACAGGTTTCAGGCAACTCTGCCTATCAGAGAACAGGGAATATGTTATGGGGGAGCAGGCAGCAGACCTGAGGAGTCTTGCAGAGCCGGTTGGCCTTGAGAGATCACTTTGTCTTGTACAGATGAGGAAACTGAGGTCCAGAGAGGTGAAATGGCTTGTCTACAATCACACATTTTATAGTCCTGGGTCTGGGGATAGAGGTTTGTCTCTGTGTCCAGCTTTGTTTTGATGATTCCATGAGATACGATTATATGTGAAAGGATTTTGCATGCTGTCATGCACAAGGAAAGCTTGAGCTCTTATTTGTCTGGTTAATTAATAAAATGCTCTTATGAAATATCTGCTGCATCCTTTCTCCTCATTTTGCAAGCTTTTGTGGAGCCTGCACCGTGGCTTGGTGACTTCTAGTTAGGGGGGCTCACCAGTGCTACCTGTACAGGCATGTCAGGCTCCTGGCAGCTGGCATGAGTAACCATGGAGAACTGTTGGAAAGATTCCAGTATTTGGGTTGTGCCTGAGGCTAGCTATTGTCTCAAAGACACCTGGTTTAAGATAGATGCCTGCTGCAGTGTGACTTCACTTCAAGGAGCGGATATTTACTAACTTACAGTGATAATGGACTAGGTACCATGGTAGCACAACAGGCCTGGGGGGGTGTCAATATAATAAAGATAAATAAAATACATTGGCCCTGCTTTACAACTGCCATATGGCTTGAAAAATGATGTGGCAGAGGTAGGCAAGGTGCTGGGGAGCGTGGATGTTAGTGCAGATGTGGTATGGTGGAGGGAGTGTTGTAAAGGAAGGTGTGTGGGTGATGAGGTATGAAGGGATGTTCTAGGTGGAGGGGACAGTATGTGAAACTGGATGCCACGCTGAGGAATCTGCAAGAAAACCACAATCACCTGCTGTGATGTGGCTCCAGTTCAAGGTGGTGGGTCTAAATGAAGCCAGGGGCATCCTGGCATGTCATTCTGTAATATTGCAGCTTCATACCGAAGGCTTGGGAACCATTGAAGGGTTTTGAACAAATGAATCCAAAATTTTGCTAGAAAGAGGATTAGCTAGAAGGGTTACAGCAGGAGGCAAGAGACCAATTAGGAGTGGGTGGTGCTACCTACCATCTGGGTGACTCCAGATTGGATCCCACCCCCAAGCAGCACCCTCTCTTCCTGGTCTTCCAAGGGTGGTCAATTTGAGTGAGATTAGACAATGATTTGATTTTGCTGTTGAAGGGTCAAGATCAGGGAGTACTTTATGCAGAGAAAGAACTAACTCTCCTACAGAGCTACCAGAATCCCTTCCTACAGAGATCAGTTAATAGAGAACACCACCAAAGGCACGGAGAGTTTCTGTAAAGGACTTGGATAATTATGTGCCCAGTGCCAGTTGAAGGAAATTACTGCAGAAGCAGCGGCCAAGGCAGCCCTGGCACTGAGAGGACTGAGTCCCTGGGGAAGTTTTTCACCTGAACCCCATCACTTCCCCTCCGTCTTTGCCTTCATCATCAGGGCTGTGCCTGACTATCTGCTAGCGTGTGCATGTGGGATGTGGGCCAGTGAAGGAGAATACTCCTCTCCTCTTCCTCCTCCTCTCCTTTCCTGCTTTGGTTCCCGGGGTGGGCATTCTGCTTTCAAGGTTAAAATTGGACCTAGTCTTCTGTGTGTGCCCCCTGTTTGTCATTCAGCTTCCTGTGCAGGTCCCCTACTTTCTTTCACTTAAGTAGGTATTCTCTTCTTTGTATCATAGGCTTCTAAAATATAGAGAGTAAGGAATATGCTTTGTCTTGAAGAGTGTGCACTGCATCTCCACAGACGTGGAAGCACTATAAGTAAATGTTTAATGCTGAGCATGGTGATGCAGACATGCATTTGGTTACGTGGGAAATATGAAGAGAGGGGGCGACTGTATTTTCACACAGAAGATTTGTAAACATTAACTCCTCCTTGTTCTTTAAGTTTATACTCTTCCTTAAATACCTGTTTTGACCCTCATGATAACCAGAAGAATTGAGTGGGCAAATTTTTCCCTGTGGACATAGGAAAACTGAGTCATACAAAGTCTAAGGACTCAGGCAGCAGATTAGATAATAAAACAAGGACCCAGCTAGTTCTGCTCCATGGAAATCAGGCCAAAAGCTCTGGGCATGATTGCGGCTTCTCTTAAATATGAACATGCAAGCTGAGGTTATACCAGATAAAATATACTAATTCATGGCAGCTTCCAGATGGCAGAGATCTTGTTAAAATCTGAGTAACACCCAGTGTATTGTCAAGCTTTTAGAATATTCATTACAGAATCTCTCTTGGAATCCACTAACCCCCAAAATCACTATTTTTTTTTTTTAAATCTTGGTTTAAGGAATCAGGAGATGCAGATTCTCATCCCCAATCTTTCTTTCTTTCTTTCTTTCTTTCTTTCTTTCTTTCTTTCTTTCTTTCTTTCTTTCATGTTTATTTATTCTTGAGAGAGAGAGAGAGAGAGAGAGAGAGAGAGGAGTGGGGGAGGGGCAGGGAGACAGGGAGACAGAATTCAAAGCAGGCTCCAGGCTCTGAGCTATCAGCACAGAGCCTTGATGCAGGGCTGAAATTCACGAACCATGAGATCATGACCTGAGCTGAAGTCAGAGGCTTAACTGACTGAGCCACCCAGGCACCCCACCAATCATTCTTTAACTGAATAGCTGCATAGACCTAGGCTTATGAATGAAGTAACTGTATAGACTTAACTTCATTAGATGCTTACCTATAGGTTGGTAAACCATCTCGCAGGTCCCTCTGCATACCAAATATTAGTTTGTAAAGTTCTCAGCAAAGGCACCATTTTTGCAAGACTTTCCCTGACCCCTTAGACCAGTATAGATTCCATAACACCCATCTATTTTCTATATATCACCCTATACCATCCTCTCATAAGAGACTCATAATGTGCTTTTCTTTGCCTCTCTGCTGCATGAGCAGAATGTCTGTCCCTGTCTGTCTTGTTTGTCTCTGTATTAAGTGCTAACACAATGCATGGCACAGAGTAGGTGCTCAGTGAACACTTGTCAAATGAATGAATAATTCAATAAACCTATTCTTACCTCAGTTTATCCATATCTTTGGAGTAACAACTATAAGTGAGAGGCAAAGAATGAGAAAGAGAACGGTAAGCCTGATGATAGGATCCTTATGAGTGCAAAGGTTTTTATATGGGCTTGAGGAATGGATAAGAATCCTATTCTTAACAGATATCCTTTAACACAGTCCCTCCTGTCAGCCCTGTTTAACATGATCCTGTCCATAAGAGAACGTGTGTTCAGATATGTGGTGCATGAATAAGACCCAACGTATTAGAGAAGGGAAAACCTTCTTTAGAAGGGGACACCTCAGGATTTACATGGCTTCTGGCAGTGGCTGGCTCCCCACCTCCACTGTCTTCTTTCTCCTGCATTGCTCCCAAATGTGATTTTCATTATGCCATTCAGCTCCCCCAACCCCATAAAGAGAAGTTCAGTGCTACACATGAGAACATTCTAGGCCATCTACAAGCTGACTGCAGCCTTCTTGCATCCCCACAGAGCCCCCAATTTTATCAGACCAGACCCTAAGCATCTTACTCCATATCCACATTCCTATCTTATGACTCCATTTTCTTCTTATGGGGGATACTCTCTCACCTCTTCTCCTTTGATGTAGATGTATTTCCCATTCCGCATGAGCCCAGGGCTCACTCCCTCCATGAGATTGCCAGTGCACATGCTCTTCCCCTACCACCAAACACCTGAAATCCTCACCAGGTGTCTCTAGTACTTATACCTGCCTAGCTTGTATTCCCCTTGGTGGTAGTGTCCCTAGATGGTCCCCACTCCCAGTTGGCTCTTCTTGGCTGCAGGCTCTACTTGGCCCTGCCCCATCTCTCCCTGGAGCCCAGGATGCCCCTAATGCCTCCCACCCAGTGCCTGATTACAGAGCAGTCTGCACCCCTTTAGCAGCTTTTTGCAGCCTCTGAAGCATTGCCCTTTCCTTAAGAGTTTCTCCTTCTGATCACAAAACCTTTGTGAGAATTACAAATAGGGCTGTCTCACTTCTGGAGCCCCAGAAGCAGGCCCTGGAGATGGGAGTTTGTATTGAAGTGACTTATTAAGGAAGTACTCCCTGGAGAAACACAGAAAGAGTGGGGGAGTCAGGGCAGGTAAAGGCAAGAAGCCAAGTAGAGCTGCAATTTCAGTCAAATATCCACAAAGGTGGCTTCAGTCAGATCTGCAGTGAGACTCTGGCAAGTAGAGAGAGACGGCTATCCCACTCCTCCACAGTCAGCCCCTGCTGGCTGCCCTGAGGGGGTGCAAGCTCCCAGACTCCTCCAGCTCTGTGAGTGAGCACACAGGGGCTCCACAGCCTAAAGGCAGACCTGCAAAGAAAGACCCAGATGTGGGCTGCTCAAAGCAGAAGCACATAGAAACTTCGGAGAGGCACAGAGATGATATGATAAAAGCGACTCAAGGGAGGTGGGCCGAACACTGGCTAACTGCCATGTCCTGCCCAAGTAGGGACATTATAGAGAATGCAAGACCCAGAGACCCAGACACTGCTCATTGCCTCCCTGCCCCACGATTCTCTGGCTGCATGCTTCAGATCCTCATGGCACACTTGCACAACTCTGCTCTGGAGACCTGGTCTAACAGGAACTGGGAGACCCCTTACCTCCAGGAATTAAGGCAGAATGATAGGTGTGTACTTCCCTTAGGTGAACACACTTCGGAGACATTTTTCTAGGCATTTCCTTCTGGCCTAGGAAAGGTACTTTTAAGGCTTCCCACAGTCCTTGGTACATGAGAATGACTGAATTGGCTAAGGGTGCCCCTTGGCGCCTTTTCTCTGCACCCTGGCAGCCCCCTCTGAGCTCCTCCCTGTAGCCAGATTCTGTTATCTGAGGAAGAAGGCAAGAGGGGAGGGGTGGGGCTGACGCTGGTCCGGGGACACCTTTAACAACAAATCAGTGTAAGAGATTAGCACTCTACTCAGAGGGAGTGCCTCTAACAACCAACTGTCACAGAAGGATGAAGAAATCTGAAAAGAAATATGCAAACAGTGAGGTCTTCCACTGGGATATTGAGGATTCCGAGAGGCAGCAGGCCCCCCCAAGGCTGATCCTTCCCCCGGGAGCTTTTGTCTTTCTGGGGGATATGTCCTGCCCCCCCCCCCCCAAAAAAAAAGTATCACATCTCATAGATTAACTCTCTGGAGAGGTCCAATTAGCTCCTCTCCACTTAATTATTTTTACATTTCCTTGTAGTGAACACTGGTTTTCTGGACCCTGGGGATACTTTCTCTTCACAGGCCAGCAGAGGATGCACAAGTAGAGAAGGAGCCTTGCAGCTGCTCTGGCATGTACCTCCGCATTGGTTCCGTTCTTCTGTTCCAGCTTGGTCTCAGCTCCCAAGTGGTGGAAATGGAGCTTCATAACCTGGGAGGAAGCCAGCCTGCTTATCACTGGCCCTGATTCCCATGGGGGCCCTGAGCAGTAATTTGAGACACAGTGGCATCACCAAGAGGGGAAATAATGTGTGGCCAAGGTCACGTAGTAAGAAAGTAGAGAAAGTCCCTCCAACCCAGGAGCTCTTTTTGTCATGCTACATCTCATTGGCCTGTTCTTCCTTCTGGTGCACCATGGGAGTTTAAGATAGCAGACTATCTCTTCCACCGTAGAGGAGGAAAAGCTATGGCCTCGTTCTGGATTGCTTTCATTCTGACTCCTTCTTCCCTGACACAGGGTCATATGTGTACACAGTCTCCATGGTGAGAACCAGGTAGAAACACAGCCTGGTCTGCTGACTAGTCAGAACTGCCTGGGTGTCAGGCATGCTCATTGGTGGGAAGGAAAATGTCAGCTGTGATTGGTCTAGGATGTGGTTTTGGCCTTCTAGGCCACAAGTTCTTCCCATCCTGGGCATATTTAAGTTCTAACTATAGCAATTTTCACCAGTTATGGGAGAGGCACTAGAGACAGGATCCAGGCCTGGGGAAGGATTTAGAGTTGTCTCAAGAAGGAATTAGAGTTGGAACTAGTCCCAGATATGAAGCCGCACTGACTTCACCTGAGGCTGACTCCTAGGCACAAGGCCAGCGAGGCTGGTACATCTTTCTTAGCCACTCGAGGACCTGAGCCAGTGAGGAGGTGGGTACTTCCAGACCCTTTTTCCTGCATGACACCAAAGGTCTAATATGTGCCATCCATTTCAGTTCACCTGAGTGAGTCCTGGCTTTCCCAGTGTCATTGTAAAAAGATATCTAGACTGGATAATAATTAGAAGTGTGCTTTCTACTTACACCTGCCAGTCTGGGCCCAGCTTCTCCAGGATGAAGCCCCATCTTGAATGCGGCTTTCCATGGAGTGGCTGATGAGGACCAGGATGGGAGACAAAGAAAAGGAGAAAAACAGATTGCAGACGGATTCATTTGCTGGAATTGGATTTCTTCTTCCCAGCCCTTTCCATGCCAGGAAGGACCACCCATTGGAAGACAGAGACAAGCTCAAGTTTGCTGCCTTTTCTAGCCATTGATAATTTTTTGAGTTAGCCACTGCAAAGTTCTTCAGTTTGATTCTCTGGTTCCTCTTGACTTCAGGATACAAAACAAAACAAAACAAAACACCCAAAATCTTTCACATAGTGTAGTGCACAATCAACCTGCAAAAGTCAGGGTTCCTGCAGGGAAAAAAAAAAAAAAAAAAGATGGCATACTCAAATAGAGTAATTTGAGGAGAGTTTAATAAAGTGGATATTTACAGAGGTGGAGCCAAAGGGTAGGAAAACTACAGGGATAGTCAAGACCATAGGGCTAGTACAAGAGGGGATCATTAACACCTACAAGGCTGAGGGAATTAAGGAGGAGGTCATAGCTCCCACCAGAGAGAGGGGGCTGTGTGGAGAGGTCCATTGGCTAGGATCAATCATCTTTGACCGAGGGAATTGACAGCCTGTGACAGCCCCTCTCCTACCCCCCACACCCCATCTCCTGCCAATGCTTCCCATCAGCCAAAACCCAATGGGAAGCCAGAGGAAATATCAGTCTGTGGTTGATCTAGGTGACACAGAAATAGCAGTGCACTCACTCAGTGGACTCATCCCCTTTAACCCATCCTGTCTAAATTTCCAAACTTCTACAAATATATGAGGATTAAAAAAAAAATGTTTATTTATTTATTTTTAGAAAGAGAGAATAAGTGTGAGAGGGTCAGAGAGAGAGAGAGGGAGAGAGATAAATTCCCAAGCAGTCTCCCTGATGACAGCATGGAGCCTGACCCCACAAACCGTGAGGTCATGACCTGAGCTGAAATCAGGAGTAGGATGCTTAACCAACTGAACCACCTAGGCACCCCTACATGCCAGGAGTTTTTTTACAGCTTCATTGTACTTTGCTCATTCTCTTCCTGCTGCCTGAAAGACTATGCTTGCCCTCTTCTATTGAGCACCTCCTTCTAACCTTAATGGCCACCCCAACTCTCACAAGATCCAAATTGCCCTGAAAGTAACCAAGGGATGTGTGGAGATCAGTCATAGGGGATTAAACATTTTTGCAAATGATAGGCAGTGGGGACACAAAATCATATTTAAAATTGGCCTTGATAGGGGATAGGAATTTGTTTACCACACAGTGAAGAAGGGCATTCTAAAAACAGTGGGTTACTGAATCCTACAAGTGAATAGAACACTCAGGTAACAGTGAGAAGTAGTCCAAATACCAGACACACATCTTGCCTAAAGCAGTGGGAAATTAGGTGAGGCTTTGCAGGAGATCATTCACTGGACCCCAAGGTCAAATGGCAGATAAAGTCCAGAGTGAATCTCCACTGAACTTTTCCCTCAGCACTTCTGGGTTCTCTCCCTTAGGAAATGTTGGTTTCCACCAAGGAGTTCAAGAGACCCTCCTCTAGGTTTAGACAATTTTGTATATGTTAGGGAAAGGAAAGGTAATAATAATAATAATAATAATAATAATAACTTTTTGGATGCCTGACTTTGGTCACCTATGGAAAAAAAAACTCCATTGATTTCTTCTGTGGTTGTATGACATGATCAAGATGACTCATAGCCCACAGTGTTGCATGCATGTGACAGTTATCGAGTAAGGAAGTGGGTTGTGGGAACAATGGCTTACAAATGTGATGTGACTAGATAAGCAGTTCCAAGCCTTCTTCAATATTTGAGTTTGCACTGGGTTTTTATCATTAGAACAAATCAAAATCTTGTGCCATTCATTTCAGACAAGTCATGGCCCACCTCACTCAGCAGTTTGTTTTGAGGTGATGCTACTTTCTTTGACTTAGGTGGATAGGGGTGCTTATGTAGAACACTTCTTGGAGGTCTACAAAGCCAAGCCTTCTGGATTCATCTTCAAGACATTAGTGAAATGGAAGGGCCTCCACTGCATCGAGGGTGGTGTCTGCATTTTGCATTATAAATTCATTATAAATGATGGGCAGAGTAGTTATCCTCACAACCTGGGCCTTTCCTGGACACAGTCTCCATGATCTTTTACTTCTGAAGAGATTGTGATAGATGAGTGATCTTAAACAAAAATTAATCAGTCAACAGATATTTATTGAATGCTTACTAGGGTACATGAGAAAAATAAGGCATGGCCGTTGCTTTCAAGAACTTACCTTTTAATCAGTGTTGCAACATTACATGGAAGACGAGAAAGCAGTGTGTATAACATTGTATAATCACATTGTTTGTTGAGTTTCTAAGTGCAAAGGAATGCATTTAGATGCATGGGTCCATTTAATCTTTTCATTAACCCCATGCAGGAGGAAATGTTATTTCCATTGCAGATGAGTGAAATGAAACTTACTGAGACTTGGCAAGCACAGAGCCGGGACTATGATTTCTGCAGTCTGACTTCACAGCCTGTTCTCATGGCTCTTCCCACCCACCCTCAGACCATAGCTACCCTCCAGCAGTGTGGGATCCCAGGGTAGCATGTGCAAGCTAGAATTCATCCCTGGTCCTTCTCCTAGGACTTCTGTCTCTACCCAGGAATGGGCAGTGTTGTCATTTTCATAACTAAGAAAGATGTTATAGCCCATATCTGTTTTTCTTTTCAGTGTTAAACAAAAAACAGTAGTAATTGACGGATTCAAGTCCTGTGTAAATGGAGTGTTAAGTTCAGTGTTTTTGTCTCTGTATAGCCCAAGATAATTTTATAAATATCAACCTGAACTTAGACTCCAGTAGAGTCAAAATGAGCAACCCTACTAAGGAAGTCTTCTCCTACAATAAAAGGCTAAGGTACCAGTGATGTCTGAATTTTCATCAGGTTGGTGATAAAGCATCTTGCTTTGCCTGTTGGTTTTCCCCCAGGAACAGATCTGGAAGACACACATGCAAACTCCATGGGGCTGGGTGTCGGTATTTCTCAGCTGTCCACATTGTAATGATTCTCTGTGAAGCTTGTAGTTAGGGGTGGGGCACAAGCCAAAAGCTCAGAGGAACCAAACTTAGGGGCAGCTGGAGCATTTCTGTGCAATAAGAGGAGATTGTGACCAGGTGCTGTGAAGGGCGGAAGCTCTTATTTCACTGTAGTCTCAAGCGTTGCTTAAGATGTGTTGCTTTTCAAAAGCAGTTAAAGGGCCATTTGATAGAAGGAATGGTTGGATTACCCACTGTCTGGATCCATTATAGTCCTCAGATCTTCAGGCGGGTGTGTTTAAGAAAGGCCAAGCCTGGATTTTTCTCTCTTTCTGCAATAATCCTTCTCTTTATTTCAGTGCTCTCTTTCTCCTTAGAAGATTCCAAGAAGATACTTTTGCTCTATTTTTCTTACAATTTCTAGACATACACTCTCTGTCTGCCTTTCTCTTTCTCATTTCCTTTCAGATCCTAAAGTAGCTTGAGACCCTGAATCCACACTCTTATGATTCTATCTCTGCAGCCCCTCATCCTGGGCTTGCTTAATCATTGTTTGCTGTTACTCTATGTATAAATGCAGCAAGTGTAATAAAGCCACTATTCATCAGCAAGAGATTAAGGACATAGAGGGCTGTATTTTTGGAGCTTTGGCACAATTGTTGCAACTACAGAAAATGACAGGTATGACAGCTTTCCCTGCCATACACTGTGCTCAGGTGCAAGGTACAGCAAAGGCATGTATGTCTGATCTTCTACTCAACTATATGTGAACATTTTCATCATCAAAGAAAATACATTCCCAATCCATGCAGGCCACACACCCTGGATTTTCTGTATTCAAAAAGATCAGGTCTGCTCTTTTTATAAAGAAATTTCTCCAAGGAAAGGAGTAGGGTGCAGATAGACACATAGACTGTGAAGGACACTGGCTCATCAGTGAAATAATAAACAAGCATCTTTCCCAGGCTCTGTCTGTCTGTTTGGATCCTGCCAGGATATCTCATAGGTCAGGCCATGGGCTATCTGTAGGAAACCAGGAGGTTCACAGGCCTGGTAGGAAAGGAAGGCCATTCACACAAACACTGAATGCTGATGGCCACTGGCCAGAGGGCTGGGGGATGGAAATAAGTGATGGCAGCATTAAAGCTAGAAGACTGGAGATTTCAGAATTGAGAGATAGATGTTTGAAGGTGGGGAATTGGGAGTTCCAGGGATCCATTCAGAAAGCTTAGGTCTATAGATGTTGTTTCTCTTCGTATGTCTGCCAGGATGGTGGAAAGGATGCTCAGGTTGGGAGCTTAGCATATCTCAAGAATGCAGGGAGAAAGGAGAGAGTCTATCAAGGTTTAGGCAGGGTACTTTCAACTCTTTCTGTCTCTGCATCTCCCTTCCTGGCCTGTCTTATCCTGACCTGTGACCATTTCCTGATAACAAGTGGTCGTTGCCATCTGTACTTGCCTGGATTAGGGAGAGTTGAGTTTGAAGCCTTCCCTACCTTTAATCATACGGTTAATTACCTTCCTGAAGGACATGAAATATCGTGATGTGTTTGAAAAGTCTTTTGTAGATCTTTGTAAAGGACCATCTCTGCAAAAAGGGAACCAGTTGATGGAATTTTCCACCCCAGTCTTCTACCAACCCCCCCCAACCAGAGCATTCTGACTGAGGGAGCAATTATGCTTGCTTTTCTTTTTTTTTTTTTTTTTAACCTGGGAGAATTGTCTCCTCTGCATTGTTGTGAAGATTCGATAAATGAGACGGATAGATGGGGACAGGTATGAGGAGGTGACTGTAGTTGTCTGCCAAGTTACCTTTGTGATCCATCTCTGCAGAAGCCAGCATTAATGCCGTGGAGACTCAGCAAGACTGATATCCAGCAGTGACAGTTTGGACATCTAAACATGACCTTGGATGTGCCCAAAACCACAGCTGAAGCTATGCCAGCTTTTCAGTGTAGTATATCACAGGGGCCGCATAACCGTGCTGGAAATTGGCTGTGTTCAGAGCATTAGTGTATCTGCAAATGAACATCTTTGGCCCTGTACGCACAGTGCGGTGTAGTGAGACTGCTTCGTTTCAGTCAATTTCCAATAATTAGACACTCACAGGAAGCCCACGACTGTCCTCTAGGATTCATCTCAGAGAGGCTGTGAGATGCCCCATTGCGGGCATCAAAAACAATTATTCAAGCTGTGCAGAGGTTGCTGATCAGAATTTCCTGCACCACGGCTGACCATTCACCTGGTGTCTGGTCAAATTTTAGTTGCTAGAGGAGAAACTAACTAGGACTCTTTGGCTTTCCAGAGCAGATTGGTTGCAAGGAAGTTCTCTCCTTTAAAGTAATGGAAAACTGTTTCAAACAAGGGTCATTTCCTAGTGCCTACTCACTCTGCAGCTCTCATTTCACCAGAAACCAGATGTCTAAATTAATGGCTTTCAAAAATGTGGTCTCCAGACCAGGGAGGGGCCCAGCAATCTGTATTTTATCAGGGTTTGCTGCTGATTCTATTGCACATTGAATTTAAATGTTATATAGGGCATATATATATATATATATATATATATATATATATGTGCTTATGAGGGCTTATGAGGACATTCAAGAACACCAAATTTGAAAACAAATAAAACTAGGTCTGAATTCTGGGTCTGAAGCTTAATACCACTGTTATTCTACTAAATTCAGGTATTTTTTTTTTTCAATCTGGATATTTTTTAACTCAATTTAACTCCATTTGTAAACTGGAATTAATAAGTGAATCTACCAGGTTTTTGAGATGATAAAGTAATCTATATAATAGGCTTCCATAGCACCGAGTATACAATAATATGTGTTCAGTAAATATTAGCCATGAATATGAAAGTCTATTTCTCTGCTTTGGATCCAAGCAAAATGTAGAGCAAGGACCACTCTTAAGGTAATTAAGACACATAACATCCCAGGTGTATTACTAGTAAAGTATCCTGTGGAGTGTGTTGTTCTTCAGGGATTTCAAAACACTGTGGTTCCAAATCCACATTTCAAGGGAGGCAACCTGAGAGGAAGAACATCAGGAATGTCTGCAGGGAACCTAAGGGAGGGGATGGCATCAGGCACTTCCTTGTTGGCCATGCTTCTCCACCTCTCATTTGCTCTCAGAGTATTCTAGGTATTGTCATCAAAGCCAAAGGAAGTCTTGAAGTGCATTCTAGACCAGCCCAAACTTCACATGTGTTATCTTACTAAAATGCACATTCTCATTAGTTGCATCTGAGGGAGGGGCAAAGTCTCTGCATTTCTACCAAGCTCCCAAGGGATGATGATCTGCTGGGTTTCTGACCACACTTTCACATAGTGAGGTGCTTAGCTGAGTGCTTCCCCAACCCTAGTGTACATATGTTTCACCACTAGATATATTCAACTTAAGAAATGCTCTAGAGCCATCAGCATTGGCATTATTTGGGAGACCACTAAAAGTTCAGAACTAAAAGTTCAAGAACCGCCCACCTCCAGGCCTACCAAATCAGAATGTACGTTTTAATAAGATCCCAAGAAGCGTCATAAGCACAATAAAGTCTGAGATCAACTTAGGGTATGTATTTATTCACACATAGCCCTGCATTCAGAAGGACCCTGCATATGGTTAAATTCTCTGTTCTCAGTTTCTTCAAATTCTTAATAATTCTTAAACAAAGAGCTCTGTGTTTTCATTTTGTACGAAGCCCCCCAAATTATGTAGCTAGTCCTGGACACATGGCTCCATACCAGTGTTTTTCAAACTTTGGTAGGGATATTACCCAACTGGAATGTTGTTAGAATTCTTATTTCTGGATACCCAAAGCCTGAATCAGTAGGATAGGAGGTGAGACTAAAAACCTGGAACAAATCCCTCATGCAATTGTGATGCAAGTGACCCATGTCCAATTCCAGAAATATTCCCTTGATCTTCCCTGGTAGGTAAGATCTTCCATCATTTACAACCTGCATTGTCTAGAAAACACAATGAACAACATAGAACTTGCCGGACACCAGAGCAAAGGTGTTTCTAGTTGAGCAGCTTTCCCCACAGGCACTTTCAGCAAGGCTCCCCACCTGTGCCTGAGTGGCCCTGCAATGATCCTGTGACATTTACACAAGTACAAGCAGAAAGGATGCACGGTACAGGATATCTCATCTTGAGAGGACCACCCGGGGAAGCTGGTGTGCTCAGTGGCAATTCTTAGTTTTTTTTGAGAATTCAGCGGAAGCAATCATCCTTCCCCACTGAACTCTCCCTTCCCTTGAACATTCTGAGGAGACCACGGGACCAGGAATTAGATGACCTGGCTGAGAGGTTTGTCACTTCCTAGCTCTCTAACCTGGGCAAGTCACCAGACCCTTCCAAATAGTGGAGTCCTGATCTTTAAAGTAGACAATGGGTAAGATCATCTACTTCACAGATTTGCTGCAAGAATCAAAAGAGACAGTGTGGATGTAAAAGCTTTTTGTACACTGCAAAGGAATATATAAATTTGAGGCATCATTATACATACTGAGCTACATTGCTATTTCCAGCATTATAGTTAGGATCAGGACACTATTTGTGAATTTTGCCCAAGGCCATAGAACATACTTGGTGTATTGAGAGAAGGAAATGAATACAGACAGAGAGATGTGATTAGGACTTGGCGAGAGAAGCTGGAAAATTTGAAAATGTAAGGAAAGGGAAGGGAGCTTCCACAATTTGGGGACTCCAGATGCAAAAATAAAAAAGACAAAATCTATTTTTACATGTGCAAACAGTTTTGAGATTTTAGAAAATGTCTTTAGTCTCACAGTAATTGAACATTTCTGCCCCTGGGTATAATGAAGATGAATAGCAATGGTGGTGGTCCATATTTAGTTTTGACATCAGAAGCCTTCTGTTAGAATTCACTATTCTGAGATAATGTTTAGGAGTCAAAATCTAGGTCTCTGATCTGGCATATATTATCTGTGTGACTTGGGAGAAATATTTAGTTTCTTTGTTCTTCCATTCCTTTTACCAACAGAACCTTGCTCATAGGGTTGTTATAAATATTGGATGACTTAGTACTCCCCAGATGCCTACATCATGGGAATCCTTAAGCAAAGGGCAAGCTATGGTGCTCAAAGGGCCTAGCCACTCTGGGTGTGGAAGATGCCTCCAGTTGTAACTATTGAATAGTAATGACTACTGAAGTAGGCTTGTGCTCAGGTGGTTTAAGAAGCACTGGGCTGTTCAAGGCCCAGAAATCTCAGATAGTGTTCTGAGACAATAATCTTATAAGACTTCTGTTTCCCCGTCCCAGAAAATGCCAACCATGACAAATCAAGCAAGATATGCGTATGTGATGGTTCCCATTTCTCTCTGATCCCTGGACTTAACCGTCTGGTCTTCCCTCCAGGTGCACAATTGACAACCGGGTCACCCGGGTGGCTTGGCTAAACCGCAGCACCATCCTCTACGCTGGGAATGACAAGTGGTGCCTGGACCCACGTGTGGTCCTCCTGAGCAACACTCAAACCCAGTACAGCATCGAGATCCAGAACGTGGATGTTTATGACGAGGGCCCATACACGTGCTCTGTGCAGACGGACAACCACCCAAAGACCTCAAGGGTCCACCTCATTGTGCAAGGTAGGCATCGCTTGGCTGGATGGTCTGGATGGATGGCTGGGAGAGCCTGTGTTGAACACTTTTTCTGTGATCTCCAGCAGAGATACATTCAGTTTGTTCCATCTGGCCAGGACAACAGGACAACTAACTGTCAGTTTGTGGTTAGAAGCTGAATTTTGAAGTAAGTTTTAGTGTTGAATAGGACTAGGATTTTTTTGTTTTTGTTTTTGTTCCAATAATATATCTTCTCAGAAAATTATCTTCTAATTATTGCTTTCCTTGGCTTTTTTTCTTCCCTTAGGTTTTTTTTTTTTTTTTTTTTTTTTTTTTTTTTTTTTTGGTTCCATCCAGTTCTAGGCCTGCTTTATTTTAAGACCAGTGTTTTAGCTCTTCTGGCACTTCACATGTGCCATACCCTGGAGCAGCCTTCAAGAAAGCAGAGTCCATCACCCACACTCTGAATGCCCACCTGAGACGTGTCCTTCACAGCCACCTCCATTGTCTCCAGCTTGCCTTGTCTCTCATCTCCCAGCCCTGGGTTTCTGATGCCACATCTCCCTTTTAATAACCTGCATCTGATTCACTGTGTTAGGTGGCACCCCAAGTTCCTGCCCCCAGATTTTTAGGCCTATGTCAATGTTCTGGTTTTGCATCTCTCTTGGTTCTGCTCTGGATGAGTTTTTCAGGCCCTGGGAATGATGCCTACCTATTCCCCATGAAGCAGAACTGACCCTGGGGCATTCACATGACACTTTACCATGGTGGGCAGCTCTTAATTAGGGAGTAAGAGCTCAGAACCAGACTTGGCCTCTTTATGGCTGTGAGACTCAGATCAAGTTACTAACTGGGCTTCAGGCTTTCCTTCTGTAAAATGGAATCAATGTTGTGAGCAGCTTGCTGAGGACTACACTTTACATAACACTTAGAAACAGGTTTACAGTGCTGTTGAAGTTTTAGCTATTAATATATTTTTATTAAAAATATTTTTTATATATTTTTGAAGAGAGAGAGAGAGAGAACAAGTGGGAGATAGTGGAGACAGAGGGAGATACAGAATCCAAAGCAGGCTTCAGGCTCCGAGCTGTCAGCATAGAGCCCGACCTGGGGCTTGAACCCATGAACCATGAGATCATGACCTGAGCTGAAGTCAGACACTAATCAACTGAGCTACCCAGGTGCCCCATCATTAATATATCTTTAAATACTGATATTGCATTTTAGCTTTTTAAAATTCTTTTACAGTGGGCCAAATTCCTCATTCTATGATCTCAGAAGCTTAAGCCCTGAGCAGTGTAGCCTGGCCCTTCTTTTTTTTTTTTTTTTTTTTTTTCCAATATATGAAATTTATTGTCAAATTGGTTTCCATACAACACCCAGTGCTCATCCCAAAAGGTGTCCCCCTCAATACCCCTCACCCACCCTCCCCTCCCTCCCAACCCCCATCAACCCTCAGTTTGTTCTCAGTTTTTAACAGTCTCTTATGCTTTGGCTCTCTCCCACTCTAACCTCTTTTTTTTTTTTTTCCTTCCCCTCCCCCATGGGTTTCTGTTAAGTTTCTCAGGATCCATATAAGAGTGAAACTATATGGTATCTGTCTTTCTCTGTATGGCTTATTTCACTTAGCATCACACTCTCCAGTTCCATCCACGTTGCTACAAAAGGCCATATTTCATTCTTTCTCATTGCCACGTAGTATTCCATTCTGTATATAAACCACAATTTCTTTATCCATTCATCAGTTGATGGACATTTAGGCTCTTTCCATAATTTGGCTATTGTTGCCTGGCCCTTCCGCTGGAGTTTCTTTCCCAGTTCGATTTTCAGTTCCCTCCATACAGCTGAATGCCATTTGGGGCAAGAAGCTCTTCTTGGGGAGGCACCTCCTGCCACTCTCTTGTCAGGGAGCCCAAGGAAAGGGGATGGACTTGGTCAGTAAACAAGGGCAGGAAAGTGACTGGAGAAGGAAGAACACAAAGGAGCTAGAGGTATGATGGGAACCCTAGCTGTGAGAAGGCAGGAGGCTGCCCACCCTGGGCTGTGGCCATGCGCAGTTGAAGGGTGAGGCGACGCGAGTGGGCATGAGACACAACCACCCAAGGGCACTGTGACACTGGCCCTGGGCAGGGGCTGCCAGGACAGCAGCGTCCTTCCTGCCGGGGCAGAGCTTGGCCACACCACGTTGTTCTTACTTATTTTTCTCTCTTCTAAAAAGAAATTGCGATGGCTTTTTCTATTATTGGTTCTCCAAATGAATCTTTTTCAAACGGCTGGATGCAAGCAGCATTTTTTTTAAAGGAAATGGAATTTCATAGAAGGTATCAGTGTCTTACAAACAGCAGAATAAGTATCATTATATAAGATTTTTGTTTCAGGGTGTGTAAGTTTTTAATATAAAATACATTTTTATTATGGTGGATAGTTGGCAAAAAAAAAAAAAAAGTTTGAAAATCATATTCGATGAGGAGGCCCGGCAACTGCTCCAGGGTCACCATCTGTAATCTCTGCCAAAGGGTGCTTCTGAAACCCCTCCCTGAAACCATGCTCCCCTTGCATCCCCACCTGTACACATGTATTGTCAAGAGCAGGATACCCAGCAATGGCAAGAGAAATCAGGAAATGCCCACTAGTACAGACATTCGCTTTATGGAGTAGGACCTTTATGGACCTGGAAAATGGAAGGAATAGTGAAAAATGCTGAAACCTCTCTGAAAATAATGACCATGTTTTTGTCATTTGTTTTCCTTAAGCTCTCCCTCCCCCCCAACACACCCACCCACACACTTCTGCCCTAAATACCTGGGAGAGTACCTTATCCAAAGTGCACATTTAATAACTACTTTTTGAAGCAAATGGCTGAGCTTACAGTCCAGAGGTCTTATACAGGCTCAAAGACAGAAAGTGGAGTGCGTGTACGGGTGGAGACATAGGAGAGGTGAGGTGAAGGGGTCTACATCAATCTTCACTCATGTCCACACTAATGGAAAATGTCTAATCCCCAGCTAGGTGTTTACATCTGTGACTTGGCTAGGTGGCCTCTTAGCATGACACACCACCTCAAGTATTGGAATCTAATCTTGGGCTAATTTTCGAATGCTGATGGGTGTATTGATTTGGAAACAAGCTAGGTTAAAAAAGGCACTGGTCTTGTACACAGACTCAGCCCAAGCTAATCCGGTGTCGATATGCCTGGGCTGAGCATTATTGACACTTTAATGAATAGTGGACCATAGTTTTTCAGAGACAACCTGTCCCCCCTCCTAGAAGCAATCAGACAAACTAAATAGAGCCAGACTCCCCCATTTCTGTATTGGAAAGAGGATACATCACCATCCAGGATTAAAAAAAAAAAAAAAAGAAAGAAATATATTTATCTTGGGATCACTTATTGTAGTGAACATAAACCCTAATTCCCCTAGCAGGAGCTGACTGTCTGGATTTTGTTGAAGTTGCTATTCAACCCTGAACAGAACACTGCTGGAATGAAAGTCAGACATATTAAGTTTTCAGAATGGTATTACAATCATTAAACACTCACAGACACACACAGACGCACAGACGCACACACACAAGCTAGCAGCAGCAGGAAGAACTGAACTGATGGTCTGCCCATGAGTGTGTGTACTTATGCATATGCAGTCAGGTTCACATAAAAATAAACACACGTGGAAGGAAGGTAATGACATTTTCATAGTATCATGTGAGCTGCTTAAGGTCTGGGATTATGTCTTTCCTCTTGTTATCAAATACCCTTTGTACCCCACCAGTTCTTTGTTCTGGATCTTTTGAGTTCCTGCTGACAGCAGTGAAGCCACCTTTGCAAGTGTCTGAGCTTCAGAACTTCAGCCCTTTGTTATGCACTTATGAGTACTTTCATTTATTCATATGGTAAATAATTACTGAGAAACAACTCTGGTTACTGGTACCTTGCCCAACCACTTAGCACAGGGAGATAAACAAAAAGCCACCTTTGAAGAGTTAGTTCCCATTCAGGTGGAAATGGACTTCTGTGATGTTTGCCCAAGTCATCCCCAAGAATTCAGTTTCTAGAAGTATAGCTGCTGTTGACTGAATCCTGGGGTACGAACCTGCTCCAGACACTCCTGGAAACACCTGCAATGTGGGTCCTCTTACCCCCATGTAATCTGATTATATATTTTAATAGAATTCAGAAATGACATATATAGAAATCAGATTGGTCCTTTTATGTGGTAGCCAGATTTCCCCATGCTGCTAAGCACTGGTCTGTCTCAGCTCAAGAGCAGGGGTGAAGGGTTAGAGGCCTTTTCTTGGTTCGTGTTTGCCAGAACTTTAGCTGAGCACATAATCTTCAGTCCATCTTGTCCTCAGGACAACCTTTTATTGGTGGCAAGTTCTAGATGTGTGCATTTCCACTAGGATAGTTTTTAAATCTGTGGATAGCATTGCATATTCTTGTGGTAAAGGAAAAAGGGAAATGCTTAGATCCTTTCCTTTCTTTTTTTTTTTTTATGGGTTCGTCTCTTCTGTATATTGCTGTTGAACTGTATTTTCCCTTTCTATTTTGTTTTGTTTTTCTTTAAATGACATCTCTAGGGATGGGGCACCTGGGTGGCTCTGTTGGTTTAGTGTGCAACTCTTTATTTCAGCTTGGGTCATGATCTCTCAATGGTTTGTGAGTTCGAGCCCTACATCAGGCACTGCACACACAGTGCAGAGCCTGCTTAGATTCTCTCTCTCTCTCCCTCTCTCTCTGCCCCTCCCCTGCTGTCTTTCGCAAAACAAATAAACTTTAAATTAATAAATATAGCTCTGGGGCTACCTAAATGCTCCAAAATCTTCCCTAGGCTGTTGGGACTGGGGATATTTTCTTAAGGTCTTGGCCAGGCTGGTCAAGCAGCTAGAACATGGACTGGGTCAGTCTAGCCTGGGCTGCAGAAGAGGGTCCCTGTAGTGGTCAGTATAGGGGGTTGGGAGAACAACTATTAAGTGAAGTCATGAGAAGCACCAGGCAGAGTTAAGGGTGAATATCAAAACACAAAGATCTCAGCCTCCATGGCCCAGAATGTTAGACCAGTCTGCAGGAAAAAGGTAATGGTTCTTTTGATTTGCATTGTCCAAGGTCAACATGGAGAAAGGAGCAGGATCGTAGTTGTACACAGAGAGTCCAGGTGATCGAGTGGGACATGTCTTCTAGGCAAGCCAGGAATAAAGGACAACTTTGACTAAGAAAGTGGCTCTAGGGGGCAGCATGGAAGGAGGATGAGGGAAAAGGCAGCAGGGGCTGGTGGTGAGAAGGGGGAGGGAACAGAACTGAATTAAGTACATACCTACCACAGTGGCTATTTAAAATTAAATGACTAAAACCAAATAAAATTTAAAATTTACTTCTTCAATCACACTGGTCACCTCAGGTGCTTCAGTAGCCACATATGACCAGTGGCTGCTCTATCAAGTAGTATAGAAATAGAAAGAATATTCTATCATCTTAGAAAGTTCTTTTGGACAGTGTTGTATGTGAGTACCATTATGGGCCAGCACGTGTAAATGAAAGGTGGGTTTCATTGATTTGAGGGGCCCGTTGTGGTATAGAAAAGAGAATTGGATTTTGTAGAGAACATGGAAATAGGAAAAGACAGAGGTCTTTTAAGACAAGAGAGAATTATTATAAAGATAGAGGACTGGAGTTCCTCTGTTAGCTGGGGCAGAGTAGAAAGCCCAGAGTCTGAAGATATATCCAAAGGAAAATAGACAGAATTTGGGGGTTGGTTACATGTGGGAATTGGTGGGGGAGTGGGCCAGGACATTGAGATTTTATCTGAGTGCTCTAGGGCAGGTTGATACTAACTCATCTAAACCCTCATGTGGTAAAGCATCATGTGTTGTGGAGCACTTCAGATCTTTGGACTTCTTAATTTTAAGATGGCTTGAATCCTCCATTCAATACCAGTTTGTGAAAAGTAAGAAATACCACCCACGTATTTTCACTTGGGCAGCCAGAACACAATCTTATAGGTCAGCGTGAGGGAGATCCATTTTAGATTTATTGAAATTTGGGTCTAATGATTTCCATCCCTTGACCTTAAGGTGTTCTGCTTTGTGAATGTAATTAATAAGCGCCTGCTTCTGGAGTCCAGCTGCATATTTTAACCCGTTTCCTCTCTTAAACCTGCTGCTTCTCAGGGTATCTAAAATACCTCCACCTCTGTCTGTATAGTTCTTTGAAAGAGACTGAATCATAGAGAGCACAGAGTGAATAAAACACTTTGTGGGACTGAACTGTTTGCTAAATTAAGGGCAATATGGAAGATATCTCAAAGCCCTCATCATTTCATAAGCACCCTTGCATGATGGCACAGCACAGTGACCCTGGTGGTCTGCAGAACATAAGCAAAGATCTTTTTCATCCACACACAGAGGCCTGGGTCATACACCTGAAGGGCTTTAATCTCATTCAGAGACACATCTGCATGATGCGAGTGTTAGCATATAGTGCTCATAAAACAGGGGTAGTACTTTAATAGCGATAATAATAAAAATAATAATAACTAATAAAACTTTTGGTCTCTATCAGTTTCCAAGGCCCTTTCTAGGTCTCTCTTTTGTCACTGGAACATCTAATCACCCCCTCCCTTTTGTTTGGTGTAAATGAGTTTTCCAGTTTCTTGCTAAGCAGAATTAATCTGAAAATCCCTGCTATTGTTTGATAGTTAATTACCTGCCTTTTGGAGTCAAACATCTCTGAAGCTCACGAAAGGGAGGAAACACTGTCTTTGGAATGGGGCAGAAATGAGAGAAAGAATCCAGAATGTTGTTGTCATTCCCTGTGTTAGAATTCCAGAGAGAAAGGGCCTAGGCCAGGGAGATAGTACAGGCAGGTAACTTGAAAAAGATAGAGCTTGGGCGGTACAAGCCCTTCATTTACCTTTTATCTTCCTGTTCTGGGCCCTCTCCTCTTACCCACTGATATGTATAATTGTGCTGCTTTCCAAACCTGAATAATTAATTGACCTTGTCAAACCAAACTCATTATTATGATTAAGGTAACAGGAACAATAGCTTTTAATTTCTGGACACCTATGCCCCATAGACCATCCCCCCACCCCCACCCCACTCTGAAACTCTACAAAAGGAAATTTGAAGCACAACATTTCAAACTGAACAATGTGGTGTAATCCTTACACTGAAAGCAAAGATTTCTGTCTCTCCAGCCACATCACCTAGAAAGCACCATGCCTTCCTGGCACTGCAAGAATCCCATAGCATTGAGAAGACCTTTGTACCAACTAATTTTCATTTGGGCTGCAGCTTTCCCAGCCTGTTTTGGAGGGAAACATCACCATCCAGTTCTGAATCAACAGAAGTCACCTTCTGAGTACATCTGTGTTCTTTGGGTTTCAATAGCCCTGTGTGACAATAGGTCACATTTGCCATCCCAAACTGTTTTCCAAATTATCTTTCCTCTCTCTGAAATGGATGAACATGAACATTCAGTCTGATCATAAGACTGTGCATCTGAATTCAACAGAACTTTTAAAAAGTCAGGAAATTAAATCCCACCACAAAATTAGAGTGATCCTCAAAGTACCCTGGAGAATGACAAGGAAGTAGGGCATTTTACCTGAAATTGATTTACAGAATTTAGACAGCATACAAATGAAGCATTTCTGTTCTAGCTGGTGAGTTCTTAAATTTCTTCATGCAGTTACTTACAATGGATGGGCTGAAAGAGTCTCTTAGACTAAAGAAATCTGAGAAGATTGCTGTAATGAAAGTCATATTGGTTTAATAATGGCATTTTCTGTGCCTTCTGGAATGGCTGGGAGGGGCCTCCCCTTTTTGAATCAGTTTGGAAAACATGACATTTGCCTCCTGGTGTTTCCTGGTCACATCAGTAAATAAAAATAGGGTTGCCCTGTCCAAGCCCTTCACACCATTCATGGCTCTGAGGAAGTAGAAAGTTCAGGAAGCCTGACCCTATTGCTTCACTGAAAATACTTACAGGAGTCACACAACATCCCTCCAGGTAAGCAGCTAGGGCTCCCGCAGGAGGGTCTTTAAGCGACCACAGAATTCTTATCCCTGACATGGTTAATCCCAGAGAGTCTGAGCTGCCTCGGATTCTAATAGTATAGTGGTTGGGATTCCTCATGGATCTGATATATCCCTGCAGCCTCCACATAAGACATACATTTTATTTGAGGAGAAGGGCAAACAAACATCAGATCTGAATGAGTAGCCCTTTTAAAGTACATTCCTATATATCTTCATTCCCACATGAGAAGCTTCCAGTAGTCCAAGCTGAACTTGAGACAAATAGTCCTACTTAAGGATTGCATGATGCCTCCTTATTGTCTCATGACCCACTGATAATGGATCTGGCTAATCCCATAATATGTTTGAAACATTCCTCATACAACATTCCTAAAGGTTTTGCCATTAGAAAGTGTTATCAAGGCCAGGATCACGGATCTGAATACCATGGCTGTTGCCAGAGGACTCTTAAGTACTTGAAAGACTTAAAAGCCTCCAACAATTCTTTAGTTTTTGCTAAAATTGAAATACCTAGCTTTTTAGGGCATGAGAAGAAGTTGGTGACTATGTGTCTCAGTCCATCTGTTGTCAGATTGAGAGATGTCAACTGAAACTTTTCAATTCCATTTACCAGTATTTTGAAGTTAGGCACTGGGGACACAACAACTCAGAGTTCCTGCCCTGTCTAGCAGAAGGCACCCCTATACTTACAAATAACTCTCTTCTACAGTAACAGAGGTTAAGATGCTCATGTATATAAAGGCTTTTAATACACTGAGAGGGAGTAATTGAATTTATCTGCAAGACTAGGCAAAACTGCATGGTTACATTTCATCAAGCCCCTCAATGGTGAATAGGAATTTTTAGGTCAGGAGAGAAGGCATCACTTTTCTTCCTCAAGGAAAGTTCCGTTAAGAAGAAAGTTGTTCTGGCAAAAGGACGAATATCTACAAGTCTATCAGTAGGATAGAAAATCACAAGCACCAGGGTCAATAAACCTCAGTAGGAGGGGCGCCTGGGTGGCGCAGTCGGTTAAGCGTCCGACTTCAGCCAGGTCACGATCTCGCGGTCCGTGAGTTCGAGCCCGGCGTCAGGCTCTGGGCTGATGGCTCGGAGCCTGGAGCCTGTTTCCGATTCTGTGTCTCCCTCTCTCTCTGACCCTCCCCCATTCATGCTCTGTCTCTCTCTGTCCCAAAAATAAATAAAAAACGTTGAAAAAAAAATTAAAAAAAATAAAATAAAATAAACCTCAGTAGGAAGAGAGAAGTATCAGAATAAAGGAATATATACAAACCCAACGAGTTCTTTGTCCCTTGCATGGTAAAGATACAAAGGGGGAATGTTGCTGAAACCTCTTCTACCAGCAAGTCAGTTTTTAAAACACTAAAATGTATGTTGTATAAACATTGCAGTTATAACAATGATTCTTTTTCCATAGTAAAGTTAAGCTACATTTCTCTGTACACCAGTAAGTAGAGTACACAACACTAAGACTCTTTGCTCTCCCCTCTTGGTGATTTTACCAGAGAGGGTAAGGATGCTGCTAAGGATAAAAGTGAGCTGCAAGGGGCCCACACCTTTGGGACCTGGGAGACTGGTTCCTTGCCAGCAGCCTCTTCTCACGGGTACCTGAGAGCCCACTGCATGCAGGTGAAGGAGTCTCAGACTTTCAGATGTATCCAGGCTAACTTAGGCTTTCAGGAGTCACCACTTGGCATATATCTTAACACCTCTATTCCTGCTGAACATCATCTGTGGTAAATTAGTGTCTGATGGTAAAAATCTAATTGGTTTCCGCTGGAGATGGGCTCAGTGGTGAAATGCTCCTGGAGTTGCCAGAGCACAGTGTTTTTCTTTTGAGAGATCTTCATTTCATGTCATTTGAGAAAGAATTTATTGATTTAAAATTAGGACAGTTTAATTTGGTGGCATGTTTTCTTTATGTCTCAATTATATATTCATGTCTTTGTGGTAAACTCAGCTGGTGGGGGGATTAAGAATTCAAAATAGAGGATTTTCACTTGGCAAATAGTGCTTTCTACTGTGATTAATTGGGAGTCTGCACAATGAACCCGGTGTTGGCTCCATTGGGGATTGAATAGCTTAGTAGGAAGAAGGAAATTTCAGGATTTAGGAATCCTGGATTCCAGTCTGAATCTTGACAATAAGTACCTGGAGGAATGACCTACTTCTTTAATCTATTTCAGATTAGATGCACTTTGTAGGAATATTTTGATATATCACATAATCTAATTTGGAGAAAGTTACCAAATAAAAGGCTGCCAAATGTCATTTTCATATTAAAATCCTTCATTTGTGTAACTATTTATAAATAGTAAATGTTGCCAAGCTTTTGTGTCCATTTGTCTTGTTTTGATTTCTTTAAACAGACCCACTCTTCTGTACCAAGGATGCATCTGTGTTCTGTTGCTGGTGTGGGTCCTCCTTCCCAAGAATCTGCTTGGATTACATCCCCGTTCCCCACCCTTGTTCTGTCTGTTGAACTCCAGTGTTCCTGGTTTTCTGACCTTCTGGCCTGGTGATGTTCCTGTGCTGTCTTGCCCTCATCCCCTTTGCTCTCATAATTCAATTAGACTTGTTTTATTGTGGTCTCATTGTGCTCTGAATCTAGATTTCAAAGAGGGGTTCTCATACTAACACTGCCCCACACTCCAAGGACTCAAGCCAGCCTAGCCCTTTCTTCCCCCCTGAGAAAGGCAGATCAGACATCTTGGTTTTCTTTTTTCCCTTTCATGCACATGTAGACCACCATGAGTGAAGTACGGAAATATAGGTTGAGACAGATACAAAGACGAAAGAGACCAGTTCCTCCCATCAGGATATATGGTGGGGGTTGGGACAGATGGTAAATAGACCACCATGAGTGAAGTACAGAAATACAGGTTGAGACAGATACAAAGACGAAAGAGACCAGTTCCTCCCATCAGGATATATGGTGGGGGTTGGGACAGATGGTAAAGTTTGAAAGGAGGGGCTGCTAGGATTGAGCCATTCACAGGAATCCCAGGACTGAGAACTGAGAGCCAGGTGCCTTCCCAAGCTTGGGGGCAGGGTGTGAGTGTGTGGGAAGGCCACACAAAGAGAAGTGTTTGGAAATGGACAATATAGCATTTCAGATCCTGGCTATGAAAAGGAAAATAATTAGTGAGTTTTCACACACCCACTCAGCCCTCCATCACCCACCCTTTTTCCACTCACAGGCAGAGTTATTTTTTTTTAACCTGTATTGGATGGTACCTCAAGGACTTAACATAAGAGAACTAGTTTTTTTATCAAGACCTATAGGTCCCTGGGATGAGCCTCCTCCACTCCTGGTTCACGCTGTGCTCCTGCCTCCCATGCTCATTTGATTTTATTTTACTTATCTTGTTCTTTCTGGTCATGGGCCCTTTCTACATTCCCTCTCCTCTGACTTGCATTCTCTTCCTCTTTTCACTCAGCAAATCCTATTTATCCTTCAAGCATGAACTTGAACGTCATTTCTTTAGGGATGCTTTTTCAGACCTGCCTGTCTTGCATTAACTCCTCCCCTTTCCCCAGGATTCAGAGCCATGCTATTCTTTGTGTTTCTCGGCACAATTATAATTTGACATTTGTTTGATCACTTGGCTATGTCTGTTTTGCCAGTAGACTATGAGTCTCCTGAAGGCAAGGGGCCCATCTCTTTTTGCACCTTGTCTCAAAAGTCTGGAAATTAATAGGGCCTCAGAGGTTACTGGTTGGATAATGAGTGGATCTGTAAAGTTTCTTTTCTTTTTTTTCTTTGTTTTTATAACGTTTATTTATTTTTGAGACAGAGAGAGACAGAGAACGAAGGGAGGAATGGCAGAGAGAAAGGGAGACACAGAATTGGAAGCAGGCTCCATGCTCTGAGCCATCAGCCCAGAGCCCGACGCGGGGCTCGAACCCATGGACCGCGAGATCGTGACCTGAGCTGAAGTCGGATGCTTAACCGACTGAGCCACCCAGGCGCCCCTGTAAAGTTTCTTTTCTTATTATTAAGCAGAACAATTCATTTTGTGTTGGGACTGGCCATGGAAGGCTGAATAAGAGCCACCCCAATGTATCAGATTCTAATCCTTGGAATTGTAAATGATACCTTATATGATGACATCTTTGCAGATTTGAGGAAGAGTTTGAGATATGGAGATTGTCCTGGATTAGCCAGGTGGGTCCTAAATATAGTCACATGTATACTTATAGGAAGGAAGCAAAGGGGAATTTGATACACACACACAGAAGAGAAAGCAACGTGAAAATGAACCAGAGAGAGTCAAAGTTGCTGGCCTTGAAGCCTGGATGGATGTGGCTATGGGCCTAGGAATGTCAGCAACCAGCAGAAGCTTAAAGAGGTGAAGAACTGACTCCCCACTAAAGCATCCAAAGGAAGCACGGCCCTGCTGTCACTTTTACAGATTCTGATCTTCTGATCAGTCCTTCCAGTTGCTTGTCAGATCATTCAGGGTAGAACCCAAATGATCCTAAACCCAAATGTGGCCTAAAAGGTCCTATGCTGTGTGGCCCCTGACATCTCTCTGACCTATGCTCCTAAAACACTCTTTGTTAACCTATTTCCATGATGTTCTTGAATCAGGGATACACCTCTGTCCGGACCTTTATAGCTTCCTATGCTGGCACCCCATGACAGGTGTCCCTTGGGGCTCTACTCTCAAAGGTCACCGTACGGGAGAGGCCTCTCTGACCACCTGTATGGCAGCGAACTCCTCACCTCCCCAAGTTACTCCCTGGGACTTTTCTGATGTGTTTTCATTTATTACATTATAAATATTTACATGTTTAAGATCTGTTGTCTGTTTCACTGCAGGAGAACACAAGTTCCACGACAGCAGGGAGTTGACCTGCCTTGTTCACTGTTGTACCCAAGTGCCTAGAACAGGGTTTGGTGCATAGTAGGCACTCAGTAAATATCTATTGAATAAATATGTGAATGAAAACTTGAAAAGCAGAGACTTCCATTAAGTTAAATGTATCTATTTTTATTTTTTCTCCAGTGTTTATTCTGTCTCTTTGCTTGAGTGAGAAAGTCTGAACTTTTCTGTTATTTCTACCAAAATGATTCTCAGACCAGGTGACATTAAACTAACTTTAATAGGGTGGATTTTTCTGGGGCACCTGGGTGGCTCGGTTGGTTAAGCATCCAACTTCGGCTCAGGTCATGATCTCACAAGTTGGGAGTTTGAGCCTTGTGTCAGGCTCTGTGCTGACAGCTCAGAACCTGGAGCCTGCTTCAGATTCTGTGTCTCCCTCTCTCTCTACCTCCCCCCCATTCTTGCTCTCTCTCTCTCTGTCTCTCAAAAATAAATATATTTTTTTTTTAAATAGGGTGCATTTTCTTAGCAAAGTAAAGAAGAAGCTAGTGGTGCAGACTGAAGGAATAACACAGGAAGGAACTGAGAGACCTGAGTGTGGGTTGCTCCTTATAGCAGGCTGCAGACAAAACATGAGTTGTGAGGAAGTGGCCCCAAGTGTCTCTCTGAGGAGAGGACCAACTCTCCAGCAACCCAAGAAGTTCAGATTTCACTATGGAGGAATGGGGAATCAGAGGAAAGTTTGAAGCAACGAAATTACATGAGTTCTATTTAAAAAAAAAGACTTTGGCATCAGAATGGGGAGTTAATTGGAGGGGGAGTTTTGAGGCAGGGACACTGATAGAGAATAATAACATGGTTTGTATCATGTTATGCTGTGTCCTTGGCCTGGAGAGATTCCCTCTCTTCTTAAGAAGTTACACAAATAGCACATTAGAGCAGCTGGTAGAGGCTAGATCGGTGTACACACACACTAAGAGTAGGCTGGGCTCAGTTTTCTCGATGGTCCTATTCCAAAGATACATGTATTCTTCTCAATGTGTGACTGGTTAAGGTTGAAAGTAAAAGAAACTTAATGTTTTCATCTTTGGTAAAGTTTTGGGGTTTTGTATTTATAAATAAGTGGGGGGGAGAAGGCTGTACCATGTTTTGTTTCAGTTTGGAATCCTGAGAATATGGCTTTCAACTTATTGAAATGAAACCTGATCACCCAAGAGGAGATAAGGTGTACACCAGCCCATGACGAAAGCTTAAAATAAGACAGGATAGGAGAGAATCAAGCAACAGAAGGGCCTTTTAAACAGAAAATATTTGAAAATAGAATAGCAGATTCAGAGAATGCTAAATCATGAGATACCAGAAACTGCCTGTCAGCCCACCCTGATGTCTGCCTCAGACTCTCATGAGGAACTTTCTAGGAAAAGAAAGTAATAAGAAGAATGTTGTCTTTCCCCAGACCAACTGAACCTGAATCGCTTTGGTGGAGGTGTGGGTGGAGAACCTTGTGTAGCTGGGTTTGGGAGTTACAGGTCAGGACACAGTGGAGCCAAGAGCCAGAGGCAACCAGAAGTCAATTTGATAAGACTTTTTTTTTTTAATATTTACTTTTTAGAGAGAGGGTGAGAGTAAGTTGGGGAGAGGCAAAGAGAGAGGGAGACAGAATTTGAAGCAGTCTCCAGGATCTGAGCTGTCAGCACAGAGCCCAATGCAGCACTTGAACACATGAGCTATGAGATCGTGACCTGAGCCAAAGTCAGATGCTTAACTGTGAGCAACCCAGGCACCCTGAGAACACTTTTTTAAATATAAAATCCTAAATTATGTTCATGCTCATTAGTAGGAATTGTGTCAAATTGGGTAAGTGGGTGTGCTCTGTTTCTAATTACAGTGTATCTTTCATCTTCCTGAATGTGATGCTGTATTGTTGTTAAAATGAAAATTAGGAAGCAGAGTCATAAAGAAGAGTGATTCCCCTAAGTGGGTCACCATAGTCTTGCCTATATTCCCCTACATTGTTTTAAAATAGTTTCTCAAGAGTTATTAGACTACCGGCCTTCATTGCTATATCCTAAGACATCTTCAGCCCTCCCTTTTCTCTCTTTAGGCAACATATAGTCTGCTCAGTACTCAGTGAAGGCATATTCAGCCTCTTCTGAAGCTCAAATGGCTATTTTTCCTATAGCCAGAATTCACAGGACCTAGATTCAAGTGGCAGAAATGGCAGTGACACTATTCACTATCCTCCTTAGTGACCCAATAGCCAAATGTTTGCCTCCTGTCCCCTCAACTTTATGATCTGCTGGTCTAGAGACCTTAGTTCCAAAGGGAGGAATGCTTGCAACAGGAGAAACAAGATTCCATTGAATTGGAAGTTGAGACCACAATCTGGCCATTTTGGGCTCCTCATGCCTCTGAATCAACAGGCAAGGAGGGAAGTGATGGTACTGACTAGGGAGGTTCATCCTGACTACCAAGGGGAAATTCAAAACAGGGGTAGAGAAGAGTATGTTGGGAATACGGAGGTCCCTTAGGGCATCTCTTAGTATTATCATGGTCTGTGACTAAGCTAAGGGAAAACCAACAATCCAATCTAGGCAGGACTAAGAGACTGCAGAGCCCAGACTTTTCAGGAATAAAAGATTGGCTACCCTGTAAAGTCAAGAACCAACAGCAGCTGAGATGCTTGCTACAACAAAGGGAATTCAGAGTAGTTAGTAGAAGAAGGTAGTTATAAATAGAAGCTACAAGCACAGGGCCAGTTACAGAAATGAGGACTCTGTCTTGAGTATTTCAATAGCTTCTCTCTATTTTGTTATAAATACTTTCGTATGTGTATATACATATATTAAACAAACATCTTTTTTTCTTTCCTTATTCCCTTATCATGTAACATAAGATGTATCAACTTTCTGTGAATTTTACATCATAGTATTTAAGTTACAGGCTATCAGAAGAGCAAACATTACTCAAGGACTTTATTTCCTCTTCTAGGGAAGGGATTAGTACATCTTCAGTTGTATGCAAGATAGTTGTATCATGCTAAGTGGATTATATAACCTTGTTATTGTCTTCATCTGGAGATTAATTGTAATTTAAGGAAATGGAATGGGTATCAAGTTGCTAGGGGTAGACTTGTGATTGATAATTTTATGTGTCAATGTGACTTGGCTAAGGGATGCCCAGATAGCTGGGAAGACATTATTTCTAGATATGTCTGTGAAGGTGTTTCCATAAGAGATCAACATTTGAATCAGTAGACTGAGTAAAGCAAATTTCCTTCACCAATGCAGATGTGGATCCTCCAATCCATTGAAGGCCCAATTATAATGAAAGCCAGAGAAAGGGTGAATTTGCTCTTTGCTTGAACCAGTACATCCATCTTCTCCTGCCCTCAGACGTTGGCCTCCTGATTCTCAGGCCTTCAGTCAAGGATTAGATTACACTGCTGGTGTTTCTCATCCTCCAGCTTGAAAATGGCAGATTATCAAACTTCTCACCCTCCATAATTGCATGAGACAATTCCTATTATATATATAATCTCCTCTTAGCTCTGTTCCTCTAGAGAAACCTGACTAATACAGATGACAAGTGAGTTTTTCATGCTAAAAATCTTCCTCAGATTTAGAATAAGTTTAGCCCTATAGGTGATAGCTAATGGTACTGGGAAATGTAGGTAAACATAGCACATAGTACTCAGAAAAGCAGGAAGCCCACTGGCCTAGCAAGTGAGGGTGAACTGAAATAGAGTCATTACTATCTGTCCCACCAAACACACAGCAACTCTGGCCTCACCTTTCTGCTCAGAGGCTGGATGAAGAAAGAAGTATTTATCACATAAACTTTGCTCCTTCCTTCATTCACTATTCAAATATTCATTGAGTTCCTACTGTGAGCTACATATCATGCTGGACTCTGAGGGTAGAACACAAATACCAGATACTTGTCTCCAAAGAAATAATATTCTAGTGGATGACAAGAGAAGTCATAGTTCTTCTGTTGCCATTCAAGAAGTACATAGTTCATTGTAAAACAGGCAGAGAGTCGGGTCAAGTGTCATGTCTGTGGCACTCAAACATGTTGTGTCTGTGTGGCCCCTTTGGAGACACTCCTACCTCTGAGAACCTCAGGGGAATTCCAAAAGGAAGTTTTGCCTTAGTTGAGAGCTGAGTTGTTAGGTAAAGAAGGGAAGGTGTTCATGCCAGTCAGAGTGGCTAAAATGAACAAATCAGGAGACTATAGATGCTGGCGAGGATGTGGAGAAACGAGAACCCTCTTGCACTGTTAGTGGGAATGCAAACTGGTGCAGCCACTCTGGAAGACAGTGTGGAGGTTCCTCAAAAAATTAAAAATCGATCTACCCTATGACCCAGCAATAGCACTGCTAGGAATTTACCCAAGGGATACAGGAGTGCTGATGCATAGGGGCACTTGTACCCCAATGTTTGTAGCAGCACTTTCAACAATAGCCAAATTATGGGAAGAGCCTAAATGTCCATCAACTGATGAATGGATAAAGAAATTGTGGTTTATATACACAATGGAATACTATATGGCAATGAGAAAGAATGAAATATGGCCTTTTGTAGCAACATGGATGGCACTGGAGAGTGTTATGCTAAGTGAAATAAGTTATACAGAGAAAGACAGAAACTATATGTTTTCACTCTTATGTGGATCCTGAGAAACTTAACAGAAGACCATGGGGGAGGGGAAGAAAAAGAAAAGGGGTTAGGGAGGGAGCCAAAATATAAGAGACCCTTAAAAACTGAGAATAAACTGAGGGTTGATATGGGGTAGGAGGGAGGGGAAGGTGGGTGATGGGTATTGAGGAGGGAACCTGTTGGGATGAGCACTGGGTGTTGTATGGAAACCAATTTGACAATAAATTTCATATTAAAAAAAAAAAGAAGGGAAGGTGAGCTGTTCTAGACAGGTAAGAGCATATGCAAAGGCTAGGAGGTGAATGGGAACACGGCCTGTTCAGAGAAGGTGAAAGCATCCCACAGGTGGGCCATTAGAGGAGGTGGTACAGGGATCCGAGATGAGACCTGAGAGATGGGCAGGAGCCAGATAACAGGAGCTAGGAAGTTTTTATTAATGGTAGAATAGGCCCAGAGTAGACCCTATTCAGGAGGGTTGCTCACTGTCAGTTTTGAAGACGGTATCGGGGGAGCAAACCAAAGGCAAAAAGGCCCTCCATGGCTCATCATCCTTATCTAGACCATTCCTTACCCTGCCTTATCAGAACTTCCCTGGGTTAAGAGGAGGTAATATCAAAACCAAGCTCATAGCCTATATTTTAACCTTCAGCTGGGTTTAAATTGTGGATAGATCCTCCACCTTGGCTTCAGTGAGTACCTACTCAGGTCAGTAGAGTTAGTGTGGATGTAGACATGCACCTTTCCTTCTATGATAGGCAATTCTCTCTCCTCTTTGCTGTTTCTCATCTGTCTCTCTGAGGCAGTTTTTCATTTGATCTTGCCAGAAACTTCTTTTTTATCACCACATTCACTTTTTGTTGTCTTCAGCCTATTATTGTTGGTTTTTTTATCTTTTTTTTTGTTTTTGTTTCTTTTTACTTTTGTTTTGTTTTACTCCTCTCATCATTCCCTTGTCTGAGCCACTCTCCTCTCACTTGTCACTGACACTACTCTTCATGTTGACCTTGAGTTCTCAGGACTGTGCCTTTATGCTTAAATGCTCTTTTTTCCAATATTTGCTGGAAACTTCTTTCCTTCACCTACATTTTCCTTCTATCCCTTTCTTTTTTATTTCTCTTCTTTCTTGGCCTCCATATGCTTTGATACACCTCAGTGTCACTCATTGTTCTCTGCCCTCCTAGGTCACAGCTCCATGCTCCCCAGCGTGTTGACCCCTCCCAGCCATGCAATCTCTGTGTCTGACCTGTTAGTGTGAAAGCCATTACCCCTTGACATGGCATCTGTGTTTTTGCCACCTACACTAAGAGTTCATGTTGTCATTATGGAGAGGATAAGATCATCAAATACTCCTGCTTATTTATTTATTTATTTATTTATCATTTCACTTAATAAGCATCTCTTGAAATTGAACCACAGTTTCACTCAGGAGACATCGTTTCCTCTGGGGAGTCCATATCTAAACTTAGCTGAAATTCTCTCCATGTGCAGCACTAGGAGAGAAGATGGTATATTTAAGATTTCTTTATTGAGACTCAAACATGTTGTTTCTGTGTGCTCTAGTGCAATATGTACATGTGTATGCAATAGTGTGTATGTTTGTGTAGGGAGGTTTCCATCTGTTTATGGGCCAGAAGGAACTCACAGCTGATTGTGGACAGGATGGATTTGGCAATATCCAGAGTGATGTGAAGACCATAGAGGAAAAAGGCTCTACCTGACACTGGGGACTGCTGGGGTGGCATTAGAAGAGGGGCTGTTCCAGAGGCCTGATTCTTTATGCTATGTAACTCTGTGGTGATCCACTCTAAAAGAATGACAAGTTGTGAATGCACCGATCATCAGAAATGCCATGGCCACTCCACCAGCCACATGGAACCCTTCTCTGAAGAGAGGCACCGCCTATTATCAGCCCTGGCCTGGCCATCGGCAACAACATCAGGAAAAAGGGATTTTCTATAGTGGTACAGTGGCCACAGTGAAAAAATGTACTGAGTCACAGGGGTCTTCTTTAGCCCCTGCTATGCCCAGAGGCCTCTTCTGCTGTAGGCTGGAATACTTTACTGGGGCAGAGTGACTTTTCTGTGCCCAGAGATATTATTTTGTAAAAGATTATAAACACAGCTTCTCGTCTCAAAGGACTGTTAGGGACAACTATAGTAGCTGGCAGGTCTTTACATACAATGATAATAGTATTTATAGCTACACCTTACTGAAACCTTACTACGTAGCAACCAGGAATCAGATGAAGATTTTTATGAATATTATCTTATTTAAAGTTCAAGACAACCCCATGTAACAGAAGCTATTATAATCATTACTTTAGGGGTGAAATGGAAACCTACTAACCTGGGTAAGACCATATTACTAGACCAGACATATTACTAGAACCAGAATATGAAATCAGACAGTATGACTCTTCATAGTCCACCCTCAGACACTGTGCTTCCCTTTATAAGCAGATTCAAGTTAATCTGAATCAGATGATGGATCCTGAAGTAGGCATGGTCTCCATAAGTTTGGGCCACAGGTTCAAATCATTTCAGAGCTAGAAGCCATCTTGAAGGCCACATAGCCAGTGATTCTCAACTCTTGCACATTAAAATTATTTGGGGTATTATTTGACAAGAGCAATGTTGAAGTCTTCTCTGCATGGATTCCAGTTCAATTTATTGAGAATAAGACCATGGCATGATTATTTTTTTAATCCTCACGTGCTTATATTTTTTATCCATGTTGAGAACCACCGTCCTAATATTATCATAGATGAGAAAACATGAAATTTAAGAAATTAACTGACTTGTCTAAGGTCACACCACTGGTTATAAGGGCAGTTGTGAGGACCAATCCCAGATCTCCTGGCTGTTATCCAGTGTTCTTTCCCCTACCCCCAATGAAAGACAAATTTTTCGTTTTGTGTGAGAGAGAACATGGTGAAACATGGTACGTAAGATATTGGAGACACAATTGGGCTAGAATAGTCACTGTGTAACCCTGGGATTCAGATATCTGTGCTTTGGGTTTGTCTCATTTTACATAATGAGCAAAATTATAGAACATGTCTTTAGGAATTATTGTGAAATGATGTTGTGAGATGATAACACATAAAGGTTACATAATTCCACTAAGAATATGGTACTTTTTCTACTGTATAGAATGGATCACTCATCGAACATAAGTCTCACAAGCCATCCTCATGGTAGTCAGCAATAATACCAACTTTAAATTTTAAAAATAAACTAGTATGTAAGTAGAGAATTTTATTGAAGATACCATGTGCTCGTAAAATGCATCTTGGGCAAGTTGATATTGCCTGTGGACTCACACTGAGTGTTTACTGATGGCATTTCCAGCCACTAGATTGGCTGCACTGGGCCAGGCATTCAAATGTAGTATTGCCCTTCTAGCATGTTAATCACAAATGGGGGTAGTGTTCTGCCTTCCCAGGTTCTTCTCAGTCTCATCACCAGAATAGAAGTAAAGACATTTATAATGTTGGTGAATGGGGAAAGAATCAGCACTTATCCTGTAGACTAACAAGACAGTTTCTCTATGGAATTATGACTTTGGGAGGCATGTTTTTTTCCATGATTTTTTTTCCAATTCTATCCAATAAGAAAGACATGGTAAAATGGACTTTATAGATTGTCATAGTTGATGTAACAGTACTCTTGCCAAGTTTCCCCTTACCTCACTAGGCCTTTCCCATATGGCTGTATTATTATCAGCTTCTCATTACCTGTTGGTCTCCACTCCTTACCCTTCTGTTCTTCTCCTTGTTTTACATCATATCCAATGACCTGCCGAAGCCCATGACTTCAACTAATGTGGTTTCACTAATGACAGCCACACCCTTACACCCAATACCAGCAAAGCTATATCTGGAAGAGCCTGTTGGCTTCCTCTTAAAAGTTCCACAATATGTTCAAGTTAAACAAATCATCTCACCCCACCACCCCTGCCACACCAAATACCTCTTGCTTCTATATTAGCAATCTTGAAAAATGGAAGAACTGTTTTCCCATTGCCTAGGAGAGACCACTAGAGATTATCTTTGATTCTTTCCACCCTCCATTTCCCCACCCCAGTGCTACTCCTCATTAAGTCATTCACCTAATCCTATAGGTGTCCTTTACTCACATCTCTCCATCTTTACTATCACTGCCTTGGTTCAAGCTTTTGTCCCATTTTACCTGATTTCTTTATAAAGGTCCTCAGCCCTCCACTCTGTATCCAGTGGTCACAGTGAAAATAATAGTAAACATTTATTGGGATCCCACTAGGTGACGGGTACCTGGCTTAGCATTTACAAAACCTCATTTAAATTTCACACCCTAAGATGGTAAATAGGACTATGATATTTATGCTTTTTAGAGAGGAAACCAAGACTAAGACAACTTAAAATCTTACTAGAGGTCAGAGTACTTCCAGGTAGAAGATGGGGTTGAACCCTCATCTGCTACTGAAAGAATGCCCATGGGTGGCTCCTTCCCTCTTCTCAGGAGGCTAAGTTCTTGCTGAGCTTTCTCAAAATCATCCTCTTGCTAAGTGCTACTTATTGCAAAGAATCTTTCTTCTTTTATTCTTTGAGGCTTTCTTATTTTCTCAGCAATGTTTATTTCATTGCATTTTCATAATATTTCATGCTTTAATTTAATTTATTTAGTGCTATTGTACAGTGCCCTGAGCATATTGGGAGAAACAAGAATTTTATAAATAAAATTATTATTACAACTGCTCCAATAGCAGCCCCTAAGCTATTTAGTAGATATATCAATTACTCTCAGTGTTGAAAATTTTCACCTAAAGCTCTTTATGGCTCAAGTTTTCCTGGTCCTTTGCTACTGTCTCCTGTGTGTGTAATCTTGACCCAGCCATGTAGCATTTCTCCTTACTATCCCCATCAGAATTAACCAGAGGGCACCTCAGCCAAAGGTCCGTGTAATGTATTCTGGAGAGCATGACCTAGTTTCTTTAGCCTTTTTGAATCACTGAGGTTCTGAATCCCATTTTCTAGACCTAAAATGTCAGTTGTGCAATGAATGAATCAACCCTCTTTTCCCACCTCATGCTAAGTAAGACCTCGTTATCTATCAGGCTGTGGTAGAAATCTCTTCCAGGGTACTCTAGAGCTTGATATGAGTTGTTCACGACACTTGCTTGGCACCTGGGATTTGGGGACTCTAAACTTTGAGATTGGTGCAGACAAAATGTGTCAGTCTTGAAATGAAGTGAAGCCCAAACAAGGGGCATAGTGTAAAAGTCACTGGGTTATTCATTTCTGGCATTAAGCCTACTTTCTGGAACCTACCTACCACCTCACAATCTCATAACTTTTTACTAGCAAAAGATGTGAGAGGAACATTGTCTTCTATTTATAGAATGTCAGTGACATGCTGAAGAATTCACAGGATAAACCAGTGAGTAACCAGGGATTTCTCCCAGGAGATCCCCCAAATCATGATAATGGACTTGATTTCCCTCTCCTAGCTTCCCCCATAATATGGTCTTTCCTCTTATTTTTTAGCACACTATATTCAGTCATCCATTCAATAAAAAAGGAACTACACACTTTATATGTGCCAACAGATGGTTGCATGGACAGTGATGAGCAAGATGTATGTAGTTCCTTTTGGAGTTTGGATTCTTCCTCCCATTTGTCTTGACTTGCCTCCCTCTCAAGAATATATTCTTTTCATAATTTACAGTTGTATTAAGGAGTTCTGAAGAACTTTCCTAATTAGCCAGGAGCAATACACTGTGCTATGTTCATTCTGCATTTTTTTTTTTAAGAAAACAAATTGAAGTAGCCAATCTGTCCATTACAAATGAGTTCATTCCTATTCAAGCAGCGGCTGTCAGGTACCTTGCCTGAGGCTTCTTACGTTATGAGCAACATATTGGTTTTAGTTGTCTGTACTTCCCAGCTACACTGGGATCCCTAGACGAATGGAAGACACAATAACTCAAGAGAGTTTATTGTATTATACATGGTGGTCATGCATAGTTTCAGTAACATAGTGAGCTTGTTCAAGGTAGATATGAATAACCCCTCTCTTGGCCAGATAGAGGTTGTTGGATCTCTAACAACCGTATTTCCTTTTAGCAAAATAAGAATATGAAATAAACTGTGACCCAGATGTCTAGATCAGCAAGAAATAGATAGGATGAAACCTGTTTTTCTCCCAAAGGAAAGAATAATCTGCAATAAAAAAAAATGACTAAGTAGAAATATTCAAATTGCTGTAAAGGATGCAGCCATAGAAAATTGTCTAATTCAGTTCAGTTTCCCTGCAGCTCAGATTGCTTTGCAATGCACAGAGTAATTGTTGAAAACCCAAGGAACTTTGCATTCTTCAACCTGGTATTCTCAAGACACATTAATCACTCAGTAACCATTCACATCCCTACTAAGTACAAACCACTGGTTGTGAAGCTGCTTGTGCTAAATAGGTACATTCCACTGTAGTACCTAATTTTTTGAAGACTTAGGCCATAACAACTCATCTTTTTTCACCTTTCTGGAATGAGTTTAAGGAAGTAAAATTCTAGGCTCATCCTCCCCCTATGATTTTTCCAAACAGATTGTGAACTTGGGATCCTTTCTTGCATGGGTCAGGGCAGCCCTGGGTTGCTAACTGAAGGTTTGCTTGGACCACATGTCCCCATTCTGTTGGGTATCTCATATCCGTCTCATTGTAATTCTATGTTAGTCCTTCAATAAGAATGGCCAGCAAGCCCAGAGATAACAAAATAGGAATCAATGGGACCTGCGATTGTCTGCATGCCAGATTCTCTTGTCAACCTAGTCTCCAATCCATTCTGCCAGCTCGATCTCCTCTGGGACTGAGACGTTTGAAAACAGTGCAGCAGCCTCATCTCCTGGGCAGTGTTTTTCTCCATCATTTGCTTTATTAAATATTGATTTTCTGTTGCATTATTAAACCTCAAGTCCAGAGCATAAATTCTGGGCTGATACTTTAATCTGGCTCTCCTCATTTTTTTTTTTTTTTTTTTTTTGGCTTTTAGAACTGATTTTCAGGCCAGCTCTCCTGGGGAATCTTTAAGTCAACTAAAGGCCTGAGAGAAACCTGCCTTCAGGAAGGCAGGAACCCAGACTTGAGAAGGAAACTACAAAAAAAGATGGAGCTCCTACAAAGCAGATCTTCACCTTATACTTGTTCTAGACACAGAAGCCTACCCACATTGGGATTCAAGTGGTTGTACCAGGAAAGTCTTTTGGATTCACAACGTCAAAACTATTGAGTAGGCAAATGTCATGCTGAGTTAGTTTTAGAATCCAACATCATTGAACTGTTCAGACATTATCTAATCCACTATCTATTCATCACCCCCACTTTTTTTGATCTCTATTATTCCTAGGATTTGAGTCATCATGTTTAATTACACAAGTTTTGCCTTTTTACTTACTGTGGTTTATTCTTATTTCTTCTTCCTCTTTGTTCTTTCTGAAAGCCAGTGGTTGAGTTGTCGACTATGTCAATCCATTGTAGGATAGAGCCATCACAGACTCTTTCTGAGGGATGTTGACGTCTCCAACCAATTGTGTTTGCTAGGGTGACCTCCAAGTTTAATTCCTTGTCCTTTGAATAGTTTCCTAGACTGACACTGTCATTGGCCTGAGCCTGCAGGCATAAGCCTGAGGATAAGAAGCAGAAGGGATCATCATGCCTTTGTCTTCAACACTGACAGACCAACAGGAGAAGAACAGAAGTAAATATTTATGGAATTTCTCTGGCAGGACTGGAACATGTTGTGATCCAAGTGGATATTTGCAGAGAGCGATGATCATCTCCCTGTGTACTTCAGTTTATCTCTGATTTCTCTCTATGCTGTGTTAGTTCCCCCATATTCAGAAATCTGGTGTTAGGAAATTATTGCAGGAACTGGTGGAGCATCTGGTAAAAGTCCATGGGTTAGAACAGGAATGAGAAATGACATTATAGGATAGAGAAAGAGAGAGAGCACAACTAACTCAGGCTGGCCACTGACACCTGCTTAAAGTGAATCTTCAGGTGCTGTGGGCCAAGAGCTGACTAAGCCCATGTGGCCACATTAGATGCAACTAGAAAATGTTCCTGGGAAATATTTCACAGAAAATATGTGAAAGTCAAGGTGGAACTAATTCATTTCCTCCAACATTCTTCATGTCACCAACATCCTTAGGCCTCCAAACAATAAGAGATGTGCTCGTGAAGGTCAAGGAAAATCTCAGGCTATGTATCTTCTCATAGTTTTGTTCCAAACCTGAATCCCTTCATAGTAAGTATGTAGGTAGATAGTACCTACAATTCATTTATCAGTGATGGACAACTAACTAGCTACTCAGGGAGGTACTTCCTTTACAAAAGCTCTAACTTTTTAAAAAATATATATATTAAGCCAAAATTTGCTTCTCTCTAATGTGTGCCTTTTGGTGATTTCCACTAGAACTAGATAGAATAAGTTGAATCTTTTGTAGTAGTAAAAAGTGCTTGGCTGTCAAGAGATGGGAGTTTTGAATATTAAAGATTTCCATAATTTATACAGCAAAAATGGCTGAATATTAGTAGCTGCATATGTTTCAATCTGATATTTAATATCTTTGAGTTCTGGCTTTCTCATTTGTACAACTCAAGTGTAACCATTCATCAGTTACACTGTTGGGGAGGAGGTGAATTAGTTGAAGTGCCTCATATTAAGAAGCATTCAATATTTTAAAAATTCAATTTGACAAATGTTTGCAAAACTCCTACTGTGTGTCTGGCACAATGGTAGGTGCTGGACATAGAAAAATTCGTCCTAAGTGGTCCCATATCTCACCATGGGTATTACAATTTTGAAGGTGCTTATTATGTTCCTCAAGTTTCCTCTTTTCCTCATAACAGAATAATTCAAGCACTGCATATGGCTGTCATTGTTCTCACCTCATTGTATTGCAAATATTTCTTCACCCAAAAGGTTCTTCACCTCCTCTTTTGGGCTCAAGAGTCATTCATTGAATGTCACATATTTTTTCTCAATAAATGTGGGCTGTTGAAGAATTTCTATTTCTTTATCTTTCCTTCTGTGGTATATTCTAGTATCTTCCTTTCTCCCCTCAGATGTTAGCTACATTTCTCCAGGGCAGGGTAGCACACTCTCATAAAAGCCAAACAAGTGCTCAGACTTTGATGTGGTCACTGCATGTGACCTGTCCTGTTGCTGATACCTTTATTACTCTTTCATACAATTTTACTACTTCTGTTTTTTCCTTGGTTTCCTCACTGACAAAATCTACCAATACAGTAGGAGTCATCATTAAGAAATCTATTGGGCTCATAATAATTCACTCAACTGGTAAAAGAAAGTTTATTGGAAAGTTGGGCTGACTTTGTGCAAACAAGTGCAGAGAGGAACAGGCAAACCCTATGGCATGGGACTGCCCTTGACAGTTCCTCTCTGTGCTTCTTCTGTTGGGGCTGTGTGGTCTCATTGTTGCTTCTTTCTACACATCTCCCATGGTCTCTTGCATCTCCCCCTTAGGATTTGTCTGGTCCCCACTAATTTCATCTCATATATGGCCTTGTCCTGCCTTAATAGATCACAGCTAGATGATTTGGTATGGAGGCCTCAAGTTCAAATTAGCAAGAAATAGAGTCAGGCTATCTTTACCTGAGTCAGGTGTTCACCCTTGCTCCAATCAGCAATGGTTGGGGTAAGGGTAGAGATTACAAAATTTATGATGCTATTTTTATCTATTCAGGGTTATGCCATTTCCAAAAGTTAATATGAGAAAAAGGTTAGTGATTGGAAGATCTTATATAGAAATATTTTTTAATGTATGAAAAGTTATAAACCAAGGGTTTATAGGGGCGCCTGGGTGGCTCAGTCGGTTAAGCGTCCGACATCAGCCCAGGTCACGATCTCACCGTCTGTGAGTTCGAGCCCCGTCGGGCTCTGGGCTGATGGCTTGTACTCTGTCTCTATCTCTCAAAAAATAAGTAAACGTAAAAAATAAAAATAAAAATATTTAAATATTTTTGTGGGTATTTTTTAATATGAAATTTATTGTCAAATTGGTTTCCATACAACACCCAGTGCTCATCCCAACAGGTGCGCTCCTCAAACCCATCACCCTCAATACCCATCATCCCAACAGGTTCCCTCCTCAATACCCATCACCCAACACGTGCCCTCCTCAATACCCTTCCACCCCCCATCAACCCACAGTTTATTCTCAGTTTTTAAGAGTCTCTTATGATTTGGCTCTCTCACTCTCTTTTTTTTTTTTCCCCTTCACCTCCCTCATGGTCTTCTGTTAAGTTTCTCAGGATCCACATAAGAGTGAAAACATATGGTATCTGTCTTTCTCTGTATGACTTGTTTCACTTAGCATAATTCTCTCCAGTTCCATCTGCATTGCTACAAAAGGCTATATTTCATTCTTTCTCATTGCCATATAGTATTCCATTGTGTATATAAACCACAATTTCTTTATCCATTCATCAGTTGATGGACACTTAGGCTCTTTCCATAATTTGGCTATTGTTGAAATGCTGCTATAAACATTGGGGTACAAGTGCCCCTATGCATCAGCACTCCTGTATCATTGGGTAAATTCCTAGCAGTGCTATTGCTGAGTCATAGGAAAGATCAATTTTTAATTTTTTGAGGAACATCCACACTGTTTTCCAGAACGGCTCCACCAGTTTGCATTCCCACCAACAGTGCAAGAGGGTTCTTGTTTCTCCACATCCTCGCCAGCATCTATAGTCTCCTGATTTGTTCATTTTAGCCACTCTGACTGGCAGGAGGTCGTATCTCAGTGTGGTTTTGATGTATAGAAATCAGTTTCATTCTTATACACTAATAATGAAGCAACCGAAAGACAAATAAAGAAACTGATCCCATTCACAATTGCACCAAGAACCATAAAATACCTAGGAATAAACCTAACCAAAGATGTAAAAGATCTGTATGCTGAAAACTATAGAAAGCTTATGAAGGAAATTGAAGAAGAAACAAAGAAATGGAAAAACATTCCATGCTCATGGATTGGAAGAATAAATATTGTTAAACTGTCAATACTACCCAAAGCTATCTACATATTCAATGCAATCCCAATCAAAATTGCACCAGCATTCTTCTCAAAGCTAGAATAAGCAATCCTAAAATTTGTATGGAATCACAAAAGACCCCGAATAGCCAAAGCAATTTGAAAGAAGAAGACCAAAGCAGGAAGCATCACAATCCCAGACTTTAACCTCTACTACACAGCTGTAATCACAAAGACAGCATGGGATTGGCACAAAAACAGATGCATAGACCAAAAGAATAGAATAGAGACTCCAGAATTGGACCCACAAAAATATGGCCAACTCATCTTTGACAAAGCAGGAAAGAATATCCAATGGAAAAAAGACAGTCTCTTTAACAAATGGTGCTGGGAGAACTGGACAGCAACCTGCAGAAGAATGAAACTAGACCACTTTCTTGCACCATTCACAAAAATAAACTCCAAAAGGATTAAGGTCCTGAATTTGAGACAGGAAACTATCAAAACCCTAGAGGAGAAAGCAGGAAAAAAACCCAAAACTTTGACCTCAGCTGCAGCAATTTCTTACTTGACACATCTCCAAAGGTAAGGGAATTAAAAGCAAAAATAAACTATTGAGACCTCATGAAGATAAAAAGCTTCTGCACTGCAAAAGGAAACAATCAACAAAACTAAAAGGCAACCAACAGAATGGGAAAAAATCTTTGCAAATGACATATTGGGCAAAGGGCTAGTATCCAAAATCTATAAAGAACTCACCAAACTCCACACCTGAAAAACAAATAATCCAGTGAAGAAATGGACAGAAAACACGAATAGACACTTCTCTAAAGAAGACATCCAGATGGCCAACAGGCACATGAAAAGATGCTCAACATCACTCCTCATCAGGGAAATACAAATAAATAATTGTTTTAACATTTATTCATTTTTGAGAGACAGAGAGAGACAGAGCATGAGTGGGGAAGGGGCAGAGAGAGGTAGACACAGAATATGAAGCAGTATCCAGGCTCCGAGCTGTCAGCACAAAGCCTGACGCAGGGCTTGAACCCACGAACTGTGAGATTGTGACCTGAGCTGAAGTCGGACCCTCAACCAACTGAGCCACCCAGCACCCCCCCAACCAAAAAAAATAAATAAATAAAGTCATAAGACTCACATGCCAACCTGTAACTCTCAAGTCTAAACTCCTCCAACTTTCCTCCCCAATGTTCTTTAGTTAAATCTCATAATACTCTATGAGGTCAGTTAGTGTCTGATGGTAGACATCCAGAAGAGAGAAATACACTTCCAGTCCAATTTTACTTTCCAAACTTGTAAAAAGTGAGGCAACATATAGTAATACAAATGATTATTATAATTGCTCCATACATTTCCCAGGTACTGTGTTGTGTCCTATATGCACATTTTCTAACTTAACCTTCAAAAGAAGCTTATAAGTTAAATGTCTTTATCATTAGCATTTATGACTAAGGAATCAGACCTGGACAGGTTAAGTAATCTGTGTATGATTGCCTATGAGTTCACCGAAAGTGAGTTTTTGGTCTTCTATGGCTCCAGACTCCATGCTTTGAACTATCTCTATTTGATTTCTTTGTATTTTTAAACCACAAAGGTGCATACCAATATGAATAAGCACATGATTGCTGCTCTATTCTTATAATTTTACTCATTCTACTAGATGTGTAGTAAACTAGACATTCTCTCTTCTCCATGAAGGCTCACTGGGATCCATGGAGGAAAGTTATTCAAACTCCTATTACATTTGTAGTAGTGGCATGGGTCTGAATTTATAAAGTGGTTTCCCTGTCCACTATCACAACCAACTTAGGAAGGTGTGGGGCAAGCGGAGCAAGTGTTATCAATTTCATTTTCTGAGTGGAGACAGTGGGGCTCAGAATGTGCTAAGCACCCAAGTTAGTGGAGAGTGCAGTCCCCTGGCTACAGGGCTACTGGTCTTTCTGCTTTCTTTCCCTTCAATAAGATAAATCATTTACTTTTAAAGTTATCACAGCCTAAATCGTATGAACCTTTTTTCTTAAATATTGGACTGCTTCCACTCCCAGTTCCTTAAAATCATGAAACAATAGCAACAGCAATCAAAAACCTGTTCAGAATGCTTTAGACACAGAATCTCTTATGTTTATATCTTTATGCACAGTATGTCTTATAAACCCATTTAGTGTGACCTAGGCTGTAATAGAATGCTTTCAACAGAGAGACACATTGGAAGGAGGCCTTAACTGGCTACTTAGAAGACCAAATTCATGACTTAAAGACCTAATGATTCAGTATCATCAATCTTTATTGCCAAAAAGTGCTTATTGATGGTCTCCTGTATTCTACACCCTCAGCTGGGAACTTAATAGCTGGCTAACCTTGGACAAGTCATTTAACTTTTCCAGACCTTAATTCTATCATCTGAAGAATAGACTTAATAATGCTCCTTTCCCTACCTCAGATAGTTATTGTAAGAGTAAAACTAAATCATGAATATCAAGTGGTGGTATAAACAAATGAATTTCTGTATTTATATGATGCTTTGTTTTTTTAAGCTCCAAAAAATGTTTGTGAATATATTGGCAAATGAAGAATGCACTTTTCTACATGCCCCAGGAGTAACTGAAAACAATGTTGGAAAAATTCCATCACAGACCTGAGGTGTGTTGGATGAAGGGCAGGGCAAGAGGGAAGTCACTGTGTCCTGTCTTTTTCTTGCTGGGTGGAGAAGGCTGCCTTTGGCAGAATTTAGCCACTCATTTTTGCTCTTGGAACTGCTCGCTCTGAATGGTGTGATTTCTGTGGCATTTTCTTCTTTTTCTTTCTCTTTCTGGCAAAGACTCTTTGAAATATTATTTTTGCTTCCTCGATGGCAGGGCTGTATAATTGATAGCCTCTCTGGGTTGCTGGAGCTGTGCATTTAAACCATGCTTGCCTTGGCTCCAACGCCTCAGAGTTCATTACTTTTTGAAAAGCTGCACGTCTGTTTGTGTTCAGATTATTGTTGCTCTGGAGAGGGAGGTTATTGTCAGGCAGGAAGATGAGTGTGGAGAAGAATTCATGATAATCAAATTCTCTTTTCTCTTTAGATGAATATTTCTGGGTAACAGGACTTCACATTTATCTGATATGGCTGTTCTGAACCAGGGGACCAAGGACCTTCACTTTTCCCCTGCAGCATGCTGGAGGGAGCTCAGCAATATTCAGCCCTGGGATGTGGGAGGCTGCTGCTTTGCAAATAAAGTGGGTAATAAAAGTGCCCAGCTCTGGTACTAGAGAATGATTTAATGCAGAATATATACATGTAATATTTTTAATTAAAGGTGTGGAGTATACGTGGTTCTCTGTGACAGTGTGGGTGGAGGGCACATGTCCTTTCCACTTGAGTCTATGATCTTCTTTCAACTCTTCAATGATCATCACATCATTCTCAGCCCCTGTATCTCTTTTTGCCACACAGGTCTGCATACACCATTATCACTCATGTATGCCCACACCTTGTGTCCTACTCTCTGCCTTGTACTGGGTCCATAACCATTAGATTTTATAAAGTCAACCAAGGTTGTGTAAATTTAGAATATACCAGAACATTGTCTTTATGGCAGATGAAGAATAATTCCTCCCTTTCCCATGGATGGAGATGCAAAAACAGAGTTCTTAGAGTGGTTGTGGGAGATATTACTGAGAACTTTTAGCTGGGATTCTGCCATTCTCTGTCCCTTCCTTTGCAGCCTGAAAAAAAGAAATTGTACCCAATTCTTTAAGACTGAAATGAATTGCCTTCTTTGAGAAGCCACCCTTAAATATTTATACATCCCAGCCCAGCCCATCTTAAGAAAGTTGCTGGGTTCTCCCCTTGAACTTTCAAAAAATGTATTTGTAACATGACTGCAGCATTCCTGTCACTGTTTTGTGATTATCCATCTCATAGGTGTTCCCTTTGCCCCCATTGCATCCCTTGAGGATTGGATCCAGGTTTTTAAAATTTATTTCCATTTCATCACCATCTAGTGAGGTCCTGACATATGCTTAACACTAAAGAAAGATTCACTGAATAAATCCATGAAAGGATTTTGCGTGATCAAAGCATATTCAGATTTTCCCTCCAGTTAAGTGTTACTGTATGCAGAAGAGAATCTGTGTAGTGTGCAGAAGGCTTGCTCATTCATCTGTCCTTGGAAAACTCACATAACTTCTCACTCCAGAGGGAGAGGTAGTCAGGTACAGTGCCTCAGGTGGGGCTATTTGCACAAGGTTAGGTGATAAAAAGTAGGCATTTTTAAAAGATTTTTTTTTTTACATTTTGGTCAGTTAGAATCAGTCTTTAAAGAAAGGAAAACACATAGAAAAAAATCAGTTTCAAAAGGATTTTTCATCTCTATAGGAGATGAAACACTTTTAAGTTGAAGGCAGTTTCTTTCCCTTTTACAATATAACAAGTAGAAGATATTGTCACATCTTGTCATTTGAAGGGTGTAAAACTGGGTTATATAAGTGACAAAGGATATCATGCATATGCTGGTGTTTTACAAATAATAAATATTTGAGGGATTCCTCCGTATATATACCACAGGACTTTCTAAATAAGACACCAAGGGGTAGATTTCCTCCAAGGTTTATTCTTGAAAAGGGCTATTATATCTGTATCCTCCTTAGTATTCTGGGAGTGGGGAAGGCTTTTAGCCTCTCTGAATCCTAGTCAAGTATATGAGCCTAAGTTTTATTGTTTCTTTGTTACTCAACCTTCTCTTGATGCATTCCATACTAGATTGTGTGGATTATTACAGCCTAAAGCTCAGCAAAGTGGAGGTGATTATCAGAATTTGAAATGCTGTGACATTTTGCTGCCAAAAAGTAATTGATTTATTAGAGACATTACAATACATGCATGATTCAACATAAGAGGTTTCTTTGAAATTGTTCAGTATCAAATCCTGTGGGAGACTATTTGCTTTCAGCACCACGGACAGAAACTCTCTTTCATTCAGATTCAGTTGGCCTTGTACAAGTAAATATTAGAGCTCAACAGTAGCACTCCAATCTAGTGGCCACAGTATGATTCAATTTAATAGCTTTAACAATTTCAGCTGGCGAGTACCAGAACATTAATACATTGTTTTGCACTTACGTTGCCACAAAGTGGAACAAGGGGACAGGATCGGATGACTTTATAATACATTATTATGATTACTATCATTACTGTTGCTAAAACTAAGGATAATATTTTACAAAAAATCAGATCAAATATAGAACATTTCAGAAGATGTTTGACGTTTCCTAACAAGCAAATTCTTCGTAATTCTGTACTTCAAAACTCTATGCAAGGAGCCATAATTGAGTTCAGTGGTTCCACACCTGAGCAATGAACCGAACAGACTAACAAAATGCCTAAAGCTAATGAAAATCTTGTTGTTGAAAGCAAAGAAGCCCCAGTGGGGCATGGGGTAAAATACTGGGAAGATTAGGATCTCTGCCTTAATGGCTGTGAAATAATGTATTTATCCTGACTAGGTAAACCTCTTGTTAATTCCCAATTGCTTCAGGCAACTGTTCAAAAACTTTTAAAATAGAGACACAGTTTTAATCCAGGATACCGTTTGCTTCTTTATTTACGGTTTATTGAATATAAACCTTCCAAAGCAACGATATTACTCCTTACACAACATGACAAGAGAAATGAAAACTAATAATGGAGGAATATGGGGATTTTGCTGAATCATTCACATTAAACCGGTTTATACAATATATACCTATGTTGATGCCTGAATTAAAAATATTTATGTGACATAAGATGATGTAAGGCTTAAATAACTTAGATAATATGGGTAAACTCCGGATCATTAGGATAGTATCACTTGATTATGGTCTCAGGGATAAACACACATGTGGCTTATGCTTATCACTTGTTTGACACAAAGAGGGTGGTGATAAAATTTAATATTATGTAAGTTACCTTCTTTTGCTTTGTTATCCAGAAAAGGTCCAATGTTTACTTCTTACATAAAAAAAACATCTGTATAACTAAACAGTATTCCCATTTTGCCATTTCTATCAGGAAGCTCAAAAAGAAATGTAAAGCTTAACATGAAAGTCTATGTTCACGTTTATGTTGCATTTGAGGTATTTTCCCTTTTTTTCCCTTACCTTATGGGTTTGCTCTATTATTTTGTATTTTTATTGTAAGGTGCCTCAGATTTATTGTGGAAATAGTGGAATATAAATAATTACACATAACCACACACACACACACACACACACACACACACATATATAGTATATATAATTTAACTTAATTTATTATTGTCTTAAACATGCCCTTGACACTTGACCACTTGTGCTTTATATAGATATGGAATATTTGTCCACTTTAAAAATTGAGGGTGGGGGAGGAATGCTTATTATTTATCCATCAAGAAAGCATGATGTAGAAAGGAATTAACAGTTAAATTAAAAGAATAAGAATTTCACAAATGTAGATTAGGCCATCTAAGAGACGGAAGATTTTTATTCAGAACAAAAATGTTTTTAAATATTATGGGAAAATGTAAGTTATGAGAATTGAACATTTAACTTGTCAATTGGATTAATGAATTCAAAGCAAAGAAAACCTTGGGCATTTCAGTCATTCAGTTCAAACAATTATATTAATTAAGTAAGCTGAATTTGCTTTTTGTTCCTGATTTTATTCATTTGCCATCCATTTTTTGAGTACCTGTTATGTTTCAGGCACTCAGTACTGTCTGGGCATTCAAAGATAAAAGAGAATTGCTATTCTCAGAGTTTTCAGGAAGCTCCACTGTCTATTAACATCTGATACAGTGAACTGTCCTAGGATGCTAGAGAAACAAAAAAGAGGGTCAATACTGAACTGGTTCAAGGTGGTGTGGAATCAGGGAAGGCTTCCAAATCTGAGTCTTGATTTAAAGGGCTAAGAGGAGTTGGCTGTATGAAGATTGATAGTCTGCCGATTGAAGGAATCAGAATGGATGCACAAGAGAGAATTCTGGTAAAAGGGGGATGGGACAGACATCCAAATCCAGCTTATAGATAATGGTTGAAAGATAGGTGTGGGAGGGCAAAGGATGTGAGTATATGTGCATGTATGCCTGTGTGTGTGTGTGTGTGTGTGTGTGTGAGAGAGAGAGAGAGAGAGAGAGAGAGAGAGAGAGAGAGACTAAGGTTGGGTGAGGATCAGATTGGAGATGTGTAAATGCACCAGTCCTGAAGGTCTTTAGTTAATATACTCAGCTAAGGATTTTACATACTGCTAACCTGAATGAAAAGTAAATAGGTTTTAATATTATAAGAAGATGAGGGGTGTCTGGGTGGCTTAGTCAGTTAAGTGCCTGACTTTGGCTCAGGTCATGATCTCATGGTTTGTGAGTTCCAGCCCCAAATCAAGCTCTCTGCTGTCAGCACAGAGCCTGCTTCCAGGTTCTCTGTCTCCCTCTCTCTCTGTCCCTCCCCCACTCTCTCCCTCACTCTCTCTCAAAAATAAATAAGCATTACAAAAATATAAGCAGATGAGATTTGCATTTTTGAAAAGATAATTCCAAGTCATTTTGGAAGATGGTTTGGAGAGGGGACAAAACTGGCACACTCAAACTATAGTAATTTCAGGGGAGCAGTGAGAATGGCCTAAATTAAGGTAGTTAGCCATGATGATAAAGGAGCTATAGCTGAATGATTTTTCATCTGTGAGAATCCATGGGACTTGGTGACTGATTGGTACGGGGTATAAGGAAACTGAAGAAGAATGGGATAATGTTTTGACTGAGGAATTGTATAGCATAGTGGTTTAGCATGTGACCTAAAAGCAGAATGGCTATTTATTTAATTATTTAAGAGAGAGACCATGAGTGAGAGTAGGGGGAGAGGGTCAGGGGAGAGAGAGAGAGAGAGAGAGAGAGAGAGAGAGAGAGAATCCCAAGCAGCCTCCATGCTCAGTGCAGAGTTCAATTCAGGGCTCAATCTCACAGCACTGGCATCATGATCTGATCCAAAATCAAGAGTTGCATGCTCAACTGACTGAGCCACCCAGGCACCCCAGAAAAATGGCTGTTTTAACATCTGGCTGTTTTATTGTGACATGTGGTTTCAGTTTCTTCAGCTGAAAATGGGAAATGTTAATAATTACAGTAGTGTAATGTTACATGTACTTTCAGAAAGTTATTGGAAAATCTGACACTCTTCCTGGACTCTCTTTAAAAGCTCATGAACACCAGTTTAGAGCTGTTGGACTCTAAACAGCTGTTTAGAGCTGTTTAGTTCCTCTAAAGGAGAGACTTCTTGGGTTTGGTAGGAAAAGTGGTTCCTTCAGTATGGGACTTCACATTCACTTTATATCATGTATTCACAGAACAATACATTTTTATATAATCTGTGAAGATGAAAGAGAATAATAACATCCTTAAAGGGGATATAATAATCCAATAGAGAGATGTTGGAGGTGATTAGCAAGGGTATTTGAAAGGCAGAGAGAAGTCAATAGTCATGTTAAGTCAAACACAACTTTTAAACAAGCTACTAGGGGCACCTGGATGGCTCTGTCTGTTAAGCATCTGACTTCGGCTCAAGCCATGATCTTGCAGTTTGTGAATTCGAGCCCCACGTTGTGCTCTGTGCCGACAGTGCAAAGCCTGGAGCCTGCTTCGGATTCTGTGTCACTCTCTTTCTCTCTCTCTACCCTTCTGCCGCTCATTCTCTTTCTCTCTCAAAAATAAATAAACATTAAACAATTTTAGAAAGCTACTAGTTACTGATAGAGAATTATTAAAGGAAGATATTAGCCAAGAAGTAAAGCAGACAGCTTCAAAGGAACAAGGAAAATGGGGTGAAAATTGTTTTAAGTCCTTAAAAGAAAAGGACAAATGATACAGTTTTTATGCAATTTAACAGCTTTCCCTATATAAGTAATTCTGGTCTGTCCTTGATTCCAGAACTGCAAGCTCATAGGTTCACAAGCTCACAATAGAAAACAAAACAAAACAACTCTCTCAGAATTTTCTATACTTTGTGTCCTAGACACTTGGACACAAATCCAAGGACCTGAGTTACTAATCTCCATGTCTGATACCTGTACAGTCACCATAGTTGGTAGTTCATCTCCCCATCTCCATTCCACTTATCCTTAATGGATGAAAATTTTAAATCTTATAAGGCTGTGCTATCAGGTTGCCTCTCCATTGTTTTATGCTGCTATCAGACCCAGGCAAACATGGGCCTCTCCTTGGGTAAAGTATCAGAAGAAAAAAGTGAAGAAAAGAATGAACAGAGAGGAGAAGGAAAAAATGATAAAATTCGTTGAGCACTCTATGGATATGATTAATCATTCAACACTATCAATAAAGGCTACTTATTTTACTCGAGGATCACAGAAAAAGTTACAAAAAAGTGTAAGGTAAGGTAAGCTATTCTTCTAAGGACACCAGCAATCTCTTACTGTCAGATCCGTTGATATCTTTTCAGTATTTTCTCTGCTGACATTGCTTCAGTTGCTGCCCCTCTCCTTGATATTCTTTCTTTCCCAGGTTTTCATGAAACCACTGTCTCCTGACTTTCATCCAGCTCTGACTCACTCTGTCTCAGTTTCCTTTGATAACCTAGATACTTCTCACAACTCACAAATCTGGAATTCCTCTGGATTCTAACTTTGAGTCTTTTCCCTTCCAGTCTTTCTCAGGTGATGCTACTCAGTCATGGCATTAGCACAGAGGTATTAATTTGGGCAGTCCTTAAGGTGTGCTCTATCTCATCTCTTTCTAAATTCTCAAATGATTTCAGGCTATCTAGTGAGCATATTAACTTGTATGTCCTGCAAACAGCTTGAACTCAACATATTTCAAACTGTTCTTATTATCTTTTGTACGTAACTGGGTTCTTGGTTTCAATCAACAGAGATTGATTAAGGTTGACTTAACAAAAATGGAATTGATTACAAGTATATTGTATAACTAATGGAATTGATAGAGGGTTGATTCAAAAAAAGGGAAAGAGGTCAATATACACATACAACAATCAGTGAAGGAAGAGTCTCCCAGGGCATTAGAGCCATTGCAGCTAACAAGGGCACCATTATTGGCACTATCATGGAACTTCTGATGTGTCTGAGCATTAGACATCCCAAAGGGAATAAATTCCAAACTGTCCCTGCCTCTTTTCTTCACTTGCTAAAGGCAGAGTCCTTGATAAGAGCATGCAATAGACAAAGACCAGTCGATATGCCCATTCTCCAGCTACAAGAGTGTAAAAGCACAACTCTTTGACCTTATCAGATTTTATAGTGGACTCACACTATATAGGGTTTCTTAAATATAGAAAAAGGGTTCAGATTCTGGGTAGTATTTTTAAAGAAAGACAAATTCCCACTGCATATTCTATGTAAGTCTTCTCTACAAGTGGTACTTCTCATCTCAACAAATGACAACAACGTACAGTCAACCAAGCTAGAACCTCAGTATAACCTGTATTTTTTTCTTTTTTTATGGTATAAATCTATTTGTTGGTGCTGATTATGTAAGTCACCAAGTGTTACAAATCCATCTACCAAATATTCCTTAACTCTTTTGCATGCTACCCTTTTCCCTCTTAGATCGACCCTATCCATGCCATTTTTTAAAGAATACTTTTAACACTTTTGGGCGTTAATAATAAGGTTAAGGATGTTATGGGTGTGGGTTCCAGCGTCATACCACCTGGGTAAAAATCATACTTCTGCCACTCACTAGCTGAGTGACCTTATGCATTTTACCTAAACTTGCTCTGTGTCATATGTAAAATAAAGTTTTAATAATAACTGCCACATTGAGTTGATGCAAGGATTAATTGAGGTCGTGTTTTTAAAGCATTTTGAATGCTCACAAACAATAGGCATCAGTAAAGGGAACACTAAAAGTGAAAAGTAGTGGTAGTGGGTGAGGTGGTGAAGATGCTAATATAGTGATAGTAAGAGTAGAAACTACCTCTCATCAGTACTTTCTAGAATATGCAGTCTATATTGCTGATAGCATTATCCTTACAAAACATTAATTTGATTTTGTTACTTTCTTGCTTAGAATTTTCTGATAGCTCCCATTTCCTGAGATAAAAAACACTATTTCATGAGGCATATGAGCTCCTGCAAAATGAGACCCCAGATCATCTTTCTGCCACTGCCTTCTACCACTCATCACTATCCATGTTGCAGAAGGGGAACATAGCCCAACTCACTCCCCAGCATTTCAGACTTGTTACTTCTAACTTTCACACATGCTATTTTTACTTCCTGTAACACTTTGTGCCCTTACAGCTTCCACATTTCCTGTATGACTGAAGCACACATTTTAGCTTACTTCCCCCCCCCCTTGTGTTCCCATCATACTTGACATATGCATCTTATATGGTGGCGCTGTATAGTATTTGTTGCATGTATCAACAACTTCTTCACTCACTGAGGTGCCCTTGCACTAAATGCTCCTGCTCTATTCATTTTCATCTCTGTTATGTGGGACTGGCACATAGTAGGTGCTCATGGAATGGTTATTCAACTGTTGCATTAATGAACACATTTGTAATGACTCTGAGGACATAGAGGAGACCAGGGAGAGGTGCACCAACTTGTTCCAGATGAGCACAGCTGTCTCACTGGCTACCTTTGGCAGGGAAGTGAACAGGCAAAGTATTTGAGGGCCTTGACTCATGAATCTGTGCTTTAATCATTTCCAGTTTGTGCTTGTCACAAGCCACCTTGCTAGAGATTTTAACAGAATACCGGGAACGCATAGCCCTTTTTTCTGAAGGAATTTTCATTCCAAGAAACTGTAGATTAGTGGACATCATACTTATAAGACTCTGGAGCCAAATTTGCAATCACTGTTATGGGGAAGAGCCCAAGGACTGTGCATTTATTAGTACAATATTTTAAATAAAAAATTACTACCTTTCCAAAAACAGGTGCCATTTGAAAAGCTCCATGTTCCTTGAGAGAACCAGGACAAGCATATTTTCTCTAGATCAAAGAAGTTGTAGAAACTTTAGATCCCCTCCATTCAAAATAAAATAAAATCACAAACCCACAATCAGGCTAATTGCTACTTTCTTTATTGTCTTTGAAAACAAAGAACACTATTGGATGAGACTAGAAATAATTGTTCAGAGATAATTTTCACAAAATTTAATTATGGAAAAACAATAACTTTGTAAAAAGTGACTGAATGCCCTTTCCATTCCTAAAATATGCCACAATACCCTGAAAGCATTCCCATGTAATATTAAGTTCTGGGGACCAGGACTAGGAAATTACTGGTGTAAAATGCTTCAATCCCAGACACTGTGCTCTAATTCAAATATGAAGGATTTCAGTGTGTACTTGGAAATTATAAATCATTATCTAACAAACAAACGAATGAACAAGAGCAAAGGTATGACACACTGACTGCCCTATAACCCTATAGTCAGGGCAAATAGCAGCAAGTTCTCCATTGCCAAATAGCAACTGTTTTTGCTTTAGAATATGATGCCTACACCCCTTTAACCTCCTGTGCTGCCAGCACCCCTATCTTATGAGTGACTTGATGAATGTTACTTATGTTATTTATGTGGAAAATTGTTTGATCTCAGCATCTCCTGTACATTTATTTGAACTAAAATAAGGAAGGTAGTTATTCTGCATTTCAAATATTTTATTTTTGCTTTGAAAGGACTGGGTTTAAGGGTATCCATAGCTCTTCTTGCCTCATATCCTGTTTCCACCAACAGAAAAGGAAATTCCACCAAAATGTTTTTGTCCTTGCTAGGGCTAGAGAAAAGATTGCCTTCCTTAACTCCTACTTTGTTCTCTTGCAGAAGAAAGGGTGAGTCTGGGCTCATTAACCTGACCCATACATCACTGTTTACTATTTCCAAAGCAGAGTCCCCTCCCAAGCTCATTTTAGACTTGCCTTTGCCCAGGTTTACAGGGCACTTGCACTCCCTGTGTTCCTACAGTATACAGACAAGTGGAACTCTTCTCTATTCAGCTTTCCCACCTTCTACTTGATAAGTAGATCAGATTGGTTTTAGGCAAAGAGTTACTTTACCCAAAGAAAATGAAAACACTAATTCAAAAGGAGAGACACACCCCTATGTTTATTGCAGCATCACTTACAATAACCAAGATATGGAAGCAACCTAGGTGTCCATCAATAGACGGATGGGTAAAAAAGATGTGGTACATATACGCAATGGTATATTACCCAGCCATAAAAATAATGAGATCTTGACATTTGTGATAACAAGGATGGACCTAGAGGATATTATGCTATGTGAAATAAATCAGATAGCAAAAGACAAATACCATATGATTTCACTTATATGTGGAATTTAAAAAAAGCAAAACAAATGAACAAACAAACAAAACCAGATTCTTAAATACAGAGAACAATCTGATGGTTTCCAGAGGAGAAGTGAGTGGAAGGATGGACTAAATAAAGAGGATTAAGAGGTACAAACTTCCAGTTATAAAATAAGTAAGTCATGGGGCAAAAAAGTACAGTAGATTGAATATAATCAATAATATTATAATAATGTATGGTGACTACACTTATCTGCTGAGCATTGAGTAACATAGAATTGTTGAATCACTGTGCTGTACACTTGAAACTAACATTGCATTGTGTATCAGCTACATCTCAGTAAAAAAGGGGGAAACGGGAAGTTTTTCTTCCTACAGGCCCTACCACACCCCCAGTCCTCCTGATCTGACAGTAAGACTGGTTAGACCTTTGATCCCAACTGAAGCTTTGCTCCATCCTTCAATTGTTAGTACCTGCAAGGAAGAACCACAGAAGGATTAGCATCCTAACATTTCATTGATGCATTTTTTGAACGTGTGCTATTTGTAAAGCCACCACCTGAATTTGATGAAGAGTTAGCTACATGTAGTTTTATGGCAGAATATTCAGTTATAAGCAGTTGATCTTCAGTCAGGTTAACACAACATTATTAATGTACTGTGTCACCGTGAACCTAAGCTACACATTGTCTGGTCAGATTTTGCAGTTTAAGAGACAGCATTCTTATGAAACTGTATGGCTGTGCTTTGTTTTCAGCTCATCTTTTTTTGTTGTTTTAATTTCTGTTGATTTGGATTATGATTATACTCTGCCTCAGCACTCCAGATTCTTTTGCTGAGACTGTTTATACATTGTGACAGCCTTATGATGGTATCTGATCTGTTATTCTCCTAGTTCTGATAAAAAAAGTCTCCTGTCTGTGTTCAGCGCTATATAAATAGAAGAATTTTCTAGTAAAAATGGGAAACAAAACAAAAAACTCTAAGTATTTCTTCTCAGAAGTCTTTCCAGGCTTAAACATCAAATTTCCTCTCTTATGGTCTTTACTCTCATACCCTCCCCAGTATGTGTATATGTACATATACATGTGTATGTAAGTCTGCATGGGTGTAGACGGGCATGTATATGAACAAACATATGTGTCTACAGGTTTTGCAAAATAAATCAAACCTTTTGTTTTTCCCTTTAATGGTCTCTTCTCACTTTTCTTTCTCTAGAGAGGAAGTTGTCTTTCATCAGAGCATCGAGCTGAAATAAGCTCTGTATTTATAATGCACGTAGAGTTTTTCCAGTGCTTGTCTAATGAGAAACGATACCCAAAATTAGAGCTTGCTGCCTTCCAATTATCCCATTGCATATGATTTTGTTATACCACAAATAGTTATTTTCTTCCTTCCCCAATAGCTACATAAATGGGCCATGGTAATCTACTCCAAACAAATGGCCAGGCATTATTATTTTTGCTGTATATAGTAAAAAAAAAAAAAAAACCCAAAAAACAAAAAACAAAACAAAAACAAAAAAAATCTACTCTATTGTTATTGAAGAAGAAGAAGAAGAAGAAGAAGAAGAAGATGAAGAAGAAGAAGAATCTGTTAGTGTCTGCTGGTCACAATCACCAAAGGAGGGTTGGAAGTTAGTTCTCCAAGACCACAGCTTTTCAATAATCTGGGAGAGAGCCTAGGACAGGATAACAAGGAGCTGCAGGGCTTTGTAGCATCAATTACTTTTACTTTATTTTGGAGTTTGGATTTTCTAATCTTGACCCTGCTTTGTGCACAGGCAAATCATGGGTCAAGGCACTTAAAAGCAGACAGCTGCACTAGACTCAATTCATCCTAATAAAAAATAATGGCTGTGCTTGCCTATTAATCTCTTTGCCACCCAAGAAATTGAGAGATTAGGGGAAGTTGAAATCAAATGTAAAGTGTTCTGCTTTAGATGGTTGAGAGGATGATTGAAATCAATAAATCTCAGGCTTTGGGGAAGCCCAGTTGATTCCAGATTTACTAAAGACAGAAAGAAATAAATGCCAGCAGCAGCCTTTAGTGACCAGAACTTGACCACTGAGCTCTGCTGCAGCTCTCTCCTCACTGGGACCTCCTACGGAGGAGTATAAGTTTACCTTGATCCTATCTCATTATGTTGTTCTGCCTGTGAAAAGCAGAAATCATAGGGCATGATCAAGGAAATTGAAAAACAGAGCAGCCACAGTTGAAGGATCAGTCAGTAACCAGCAGACTCATCAATAAATTAGTTTGTGTTTTTCTAATAGCCCAGATCTCCTCTTGGGAAATCCCATCAAATCTCAGGTCACTCAGGCAGCCTCCTGTCTTTAGTTTGGCTCATGTATCATGGCTCCTGGAGAAACCTTCAGGCCACCTGAAATTCATGATGACAGCAGTGGATAGAGGCACCATCTCATCATCTGCATGGCTACTGCATTGGACAACTTATCTTTCCTGCAACTTTGGAATGTTTTGGCCTTCGGGCCATGGCATCCCCAGCTTTACTCCATATTCTCTTTGCCTTATTGATATGAAAACACTTTCACAGAAACTGCCGAATTTTACTTTTACAAAAATTCTATCAGGGAAAGCAGTTATGATAATTTCAATTTTATACATGAAGCCAAAAATCCTTGATACATCAACCCTTTGTTCCCCAGCCTGTACTGGGTCTAGGAGCCTTGTTGTTTCTTCCTGGTTCCAGTGCCCATTGCACTGCTACATTGGGTGCTCTTGGCTGCAGCTCCCTGTGACCTCATGCAAGAGGGTCTGAGTGCTTACATAATAGCTGGAATGTGCTTGCATTCATACTTTCAGAGGGGTGAGTGGTGGTGACAGGTGTGTGCACATGACTGCTCTCTTGACCCTATGTCTAGGAGAACATTGTATGTCCTCTGATGCCAGGATCTGTTTAGGTGCCATCTCACAGCCTCCACTGTGTGTATGATGAAGTCAGAGCCTGTGGATCTGTGGCCTGTCTAATCTTACCATGAAATTCCACAGGGAAATTTGCCACTGTGGGGACCTTTTCAGAGTTTTGCTTGTCTTTCCTTCATCCTCACTTGTAAGGAAGTTGCTCAGATGGTGTGAATTTTTTTAAAGCTTGGGTGCCTTGAAAAAATAAAATGAAAAGTCTAGAAGTACATTCAGAAACACCATATCTGGTTTCTCTGTACATTTCCCCCCCCACACACTTTATATTTTTCTTAGCTGATCTGTTTTAGTTAGCGCCAATATAGTGCTCCCCTCCCACACATCCCTTTAGGGTGAAATGCCTGCTCAGTGTGCTTCGGAAAGGCAGTATATTTTAGGCAGTCTGATAAAAGACTCTAATAGCCCCAGATTAATGCATTCATTCCTAGCCAATGGAAGGATTCATTACAGTGCTTAGGCTCAGGCTCCTTTCTGACGAATTTGCCCTGGGTAATGAGCCATTCAGCAGCTGCTACTCTGCACTGCTGGTAACCTGCAGAAGGGGGCAGTGAGATGGAACAGGCATAGGTAAAGTACAAAAGTGGAGGAAGTTTCTGGTACCTCCAGGTGGTCAGGGCAAGAGAGAGCAAGAGGATGCTTGTTGACACAGCATCTGCATCTGGAGCTGGAACTGAGAAGTATCTAGTGGGGGATGTGCTGAGGAACGTGACAATGAATTTAGCACCACTGTGCCTTTAAAGGCTGAGAAGTGAGGTTCACGGCAGACAACACATAACTCTGCTTTGAAAATGAACCCTGGGCAATTAGAAGGAGAGTGATATGTGGGAGAAGCTTTCAAACAATTGTAACTATCACAGAGTCGGAAAGTTAGGAGACATTCCAAGAGTTGGCTAGCCCAGTGATTTGGGGTTGGGGGGCGGGTGTGATGGTGACTTAACCCTCCAGGGGACATTTGGCAGTGTCTCAAGACATTCTTGGTTGTTGAAACTTCTGGGGTCATGGGAGTGAGATGTTACTGGCATCTAGTGGGTAGACCAGGCATGTTGCTAAACATCCTACAATGCATAGGCAAGCACCACACAACAAAGAAACATCCATCCCCAAATGTCAATAGTCCCAAGGCCAAGAAACTCTGGCTAGCCTGACACCCTCCTGTTATGGTTGAGAAGGCTAAAGTATGGCAAACAGTGATGGCTCAGGGTGACATAGATGGAGAACTGAAGACTGAGAAGGGCAGAAGTCTGTGTCTTTTCTCTCTCAATGACATGGCCTCAGCCCTGGGAGGACTGCTTTTAAATTCTGCACTAAGTACTTTTGGAAATAAAGTTGTTCCTTCTCCTCCTGGACTCCAGAGCACCCTTCCTAGCCCACATCTCCAGTAAAGAAAATTCCATTGCCTACTTTTATGAACTCGTGCTGGTCCCTAGCCACTTTGGTCTAGGCAGATCTCTTTTGGGGGTTAGCTTATTATCTTTGTTATGCATTTTAGAAATGGATGGTGCTGCTGATAAAAATAGGAATTGCCAGAGGAGCTAGCACCAGACATTATGAGATGCTGTATGTGCAGTGTTGTTGCAAACAGTTCCCCATGAGGGTGAAAAGGAGACCCTTTCCCATACACATAACTGTATCTCACAATTATTAAATATTGATTCATCTCAGCAGGGGCCTGTGCCTGATTTCAAATGAAGGCAAGTACATTAACTTGTGTTAATCTCATCTAGACCCATAGCATTGCACCCTTGTCAGTATCCGCTGACCCATGTTCTCTGATTGACACTGTAGATGGAAGCCGATTCCTATGCCAACCATTCTGATTCTAGAAATAAGCATATATGAGTTTATATCTGGAGTTATAGAATGTGTGGGGTGTGAGCACTAGAGCTTATTATAAGAGAAAAGAAGCCTACATGATGATGAATAGCAATTACAGGGAATTAGATTAGTATCAGTGTCTGGAGTAATGGTAAACATTTTCTGGTGCCGACGTTTGATGGCATTGGGGAGGTGGGGGGACTGGGGGATGATAGAAAGGAAGGGAGGCCACGAGATAAGAACAAATATGCAAGTCCATAGTGTGTGCTTAATGGAACTGAGATTTATTTTTCTGTGTGTCTTTTTAAGCCTCCAGATAGATCACAAAAAATACAGGCAGCCAGAAAAGAAATAGCCCAAATGTAATTTAAAGGACAGCTTTTTAACCAATACTTCAGCTTGGAGACACCTGTCCTATGTTCCTTGAAGATGCCCAGCTCAGGGGAGGAGTATTAAAGTTACTGATTTATCTTCAGTAGCACAGACCTATTTTTAATTTATTGCCTGGTGACAGATTTTTTGTTTAGCTTTTCTGTGTTACTCAACACAACCTCAGTAAAAGAAGAGCAGACCGTAGGCCATTGTTTCCTTTGATGTCCTCATGCCCTGGAAGAAGATATGGAACTTGGACTTCTCAAAAGCTTGTTGACATTTTCTCTGGTTTCCTGACAAGCAACAATTTTTGTAGTAGGAAATACGACTGCCCTGCCCGCTGATTCTTGATAAATATATCTTGTGTGTGTGTGTGTGTGTGTGCACGCGCGCACGTGCTTGTGCTCCTATAGACCACCAGTGTGGCAGTAACAGTTTAATCATTCCCATTAGGCCACCAAACCTATTACCAAAAATATCTATTTTAATACTGTGGAGCCACAGGAAAGAGAATATGTATGATGCCATTCAAAAACAGATATGAACACTCAGTTGTTGTGCCTCTAAGTAAAGAATACCCTTCCATGTTGGGGGATACAAAAGGTGAAGCATGGAAAATAAATAAGAATAGTATAGATGTTTCCTTACAAGTCTCGTATTCTAGTGAGGGTGCTAAGTGCTTATGCCAAAATTTACTAAGACGTTACATGATATTCTGCATGAGAGGGGTTTGAATAAAGGGGCACAAAAAGACAAGGAAAGGAACAACTAATTCTGACCAGGGGAGTTCATGTATCCATAAAAAAATAATCCCTACTGTGTGCTGTGCACTATTCTAGGTGACAGGGAGAGAGTGGTGAGATATGGATGTGGTTCTGTTCTCATGGGCTTTGCATCCTAATGAGAAGACATAAACAGCAAATAGCAAACAAATGAGGATTTCAGGAAATAGATGCATATCCCAGAATAACTAAAGCAGAATAATAGGGTGGGATAGGAAGCTATCTTAGATGGCATGGTCAGGAAGGATGCATAGTAGGTGACAACTGAAATAAGAACCAAATGACAACCAACCAACCAACAAACCAACCATATGGAGATCTGGAGAAAGAGCATTTCTGGAGAAGGAACAGAAACTGAAAGACTGGAAAGTGTGAGGGAAAAGCCAGCTTGGCACCTTCAGGGAACAGAAGACAGGTCTGGGGACTGAAGCTGAGTTAATTCTGGGCAGAACAGTTGATGGTAAAGTCAGAGCTCCTCAGGGGGCAGCTGTGTTAGAGACACAGGTATGAACTTCAGATTTCACTGCAGTCGGGGCAAATTGAGGTTTTTAAGGAGGGGATGTAATCTGAATTATGTTGTTGTTTTTAATTATCCCATCTTTGATGCAGGGAATGGAATTCCCATGTCAGTGGTATAAGCACAACCCCCCAAAAGATGATGGGCCTGCAAAGTAAGAGACAAGAAAATGAGATCAAGGCATGGTGAGGGTTATTTCTGAGATAAATCCAACAAGACTTAACAATGGTTGTGTAAATTGAGATAAAGACAGAAATAAGAGATGATTCCTGTGTCTTTGTCTTGGACAAGTAAATAGATGATGGTGTCATTAACCAGGATGGAGCAGGTAGGAGGGGGTGGAATCCAGAACTCTGTTTGAGACATCGTTCTATTGAACAATGAAATAAACATGACAAATAGGCCAAATTGTTATCCTTTGTTGAGCACACACTGTAGGCACAGTATTGTTCTAAGCCCTTTATGCATATGAACTCATTGAATCCCCAGGATAGCCCTATGAGAAGGATAATTATTAGATCCTTTTTTTTTTTTACAGAGGGAGAAGTGAAGCTTCTTGATGCGCACAGATAAATTAATGTTGTCCTGAGTGCACATGTCTTGCACTGTAATGGAGAAGGGCAGATGCTGGCATGAAGACCTTGCAGTTGTATTTCCCATAGTAAGCAGTCAGGTGTTTTCCAACCCTGGGTATCTGGGTATCAGAGAGGAGAAATCCCTGCCTGAGTGATGCGGGGGAGCAGATGGCCTCGTGTCAAGATTCATTGACATCCTGATGGGCCCACTTCCACCTGCTGTGAGCTGATGAGGGAGAAAGAGTTATTGTCAAATTCCCAACTTGCCCTTTTCAATATAAAGTTCACTTGATATATATATATATATATATATATATATATATATATATATATATAACTTCGGTTGCTAACGCATTTTGTTCTCTGGAGTGCGAGAGACCCAGCTTCCCGCATAGCCTTTAATTAGTTTCTGGATGATGACATCTCCACCAAGAAGCAACTGGTTGCATCCCTCCAATCTCCAGGGGAGATAAAAGAATCTAATAAAGACATTTGGTATTTCTAGGTGATGTGTTTGACAAGCTTTGTATTAACAAGAGGTCATGTTGGAACTTTTTTCTTTCCCCAACTGCTTCCCTCACTTGCTCCAGCACTGTGACATTTCACAGGGGGATTAAGAGAGCCATCACAATCACTGAGAACTTGTAGCTTAAAACAGACCAGCCTGCATCTCCACCCCTCATGCTGGAGGGGAAGAGGCTTCACCTTGATCTGCTCACAGACCTTAACCTTTATGAGGGATTTAGTGGCAATAAGGCCTCAGAACAAGAAATCAGTTTAAAACCAACTGACAAGTTACTTTGGACAGCACTGGGGCCACTTCCTGGGCTTCAGGATTCAAGGCCAGATAATGAGATGTTTCTTCCACTTGCCTAAATTATTCCCAAAGATGATGGTCACAGGGAACGTGGGTATAACTCAAATTTTCATTTTGACATACATGATAGCAGTACTCAGGTGGAGAGAGACAGAAACTCCCCTCAGGGCTGTCTCCCTTCCTCTGAATTCAACCTTGCAGGCATGTTTGGGAAAAGAGCAACAGCTGTGGAAGAATCCATTCCATACGACAGTCAAGGGTGGAGTGGGGAGGACTTCGCCACTACCTCCCAACTGCAGTCGGCATAGTCCCTTGCTGCACATGGTTTTATAGCCTGTGTGTGAGTGCATAACTACCAGTGCTTTTAGGCAATTAGGAATTAAAGTGCCAATGTCACCACCAAGGCAGCTGAGAAGGTAAGTGAGCTTGTCACTGTTGGCAGCCAGCAGATTGGCAGCCCAGAGACACAGCCTTCTGCAGGGCTGAACCCAGAGTCTCCAGGAGGTGAGGGCTCCCTCCCTGCCCCCTGTCTCCCTTGTCTCTATTTGGCCTGGATGGAACAGCCCAGAAGTGGGCAATGGCTGGCACCTGAACACCTGAGCAACTCTTAAAGGCAAGAGGAGAGTGTGAGTTAAGAGAATCATTGCTAGAAGTCCACGAGATTATGGTGACCTACACAGACACTCTTACTTGTTATCTTGTACCATCACAAGATGGAGAAGTATGAATCTGTCCTGGGGTTAGGAGATGGCACTGAGTGTGGTAGAAGGACCATTCCTCTCTCCACAAGGCAAGTTGCTGTGTAGAAGCAAGAACATCCAAGGGGCAGAGTTAGCTAACCTCCTCCTAAATTGGGAGGAAAAGGACCCCTATTGAAAACATCATGGCACCACAGGAATGGCAGGCCCCTAAAACTCAAATGTATCTAAAGGGTTTCTCCAGCTAAGGCCCAGGGTGGCAGGCATTGTCCTGAGTCATATGGGGTCTGTGTCTCCTTTCTCTGGAGATCTTTCAGAGCTTAGGCAAAAAGTCTTTCTGGAACAGGGGGGCAACCGATAATGACTGGGGGAGGAGCAAAGTGGCAGACACAGTTCTAGAGCTTTCCTTAACTGGCCGCTTGAAGTTCATGGGCAGCAGCTGCATTCTTGCTTTAGGAAGAGAGAGACATAGCCATATGCCAGAGGGCAAGGGAACAAAGGAAACTGCTTGAAGAGGCTTAGTGGCAGGCTCTAGCTTCTGGGGAAAACAAGACTAGACACTTGCTGGTAAGCAGAAATTAGAAGCAGGGGGCATCAGAACTTTCCTACCACTGCCACCTTGGAGATGCATGTGAAGAAAACATGGATTTCAGAAGATGTCATAGGTGTGCTATAAAGAAATCCCGGTCAGCAATTCCGGGTTGGATTGTTAGAGTAGACAATTATGCTGTTTACCACTAATTGATTGAACTCTGCATTATCTCAATCACAATAGCATTCATTTGTGGAATGATTAGCAGTTCACTAAGTGATTTCAATTGTACCTACATATTTCATTTGATACCCAAAGCCCTATAGAAAAAGCTTGAATCTGGGATCTGCCACTTTCTAGCCTAGTGACTTTGAGCACCTTGTTAGCTATTTAAAGCCTCAGTGTTTTGCATTAAATGGGAAAATGCATGGCAAGTGCCTAGTATTTATTAGGTGTTCAAAAAATATTAGTTCTCCATCAGGAGTAATAATAAAAAGTAATACTGCCTTGGATTTCTCTCTCTCTCTTTTTCTTTTTTTTTTATTCTCATAAAACTATGTAAGTGAATCAGGCTATTAGTTGATTCCCTTTTGGGTAGCATTATTTTAGTTTTTGAGGACCTCTAGTTTGTGTAAAGTTTAGATGATATTTTTAGAAACACATTTTTAGCGAATTTTAGTTGTCTGACTTCCTGTATGATGACCTTGGGTTACTTGTTTAACTTCTCTGAATTTCATTGTCTTTATTGTGCAGTGGGGATAATGCCTAGGAATTACTGTGAGAATTTAAAAGGAAGCAGAGAATGTCAAGCTCTGGTAAAGTACTTAGCATAGAAGGTGTTCAGTGGCCCTTCCCTTCCCTTCCCATTCCGTCTCTCCTCCCTTCATGACCTGGTCTCTAAAAATCAGGTCCTATTTGGTGAGTGGAGCATGAAGTCAGTCATGCACATTGAACCAAAAGCAAATGCCATTGTGCTGGAAGCTGGAAAACAACCAGTCCTGTCTGGATGGCAGGTCCACATCATGCTTAGTAGTAATACCCTTTTGTTCCCACATTAAACAACTGATGAAAAGATACTTCTTAGCAATTTCTTGGATGATGCCAAATATAATGGAGCACTTATGGTTCCAGGTAAGTTGCTGTGAAATTCAATTCACACTAATATGCCCAGAAGCAGGAAAGCATAGAGTGAAGAATGCATGGTGTTTATTTTATTCTCCTACGTCTCTATCAGGAACGACTAAATTGGGTCAGAGAGCAGAACTCATAAAAACTTCCTTCCACATTTCAGCTGATCCTGAAAGGAACAAATTCCAAACTTCAGAACCAGTGGTTTATGACTAATCCTGAATAAATCACTAGCTTTTCTCCCAGGACTTCATGATTTTCCAGCAAACATGAAGGGTTTTAATATGGAGAAGGAGAAAGAATGAGATATAAGAAATGACAAAAGGGTTCTGGTAAAAGATGAAACAATCTGCCTGAGCTTTGCCATTAAGAGCGATTTCAACCTCTAATTTAGGATTCTGAATGTCTGTAATCTGACCTTTCCCTTCTGGAAAGTGGAGGCAAGCTCACTGCTGGCAAGGGAATGGAGTCCTGTTGCACATCCCCATCCTGAGCTGCAGCCAGCATCCTGACTTAAAGATGCCTCAGAACCACTAGCACAGGTATCTACCTGGTGCTTAGCATCCACTTTGGCAAGGGGTGGGGGTCCCATCTCCACCACAAAGCCAAAGCCCCTCCCCCACAGCCCTTAATGTCTGTATTTGTCTTCATATTGGCCTCTAGGGGTACACATTTTTAGTAACACTAATAAATCACTTTTGAATAGTATTTTATGTTTAAAATGTGATTTCTCACAGTCTTGTCTGATCCATAGGCAATCTATTCTAAAGAAGCAAGATAGTATTCATATAATTAAGGAAATCAGTGAGTTAAATGATTTACATGAGTTTATGCAGCTAGTGATTGTTGGGTCGGGTCTTAATACCTGATCTTCTGATGCAAAGCTTAGGGTTCTTTTTATTGAGGGATAAGAAATCCCACAGAACCCATAATATTGGAATATGCATTCAATTATAATTTTTTTATTGGAAAGAAGGAATAAGGAAGGAAAGAGAAAGAAAGAAAGAAAGAAAGAAAGAAAGAAAGAAAGAAAAAGAAAGAAAGCAGGAAGGGAGGGGAAAAGGACAGAAGATGGAAAGACTGACTGACTAGTCTCTTCAGTCAAAATAAGCCAAATAAGTTCTCAGTGGACACAGCAGTGGGTTTAATTGATTATTTCTCTGCCATGGTGTAGAGACAGCCAGGAACACCTGGTTGGATGAAACAGTCAGGTTGGGGGAACTACAGTGCTGCCTCCCAGGAAGGCTGTCCAGGAAGGCTACAGCTACCTGCCTCAGCTCATATTAGTAGAAGCTAAACATGAGGGTGCTGATGAGGAGGTTCTGCTGATGGAGGAGGGAGGACAACATGATATTTATGCAAGAGTGGGAAGTCTCAAGAAATATACTCCTGGAACCTCCCCTCCACTCTTCTGACAGAGAATAGCACCATATACAAATGAGCAGAGAGGGCTCCCTTTCCCGAATGTACCATAAGCATGAAGATATTCACATAGAGAGGTGAAAAGGGATGATGAGTGAAAGGGACGGATGAGTTTAGCAAAGGTCACAGTTTTTGGTAATGTGAATTCCAATAGACTTAATATATTTGGGTCATATAGAATCTACATTCAGGTCCCACTGTCAATGCTTTACCTGGATAACTTTGAGCAAATTACAAAAATCTCACTAAGACTTAATTTCTTCATATGTAAGTAGGAATAGTAGTATTCCTCAGAGGATTCTGTCAAGATTAAATGAAATAATGGAGCCAAGCTCCCTGTAAAATATGTAATGAACAACAGAGATTCAAAATGTGTCAATGCATGCATGTGTCTATGTGTGTACTCAGTATGTTTATGGTTTTTAAAGTATGCATCCATGATTCCACATGCAGTTTGTATTTTCTAACTCATATAATCCCTCATTTTCAAAAACACTCTTCAACTCTGCAATCTTCAGTTGTATGCCCTTGAACAAGTTCCTTGATCCCTCTGAATATAATTATTCTCATCTGTAAAATGTAGGAAAGGAAATAATTAGGGAGACAACACACCCCCACTTGCCTGGAACTTTTCTGATTTTGGCAGTGTAAGTCCTATGTTCCAGGAGACTCTACAGTTCCAGATAAATGAGGACATTAGGGCACTTTAGAAGTAATATCTACTTGTGGGGTTAATGCAGGGATAAAATAAAGTAATATATGTAAAATATCTATTATACAACAGGTATTTAATAAATAGCTACTATAAGTATTATTATAGATACTGAGAGTCTTTAGGGGTCATTTCAAGATCTGGAGGAAGTTCATTTCATTCAATTTATTTGCATTTCCAAACAGTCGAATAAAAACACCCTAACGCAGGGCTCCTGGGTGGCTCAGTCGGTTGAGCATCCGACTTTGGCTCAGGTCATGATCTCGCAGTTTGTGAGTTTGAGCCCCACGTCGGGCTCTGTACTGACACCTCGGAGTGGAACCTGCTTCGGATTCTGTGTCTCCCTCTCTCTGACCCTTCCCCACTCATGCTCTGTCTCTCAAAGATGAATAAACATTAAAAAAATTTAAAAACACCCTAACTCATTCATTCAAAAAATATTTATTGAAAGCTGTGCCAGATATTATGGTATGTGCTGAGCATCTCAATGAACAAAACAGGCAACAGAGCTTACATTTTACAGTAAAACCTTGGATTGCAAGTAATTTGTTCTGTGAGTATTCTGAAAGATGAGCAAGCATTTCTAATAAATTTAACTTGATAAACGAGCAGTGTCTGCAATATGAGTAGTACGTGATGCCGAGTGTCACATGGTCACAGCTGAGCCAATTGTTCTTGAAATTCACTTTGATACACAAGTGCTTTGGATTAAAAGCATGTTTCCAGAATGAATTATGCTCACAAACCAAGGTTTTACTGTATTGGGAAGAGGCAGGTAATTATGTAACCATCTAGTATGGCATGTTCCACTTTAGAAAGGGTGATCAAGGAAGGCTTCGTAGAGGAGCTAAGATTTAAAGAATAAGACAAAACCATCCAGGTCAAGAGCAGGGAAAAAGATAAGCAGAATGCATCTGAGTCAAGGAATGAATGACCTGTGAGTGTTTCAGGAGGAAGGGTAGCCAGTGGAGTGAGAAAAAGAGAATGATTTGGGATGGATAGAGAGAGGCAGGCTCTGGTTCATGAAGGGCTTTTGACCTCAAAGAAGGAGTTTTCATGCTCCATGACCAACTCATCTCTTTGTTTAGTCCGAATGAGAAAAAGAAGTTCAATTAACAGTTATATTTTGCATGAGACTTTGCCCTGGTCTACAGTGACCAGTAACAAAAGACGTATTAGTCCACAAACCAACACCTGCTTGATTGCATCTTCAGCTTTTTGATCTAGATGGCACATTCATGCACCAGGCTATTAACATACACCTGAGAGTCTCTGTGTGGGATCTGGAAACCAGGAAAGTTAAGGGTGTTCCAGATTGGTCCTTTTAGTTATGTAAGGACAGAGGTCTCAAGGCCTTAGTAGTGAAGCAGCCCTTGCTGTGAAAACTACCATTAGCTGCCATAGGCATCTCAGATCTTCGCTACAGAGAAGAGGCAGGAGAACTGCCACTGGCAGTAAAGGGAGCCATCTGGGATGCATAGATCTGCATGTGCCATGGGGAGCAACCTGGTCCAAGCAACTTATGTGCATTCCCAGCCCCACAGGACTGTGCAATGCTTAATAAAGCATCTTAATTTGGATTTAATAGGATATCTACTGTGTGCTAAAAACAGCAAATTGCTATTTATTAATGGCATAATTATTAAAACTTAACACCTGGGCAGTGGAAGCTAAACCAAGAATGAGGAAGTTCCCTAGAATACTGTTTCAATAATTATCTTATTTAATTATTTACACTTCTGAATTAGAATTCAATAAGAGCCAGATTAAACCTTAACATAATGTTTTAAATGTGGAACTGTATTCAGAGTGTGGATCACTGGGCTTCTGCCTCCCTTCCCAAACATAACCTCTTCACTTCTTGGTCTTCCTGTTCCCATATTGGTGTTTTTTTCTAGGTTCAGAACTTAAAGTCAGCAGAGATGTTACATACATGTATGTGGAAACTAGCTGATGGCCTTTTTAAGGAAGCATGAACTCTTAGCACATCTCATTTACTTTTGAAGCTTCAATTATTACTCCTCTGCTGTTGACTTTCAAATCCTATTCTGGGACCTTGCCCCAGACCTTTAATGGCATCACTGTAATTGCCGAAAGGTTAAATCTGCCTTCATGTCTATCAGAATGTCTAAAACAGAATCTAACTCATCAAAATAATGTCCTCCCCAAAAGATCTCCATATAACTTCCAGGAATGTGCTACTTAGCCATCTAACTGCTGTTGAACAAAATGGCATTCACACTTGACTCATTATTTCTAATTCCTCCCTCCTGGCAATCAAGTACCCGTGCATTTTCCTGGGCGTTGATCTTAAAACCATCCTTTTCTTTCCATCCTTATAGAGCCAACAGTTTAATCCATGCCTTGAATATCACTCTAATATAGATTGATTTATTTGACTTCAATTTCTGTCTTTCATTCTGTCTGACACATTTTTGCAGATTGTTTTGCCTAAAGTACATTGAAAATATTAGGGATTTTTTTCTTTAAAATTTTTCAAATACATGCTGTTGCCTATAGAATAGAGTGAAAATCTAGGATCTAGTCAAGCTGTTCCATAATTTGGCTTTAGCTTTCTTCATTGATCTTATATCCTCTTCTTCCTTTAATCAGTTAAAATCTATCAACCACCCATTCTGTATTGACACTACATAATGTGTTTGCCAAGTGCATATAATATTAAAACTCACTTATTGAGCACTTCAAATTGCTAGGACCTCCTTTAAGTCCACTTTGTAAACTTACTCCTTAAATCCTCAAAAAAACCCAAGAGGTACATGGTATTGTTAGCTTTGCTCCATAGATGAGGAAGTGAGACACAGAGAGGTGAATTAATTTGGCTAAGGTTACCCAGTTTGAACATATTCAAGTCAGGATCTCAACCACTACTCTCTTTTGTCTTTTGTAGTAAATAAACTGTGTCTTCATACATTTCATGAATTTCTGCTTCCCATTGATCCCCAGGTGTTCCTGTTCCACTTGAAGTGGCTTTACTTTCTCAGCCTTTGTGACTGTTTTTCATTTGTTGGTATCCAAAATAGACTCGCTAGCCAAGGCAAAGTCACTCTAACACTCCTACTTGCAGTGTCCTCCCTTTTCCCAATTTACAGGACTGAATATTTGTACCATTCACTTGATATTCAACCCCACACAATTTTGTGACAAATTTTGCTTTATTTTTCAACTCTCTAGGATGTTCATAGTCACTGTCTCCTCAAACAGATTGTAAGCTAGTGGAGAGCCAACAGAATTTATATATTTCTGCATGTCTTTCATATACCAACAACACAGTTGTGTATATAGGAGTTGTTCACCAAATGTTCGCTGAAAGACTTTTAGCCCAGCCTCTGTCAGCAGCTCTTCTTCCATTAATAATTATGCCTTGCCACAAAAACTCTTAATAATAGTATTCTTCTTATGTCTCCTTTTCCTACAATGCCTTCCCTCTTCTCCTCTTCAGATTCACTTTTACTTATCTTGGGCTTAGTTAAGTGTCACACATCCACAAGGTCTGACATGACATCCATCTCCAGGCTGGCTTAAGTGTCTATCCTTTGTATTCCCTTAATACCATTTCTATTCTTCTGTGTCACAATACATTAAAGGTATATATTTCTGGACCAATTTTTATATCTCTAGACTGTAACTCCTTGAGGACAAGGGCTGTGTCTTGTTTAGTGTTAAATTCTTAGTGCTAAGCATAATGCCAGTGTATGGAAGTGATCAATGAATATTGATTAAAGAAGGAAGGACAGACAAAGTAATCCTAGTATGTTTCCAACAGCCTGCATAATGAGAAGAGGTAAGATGCAGAATGTATCCATGGAAACAATATAAATATATAAATAATCCTATCTTAGTTGGCCAGAACTTTTTTATGAACATGAATTAGCTAAGACCACAGTGCATCCTTATCAATTCAATTTAATTTTAAATACTGACAGTGTGCTAGCAGTTTCCTCCTGGAAAATGATACTTTCAATCCCCTAGTATCTTAGGTACTATGCCAATTTAGTTCTGATAATTGGGATTGCACCTCTTGTCAAACTACCACAGCTCTATGCCATGAAAGGTCTGCCTTTCAAACTTATCTGGGGCCATGTGCCACCTCTGAACTGCTCTCCTGGGCAAAATTGAAAGGACAGCAAGCATTTCTCCAACTTCTACTTCATAAGTTGGATACTTGCCAACTGTTAGTGGAGGGAGACAATTCTAGATGATTCTTCCAAGCATAAGGTGTGATTGTCTCATTTAATATACTTACTGTGCTGACAGCTCTGGCCCAAAACACCTTCTATTCTACTTGGGGGCTGTCCATTGTTCTCTAGTGTATGATTAGCAGATTAGCTATCATGTAAGAAGCCAGGAAAATGAACTCCCAGTAAACCCTTCCAAAGCAAGAGTAATTCATTACCCAGTCTGATTTCCACTTAAAATGTACTTTAAGCACACTTCCAACTACAAACCCTAAATCACCCTGTGTTCACAAAGTCCATCATTTTTTATTTTATTGCATGGCGTTGGCGTGACATAATCTCTTGCAGAGCATCTCGGAGTGCTTTACAGATCAATAAATTACTTACCTGCACAGTTGAAGCCGTGTCTGCAAGGCCAACACAGTCATTATGCAAGCTGTCTGTCCTCCAGGAAGCAAGCAAAGCTTTGTGGGTGCCAACGCTGGGTGGGAGCAAGGGCCAGGTGAATGTATGGGTTGGGGGAGTGGTGGTGCAAGCAGTGACTGTTACAGTTAAAGCAGTGAATAAAATACATCAAGTTTAAATGATTTTAAGACTGAGAGCACTTAGAAACTTGGATCCTTCAGACAGTCAGCAAATCAAGTGTCCAGTCATTAACCCATCAACTATCTTTCTGTCCAAGAAGATTCAATCTAGCTTTTAAAATGGTACAGCCATAAATTGCAATGTCACGTCTTAGAAGTCCTGGATCATAGAGCCAATGGGCACTCCCCAGCCCTCACCACATAGACTCTTCTACCAAATAGTTGTATCTGTCCTATCAAATAGTTGTGAGAGTGCAGGTGTATGTGCAAATTCATACACACACACACACACACACACGCTGTCTCTCTGTCTAAAGCTCAATATGGATTTATATCTAAAAATGATTAATTGATGTTTACTTTTTGTATGACACCCCACTCAAGACAGCAGAAAATAAAAAAGTAGACTAAGTCTTTAGATCTTATACTCAGAATGTATAGCATACCGGAAAGATGAGACAAGTGTAACATAAGCAAGTTTATTTTAAATGACTTGGAAGAGGCTATGGGATTGCCAGGAAAGAGAGGTGACATCTTTGTAGAGATATCTGAACAACCTTATAGAAGGCCCTCACCTGGGCCTTGTATAATTCCAATAGGTATACATAGTTGGAGAAGAGAGTCTAAGTGACCAAAATCAGCAGCAAAGGTATGGGGATTAGGAAATAAAAGTGCAACACATGCTTATTAATGAGTGTTCCCAGTAAGGTGGAGTGTGGGAAGGGAGTGGAAGACACTATGCAAGAAGGAAGGAAGGAAGGAAGGAAGGAAGGAAGGAAGGAAGGAGGCTAGAAGATACCTGGATGATCCCGTTTCCATGGAGAAGAAAGCCTAACACAATTAGAAGTGAGTGATTAATGGTTCAAGCAGAAGAGGAAAGTCCAGCATGGAAATTTGCGATCAATCTGATTTTCAAATGAGGGGGTTCATCATCTGGCCTTGGGACAGGAAATAATTTGACATTTAAGTTTCCTGATATCTTCAGCAAGCCAGATGGCATTGTGTATTGGGTAGATGATGTGTGCTGGAATTGCACACTCTGATGGCTCAGAGGGTGGCTTATTCAAGGGAAGAACCTAATTTGAAGAGCCCTAAGGGAGCTGAATGGAGGGGTCACTTAATTTATGATGAACTAATGTGTTAAAACTAGTGCCTGTGAGACTGAACTGATATGTGTTTGTAATCCAGTTCTGATATTGTTACAAACATGTAGCAGGTTGGAAAGGTGGTTCCCTTGAATATCATTATAATTCCATCCTATAAATATTTGTTGTGCTTTTTCCCTGGTTATAAATATGATTCAGTCATGGCTCAGGCTGTGAAAAAGTTCTTGGTTATTGGATGAGAGATGCTAAGCAAATAACCATAACATAGGTGTCAAGAACTGGAGTCTGGAAGCTCATGAATGTCACCCTTACTTTATAAATCAATTAGAAAATAAGAGAAACAAATGTCATACTTGAGTTAAATGCCACATTCACCAGTGGGAAAGATGGTACTAGAGAATTAGGCTTAGATGTATAGCAACAATGGGCTTCTAATTTAGAACACAAGAATGAGACAGATACATATAGGCAAGTGGAGGCTGTGCTGTAGGGTGTACAAGACCCCATGGGATGCTGCCCCTGTGTCACATGTCTGAGGAAGACGACACTGGAAAACAGCTTCCTAAGGGAAGCCTGGTTCCAAAACAAAAGACTGAAAGAAGTGTGGGATCCTACTCGCAATTTTACCAATTAGAATAAACCTTTCGCCTCCTTGGGGGATTAATTTAGGATAGAGAGAGACAAAGAGACCAAATGTGTTATGCCTAATTGCTGTTCTCTCTGATTCCCCATTAGGTATGAGTAATGTGCTCTGGGAACACAGATAAGAAGAGCTTTAACTTAAGTATCTGAAGGAGGACAGACACGAGTAGGGGTAGGGAAAGCTGCACCAACTGGCATTTGATTTGGACTTTAAAAGATGACTAGAGGGGCACCTGGGTGGCTCAGTCAGTTTCAGTTTGGGTCATGCTATCACAGTGAGTTTGAGCCCTGCATTGGGCTCTGTGCTGACAGCGAGGAGCCTGCTTGGGATTTTCTCTCTCCCTTTCTCTCTGCCCCTCCCCTGCTCTCTCTCTCTCTCTCCCTCAAAATAAATAAACTTTAAAAAAGAATGACCAGAAAATTTCCAGGAAGACAAGAGACAATATAGATCCCAAACGCGTGATGGCCAAGAAGGACATAGAGTGTCGGGGATAATAAGGAGGGTAAGGAAAGGTGAGATCATAGGTAGCATAGATTGATGCTTGATTCTGAACTGCCTAGTATGCTGGCATAAAGAAGATTGTGTATTTTCAGGTAGGCAATACGGAGCAACTGGAGGTGTTTAGGCAGAGATGTGGTACAATCAGAACTGCATTATATAAAGAGGACTCTGAACGCGGTGTGGAGAATGACTGGTGAATGTGTGTCGGAGGTGGGTGGGGGTGAGAGTGGAGAAGGAAGCGGGTGGAGGCTAGGAGAACAGTTATTGCAGTATTGCAGTGGAATCCATTCCCACTCAGACTCCCTGACTCTGTGTTTAAATGGGAAGAAATAAAAGCTAAATTCAAGGTAAGATAATTCTTTCATGTTTAAGGTAATTCCTCTAATTTTTAATCATTTACTCCTATAGTCCCAATATTTCAGCCCCTGGGCTGTGCTGCCAACTATCATTATAAGACAACAAAGAAATGTTTCGGCAAGATTTTTATTTCCCTCTTATCTTTTTTGTCTCTACAGTATCTCCCAAAATTGTAGAGATTTCTTCAGATATCTCCATTAATGAAGGGAATAATATCAGCCTCACCTGCATAGCAACGGGTAGACCAGAGCCTACGGTTACCTGGAGACACATCTCCCCAAAAGGTAAGAGAAGAAATGGAAGAATTGTTGGCCATGGCTAGGAGGTCATGGCACTGGTGGCTTTATCCAAATGGCCCTACATTTTTGGTATCCTGATAATAGTATACTCATGGCTCTGAAGGGAATTTTGGTGATCTCTACAAGACAGGAATATGTCCTGTAAGATTTCAGAAATCAAATCTGAGCGTTTCTCGAATGCTGGGGAGATTAATTCCAATTCTTTCTGGGTGCAATAGTGTTAACCTGTTCTGGGTGAACTTTATTGGTCTTGTTTGATGATGGAACAATCATCATTGGTGGCATTGTCCAGATGGTTGTTCTAAGATACTAAAAACACAACACATAAGGATTTAAAAAAACTTTGAATGGGCATAGTCCTAAAAGGAAAATGTCCAAGTCTGACTCCTCAGCATTGACAAATATCTGGTCCCTAGTCCATGAGCTGTTTTGTGGTGGTGTTGTTGTTGTTACTCAGATTAATCTTAGATAACAAATATAGCTCAAGATGTGACTAAATTGCAAAATTTACCTTGTCTAAATGTCTAGATGTTTTGTAGACCAGACTAAGTGTTGTTTTGTGCTTTCATGGATTAAACATTAAACCTTTAGATTTTAAGGGGAGATGCCATTTATCATTAAGGTAGCTTTTATGCAAGATGCATTAAATTATTTCATTTGTTTTTAAATATGTACTGAGTGCTTATAATAGCCCAGGCACTCTGCTGAGCACTGGGGATATAGCAATAAAGCAAAACATATCAGTTTTTGTTCTCATGAGCTTCCATTCTCAGGAGACAAGTGACAAAAAAAATGAATCTACAATGTAACAAGTGGTGTTAAGAATAAGAAAATAGAGCAGTATACATTGACAGAAGAACCAGAGGTTCGGTTGGAGAAGGCTTTTGAAAAGGTGACATTTGAACAGATATGTGAATAAAGATGCTTCATTTCAGTGCTTATTGCTGGCTAATGTGAGCTATGTTTAAGTAAATGTGTATGTGTGTGTGTTTATGCATGCATGTATGCATGAAGTTATGTGTATGGCTGAGTACTACAGGTTCAAGGATTCTAAAGGAATCATCATAGTGGATATCTCCTTGGTGTTGCAGGTTGGGACCCCCAAAAGTAGACCCTGACAATGTGATTGGCATGCAAGAAGTTTATTTGAGGCTCTCTTGGGATCAACTTCTATGAAGGGGTAGGGAAGGAAGCAGGGCTGGGCTGAGGGAGAAGCTGAGTTGCCTGAAGACCAGTGGAACATCTCAGCTGACCCTGTGGAGAATTCTGAGGCCAGTGTTACCCTTTAGCAATGCTTTGTTGAGATGGGGGTGACCTTTTATACCAGCAGAACAGCCTTGGAATTTGGGCTATCCCCTGAAGAGTTGTGACCTTGGAATAGGCGTCTCTCTTTACACTAGATAGTCTGCATAAGGGGCTGCACCAGAGAGCTGCCCACCAGCAACACATCTGTCCCTGGGGGCAGACATCCTCTCTTCCTAAAGATGGCAGAACATTTGGACATTTAAATGAAATCAGGGTAGGACTATGAGTAGGCCCTCATATCGAATTCCTCTCACAGAAAGAGACAGACTTGCCCTGCTGGAGATTCTCAGAGAAGTCATGAAATTTTCAGTGTGTTAGGCCTGAATTGCTGGGAGCAATCCCATGCAACCATTTCTGACTCTACCACTGTGAGCAAATGGATCTGAGAGAGTATTCACATGTCTGCAGTTCTCTCGATTTGGAATGGCCTTACAAATGGACTGGCCCAAAACCTGGGAGGAGACTTCTACTGTGCATGAGATCATCAGTGAGAGAACGTAGCTCTAGGGCACCTCTGAGGCAGGGTCCATCGAAATGGACAGACTTTCCAAGTTCACAATGCACGCCATTCATCACTGCTTAATGCTTGTCCCCAGTGCTATTGGACGCCAGGGCGCTCTGTGCTTTTAAAATCTGTGGAACATTCATCATCCTGGGTAGACTCACTTTACCTTATGTAGAGAGGCACTGGACCCCTCCTTCTTGCAGGTCTCCCTCTGTCTCCTGTCTGGTATCTTCTCTGATTTCCTCTCCCAGCTTTTCAGCTCTTTGTCCTTTTGTAAGTACTCCTCCTGACATTTCTCCTCTGTACATCTCCTTCTGTCTTGCCCTTTCATGCTTTCTCTTTTTATTGTTTACTTTCTCTTTCTTTCTCAGTCTCCTAAACATCTGTGCATTAATTTCAATTCTCCCTCCATTTTTTTCCCCTCTCTCTCTTTTCCTGACAATTACTTCTGTCTCTCTTATGGCATTGGAGCCTCCTCTTTCTTTTATCTTGCTGAAGTTCACACTGGCATACCTTAGAGTCTTTTTACCCCTTTTGTAGCCATTAAGCAGACTCATTGCCTCAGGAGACTTTACCTGAGACTGTGCCAGATGCTTCCATTTTACTGTTTTGGCTGTTATGGAAACAGAAGATGGATCAAGGAGTGAGGAGAACGATAATCTGAATCTACCTGTGGATCAGAGTAATTTAGATGAACAGCCTTTTCCAGATCCCTGGTCCAGATTAGCTATCGCAGATTCAAACTGATGAGACATGCCAAGCAGTAACTAATCACCTCAGAACTCACCAGGGTGCTGTTTTCCCAGTGACTGATTATTTGGAGATCAGAGGTGTCAGTGGACTGCTGCCAGATCTGAACCGAAGCTGGAGACCCTTAGCAGTAAGACCTTCATCTTTCCCCCCTAAATATTTCCAAAAGGGTACTTATTTTAAATAAGTTGGGACAGTCTTGGGGTTCCTTGGTGAAAAAAAAAAAAAAAGATATGCCACAACTTAGCAAAGCCTCCAAAGGCTAAGAGCTCTTGTCATCTTTTGTTCTACTTTGTGTGGGTAGATCATGTTTCAATCTGGACAGTTCTCACACACATACCCATAAAATCCCTGAATGGATAGCTGATGGAGGCTAAGCACATAGGCAACCCTGATGGCTTCACTGCATTTTCTCCCTCGAGACTGATGTGTTTGTTTTGTATATTTCTGAAAACTCTTAGTTTCTTCCATCATAACTCATATGGTGCTGCTTGCAATAAACTTCTACAAACCTCTTTAGAATGTGTATCCCAGGCTTGACCCCTTTTTACACGGAGAAGGAGAACAGGAATGTTAACCACCATTTTAGTAATGGCTCATGCATTTTGGTACATAGACACAGGAGTGATCATCTGATCAGAAGCAGAATGGAGGGGACTTGTCCATGAAATTATCTGCCTAGCACTTTGCATCAGATGGATAAAATGCCACTTTTCCATATCCAAGATGTAGAGGAAGGTGAGGCCTCTCAAGACACACCTCTGTGCTGCCATTGATCATGGGAAGTAATTGTCTCTTGTTACTGGCAATATGTCTTCTAGTTCTCCTCATGAACTTACCACTCCCAAGAGTTCAAGAAGAAAGTGCACAAGCTTTGTAAAGATACCTGCCCTCCTTCTGCACACTTGTTTCGAATGTACATGTTTTGCTAACACCTGTATGGGCCTTGGTCTTTTCAGAAGGAAGAGCCCTCCTCTCTCTGTCTCAAGGAAATTCTATTTGGATGGGCACAAATGTTTTATTGGCCTCTCACCAAATTCTGTGTAAATGCTAGCATCCTACTCCAAGGGCCCAAACACCATCAGTGGCCCCTGTCTCGTATGGGCATATTCCCCATTAATGGCTCTGTGCCTTGTCTTTTGTCCCCATCTAGGCATGCAATAATTTATTTTAGCAAAGCCTTAAGCTTGAGTCTTTCTATGTAAAAAAGAATACCTTTAAGGTTCTCTGTTACTCTGATTCTCCCATGTGTCCTAAAATTTTTATGTCTCCAGTTGCTGTTGGATTGTAGGAGCTTTAGAGAGAAAGGTGAGATTCCTATATTGCCACATCCCCAGGAGCCCAACATGGAACTCAGGTGAAGATTTGAGTCATATCACTGACATGCAGATTCTACTATACCTACGGAATCAAGGATCATTGAGCATCCTAATGGAGCATCCCTTTTCAGTGTGCCTACCTCCACTTCTCTCCCATCAAACAAAATACTGAAAATAAAAACCTTACCAAGGCTACTGAAAGAATACTTTGTACTCAGATGTCGGTTGGGGGCTCAGAAAGGTCCAGTGAGCTGTTTACAGAGATGTCCTGATTTCTGATTCATGAATTCTTTGAGACCTATGTCTCTTTGAGGGCCCACATCTCACTTTGTTTCTTGACCTTCTAGCACAATGTCCATCACCTAGAAAGCATTCAAGAAATATTTGTTGATTCTGTGAACAAGCACTTACTTTCATCAGTGCCCCAGAGAGACATGCTTGTTCTCCCATGTCAAAGACTTCATCCTGATCCTTGAGGAACTCCACTTTGATGTTGCTGTTGAGACCTGAGTGTTTCCTGCTGAAGCTCTGTTGGGGAATTTCCAGGACATTTTCTCTGGTCTTCACAGGATTGTCAAGCTTTTCCAAAGTTCTCCTACTGAGAGACCTGCTGTGGCTGGTCTTAACTTCTCCTTGAAGGAGAGACTCCTTTTCATGTACTCTTTTGAAAAAGTTGAGAAGACTCACAAGTGACTTTGAAACTGGATCCTCTAGTGAGCTCTCTTCTACCCTCATCACTGCCTCACTGCTGTCACTCTCCTGATGCGTGTGTTACTCTCATATGTTCTTCATCTGGCCTCTCTGAGTCTCTTGGTCCTTTTGGTGTCTTACTCTTCCCAACCATAATTGTGCCTAAACCCTCAATGGCTCCAACAGTTTCATAAAATAATCCTGGATGTTTCCAGGGAAAGTTACTTCAACTGTATATGGAAATTTGTTTCTCCTCATAGGTTAAAAAAATAAAAATTCAAAGAAAGAAATCAGTGTGAAAAAGAGAAATAGTAGTTTAAAAATTCTCCCTGCCCCTGACACTATGATAGTTGAAGTGGGAAATAGATTGGTTTTTCTTAGGACCATATAAAGACTCTGGGGGCAAAATTAAGAGCAGGGCCATACATCTTTTGGGCTCCAAACCTAGCCTCTGTTATGGAACACTTACCTTTCAATGTGCAGTGTGAGCAGTGGACAAATACCTGTGGGACTAAGAAACCTTCCTCTGCCAAATCTCTTCCCTTCCCACCTCAGGTGTCCTTCTCTACTTGAAGAGGTCCAGGGGCACCTGGTTTTTCTAGACCTTGTTTCTCATAGCTTTGAAAGACACCAAAAACCTCACCAAGTTGTTGAGGACAAAGTGACCCTTGGATGGAAGCTTTTCTTCTCCTTGTCAATGCCCTGAGTCCTTCCCTCCCCCACCCCCACCACACCCACCTACCTTTCCATTTGTCAGTACTGACAGGTCTTCCTCCCCAGCCAAGCAGGACACTGAAGCACTAATTGGCACTGGAGGTATCACAGCTTGAGTTCAACCAGAGCTGGCAGGCGCCATGACTCCAGTGACAGCTCTGTGAAAAAGTGTCAGGAGCAAAGCTGTGGCATGCCATCGGCTGACTGCAGCACCCTGGCACTAATGAGCAGCCTGTCAGCACCAGCATCAGGGGCCCCATGTGGCACAGAGATCATTAGGATGGCAGATGAGAAAAAACTTCTCCAGCAAAGAAGAGCCAGGATTGGAAGGGAAGGAGGACAAAATGGAACTAAAGACCTCTCCTTACCCACAGGTGGTTATCACCCAGCAGGAAAGGACCAAAAATACACACTTACACACACACACACACACACACACACACACACACACAACATGTTTATAAAAGATCTCTATGCCAACTCTGGACAACCCTTGGAGTCTCATTTTGGTTGAGTTGCCCTGTAATTAATTGATATAGGCCACAAATCTCTTCTGCAGTAAGCCAAGGGGGAGCTCAGTGACTAAATTAACTCTCCAGTCATGGTCGCCCATACTATGAAACCAGGAAGTAGTGTAAGTCCCAAAGAAAGAGGGACCTGAGGAAAAAAGAAAGAATTGGTATCAGTGGGTTGCTTTTTTTCTTTTTTCTTTTTTGGCTACTTTTCAGGGCAGACTCCCTGCCCAGGGAACCTGCTGAGCTGCCAACTGCCTGCCTGTCTTCCACTGGAGTATGATAATCTAAGAGACACAATTAAGAGAAGTAGTTTTGTTTTGTTTTGTTTTGTTTTGTTTTCCTTTGTTATTTCATCCCAGAGGTGGGTTTGGGAAATGGCCAGTATGTTTGCTTTGTTTTTCTACTTCCTGAGGGCAGGTGTGAATTCTCCAGCTCCATTCTTCTGCTTCATGCTTTATGAAGAGTCTGGCCTCTCTCTGAGTTTTGGTTATCTCTAATGGCTCCATTTCTTCATGGGTGGAGGTGACCTGACACAAGGTGGCCATCTGTCTGAAAGAAATGGGCCTTGAGAGCAGGTCCAACTACATTTGAAGTTGCTTCCACTACTTACCAGCTGGGTCCCATTGGGGTAGTGATAAATCTTTCTGAAGATGTGTTTATATATTAATTTTGTTCTTGCTTCTTGGTGTGGCACCAAGAATTTTCATTATTTGTTTCTGGACCCCAGTTGCCCCACACGCTGCAGTTACACTAACAACTGGACATTTACCTTTGGTGTCCTTACCTTTGCACTCACCAGCTGGTCTCCCTTGATCACGTCCTTGCACCTTTTGGATAGAGTTCTATTCTTTCTTTAAGACCATGGTCAAAAGCTACCAGTCACCTCTGGTGGCTTTCTTCAGGCAAAGTGAGTCACCCCTTTTTATGAGATCCCATAGCATTTTGCACACATTCCTAATGATGGCAATCCTTACAGTGACTTGTATGCTCAAAAGGCCCTCCTTATGTCCAAAGGACAGTTATTATGCTGTTTTATTTTATCCTCAGTGCCTAGCACAGCACCAGATGTTTGCAGGTTCTGTAAGTGATTGTTGAACAAAGAGGTATCCAATCTATAGATAGATCCAGTATTTTTCACCCCCCTTTTTTAAAATTTAGTCTTCCTGATGCATAATTTAAAACAAAAGTCACTTTAGTGAGTAAAGGGTAAGATACAGGAACTTCATCTCTTCACATCATTCTTTACTGTCTACCATGTTTCCCAAACCAGTCCAAAGAATTTGTAAGAAAATGTTCTCCCCACTGGTCTGCCCCCAGAACCAGCCCTAACACTCTTCATATGCAAAACAGAGATAATAAAGCCTTCCTAACATGGATGCCATGAGGATTAAATGTGGTCATCAGTGCCACGGACCTGGCCGCAAAATGACACATAGTAGGTGGCCAACAATGTGAGCTTCCATAGCCCCAGCCAGCATCGTGCCTTCCCTGCCACTCAGGAGACAAGAGCAAAAGGGGAGGAAATTAAAATTCTTTTCTCTGAAAGGGTTGAATCCTTACAAAAGCTGAAGCTCAGTCAATTGCCAGAATGGATAGACATTCAAAGGTGCTTAATCAGCACCTCTCTCACCCCCCCCCCCCACAATTTTCTAATTAACGTAGGTGCTTGATTAAAATTCCCAGAGTACCCCCAAGTAGCTATCCCAGGAGAACTAAGTAATTGCTATTGCAAAAGATATTACAGTGGTCATTGATGGTGGAAAAAAAAAAATAATTGCATCATAATTGAAAGTGGCAGATCTCCTGTCCAGCGTAGCAGCAGAGCATACGGTATTAGGCCCAACCTATACAGAGAAAGCCATTTATTATGATAAAGATAAACCAGTGGCACAACTTCAAGTCTGGGGCAAAGTGATCTAGAAACTCATTAAGCAAATGGTTTAAACACAGACAAGCAGACCAAGGTGGGAAGGAAGAAAGCTGAGGAAGACATTTACAGATGACTCTTTAACTCCGTAATTCTCTTTAGCCATAAAATTACAGCTGGATAGATACAGTTAGGGTAAAGTTTGCCAATGTCAATAAGCATTTTTGTAAGTTTAAAATTTATGATCTGGTTTGAAGCAATATTATAGCTGTGCAACTTCCTACTTCAAAGATGAGGAGAATCATAAAAAGACTAGTGGGGAAATTAATGAGTTCAATGTGCCTGGATTGAGAACATATGAAATCAAGCCTCAGCCTAGAAACCAAGGGCAGAAGTGCATACCACAGACACTGTTTGTGGTTTTACTAAATTATTTTAAAGCCCTTGAAAAATGTTCTAGAATCAGATGTCGGCTGAATTCAGTCATTGCTAACAGCATCCTTCCCCACACTCTCCTAAGCCAGGCTATTTATGCTGGTACTTGGTGACCGTTACTATGCAGAATTGTTTTGATAGAACAAAAAAGGAAACATAAAAGCAAGAATATTGTATCATCTTCCCCACAGATGCTAACCAGCCCTAGCTAGTTAGATGCAAAGGGCTTCTTAAAATGGGAGCCCCTCCAGGCCAGAAGACCACATTTCTGATGAGTATCTGTAGCAGGCAGCTCTACTTGGCATCCGAGAAGGTCTCAGCAGGCCTCCCCATCCACCACAAACACAGTGACCTTCTGGCTATCACACCCCTGGAGATCACTTAAGGCTTTGGAGTTCCATGTCTAGCATCCACCAAGCTTAGATAAAGTTTTCCATGCTAGCTTGGAGAAAGCTTTTCATTCCAAATGTCCTTGTCACAAGCAGTGTGAAACATGTCCCATGATTAGGCTGCTTTATCAGTGAGAGAGGGAGGCTTAGAGAGGTAAGGCTAATGGGTCAAGGTCACACAGCTCCACAAATATGCAATGGCCAAAGTAAAACTCAAATCCAAGTCTTTTTGACTCCAAAGTCCATATTCTTGAAGTGTATTGATTTTCTGCCAGGTTTCTGACCCATTGCTTCTTCTGGATCTTCTGGGACATGTATACTTTCTGGTTTCAGACCTCCTGCCAGCCCAGGGCTCTGCTCCTTGGGTCATCCACTTTTTTACAGCCTTCTTGTAAACTCACCCACACTCTTGTTCAGACACTGTACTCCATTTGGGGCACTGTGCTTGGCCTTGACATTCCATCCTCTCCAATGATCTGTGGCTCCATGCAGTGGATCTTTGCATGAATACCTCTGAGCAAGGGACAGAGCCCCAGCATGGAGAGTTGACCCTACCTCAGTTCTCCAGTGAGTTTTCTTTCTCCTACTGAGTCAGCCTTTCTGAGTTTTATGCTCTCTCACCTTTCCGCCTCCACCTGGACCGGGACTCATGGCAGTGATGTGGCTGTTCTCTGACTTGATTTATTTTTTCTTCATGTTAAATACTAACATTCACTCACACAATGGTATGTCTTTGGCTTTGATTGTTATTATTAGGTTGTTTTACACTTTAACAGCTTTAGATATGAAAAGAAATTGCTGGATTCCTGTGTATGTTTTTCATTATCTGACTCCATTCGGTTTCCCTGATGTGTCCTTGTAGTATTTGGCATATTTTATCTTCTCAGTGGTGTAAAATGCTTTTTAATACTGGAACCAGGACAGTTGTGAAGTAATGAACAGAATACCAATTTAGTTCCTTTCAGATCAAGGAGACTCCAGCTTTCTCCGTGGCTGGACTTCCCAGGTTCCCCAAGTACTACCGCACACTCAGGCTGGTCACCACCTTTGAATTTGGGATGATGAAGAAGTAATTCTTCCTGCTGTAGGAGGATCATCTTACCCGCTGCTCCCCAGTAGTGATAGATTCTTCTCACACCTTCCCCTTACCCTGAAAAACAAATCCCTCTTCTCTCTTCTAATGGAGAGTTAAAAGGAATGACTTTGGACTTTATCTTTCCTCCATAAGGGATTCAGAACTCCTCCTGTTTTTTAACTGTCCTGCACTCAGGAGGCCTCGTGTTCCTTCTCTGATTTCTTGCATCACTGCTTTGCACTCTATTGAATGGTTCACTGGGGTCACTGTGGTTGAAGATATTTGGCCAGTCATCTGCATGATAAAGAAAGACAAACGGTTTTCTCCCATCATTGATTTATTTATGCTGTCACATACCATCCCAGAAAAGAATTTCATCAGAGAAGGTGACATGGATTCCCCACCTCCCCCAGGAAAATTCCTTGGAAAAACGGCTTTGATTGTTCATGAATTACTCAACAATTTCTTGGTAAGCACCTCTCTCTGCTAGGCCACTGTCCTAGGTAGTGGAGGCGCATGAATGAACAAAGCAGACAAAATCCTGGCCTCATATAGCTCATATTTTAGTGGAAGAGACAGAAAATAACCTGATGGATACAAAAACTTTGTAATGTATTATATGGTAATTACTGTGGAAAAAATGATCATAATAAAATGCAAACAGATGATCAGCATATGTTTGGAGGTTGCAATATTTTTTTTCAACAAAATCTCCTTTAATTCTCAATGTTACTAATATTTCAAATTTAGTGTACTAAGTAAATACTAGTTTTGCTATTTTTATGTCCATAATTCACTTATAATCAACATTAAGATTCATAATGTTGTGGCAAAAAATGTTTACATCCTTCAGGAAAATCACATTTTTGTCATTAATTATTAATATTGCTTTGCATGGTTTAAGCTTACGTGGGTGTTATAATGTTAACTAGAGTAGACAGGGATGGAGTCATTAGGAAGGCGGCCCAAGAAAGTTGGGGGAGGACACTAGGATGACTCCAGCAAGAGCGTTGCTGGCAGGGCTTGCAGTAAATACAAAGGCCCTGCATCAGTACACAGCTGCCACATTCAGGGTCATCAAGGAGGCTGTGGAGATACCAGAAGAGTTATGTAACACCTAACTTCCTCTCAATAGACTATAAGTTTCATGAGGGGAAGGAACATGCTCTTTCTTCCTTACTGCTATGTGCACCAATGCTTAGCGTGTATCTGTCAAATTAAAGACATTCAATAAGTATTTCTTCAATGAATTAGTGAGTAACGTCAGCATGGGGTTATAGTAAGAATACTTGAGCAAGCATTCTGGAAAGAGACAAGGTTTGAATCAGAAATTATGGTCCCTTGGGGTGCCTGGGTGGTTCAGTCAGTTAAGTTTCTGATTCTTGATTTTGGCTCAGGTCATGATCCCAGGGTCCTGGGATTGAGCCCTATGTCGAGCCTAGAGTTCAGCTCTATGCTGGGTGTGGAGCCTGCTTAAGATTCTCTCTCTGCCCCTTCTGCCCCTTCCCCATTGGTGTGCACATGCATGAGTGTTCTCAAAAAAGAGACAGAGAGAAATTGTGAATTGTGTATTTTTCATTAGTTATTGAAGGTATTGGAAAATAACATAGGCAAATGACAGTGATAGAATGTGGTTAAAGGGAAGGTCCATGGAGAAGAGGGATCCATGTAGCTGATGGTGCAGGTGTCTGACAAATCATCAAAGGGAACGTTAAAATCACCCCAGATAATGGCTGAGGTTAGTGACAAGTAGGGCTGTGAGCCACATGTGAAAGCCCTCAAAGAATCATGAGGAATTCAGGGCATCAGTCATTGGAAGCAAGAACAGGTAGATGCAACATAGCCAGAGGGCAAAAGCTTTGAATGGACTTTCAATAAAACTGTAAAAGAGGAATGGTCTCCAAGTGATCTTGAGTGAGAAGGACTATCACCCCAAACAACCCAGTGATTTCTTGAGAAATACACAAAGGAAGTGTTGCCCTCAGGAAGTAGCTGGGTTTTAATTACTTAAGGCAGTTCAGGGAGTGGTCAGCCTAGAGGCTGAGGGCTTAGGTAATATGTGGCTTCCCAGAAAATGTAAGGAGGGAGGGGTGAGGAATGAAAGAGCTGCAGGACACTGACAATGGGGGGAAGGGGCGCAGAGTCACCCTGGCAGTGACAGATGTGAGGCATGTTAGATTTAAATTGTCCCCAGTGGAAGACAGTGAAACCACACTTTGCAGATTTCAGCTGCAGCCTATGCCTGTGAAGAGGGATAGAAATCCCTTCTCTTCCTGAACCTTAAGGTGGGGTAGTGACAGTTGTAGCTTTTGGCAAGGTCAGGCCTTTTTTGTGATCCAGAGCAAGGGGACTGACTTTTCAGAGGCCATTAAAAGGCCAAGTTTGGAGATCATGAGATAGCATGACAGCAGGGGAGGAGAATAGATTCTGGGATTGAAATAATTGGAGGTGGGGGTAAGATTGCCAAAACCTGCTGATAGGGTCAGAGTTTTCTCCAAAATTGATCATAACAACTCTAGTTATATTTATTTTTTTAAAGAATCAAGATTTATTGGATTGAACAGAAATGATAGAGTACAATGGTTATGATAAATAGGCAGAAAGAATTATCTTTTATTCAACAGATATTTATTGGGTACTTAAAACATGACAGGACATATCTAAGTGTTTCAGATTGTGTTGTGGACACAGCATTCAAAGACTCTACCCTGTGGAGCTGCAACACTGGAGTATAGGGAATATTTGTTAAATAAATATGCAACCTAGTGTCACGGGAAGATAGTACTGTTGAGGAAAATGACACGTTTACCCCAGGGATGTGGTAAAGGATGATGAACGGTACTACTTTAGTCAGAGTACAAGGATCAGCCCTGACCAATACCTAGATGCCCAAGGGAAGCGAGCCACTGACATATCAAGAGAGGGTCTTCCAGACAGAGGTATCTGCAGATACCAAGACCGTGCATCCAGAACATGCTTCATGTGTGTGAGGAACCACAAGAATGTGGACAAATGTAAGTGGCATAGTGTGTGCTAAAGAGACCCCAGGGTCAGGTCATGTGGTACCTGGAAAACGGTGTTAAAAACTGGAATCTGTTTGAATAAAAGGCATTGGCAAGTTTTAAGCAAGAGAGTGAAGTGATTTAATACATGTTGTTCAAGGGCCATTTTAACCGCTTGAAGAGAAAGGCAGGGGTTAAGAGGTGGGTTAAAGTAGCAACTGGGATGCTAGTTCGGATTCTGCTTTGGTCCCTCAAGAAATGAGGAGGAGGAGGATTATCGTGGTAGGGTTGAAGGTGATAAGACTATGTTTAATGTTCAATGTATTCTGAATTAAAGCTGCCAAGATTCCCTGACTGATTAAACATGGGAGTTGTGAGGCAGAGTTAGGTGACTGAGATTTGTGGCCTGTGCCACTGGTGACTAGGGATATAATTTTCTGTCGCCTAGAACTCCAAGAGCAACAAGTCTGTAGGTGGAAATAGGAGCTTGGTACTTAAGATATGCAAATGGAAATGCTGATTAGATAGTTGGCTATGTAAGCATACAGGGGTATAAAAATAAATGTAGGGGTCAGCAGCATTCTGATGGTGTTCAGTGCCACAAGGCTGTCTGTCACCACCTATGAGGTGAGGCTAGTTAGAGGAGAGTTCTGTGGACTGGGCTTTGGGGCACTCCAATACATAGGTGCCAAGATGAGAGGATGGGTCAGCATGGATGATGGTGGGAAAGTAGAGAGCTGTGAAGCAAATCTGAAAGGCAACAGAAGACGATGCTTCATAAAGGAGGGGTGTGCACAAGTGTGGCTCAGAAGACAAAGGAGATAGGGAACGAGAACTGGTAAAATGCACTTGCATGAGAGTCTGGCTGGTGAGAATGGTTCTGGTGCAAGAAGATATGGACAGGATTGATTAGGAAAGGAGAAAAGGGGTTCAATAAATGGAGAGACCAATAAAATGCTTTGAGAAGCTTTGCACAATATAGGATTAGATGTTGGAGGGGAATGTGAAGGTAAAGAAGGACTTTTTCCCAAAATCCCATCTGCAGTCTGGCTTCCCTTGGCCATTCCTTGGCTATTGTTGCTGTGTAATAAGAGTGGGTCCTTGAACAACATAGGTTGGAACTGCCTCGGTCCACCTATATGAGGTTTTTGTTTATTTGTTTTGTTTTGTTTTGTTTTAATAAACTGTATTTAAATAAATACAGTTCAACACTGTAAATGTGTTTCTCTTCCTTTCTGTTTTCTTAATAATGTTTTATTTTCTCTAACTTACTTTATCAAAAAAATACAGCATATAATAGCTATAACATACAAAATATGTATTAATCAACTTTATGTTATTAGAAAAGCTTCCAGCCAATAGGCTATTAGTAGCTAAGTTTTTGGGGTTGTTTGTTTGTTTGTTTGGAGAGGGTGGGAGGCCAAAGATTATATGTGGACTTTCAACTGCACAAGGGATCAGCATCCCTCACCCCCAAGTTGTTCAAGTGTCTGCTATACTTGTGTTAGCGTTCTAAGTTGCCCCTCTTCTTCAGGTGGAATAAAAGAAAGAATTAGCTAAGACAGGTCTGTGCTTGTGGTGCTGCCTATAAATCTTGATCTACAGCTGAGTGACCCTAAAATTTCTCTATATGGCTTTTGTTTGATCTGGGAATTTGAAGCCAGAGTCTCCATGTTGCTAAAGCAATTGACTCTCTGACACTGAGGCACATTGTCTGGAGGTGAGACTCTGTACCATCAAATTTAGTGAAGATTCCACTGAGCATTGATAGATAAAACACTTATTGCAAATGTTTAGAGTGTGAAATAGCCACTGAGAAGGAGCATTGAGGATGATATCTGCTTATCTCTCAACCCCTCCTTAGACACCAGGGCAAAAGTTCTCAAAGTCCTCCATATTTGATCTTCCATGACCAGATTTCCAACTAAGGCAGGGTTATTTGAATTAATCTGTTCTTCACAACCAGAACAGGGACCAAGTTAGACTTGGGCAGCCACCCATCTGGCCACAAATGTTTATCCTGCTGAAGCCCCTCTAAGAAGCTCCAAAAGGGATAGAAGAGGATGACCAACTAACTACCCTAACTGTGCCTAACTACCCTAACTGTGCCAACAAACACAACCTAAGTCCTATTCTGGGGGAGATTATCTGTATAGGGGAAATACTTTAGTTCTCTGCAAATTATGCAAACATTCCTGCTGCCTCAGTGTTGCTGAGTCTAGGTCAGGCAGGGCAGAGGATGCAGACAACCTCAGTATTTAATCTAAAATGATGTTGGAGATGGGGGACAGTTCACCAACATGGAAGCAAGTACCAGCAGCAACAGGTATAGTGAAATCTTCTCCATTTAATCTTGGCTTGAAGGTATGTTCCTAAGGATCCATCCAGGTTATTTCTCCTGACAGTCCTAACAGGCCCCTTCCCATTGTCCACATTACCCTAGAGGCACTTCTTTCCTTTGAGAGAGGAAAAAAAAAACACACAAAGCTTGATTGATAGGGCACATTGTGAATGATGAAAGGGTTGTAAAGAACTGGTTCCATCCCTCTTTGCATCTTAGTTTCCAACCAGAACCCATGGCCTTTGAGAATTGAGGGCAACTTAATGAGTGTGACCACAATGTTTGCTCCAAAATAATTTTGCTTCCTTTGACTTCACTGCCAAGCATCCACACTGGCCAGGCCTTGTTCTTCTCTTGAACAGTCACATTCCTCTGTGTGTTGATGTTTTCTCTCTTTATCACATCACTTTTCTAGGCCTCTTGATTTTGGTCACTCGGGTGTTGTCATGGCAATGACATCCTCAGTAGAGTGGTGCTGCTCATGTTGTCATGGTTATAAGGACCTCTTGATGAGAGCCACACTTCATTGTCATAATGCAGACAGCAGTAAAGAACCCTAGGATCTCTTGGTAAGCCTGAATTCTTAGACTAGGAGCTAGTGTTTCTGTGCCTAAAAATGCAAGTGGCAGTAATTAGAGAAATAGCAGCAGTCTAAAATGGTTAGACTCTATCCACATGGAAAGAAGAACACTAAAAGAGGGATCATTATCATCACTATGAGCATGTCCTCTTATTCCTTTTTTCTATCATCATCATCATCATCATCGTCATCATCATTGCCAGTGTTTTGAAAGGAATTGTCTATGTTCCAGGCACTATTTGAAGTGATTTACATGTATAAACTCTTTAATTTTCTTGACAGCCTTATGATGCAGGTGTTATTACTGTTCTTCTATAGATTAAGGAACTGAGACTCAGAGGGCTTGCATAAGTAACTTGCTCAAAGACATACCCTAGTATGGAGCTGGACAAACCTTAACCAGGCAGATGGTTTGCAGAGGCTCCACTCTGAATCCATTACTCCACTGCTTACTGTTGGACTGTTTTATAATCGATAGCAAAAACCAAGATGAATCATCCCATCTACCAAAGGGGTTGCAAACTCAGATAATCTTTTTCTGCTAGAATTCAAACAATTTCTATTTTATACCATTTTTAAGTTTTAAAATGTTTTTACATTTTCATTTGAGTCTCTAACAACCATATGATCTTACTATTGCTATTAATTTCATTTTACACATGAGAAAACCCAAGTTGAGAAAGCCTATGATCTCCTAGGATAACTTGGCTGCTAGTCCTGAATACATGACCATCATTGATGCAGAATCTAGTGTTTTGTTCTACCCTACTGCACAACTGTGTGACATAGCCTAAGTCTGGCTCTGGGGAAGAGGATGGCCAACCAATCTAATGTGAATAGTTTCTAGCAGTCAATATAAAGGTGATAGAAGGAATAAATGTTGGTCTTGCAAAGTCATTCACGTAGCCATTTGTCCTTGTTTTCCCTCCTATTTTATGCCTAATAACTCCACTATTAATGGTAGCCACTTTCATCTATCACAATCTAGATAAGAGAGCAGTAGCCTTCATACCATTCCAACTGCTGCAGCATGATGACTCTGCTACTTTGAACAAGTCATTTAACCTGTGTGGGAGACTCCCAATAAAAGGTTAATTACAGCTCTGTGTCTATGCTGATCTTCAGAAAATGACAATTAAACATAAATAAGTTACTTAAAAACTGGCCTCAAAGAAAATATAGCTTTTAAGACAGAAGGAGCTCAGGCCCAGGAGTTGATGAATCTTCTTGAGTATGAGGGGATTGGAGGAAGATATACTGAGTGAGGGATGGCACTAAAGTTAATAATGGTGGAAAACAAAACAATAGTAGCAAAGACTGATAGAATTCATATAATATACCAACACTGTACCTCTATCAACTCATTTAATCTTTGGAACTGCCCTATAAGTTCACATACCATTTTTATATATATTTTGCAAATGAGGAAACTGAGGCACAGAACTGTTAAATAGTTTGGTGAAGGCCAAGTAGCTAGCAAGAGGTAGATCTGGAAATTGAATTTGGCCTTCTGGATATATCTGTAGATATTGGCATGCTGTCTTTCATGGACATGGGTTGGGTCCCAGAAACCACCTGAGCTTCGTCAGAGACATGACATGGGGAACTTTTAAGACTTGAGTTCTGATTATACCACTTATGAAGCAGTGCCCCCTTGGTCACATTGGTCAGAAGGCTGACCTTCTCTGAGCCTTAGGCATCTCATCTGTAAAGTGAGGCTCATGGTAGGATGTGTATTTGGGTTTGTTTAAGGTTACATAGGATAATGTGTGTAAATGCATGCCCTGTGGCTGGTATAAAATGGATGTTCAAAAATGTGATGGTACGTGGCATTAAAGGCGGTACTATCAGTGATCACTAGTGTGTCATTTTCTCTGTCATTGACATTAGCAACTTATCTTATTTTTAAGGATGAACAGACTGCTCCTGATACTTGAGTGAAGTGTCAAAGGTCACCTGTGGCGAGTAAAACGTAGATTTCCAATTCTTATGCCTTTCCACAATACCTCATTTCATTGACTAGAGTTTGGCCTATACTAGTTTCAGATGACCTCTTGGTATACAGGCTACCATTTCCTTTTGGCTGCCTTTTCCACATCCTCAGTTTCCTCTTGAGTCAAACCTCCAGGTTCTCCTAAGGTTCCCAGTGGACACCACAGGTTGCTAACGAGTGTCTGTTGAATGGAGATAGTGAATATCTGACTGCTCATTGGCTTTGTACATTTCTTTGTTTCACCTGTAAAATAATATGTTCACAGTTAGCAGTGTCGTATTTGGGGAGAAACGGAAGTTTAAACTGGAAGGAAGTAACTGAAGTTTAACCAAAACCAGTACTGTATTCTAGGTTTAACAACAAAAAAAGTACAAATAGAAAATGTTATTTCTGGTCTAGGAAACCAACTTATTTGGTATATAATGGTACATTCTTGAAGTGGGATGTGTTGTCATCATTTCTGTGTAAGCAGTGTTCTAGCCATGTTAATGAAGTGCTTGGGGTCTTGAGCTGGGATCCCTGTCTCTCTTCAGGGATGTGAGGCTAGTCAAACAGGCTTTTCCATTCCCACTTCCAAAAAAGTAGCTTGGAAATAGAGGTGATGCTGTCCACAGGGCTTGATAATGTCAGGATGCTTTGCTGTTGTCCTCATGTGATACTTAAATTAAGCATTGGCTTTGAGGATGTTTCCATGTGCCTTTAAAAATGAAAACCTTCTTCTCTGTGTAGCTAATCGATAGGGCAGCCTAGTGGGAGAAGGCTCATCTGCCGCCCTCCCTGAGCGCCATGGCTGCTGAGTGAGTTGAAGGCAAAGTGAGAGAGAGCCAGGAGGGTCACAGCGGTGTCTCTTTCAAAATCCAAGTTAGATACAAAAGGGAATTAAAAACTTCATGTTGAGTTGTTGTCACTCTCCCCGTGTCTCGCCTGGGAGAGTTCTGCAGCTGGAGAGCACTGAGAACACAGCCCTTTGGAGCTATTACAATTCATATAGACTATAAACTTCCCACTGCGCGAATAAAGGAAGGAGGTGCTTGCCAAGTGCTTGGAGGGGCAAATGCGAGTTATTTCACCATCTGATGATATACGCCATATTGGGAAACATTAGGAAAAAAAAGAAAAGGAGAAAAGAAAGTAGAGTGTGTTGAGAGGCTGGCAACTGATCATCCAACATTCCTTGGTGAAACTCAGATGGAGGCACATTTGTGAAAAGCAACAGGCATCGAGGTCATTCTACCCAGCATGTGTCTTCACTAATGGAGCTCGGTTACCTCTGCTCTACACTTGGGAAAGGAGAACTTTCAACACACAGTTGCCACCTGGCATCCCAGGTTCACACATGAGGAGAGGAGGGAGCAGGCAATATTGGAAAGAGAAGATCACTATTGTCAGGACAATTGGTTTGGCTCTGCTCTGCCAGTTAATAAGTGGATAGCCCTCTTGGATCGACCTCTGTGAACCTCTGTCAACCCCAGTTTTCCTCTGTGAATCTCTGCTACCTCATCTGTAAGATAGGATCACAATATGAGATTAGCGGTCCTCCATCACAGATACTTTGTAAACATGAAAACATTATGGGCATGGTCCTTCATTAAAGTTCTGTATTAATCATGCATACTCTCCACGGAAATGCTAAGCAAGTCAAAAAGACAAGGAGGAGAGATGGAATCCCAGTACAGAGCAATTTTTTAAGACAAAGATATTTTTTACATTTTTGAAACACAAACTGAAAAAGTAGATGATGTAACCATTGATTATGACCGTTGTTATAACAACAGCAATTATCATTTGGTGAATCTTCCATTTATTTATGCAACACAATTAATTTGAAAGTTCACCTAAGCATTTCACAAATGCTACATAGAATGTAGCCCAAGAGAGTGAGGAGAGTTGAATCTGCTTAAAAAGAGCAGAATAACAGGACACAACTGTGCATAACAGAAACCAAAAGGGAAATCACAGGGCGATAGGAAGATTTGGATCTGTGCTACTTTTAGAATCAGCCCAGGGTCTATGACTTCCCAAGGAGTCAGTACCTCAGAGCCAGCACTGGTTCTCATTGCCCAATTTCATGACACCAGTGATCTGCAGACTATGGCCAGCTGGCCAGATATGACCTGCTACCTGCTTTTGAACAGCCTGTGAGTTCAGAAACAATTTCACACTTTTAAATGATTGAAGAACACTAAAGAAAAATAATACTTCATGATATGTGCAAATTATTTGAAATTAACATGTTTTATGAGAACATAAGACAGAGTTTTAAGAGTCATACCCATTTGTTTACAGAAGCTTTTGTCTTACAGTGTCAGATTTGAGCACTTGTAACTACACCATATGTCCTACAGAGCCTAAAATATTTATTATCTAGTCTTTTAGAGGAGAAGTTTGCCGATATCTACGTTACATGAAGACTGACTCTTGACAGTTCTGATCACTGCTATTAAAATTCTTATTTTTAGGGGCACCTGGGTGGCTCAGTCGGGTAAGCGGCCAACTTTGGCTCAGATCACAATCTCGCAGTTCGTGAGTTTGAGCCCCGCTTTAGGTTCTGTGCTGTCAGCTCGGAAACCAGAGCTTGCTTCGGTTTCTGTGTCTACCTCTCTCCCTGTCCCTCCCCTGCTCTTTCTGTCTCTGTCTCTCTCTCAAAAATAAACATAAATTTTTAAAATTCTTATTTTTATCCATATTCCCTTCCTTGGTTCTCTTTGTCATGACTCTGAATTTGCAATTAGGATTGTTCTCATCTATATTCTAAATGATTCTTCCAAATCTGGAACATCTGAAAGTGGTCCCATGCCATTCCTCAAGGGCTCCTCTCTGGCTCATGGTTGTAATGGTCCACCTGACAGCTATGTTTTGACTCTTCTACTGCAAGGTACTCATTTGTTGGGCCCCAGAGGATTACTTCTGATTTTGAAAACATTCTGTTCTCTCCCTACTTTGCCTTTTTGGGGGTTGCTTTGTCTGGGGCAAGATAGAGAGCAGGTGGGTCATGAAAATACAACCCTAGCCCTGGGCCTTTGATCTTGTCTGCTTAAAGCATGCTCACTGGTCTGTTGTTGATTCCAGTTTTCCCTTTGAGGAAGTTTGTTCAGATGTTGCTGTTTTTTTTCTTTTTCATACAGTATTTTGTGGTAACACCAGAATCTGTCTTCGCTAATAGTTTTAATGACAGGCACCATCTTCTGGGAGGAACACATGTGCATTTAAATCAGAACCTTCCAAACATCCCATGTAATTACACTCCTTAGCTCTTCTGGTTTCACATCCACATTTGACCATCGCCAGAATTACCCCCCTCCTCCTGTTTCTGTCTGAAATCTGTCTATAGCACTGAGTTTGTGAAGACAGGCCTTATGTTTTCCGGATGATCATGGTCATATGAGCTCTACCCAATTTATTATATTCCTTTTGAATTCCTCAGGCATCTCCTAGATGAATAGTCTCTCAGAATCCCATCATTATGATTTCATAGTTTCAGAAATATTTTACACATTATTATGATAATAATAATTTGACCAATGAGAGAAAAGGATCATTCTGTCAAAGAGACTTATTTTCTACTGAGATGTACTTTGAAATCCTGTCACTCACTTTCAAAGCGAATCCCAATTTTTACATCAAAAAATTAATTAGTGGTTATTGCTAACTGTTAGAAGTACAGGTGTTATTTATATTCTTCTTCATAACTTTTCTTCTTTTCAAAATGTTTAATATGTGTTTGCAACAATTTTATCATCATATATTTAACCTTTAGAAGTAGATTTTCACTTTTCCATTCTAGTAAGATATGCTTGGAAGAGACAAGGCATTGAATTAGGGAGGCTAGATGGATACAGCAAATTGCTATATCTGAGATTAATTCTCTCCTTAGGACAAAGCCGAGGTCTATCAGTTTATTTCCCCTTTTTCTGTGATTCCTAGAGCTCCAAGAGATCTTAAGACTCTGTTCTAGCAGATACCAGAGTCATAACATTCCCTAGTTGTTGCCAAGGGGTAAATTCTGGAACAAGTCTCAGATATTCAAGTCAGTGCAAATGGGTTTTCTCATACAAATGTAGGTGGTCACCTCTGCTTCCATCTTCAGTAAATGCCATTAGAATCATCTTCAGACCCCTTGGGGAGATGGAAAATTCTGGAGTACTCCAGTAGTTTATCAGTGGGGAGCATAGTGTGTTATCAAACACATATCAAGCTTTAATTTTGCATGTGTGAGTATATATGTGTGCATGCATGCAGTGTGCGCACATGTGTGTATCTGTCCATGTGTGTGTGTCCTTGGTTCCTGTGTATCTCCACCCTACAGACTGTTCTTCCAATTATGTTCTTGTTAAATTGGATTGAAAAGTCATGAGGTTTTATAATTAGCAGATGACTAGAATTTAGTACTTTGGGTAACACTGGATTAGGAGGAAAACCTATTAATTTTTTTTGTCTTTTCTCACCTTTTTTCTTTCTTTTTTTCCTCTCCCTTTATACTACCTTATGAGAGTCCCTACTGCTTTTCATCAGTTAGATAAGATAATTTATACTGAAGACACATGGGACTCAAAGAGACTATCCCCACCAGGAAAATCAATGATTAAACAGCTGATGGAGTCAAGTGTCAGATGTGTTTTCCAAGATAGTTCCACAAAAATGCTATATGGGCCTGCTTATTATCTCATCATTAGAGCTTTTAAAAGTGAATTCCCTGTGAAATCTTGTACCTAATTCATGTTCACCTTTGCATATATCATCTATTTGAATATGGTGTTGTTGACTAGTCCTGGAACTTAGGACTTAGTGATACTTTTAGTCATAAGCAATGCTGGGAACCTTTTTGAATTACCTTTCATGGAAGTGCGGGTTTAATAAATAGGAGTACATATACTCCTTTCGTTAAATATTTGATGTACATATATATATAGCTATGTGTATTATATATCACCATCAAATTTATATATGTATAAAACATCTTATCACTTATCTGATTCACAATGCTTTGAATTATAAAATGGCTGTTTACAAAATATGATCTATGCTTGAAAAATGAGTTTGCGCTCATTGAGGTTATTAAAAAGCATCATTAAGTAACTGTACTCAGGAATTTATTTTTTGCCAAGCTGTGTACAGAATGCTTAACACGTGTGATCATGTTGAATGTTGATAAAAGCCCAACGAGATAGGTACCCTTATCATCTCCTTTGTACAGATAAGAATGTTGAAGCCTCAGAAAGGTTAGGGAACTTTTCCAAAGTCACACAGTAATGACTGCTGTATTTGTTGTTCATTAGCTCTTATGGTATCTATAGAAACTAACTTTACACAGAGGGAAATAGCATGGTGGAAAGAGCGTACACTTGGAATCAAACAGACCTGTGTTTGGATCTTTCAGCCTTTGTTTAGTCTGCTTCAGCCAGTTTCCTCATTCATAAATTGAAATAATACATATCGCTAAAAGTAAGAATGCGTAACTATTCTATGTCAATTATAGGCATAAAGAACATTTTGTCAACAATTGCAATGATTACCATGTAATCATGAAGAGATAATGGAGAGATGTATTTATACATAAGTTAGCCTTGGGATGGACAAAGCAATGAAACAATTTGGAATAAAATTAGAGTCAGAGAAGCTATGGTACTTCTATGGAAAGGCAAAGACTGGGTAAAACTGGCTGAATGGGCTGTATTGGTGTTAACCAGTGGTAATGGGAATCTTAATTAGGTGTAGAAGCCCCACACCTGACCTCCTATGGAATGGAAGAGGACAACAGCAAGGCTGTGCGCTTTCAATGCCCAGGTTACAAAAGACCATGAAGCTTCCACTGGTTTCTCGTGGGACACTACCTGGGAGTCTGGCCACCATATAAGAAATACAATAACCCTGACATTTCCATATGGAGAGACAATGTAGGGAACATTGGAGAGAAAAAACCTAGGGAAGTCCAGATCCCAGGCTCAGCTGGTGGAGTCAGAATGAGCAGACCTTAGAGAGGCTCCACCTCCAGCCTCCACGTGGCTCATAGCCTCACGTAAAGCCATGGTGAAGTCAACTGTCTAAGCCAAGACAACTCCAGCCCCACAACTAAAATGACATGACTGTTTTTGTGAGCCTCTGTTTGGGGTGGTTTGTTACTCAGCAGTAAATTACTGGAACATGGGCACGTGATATGAGGAAATCACAAAATTTGTCACTTAGATACATTGCTCTTCTCTTTCTCACCTTGGTTTCTCCTTCTCTCTGCACTTTTTCCCCTCTGACCAATGTAGACCCTACCGATCTTGGTCACATGGGGCCTTCCCAGAGCCTACGATATATGATCTGATCTCAGAGCTTTCCTTTCAGATTTTAGTAATTTGTGGTGAGTCTGGTGTTTCCATTAGACTTTGGGGAGCTTCCAAAACTGCAGAAAGCGCTAAGTTAAGCACTGTGTCCTGAGAATTAGCTCACTACTATCTCTGCCCTTGGACCATAGCACCCATAAAAACAGGGAGTTTAGAGAAGTCTGTCATGTAAAGGTCCCTGGTTTTCTAACCCATATGTTAATGTGCTCACTCCCTCACAAAGCCCTACTTAGTCTCAGCATTTCAGGCTATGGTATCCTTTGTGGATCCAATGCCATTCCCTCTTTCTGGAATCTAAGGCAGAGGCCCAATGCCACTATCCCTGTAATTCCCTATAAACCAGAAGCAGGGCAAGTAGAAGCAAGGAAATTTCTCTCTCTCTCTCTCTCTCTCTCTCCACAGCCAGAGGAAATCATAGAGCAGAGAGAGATTTGGAACACTTGAGCAAAGGATGAAAACTTCATCCTACCCTTAGCCAGTCCCAGGACTGGGCTCCAAGTAAATTAAGTGAACCATTTCAACAGGCTTGAATTCTGTCAGCAGCTCAACCATCCCCTTGTTTACTGTTGAAATAATTACTACTTTGCCATAATATTAGCTCTGAGCCGTGACTCCATTACCATT